>NC_092817.1:197033298-198233298 GCF_023375885.2 Dermacentor andersoni | reverse complement strand
TGTGTATGCACCAACGAAAGTGAATGACCGGCTAAGTTTCTTTCAAGAAATATCGCACTATCTGAATACAGACAGATGTTTGATAGTGTTAGGAGATTTCAATTGCGTTTTGAGCTCGGACGATCGTTCGAGTGATGGATACTGGGCTGATAAGAGCGTTGTCTTTCTGAGGGGGGCCATTGGAAGAGCTCTGTTGGAAGACATTGCACATTACGCGAAAGGAGGCAATAATCGACATTATACTCATTTTCAAGGCAATAGCCATGCAAGGTTAGACAGAGCTTATCTTTCGCAAGAAATCGCCACAATGTGCGATGACTACAAGGTGCTGAACATAACATTTAGCGACCGTTGTTTAGTAGCCTTCACGATAGGGAAAAAGATCACCGCAAAGCCTGGAATGAAATGGCAAACATGGAAATTAAACGCGAAACTTTTAAAGGACGACCAATTTCTAGAAAGTGTACGCACAGAAATTGCCAAAGCAAATAATGACTGTGAAAAAGGATGGGGTGAGCGATGGGAGCGATTTAAAGAAGTCGTAAAAATGAATGCCATAGAGCGAGCAGTAGAAATGCGTTTTAAGGAGCGCCAAGACGAAAATAACCTTAAAAAAATGCTTCAGGAATTTGTGGATGCCGAAACTGCAGCGCCAGGCACCTTTATGGAAGAAATAAGGGAAACAAAGAGTAAAATTGAGGCTATCGACACGGAAAAATACCGTGGCGCACTTATTCGCGCACGAATGGGAAAGATCTTGGCTGATGAAATGCCAACAAAGCGTGCATTGGGAACTGAGAAAAAGTATGCGAAGAGAAACGAAATAGTTGAGATTGAATACAAAGGGAAAATATCTAGAGATGCCGAAGAAATCAATTATGCGTTTACGGAATATTACAGGGAGCTCTTCAAGTGTAGAATACCGAGCAAGGCTGGGTATGAAAGCCATTTTCTAACCACTCTACCTAGGTTAGACGCCGAAGAAACAGATAGATTATCAGAAGATATCACAGCAAAGGAGATCGAAACGGCCATTGAAGACCTTAACCCTGGAAAATCGCCAGGACCTGATGGCCTAACAGCAGTTTTTTACAAAGCCTTTTGCTCGAAGATAGCCATCTTATTAGAGCGTGTTTTTATGGAGGCGTATCAAAAAGGTCGTTTGCCACCGTCCTTTAAAAGGGCGTATACAGTCTTGATACCAAAAAGCGATGACGCAAATAAACTTAACAAAGTAACAGGCTACAGGCCAATTACGCTGACAAACGTAGATTATAAAGTTTTAATGAAGATATTTGCGCGGAGACTACAAGGGGTTATTGGTGCTATAGTAGGACCGCATCAGACCTGCGGTATAAGAGGGAGGTCTATATTTACTAATATCCATGTGGCTCGCAGCATTCTTGAAACTTGTGATGCAGATTTTAGGAAAGTCGCTATGTTACAAATTGATCTAGAAAAGGCGTTTGACAGAGTATGTCACAATCTCCTGTTTACAATTCTTGGCTATGTCGGTGTTGGATCACGGATAACAGAGGGAGTTAAAATGGCATACAGTAATTGTACAACTAACCTCATTGTCAACCATAAGCTAACTGAAAGGATTGAAGTGCGTTCCTCTGTACGTCAGGGGTGCCCCCTGTCACCTCTTTTGTTCGCAATATATCTAGAGGCTCTCTGTAAAAGAATTATTGATAGTCCGGACGTGCGAGGATTCAGCTTGGAAGGATGTGAGGTACGTTTATTAGCTTACGCTGATGATGTTGTTGTTTTCTGTGACGATAAGGAGAGCGTTCGAGCTACCATGACAATTATGCGTGAGTTTTGTGACATGACGGACAGCAATATAAACCTGAATAAGTGTGTCGGCTTGTGGCACGGCCGGTGGCAAACAACGCCGCGTGTTTTTGAAGGTATGCAGTGGAAGCTCACGCCTGGGATTTACCTTGGTGTACCATTAGGCACACATCGAGACACTAAAGACTTATGGAATGGCAAAGTCCAGGAATTAAAAGCTCAAACTGATAAGTGGGCCGGACGTGACCTCTCTATATTTGCACGTGCGGCTATCTGCAGAATCTTCTTGGTGAGCAAGCTGTGGTATCTCATGCAAGTCCTGAGTTGTTCCCGATTCAACCTCAAGAAATTCCATAGAGTATTTGCTGTTTTTGTGTGGCAGTCTGAATATGAAAGAACAAGCAGGAACAACTTGTTTCGCAAGTTGGGTCAGGGGGGCTTGTCATTACCAAATTTATACTTAAAGCAACTGATTTCTAGATTTTTGTTCTTACGAGACACGACAAATCCTTTCTTACGAACAGTTATTCAAGTCCGATTGAGCAATGTCTTACCTAACTTTGTTGTCTCGATGAGGGAGGGTGGGTGTTACGCAACGAGTAAATTTTTACGTGAGGTGGTCGTAGCATTTAGATTTTTAAACCACCACTTTTCCATAGAATATTTGGCTGCAGTCAGTCGTAAGCGGATAAGCTCGGATTTAATAGATATTATGTTCCCAGAACCATTATACCGATTAATGTACCGCGAAGGCCAAGGGAAAGATGTCCTAAAACGTGTGAAACGAATGATTGTACCAGGGGGAGTGAAAACATTCTTTTTTAAACTACATACTAATACCTTGCCTGTAAAAACATGGCTAGAAGAAAGAGGGGACTATTTACCATGGGGGACTAACTGTTTGATTTGCAAGAAACCAGAAACTATAGAACACGTTTTTCTGGACTGTTGGAGTGCGGTCTTCTTTTGGGATATTATGCAAAGAACTATTAAAAAAGAATTGCCGTTAACAGCGCATGGTATCCGTTACCTGTCCACAGTGCAAGACAGTACACCTTATGACATGTTCTTTCTTCTCGGCCTTCATAGTATCTGGAGAAACCGCATGGCTGTAAGGAATTGTGATATAAATGTGAGAACAGTAAACTCGTATTTTGCTGAGAATGTCAGTAAACTGCGGGAAGTTTTTCAGAAGTTAGCGTATGACGATGATCTGTTGTCATTGATGGATGCCCTTGCCAAAATGAAAGTTTTGTAATCTCAACCGCAAGCTTCAAGCGCAGCGGTGGGAAAGTGAATATTGTCAGATGGTGGGAGCAGTATGTATTGATGTATTTGTTGATTGTCTGGAAATAAAGAAAAAAAAAATCGGCCATACCATGCTGAATACGCCGGTTCTCGTCCGATCCCCGAAGCTAAGCAGCATTGGGCTCGGTCAGTACTTGGGAGGGAGACCACCTGGGAACACCGAGTGCTGATGGCACCCTTCTTTTTGCTTTTTTTTTTTATTGCGTGCTTCTGTGACTTAATTTTTTTTCTTTTTTTTACACTCACGTGTGGTTGGTTTTATTTACTGTTACGTTCAACTGGCGCAGCCTACTGGTAGAGCCAACGTCGAAGTGCAAAAACAATATGCAAGCCGCTAGGCGATTGTACGCGCAGTGACGGTGGTAACCGGTATAAGTAATGGTGCAAAATTTAGTCGCACAAACTGCTAACCGTTTACCTATTACACACGTATCCAGCTCAGTGACAATCAATAACTTGGCTCATTACTAGCGCCAAACGTGGGCTGCAGCGGACGCACATCGTTGCGCTCGTCCTCTTGTTTTATTGCGAGCTCGACTCGGCAGCGACTAACCACAACAAACGGAGCAATCCACGTACACGACGTGTGCCTGTACTGTCAACGGAAAGACAGTGCCGCGTGCGTGCTGTAGCAATACGTTGCGAATGCACATAGCACGATACAGGTGCAGTCGTAAACATAGCATCCTTGCCATCGGCCATACCATGCTGAATACGCCGGTTCTCGTCCGATCCCCGAAGCTAAGCAGCATTGGGCTCGGTCAGTACTTGGGAGGGAGACCACCTGGGAACACCGAGTGCTGTTGGCACCCTTCTTTTTGCTTTTTTTTTTATTGCGTGCTTCTGTGACTTAATTTTTTTTCTTTTTTTTACACTCACGTGTGGTTGGTTTTATTTACTGTTACGTTCAACTGGCGCAGCCTACTGGTAGAGCCAACGTAGAAGTGCAAAAACAATATGCAAGCCGCTAGGCGATTGTACGCGCAGTGACGGTGGTAACCGGTATAAGTAATGGTGCAAAATTTAGTCGCACAAACTGCTAACCGTTTACCTATTACACCCGTATCCAGCTCAGTGACAATCAATAACTTGGCTCATTACTAGCGCCAAACGTGGGCTGCAGCGGACGCACATCGTTGCGCTCGTCCTCTTGTTTTATTGCGAGCTCGACTCGGCAGCGACTAACCACAACAAACGGAGCAATCCACGTACACGACGTGTGCCTGTACTGTCAACGGAAAGACAGTGCCGCGTGCGTGCTGTAGCAATACGTTGCGAATGCACATAGCACGATACAGGTGCAGTCGTAAACATGGCATCCCTGCCATCGGCCATACCATGCTGAATACGCCGGTTCTCGTCCGATCCCCGAAGCTAAGCAGCATTGGGCTCGGTCAGTACTTGGGAGGGAGACCACCTGGGAACACCGAGTGCTGATGGCACCCTTCTTTTTGCTTTTTTTTTTTTATTGCGTGCTTCTGTGACTTAATTTTTTTTCTTTTTTTTACACTCACGTGTGGTTGGTTTTATTTACTGTTACGTTCAACTGGCGCAGCCTACTGGTAGAGCCAACGTCGAAGTGCAAAAACAATATGCAAGCCGCTAGGCGATTGTACGCGCAGTGACGGTGGTAACCGGTATAAGTAATGGTGCAAAATTTAGTCGCACAAACTGCTAACCGTTTACCTATTACACCCGTATCCAGCTCAGTGACAATCAATAACTTGGCTCATTACTAGCGCCAAACGTGGGCTGCAGCGGACGCACATCGTTGCGCTCGTCCTCTTGTTTTATTGCGAGCTCGACTCGGCAGCGACTAACCACAACAAACGGAGCAATCCACGTACACGACGTGTGCCTGTACTGTCAACGGAAAGACAGTGCCGCGTGCGTGCTGTAGCAATACGTTGCGAATGCACATAGCACGATACAGGTGCAGTCGTAAACATAGCATCCCTGCCATCGGCCATACCATGCTGAATACGCCGGTTCTCGTCCGATCCCCGAAGCTAAGCAGCATTGGGCTCGGTCAGTACTTGGGAGGGAGACCACCTGGGAACACCGAGTGCTGATGGCACCCTTCTTTTTGCTTTTTTTTTTATTGCGTGCTTCTGTGACTTAATTTTTTTTCTTTTTTTTACACTCACGTGTGGTTGGTTTTATTTACTGTTACGTTCAACTGGCGCAGCCTACTGGTAGAGCCAACGTCGAAGTGCAAAAACAATATGCAAGCCGCTAGGCGATTGTACGCGCAGTGACGGTGGTAACCGGTATAAGTAATGGTGCAAAATTTAGTCGCACAAACTGCTAACCGTTTACCTATTACACCCGTATCCAGCTCAGTGACAATCAATAACTTGGCTCATTACTAGCGCCAAACGTGGGCTGCAGCGGACGCACATCGTTGCGCTCGTCCTCTTGTTTTATTGCGAGCTCGACTCGGCAGCGACTAACCACAACAAACGGAGCAATCCACGTACACGACGTGTGCCTGTACTGTCAACGGAAAGACAGTGCCGCGTGCGTGCTGTAGCAATACGTTGCGAATGCACATAGCACGATACAGGTGCAGTCGTAAACATAGCATCCCTGCCATCGGCCATACCATGCTGAATACGCCGGTTCTCGTCCGATCCCCGAAGCTAAGCAGCATTGGGCTCGGTCAGTACTTGGGAGGGAGACCACCTGGGAACACCGAGTGCTGATGGCACCCTTCTTTTTGCTTTTTTTTTTATTGCGTGCTTCTGTGACTTAATTTTTTTTCTTTTTTTTACACTCACGTGTGGTTGGTTTTATTTACTGTTACGTTCAACTGGCGCAGCCTACTGGTAGAGCCAACGTCGAAGTGCAAAAACAATATGCAAGCCGCTAGGCGATTGTACGCGCAGTGACGGTGGTAACCGGTATAAGTAATGGTGCAAAATTTAGTCGCACAAACTGCTAACCGTTTACCTATTACACCCGTATCCAGCTCAGTGACAATCAATAACTTGGCTCATTACTAGCGCCAAACGTGGGCTGCAGCGGACGCACATCGTTGCGCTCGTCCTCTTGTTTTATTGCGAGCTCGACTCGGCAGCGACTAACCACAACAAACGGAGCAATCCACGTACACGACGTGTGCCTGTACTGTCAACGGAAAGACAGTGCCGCGTGCGTGCTGTAGCAATACGTTGCGAATGCACATAGCACGATACAGGTGCAGTCGTAAACATAGCATCCCTGCCATCGGCCATACCATGCTGAATACGCCGGTTCTCGTCCGATCCCCGAAGCTAAGCAGCATTGGGCTCGGTCAGTACTTGGGAGGGAGACCACCTGGGAACACCGAGTGCTGATGGCACCCTTCTTTTTGCTTTTTTTTTTATTGCGTGCTTCTGTGACTTAATTTTTTTTCTTTTTTTTACACTCACGTGTGGTTGGTTTTATTTACTGTTACGTTCAACTGGCGCAGCCTACTGGTAGAGCCAACGTCGAAGTGCAAAAACAATATGCAAGCCGCTAGGCGATTGTACGCGCAGTGACGGTGGTAACCGGTATAAGTAATGGTGCAAAATTTAGTCGCACAAACTGCTAACCGTTTACCTATTACACCCGTATCCAGCTCAGTGACAATCAATAACTTGGCTCATTACTAGCGCCAAACGTGGGCTGCAGCGGACGCACATCGTTGCGCTCGTCCTCTTGTTTTATTGCGAGCTCGACTCGGCAGCGACTAACCACAACAAACGGAGCAATCCACGTACACGACGTGTGCCTGTACTGTCAACGGAAAGACAGTGCCGCGTGCGTGCTGTAGCAATACGTTGCGAATGCACATAGCACGATACAGGTGCAGTCGTAAACATAGCATCCCTGCCATCGGCCATACCATGCTGAATACGCCGGTTCTCGTCCGATCCCCGAAGCTAAGCAGCATTGGGCTCGGTCAGTACTTGGGAGGGAGACCACCTGGGAACACCGAGTGCTGATGGCACCCTTCTTTTTGCTTTTTTTTTTTTATTGCGTGCTTCTGTGACTTAATTTTTTTTCTTTTTTTTACACTCACGTGTGGTTGGTTTTATTTACTGTTACGTTCAACTGGCGCAGCCTACTGGTAGAGCCAACGTCGAAGTGCAAAAACAATATGCAAGCCGCTAGGCGATTGTACGCGCAGTGACGGTGGTAACCGGTATAAGTAATGGTGCAAAATTTAGTCGCACAAACTGCTAACCGTTTACCTATTACACCCGTATCCAGCTCAGTGACAATCAATAACTTGGCTCATTACTAGCGCCAAACGTGGGCTGCAGCGGACGCACATCGTTGCGCTCGTCCTCTTGTTTTATTGCGAGCTCGACTCGGCAGCGACTAACCACAACAAACGGAGCAATCCACGTACACGACGTGTGCCTGTACTGTCAACGGAAAGACAGTGCCGCGTGCGTGCTGTAGCAATACGTTGCGAATGCACATAGCACGATACAGGTGCAGTCGTAAACATAGCATCCCTGCCATCGGCCATACCATGCTGAATACGCCGGTTCTCGTCCGATCCCCGAAGCTAAGCAGCATTGGGCTCGGTCAGTACTTGGGAGGGAGACCACCTGGGAACACCGAGTGCTGATGGCACCCTTCTTTTTGCTTTTTTTTTTATTGCGTGCTTCTGTGACTTAATTTTTTTTCTTTTTTTTACACTCACGTGTGGTTGGTTTTATTTACTGTTACGTTCAACTGGCGCAGCCTACTGGTAGAGCCAACGTCGAAGTGCAAAAACAATATGCAAGCCGCTAGGCGATTGTACGCGCAGTGACGGTGGTAACCGGTATAAGTAATGGTGCAAAATTTAGTCGCACAAACTGCTAACCGTTTACCTATTACACCCGTATCCAGCTCAGTGACAATCAATAACTTGGCTCATTACTAGCGCCAAACGTGGGCTGCAGCGGACGCACATCGTTGCGCTCGTCCTCTTGTTTTATTGCGAGCTCGACTCGGCAGCGACTAACCACAACAAACGGAGCAATCCACGTACACGACGTGTGCCTGTACTGTCAACGGAAAGACAGTGCCGCGTGCGTGCTGTAGCAATACGTTGCGAATGCACATAGCACGATACAGGTGCAGTCGTAAACATAGCATCCCTGCCATCGGCCATACCATGCTGAATACGCCGGTTCTCGTCCGATCCCCGAAGCTAAGCAGCATTGGGCTCGGTCAGTACTTGGGAGGGAGACCACCTGGGAACACCGAGTGCTGATGGCACCCTTCTTTTTGCTTTTTTTTTTATTGCGTGCTTCTGTGACTTAATTTTTTTTCTTTTTTTTACACTCACGTGTGGTTGGTTTTATTTACTGTTACGTTCAACTGGCGCAGCCTACTGGTAGAGCCAACGTCGAAGTGCAAAAACAATATGCAAGCCGCTAGGCGATTGTACGCGCAGTGACGGTGGTAACCGGTATAAGTAATGGTGCAAAATTTAGTCGCACAAACTGCTAACCGTTTACCTATTACACCCGTATCCAGCTCAGTGACAATCAATAACTTGGCTCATTACTAGCGCCAAACGTGGGCTGCAGCGGACGCACATCGTTGCGCTCGTCCTCTTGTTTTATTGCGAGCTCGACTCGGCAGCGACTAACCACAACAAACGGAGCAATCCACGTACACGACGTGTGCCTGTACTGTCAACGGAAAGACAGTGCCGCGTGCGTGCTGTAGCAATACGTTGCGAATGCACATAGCACGATACAGGTGCAGTCGTAAACATAGCATCCCTGCCATCGGCCATACCATGCTGAATACGCCGGTTCTCGTCCGATCCCCGAAGCTAAGCAGCATTGGGCTCGGTCAGTACTTGGGAGGGAGACCACCTGGGAACACCGAGTGCTGATGGCACCCTTCTTTTTGCTTTTTTTTTTATTGCGTGCTTCTGTGACTTAATTTTTTTTCTTTTTTTTACACTCACGTGTGGTTGGTTTTATTTACTGTTACGTTCAACTGGCGCAGCCTACTGGTAGAGCCAACGTCGAAGTGCAAAAACAATATGCAAGCCGCTAGGCGATTGTACGCGCAGTGACGGTGGTAACCGGTATAAGTAATGGTGCAAAATTTAGTCGCACAAACTGCTAACCGTTTACCTATTACACCCGTATCCAGCTCAGTGACAATCAATAACTTGGCTCATTACTAGCGCCAAACGTGGGCTGCAGCGGACGCACATCGTTGCGCTCGTCCTCTTGTTTTATTGCGAGCTCGACTCGGCAGCGACTAACCACAACAAACGGAGCAATCCACGTACACGACGTGTGCCTGTACTGTCAACGGAAAGACAGTGCCGCGTGCGTGCTGTAGCAATACGTTGCGAATGCACAAAGCACGATACAGGTGCAGTCGTAAACATAGCATCCCTGCCATCGGCCATACCATGCTGAATACGCCGGTTCTCGTCCGATCCCCGAAGCTAAGCAGCATTGGGCTCGGTCAGTACTTGGGAGGGAGACCACCTGGGAACACCGAGTGCTGATGGCACCCTTCTTTTTGCTTTTTTTTTTTATTGCGTGCTTCTGTGACTTAATTTTTTTTCTTTTTTTTACACTCACGTGTGGTTGGTTTTATTTACTGTTTCGTTCAACTGGCGCAGCCTACTGGTAGAGCCAACGTCGAAGTGCAAAAACAATATGCAAGCCGCTAGGCGATTGTACGCGCAGTGACGGTGGTAACCGGTATAAGTAATGGTGCAAAATTTAGTCGCACAAACTGCTAACCGTTTACCTATTACACCCGTATCCAGCTCAGTGACAATCAATAACTTGGCTCATTACTAGCGCCAAACGTGGGCTGCAGCGGACGCACATCGTTGCGCTCGTCCTCTTGTTTTATTGCGAGCTCGACTCGGCAGCGACTAACCACAACAAACGGAGCAATCCACGTACACGACGTGTGCCTGTACTGTCAACGGAAAGACAGTGCCGCGTGCGTGCTGTAGCAATACGTTGCGAATGCACATAGCACGATACAGGTGCAGTCGTAAACATAGCATCCCTGCCATCGGCCATACCATGCTGAATACGCCGGTTCTCGTCCGATCCCCGAAGCTAAGCAGCATTGGGCTCGGTCAGTACTTGGGAGGGAGACCACCTGGGAACACCGAGTGCTGATGGCACCCTTCTTTTTGCTTTTTTTTTTTTATTGCGTGCTTCTGTGACTTAATTTTTTTTCTTTTTTTTACACTCACGTGTGGTTGGTTTTATTTACTGTTACGTTCAACTGGCGCAGCCTACTGGTAGAGCCAACGTCGAAGTGCAAAAACAATATGCAAGCCGCTAGGCGATTGTACGCGCAGTGACGGTGGTAACCGGTATAAGTAATGGTGCAAAATTTAGTCGCACAAACTGCTAACCGTTTACCTATTACACCCGTATCCAGCTCAGTGACAATCAATAACTTGGCTCATTACTAGCGCCAAACGTGGGCTGCAGCGGACGCACATCGTTGCGCTCGTCCTCTTGTTTTATTGCGAGCTCGACTCGGCAGCGACTAACCACAACAAACGGAGCAATCCACGTACACGACGTGTGCCTGTACTGTCAACGGAAAGACAGTGCCGCGTGCGTGCTGTAGCAATACGTTGCGAATGCACAAAGCACGATACAGGTCCAGTCGTAAACATAGCATCCCTGCCATCGGCCATACCATGCTGAATACGCCGGTTCTCGTCCGATCCCCGAAGCTAAGCAGCATTGGGCTCGGTCAGTACTTGGGAGGGAGGCCACCTGGGAACACCGAGTGCTGATGGCACCCTTCTTTTTGCTTTTTTTTTTTATTGCGTGCTTCTGTGACTTAATTTTTTTTCTTTTTTTTACACTCACGTGTGGTTGGTTTTATTTACTGTTTCGTTCAACTGGCGCAGCCTACTGGTAGAGCCAACGTCGAAGTGCAAAAACAATATGCAAGCCGCTAGGCGATTGTACGCGCAGTGACGGTGGTAACCGGTATAAGTAATGGTGCAAAATTTAGTCGCACAAACTGCTAACCGTTTACCTATTACACCCGTATCCAGCTCAGTGACAATCAATAACTTGGCTCATTACTAGCGCCAAACGTGGGCTGCAGCGGACGCACATCGTTGCGCTCGTCCTCTTGTTTTATTGCGAGCTCGACTCGGCAGCGACTAACCACAACAAACGGAGCAATCCACGTACACGACGTGTGCCTGTACTGTCAACGGAAAGACAGTGCCGCGTGCGTGCTGTAGCAATACGTTGCGAATGCACATAGCACGATACAGGTGCAGTCGTAAACATAGCATCCCTGCCATCGGCCATACCATGCTGAATACGCCGGTTCTCGTCCGATCCCCGAAGCTAAGCAGCATTGGGCTCGGTCAGTACTTGGGAGGGAGACCACCTGGGAACACCGAGTGCTGATGGCACCCTTCTTTTTGCTTTTTTTTTTTTATTGCGTGCTTCTGTGACTTAATTTTTTTTCTTTTTTTTTACACTCACGTGTGGTTGGTTTTATTTACTGTTACGTTCAACTGGCGCAGCCTACTGGTAGAGCCAACGTCGAAGTGCAAAAACAATATGCAAGCCGCTAGGCGATTGTACGCGCAGTGACGGTGGTAACCGGTATAAGTAATGGTGCAAAATTTAGTCGCACAAACTGCTAACCGTTTACCTATTACACCCGTATCCAGCTCAGTGACAATCAATAACTTGGCTCATTACTAGCGCCAAACGTGGGCTGCAGCGGACGCACATCGTTGCGCTCGTCCTCTTGTTTTATTGCGAGCTCGACTCGGCAGCGACTAACCACAACAAACGGAGCAATCCACGTACACGACGTGTGCCTGTACTGTCAACGGAAAGACAGTGCCGCGTGCGTGCTGTAGCAATACGTTGCGAATGCACATAGCACGATACAGGTGCAGTCGTAAACATAGCATCCCTGCCATCGGCCATACCATGCTGAATACGCCGGTTCTCGTCCGATCCCCGAAGCTAAGCAGCATTGGGCTCGGTCAGTACTTGGGAGGGAGACCACCTGGGAACACCGAGTGCTGATGGCACCCTTCTTTTTGCTTTTTTTTTTTTATTGCGTGCTTCTGTGACTTAATTTTTTTTCTTTTTTTTACACTCACGTGTGGTTGGTTTTATTTACTGTTACGTTCAACTGGCGCAGCCTACTGGTAGAGCCAACGTCGAAGTGCAAAAACAATATGCAAGCCGCTAGGCGATTGTACGCGCAGTGACGGTGGTAACCGGTATAAGTAATGGTGCAAAATTTAGTCGCACAAACTGCTAACCGTTTACCTATTACACCCGTATCCAGCTCAGTGACAATCAATAACTTGGCTCATTACTAGCGCCAAACGTGGGCTGCAGCGGACGCACATCGTTGCGCTCGTCCTCTTGTTTTATTGCGAGCTCGACTCGGCAGCGACTAACCACAACAAACGGAGCAATCCACGTACACGACGTGTGCCTGTACTGTCAACGGAAAGACAGTGCCGCGTGCGTGCTGTAGCAATACGTTGCGAATGCACATAGCACGATACAGGTGCAGTCGTAAACATAGCATCCCTGCCATCGGCCATACCATGCTGAATACGCCGGTTCTCGTCCGATCCCCGAAGCTAAGCAGCATTGGGCTCGGTCAGTACTTGGGAGGGAGACCACCTGGGAACACCGAGTGCTGATGGCACCCTTCTTTTTGCTTTTTTTTTTTATTGCGTGCTTCTGTGACTTAATTTTTTTTCTTTTTTTTACACTCACGTGTGGTTGGTTTTATTTACTGTTACGTTCAACTGGCGCAGCCTACTGGTAGAGCCAACGTCGAAGTGCAAAAACAATATGCAAGCCGCTAGGCGATTGTACGCGCAGTGACGGTGGTAACCGGTATAAGTAATGGTGCAAAATTTAGTCGCACAAACTGCTAACCGTTTACCTATTACACCCGTATTCAGCTCAGTGACAATCAATAACTTGGCTCATTACTAGCGCCAAACGTGGGCTGCAGCGGACGCACATCGTTGCGCTCGTCCTCTTGTTTTATTGCGAGCTCGACTCGGCAGCGACTAACCACAACAAACGGAGCAATCCACGTACACGACGTGTGCCTGTACTGTCAACGGAAAGACAGTGCCGCGTGCGTGCTGTAGCAATACGTTGCGAATGCACATAGCACGATACAGGTGCAGTCGTAAACATAGCATCCCTGCCATCGGCCATACCATGCTGAATACGCCGGTTCTCGTCCGATCCCCGAAGCTAAGCAGCATTGGGCTCAGTCAGTACTTGGGAGGGAGACCACCTGGGAACACCGAGTGCTGATGGCACCCTTCTTTTTGCATTTTTTTTTTTATTGCGTGCTTCTGTGACTTAATTTTTTTTTCTTTTTTTTACACTCACGTGTGGTTGGTTTTATTTACTGTTACGTTCAACTGGCGCAGCCTACTGGTAGAGCCAACGTCGAAGTGCAAAAACAATATGCAAGCCGCTAGGCGATTGTACGCGCAGTAACGGTGGTAACCGGTATAAGTAATGGTGCAAAATTTAGTCGCACAAACTGCTAACCGTTTACCTATTACACCCGTATCCAGCTCAGTGACAATCAATAACTTGGCTCATTACTAGCGCCAAACGTGGGCTGCAGCGGACGCACATCGTTGCGCTCGTCCTCTTGTTTTATTGCGAGCTCGACTCGGCAGCGACTAACCACAACAAACGGAGCAATCCACGTACACGACGTGTGCCTGTACTGTCAACGGAAAGACAGTGCCGCGTGCGTGCTGTAGCAATACGTTGCGAATGCACATAGCACGATACAGGTGCAGTCGTAAACATAGCATCCCTGCCATCGGCCATACCATGCTGAATACGCCGGTTCTCGTCCGATCCCCGAAGCTAAGCAGCATTGGGCTCGGTCAGTACTTGGGAGGGAGACCACCTGGGAACACCGAGTGCTGATGGCACCCTTCTTTTTGCTTTTTTTTTTTTATTGCGTGCTTCTGTGACTTAATTTTTTTTCTTTTTTTTACACTCACGTGTGGTTGGTTTTATTTACTGTTACGTTCAACTGGCGCAGCCTACTGGTAGAGCCAACGTCGAAGTGCAAAAACAATATGCAAGCCGCTAGGCGATTGTACGCGCAGTGACGGTGGTAACCGGTATAAGTAATGGTGCAAAATTTAGTCGCACAAACTGCTAACCGTTTACCTATTACACCCGTATTCAGCTCAGTGACAATCAATAACTTGGCTCATTACTAGCGCCAAACGTGGGCTGCAGCGGACGCACATCGTTGCGCTCGTCCTCTTGTTTTATTGCGAGCTCGACTCGGCAGCGACTAACCACAACAAACGGAGCAATCCACGTACACGACGTGTGCCTGTACTGTCAACGGAAAGACAGTGCCGCGTGCGTGCTGTAGCAATACGTTGCGAATGCACATAGCACGATACAGGTGCAGTCGTAAACATAGCATCCCTGCCATCGGCCATACCATGCTGAATACGCCGGTTCTCGTCCGATCCCCGAAGCTAAGCAGCATTGGGCTCAGTCAGTACTTGGGAGGGAGACCACCTGGGAACACCGAGTGCTGATGGCACCCTTCTTTTTGCATTTTTTTTTTTATTGCGTGCTTCTGTGACTTAATTTTTTTTTCTTTTTTTTACACTCACGTGTGGTTGGTTTTATTTACTGTTACGTTCAACTGGCGCAGCCTACTGGTAGAGCCAACGTCGAAGTGCAAAAACAATATGCAAGCCGCTAGGCGATTGTACGCGCAGTAACGGTGGTAACCGGTATAAGTAATGGTGCAAAATTTAGTCGCACAAACTGCTAACCGTTTACCTATTACACCCGTATCCAGCTCAGTGACAATCAATAACTTGGCTCATTACTAGCGCCAAACGTGGGCTGCAGCGGACGCACATCGTTGCGCTCGTCCTCTTGTTTTATTGCGAGCTCGACTCGGCAGCGACTAACCACAACAAACGGAGCAATCCACGTACACGACGTGTGCCTGTACTGTCAACGGAAAGACAGTGCCGCGTGCGTGCTGTAGCAATACGTTGCGAATGCACATAGCACGATACAGGTGCAGTCGTAAACATAGCATCCCTGCCATCGGCCATACCATGCTGAATACGCCGGTTCTCGTCCGATCCCCGAAGCTAAGCAGCATTGGGCTCAGTCAGTACTTGGGAGGGAGACCACCTGGGAACACCGAGTGCTGATGGCACCCTTCTTTTTGCATTTTTTTTTTTATTGCGTGCTTCTGTGACTTAATTTTTTTTTCTTTTTTTTACACTCACGTGTGGTTGGTTTTATTTACTGTTACGTTCAACTGGCGCAGCCTACTGGTAGAGCCAACGTCGAAGTGCAAAAACAATATGCAAGCCGCTAGGCGATTGTACGCGCAGTAACGGTGGTAACCGGTATAAGTAATGGTGCAAAATTTAGTCGCACAAACTGCTAACCGTTTACCTATTACACCCGTATCCAGCTCAGTGACAATCAATAACTTGGCTCATTACTAGCGCCAAACGTGGGCTGCAGCGGACGCACATCGTTGCGCTCGTCCTCTTGTTTTATTGCGAGCTCGACTCGGCAGCGACTAACCACAACAAACGGAGCAATCCACGTACACGACGTGTGCCTGTACTGTCAACGGAAAGACAGTGCCGCGTGCGTGCTGTAGCAATACGTTGCGAATGCACATAGCACGATACAGGTGCAGTCGTAAACATAGCATCCCTGCCATCGGCCATACCATGCTGAATACGCCGGTTCTCGTCCGATCCCCGAAGCTAAGCAGCATTGGGCTCGGTCAGTACTTGGGAGGGAGACCACCTGGGAACACCGAGTGCTGATGGCACCCTTCTTTCTGCTTTTTTTCTTTTATTGCGTGCTTCTGTGACTTAATTTTTTTTCTTTTTTTTACACTCACGTGTGGTTGGTTTTATTTACTGTTACGTTCAACTGGCGCAGCCTACTGGTAGAGCCAACGTCGAAGTGCAAAAACAATATGCAAGCCGCTAGGCGATTGTACGCGCAGTGACGGTGGTAACCGGTATAAGTAATGGTGCAAAATTTAGTCGCACAAACTGCTAACCGTTTACCTATTACACCCGTATCCAGCTCAGTGACAATCAATAACTTGGCTCATTACTAGCGCCAAACGTGGGCTGCAGCGGACGCACATCGTTGCGCTCGTCCTCTTGTTTTATTGCGAGCTCGACTCGGCAGCGACTAACCACAACAAACGGAGCAATCCACGTACACGACGTGTGCCTGTACTGTCAACGGAAAGACAGTGCCGCGTGCGTGCTGTAGCAATACGTTGCGAATGCACATAGCACGATACAGGTGCAGTCGTAAACATAGCATCCCTGCCATCGGCCATACCATGATTCCACTTCCGGCCACCACAGCGAACGGACGTGCAATCATGGGCTCCCATGGAGCGGCTCAGGCGGGCGCGTCCCGCGGTAACAGGCTCAACGAGAACGACGATAGCGACTATCAGATTGTTTTGCCGCAGCTGCCTACGGGTCGTGTCGCGTTGAACACCGTGTTCTTACACGGCGACATCCGGGCGAGGCCTTTCAAGGTTGAAGATTTTCGTGACGCCCTGCGCCCTACCGGATTGCTGCCTGAAGTCATTGCGCTTGGAGCGTACCAGATAAACCATGTCTGGGCGGTCACCATGTGTGGCGCTGATGCAACAAAGCGTCTGCAGGCCGTCAAGGAGCTTCAGGTGAAGGGGCGGCGCTGCCTCATCATCGATCCGCAGGACCGGACGGTGAAGTTGCGGCTGCACTGGCTACTCCACGGTGTCGACGACGAGGATGTGAAGACGGCATTTGCGGCCTTCGGCAAGGTGCTGGAGGTCAGCCGGGAGCGCTGGCGCGTTGAAGGCGTCAGTGACAAAGGCTCGACGACGAGGACTGTGCTGTTGAACTTCAAGAGCGGTGTCACCGTGGATGACCTACCCCATCAGATCCGGGTCGCCGGTGAGCTGGCCCTCGTCGTCGCCCCTGGACGCCCGATGCAGTGTTTGCGCTGCAAAGGAAACGGTCACGTACGCCGCGACTGTAAGGTACCCCGATGTTCTCTGTGCCGACGTTTCGGGCATGTTGACGCCAAATGTGAGCGTTCTTACGCCACAGCGGTGGGTCAGCCTGAAGGTGACAAGACAGCAGAGGAAGTCATGGACGTGGCTGAAGCTGAGGAAGCTGCCAGAGGTACGGAAGACGTGGCCAAACTGCAGGAGACCACCACTACAGTGGCACCTGCTGCAGAGAAGACACACCGGCCCCCTAAACTCGCGAATAAATCTCCGAGGACACCGGCAACGGCAGAGAAAGACGTTGAGAACGGGGAGTACCTTCCGCAAGTTGTGGTGGGCGCGCTGACAGACTGCAAGGACCAGGCAGCTGACGGGACCACCAATACTTCGGTTGCTGGCGCGGCCGTCAAGCGACCGCTGGAAAAAGACCTCAAAGGTAGCCATGAGGCAAACAAGACGGATGAACCGCCTGCAAAGGCGCCTCTGGGGAGACGCTCCGGCTACAAGCCAGTGCCGAACGTCGGGGCAGGGAGGCGTGTCGACGACAATCCGGCGCCGCAAAAAAGCGACACCGGGCAACCGGACAAGCACGGTGGCGTCTAGCGTTGTGCTAGACGTTAAAGGTAAGCACCATGCTTCGGGTTTCCTTTTAAAAATATTAGTGAATGATGGCTTCCAACCTGTCTTTTAGTTTCGCCACACTTAATGTGCGAGGACTGGCTGCCAAGAAAAAGCAGAGTCAGGTCTATCAACTCTTGGTGGACCAGGACATTGACGTGTTGGCAGTACAAGAAACAAAAGTTGACGGAGAGGAGGAAACCGGAAGCATGGTGCTTCGATTCGCGTCTAAGTATTTTGTGTTTGTTAGCCATGCCGTGGGAACATCTGCTGGCTGCATCATTTTTGTTAAAAAATTGCAAAGCCTTGTGATACAAAATTATTTTTCATGTGTGTCGGGTAGGATTGTGTGGTGCGATTTTTCGTTGGGCGAGCGTGACTGGCGGGTCATTTGTATTTATGCACCAAACGCGGATAAAGACCTAACCATTTTCTTTTCGGAAATTAAGAAGCATCTCAATGTCACGAAACAACTGGTTTTGCTAGGGGATTTCAATTGCGTATTGAGTGGGAGGGATAGAGCTACAAAAAAGAGACCGAACGACAAGAGCACCGTATTGTTGAAAGAACTGATAGACGAGCATGATATTGCCGACGTTGCCGAATGTCTAGAAGGGGAACGCGAAGTGCAGTACACGCATTTTCAGGGCTCTAGCCATGCTCGGCTAGACAGGATTTACGTGTCCCTTCAAATCATACCTGCATGTAACATTTACACTGTACTACCCGTCTCTTTCTCGGACCATTGCCTAGTGAAATGCAATGTGGGGGAAAAAAAAAGATGTAATAGTTTTAACTGGGATCTGTGGAAATTCAACGCAACGCTACTACGTGACGAGCACTTTGTCCGTTTTGTGTCAGAAGCAATAAACGAGGTTAAACTGGATGGTAATAAGCAGATAGGTGTTGATTGGGAATTACTAAAACAAAGTTTTAAAATAAAGGCCATCGAAAGAAGCAGCGTCTTGAAATACCGTGAAAAAATGAGAGAGAACGGGCTGAAGGAAACATTGCGGAAACTAATTGCGCTGGAAAGCAAACAGCCAGGTCTTTTTAAAGAAGACCTACTTAGGATAAAACAATAGCTGGAGCAATTCGAGGAGAACCGCTATCGCGGGGCGCTCGTTCGAGCCAGAGCACAATCATGGGCCGTGGGTGAAACGCCCACGAAACGGGCGCTAGGTATCGAGAAGACGCATGCGCGGCGAAACGAAATAGAAGTGATTGAAGAGAATGGCCAAGAACTGAATGACCGGGAGAGCATCGCAGGTGCTTTTCACCGGCATTACGAGCGGCTCTTTGCATACCAGCCAGTCGATATCGAGGCATACAGAGCAAACTATCTTTCTCGTATGCCTCAACTATCAGCGGAAACGAAGTCACTTCTAGAAGCACCCATTACGCATGCTGAAATAGAAAGTGCTATAGATAACCTGAGCCCTAATAAGTCGCCAGGCCCGGATGGTCTTGGCGCGGCCTTTTACAAAGCGTTTAAGAACGAGTTGGTGCCTTTGTTGAAAGCGTTGTTTGACGAAGTTTTTGCTACCAACAGATTACCACCGTCTTTCTCTGAAGCCCATACCGTCCTTATTCCTAAGACGAACCAAAAAGCAATGCTGAGGCTAGTCACAGCATACAGACCCATTTCATTGACCAACACGCATTACAAAGTTTTAATGAAAGTTCTTGCTAGCCGATTACAGTCAATAATTAAGGATCTTGTAGGACCGCACCAGACTTGTGGCATAAAGGGACGCACTATTGCGACAAATGTACACACGATGAGAGGCGTCTTGGAATGCTGTGACGATTTTCGATATGCCGTTGCGATCCTGCAGATAGATTTAGAAAAAGCCTTTGATTTTGTCCCACACGAAATTTTGTTATTAGTTCTTGAGCACGTGAATGTAGGATCAATCATCGCTGATGGGGTAGCTCTGGCGTACCGGAACTGCTCAACACGGCTGATTATTAATAAGACACTGGGGGCCCCCATTAATATAGAGCGTTCCGTGCGCCAGGGGTGTCCTCTCAGCCCGCTTTTGTTTGCCATCTATCTAGAAAGCTTTTGTTTGGCAATCATTCAAAATAGTAGCATAAAGGGCTTCAAACTCATGGAAGCCGAAGTGAAACTCCTGGCATATGCAGACGATGTAGCGGTGTGCTGTACAACAAAAGAAAGCATTACAGAGGTAACAACCATTGTTAAACATTTCGGAAACACAACCGGGAGCTTTGCAAATTGGAATAAGTGTCTCGGTTTTTGGCATGGTGAATGGCAGTCAACACCGGAAATGTTCGCCAACATTAGATGGATTAAAGCGCCAGCTAAATACTTGGGCGTTCCGCTCGAACATTACCGGCGGAATGAGGACTACTGGCTAGAAGAGGCCAAACGACTCAAGGAAAAAACAACAAATTGGAAAGGTGCTCATCTCTCGATGTTTGCGAGAGCTACTGTATGTAACTTGTTTTTAATAAGCAAAATATGGTACGTTATGCAAGTTTTCTGTTGCTCTCGTTTAAATGTGCAAAGGCTCCATAGAGTTTTCGCTGTGTTCATTTGGGCATCAGAATGGGAGAGGTGCAGCCGCACGAACTTATTTAGGAGAGTCAAGGACGGGGGCTTAGGCCTGTCACATCTTTTTGTGAAGCAGCTAGTAAACCGGTTTTCTTTTTTTCGAGACGTGCATGACCCCTTTCTGCGCACAATGTGCCAGTTACGACTGAACAAGCATCTGCCGATGTACGTGGTCTCCAATTTAAGTATGCCTGGTGCTCTTCGAGGGTACCTAAGGGAAGTCGTTGACAGTGTCCGTTTTCTGTCCGTACGTTTTTCTAATGATTATCTCTTTTCGGTGTCGCGGAAGAAATTGTACAGGGATGTAGTTGACATAATTATGCCGGTTCCGATGTACAGAGCCATAAACAGTGGAGGACAAGGAAACGACGTGTTAAAGCGTGTTAAGAAAATGCAGGTGCAGCCAAGCACTAAATCCTTTTTCTTTAAGTTGCATACCGGAACTTTGCCGGTACGGGCCTTTTTACAAGAGAAGGGTTTTTATTTACCATGGGGAGCAAATTGCCTTATATGTAAACAATTAGAAACAATTGACCATGTTTTTTTGCATTGTTGGGCAGGGGTTTTCTTTTGGGACGTTCTTCAAAGAACACTACAGAAAGAATTGCCTTTAAGTCCATTAGGTATTAGATTTCTGACAGTAGAAAATGAGGACGGCTTGCCTTTGGACTTAATTATGCTAATGGGCCTCCACTGTTTATGGAGGGCTCGAATGGCCGGTTTCTTTTGTGAGCCTGACAGCCGGCCTGCGCGGCTGCTCTTCCGGGACGATATTTCCAAGTTCATTGATGTAATTAAACAACAAGAATGTCCTCCGGATTGGCTGGCGAGGATTGAGCCCCTCGCCACATTAAAGGAATTTTAAACTGGACATGGCCAGCCACAATGTGACTGACCGCACAATATGCATGCGCACAAAGTTGAATGTGTGTTTGTGTGTGTTTATGTATCACTTACCTTATTTCAAGAAATGATGCCCTTTGTGTTAGCTTGGTGAAACTTCCGGCAATAAAGAAAAAAAAAAAAAATCGGCCATACCATGCTGAATACGCCGGTTCTCGTCCGATCCCCGAAGCTAAGCAGCATTGGGCTCGGTCAGTACTTGAGAGGGAGACCACCTGGGAACACCGAGTGCTGATGGCACCCTTCTTTTTGCTTTTTTTTTTTATTGCGTGCTTCTGTGACTTAATTTTTTTTCTTTTTTTTACACTCACGTGTGGTTGGTTTTATTTACTGTTACGTTCAACTGGCGCAGCCTACTGGTAGAGCCAACGTCGAAGTGCAAAAACAATATGCAAGCCGCTAGGCGATTGTACGCGCAGTGACGGTGGTAACCGGTATAAGTAATGGTGCAAAATTTAGTCGCACAAACTGCTAACCGTTTACCTATTACACCCGTATCCAGCTCAGTGACAATCAATAACTTGGCTCATTACTAGCGCCAAACGTGGGCTGCAGCGGACGCACATCGTTGCGCTCGTCCTCTTGTTTTATTGCGAGCTCGACTCGGCAGCGACTAACCACAACAAACGGAGCAATCCACGTACACGACGTGTGCCTGTACTGTCAACGGAAAGACAGTGCCGCGTGCGTGCTGTAGCAATACGTTGCGAATGCACATAGCACGATACAGGTGCAGTCGTAAACATAGCATCCCTGCCATCGGCCATACCATGCTGAATACGCCGGTTCTCGTCCGATCCCCGAAGCTAAGCAGCGTTGGGCTCGGTCAGTACTTGGGAGGCAGACCACCTGGGAACACCGAGTGCTGATGGCACCCTTCTTTTTGCTTTTTTTTTTTATTGCGTGCTTCTGTGACTTAATTTTTTTTCTTTTTTTTACACTCACGTGTGGTTGGTTTTATTTACTGTTACGTACAACTGGCGCAGCCTACTGGTAGAGCCAACGTCGAAGTGCAAAAACAATATGCAAGCCGCTAGGCGATTGTACGCGCAGTGACGGTGGTAACCGGTATAAGTAATGGTGCAAAATTTAGTCGCACAAACTGCTAACCGTTTACCTATTACACCCGTATCCAGCTCAGTGACAATCAATAACTTGGCTCATTACTAGCGCCAAACGTGGGCTGCAGCGGACGCACATCGTTGCGCTCGTCCTCTTGTTTTATTGCGAGCTCGACTCGGCAGCGACTAACCACAACAAACGGAGCAATCCACGTACACGACGTGTGCCTGTACTGTCAACGGAAAGACAGTGCCGCGTGCGTGCTGTAGCAATACGTTGCGAATGCACATAGCACGATACAGGTGCAGTCGTAAACATAGCATCCCTGCCATCGGCCATACCATGCTCATTCTACTTCCCGACGCGCTAGCGAACGGACGCAGGATCATGAGCTCCGCTGGAGCGGCGTTTGCGGCCCTTGCCGGCCGCGGAAACAGGAGCAGCGTCGAAGACGAAAAGGACTATGAGATCGTGCTGCCTACTTTGCCCACCGGTCGTGTTGTTTTAAACACGTTGTTCTTGCACGGCGACGTGCGGGTGAGGCCCTACAGGGTCGAAGATTTCCGAGACGCCCTCGCCAACGCTGGTGTGCTCCCCGAGGTCGTGGCGTTGGGAGCGTACCAGATCAACCATGTGTGGGCGGTGACGTTCAACAGCGCCGAAGCCACAAGGAAACTGGCTGCTTTCAAGGAGCTGCAAGTTAAAGGCCGCCGCTGCATTGTCATTGACCCTGAGGACCAGCAGGTTAAACTGCGCCTGCATTGGATGCTCCACGGGGTGCAAGATGAAGACATCCGGACTGCTTTTGCGGCGTTCGGGAACGTAACCGAGGTGACGCGGGAGCGTTGGCGCGTCCAAGGCATGAGAGAGAAGGGCTCCACTACGAGAACCGTGCTGCTCAAGCTCAAGCCGGGAATGCAGGTGGACGACCTGCCCCACCAGGTTCGAGTCGCCGGTGAGTTGGCCCTTCTGGTGGTACCCGGGCGGCCGATGCAGTGCCTGCGCTGCCATGGCACGGGCCATGTTCGCCGCGACTGCAAGGTGCCCAGGTGCTCGAAGTGCAGACGCTACGGACACGCGGACGCTGACTGCGTCCGTACCTACGCGTCGGCTACCGGGCTGGGAAAGACGGATGAGGTCGCGGAACTCATGGACGTCGTTGAAGCCGAGGATGCAGCGAGGGGAACGGACGAGGCGGGCAAGCAGACGGGGCCACTCGACTCGTCAGCGTCTACCGGCGACGACGCCCTCACTGGGGATGGTTCAGCGAGCCAACAACCAGCGGATGACTTGCCTAGGTCAAACGAGACAACCGGAAAGGATGGGCAGAACACTCCGGAGCCCAAGGTCGTCGAGCCAGAGGGTCCGAACGAGCTGCAACCGGACAAGAGTGGTGCCCGCACGCCGACCAGCGTCTCCGCTGCGGCGAAGCGTTCCCACGCCCAAACCAGCGCCGACGGTGACCAGACGGCGACGCCTGGAGCCGAGGAGCCC
Organism: Dermacentor andersoni; assembly: GCF_023375885.2. Lineage (NCBI taxonomy): Eukaryota > Metazoa > Arthropoda > Arachnida > Ixodida > Ixodidae > Dermacentor > Dermacentor andersoni. The sequence goes on along the minus strand of NC_092817.1, from coordinate 198,209,480 downwards.
CCGGCAAAGGCGCCTCAAAGCCGCCGTCCATCGTTGCGGCCGCGCCCTAACGTTCCGGTGGACAAGCGTGCCGGAAATTCGGAGTCCCGAGGACACGCTCATGTTCTTCCGCCGGACCGCACTGGCGGCGATGGCGGCGTCTAGACTCGTGCTAGACGCGAGAGGTAAGCACCATATTGCCGGTCTCTTCTCCTATTGTTAAAATGGCTCCAACGTGTCCGTTGAAAGTCGCTACTCTAAATGTTCGAGGACTGGCAGGGAAAAGAAAGCAAGGCCAGCTTTACCGGCTTATAACGGAGCACGACATTGATGTGCTAGCCGTGCAGGAGACGAAAGTCGACGGTGAAGAAGAGACCGGCGTTATGGTGCGGCGTTTCACGTCTAGGTTTTCCGCCGTAGTCAGTCATGCGGTGGGCACATCCGCTGGATGTGTCCTTTTTGTTAAGAAGTTGCCTGGGTTAGAGGTGCATGCAATTTATTCGTGTGTGTCGGGCCGATGTGTTGTCGTCGATTTTTCGTACAACAACAACGAGTGGCGTATTCTATGCTTGTACGCGCCCAATAAGGTGGATGAAAGGGCTGAGTTTTTTCACCACATTGAAGAGCGTCTATGCAAGGGAAGACAGCTCATAGTCATGGGCGATTTCAACTGTGTCCTCAGTTCGCGGGATAAAACAAGCGTTCGTGGGTTTAGAGACAAAAGCACGGAAGTGTTGTCGCGAGTTGTAGAGAACTGGGACCTTGTGGATGTGGCAGAGTGCCTCGAAGGAGCGCGTGCTGTGAAGTACACACGTTTTGAGGGCTCTAGTCACGCACGGCTCGACCGCATTTATGCGACCGTTGACATCGTTCCGCAGTGTAACAGTTACGAGGTAGTGCCAGTGTCTTTTTCTGACCATTGCTTGGTTCAATGCTGCATAGGAATTCCAAAGCGAGGTAACGCTTTCTCATGGGAAACGTGGAAATTAAATAACAAGCTTCTTCAGGATGAACCGTTTAACCGAGCAGTAAGAGAAGAAATAAGGAAAATAGACCCCAGTAATAACCTTCACATATGGCAACAGTGGGAGCTGAGTAAGGAAACCCTAAAAATAAAGGCAATAGAGAGGGCCACCTGTATTCGTTTCGCAGAGAAACAGAAAGAGACTGAGTTAAAGACGCTTCTTCAACAACTGCTCAGGCAGGAATCTCAGGCACCGGGCAAATGGATAGAAGACATAAGAAAAGTGAAACAACAGTTAGAGCAACTTGAAGAGCAACGCTATAGGGGAGCCCTGGTGAGGGCAAGGGCTGAAGACACAGCTGCAGGTGAAGCGCCTTCGAAACGAGCGCTAGGGTTAGAAAAAGCACGCGCTGAAAGGAACCACATAGACGGAATAGAATGGCGCGGGATCTTATCAACAGACACAGACGACATCAAAGCAGCTTTTCATGAGCATTACCAGGCGCTATTCTCGCACCACAAAGTAGACGCTACTACATTTGGGAATGAGTTCTTGCGTGCTATACCCCGACTGGACGACGAAAGAAAACAAAGATTGGAACTAGAGATAACAGAATCCGAAGTTGAACAGGCCATAGACAACTTAAACCCCGGAAAATCGCCTGGGCCAGACGGCTTTAGCGCCGGTTTTTATAAAGAATTTAAGCACGAAATTAGCCCTGTATTGAATGTAATCTTTAACGAAGCGTACAAATGGAAAACATTGCCTCCGTCTTATGCGTCGTCACACACAGTACTCATTCCTAAAACTGATGATGCAGTGAAATTAAGATCTGTTACGGCGTATCGTCCCATAGCACTCACCAATATCGAGTATAAAATCTTTATGAAGATATTGGCACGAAGATTGCAGTCAGTGATACAGGACATCGTCGGGCCTCACCAGACATGTGGGATTAAAGGCCGGACTATTGTTACTAATATTCACAAAGCACGCAGTGTACTTGAGTGCTGTGATGATTGTAATAGTCGGATTGCCATCTTACAGATTGACCTCGAGAAGGCTTTTGACTGCGTCGCTCATGAAATCTTGTTTGCCGTTTTAGACTATGCCAATCTCGGATCTGTAATATGCGAGGGGGTCGCCCTGGCGTACCGTAACTGCACGACCAGATTGATCGTGAATAAGAGTTTGGGGGCTCCCATTAGGCTGCAACGTTCTTTGCGTCAGGGCTGCCCCCTCAGCCCTCTGTTGTTTTGTATCTACATTGAAACCCTGTGTATGAGATTGATTGAAAACAATAGAATTATGGGATTTAAGCTTCAAGCAGTTGAAGTGAAGCTGCTGGCTTATGCAGATGATGTCGCTGTTTTTGCGGAGGATCAGGTGAGCATAATTGAGGCTGTCAAATGTGTCCGTAAATTTAGCCATGTCACTGGAAGTGGAGTTAACTGGTCGAAGTGCCTCGGGCTCTGGCATGGATCGTGGCCAACGAAGCCAGATCATTTTGCCAACGTGCATTGGGTGACGACCCCAGGCAAGTACTTGGGCGTCCCGCTAGATGCCTATCGCGATAGCGAGCAGTACTGGAAAGAGCAGGTCAAAGACACACGGGAGAGTGCTGAGAAGTGGAAAGGCACTAATCTCTCTATTTTTGCCAGAGCCACCGTTTGTAACCTTTTCTTTATCAGCAAGCTTTCGTACGTAATGCAAGTATTGCACTGTTCACGGTCAAATGTTCAGAAGCTACACAGGATTTTTGCCGTCTTTGTTTGGGCGTCGGAATGGCAGCGCTGCAGCCGGACCAACTTGTTCCGGCGGGTAAAAGACGGGGGGCTGGGATTGGGCCATCTCTTTGTACGGCAGTTGGTAAACCGGTTCTTGTTCTTTAGGGACGCAACCGACCCTTTCTTGCGCACGGTATGTCAAATGAGGCTGAGTAGACGGCTGCCAGAGTATGTGGTTTCAACCGAAGAGTTTTCGGGAGGCATTCGAGGGTTTTACAAAGAAGTGGTATCGAGTGTCCGATTTCTTTCAGTGCGCTTCTCGAATGATTACCTGTCCGGTGTGAACAAAAAGAAACTGTATTGTGCTTTGTGCGACGTTCTTTTCCCAGTGCCATTGTACAGGTCCTTGTACGGTGGAGGCCCAAGCAGCGATGTTTTAAAGAGAGTAAAGAAAATGCAGGTCCCGCCAGGAACCAAAACCTTCTTTTTCAAATTACACACGGGAACGTTACCAGTTAAGAAGTTTTTGGAGAGAAAAGGGGTATATTTACCGTGGGGAACGCACTGTTTAATTTGCAAGCAGCCAGAGACAATAGATCATGTTTTCTTAAACTGTTGGGAAGGCGTGTTCTTCTGGGATGTTTTGCAGAGGACACTAAAGAAAGAATTTCCATTGGACCCATATGGCATCCGCTACTTAAGCATAGATAATGAGGATGGGGTGCCTTTTGATTTAATTATGTTGTTGGGCCTCCATTTTATTTGGCGCGCGAGAATGGCAGGATACTATGTCGATAAAGATGCGCAGCCTGCACGTATGTATTTCAGGGAAAACATGCACTGGTTTGTCGCTATCCATAAAGCGGCAGCGGAGCCACCGGAGTGGCTCCCAAGAGTAGAACCGTTGGTAGCATTGCGCGAATTTTGATTTGTCCGAGCCAGCACAATGCTTTGTAATATGTCCACATAGAGAAAATGTATATTCTACTTTTGTATTTGTTGAGGTGAGCGTTGCCTCTTGTGAAACTATGTACCAAAGCCAGGCAATAAAGAAAAAAAAAAAAAAATCGGCCATACCATGCTGAATACGCCGGTTCTCGTCCGATCCCCGAAGCTAAGCAGCATTGGGCTCGGTCAGTACTTGGGAGGGAGACCACCTGGGAACACCGAGTGCTGATGGCACCCTTCTTTTTGCTTTTTTTTTTTATTGCGTGCTTCTGTGACTTAATTTTTTTTCTTTTTTTTACACTCACGTGTGGTTGGTTTTATTTACTGTTACGTTCAACTGGCGCAGCCTACTGGTAGAGCCAACGTCGAAGTGCAAAAACAATATGCAAGCCGCTAGGCGATTGTACGCGCAGTGACGGTGGTAACCGGTATAAGTAATGGTGCAAAATTTAGTCGCACAAACTGCTAACCGTTTACCTATTACACCCGCATCCAGCTCAGTGACAATCAATAACTTGGCTCATTACTAGCGCCAAACGTGGGCTGCAGCGGACGCACATCGTTGCGCTCGTCCTCTTGTTTTATTGCGAGCTCGACTCGGCAGCGACTAACCACAACAAACGGAGCAATCCACGTACACGACGTGTGCCTGTACTGTCAACGGAAAGACAGTGCCGCGTGCGTGCTGTAGCAATACGTTGCGAATGCACATAGCACGATACAGGTGCAGTCGTAAACATAGCAACCCTGCCATCGGCCATACCATGCTGAATACGCCGGTTCTCGTCCGATCCCCGAAGCTAAGCAGCATTGGGCTCGGTCAGTACTTGGGAGGGAGACCACCTGGGAACACCGAGTGCTGATGGCACCCTTCTTTTTGCTTTTTTTTTTATTGCGTGCTTCTGTGACTTAATTTTTTTTCTTTTTTTTACACTCACGTGTGGTTGGTTTTATTTACTGTTACGTTCAACTGGCGCAGCCTACTGGTAGAGCCAACGTCGAAGTGCAAAAACAATATGCAAGCCGCTAGGCGATTGTACGCGCAGTGACGGTGGTAACCGGTATAAGTAATGGTGCAAAATTTAGTCGCACAAACTGCTAACCGTTTACCTATTACACCCGTATCCAGCTCAGTGACAATCAATAACTTGGCTCATTACTAGCGCCAAACGTGGGCTGCAGCGGACGCACATCGTTGCGCTCGTCCTCTTGTTTTATTGCGAGCTCGACTCGGCAGCGACTAACCACAACAAACGGAGCAATCCACGTACACGACGTGTGCCTGTACTGTCAACGGAAAGACAGTGCCGCGTGCGTGCTGTAGCAATACGTTGCGAATGCACATAGCACGATACAGGTGCAGTCGTAAACATAGCATCCCTGCCATCGGCCATACCATGCTGAATACGCCGGTTCTCGTCCGATCCCCGAAGCTAAGCAGCATTGGGCTCGGTCACTACTTGGGAGGGAGACCACCTGGGAACACCGAGTGCTGATGGCACCCTTCTTTTTGCTTTTTTTTTTTTATTGCGTGCTTCTGTGACTTAATTTTTTTTCTTTTTTTTACACTCACGTGTGGTTGGTTTTATTTACTGTTACGTTCAACTGGCGCAGCCTACTGGTAGAGCCAACGTCGAAGCGCAAAAACAATATGCAAGCCGCTAGGCGATTGTACGCGCAGTGACGGTGGTAACCGGTATAAGTAATGGTGCAAAATTTAGTCGCACAAACTGCTAACCGTTTACCTATTACACCCGTATCCAGCTCAGTGACAATCAATAACTTGGCTCATTACTAGCGCCAAACGTGGGCTGCAGCGGACGCACATCGTTGCGCTCGTCCTCTTGTTTTATTGCGAGCTCGACTCGGCAGCGACTAACCACAACAAACGGAGCAATCCACGTACACGACGTGTGCCTGTACTGTCAACGGAAAGACAGTGCCGCGTGCGTGCTGTAGCAATACGTTGCGAATGCACATAGCACGATACAGGTGCAGTCGTAAACATAGCATCCCTGCCATCGGCCATACCATGCTGAATACGCCGGTTCTCGTCCGATCCCCGAAGCTAAGCAGCATTGGGCTCGGTCAGTACTTGGGAGGGAGACCACCTGGGAACACCGAGTGCTGATGGCACCCTTCTTTTTGCTTTTTTTTTTTTATTGCGTGCTTCTGTGACTTAATTTTTTTTCTTTTTTTTACACTCACGTGTGGTTGGTTTTATTTACTGTTACGTTCAACTGGCGCAGCCTACTGGTAGAGCCAACGTCGAAGTGCAAAAACAATATGCAAGCCGCTAGGCGATTGTACGCGCAGTGACGGTGGTAACCGGTATAAGTAATGGTGCAAAATTTAGTCGCACAAACTGCTAACCGTTTACCTATTACACCCGTATCCAGCTCAGTGACAATCAATAACTTGGCTCATTACTAGCGCCAAACGTGGGCTGCAGCGGACGCACATCGTTGCGCTCGTCCTCTTGTTTTATTGCGAGCTCGACTCGGCAGCGACTAACCACAACAAACGGAGCAATCCACGTACACGACGTGTGCCTGTACTGTCAACGGAAAGACAGTGCCGCGTGCGTGCTGTAGCAATACGTTGCGAATGCACATAGCACGATACAGGTGCAGTCGTAAACATAGCATCCCTGCCATCGGCCATACCATGCTGAATACGCCGGTTCTCGTCTGATCCCCGAAGCTAAGCAGCATTGGGCTCGGTCAGTACTTGGGAGGGAGACCACCTGGGAACACCGAGTGCTGATGGCACCCTTCTTTTTGCTTTTTTTTTTTTATTGCGTGCTTCTGTGACTTAATTTTTTTTCTTTTTTTTACACTCACGTGTGGTTGGTTTTATTTACTGTTACGTTCAACTGGCGCAGCCTACTGGTAGAGCCAACGTCGAAGTGCAAAAACAATATGCAAGCCGCTAGGCGATTGTACGCGCAGTGACGGTGGTAACCGGTATAAGTAATGGTGCAAAATTTAGTCGCACAAACTGCTAACCGTTTACCTATTACACCCGTATCCAGCTCAGTGACAATCAATAACTTGGCTCATTACTAGCGCCAAACGTGGGCTGCAGCGGACGCACATCGTTGCGCTCGTCCTCTTGTTTTATTGCGAGCTCGACTCGGCAGCGACTAACCACAACAAACGGAGCAATCCACGTACACGACGTGTGCCTGTACTGTCAACGGAAAGACAGTGCCGCGTGCGTGCTGTAGCAATACGTTGCGAATGCACATAGCACGATACAGGTGCAGTCGTAAACATAGCATCCCTGCCATCGGCCATACCATGCTCTGCCTCTGGACACGGACGCGTTCGGACGCAAGATGTCGAGCTCTGCAAGAGCGGTTTCAGCGGCCGCGTCTGGCCGTGGTAACAGGTCTTCTGTCGCCCCACCGGGCTATCGGTTTGTACTACCGACTTTGCCATCAGGCGAAACTATGAAGGAGTGTCTGTTCTTACATTGTGACGTTGCCGGGAGACCATACCGCCTCGAAGACTTCCGTGACCCGCTGCAAGAACTCGGTGTACTGAAAGACGTGACCGGTATTGGGCCCTTCCAAATGACGCATGTGTGGCTCATCAAGCTACGAACTCCAGAGGTGAAGGAAGTGCTGGTTAGAGCGGGAGGCCTGGAGGTAAAAGGGCGCTTTTGCGCCGTCATTGACCCAGTGCAACAAGACATCACACTCAAAGTGCACTGGGTTCCATTCCACGTTACCGGGGAAGCATTGAAGAAGGCTTTCGACCACTATGGCGAAGTGAAAGAAGTAAGACAAGAAGATTGGAAGGTGAGGGGCTTCGAACAAGCTGAGTCTACCACGCGTATTGTGCGGATGACGCTCCGAGAGAACTTAACACCGGACGCTCTGCCCCATTTGTTCAAGATATTTGGTGGCTCTGTGCTGGTTGTCGTTCCCGGGAGAGCTCCGATTTGCCTGCGGTGTCGACGCAAAGGACACATTAGAAGGGACTGCAGAGTGCCAAGGTGTTCTGAGTGCCGGGAATTCGGCCATGAAGCACATGATTGCGTACGTACGTATGCAAGAGTTACTGGCAGCACGCAACCCGACGACGAAGGTCTCGAATTGATGGAAGAGGAGGTAACGGAGAAACCGACAGCGTCCTCGGAAACGCCGGTTCAACAGGTGGCAAGTGTCGCAAAAAAGGTGGCAACGCCATCCGCGTCGACACAGGACGCCACAACAGGAAGAAAGCAAAGAGAAAGAAGAAGGAATGAAGAAGAGAAGACACCGCCTGCGCCCGCAGAAACGGATCACGGGTGTGACGCGTTTAACGTGGAGATGGACGCGGAGCCAGAGACGCCATATGAGACGCCGGATGAGATGGTCACTGAGGAGCCAGCCGTGCCTTCCAAGAGGCACCGAAGCGATGCTCCAGAAGAGGAGACGCCGGCTGACAGTGTTCAGCGCCTGGAGCCGCAGTGGATGGTGGTCCGGTCGACCCGGGCCAAGAAAGGGAAGTCCGCCCCACCTCAACGGTCAGCGTCGCTCACCCGAGAAGGGCAGGCGACGCAGTGACCAACGCGACTGGTGTCGCGGGTGCCCGTTGAAGCTGTCGTGCCGACAGGGACGCTCAGTTTGTGAGGGTTGCTATTTGCTGGGGGCCTTACTGTTGTTTTGCTCTTGCTCTTTGAAATGGCTATGTCATTAGCTCCATTGCGCGTGGGAACCCTCAACGTTAGAGGTTTTAGGGCGAGACGGCGGCAGCGTCAGCTCCGACGCGTAATGTTGGAAGAAGATTTAGATATATTGGCGATTCAAGAGACTAAAATTGAGAGTGAGAGTCAGACTGATAGTATGGTTGCACAGTTTAGTGACCGCTATACTGTATGCGTTAGTCATGCTGTTGGCACAACGGCCGGTTGCTGTATGTTTATTAAGAAAGGTTTGGGTATAGTTGAGGAAACAGTTATAAGTTGTCAGGGTGGTCGATTCGTGCTGTGCAATTTTGTATATTGCAACATAAAATACCGAATATTATGTGTGTATGCACCAACGAAAGTGAATGACCGGCTAAGTTTCTTTCAAGAAATATCGCACTATCTGAATACAGACAGATGTTTGATAGTGTTAGGAGATTTCAATTGCGTTTTGAGCTCGGACGATCGTTCGAGTGATGGATACTGGGCTGATAAGAGCGTTGTCTTTCTGAGGGGGGCCATTGGAAGAGCTCTGTTGGAAGACATTGCACATTACGCGAAAGGAGGCAATAATCGGCATTATACTCATTTTCAAGGCAATAGCCATGCAAGGTTAGACAGAGCTTATCTTTCGCAAGAAATCGCCACAATGTGCGATGACTACAAGGTGCTGAACATAACATTTAGCGACCATTGTTTAGTAGCCTTCACGATAGGGAAAAAGATCACCGCAAAGCCTGGAATGAAATGGGAAACATGGAAATTAAACGCGAAACTTTTAAAGGACGACCAATTTCTAGAAAGTGTACGCACAGAAATTGCCAAAGCAAATAATGACTGTGAAAAAGGATGGGGTGAGCGATGGGAGCGATTTAAAGAAGTCGTAAAAATGAATGCCATAGAGCGAGCAGTAGAAATGCGTTTTAAAGAGCGCCAAGACGAAAATAACCTTAAAAAAATGCTTCAGGAATTTGTGGATGCCGAAACTGCAGCGCCAGGCACCTTTATGGAAGAAATAAGGGAAACAAAGAGTAAAATTGAGGCTATCGACACGGAAAAATACCGTGGCGCACTTATTCGCGCACGAATGGGAAAGATCTTGGCTGATGAAATGCCAACAAAGCGTGCATTGGGAACTGAGAAAAAGTATGCGAAGAGAAACGACATAGTTGAGATTGAATACAAAGGGAAAATATCTAGAGATGCCGAAGAAATCAATTATGCGTTCACGGAATATTACAGGGAGCTCTTCAAGTGTAGAATACCGAGCAAGGCTGGGTATGAAAGCCATTTTCTAACCACTCTACCTAGGTTAGACGCCGAAGAAACAGATAGATTATCAGAAGATATCACAGCAAAGGAGATCGAAACGGCCATTGAAGACCTTAACCCTGGAAAATCGCCAGGACCTGATGGCCTAACAGCAGTTTTTTACAAAGCCTTTTGCTCGAAGATAGCCATCTTATTAGAGCGTGTTTATATGGAGGCGTATCAAAAAGGTCGTTTGCCACCGTCCTTTAAAAGGGCGTATACAGTCTTGATACCAAAAAGCGATGACGCAAATAAACTTAACAAAGTAACAGGCTACAGGCCAATTACGCTGACAAACGTAGATTATAAAGTTTTAATGAAGATATTTGCGCGGAGACTACAAGGGGTTATTGGTGCTATAGTAGGACCGCATCAGACCTGCGGTATAAGAGGGAGGTCTATATTTACTAATATCCATGTGGCTCGCAGCATTCTTGAAACTTGTGATGCAGATTTTAGGAAAGTCGCTATGTTACAAATTGATCTAGAAAAGGCGTTTGACAGAGTATGTCACAATCTCCTGTTTACAATTCTTGGCTATGTCGGTGTTGGATCACGGATAACAGAGGGAGTTAAAATGGCATACAGTAATTGTACAACTAACCTCATTGTCAACCATAAGCTAACTGAAAGGATTGAAGTGCGTTCCTCTGTTCGTCAGGGGTGCCCCCTGTCACCTATTTTGTTCGCAATATATCTAGAGCCTCTCTGTAAAAGAATTATTGATAGTCCGGACGTGCGAGGATTCAGCTTAGAAGGATGTGAGGTACGTTTATTAGCTTACGCTGATGATGTTGTTGTTTTCTGTGACGATAAGGAGAGTGTTCGAGCTACCATGACAATTATGCGTGAGTTTTGTGACATGACGGACAGCAATATAAACCTGAATAAGTGTGTCGGCTTGTGGCACGGCCGGTGGCAAACAACGCCGCGTGTTTTTGAAGGTATGCAGTGGAAGCTCACGCCTGGGATTTACCTTGGTGTACCATTAGGCACACATCGAGACACTAAAGACTTATGGAATGGCAAAGTCCAGGAATTAAAAGCTCAAACTGATAAGTGGGCCGGACGTGACCTCTCTATATTTGCACGTGCGGCTATCTGCAGAATCTTCTTGGTGAGCAAGCTGTGGTATCTCATGCAAGTCCTGAGTTGTTCCCGATTCAACCTCAAGAAATTCCATAGAGTATTTGCTGTTTTTGTGTGGCAGTCTGAATATGAAAGAACAAGCAGGAACAACTTGTTTCGCAAGTTGGGTCAGGGGGGCTTGTCATTACCAAATTTATACTTAAAGCAACTGATTTCTAGATTTTTGTTCTTACGAGACACGACAAATCCTTTCTTACGAACAGTTATTCAAGTCCGATTGAGCAATGTCTTACCTAACTTTGTTGTCTCGATGAGGGAGGGTGGGTGTTACGCAACGAGTAAATTTTTACGTGAGGTGGTCGTAGCATTTAGATTTTTAAACCACCACTTTTCCATAGAATATTTGGCTGCAGTCAGTCGTAAGCGGATAAGCTCGGATTTAATAGATATTATGTTCCCAGAACCATTATACCGATTAATGTACCGCGAAGGCCAAGGGAAAGATGTCCTAAAACGTGTGAAACGAATGATTGTACCAGGGGGAGTGAAAACATTCTTTTTTAAACTACATACTAATACCTTGCCTGTAAAAACATGGCTAGAAGAAAGAGGGGACTATTTACCATGGGGGACTAACTGTTTGATTTGCAAGAAACCAGAAACTATAGAACACGTTTTTCTGGACTGTTGGAGTGCGGTCTTCTTTTGGGATATTATGCAAAGAACTATTAAAAAAGAATTGCCGTTAACAGCGCATGGTATCCGTTACCTGTCCACAGTGCAAGACAGTACACCTTATGACATGTTCTTTCTTCTCGGCCTTCACAGTATCTGGAGAAACCGCATGGCTGTAAGGAACTGTGATATAAATGTGAGAACAGTAAACTCGTATTTTGCTGAGAATGTCAGTAAACTGCGGGAAGGTTTTCAGAAGTTAGCGTATGACGATGATCTGTTGTCATTGATGGATGCCCTTGCCAAAATGAAAGTTTTGTAATCTCAACCGCAAGCTTCAAGCGCAGCGGTGGGAAAGTGAATATTGTCAGATGGTGGGAGCAGTATGTATTGATGTACCTATTTGTTGATTGTCTGGAAATAAAGAAAAAAAAAAAAAATCGGCCATACCATGCTGAATACGCCGGTTCTCGTCCGATCCCCGAAGCTAAGCAGCATTGGGCTCGGTCAGTACTTGGGAGGGAGACCACCTGGGAACACCGAGTGCTGATGGCACCCTTCTTTTTGCTTTTTTTTTTTATTGCGTGCTTCTGTGACTGATTTTTTTTTTCTTTTTTTTACACTCACGTGTGGTTGGTTTTATTTACTGTTACGTTCAACTGGCGCAGCCTACTGGTAGAGCCAACGTCGAAGTGCAAAAACAATATGCAAGCCGCTAGGCGATTGTACGCGCAGTGACGGTGGTAACCGGTATAAGTAATGGTGCAAAATTTAGTCGCACAAACTGCTAACCGTTTACCTATTACACCCGTATCCAGCTCAGTGACAATCAATAACTTGGCTCATTACTAGCGCCAAACGTGGGCTGCAGCGGACGCACATCGTTGCGCTCGTCCTCTTGTTTTATTGCGAGCTCGACTCGGCAGCGACTAACCACAACAAACGGAGCAATCCACGTACACGACGTGTGCCTGTACTGTCAACGGAAAGACAGTGCCGCGTGCGTGCTGTAGCAATACGTTGCGAATGCACATAGCACGATACAGGTGCAGTCGTAAACATAGCATCCCTGCCATCGGCCATACCATGCTGGGATTCCACTTCCGGCCACCGAGTGTGACGGACGTGTAAATCATGGGCTCCGTAGGAGCGGCTTCAGCGGCCCAGACGGGCCGCGGTACCAGGATTTCTGCCTCGGACGACGAGTATCAAGTTGTTTTGCCTAGTCTTCCAACAGGGCGTTTTGTTTTGAATACCGTTTTTCTACACTGTGATATCAGGGCCCGCCCATACCGGGTGGAAGATTTTCGCGACGCGCTCGCCCAGTTATCGCTCCTGCCGGAAGTGGCTGCTCTCGGGGCCTACCGTATGAGCCATGTGTGGGCCGTGACCTTCAAGGACAGCGACGCGGTGAAAAAGATCGTGAGCGTTGGAGAGCTGCAGGTCAAGAAGGGCCGGTGTCTCGTCATCGACCCCGCCAACCAGGACGTACGCCTGAAAGTGCATTGGCTGCTGCCCAGCGTTCCTGACGAGGACGTACGTTTTGCCTTCGCGCCGTTTGGAAAGGTCACCGACGTAGTCCGCGAGCGCTGGCGGGTTCACGGCGTGACTGATAAGAACTCAACAACGCTGGTTACGCTGAAGTTGAAGCCGGGCGTAAAGCTCGACGACCTTCCGCATCAGGTGAGCGTTGCCGGGGAACTGGCTCTCGTGGTTGTGCCGGGCAGAGCTCCTCTCTGCCTACGCTGCCGCGGCACGGGCCACATTCGTCGCGAGTGCCGCATTCCACGGTGTGGTGCCTGCCGACGCTTCGGTCATGAGGACAGCCAGTGCGAGCGCACGTACGCTAGCGTCACCGGACCCGTGGGCAATGAGGACAACTCCGCCCTACTCATGGACGAGGCGGACATGGAGGACACGTCGACCACGGCGGGTGAAGCAGCTGACGTCGTGGCAAAGCCGGCGGTGCGGCTTGAACAGGAGGAGAAACAAGTCGCTCAGGCTGTCTTCACAGGACACCAACAAGCGACTGCAGAGGGAACCGCGGCCATGCCGAATGCTGAAGAGAAAACCCCACCTGATGCGGAGGTGACCTCCTCCCTCGTTGAACCTGAAGGCATGGACACCCTCACAGGCCCATCTACCCAACCGACGGGAAAACGGCCCCACAACCAGACCGTTAGCCGGACGGCGAAACAGGACGGCAGCGGCGGCGACGAGCCACCGCCCAAAGCGACAGGTATAAGGAGGTCGACCTTGAAGCTTCGGCCGAACGTTACGGTCGATCCACGGCAGGCGGGTAAACCGCCTCCGTAATTCCGTGCTGTCTAGTTCGAGTGGGGTTGGGGGGTTGGTGAGTGCAATGGCCGTCATCCTGAGCGCTAGTTTTTCAGAACCTTGCCAGGAAGGGGGGCTCAAGTTGCACTTGAGCGCCCTTTCCGGAAGGTCGAGCGGCGTCTCCTTTAGAGGCATTCCACGTGGTTGCCGGCGCACCTTCATGAGCGCTCATACTTGTGTAATTGTGATGGGCACCATTCTACCGTGTAGTCATGGCGGTTAATTTCGAAGGAATGCTACGTGTAGCAACGTTAAATGTACGAGGGCTCAGTGCAAGAAGACGGCAATGTCAGCTAAGTCGTCTCCTCTTGGATAATGACTTACATATAGTAGGAATCCAAGAAACGAAAATTGAGAGCCAAGAGCTAACCGACAGAATGGTGTCCAATTTTAGAGCGCACTTTGACGTGTGCGTTTGTCATGCGGTTGGTGGATCAGGCGGCTGCGCTATATTCCTAAGAAATAATTTTGGCATTTGTATGCAGTCAGTGTTTTCGTGTGAAACTGGGCGCCTCTTAGTGGCTGATTTCTGTTTTGAGGATGTGGATTACCGTGCTATTTGTATCTATGCGCCGAATATTGAAACGGACCGTCGATCTTTCTTTGAGCGTCTTGAAGCGTACGTAAACTGTTCCAAGGTCGTAATACTGCTGGGTGATTTTAACTGTGTTTGCTATGCTGAAGACCGAGCAAAATGTTCACGCATTCGTGATAAGAGTGCCGAATTTCTTAACGCAGTGGTGCATGATTATGACCTGGAAGATGTGGGTAGTGTTTTTGCCAGCGGTACTCGCCCGCGTTTTACCCACTTCCAACGTGACAGCCACGCTCGATTAGATAGATTATACGTGTCAGCCGAACTAGTGCCCTTATGTTGCGAATATGATGTGCAAGCTGTAGCATACAGTGATCACTGCTTGGTAACTGCCACGTTCGGGAAAGGACAGAGCAAACGGCCCTTTAACTGGGATCTCTGGAAAATGAATGCGCAGTTGTTGAATGACGATCCTTTTGTCGATGCTGTAGCGAAGGAACTAGAAAACCTGACTTCAGCCAAGCCATTAAGCTTTGCCATTCAATGGGAAGAATTTAAACAGAAAGTAAAAACAATGGCCATTGAAAGAAGCAGTGTCATTCGACACAACCTGAAACAAGCAGAAACAAAGCTTCGCCAGCAACTGCAATTTTTTATTAGCATGGAAAGTGTCGAGCCTGGTGTGTATGTTAACGAATTAAAGGAAGTGAGAACTGAACTAGAAAAGATAGATACAGAAAAATACAGAGCAGCACTTGTGAGATCAAGGTCTGAGAAGTTGTGGGCGGGAGAAACTCCAACGAAACGAGCTTTATCAGACGAGAAAAAGTACGCTTGTCGGAAAGAAATCCGCCAGCTAGCTAAAGGCAATCACATTACATCCGACAAAAATGACATCAAGCAAGGGATCGCCGATCACTTTAAAGATATTTTAGCTCATCCACGGAATCCTAAATGTAACTACCAGAATGAATTTCTCTCGCTGATGCCAAAGCTCGATGAAGAAGTCAGGACACGGCTGGAACTGCCAATTAGCCTGAGTGAGATAGAGTGCGCAATAGACGAGTTAACCATCGGTAAAGCACCTGGGCCAGATGGCTTGGGGGCCGCTTTCTATAAAACCTTCAAGTCTGCATCGGCCCCTGTTCTTCACGAAGTTATCAGCGAAGCGTATGAGCGAAAAAGATTGCCCTTGTCATTCACAACCTCGCATATCGTGCTAATTCCGAAGAGTGATGACGAGGAAAAACTTTTGTTGCCAGGGTCATATCGTCCGATAACTCTAGCCAATGTCGACTATAAAATATTCACGAAAGCTTTGGCCAAACGACTGCAAAGTGTAATTAAGACATTGGTAGGGCCGCACCAGACTTGTGGCATTAAAGGCCGCAGCATTGCAACGAATGTACACACGGCTCGAAGTGTGCTTGAGTGCTGCGATGTGATTGGCGATCACGTCGCGATGATGCAGATCGATTTGGCAAAGGCTTTCGACCTCGTCTCGCACAAGGCTTTGTTCTCCATGCTGGAACATGCGAACGTTGGCAAAGTCATAACGGAAGGCGTCATGATGGCGTACAGAGAATGCTTAACGCGCATCATTGTTAATGGGGAGCTCACCGATAGCTTTCCCGTGCTCTCGTCGGTGCGGCAAGGATGCCCGCTGTCGCCCCTTCTATTTGCTGCTTATCTCGAACCACTCTGTTTGGCGATCAGAAATAACGAGCGCATAGCAGGCTATCGGCTGCAGGAAGCACACGTTAAAATTTTGGCATATGCCGACGATATCGCGATTTTCTGCACAACCAAAGCGAGCATTAAGGAGGCAACGACTGTGGTTGAAAAATTTTGTGACTCAACTGCAGCCCAGATAAACTGGGATAAGAGTTACGGCTTCTGGCATGGTAGTTGGGAAGACACGCCGGAGACCTTTTATCGACTGAAGTGGTCGACGTTACCAACCCAATACATGGGTGTGCCTCTCGGAAATTACCGTGAACCTGAATCGTACTGGCTAGATCAAGTGTCGAAAGCAAAGGAAAAGGCTGACGGGTGGAGAGGAAAACAATTGTCAATGTTTTCTAGAGCCACTGTTTGCAACCTTTTTTTAGTTTCTAAGATATGGTACGTTATGAATGTGTTGTGTGCTGCGAGGGTAAGCGTACAAAAAGTTCACCGTGTTTTCGCCATTTTCATTTGGGCCTCCACCTGGGAGAGGATGAGTCGAATGAAATTGTTCCTCCCGGTCAAGAAAGGTGGGCTTGGTTTAGCTCATTTGTTTCTGCGACAAGTTGTCTCACGCTTTGTGTTTTTACGGGATCAAAACGATCTTTTTCTCCGGACAGTGATACAGGTACGGCTGTGTAGACAACTTCCAGGATTCATTGTTTCGACTGTTCATAATATGCCAGGAGCAGTGACTGGTTACCTACGTGAAGTGGTATGTTCATATAAGATGTTGAACGTACGTTTTTCACAGCAATACCTGTCTACCGTTACCAAGAAAAAACTATACAGAGATCTCGTGGCCACGATGTTCCCTCCACCTTTGTACCGTTCTCCGCAACGTGGAGGCCCAGGACAAGACGTTTTAAAGAGGGTGAAAAAAATGCCAATACGGCCGTCAGCTAAATCTTTTTTCTTCAAACTGCACACAAACACACTTCCCGTTAAGACCTGGCTTCATGAGAAGGGTATTTTCATCCCCTGGAGCACCGACTGCTTATTATGTAAAAAACCGGAAACAATAGAACATGCATTCTTAGATTGCTGGGACGCCATCTTTCACTGGGATGTTCTGCAGAGAACATTGAAAAAACAGTTACCCCTGGACCCATATGGAATACGCTTCTTACCGTTTGATAACGCCGAGGATGTCCCGTATGACCTTATTATGATCCTGAGCCTCCACGCTATGTTGAAAACTAGATTGCAATTTCAAAACGGAGACATTGTTGTTCGATCGGCTCGGGAAAACTTCATTGAGAGTGTTGTGTGTGTAAGAGATGCGTTCAAAGCGCTGCCTGATCCACCACAATGGATCTCCTTATTTGATGAATTAGCGTTGTTAAAAAGATTTTAATACCGTGTTGGCCAAAGTGTGGTCCACACGTTTTATCTTTGTAAACCTTGATTGAGTACGTCGAAGTCGGCAATAAAAAAAAAAAAAAAAAAAAAAAAAATCGGCCATACCATGCTGAATACGCCGGTTCTCGTCCGATCCCCGAAGCTAAGCAGCATTGGGCTCGGTCAGTACATGTGAGGGAGACCACCTGAGAACACCGAGTGCTGATGGCACCCTTCTTTTTGCTTTTTTTTTTATTGCGTGCTTCTGTGACTTATTTTTTTTTTCTTTTTTTTACCCTCACGTGTGGGTGGTTTTATTTACTGTTACGTTCAACTGCCGCAGCCTACTGGTAGAGCCAACGTCGAAGTGCAAAAACAATATGCAAGCCGCTAGGCGATTGTACGCGCAGTGACGGTGGTAACCGGTATAAGTAATGGTGCAAAATTTAGTCGCACAAACTGCTAACCGTTTACCTATTACACCCGTATCCAGCTCAGTGACAATCAATAACTTGGCTCATTACTAGCGCCAAACGTGGGCTGCAGCGGACGCACATCGTTGCGCTCGTCCTCTTGTTTTATTGCGAGCTCGACTCGGCAGCGACTAACCACAACAAACGGAGCAATCCACGTACACGACGTGTGCCTGTACTGTCAACGGAAAGACAGTGCCGCGTGCGTGCTGTAGCAACACGTTGCGAATGCACATAGCACGATACAGGTGCAGTCGTAAACATAGCATCCCTGCCATCGGCCATACCATGCTGAATACGCCGGTTCTCGTCCGATCCCCGAAGCTAAGCGGCATTGGGCTCGGTCAGTACTTGGGAGGGAGACCACCTGAGAACACCGAGTGCTGATGGCACCCTTCTTTTTGCTTTTTTTTTTTATTGCGTGCTTCTGTGACTTATTTTTTTTTCTTTTTTTTACACTCACGTGTGGGTGGTTTTATTTACTGTTACGTTCAACTGGCGCAGCCTACTGGTAGAGCCAACGTCGAAGTGCAAAAACAATATGCAAGCCGCTAGGCGATTGTACGCGCAGTGACGGTGGTAACCGGTATAAGTAATGGTGCAAAATTTAGTCGCACAAACTGCTAACCGTTTACCTATTACACCCGTATCCAGCTCAGTGACAATCAATAACTTGGCTCATTACTAGCGCCAAACGTGGGCTGCAGCGGACGCACATCGTTGCGCTCGTCCTCTTGTTTTATTGCGAGCTCGACTCGGCAGCGACTAACCACAACAAACGGAGCAATCCACGTACACGACGTGTGCCTGTACTGTCAACGGAAAGACAGTGCCGCGTGCGTGCTGTAGCAATACGTTGCGAATGCACATAGCACGATACAGGTGCAGTCGTAAACATAGCATCCCTGCCATCGGCCATACTATGCTGAATACGCCGGTTCTCGTCCGATCCCCGAAGCTAAGCAGCATTGGGCTCGGTCAGTACTTGGGGTGAGACCACCTGGGAACACCGAGTGCTGATGGCACCCTTCGTTTTGCTTTTTTTTTTATTGCGTGCTTCTGTGACTTATTTTTTTTTCTTTTTTTTACACTCACGTGTGGGTGGTTTTATTTACTGTTACGTTCAACTGGCGCAGCCTACTGGTAGAGCCAACGTCGAAGTGCAAAAACAATATGCAAACCGCTAGGCGATTGTACGCGCAGTGACGGTGGTAACCGGTATAAGTAATGGTGCAAAATTTAGTCGCACAAACTGCTAACCGTTTACCTATTACACCCGTATCCAGCTCAGTGACAATCAATAACTTGGCTCATTACTAGCGCCAAACGTGGGCTGCAGCGGACGCACATCGTTGCGCTCGTCCTCTTGTTTTATTGCGAGCTCGACTCGGCAGCGACTAACCACAACAAACGGAGCAATCCACGTACACGACGTGTGCCTGTACTGTCAACGGAAAGACAGTGCCGCGTGCGTGCTGTAGCAATACGTTGCGAATGCACATAGCACGATACAGGTGCAGTCGTAAACATAGCATCCCTGCCATCGGCCATACCATGCTGAATACGCCGGTTCTCGTCCAATCCCCGAAGCTAAGCAGCATTGGGCTCGGTCAGTACTTGGGAGGGAGACCACCTGAGAACACCGAGTGCTGATGGCACCCTTCTTTTTGCTTTTTTTTTTTATTGCGTGCTTCTGTGACTTATTTTTTTTTTCTTTTTTTTACACTCACGTGTGGGTGGTTTTATTTACTGTTGCGTTCAACTGGCGCAGCCTACTGGTAGAGCCAACGTCGAAGTGCAAAAACAATATGCAAGCCGCTAGGCGATTGTACGCGCAGTGACGGTGGTAACCGGTATAAGTAATGGTGCAAGATTTAGTCGCACAAACTGCTAACCGTTTACCTATTACACCCGTATCCAGCTCAGTGACAATCAATAACTTGGCTCATTACTAGCGCCAAACGTGGGCTGCAGCGGACGCACATCGTTGCGCTCGTCCTCTTGTTTTATTGCGAGCTCGACTTGGCAGCGACTAACCACAACAAACGGAGCAATCCACGTACACGACGTGTGCCTGTACTGTCAACGGAAAGACAGTGCCGCGTGCGTGCTGTAGCAATATGTTGCGAATGCAAATAGCACGATACAGGTGCAGTCGTAAACATAGCATCCCTGCCATCGGCCATACCATGCTGGATTCCACTTCCGGCCACCGAGCGTGACGGACGTGTAAATCATGGGCTCCGTAGGAGCGGCTTCAGCGGCCCAGACGGGCCGCGGTACCAGGATTTCTGCCTCGGACGACGAGTATCAAGTTGTTTTGCCTAGTCTGCCAACAGGGCGTTTTGTTTTGAATACCGTTTTTCTACACTGTGATATCAGGGCCCGCCCATACCGGGTGGAAGATTTTCGCGACGCGCTCGCCCAGTTATCGCTCCTGCCGGACGTGGCTGCTCTCGGGGCCTACCGTATGAGCCATGTGTGGGCCGTGACCTTCAAGGACAGCGACGCGGTGAAAAAGATCGTCAGCGTTGGAGAGCTGCAGGTCAAGAAGGGCCGGTGTCTCGTCATCGACCCCGCCAACCAGGACGTACGCCTGAAAGTGCATTGGCTGCTGCCCAGCGTTCCTGACGAGGACGTACGTTTTGCCTTCGCGCCGTTTGGAAAGGTCACCGACGTAGTCCGCGAGCGCTGGCGGGTTCACGGCGTGACTGATAAGAACTCAACAACAAGGCTGGTTACGCTGAAGTTGAAGCCGGGCGTAAAGCTCGACGACCTTCCGCATCAGGTGAGCGTTGCCGGGGAACTGGCTCTCGTGGTTGTGCCGGGCAGAGCTCCTCTCTGCCTACGCTGCCGCGGCACGGGCCACATTCGTCGCGAGTGCCGCATTCCACGGTGTGGTGCCTGCCGACGCTTCGGTCATGAGGACAGCCAGTGCGAGCGCACGTACGCTAGCGTCACCGGACCCGTGGGCAATGAGGACAACTCCGCCCTACTCATGGACGAGGCGGACATGGAGGACACGTCGACCGCGGCGGGTGAAGCAGCTGACGTCGTGGCAAAGCCGGCGGTGCGGCTTGAACAGGAGGAGAAACAAGTCGCTCAGGCTGTCTTCACAGGACACCAACAAGCGACTGCAGAGGGCACCGCGGCCATGCCGAATGCTGAAGAGAAA
This sequence comes from Dermacentor andersoni, assembly GCF_023375885.2. NCBI lineage: Eukaryota > Metazoa > Arthropoda > Arachnida > Ixodida > Ixodidae > Dermacentor > Dermacentor andersoni. The sequence goes on along the minus strand of NC_092817.1, from coordinate 198,188,523 downwards.
ACCCCACCTGATGCGGAGGTGACCTCCTCCCTCGTTGAACCTGAAGGCATGGACACCCTCACAGGCCCATCTACCCAACCGACGGGAAAACGGCCCCACAACCAGACCGTTAGCCGGACGGCGAAACAGGACGGCAGCGGCGGCGACGAGCCACCGCCCAAAGCGACAGGTATAAGGAGGTCGACCTTGAAGCTTCGGCCGAACGTTACGGTCGATCCACGGCAGGCGGGTAAACCGCCTCCGTAATTCCGTGCTGTCTAGTTCGAGTGGGGTTGGGGGGTTGGTGAGTGCAATGGCCGTCATCCTGAGCGCTAGTTTTTCAGAACCTTGCCAGGAAGGGGGGCTCAAGTTGCACTTGAGCGCCCTTTCCGGAAGGTCGAGCGGCGTCTCCTTTAGAGGCATTCCACGTGGTTGCCGGCGCACCTTCATGAGCGCTCATACTTGTGTAATTGTGATGGGCACCATTCTACCGTGTAGTCATGGCGGTTAATTTCGAAGGAATGCTACGTGTAGCAACGTTAAATGTACGAGGGCTCAGTGCAAGAAGACGGCAATGTCAGCTAAGTCGTCTCCTCTTGGATAATGACTTACATATAGTAGGAATCCAAGAAACGAAAATTGAGAGCCAAGAGCTAACCGACAGAATGGTGTCCAATTTTAGAGCGCACTTTGACGTGTGCGTTTGTCATGCGGTTGGTGGATCAGGCGGCTGCGCTATATTCCTAAGAAATAATTTTGGCATTTGTATGCAGTCAGTGTTTTCGTGTGAAACTGGGCGCCTCTTAGTGGCTGATTTCTGTTTTGAGGATGTGGATTACCGTGCTATTTGTATCTATGCGCCGAATATTGAAACGGACCGTCGATCTTTCTTTGAGCGTCTTGAAGCGTACGTAAACTGTTCCAAGGTCGTAATACTGCTGGGTGATTTTAACTGTGTTTGCTATGCTGAAGACCGAGCAAAATGTTCACGCATTCGTGATAAGAGTGCCGAATTTCTTAACGCAGTGGTGCATGATTATGACCTGGAAGATGTGGGTAGTGTTTTTGCCAGCGGTACTCGCCCGCGTTTTACCCACTTCCAACGTGACAGCCACGCTCGATTAGATAGATTATACGTGTCAGCCGAACTAGTGCCCTTATGTTGCGAATATGATGTGCAAGCTGTAGCATACAGTGATCACTGCTTGGTAACTGCCACGTTCGGGAAAGGACAGAGCAAACGGCCCTTTAACTGGGATCTCTGGAAAATGAATGCGCAGTTGTTGAATGACGATCCTTTTGTCGATGCTGTAGCGAAGGAACTAGAAAACCTGACTTCAGCCAAGCCATTAAGCTTTGCCATTCAATGGGAAGAATTTAAACAGAAAGTAAAAACAATGGCCATTGAAAGAAGCAGTGTCATTCGACACAACCTGAAACAAGCAGAAACAAAGCTTCGCCAGCAACTGCAATTTTTTATTAGCATGGAAAGTGTCGAGCCTGGTGTGTATGTTAACGAATTAAAGGAAGTGAGAACTGAACTAGAAAAGATAGATACAGAAAAATACAGAGCAGCACTTGTGAGATCAAGGTCTGAGAAGTTGTGGGCGGGAGAAACTCCAACGAAACGAGCTTTATCAGACGAGAAAAAGTACGCTTGTCGGAAAGAAATCCGCCAGCTAGCTAAAGGCAATCACATTACATCCGACAAAAATGACATCAAGCAAGGGATCGCCGATCACTTTAAAGATATTTTAGCTCATCCACGGAATCCTAAATGTAACTACCAGAATGAATTTCTCTCGCTGATGCCAAAGCTCGATGAAGAAGTCAGGACACGGCTGGAACTGCCAATTAGCCTGAGTGAGATAGAGTGCGCAATAGACGAGTTAACCATCGGTAAAGCACCTGGGCCAGATGGCTTGGGGGCCGCTTTCTATAAAACCTTCAAGTCTGCATCGGCCCCTGTTCTTCACGAAGTTATCAGCGAAGCGTATGAGCGAAAAAGATTGCCCTTGTCATTCACAACCTCGCATATCGTGCTAATTCCGAAGAGTGATGACGAGGAAAAACTTTTGTTGCCAGGGTCATATCGTCCGATAACTCTAGCCAATGTCGACTATAAAATATTCACGAAAGCTTTGGCCAAACGACTGCAAAGTGTAATTAAGACATTGGTAGGGCCGCACCAGACTTGTGGCATTAAAGGCCGCAGCATTGCAACGAATGTACACACGGCTCGAAGTGTGCTTGAGTGCTGCGATGTGATTGGCGATCACGTCGCGATGATGCAGATCGATTTGGCAAAGGCTTTCGACCTCGTCTCGCACAAGGCTTTGTTCTCCATGCTGGAACATGCGAACGTTGGCAAAGTCATAACGGAAGGCGTCATGATGGCGTACAGAGAATGCTTAACGCGCATCATTGTTAATGGGGAGCTCACCGATAGCTTTCCCGTGCTCTCGTCGGTGCGGCAAGGATGCCCGCTGTCGCCCCTTCTATTTGCTGCTTATCTCGAACCACTCTGTTTGGCGATCAGAAATAACGAGCGCATAGCAGGCTATCGGCTGCAGGAAGCACACGTTAAAATTTTGGCATATGCCGACGATATCGCGATTTTCTGCACAACCAAAGCGAGCATTAAGGAGGCAACGACTGTGGTTGAAAAATTTTGTGACTCAACTGCAGCCCAGATAAACTGGGATAAGAGTTACGGCTTCTGGCATGGTAGTTGGGAAGACACGCCGGAGACCTTTTATCGACTGAAGTGGTCGACGTTACCAACCCAATACATGGGTGTGCCTCTCGGAAATTACCGTGAACCTGAATCGTACTGGCTAGATCAAGTGTCGAAAGCAAAGGAAAAGGCTGACGGGTGGAGAGGAAAACAATTGTCAATGTTTTCTAGAGCCACTGTTTGCAACCTTTTTTTAGTTTCTAAGATATGGTACGTTATGAATGTGTTGTGTGCTGCGAGGGTAAGCGTACAAAAAGTTCACCGTGTTTTCGCCATTTTCATTTGGGCCTCCACCTGGGAGAGGATGAGTCGAATGAACTTGTTCCTCCCGGTCAAGAAAGGTGGGCTTGGTTTAGCTCATTTGTTTCTGCGACAAGTTGTCTCACGCTTTGTGTTTTTACGGGATCAAAACGATCCTTTTCTCCGGACAGTGATACAGGTACGGCTGTGTAGACAACTTCCAGGATTCATTGTTTCGACTGTTCATAATATGCCAGGAGCAGTGACTGGTTACCTACGTGAAGTGGTATGTTCATATAAGATGTTGAACGTACGTTTTTCACAGCAATACCTGTCTACCGTTACCAAGAAAAAACTATACAGAGATCTCGTGGACACGATGTTCCCTCCACCTTTGTACCGTTCTCCGCAACGTGGAGGCCCAGGACAAGACGTTTTAAAGAGGGTGAAAAAAATGCCAATACGGCCGTCAGCTAAATCTTTTTTCTTGAAACTGCACACAAACACACTTCCCGTTAAGACCTGGCTTCATGAGAAGGGTATTTTCATCCCCTGGAGCACCGACTGCTTATTATGTAAAAAACCGGAAACAATAGAACATGCATTCTTAGATTGCTGGGACGCCATCTTTCACTGGGATGTTCTACAGAGAACATTGAAAAAACAGTTACCCCTGGACCCATATGGAATACGCTTCTTACCGTTTGATAACGCCGAGGATGTCCCGTATGACCTTATTATGATCCTGAGCCTCCACGCTATGTGGAAAACTAGATTGCAATTTCAAAACGGAGACATTGTTGTTCGATCGGCTCGGGAAAACTTCATTGAGAGTGTTGTGTGTGTACGAGATGCGTTCAAAGCGCTGCCTGATCCACCACAATGGATCTCCTTATTTGATGAATTAGCGTTGTTAAAAAGATTTTAATACCGTGTTGGCCAAAGTGTGGTCCACACGTTTTATCTTTGTAAACCTTGATTGAGTACGTCGAAGTCGGCAATAAAGAAAAAAAAAAAAATCGGCCATACCATGCTGAATACGCCGGTTCTCGTCCGATCCCCGAAGCTAAGCAGCATTGGGCTCGGTCAGTACTTGGGAGGGAGACCACCTGGGAACACCGAGTGCTGATGGCACCCTTCTTTTTGCTTTTTTTTTTTATTGCGTGCTTCTGTGACTTATTTTTTTTTTTTTCTTTTTTTTACACTCACGTGTGGGTGGTTTATTTACTGTTACGTTCAACTGGCGCAGCCTACTGGTAGAGCCAACGTCGAAGTGCAAAAACAATATGCAAGCCGCTAGGCGATTGTACGCGCAGTGACGGTGGTAACCGGTATAAGTAATGGTGCAAAATTTAGTCGCACAAACTGCTAACCGTTTACCTATTACACCCGTATCCAGCTCAGTGACAATCAATAACTTGGCTCATTACTAGCGCCAAACGTGGGCTGCAGCGGACGCACATCGTTGCGCTCGTCCTCTTGTTTTATTGCGAGCTCGACTCGGCAGCGACTAACCACAACAAACGGAGCAATCCACGTACACGACGTGTGCCTGTACTGTCAACGGAAAGACAGTGCCGCGGGCGTGCTGTAGCAATACGTTGCGAATGCACATAGCACGATACAGGTGCAGTCGTAAACATAGCATCCCTGCCATCGGCCATACCATGCTGAATACGCCGGTTCTCGTCCGATCCTCGAAGCTAAGCAGCATTGGGCTCGGTCAGTACGTGGGAGGGAGACCACCTGGGAACACCGAGTGCTGATGGCACCCTTCTTCTTGCTTTTTTTTTTATTGCGTGCTTCTGTGACTTATTTTTTTTTCTTTTTTTTACACTCACGTGTGGTTGGTTTTATTTACTGTTACGTTCAACTGGCGCAGCCTACTGGTAGAGCCAACGTCGAAGTGCAAAAACAATATGCAAGCCGCTAGGCGATTGTACGCGCAGTGACGGTGGTAACCGGTATAAGTAATGGTGCAAAATTTAGTCGCACAAACTGCTAACCGTTTACCTATTACACCCGTATCCAGCTCAGTGACAATCAATAACTTGGCTCATTACTAGCGCCAAACGTGGGCTGCAGCGGACGCACATCGTTGCGCTCGTCCTCTTGTTTTATTGCGAGCTCGACTCGGCAGCGACTAACCACAACAAACGGAGCAATCCACGTACACGACGTGTGCCTGTACTGTCAACGGAAAGACAGTGCCGCGGGCGTGCTGTAGCAATACGTTGCGAATGCACATAGCACGATACAGGTGCAGTCGTAAACATAGCATCCCTGCCATCGGCCATACCATGCTGAATACGCCGGTTCTCGTCCGATCCCCGAAGCTAAGCAGCATTGGGCTCGGTCAGTACTTGGGAGGGAGACCACCTGGGAACACCGAGTGCTGATGGCACCCTTCTTTTTGCTTTTTTTTTTATTGCGTGCTTCTGTGACTTATTTTTTTTTTCTTTTTTTTACACTCACGTGTGGTTGGTTTTATTTACTGTTACGTTCAACTGGCGCAGCCTACTGGTAGAGCCAACGTCGAAGTGCAAAAACAATATGCAAGCCGCTAGGCGATTGTACGCGCAGTGACAGTGGTAACCGGTATAAGTAATGGTGCAAAATTTAGTCGCACAAACTGCTAACCGTTTACCTATTACACCCGTATCCAGCTCAGTGACAATCAATAACTTGGCTCATTACTAGCGCCAAACGTGGGCTGCAGCGGACGCACATCGTTGCGCTCGTCCTCTTGTTTTATTGCGAGCTCGACTCGGCAGCGACTAACCACAACAAACGGAGCAATCCACGTACACGACGTGTGCCTGTACTGTCAACGGAAAGACAGTGCCGCGGGCGTGCTGTAGCAATACGTTGCGAATGCACATAGCACGATACAGGTGCAGTCGTAAACATAGCATCCCTGCCATCGGCCATACCATGCTGAATACGCCGGTTCTCGTCCGATCCTCGAAGCTAAGCAGCATTGGGCTCGGTCAGTACGTGGGAGGGAGACCACCTGGGAACACCGAGTGCTGATGGCACCCTTCTTTTTGCTTTTTTTTTTATTGCGTGCTTCTGTGACTTATTTTTTTTTCTTTTTTTTACACTCACGTGTGGTTGGTTTTATTTACTGTTACGTTCAACTGGCGCAGCCTACTGGTAGAGCCAACGTCGAAGTGCAAAAACAATATGCAAGCCGCTAGGCGATTGTACGCGCAGTGACGGTGGTAACCGGTATAAGTAATGGTGCAAAATTTAGTCGCACAAACTGCTAACCGTTTACCTATTACACCCGTATCCAGCTCAGTGACAATCAATAACTTGGCTCATTACTAGCGCCAAACGTGGGCTGCAGCGGACGCACATCGTTGCGCTCGTCCTCTTGTTTTATTGCGAGCTCGACTCGGCAGCGACTAACCACAACAAACGGAGCAATCCACGTACACGACGTGTGCCTGTACTGTCAACGGAAAGACAGTGCCGCGTGCGTGCTGTAGCAATACGTTGCGAATGCACATAGCACGATACAGGTGCAGTCGTAAACATAGCATCCCTGCCATCGGCCATACCATGCTGAATACGCCGGTTCTCGTCCGATCCCCGAAGCTAAGCAGCATTGGGATCGGTCAGTACTTGGGAGGGAGACCACCTGGGAACACCGAGTACTGATGGCACCCTTCTTTTTGCTTTTTTTTTATTGCGTGCTTCTGTGACTTATTTTTTTTTTTCTTTTTTTTACACTCACGTGTGGTTGGTTTTATTTACTGTTACGTTCAACTGGCGCAGCCTACTGGTAGAGCCAACGTCGAAGTGCAAAAACAATATGCAAGCCGCTAGGCGATTGTACGCGCAGTGACGGTGGTAACCGGTATAAGTAATGGTGCAAAATTTAGTCGCACAAACTGCTAACCGTTTACCTATTACACCCGTATCCAGCTCAGTGACAATCAATAACTTGGCTCATTACTAGCGCCAAACGTGGGCTGCAGCGGACGCACATCGTTGCGCTCGTCCTCTTGTTTTATTGCGAGCTCGACTCGGCAGCGACTAACCACAACAAACGGAGCAATCCACGTACACGACGTGTGCCTGTACTGTCAACGGAAAGACAGTGCCGCGGGCGTGCTGTAGCAATACGTTGCGAATGCACATAGCACGATACAGGTGCAGTCGTAAACATAGCATCCCTGCCATCGGCCATACCATGCTGAATACGCCGGTTCTCGTCCGATCCTCGAAGCTAAGCAGCATTGGGCTCGGTCAGTACGTGGGAGGGAGACCACCTGGGAACACCGAGTGCTGATGGCACCCTTCTTTTTGCTTTTTTTTTTATTGCGTGCTTCTGTGACTTATTTTTTTTTCTTTTTTTTACACTCACGTGTGGTTGGTTTTATTTACTGTTACGTTCAACTGGCGCAGCCTACTGGTAGAGCCAACGTCGAAGTGCAAAAACAATATGCAAGCCGCTAGGCGATTGTACGCGCAGTGACGGTGGTAACCGGTATAAGTAATGGTGCAAAATTTAGTCGCACAAACTGCTAACCGTTTACCTATTACACCCGTATCCAGCTCAGTGACAATCAATAACTTGGCTCATTACTAGCGCCAAACGTGGGCTCCAGCGGACGCACATCGTTGCGCTCGTCCTCTTGTTTTATTGCGAGCTCGACTCGGCAGCGACTAACCACAACAAACGGAGCAATCCACGTACACGACGTGTGCCTGTACTGTCAACGGAAAGACAGTGCCGCGTGCGTGCTGTAGCAATACGTTGCGAATGCACAAAGCACGATACAGGTGCAGTCGTAAACATAGCATCCCTGCCATCGGCCATACCATGCTGAATACGCCGGTTCTCGTCCGATCCCCGAAGCTAAGCAGCATTGGGCTCGGTCAGTACTTGGGAGGGAGACCACCTGGGAACACCGAGTGCTGATGGCAAGGCACCCTTCTTTTTGCTTTTTTTTTTATTGCGTGCTTCTGTGACTTATTTTTTTTTCTTTTTTTTACACTCACGTGTGGTTGGTTTTATTTACTGTTACGTTCAACTGGCGCAGCCTACTGGTAGAGCCAACGTCGAAGTGCAAAAACAATATGCAAGCCGCTAGGCGATTGTACGCGCAGTGACGGTGGTAACCGGTATAAGTAATGGTGCAAAATTTAGTCGCACAAACTGCTAACCGTTTACCTATTACACCCGTATCCAGCTCAGTGACAATCAATAACTTGGCTCATTACTAGCGCCAAACGTGGGCTGCAGCGGACGCACATCGTTGCGTTCGTCCTCTTGTTTTATTGCGAGCTCGACTCGGCAGCGACTAACCACAACAAACGGAGCAATCCACGTACACGACGTGTGCCTGTACTGTCAACGGAAAGACAGTGCCGCGTGCGTGCTGTAGCAATACGTTGCGAATGCACATAGCACGATACAGGTGCAGTCGTAAACATAGCATCCCTGCCATCGGCCATACCATGCTGAATACGCCGGTTCTCGTCCGATCCCCGAAGCTAAGCAGCATTGGGCTCGGTCAGTACTTGGGAGGGAGACCACCTGGGAACACCGAGTGCTGATGGCACCCTTCTTTTTGCTTTTTTTTTATTGTGTGCTTCTGTGACTTATCTTTTTTTTTCTTTTTTTTACACTCACGTGTGGGTGGTTTTATTTACTGTTACGTTCAACTGGCGCAGCCTACTGGTAGAGCCAACGTCGAAGGGCAAAAACAATATGCAAGCCGCTAGGCGATTGTACGCGCAGTGACGGTGGTAACCGGTATAAGTAATGGTGCAAAATTTAGTCGCACAAACTGCTAACCGTTTACCTATTACACACGTATCCAGCTCAGTGACAATCAATAACTTGGCTCATTACTAGCGCCAAACGTGGGCTGCAGCGGACGCACATCGTTGCGCTCGTCCTCTTGTTTTATTGCGAGCTCGACTCGGCAGCGACTAACCACAACAAACGGAGCAATCCACGTACACGACGTGTGCCTGTACTGTCAACGGAAAGACAGTGCCGCGGGCGTGCTGTAGCAATACGTTGCGAATGCACATAGCACGATACAGGTGCAGTCGTAAACATGGCATCCCTGCCATCGGCCATACCATGCTGAATACGCCGGTTCTCGTCCGATCCTCGAAGCTAAGCAGCATTGGGCTCGGTCAGTACGTGGGAGGGAGACCACCTGGGAACACCGAGTGCTGATGGCACCCTTCTTTTTGCTTTTTTTTTTATTGCGTGCTTCTGTGACTTATTTTTTTTTCTTTTTTTTACACTCACGTGTGGTTGGTTTTATTTACTGTTACGTTCAACTGGCGCAGCCTACTGGTAGAGCCAACGTCGAAGTGCAAAAACAATATGCAAGCCGCTAGGCGATTGTACGCGCAGTGACGGTGGTAACCGGTATAAGTAATGGTGCAAAATTTAGTCGCACAAACTGCTAACCGTTTACCTATTACACCCGTATCCAGCTCAGTGACAATCAATAACTTGGCTCATTACTAGCGCCAAACGTGGGCTGCAGCGGACGCACATCGTTGCGCTCGTCCTCTTGTTTTATTGCGAGCTCGACTCGGCAGCGACTAACCACAACAAACGGAGCAATCGACGTACACGACGTGTGCCTGTACTGTCAACGGAAAGACAGTGCCGCGGGCGTGCTGTAGCAATACGTTGCGAATGCACATAGCACGATACAGGTGCAGTCGTAAACATAGCATCCCTGCCATCGGCCATACCATGCTGAATACGCCGGTTCTCGTCCGATCCTCGAAGCTAAGCAGCATTGGGCTCGGTCAGTACGTGGGAGGGAGACCACCTGGGAACACCGAGTGCTGATGGCACCCTTCTTTTTGCTTTTTTTTTTATTGCGTGCTTCTGTGACTTATTTTTTTTTCTTTTTTTTACACTCACGTGTGGTTGGTTTTATTTACTGTTACGTTCAACTGGCGCAGCCTACTGGTAGAGCCAACGTCGAAGTGCAAAAACAATATGCAAGCCGCTAGGCGATTGTACGCGCAGTGACGGTGGTAACCGGTATAAGTAATGGTGCAAAATTTAGTCGCACAAACTGCTAACCGTTTACCTATTACACCCGTATCCAGCTCAGTGACAATCAATAACTTGGCTCATTACTAGCGCCAAACGTGGGCTGCAGCGGACGCACATCGTTGCGCTCGTCCTCTTGTTTTATTGCGAGCTCGACTCGGCAGCGACTAACCACAACAAACGGAGCAATCCACGTACACGACGTGTGCCTGTACTGTCAACGGAAAGACAGTGCCGCGTGCGTGCTGTAGCAATACGTTGCGAATGCACATAGCACGATACAGGTGCAGTCGTAAACATAGCATCCCTGCCATCGGCCATACCATGCTGAATACGCCGGTTCTCGTCCGATCCCCGAAGCTAAGCAGCATTGGGCTCGGTCAGTACTTGGGAGGGAGACCACCTGGGAACACCGAGTGCTGATGGCACCCTTCTTTTTGCTTTTTTTTTATTGCGTGCTTCTGTGACTTATTTTTTTTTCTTTTTTTTTACACTCACGTGTGGGTGGTTTTATTTACTGTTACGTTCAACTGGCGCAGCCTACTGGTAGAGCCAACGTCGAAGTGCAAAAACAATATGCAAGCCGCTAGGCGATTGTACGCGCAGTGACGGTGGTAACCGGTATAAGTAATGGTGCAAAATTTAGTCGCACAAACTGCTAACCGTTTACCTATTACACCCGTATCCAGCTCAGTGACAATCAATAACTTGGCTCATTACTAGCGCCAAACGTGGGCTGCAGCGGACGCACATCGTTGCGCTCGTCCTCTTGTTTTATTTCGAGCTCGACTCGGCAGCGACTAACCACAACAAACGGAGCAATCCACGTACACGACGTGTGCCTGTACTGTCAACGGAAAGACAGTGCCGCGTGCGTGCTGTAGCAATACGTTGCGAATGCACATAGCACGATACAGGTGCAGTCGTAAACATAGCATCCCTGCCATCGGCCATACCATGCATTCTGCATCCGGCAGCCGAGCTGTTCGGATCGTAGGGTCATGGCCTCTTCCGGGGCAGCGACAGCTGCCACTTTTGGTCGCGGAAACAGGATTACAGAAGATGATAAGGAATATCCGTTCATTTTGCCTCAACTGCCAAAAGGACGAGTTGCGATTAACACCGTGTTTTTGCACGGTGATGTGCGTGCGAGACCATACAAGGTCGAAGATTTCAGGGACGCCCTACTGCCGACGGGCATCCTGCCGGACGTGGTATGCATAGGGGCGTACCAGATAAACCACGTCTGGGCGGTGACCCTGAATGATGCGACTGCGACGAAAAGACTGGTCTCCCTTAAAGGACCTGCAAGTGAAGGGACGACGATGCGTCATCGTGGACCCGCAGGACCAGCAGGTGAAGCTTAGGCTTCACTGGCTGTTGTACGGAGTGGCTGACGAGGACGTCCGGACAGCGTTCGCGGCTTTCGGCAAGGTGGAAGAGGTGAGCCGGGAGCGGTGGCGAGTCGAAGGCATGGGAAGCAAGACGTCGACCACCAGGACGGTGCTCCTCAAGCTAAAGAACGGCGTCAAAGTTGAGGACCTTCCTCATCAGGTCCGCGTCGGCGGAGAGTTGGCCTTGGTGGTTGTGCCCGGTCGACCCATGCAGTGCCTGCGCTGCCAAGGCACGGGGCACGTCCGCCGAGAGTGTAAAGTCCCACGCTGTTCCAGGTGCAGACGTTTCGGCCACGTTGACGCTGACTGCGTCAAATCCTACGCCGCCGTGACAGGACCAGCAGCGACTGACGTTGCTGAGGAGCACGTCATGGACGTGGTTGAGACGGAGGACGCCGCCAAAGGAACTGGAGACTTGGTTTCGGCAGCCACACTTGGAGGGTCATCTACCGCTGACGCTGAAGGCACGGTGGCTGAGGCTGCCGAGAAAACGGGCAAACCGGTACAGGTCCTGCCTGCAGTGAGCCTTGCTACGGGGGGCGTTAACGAAGACGCACCCGACAACGACACGACAGCAATGCTGCAGGACAAGGAAGACAATGACGGCGAGCGGACCGCGATTATTGGTGCCCCAGTCAAGCGCCCCCACGACGAGACCAAGGACAAGGACGGCGGTGCCACCAGCACCAGCGAGGGGCCGCCGACGAAGGCGCCTCAAGGAAGGCGGATGGGCTACAAGCCAAAACCCAATGTACCACCTGGAAAGAAGCCTGTGGCCAAAACGGCCACGCTTGACGACACAAACAAGCCGGGAGGTCCCGGAGACGGCTAGCCGAGGGCTAGTCGTGAACGGTAAGCACCATGCTCCGGGCCTGCTTTTCTCGCTAGCTGAAAATGGCTGAAATACCGCCCCTTATTATTGCCACATTGAACGTGCGAGGCTTGGCGGCTAGTCGTAGGCAAAGTCAGGTCCTACGGTTGGTCACTGACCACAACTTAGACGTACTAGCCGTCCAAGAGACTAAGGTTGATGGAGAGGAGCAGACCGGGAGCACGGTGCGACGATTCACGCACAGATATTTTGCGGTGGTTAGTCATGCGGTAGGCACGTCCGGGGGGTGCATTCTGTTTGTCAAGAAGCTGCCTGGACTGCAGATTCAAAGTGTATATTCCTGTGAATCTGGAAGGATTGTTTTTTGCGATGTCGTGATATGTAATGCTGAATTCCGTGTCATATGCGTCTACGCTCCGAATTCAGTCGAAGAGCGTGTCTCCTTTTTTTCTAACCTTTCTAAGCACGTCCGCTGTGATAAGCGCGTTATTTTGTTAGGGGACTTTAATTGTGTGTTGAATGCCAGAGACCGAGTGAATAATGCAGGTGTGCGCGACAAAAGCAGTAGCGTATTATCAAATCTAATAGGGGAAAATGAACTTGACGATGTTTTCGAGTGTCTGGAAGGGGGGCGTGAAGTGACTTTTACTCGTTTTCAGGGTAGAAGTCATGCACGACTGGATCGAATGTACCTGTCGTTGGACATGATTCCAAGATGCCACAGTTATTGTGTAGTGCCCGTGTCCTTTTCGGACCACTGCCTCGTAAAATGTCACATAGGTGTAGTGAAAACGAAACATGCTTTTAATTGGGATCTATGGAAAATGAATGCCTTGTTACTAAATGATCAGTGGTTTGTAAAAGCAGTAAGGGATGCGGTTAACGAAGTATTCGATGATGCAACGGAAACAATAGCGGAGAAGTGGGAATGTTTTAAACAGAAGGTTAAAATTAAAGCCATAGAAAGATCGAGTTGCATAAAATTCGAGAGGGAAATAAAAGAAAAGGGCTTAAGAAGACTGCTTGAGCAGCTGATAACGCTTGAGTGTAAAGAGCCTGGTACGTACAAAGACGACGTGCGAAACATCAAGGAAAAACTTGAACAGTTCGACAAAGAGCGTTATCAAGGCGCTATCGTGCGTGCGCGAGCAGATGCACTAGTGGCAGGGGAGACGCCCACGAAAAGGGCGCTGGGTCTTGAGAAGGCGCACGGACGGCGAAACCACATCGATAAAATTCTAATGAACGGGACTGTCGTTGAAGACAGTGAGAGCATTGGGAGCGCCTTCTTCGAGTACTACCAGTCACTCTGCATTTCAGGCAGCGAATGTAGGGGGTTTTAAAGCGGATTTTCTTAATCTCATGCCGCGAATAAGTGATGATACCAAAGATCGATTAGAAGCCAAAATAACTGAGGGGGAAGTAGAAAAGGCAATCGACGATTTGAACCTTGGAAAGTCGCCTGGACCTGATGGCCTCTGCGCTGGGTGGTATAAGGCGTTTAAGAGAGAATTGGCGCCATTGTTGGCAGAGGTATTGAATGACGCGTATCAGCAGAAACGTTTGCCCCCTTCCTTTGGAAAAGCGCACACCATACTAATACCTAAGAGCGATCAAATAGATAAACTAAAATTAGTGTCATCCTATAGGCCAATATCACTAACAAATGTTGATTACAAGATATTTATGAAGATTTTAGCTACCAGACTCCAAGGCGTCATCAAAGAAATAGTCGGAGACCATCAAACTTGTGGCATCAGAGGGCGAACTATTTTTTCTAACATTCATAAGATGCGATGTGTTCTCGAGTGCTGTGACGTCACCGGAGGTGGCGTTGCGGTTCTTCAGCTGGATCTAGAGAAAGCTTTCGATTGTGTCGCGCATGTTATTTTGTTTACCATCTTGGATCACGTTAATGTCGGTTCCATCATCACTGAGGGCGTGGCCTTGGTGTACAAGAATTGCACAACCAGATTAATTGTTAATAAGTCATTGGGGGCCCCCATTAACATTATGCGTTCAGTGCGCCAAGGCTGTCCCCTCAGCCCACTGCTGTTTGCTATTTATATAGAGGCCATGTGTGTGGCAATCAATGAAAATGACAAAATACGTGGTTTTAGATTGGCAGCGACAGAAGTGAAGCTATTGGCGTATGCAGACGACATTGCAGTGTGTTGCATAGATAAACCAAGCGTAACCGAAGCAATAACTGTAGTAAATCATTTCTGTGAAGTGTCTGGTAGCAGAGTAAATTGGAGCAAATCCCTCGGGCTGTGGCACGGGGACTGGCTTTCCGCACCGGACTATTTCGCGAGTGTGAGCTGGGTGAGAACTCCGATGAGGTATCTAGGTGTTCCCCTAGATAGTTACAATAGCAGTGATGAATATTGGAGGAAGGAAACAAGTGAAATTAAAGAAAAAGTAGACAAATGGAAAGCTACTAACCTGTCTGTTTTTGCAAGAGCGACAGTTTGTAACATCTTTTTAGTCGCGAAGTTATACTACGTTATACAAGCGTTATATTGTTCTAGAGTAAATGTGCAAAGGCTGCACAGAGTGTTTGCGGTGTTCATCTGGGGTTCAACCTGGGAAAGGTGCAGTCGAACCAATTTGTTCAGAAGAGTGAAGGACGGGGGTGTGGGTTTGGCGCATCTTTTTGTTCGACAACTAGTAAACCGATTTTTGTTTTTCCGCGATGTGCGCGATCCTTTTCTGCGCACCGTATGTCAGCACAGATTGACCGACGCATTGCCGGCACATGTTGTCAGTACGGCCGGCATAACCGGAAGACTTCGTGGCTATTTTAAGGAAGTGGTAGACAGTGTGCGTTTTCTTACTGTTCGTTTTTCAAGTGATTACTTGTGTCAAGTGAAAAGGAAAACGCTGTATAAAGATGTGTGCGACATTGTTTTCCCAGTGCCGTTATACAGAGCCATGTACAGTGGAGGGCCAGGACAGGACGTCCTTAAACGGGTTAAACGCATGCAGGTGCCACCAGGGGTAAAATCCTTCTTTTTTAGGCTCCACACTGGAACCCTGTCCGTGAAGACTTTTATGGAAGAACGCGGCTGTCTCGTACCTTGGGGTTCTCACTGCTTGATCTGCAAGAAGCCCGAAACCATAGATCATGTGTTCTTGCACTGCTGGGCTGCTGTGTTCTTCTGGGACGTCTTGAAGCGAACCCTGAAGAAAGAATTACCTGTAAACCCCCAAGGGATCAGGTATCTGCCTATTAAGGATGAAGATGGCATCCCATATGACTTCATTATGGTGAATGCCCTCCACTGTATATGGCGGTCTCGAATGGCTGGGTACCCCTGCGATCCCGACGCACGGCCGGTTCATATATATTTCAGAGCATGTATGTCGCGGTTTCTTGATGTACAGAAAATGCAAGAATGTGCACCGGATTGGCTGTCGAGGCTAGAACCTCTCACAGCCATGAAGGAATTTTAATTTGACAACGCCGGTCCTATACGGACGGATGGCATTATTGTAATTTTTTTTCGCTGTTTTGCATTTGTGAGATGCGTGTATTTTCTGTGTTATGTCAAAGACCGGCATTAAATAAAAAAAAAAAAAAATCGGCCATACCATGCTGAATACGCCGGTTCTCGTCCGATCCCCGAAGCTAAGCAGCATTGGGCTCGGTCAGTACTTGGGAGGGAGACCACCTGGGAACACCGAGTGCTGATGGCACCCTTCTTTTTGCTTTTTTTTATTGCGTGCTTCTGTGACTTATTTTTTTTTCTTTTTTTTACACTCACGTGTGGGTGGTTTTATTTACTGTTACGTTCAACTGGCGCAGCCTACTGGTAGAGCCAACGTCGAAGTGCAAAAACAATATGCAAGCCGCTAGGCGATTGTACGCGCAGTGACGGTGGTAACCGGTATAAGTAATGGTGCAAAATTTAGTCGCACAAACTGCTAACCGTTTACCTATTACACCCGTATCCAGCTCAGTGACAATCAATAACTTGGCTCATTACTAGCGCCAAACGTGGGCTGCAGCGGACGCACATCGTTGCGCTCGTCCTCTTGTTTTATTGCGAGCTCGACTCGGCAGCGACTAACCACAACAAACGGAGCAATCCACGTACACGACGTGTGCCTGTACTGTCAACGGAAAGACAGTGCCGCGTGCGTGCTGTAGCAATACGTTGCGAATGCACATAGCACGATACAGGTGCAGTCGTAAACATAGCATCCCTGCCATCGGCCATACCATGCTGTGTCATGCGGTTGGTGGATCAGGCGGCTGCGCTATATTCCTAAGAAATAATTTTGGCATTTGTATGCAGTCAGTGTTTTCGTGTGAAACTGGGCGCCTCTTAGTGGCTGATTTCTGTTTTGAGGATGTGGATTACCGTGCTATTTGTATCTATGCGCCGAATATTGAAACGGACCGTCGATCTTTCTTTGAGCGTCTTGAAGCGTACGTAAACTGTTCCAAGGTCGTAATACTGCTGGGTGATTTTAACTGTGTTTGCTATGCTGAAGACCGAGCAAAATGTTCACGCATTCGTGATAAGAGTGCCGAATTTCTTAACGCAGTGGTGCATGATTATGACCTGGAAGATGTGGGTAGTGTTTTTGCCAGCGGTACTCGCCCGCGTTTTACCCACTTCCAACGTGACAGCCACGCTCGATTAGATAGATTATACGTGTCAGCCGAACTAGTGCCCTTATGTTGCGAATATGATGTGCAAGCTGTAGCATACAGTGATCACTGCTTGGTAACTGCCACGTTCGGGAAAGGACAGAGCAAACGGCCCTTTAACTGGGATCTCTGGAAAATGAATGCGCAGTTGTTGAATGACGATCCTTTTGTCGATGCTGTAGCGAAGGAACTAGAAAACCTGACTTTAGCCAAGCCATTAAGCTTTGCCATTCAATGGGAAGAATTTAAACAGAAAGTAAAAACAATGGCCATTGAAAGAAGCAGTGTCATTCGACACAACCTGAAACAAGCAGAAACAAAGCTTCGCCAGCAACTGCAATTTTTTATTAGCATGGAAAGTGTCGAGCCTGGTGTGTATGTTAACGAATTAAAGGAAGTGAGAACTGAACTAGAAAAGATAGATACAGAAAAATACAGAGCAGCACTTGTGAGATCAAGGTCTGAGAAGTTGTGGGCGGCAGAAACTCCAACGAAACGAGCTTTATCAGACGAGAAAAAGTACGCTTGTCGGAAAGAAATCCGCCAGCTAGCTAAAGGCAATCACATTACATCCGACAAAAATGACATCAAGCAAGGGATCGCCGATCACTTTAAAGATATTTTAGCTCATCCACGGAATCCTAAATGTAACTACCAGAATGAATTTCTCTCGCTGATGCCAAAGCTCGATGAAGAAGTCAGGACACGGCTGGAACTGCCAATTAGCCTGAGTGAGATAGAGTGCGCAATAGACGAGTTAACCATCGGTAAAGCACCTGGGCCAGATGGCTTGGGGGCCGCTTTCTATAAAACCTTCAAGTCTGCATCGGCCCCTGTTCTTCACGAAGTTATCAGCGAAGCGTATGAGCGAAAAAGATTGCCCTTGTCATTCACAACCTCGCATATCGTGCTAATTCCGAAGAGTGATGACGAGGAAAAACTTTTGTTGCCAGGGTCATATCGTCCGATAACTCTAGCCAATGTCGACTATAAAATATTCACGAAAGCTTTGGCCAAACGACTGCAAAGTGTAATTAAGACATTGGTAGGGCCGCACCAGACTTGTGGCATTAAAGGCCGCAGCATTGCAACGAATGTACACACGGCTCGAAGTGTGCTTGAGTGCTGCGATGTGATTGGCGATCACGTCGCGATGATGCAGATCGATTTGGCAAAGGCTTTCGACCTCGTCTCGCACAAGGCTTTGTTCTCCATGCTGGAACATGCGAACGTTGGCAAAGTCATAACGGAAGGCGTCATGATGGCGTACAGAGAATGCTTAACGCGCATCATTGTTAATGGGGAGCTCACCGATAGCTTTCCCGTGCTCTCGTCGGTGCGGCAAGGATGCCCGCTGTCGCCCCTTCTATTTGCTGCTTATCTCGA
The DNA here is from genome assembly GCF_023375885.2 of Dermacentor andersoni. Lineage (NCBI taxonomy): Eukaryota > Metazoa > Arthropoda > Arachnida > Ixodida > Ixodidae > Dermacentor > Dermacentor andersoni. The sequence continues at coordinate 198,170,247 of NC_092817.1, read as the reverse complement.
ACCACTCTGTTTGGCGATCAGAAATAACGAGCGCATAGCAGGCTATCGGCTGCAGGAAGCACACGTTAAAATTTTGGCATATGCCGACGATATCGCGATTTTCTGCACAACCAAAGCGAGCATTAAGGAGGCAACGACTGTGGTTGAAAAATTTTGTGACTCAACTGCAGCCCAGATAAACTGGGATAAGAGTTACGGCTTCTGGCATGGTAGTTGGGAAGACACGCCGGAGACCTTTTATCGACTGAAGTGGTCGACGTTACCAACCCAATACATGGGTGTGCCTCTCGGAAATTACCGTGAACCTGAATCGTACTGGCTAGATCAAGTGTCGAAAGCAAAGGAAAAGGCTGACGGGTGGAGAGGAAAACAATTGTCAATGTTTTCTAGAGCCACTGTTTGCAACCTTTTTTTAGTTTCTAAGATATGGTACGTTATGAATGTGTTGTGTGCTGCGAGGGTAAGCGTACAAAAAGTTCACCGTGTTTTCGCCATTTTCATTTGGGCCTCCACCTGGGAGAGGATGAGTCGAATGAACTTGTTCCTCCCGGTCAAGAAAGGTGGGCTTGGTTTAGCTCATTTGTTTCTGCGACAAGTTGTCTCACGCTTTGTGTTTTTACGGGATCAAAACGATCCTTTTCTCCGGACAGTGATACAGGTACGGCTGTGTAGACAACTTCCAGGATTCATTGTTTCGACTGTTCATAATATGCCAGGAGCAGTGACTGGTTACCTACGTGAAGTGGTATGTTCATATAAGATGTTGAACGTACGTTTTTCACAGCAATACCTGTCTACCGTTACCAAGAAAAAACTATACAGAGATCTCGTGGACACGATGTTCCCTCCACCTTTGTACCGTTCTCCGCAACGTGGAGGCCCAGGACAAGACGTTTTAAAGAGGGTGAAAAAAATGCCAATACGGCCGTCAGCTAAATCTTTTTTCTTGAAACTGCACACAAACACACTTCCCGTTAAGACCTGGCTTCATGAGAAGGGTATTTTCATCCCCTGGAGCACCGACTGCTTATTATGTAAAAAACCGGAAACAATAGAACATGCATTCTTAGATTGCTGGGACGCCATCTTTCACTGGGATGTTCTACAGAGAACATTGAAAAAACAGTTACCCCTGGACCCATATGGAATACGCTTCTTACCGTTTGATAACGCCGAGGATGTCCCGTATGACCTTATTATGATCCTGAGCCTCCACGCTATGTGGAAAACTAGATTGCAATTTCAAAACGGAGACATTGTTGTTCGATCGGCTCGGGAAAACTTCATTGAGAGTGTTGTGTGTGTAAGAGATGCGTTCAAAGCGCTGCCTGATCCACCACAATGGATCTCCTTATTTGATGAATTAGCGTTGTTAAAAAGATTTTAATACCGTGTTGGCCAAAGTGTGGTCCACACGTTTTATCTTTGTAAACCTTGATTGAGTACGTCGAAGTCGGCAATAAAGAAAAAAAAAAAATCGGCCATACCATGCTGAATACGCCGGTTCTCGTCCGATCCCCGAAGCTAAGCAGCATTGGGCTCGGTCAGTACTTGGGAGGGAGACCACCTGGGAACACCGAGTGCTGATGGCACCCTTCTTTTTGCTTTTTTTTTATTGCGTGCTTCTGTGACTTATTTTTTTTTCTTTTTCTTACACTCACGTGTGGGTGGTTTTATTTACTGTTACGTTCAACTGGCGCAGCCTACTGGTAGAGCCAACGTCGAAGTGCAAAAACAATATGCAAGCCGCTAGGCGATTGTACGCGCAGTGAGGGTGGTAACCGGTATAAGTAATGGTGCAAAATTTAGTCGCACAAACTGCTAACCGTTTACCTATTACACCCGTATCCAGCTCAGTGACAATCAATAACTTGGCTCATTACTAGCGCCAAACGTGGGCTGCAGCGGACGCACATCGTTGCGCTCGTCCTCTTGTTTTATTGCGAGCTCGACTCGGCAGCGACTAACCACAACAAACGGAGCAATCCACGTACACGACGTGTGCCTGTACTGTCAACGGAAAGACAGTGCCGCGTGCGTGCTGTAGCAATACGTTGCGAATGCACATAGCACGATACAGGTGCAGTCGTAAACATAGCATCCCTGCCATCGGCCATACCATGCTGAATACGCCGGTTCTCGTCCGATCCCCGAAGCTAAGCAGCATTGGGCTCGGTCAGTACTTGGGAGGGAGACCACCTGGGAACACCGAGTGCTGATGGCACCCTTCTTTTTGCTTTTTTTTTTATTGCGTGCTTCTGTGACTTATTTTTTTTTTCTTTTTTTTACACTCACGTGTGGTTGGTTTTATTTACTGTTACGTTCAACTGGCGCAGCCTACTGGTAGAGCCAACGTCGAAGTGCAAAAACAATATGCAAGCCGCTAGGCGATTGTACGCGCAGTGACGGTGGTAACCGGTATAAGTAATGGTGCAAAATTTAGTCGCACAAACTGCTAACCGTTTACCTATTACACCCGTATCCAGCTCAGTGACAATCAATAACTTGGCTCATTACTAGCGCCAAACGTGGGCTGCAGCGGACGCACATCGTTGCGCTCGTCCTCTTGTTTTATTGCGAGCTCGACTCGGCAGCGACTAACCACAACAAACGGAGCAATCCACGTACACGACGTGTGCCTGTACTGTCAACGGAAAGACAGTGCCGCGTGCGTGCTGTAGCAATACGTTGCGAATGCACATAGCACGATACAGGTGCAGTCGTAAACATAGCATCCCTGCCATCGGCCATACGTAAGCGGATAAGCTCGGATTTAATAGATATTATGTTCCCAGAACCATTATACCGATTAATGTACCGCGAAGGCCAAGGGAAAGATGTCCTAAAACGTGTGAAACGAATGATTGTACCAGGGGGAGTGAAAACATTCTTTTTTAAACTACATACTAATACCTTGCCTGTAAAAACATGGCTAGAAGAAAGAGGGGACTATTTACCATGGGGGACTAACTGTTTGATTTGCAAGAAACCAGAAACTATAGAACACGTTTTTCTGGACTGTTGGAGTGCGGTCTTCTTTTGGGATATTATGCAAAGAACTATTAAAAAAGAATTGCCGTTAACAGCGCATGGTATCCGTTACCTGTCCACAGTGCAAGACAGTACACCTTATGACATGTTCTTTCTTCTCGGCCTTCACAGTATCTGGAGAAACCGCATGGCTGTAAGGAATTGTGATATAAATGTGAGAACAGTAAACTCGTATTTTGCTGAGAATGTCAGTAAACTGCGGGAAGTTTTTCAGAAGTTAGCGTATGACGATGATCTGTTGTCATTGATGGATGCACTTGCCAAAATGAAAGTTTTGTAATCTCAACCGCAAGCTCCAAGCGCAGCGGTGGGAAAGTGAATATTGTCAGATGGTGGGAGCAGTATGTATTGATGTATTTGTTGATTGTCTGGAAATAAAGAAAAAAAAAAATCGGCCATACCATGCTGAATACGCCGGTTCTCGTCCGATCCCCGAAGCTAAGCAGCATTGGGCTCGGTCAGTACTTGGGAGGGAGACCACCTGGGAACACCGAGTGCTGATGGCACCCTTCTTTTTGCTTTTTTTTTATTGCGTGCTTCTGTGACTTATTTTTTTTTCTTTTTTTTACACTCACGTGTGGGTGGTTTTATTTACTGTTACGTTCAACTGGCGCAGCCTACTGGTAGAGCCAACGTCGAAGTGCAAAAACAATATGCAAGCCGCTAGGCGATTGTACGCGCAGTGAGGGTGGTAACCGGTATAAGTAATGGTGCAAAATTTAGTCGCACAAACTGCTAACCGTTTACCTATTACACCCGTATCCAGCTCAGTGACAATCAATAACTTGGCTCATTACTAGCGCCAAACGTGGGCTGCAGCGGACGCACATCGTTGCGCTCGTCCTCTTGTTTTATTGCGAGCTCGACTCGGCAGCGACTAACCACAACAAACGGAGCAATCCACGTACACGACGTGTGCCAGTACTGTCAACGGAAAGACAGTGCCGCGTGCGTGCTGTAGCAATACGTTGCGAATGCACATAGCACGATACAGGTGCAGTCGTAAACATAGCATCCCTGCCATCGGCCATACCATGCTGAATACGCCGGTTCTCGTCCGATCCCCGAAGCTAAGCAGCATTGGGCTCGGTCAGTACTTGGGAGGGAGACCACCTGGGAACACCGAGTGCTGATGGCACCCTTCTTTTTGCTTTTTTTTTTATTGCGTGCTTCTGTGACTTATTTTTTTTTTCTTTTTTTTACACTCACGTGTGGTTGGTTTTATTTACTGTTACGTTCAACTGGCGCAGCCTACTGGTAGAGCCAACGTCGAAGTGCAAAAACAATATGCAAGCCGCTAGGCGATTGTACGCGCAGTGACGGTGGTAACCGGTATAAGTAATGGTGCAAAATTTAGTCGCACAAACTGCTAACCGTTTACCTATTACACCCGTATCCAGCTCAGTGACAATCAATAACTTGGCTCATTACTAGCGCCAAACGTGGGCTGCAGCGGACGCACATCGTTGCGCTCGTCCTCTTGTTTTATTGCGAGCTCGACTCGGCAGCGACTAACCACAACAAACGGAGCAATCCACGTACACGACGTGTGCCTGTACTGTCAACGGAAAGACAGTGCCGCGTGCGTGCTGTAGCAATACGTTGCGAATGCACATAGCACGATACAGGTGCAGTCGTAAACATAGCATCCCTGCCATCGGCCATACGTAAGCGGATAAGCTCGGATTTAATAGATATTATGTTCCCAGAACCATTATACCGATTAATGTACCGCGAAGGCCAAGGGAAAGATGTCCTAAAACGTGTGAAACGAATGATTGTACCAGGGGGAGTGAAAACATTCTTTTTTAAACTACATACTAATACCTTGCCTGTAAAAACATGGCTAGAAGAAAGAGGGGACTATTTACCATGGGGGACTAACTGTTTGATTTGCAAGAAACCAGAAACTATAGAACACGTTTTTCTGGACTGTTGGAGTGCGGTCTTCTTTTGGGATATTATGCAAAGAACTATTAAAAAAGAATTGCCGTTAACAGCGCATGGTATCCGTTACCTGTCCACAGTGCAAGACAGTACACCTTATGACATGTTCTTTCTTCTCGGCCTTCACAGTATCTGGAGCAACCGCATGGCTGTAAGGAATTGTGATATAAATGTGAGAACAGTAAACTCGTATTTTGCTGAGAATGTCAGTAAACTGCGGGAAGTTTTTCAGAAGTTAGCGTATGACGATGATCTGTTGTCATTGATGGATGCACTTGCCAAAATGAAAGTTTTGTAATCTCAACCGCAAGCTCCAAGCGCAGCGGTGGGAAAGTGAATATTGTCAGATGGTGGGAGCAGTATGTATTGATGTATTTGTTGATTGTCTGGAAATAAAGAAAAAAAAAAATCGGCCATACCATGCTGAATACGCCGGTTCTCGTCCGATCCCCGAAGCTAAGCAGCATTGGGCTCGGTCAGTACTTGGGAGGGAGACCACCTGGGAACACCGAGTGCTGATGGCACCCTTCTTTTTGCTTTTTTTTTTTATTGCGTGCTTCTGTGACTTATTTTTTTTTCTTTTTTTTTACACTCACGTGTGGGTGGTTTTATTTACTGTTACGTTCAACTGGCGCAGCCTACTAGTAGAGCCAACGTCGAAGTGCAAAAACAATATGCAAGCCGGTAGGCGATTGTACGCGCAGTGACGGTGGTAACCGGTATAAGTAATGGTGCAAAATTTAGTCGCACAAACTGCTAACCGTTTACCTATTACACCCGTATCCAGGTCAGTGACAATCAATAACTTGGCTCATTACTAGCGCCAAACGTGGGCTGCAGCGGACGCACATCGTTGCGCTCGTCCTCTTGTTTTATTGCGAGCTCGACTCGGCAGCGACGAACCACAACAAACGGAGCGATCCACGTACACGACGTGTGCCTGTACTGTCAACGGAAAGACAGTGCCGCGTGCGTGCTGTAGCAATACGTTGCGAATGCACATAGCACGATACAGGTGCAGTCGTAAACATAGCATCCCTGCCATCGGCCATACCATGCTGAATACGCCGGTTCTCGTCCGATCCCCGAAGCTAAGCAGCATTGGGCTCGGTCAGTACTTGGGAGGGAGACCACCTGGGAACACCGAGTGCTGATGGCACCCTTCTTTTTGCTTTTTTTTTTATTGCGTGCTTCTGTGACTTATTTTTTTTTCTTTTTTTTACACTCACGTGTGGGTGGTTTTATTTACTGTTACGTTCAACTGGCGCAGCCTACTGGTAGAGCCAACGTCGAAGTGCAAAAACAATATGCAAGCCGCTAGGCGATTGTACGCGCAGTGACGGTGGTAACCGGTATAAGTAATGGTGCAAAATTTAGTCGCACAAACTGCTAACCGTTTACCTATTACACCCGTATCCAGCTCAGTGACAATCAATAACTTGGCTCATTACTAGCGCCAAACGTGGGCTGCAGCGGACGCACATCGTTGCGCTCGTCCTCTTGTTTTATTGCGAGCTCGACTCGGCAGCGACTAACCACAACAAACGGAGCAATCCACGTACACGACGTGTGCCTGTACTGTCAACGGAAAGACAGTGCCGCGTGCGTGCTGTAGCAATACGTTGCGAATGCACATAGCACGATACAGGTGCAGTCGTAAACATAGCATCCCTGCCATCGGCCATACCATGCTGAATACGCCGGTTCTCGTCCGATCCCCGAAGCTAAGCAGCATTGGGCTCGGTCAGTACTTGGGAGGGAGACCACCTGGGAACACCGAGTGCTGATGGCACCCTTCTTCTTGCTTTTTTTTTTATTGCGTGCTTCTGTGACTTATTTTTTTTTCTTTTTTTTACACTCACGTGTGGGTGGTTTTATTTACTGTTACGTTCAACTGGCGCAGCCTACTGGTAGAGCCAACGTCGAAGTGCAAAAACAATATGCAAGCCGCTAGGCGATTGTACGCGCAGTGACGGTGGTAACCGGTATAAGTAATGGTGCAAAATTTAGTCGCACAAACTGCTAACCGTTTACCTATTACACCCGTATCCAGCTCAGTGACAATCAATAACTTGGCTCATTACTAGCGCCAAACGTGGGCTGCAGCGGACGCACATCGTTGCGCTCGTCCTCTTGTTTTATTGCGAGCTCGACTCGGCAGCGACTAACCACAACAAACGGAGCAATCCACGTACACGACGTGTGCCTGTACTGTCAACGGAAAGACAGTGCCGCGTGCGTGCTGTAGCAATACGTTGCGAATGCACATAGCACGATACAGGTGCAGTCGTAAACAGAGCATCCCTGCCATCGGCCATACCATGCTGAATACGCCGGTTCTCGTCCGATCCCCGAAGCTAAGCAACATTGGGCTCGGTCAGTACTTGGGAGGGAGACCACCTGGGAACACCGAGTGCTGATGGCACCCTTCTTTTTGCTTTTTTTTTTTATTGCGTGCTTCTGTGACTTATTTTTTTTTTCTTTTTTTTACACTCACGTGTGGTTGGTTTTATTTACTGTTACGTTCAACTGGCGCAGCCTACTGGTAGAGCCAACGTCGAAGTGCAAAAACAATATGCAAGCCGCTAGGCGATTGTACGCGCAGTGACGGTGGTAACCGGTATATGTAATGGTGCAAAATTTAGTCGCACAAACTGCTAACCGTTTACCTATTACACCCGTATCCAGCTCAGTGACAATCAATAACTTGGCTCATTACTAGCGCCAAACGTGGGCTGCAGCGGACGCACATCGTTGCGCTCGTCCTCTTGTTTTATTGCGAGCTCGACTCGGCAGCGACTAACCACAACAAACGGAGCAATCCACGTACACGACGTGTGCCTGTACTGTCAACGGAAAGACAGTGCCGCGTGCGTGCTGTAGCAATACGTTGCGAATGCACATAGCACGATACAGGTGCAGTCGTAAACATAGCATCCCTGCCATCGGCCATACCATGCTGAATACGCCGGTTCTCGTCCGATCCCCGAAGCTAAGCAGCATTGGGGTCGGTCAGTACTTGGGAGGGAGACCACCTGGGAACACCGAGTGCTGATGGCACCCTTCTTCTTGCTTTTTTTTTTATTGCGTGCTTCTGTGACTTATTTTTTTTTTCTTTTTTTTACACTCACGTGTGGGTGGTTTTATTTACTGTTACGTTCAACTGGCGCAGCCTACTGGTAGAGCCAACGTCGAAGTGCAAAAACAATATGCAAGCCGCTAGGCGATTGTACGCGCAGTGACGGTGGTAACCGGTATAAGTAATGGTGAAAAATTTAGTCGCACAAACTGCTAACTGTTTACCTATTACACCCGTATCCAGCTCAGTGACAATCAATAACTTGGCTCATTACTAGCGCCAAACGTGGGCTGCAGCGGACGCACATCGTTGCGCTCGTCCTCTTGTTTTATTGCGAGCTCGACTCGGCAGCGACTAACCACAACAAACGGAGCAATCCACGTACACGACGTGTGCCTGTACTGTCAACGGAAAGACAGTGCCACGTGCGTGCTGTAGCAATACGTTGCGAATGCACATAGCACGATACAGGTGCAGTCGTAAACATACCATCCCTGCCATCGGCCATACCATGCTGAATACGCCGGTTCTCGTCCGATCCCCGAAGCTAAGCAGCATTGGGCTCTGTCAGTACTTGGGAGGGAGACCACCTGGGAACACCGAGTGCTGATGGCACCCTTCTTTCTGTTTTATTTTATTGCGTGCTTCTGTGACTTATTTTTTTTTTCTTTTTTTTACACTCACGTGTGGTTGGTTTTGTTTACTGTTACGTTCAACTGGCGCAGCCTACTGGTAGAGCCAACGTCGAAGTGCAAAAACAATATGCAAGCCGCTAGGCGATTGTACGCGCAGTGACGGTGGTAACCGGTATAAGTAATGGTGCAAAATTTAGTCGCACAAACTGCTAACCGTTTACCTATTACACCCGTATCCAGCTCAGTGACAATCAATAACTTGGCTCATTACTAGCGCCAAACGTGGGCTGCAGCGGACGCACATCGTTGCGCTCGTCCTCTTGTTTTATTGCGAGCTCGACTCGGCAGCGACTAACCACAACAAACGGAGCAATCCACGTACACGACGTGTGCCTGTACTGTCAACGGAAAGACAGTGCCGCGTGCGTGCTGTAGCAATACGTTGCGAATGCACATAGCACGATACAGGTGCAGTCGTAAACATAGCATCCCTGCCATCGGCCATACCATGCTGAATACGCCGGTTCTCGTCCGATCCCCGAAGCTAAGCAGCATTGGGCTTGGTCAGTACTTGGGAGGGAGACCACCTGGGAACACCGAGTGCTCATGGCACCCTTCTTTTTGCTTTTTTTTTTATTGCGTGCTTCTGTGACTTATGTTTTTTCTTTTTTTTACACTCACGTGTGGGTGGTTTTATTTACTGTTACGTTCAACTAGCGCAGCCTACTGGTAGAGCCAACGTCGAAGTGCAAAAACAATATGCAAGCCGCTAGGCGATTGTACGCGCAGTGACGGTGGTAACCGGTATAAGTAATGGTGCAAAATTTAGTCGCACAAACTGCTAACCGTTTACCTATTACACCCGTATCCAGCTCAGTGACAATCAATAACTTGGCTCATTACTAGCGCCAAACGTGGGCTGCAGCGGACGCACATCGTTGCGCTCGTCCTCTTGTTTTATTGCGAGCTCGACTCGGCAGCGACTAACCACAACAAACGGAGCAATCCACGTACACGACGTGTGCCTGTACTGTCAACGGAAAGACAGTGCCGCGTGCGTGCTGTAGCAATACGTTGCGAATGCACATAGCACGATACAGGTGCAGTCGTAAACATAGCATCCCTGCCATCGGCCATACCATGCTGAATACGCCGGTTCTCGTCCGATCCCCGAAGGTAAGCAGCATTGGGCTCGGTCAGTACTTGGGAGGGAGACCACCTGGGAACACCGAGTGCTGATGGCACCCTTCTTATTGCTTTTTTTTTTTTATTGCGTGCTTCTGTGACTTATGTTTTTTCTTTTTTTTACACTCACGTGTGGGTGGTTTTATTTACTGTTACGTTCAACTGGCGCAGCCTACTGGTAGAGCCAACGTCGAAGTGCAAAAACAATATGCAAGCCGCTAGGCGATCGTACGCGCAGTGACGGTGGTAACCGGTATAAGTAATGGTGCAAAATTTAGTCGCACGAACTGCTAACCGTTTACCTATTACACCCGTATCCAGCTCAGTGACAATCAATAACTTGGCTCATTACTAGCGCCAAACGTGGGCTGCAGCGGACGCACATCGTTGCGCTCGTCCTCTTGTTTTATTGCGAGCTCGACTCGGCAGCGACTAACCACAACAAACGGAGCAATCCACGTACACGACGTGTGCCTGTACTGTCAACGGAAAGACAGTGCCGCGTGCGTGCTGTAGCAATACGTTGCGAATGCACATAGCACGATACAGGTGCAGTCGTAAACATAGCATCCCTGCCATCGGCCATACCATGCACATTCTGCTTCCGGCAGCCGAGCTGAGCGGTCAGCAGAGTCATGGGCTCCAGTGGAGCAGCGACAGCGGCCACTTTAGGCCGCGGAAACAGGCTAAACGACGACAAGGATTATGCCTTTATTTTGCCGCAACTGCCCAAAGGTCAATTGGTGATTAATACCGTCTTTTTGCACGGTGATGTACGTGCGAGACCGTACAAGGTGGAAGATTTCCGGGACGCCCTTCTGCCGACGGGCTTGCTGCCTGATGTGGTATGCATAGGGGCGTACCAGATCAACCACGTCTGGGCAGTGACCTTCAGTGATGCGAGTGCCACAAAAAGGCTTCTGGACCTCAAGGAACTCCAAGTGAAGGGACGACGGTGCGTCATCGTTGACCCGCAGGATCAGCAGGTGAAGCTAAGGCTTCACTGGCTGCTGTACGGCGTGGCCGACGAGGACGTTCGGACCCCATTCGCGGCTTTCGGCAAGGTGGAGGAGGTGAGCCGGGAGCGATGGCGCGTCGAAGGCATGACAACGAAGACCTCAACCACCAGGACCGTCGTTCTCAAATTGAAAAGCGGCATGAAAGTGGAGGACCTGCCACATCAGATACGCATCGGCGGAGAGTTGGCCTTGGTCGTCGTGCCCGGTCGACCGATGCAGTGCCTGCGCTGCCACGGCACGGGACACGTCCGCCGTGAGTGCAGAGTCCCCCGATGTACCTTATGCAGACGTTTCGGCCACGTCGACGAGGACTGCGTAAGATCTTATGCCACCGTAACAGGCCCAGTAGCTAGTGAAGTTGCGGAAGAGCACGTCATGGACGTGGCCGAAGCGGAGGACGCTGCTAAAGGAACGCTAGACACGGTCTCGACAGCGACAGCCAGTGGGACGACGGCTTTGGGCGTGGTCAGCAAGGTGGCTGAAACTACCGTGAAGCCGAGTGGGACGGTGCAGGGCGCGACCGCTGAGGGCCAGCCTACGCGGAGCAGTAGTGAGGACCCGCCCGACAACGATGCGACGGCAATGCAGCAGGAGGAGGCCGTCCTCGACGGCGACCGGACTTCGACTCTTGGTGCGCCAGTCAAGCGCCCGCATGACCAGACTAAGGACCGCAACGACGGCGCGACCAGCACCAGCGAAGGGCCGCCGACAAAGACACCTCTTGGGAGGCGCACGAGCTTAAAACCAAAGCCGAATGTCCCACCTGAGAGAAAGCCTGCGGACAAAGTGCCGCCCACAAACAACGCCGGGAAACCGGGAGGTCCCGGAGGCGGCTAGCCGAGGGCTAGTCGTGAACGGTAAGCACCATGCTCCGGGCCTACTTTTCTCTTTAGCTCAACATGGCTCAGATACCGTCCCTTAATATTGCCACTTTAAACGTGAGAGGGTTGGCGGCTAGTCGTAGGCAAAGTCAAGTCCTGCGGTTGGTTACTGACCACGACGTCGACGTACTAGCCGTCCAGGAAACTAAGGTTGACGGGGAGGAGGAGACCGGGAGCATGGTGCGCCGTTTCACGTCTAGGTATTTTGCGGTGGTAAGCCATGCGTTAGGCACGGCTGGGGGGTGCATTCTTTTTGTGAAGAAACTGCCCGGACTGCAGATTCAAAGTACCTTTTCTTGTCAATCTGGAAGGATTGTTTTTTGCGATATTGTTTTGTGCGAGTTTCAGTACCGTGTCATATGCGTATATGCGCCCAATTCAGTAGAAGAGCGTGCCCGTTTCTTTTTGAACCTTTCGCAGTATGTTCGATGCGATAAGCGCGTTATGCTCTTAGGAGACTTTAATTGTGTAATGAGCGCTAGTGACAGAGCCAATAATGCCGGTGTGCGTGACAGAAGCAGTGAAGTCTTGTCAAAACTAATTAGTGAAAATGAACTAGATGACGTTTTTGATTGTCTGGAAGGGGGGCGTGACGTGACACTCACACGTTTTCAGGGCAGTAGCCATGCGCGGTTGGACCGAATCTACATTTCGCTGAATACAATTCCAAGATGCCACGGTTATTCTGTAGTACCCGTATCGTTCTCAGATCACTGTCTCGTAATATGTAATGTCGGTATAGGGAAACGGAAACATGCGTTTAATTGGGAGATGTGGAAAATGAATGCCTCGTTATTAAATGATGAATCTTTTGTAAAGGCAGTACGGAATGCCATTGATGAAATACGCAAAGATGAAGCTGAAACAATAGCTGAAAAGTGGGAATGTTTCAAACAAAAAGTTAAAATGAAAGCCTTAGAAAGGTCAAGCTGCCTCAAATTTGAGAAGGAATATAAAGAAATGGCTTTGCGAACACTACTTCAGCAGCTGATAACGCTGGAGTGCAGAGAGCCTGGTCTGTACAAAGACGATCTGCGGAGCGTCAAGGAAAAGCTTGAACAGTTCGATAAAGAACGTTATCAAGGTGCCATCGTGCGAGCACGAGCAGATGTATTAGCGGCGGGGGAGACGCCCACAAAAAGGGCGCTTGGACTCGAGAAGGCGCACGGACGGCGAAACCATGTGGATAAGATTTTAATGAACGGGGTTCTTGTTGACGACAACGAAAGCATAGGACGCGCCTTCTGTCAGTACTACCAGTCGCTCTTTGCATTTAAGGCAGCGAATGTAGAGAGTTTCAAAGCCGATTTTCTTCAGCGGATGCCGAGACTGGGAGATGACGCTAAAGAACGATTGGAAGGCAACATTACCGAGAACGAAGTTGAAAAGGCAATCGGCGATTTGAACTCGGGCAAGTCGCCTGGGCCTGATGGACTCTGTGCGGGGTTATATAAGGCTTTCAAAAGAGAACTGGCCCCATTGTTAGCAGACGTATTCAATGACGCGTACAAGAAGAAATTATTGCCCCCATCTTTTGGAAAAGCGCACACAATACTAATCCCTAAGAGTGATCAAACAGACAAACTCAGATTCGTGTCATCCTATAGACCGATATCACTAACAAACATTGATTACAAGATCTTTATGAAGATTTTAGCTGCGAGACTTCAAGGCGTCATCAAGGAAATTGTTGGAGACCACCAAACTTGCGGCATCAAGGGGCGGTCCATTTTTTCGAACATCCATCAGATGCGGAGCGTGCTCGAGTGCTGTGACGTCACCGATGGTGGCGTTGCAGTTCTTCAGCTCGATTTGGAGAAAGCGTTCGATTGTGTCGCTCACGTTATTTTGTTTGCCATCTTGGATCATGTTAATGTCGGTTCCATCATCAGGGAGGGCGTGGCCTTGGCGTACCAGAATTGCACAACAAGATTAATTGTCAATAAGTGTCTGGGGGCCCCCATTAACATCATGCGTTCAGTACGCCAAGGCTGTCCCCTCAGTCCGCTGTTATTTGTCATATACATAGAAGCAATGTGTGTAGTAATTAACGGAAATGACAAAATACGTGGTTTCAGATTAGCAGCGACAGAGGTGAAGCTGCTCGCATATGCAGATGACATTGCAGTGTGTTGCACAGACAAACCAAGTGTAACGGAAACAGCATCGGCAGTGAAACATTTCTGTGATGTCACGGGTAGTAGAATAAATTGGGGCAAATCCCTAGGCCTGTGGCACGGGAAATGGGAGTCTGCACCGGACAACTTCGCGAACCTCAACTGGGTAAAAACGCCGACGAGGTATCTGGGCGTTCCTCTCAATAGCTACAATAGTAGCGATGAATATTGGAGGAGCCAAGCCAATGAAATGAAAGAAAAGGCGGACAGATGGAAGGATGTGAAGCTGTCAATTTTTGCAAGGGCGACAGTCTGTAATATGTGTTTTGTCACGAAGTTATATTATGTCATGCAAGCGTTGTATTGCTCGAGAGCAAATGTGCAAAGGCTGCACAGAGTGTTTGCTGTTTTCATCTGGGGGTCAACATGGGAAAGGTGCAGCCGAACAAATTTGTTTAGAAGAGTGAAAGACGGGGGTGTGGGTTTGGTTCATCTTTTTGTTAGACAACTAGTAAACCGATTCTTGTTTTTTCGCGATGTGCGCCATCCTTTCTGCGCACAGTATGCCAGCTCAGGTTGAGCGGTGCTTTGCCGGCACATGTCGTTAGTACGGCATGCGTTACCGGATCACTTCGTGGCTTCTTTAAGGAAGTGGCCGACAGCGTAAGATTTCTTTCTGTTCGATTTTCAATGGATTACCTTTGCGATATTAAAAGGAAAAGATTGTATAAAGATGTGTGCGACATTGTTTTCCCAGTGCCGTTATACAGAGCCATTTACAGTGGAGGGCCAGGACTTGATGTACTTAAACGCGTAAAACGCATGGAGGTGCCACCAGGGGTAAAAACGTTTTTTTTTAAGCTTCACACCGGTACGCTCTCAGTGAAGACTTTCATGGAAGAGCGAGGTTGTATCGTACCATGGGGAACGCATTGATTGATCTGCAAAAAGCAGGAAACCTTAGATCACGTTTTCTTGGAATGTTGGCAGGGCTTCTTTTTCTGGGACGTCTTAAAGCGAACCCTGAAAAAAGAGTTACCGGTGGACCCTCAAGGGATAAGGTATCTGACAATTAAGGATGATGACGGGGTTCCATATGATTTCATTATGTTAAACGCTCTCCACAGTATATGGCGGGCTCGTATGGCAGGGTACTATTGTGATCCTGACGCTAGGCCCGCTCGCGTTTATTTCAGAGAATGTATGTCGCGATTCATAGAAATACAGAAAATGCAACAATGTGTTCCGGAATGGCTGTGGAGGCTAGAACCTCTGACAGCCATGAAGGAATTTTAAGTTGACAACGCCTGTCCAATAGGGACAGACGGCTTTGTTGTATGGTGTGACTCTTTTCTTTCCTTTTTGTTTGTATTGCAATTGTGATACTGTAATGTGTGGAAACTGCACGTTCTGCGAAAACACCGGTAATAAATAAAAAAAAAAAATCGGCCATACCATGCTGAATACGCCGGTTCTCGTCCGATCCCCGAAGCTAAGCAGCATTGGGCTCGGTCAGTACTTGGGAGGGAGACCACCTGGGAACACCGAGTGCTGATGGCACCCTTCTTTTTGCTTTTTTTTTTTATTGCGTGCTTCTGTGACTTATTTTTTTTTCTTGTTTTTACACTCACGTGTGGTTGGTTTTATTTACTGTTACGTTCAACTGGCGCAGCCTACTGGTAGAGCCAACGTCGAAGTGCAAAAACAATATGCCAGCCGCTAGGCGATTGTACGCGCAGTGACGGTGGTAACCGGTATAAGTAATGGTGCAAAATTTAGTCGCACAAACTGCTAACCGTTTACCTATTACACCCGTATCCAGCTCAGTGACAATCAATAACTTGGCTCATTACTAGCGCCAAACGTGGGCTGCAGCAGACGCACATCGTTGCGCTCGTCCTCTTGTTTTATTGCGAGCTCGACTCGGCAGCGACTAACCACAACAAACGGAGCAATCCACGTACACGACGTGTGCCTGTACTGTCAACGGAAAGACAGTGCCGCGTGCGTGCTGTAGCAATACGTTGCGAATGCACATAGCACGATACAGGTGCAGTCGTAAACATAGCATCCCTGCCATCGGCCATACCATGCTGAATACGCCGGTTCTCGTCCGATCCCCGAAGCTAAGCAGCATTGGGCTCGGTCAGTACTTGGGAGGGAGACCACCTGGGAACACCGAGTGCTGATGGCACCCTTCTTTTTGCTTTTTTTTTTATTGCGTGCTTCTGTGACTTATTTTTTTTTCTTTTTTTTACACTCACGTGTGGGTGGTTTTATTTACTGTTACGTTCAACTGGCGCAGCCTACTGGTAGAGCCAACGTCGAAGTGCAAAAACAATATGCAAGCCGCTAGGCGATTGTACGCGCAGTGACGGTGGTAACCGGTATAAGTAATGGTGCAAAATTTAGTCGCACAAACTGCTAACCGTTTACCTATTACACCCGTATCCAGCTCAGTGACAATCAATAACTTGGCTCATTACTAGCGCCAAACGTGGGCTGCAGCGGACGCACATCGTTGCGCTCGTCCTCTTGTTTTATTGCGAGCTCGACTCGGCAGCGACTAACCACAACAAACGGAGCAATCCACGTACACGACGTGGGCCTCTACTGTCAACGGAAAGACAGTGCCGCGTGCGTGCTGTAGCAATACGTTGCGAATGCACATAGCACGATACAGGTGCAGTCGTAAACATAGCATCCCTGCCATCGGCCATACCATGCTGAATACGCCGGTTCTCGTCCGATCCCCGAAGCTAAGCAGCATTGGGCTCGGTCAGTACTTGGGAGGGAGACCACCTGGGAACACCGAGTGCTGATGGCACCCTTCTTTTTGCTTTTCTTTTTATTGCGTGCTTCTGTGACTTATTTTTTTTTCTTTTTTTTACACTCACGTGTGGGTGGTTTTATTTACTGTTACGTTCAACTGGCGCAGCCTACTGGTAGAGCCAACGTCGAAGTGCAAAAACAATATGCAAGCCGCTAGGCGATTGTACGCGCAGTGACGGTGGTAACCGGTATAAGTAATGGTGCAAAATTTAGTCGCACAAACTGCTAACCGTTTACCTATTACACCCGTATCCAGCTCAGTGACAATCAATAACTTGGCTCATTACTAGCGCCAAACGTGGGCTGCAGCAGACGCACATCGTTGCGCTCGTCCTCTTGTTTTATTGCGAGCTCGACTCGGCAGCGACTAACCACAACAAACGGAGCAATCCACGTACACGACGTGGGCCTCTACTGTCAACGGAAAGACAGTGCCGCGTGCGTGCTGTAGCAATACGTTGCGAATGCACATAGCACGATACAGGTGCAGTCGTAAACATAGCATCCCTGCCATCGGCCATACCATGCTGAATACGCCGGTTCTCGTCCGATCCCCGAAGCTAAGCAGCATTGGGCTCGGTCAGTACTTGGGAGGGAGACCACCTGGGAACACCGAGTGCTGATGGCACCCTTCTTTTTGCTTTTCTTTTTATTGCGTGCTTCTGTGACTTATTTTTTTTTCTTTTTTTTACACTCACGTGTGGGTGGTTTTATTTACTGCTACGTTCAACTGGCGCAGCCTACTGGTAGAGCCAACGTCGAAGTGCAAAAACAATATGCAAGCCGCTAGGCGATTGTACGCGCAGTGACGGTGGTAACCGGTATAAGTAATGGTGCAAAATTTAGTCGCACAAACTGCTAACCGTTTACCTATTACACCCGTATCCAGCTCAGTGACAATCAATAACTTGGCTCATTACTAGCGCCAAACGTGGGCTGCAGCGGACGCACATCGTTGCGCTCGTCCTCTTGTTTTATTGCGAGCTCGACTCGGCAGCGACTAACCACAACAAACGGAGCAATCCACGTACACGACGTGTGCCTGTACTGTCAACGGAAAGACAGTGCCGCGTGCGTGCTGTAGCAATACGTTGCGAATGCACATAGCACGATACAGGTGCAGTCGTAAACATAGAATCCCTGCCATCGGCCATACCATGCTGAATACGCCGGTTCTCGTCCGATCCCCGAAGCTAAGCAGCATTGGGCTCGGTCAGTACTTGGGAGGGAGACCACCTGGGAACACCGAGTGCTGATGGCACCCTTCTTTTTGCTTTTTTTTTTATTGCGTGCTTCTGTGACTTATTTTTTTTTCTTTTTTTTTACACTCACGTGTGGGTGGTTTTATTTACTGTTACGTTCAACTGGCGCAGCCTACTGGTAGAGCCAACGTCGAAGTGCAAAAACAATATGCAAGCCGCTAGGCGATTGTACGCGCAGTGACGGTGGTAACCGGTATAAGTAATGGTGCAAAATTTAGTCGCACAAACTGCTAACCGTTTACCTATTACACCCGTATCCAGCTCAGTGACAATCAATAACTTGGCTCATTACTAGCGCCAAACGTGGGCTGCAGCGGACGCACATCGTTGCGCTCGTCCTCTTGTTTTATTGCGAGCTCGACTCGGCAGCGACTAACCACAACAAACGGAGCAATCCACGTACACGACGTGTGCCTGTACTGTCAACGGAAAGACAGTGCCGCGTGCGTGCTGTAGCAATACGTTGCGAATGCACATAGCACGATACAGGTGCAGTCGTAAACATAGCATCCCTGCCATCGGCCATACCATGCTGAATACGCCGGTTCTCGTCCGATCCCCGAAGCTAAGCAGCATTGGGCTCGGTCAGTACTTGGGAGGGAGACCACCTGGGAACACCGAGTGCTGATGGCACCCTTCTTTTTGCTTTTTTTTTTATTGCGTGCTTCTGTGACTTATTTTTTTTTCTTTTTTTTACACTCACGTGTGGGTGGTTTTATTTACTGTTACGTTCAACTGGCGCAGCCTACTGGTAGAGCCAACGTCGAAGTGCAAAAACAATATGCAAGCCGCTAGGCGATTGTACGCGCAGTGACGGTGGTAACCGGTATAAGTAATGGTGCAAAATTTAGTCGCACAAACTGCTAACCGTTTACCTATTACACCCGTATCCAGCTCAGTGACAATCAATAACTTGGCTCATTACTAGCGCCAAACGTGGGCTGCAGCGGACGCACATCGTTGCGCTCGTCCTCTTGTTTTATTGCGAGCTCGACTCGGCAGCGACTAACCACAACAAACGGAGCAATCCACGTACACGACGTGGGCCTCTACTGTCAACGGAAAGACAGTGCCGCGTGCGTGCTGTAGCAATACGTTGCGAATGCACATAGCACGATACAGGTGCAGTCGTAAACATAGCATCCCTGCCATCGGCCATACCATGCTGAATACGCCGGTTCTCGTCCGATCCCCGAAGCTAAGCAGCATTGGGCTCGGTCAGTACTTGGGAGGGAGACCACCTGGGAACACCGAGTGCTGATGGCACCCTTCTTTTTGCTTTTCTTTTTATTGCGTGCTTCTGTGACTTATTTTTTTTTCTTTTTTTTACACTCACGTGTGGGTGGTTTTATTTACTGTTACGTTCAACTGGCGCAGCCTACTGGTAGAGCCAACGTCGAAGTGCAAAAACAATATGCAAGCCGCTAGGCGATTGTACGCGCAGTGACGGTGGTAACCGGTATAAGTAATGGTGCAAAATTTAGTCGCACAAACTGCTAACCGTTTACCTATTACACCCGTATCCAGCTCAGTGACAATCAATAACTTGGCTCATTACTAGCGCCAAACGTGGGCTGCAGCAGACGCACATCGTTGCGCTCGTCCTCTTGTTTTATTGCGAGCTCGACTCGGCAGCGACTAACCACAACAAACGGAGCAATCCACGTACACGACGTGGGCCTCTACTGTCAACGGAAAGACAGTGCCGCGTGCGTGCTGTAGCAATACGTTGCGAATGCACATAGCACGATACAGGTGCAGTCGTAAACATAGCATCCCTGCCATCGGCCATACCATGCTGAATACGCCGGTTCTCGTCCGATCCCCGAAGCTAAGCAGCATTGGGCTCGGTCAGTACTTGGGAGGGAGACCACCTGGGAACACCGAGTGCTGATGGCACCCTTCTTTTTGCTTTTCTTTTTATTGCGTGCTTCTGTGACTTATTTTTTTTTCTTTTTTTTACACTCACGTGTGGGTGGTTTTATTTACTGCTACGTTCAACTGGCGCAGCCTACTGGTAGAGCCAACGTCGAAGTGCAAAAACAATATGCAAGCCGCTAGGCGATTGTACGCGCAGTGACGGTGGTAACCGGTATAAGTAATGGTGCAAAATTTAGTCGCACAAACTGCTAACCGTTTACCTATTACACCCGTATCCAGCTCAGTGACAATCAATAACTTGGCTCATTACTAGCGCCAAACGTGGGCTGCAGCGGACGCACATCGTTGCGCTCGTCCTCTTGTTTTATTGCGAGCTCGACTCGGCAGCGACTAACCACAACAAACGGAGCAATCCACGTACACGACGTGTGCCTGTACTGTCAACGGAAAGACAGTGCCGCGTGCGTGCTGTAGCAATACGTTGCGAATGCACATAGCACGATACAGGTGCAGTCGTAAACATAGAATCCCTGCCATCGGCCATACCATGCTGAATACGCCGGTTCTCGTCCGATCCCCGAAGCTAAGCAGCATTGGGCTCGGTCAGTACTTGGGAGGGAGACCACCTGGGAACACCGAGTGCTGATGGCACCCTTCTTTTTGCTTTTTTTTTTATTGCGTGCTTCTGTGACTTATTTTTTTTTCTTTTTTTTTACACTCACGTGTGGGTGGTTTTATTTACTGTTACGTTCAACTGGCGCAGCCTACTGGTAGAGCCAACGTCGAAGTGCAAAAACAATATGCAAGCCGCTAGGCGATTGTACGCGCAGTGACGGTGGTAACCGGTATAAGTAATGGTGCAAAATTTAGTCGCACAAACTGCTAACCGTTTACCTATTACACCCGTATCCAGCTCAGTGACAATCAATAACTTGGCTCATTACTAGCGCCAAACGTGGGCTGCAGCGGACGCACATCGTTGCGCTCGTCCTCTTGTTTTATTGCGAGCTCGACTCGGCAGCGACTAACCACAACAAACGGAGCAATCCACGTACACGACGTGTGCCTGTACTGTCAACGGAAAGACAGTGCCGCGTGCGTGCTGTAGCAATACGTTGCGAATGCACATAGCACGATACAGGTTCAGTCGTAAACATAGCATCCCTGCCATCGGCCATACCAAGCTGGATTCCACTTCCGGCCACCGAGCGTGACGGACGTGTAAATCATGGGCTCCGTAGGAGCGGCTTCAGCGGCCCAGACGGGCCGCGGTACCAGGATTTCTGCCTCGGACGACGAGTATCAAGTTGTTTTGCCTAGTCTGCCAACAGGGCGTTTTGTTTTGAATACCATTTTTCTACACTGTGATATCAGGGCCCGCCCATACCGGGTGGAAGATTTTCGCGACGCGCTCGCCCAGTTATCGCTCCTGCCGGAAGTGGCTGCTCTCGGGGCCTACCGTATGAGCCATGTGTGGGCCATCACCTTCAAGGACAGCGACGCGGTGAAAAAGATCGTCAGCGTTGGAGAGCTGCAGGTCAAGAAGGGCCGGTGTCTCGTCATCGACCCCGCCAACCAGGACGTACGCCTGAAAGTGCATTGGCTGCTGCCCAGCGTTCCTGACGAGGACGTACGTTTTGCCTTCGCGCCGTTTGGAAAGGTCACCGACGTAGTCCGCGAGCGCTGGCGGGTTCACGGCGTGACTGATAAGAACTTAACAACAAGGCTGGTTACGCTGAAGTTGAAGCCGGGCGTAAAGCTCGACGACCTTCCGCATCAGGTGAGCGTCGCCGGGGAACTGGCTCTCGTGGTTGTGCCGGGCAGAGCTCCTCTCTGCCTACGCTGCCGCGGCACGGGCCACATTCGTCGAGAGTGCCGCATTCCACGGTGTGGTGCCTGCCGACGCTTCGGTCATGAGGACAGCCAGTGCGAGCGCACGTACGCTAGCGTCACCGGACCCGTGGGCAATGAGGACAACTCCGCCCTACTCATGGACGAGGCGGACATGGAGGACACGTCGACCGCGGCGGGTGAAGCAGCTGACGTCGTGGCAAAGCCGGCGGTGCGGCTTGAACAGGAGGAGAAACAAGTCGCTCAGGCTGTCTTCACAGGACACCAACAAGCGACTGCAGAGGGCACCGCGGCCATGCCGAATGCTGAAGAGAAAACCCCACCTGATGCGGAGGTGACCTCCTCCCTCGTTGAACCTGAAGGCATGGACACCCTTACCGGCCCAACTACCCAACCGACGGGAAAACGGCCCCACAACCAGACCGTTAGCCGGACGGCGAAACAGGACGGCAGCGGCGGCGACGAGCCACCGCCCAAAGCGACAGGTATAAGGAGGTCGACCTTGAAGCTTCGGCCGAACGTTACGGTCGATCCACGGCAGGCGGGTAAACCGCCTCCGTAATTCCGTGCTGTCTAGTTCGAATGGGGTTGGGGGGTTGGTGAGTGCAATGGCCGTCATCCTGAGCGCTAGTTTTTCAGAACCTTGCCAGGAAGGGGGGCTCAAGTTGCACTTGAGTGCCCTTTCCGGAAGGTCGAGCGGCGTCTCCTTTAGAGGCATTCCACGTGGTTGCCGGCGCACCTTCATGAGCGCTCATACTTGTGTAATTGTGATGGGCACCATTCTACCGTGTAGTCATGGCGGTTAATTTCGAAGGAATGCTACGTGTAGCAACGTTAAATGTACGAGGGCTCAGTGCAAGAAGACGGCAATGTCAGCTAAGTCGTCTGCTCTTGGATAATGACTTACATATAGTAGGAATCCAAGAAACGAAAATTGAGAGCCAAGAGCTAACCGACAGAATGGTGTCCAATTTTAGAGCGCACTTTGACGTGTGCGTTTGTCATGCGGTTGGTGGATCAGGCGGCTGCGCTATATTCCTAAGAAATAATTTTGGCATTTGTATGCAGTCAGTGTTTTCGTGTGAAACTGGGCGCCTCTTAGTGGCTGATTTCTGTTTTGAGGATGTGGATTACCGTGCTATTTGTATCTATGCGCCGAATATTGAAATGGACCGTCGATCTTTCTTTGAGCGTCTTGAAGCGTACGTAAACTGTTCCAAGGTCGTAATACTGCTGGGTGATTTTAACTGTGTTTGCTATGCTGAAGACCGAGCAAAATGTTCACGCGTTCGTGATAAGAGTGCCGAATTTCTTAACGCAGT
Source organism: Dermacentor andersoni (assembly GCF_023375885.2). NCBI lineage: Eukaryota > Metazoa > Arthropoda > Arachnida > Ixodida > Ixodidae > Dermacentor > Dermacentor andersoni. The sequence continues at coordinate 198,147,185 of NC_092817.1, read as the reverse complement.
GGTGCATGATTATGACCTGGAAGATGTGGGTAGTGTTTTTGCAGGCGGTACTCGGCCGCGTTTTACCCACTTCCAACGTGACAGCCACGCTCGATTAGATAGATTATACGTGTCAGCCGAACTAGTGCCCTTCTGTTGCGAATATGATGTGCAAGCAGTAGCATACAGTTATCACTGCTTGGTAACTGCCACGTTCGGGAAAGGACAGAGCAATCGGCCCTTTAACTGGGATCTCTGGAAAATGAATGCGCAGTTGTTGAATGACGATCCTTTTGTCGATGCTGTAGCGAAGGAACTAGAAAACCTGACTTCAGCCAAGCCATTAAGCTTTGCCATTCAATGGGAAGAATTTAAACAGAAAGTAAAAACAATGGCCATTGAAAGAAGCAGTGTCATTCGACACAACCTGAAACAAGCAGAAACAAAGCTTCGCCAGCAACTGCAATTTTTTATTAGCATGGAAAGTGTCGAGCCTGGTGTGTATGTTAACGAATTAAAGGAAGTGAGAACTGAACTAGAAAAGATAGATACAGAAAAATACAGAGCAGCACTTGTGAGATCAAGGTCTGAGAAGTTGTGGGCGGCAGAAACTCCAACGAAACGAGCTTTATCAGACGAGAAAAAGTACGCTTGTCGGAAAGAAATCCGCCAGCTAGCTAAAGGCAATCACATTACATCCGACAAAAATGACATCAAGCAAGGGATCGCCGATCACTTTAAAGATATTTTAGCTCATCCGCGGAATCCTAAATGTAACTACCAGAATGAATTTCTCTCGCTGATGCCAAAGCTCGATGAAGAAGTCAGGACACGGCTGGAACTGCCAATTAGCCTGAGTGAGATAGAGTGCGCAATAGACGAGTTAACCATCGGTAAAGCACCTGGGCCAGATGGCTTGGGGGCCGCTTTCTATAAAACCTTCAAGTCTGCATTGGCCCCTGTTCTTCACGAAGTTATCAGCGAAGCGTATGAGCGAAAAAGATTGCCCTTGTCATTCACAACCTCGCATATCGTGCTAATTCCGAAGAGTGATGACGAGGAAAAACTTTTGTTGCCAGGGTCATATCGTCCGATAACTCTAGCCAATGTCGACTATAAAATATTCACGAAAGCTTTGGCCAAACGACTGCAAAGTGTAATTAAGACATTGGTAGGGCCGCACCAGACTTGTGGCATTAAAGGCCGCAGCATTGCAACGAATGTACACACGGCTCGAAGTGTGCTTGAGTGCTGCGATGTGTTTGGCGATCACGTCGCGATGATGCAGATCGATTTGGCAAAGGCTTTCGACCTCGTCTCGCACAAGGCTTTGTTCTCCATGCTGGAACATGCGAACGTTGGCAAAGTCATAACGGAAGGCGTCATGATGGCGTACAGAGAATGCTTAACGCGCATCATTGTTAATGGGGAGCTCACCGATAGCTTTCCCGTGCTCTCGTCGGTGCGGCAAGGATGCCCGCTGTCGCCCCTTCTATTTGCTGCTTATCTCGAACCACTCTGTTTGGCGATCAGAAATAACGAGCGCATAGCAGGCTATCGGCTGCAGGCAGCACACGTTAAAATTTTGGCATATGCCGACGATATCGCGATTTTCTGCACAACCAAAGCGAGCATTAAGGAGGCAACGACTGTGGTTGAAAAATTTTGTGACTCAACTGCAGCCCAGATAAACTGGGATAAGAGTTACGGCTTCTGGCATGGTAGTTGGGAAGACACGCCGGAGACCTTTTATCGACTGAAGTGGTCGACGTTACCAACCCAATACTTGGGTGTGCCTCTCGGAAATTACCGTGAACCTGAATCGTACTGGCTAGATCAAGTGTCGAAAGCAAAGGAAAAGGCTGACGGGTGGAGAGGAAAACAATTGTCAATGTTTTCTAGAGCCACTGTTTGCAACCTTTTTTTAGTTTCTAAGATATGGTACGTTATGAATGTTTTGTGTGCTGCGAGGGTAAGCGTACAAAAAGTTCACCGTGTTTTCGCCATTTTCATTTGGGCCTCCACCTGGGAGAAGATGAGTCGAATGAACTTGTTCCTCCCGGTCAAGAAAGGTGGGCTTGGTTTAGCTCATTTGTTTCTGCGACAAGTCGTCTCACGCTTTGTGTTTTTACGGGATCAAAACGATCCTTTTCTCCGGACAGTGATACAGGTACGGCTGTGTAGACAACTTCCAGGATTGATTGTTTCGACTGTTCACAATTTGCCAGGAGCAGTGACTGGTTACCTACGTGAAGTGGTATGTTCATATAAGATGTTGAACGTACGTTTTTCACAGCAATACCTGTCTACCGTTACCAAGAAAAAACTATACAGAGATCTCGTGGACACGATGTTCCCTCCACCTTTGTACCGTTCTCCGCAACGTGGAGGCCCAGGACAAGACGTTTTAAAGAGGGTGAAAAAAATGCCAATACGGCCGTCAGCTAAATCTTTTTTCTTCAAATTGCACACAAACACACTTCCCGTTAAGACCTGGCTTCATGAGAAGGGTATTTTCATCCCCTGGAGCACCGACTGCTTATTATGTAAAAAACCGGAAACAATAGAACATGCATTCTTAGATTGCTGGGACGCCATCTTTCACTGGGATGTTCTGCAGAGAACATTGAAAAAACAGTTACCCCTGGACCCATATGGAATACGCTTCTTACCGTTTGATAACGCCGAGGATGTCCCGTATGACCTTATTATGATCCTGAGCCTCCACGCTATGTGGAAAACTAGATTGCAATTTCAAAACGGAGACATTGTTGTTCGATCGGCTCGGGAAAACTTCATTGAGAGTGTTGTGTGTGTAAGAGATGCGTTCAAAGCGCTGCCTGATCCACCACAATGGATCTCCTTATTTGATGAATTAGCGTTGTTAAAAAGATTTTAATACCGTGTTGGCCAAAGTGTGGTCCACACGTTTTGTCTTTGTAAACCTTGATTGAGTACGTCGAAGTCGGCAATAAAGAAAAAAAAAAAAAAATCGGCCATACCATGCTGAATACGCCGGTTCTCGTCCGATCCCCGAAGCTAAGCAGCATTGGGCTCGGTCAGTACTTGGGAGGGAGACCACCTGGGAACACCGAGTGCTGATGGCACCCTTCTTTTTGCTTTTTTTTTTTATTGCGTGCTTCTGTGACTTTTTTTTTTCTTTTTTTTACACTCACGTGTGGGTGGTTTTATTTACTGTTACGTTCAACTGGCGCAGCCTACTGGTAGAGCCAACGTCGAAGTGCAAAAACAATATGCAAGCCGCTAGGCGATTGTACGCGCAGTGACGGTGGTAACCGGTATAAGTAATGGTGCAAAATTTAGTCGCACAAACTGCTAACCGTTTACCTATTACACCCGTATCCAGCTCAGTGACAATCAATAACTTGGCTCATTACTAGCGCCAAACGTGGGCTGCAGCGGACGCACATCGTTGCGCTCGTCCTCTTGTTTTATTGCGAGCTCGACTCGGCAGCGACTAACCACAACAATCGGAGCAATCCACGTACCCGACGTGTGCCTGTACTGTCAACGGAAAGACAGTGCCGCGTGCGTGCTGTAGCAATACGTTGCGAATGCACATAGCACGATACAGGTGCAGTCGTAAACATAGCATCCCTGCCATCGGCCATACCATGCTGAATACGCCGGTTCTCGTCCGATCCCCGAAGCTAAGCAGCATTGGGCTCGGTCAGTACTTGGGAGGGAGACCACCTGGGAACACCGAGTGCTGATGGCACCCTTCATTTTGCTTTTTTTTTTATTGCGTGCTTCTGTGACTTATTTTTTTTTCTTTTTTTTACACTCACGTGTGGGAGGTTTTATTTACTGTTACGTTCAACTGGCGCAGCCTACTGGTAGAGCCAACGTCGAAGTGCAAAAACAATATGCAAGCCGCTAGGCGATTGTACGCGCAGTGACGGTGGTAACCGGTATAAGTAATGGTGCAAAATTTAGTCGCACAAACTGCTAACCGTTTACCTATTACACCCGTATCCAGCTCAGTGACAATCAATAACTTGGCTCATTACTAGCGCCAAACGTGGGCTGCAACGGACGCACATCGTTGCGCTCGTCCTCTTGTTTTATTGCGAGCTCGACTCGGCAGCGACTAACCACAACAAACGGAGCAATCCACGTACCCGACGTGTGCCTGTACTGTCAACGGAAAGACAGTGCCGCGTGCGTGCTGTAGCAATACGTTGCGAATGCACATAGCACGATACAGGTGCAGTCGTAAACATAGCATCCCTGCCATCGGCCATACCATGCTGAATACGCCGGTTCTCGTCCGATCCCCGAAGCTAAGCAGCATTGGGCTCGGTCAGTACTTGGGAGGGAGACCACCTGGGAACACCGAGTGCTGATGGGACCCTTCTTTTTGCTTTTTTTTTTATTGCGTGCTTCTGTGACTTATTTTTTTTTCTTTTTTTTACACTCACGTGTGGGTGGTTTTATTTACTGTTACGTTCAACTGGCGCAGCCTACTGGTAGAGCCAACGTCGAAGTGCAAAAACAATATGCAAGCCGCTAGGCGATTGTACGCGCAGTGACGGTGGTAACCGGTATAAGTAATGGTGCAAAATTTAGTCGCACAAACTGCTAACCGTTTACCTATTACACCCGTATCCAGCTCAGTGACAATCAATAACTTGGCTCATTACTAGCGCCAAACGTGGGCTGCAGCGGACGCACATCGTTGCGCTCGTCCTCTTGTTTTATTGCGAGCTCGACTCGGCAGCGACTAACCACAACAAACGGAGCAATCCACGTACACGACGTGTGCCTGTACTGTCAACGGAAAGACAGTGCCGCGTGCGTGCTGTAGCAATACGTTGCGAATGCACATAGCACGATACAGGTGCAGTCGTAAACATAGCATCCCTGCCATCGGCCATACCATGCTGAATACGCCGGTTCTCGTCCGATCCCCGAAGCTAAGCAGCATTGGGCTCGGTCAGTACTTGGGAGGGAGACCACCTGGGAACACCGAGTGCTGATGGCACCCTTCTTTTTGCTTTTTTTTTTATTGCGTGCTTCTGTGACTTATTTTTTTTTTCTTTTTTTTACACTCACGTGTGGGTGGTTTTATTTACTGTTACGTTCAACTGGCGCAGCCTACTGGTAGAGCCAACGTCGAAGTGCAAAAACAATATGCAAGCCGCTAGGCGATTGTACGCGCAGTGACGGTGGTAACCGGTATAAGTAATGGTGCAAAATTTAGTCGCACAAACTGCTAACCGTTTACCTATTACACCCGTATCCAGCTCAGTGACAATCAATAACTTGGCTCATTACTAGCGCCAAACGTGGGCTGCAGCGGACGCACATCGTTGCGCTCGTCCTCTTGTTTTATTGCGAGCTCGACTCGGCAGCGACTAACCACAACAAACGGAGCAATCCACGTACACGACGTGTGCCTGTACTGTCAACGGAAAGACAGTGCCGCGTGCGTGCTGTAGCAATACGTTGCGAATGCACATAGCACGATACAGGTGCAGTCGTAAACATAGCATCCCTGCCATCGGCCATACCATGCTGAATACGCCGGTTCTCGTCCGATCCCCGAAGCTGAGCAGCATTGGGCTCGGTCAGTACTTGGGAGGGAGACCACCTGGGAACACCGAGTGCTGATGGCACCCTTCTTTTTGCTTTTTTTTTTATTGCGTGCTTCTGTGACTTATTTTTTTTTCTTTTTTTTACACTCACGGGTGGGTGGTTTTATTTACTGTTACGTTCAACTGGCGCAGCCTACTGGTAGAGCCAACGTCGAAGTGCAAAAACAATATGCAAGTCGCTAGGCGATTGTACGCGCAGTGACGGTGGTAACCGGTATAAGTAATGGTGCAAAATTTAGTCGCACAAACTGCTAACCGTTTACCTATTACACCCGTATCCAGCTCAGTGACAATCAATAACTTGGCTCATTACTAGCGCCAAACGTGGGCTGCAGCGGACGCACATCGTTGCGCTCGTCCTCTTGTTTTATTGCGAGCTCGACTCGGCAGCGACTAACCACAACAAACGGAGCAATCCACGTACACGACGTGTGCCTGTACTGTCAACGGAAAGACAGTGCCGCGTGCGTGCTGTAGCAATACGTTGCGAATGCACATAGCACGATACAGGTGCAGTCGTAAACATAGCATCCCTGCCATCGGCCATACCATGCTGAATACGCCGGTTCTCGTCCGATCCCCGAAGCTAAGCAGCATTGGGCTCGGTCAGTACTTGGGAGGGAGACCACCTGGGAACACCGAGTGCTGATGGCACCCTTCTTTTTGCTTTTTTTTTTATTGCGTGCTTCTGTGACTTATTTTTTTTTTCTTTTTTTTACACTCACGTGTGGGTGGTTTTATTTACTGTTACGTGCAACTGGCGCAGCCTACTGGTAGAGCCAACGTCGAAGTGCAAAAACAATATGCAAGCCGCTAGGCGATTGTACGCGCAGTGACGGTGGTAACCGGTATAAGTAATGGTGCAAAATTTAGTCGCACAAACTGCTAACCGTTTACCTATTACACCCGTATCCAGCTCAGTGACAATCAATAACTTGGCTCATTACTAGCGCCAAACGTGGGCTGCAGCGGACGCACATCGTTGCGCTCGTCCTCTTGTTTTATTGCGAGCTCGACTCGGCAGCGACTAACCACAACAAACGGAGCAATCCACGTACACGACGTGTGCCTGTACTGTCAACGGAAAGACAGTGCCGCGTGCGTGCTGTAGCAATACGTTGCGAATGCACATAGCACGATACAGGTGCAGTCGTAAACATAGCATCCCTGCCATCGGCCATACCATGCTGAATACGCCGGTTCTCGTCTGATCCCCGAAGCTAAGCAGCATTGGGCTCGGTCAGTACTTGGGAGGGAGACCACCTGGGAACACCGAGTGCTGATGGGACCCTTCTTTTTGCTTTTTTTTTTATTGCGTGCTTCTGTGACTTAGTTTTTTTTCTTTTTTTTACACTCACGTGTGGGTGGTTTTATTTACTGTTACGTTCAACTGGCGCAGCCTACTGGTAGAGCCAACGTCGAAGTGCAAAAACAATATGCAAGCCGCTAGGCGATTGTACGCGCAGTGACGGTGGTAACCGGTATAAGTAATGGTGCAAAATTTAGTCGCACAAACTGCTAACCGTTTACCTATTACACCCGTATCCAGCTCAGTGACAATCAATAACTTGGCTCATTACTAGCGCCAAACGTGGGCTGCAGCGGACTCACATCGTTGCGCTCGTCCTCTTGTTTTATTGCGAGCTCGACTCGGCAGCGACTAACCACAACAAACGGAGCAATCCACGTACACGACGTGTGCCTGTACTGTCAACGGAAAGACAGTGCCGCGTGCGTGCTGTAGCAATACGTTGCGAATGCACATAGCACGATACAGGTGCAGTCGTAAACACAGCATCCTTGCCATCGGCCATACCATGCTGAATACGCCGGTTCTCGTCCGATCCCCGAAGCTAAGCAGCATTGGGCTCGGTCAGTACTTGGGAGGGAGACCACCTGGGAACACCGAGTGCTGATGGCACCCTTCTTTTTGCTTTTTTTTTTATTGCGTGCTTCTGTGACTTATTTTTTTTTCTTTTTTTTACACTCACGGGTGGGTGGTTTTATTTACTGTTACGTTCAACTGGCTCAGCCTACTGGTAGAGCCAACGTCGAAGTGCAAAAACAATATGCAAGTCGCTAGGCGATTGTACGCGCAGTGACGGTGGTAACCGGTATAAGTAATGGTGCAAAATTTAGTCGCACAAACTGCTAACCGTTTACCTATTACGCCCGTATCCAGCTCAGTGACAATCAATAACTTGGCTCATTACTAGCGCCAAACGTGGGCTGCAGCGGACGCACATCGTTGCGCTCGTCCTCTTGTTTTATTGCGAGCTCGACTCGGCAGCGACTAACCACAACAAACGGAGCAATCCACGTACACGACGTGTGCCTGTACTGTCAACGGAAAGACAGTGCCGCGTGCGTGCTGTCGCAATACGTTGCGAATGCACATAGCACGATACAGGTGCAGTCGTAAACATAGCATCCCTGCCATCGGCCATACCATGCTGAATACGCCGGTTCTCGTCCTATCCCCGAAGCTAAGCAGCATTGGGCTCGGTCTGTACTTGGGAGGGAGACCACCTGGGAACACCGAGTGCTGATGGCACCCTTCTTTTTGCTTTTTTTTTTTATTGCGTGCTTCTGTGACTTATTTTTTTTTCTTTTTTTTTACACTCACGTGTGGGTGGTTTTATTTACTGTTACGTTCAACTGGCGCAGCCTACTGGTAGAGCCAACGTCGAAGTGCAAAAACAATATGCAAGCCGCTAGGCGATTGTACGCGCAGTGACGGTGGTAACCGGTATAAGTAATGGTGCAAAATTTAGTCGCACAAACTGCTAACCGTTTAGCTATTACACCCGTATCCAGCTCAGTGACAATCAATAACTTGGCTCATTACTAGCGCCAAACGTGGGCTGCAGCGGACGCACATCGTTGCGCTCGTCCTCTTGTTTTATTGCGAGCTCGACTCCGCAGCGACTAACCACAACAAACGGAGCAATCCACGTACACGACGTGTGCCTGTACTGTGAACGGAAAGACAGTGCCGCGTGCGTGCTGTAGCAATACGTTGCGAATGCACATAGCACGATACAGGTGCAGTCGTAAACATAGCATCCCTGCCATCGGCCATACCATGCTGAATACGCCGGTTCTCGTCCGATCCCCGAAGCTAAGCAGCATTGGGCTCGGTCAGTACTTGGGAGGGAGACCACCTGGGAACACCGAGTGCTGATGGCACCCTTCTTTTTGCTTTTTTTTTATTGCGTGCTTCTGTGACTTATTTTTTTTTCTTTTTTTTACAGTCACGTGTGGGTGGTTTTATTTACTGTTACGTTCAACTGGCGCAGCCTACTGGTAGAGCCAACGTCGAAGTGCAAAAACAATATGCAAGCCGCTAGGCGATTGTACGCGCAGTGACGGTGGTAACCGGTATAAGTAATGGTGCAAAATTTAGTCGCACAAACTGCTAACCGTTTACCTATTACACCCGTATCCAGCTCAGTGACAATCAATAACTTGGCTCATTACTAGCGCCAAACGTGGGCTGCAGCGGACGCACATCGTTGCGCTCGTCCTCTTGTTTTATTGCGAGCTCGACTCGGCAGCGACTAACCACAACAAACGGAGCAATCCACGTACACGACGTGTGCCTGTACTGTCAACGGAAAGACAGTGCCGCGTGCGTGCTGTAGCAATACGTTGCGAATGCACATAGCACGATACAGGTGCAGTCGTAAACATAGCATCCCTGCCATCGGCCATACCATGCACATTCTGCTTCCGGCAGCCGAGCTGAGCGGTCAGCAGAGTCATGGGCTCCAGTGGAGCAGCGACAGCGGCCACTTTAGGCCGCGGAAACAGGCTAAACGACGACAAGGATTATGCCTTTATTTTGCCGCAACTGCCCAAAGGTCAATTGGTGATTAATACCGTCTTTTTGCACGGTGATGTACGTGCGAGACCGTACAAGGTGGAAGATTTCCGGGACGCCCTTCTGCCGACGGGCTTGCTGCGTGATGTGGTATGCATAGGGGCGTACCAGATCAACCACGTCTGGGCAGTGACCTTCAGTGATGCGAGTGCCACAAAAAGGCTTCTGGACCTCAAGGAACTCCAAGTGAAGGGACGACGGTGCGTCATCGTTGACCCGCAGGATCAGCAGGTGAAGCTAAGGCTTCACTGGCTGCTGTACGGCGTGGCCGACGAGGACGTTCGGACGGCATTCGCGGCTTTCGGCAAGGTGGAGGAGGTGAGCCGGGAGCGATGGCGCGTCGAAGGCATGACAACGAAGACCTCAACCACCAGGACCGTCATTCTCAAATTGAAAAGCGGCATGAAAGTGGAGGACCTGCCACATCAGATACGCATCGGCGGAGAGTTGGCCTTGGTCGTCGTGCCCGGTCGACCGATGCAGTGCCTGCGCTGCCACGGCACGGGACACGTCCGCCGTGAGTGCAGAGTCCCCCGATGTACCTTATGCAGACGTTTCGGCCACGTCGACGAGGACTGCGTAAGATCTTATGCCACCGTAACAGGCCCAGTAGCTAGTGAAGTTGCGGAAGAGCACGTCATGGACGTGGCCGAAGCGGAGGACGCTGCTAAAGGAACGCTAGACACGGTCTCGACAGCGACAGCCAGTGGGACGACGGCTTTGGGCGTGGTCAGCAAGGTGGCTGAAACTACCGTGAAGCCGAGTGGGACGGTGCAGGGCGCGACCGCTGAGGGCCAGCCTACGCGGAGCAGTAGTGAGGACCCGCCCGACAACGATGCGACGGCAATGCAGCAGGAGGAGGCCGTCCTCGACGGCGACCGGACTTCGACTCTTGGTGCGCCAGTCAAGCGCCCCCATGACCAGACTAAGGACCGCAACGACGGCGCGACCAGCACCAGCGAAGGGCCGCCGACAAAGACACCTCTTGGGAGGCGCACGAGCTTAAAACCAAAGCCGAATGTCCCACCTGAGAGAAAGCCTGCGGACAAAGTGCCGCCCACAAACAACGCCGGGAAACCGGGAGGTCCCGGAGGCGGCTAGCCGAGGGCTAGTCGTGAACGGTAAGCACCATGCTCTGGGCCTACTTTTCTCTTTAGCTCAACATGGCTCAGATACCGTCCCTTAATATTGCCACTTTAAACGTGAGAGGGTTGGCGGCTAGTCGTAGGCAAAGTCAAGTCCTACGGTTGGTTACTGATCACGACGTCGACGTACTAGCCGTCCAGGAAACTAAGGTTGACGGGGAGGAGGAGACCGGGAGCATGGTGCGCCGTTTCACGTCTAGGTATTTTGCGGTGGTAAGCCATGCGTTTGGCACGGCTGGGGGGTGCATTCTTTTTGTGAAGAAACTGCCCGGACTGCAGATTCAAAGTACCTTTTCTTGTCAATCTGGAAGGATTGTTTTTTGCGATATTGTTTTGTGCGAGTTTCAGTACCGTGTCATATGCGTATATGCGCCCAATTCAGTAGAAGAGCGTGCCCGTTTCTTTTTGAACCTTTCGCAGTATGTTCGATGCGATAAGCGCGTTATGCTCTTAGGAGACTTTAATTGTGTAATGAGCGCTAGTGACAGAGCCAATAATGCCGGTGTGCGTGACAGAAGCAGTGAAGTCTTGTCAAAACTAATTAGTGAAAATGAACTAGATGACGTTTTTGATTGTCTGGAAGGGGGGCGTGACGTGACACTCACACGTTTTCAGGGCAGTAGCCATGCGCGGTTGGACCGAATCTACATTTCGCTGAATACCATTCCAAGATGCCACGGTTATTCTGTAGTACCCGTATCGTTCTCAGATAATTGTCTCGTAATATGTAATGTCGGTATAGGGAAACGGAAACATGCGTTTAATTGGGAGATGTGGAAAATGAATGCCTCGTTATTAAATGATGAATCTTTTGTAAAGGCAGTACGGAATGCCATTGATGAAATACGCAAAGATGAAGCTGAAACAATAGCTGAAAAGTGGGAATGTTTCAAACAAAAAGTTAAAATGAAAGCCTTAGAAAGGTCAAGCTGCCTCAAATTTGAGAAGGAATATAAAGAAAAGGCTTTGCGAACACTACTTCAGCAGCTGATAACGCTGGAGTGCAGAGAGCCTGGTCTGTACAAAGACGATCTGCGGAGCGTCAAGGAAAAGCTTGAACAGTTCGATAAAGAACGTTATCAAGGTGCCATCGTGCGAGCACGAGCAGATGTATTAGCGGCGGGGGAGACGCCCACAAAAAGGGCGCTTGGACTCGAGAAGGCGCACGGACGGCGAAACCATGTGGATAAGATTTTAATGAACGGGGTTCTTGTTGACGACAACGAAAGCATAGGACGCGCCTTCTGTCAGTACTACCAGTCGCTCTTTGCATTTAAGGCAGCGAATGTAGAGAGTTTCAAAGCCGATTTTCTTCAGCGGATGCCGAGACTGGGAGATGACGCTAAAGAACGATTGGAAGGCAACATTACCGAGAACGAAGTTGAAAAGGCAATCGGCGATTTGAACTCGGGCAAGTCGCCTGGGCCTGATGGACTGTGTGCGGGGTTATATAAGGCTTTCAAAAGAGAACTGGCCCCATTGTTAGCAGACGTATTCAATGACGCGTACAAGAAGAAATTATTGCCCCCATCTTTTGGAAAAGCGCACACAATACTAATCCCTAAGAGTGATCAAACAGACAAACTCAGATTCGTGTCATCCTATAGACCGATATCACTAACAAACATTGATTACAAGATCTTTATGAAGATTTTAGCTGCGAGACTTCAAGGCGTCATCAAGGAAATTGTTGGAGACCACCAAACTTGCGGCATCAAGGGGCGGTCCATTTTTTCGAACATCCATCAGATGCGGAGCGTGCTCGAGTGCTGTGACGTCACCGATGGTGGCGTTGCAGTTCTTCAGCTCGATTTGGAGAAAGCGTTCGATTGTGTCGCTCACGTTATTTTGTTTGCCATCTTGGATCATGTTAATGTCGGTTCCATGATCAGGGAGGGCGTGGCCTTGGCGTACCAGAATTGCACAACAAGATTAATTGTCAATAAGTGTCTGGGGGCCCCCATTAACATCATGCGTTCAGTACGCCAAGGCTGTCCCCTCAGTCCGCTGTTATTTGTCATATACATAGAAGCAATGTGTGTAGTAATTAACGGAAATGACAAAATACGTGGTTTCAGATTAGCAGCGACAGAGGTGAAGCTGCTCGCATATGCAGATGACATTGCAGTGTGTTGCACAGACAAACCAAGTGTAACGGAAACAGCATCGGCAGTGAAACATTTCTGTGATGTCACGGGTAGTAGAATAAATTGGGGCAAATCCCTAGGCCTGTGGCACGGGAAATGGGAGTCTGCACCGGACAACTTCGCGAACCTCAACTGGGTAAAAACGCCGACGAGGTATCTGGGCGTTCCTCTCAATAGCTACAATAGTAGCGATGAATATTGGAGGAGCCAAGCCAATGAAATGAAAGAAAAGGCGGACAGATGGAAGGATGTGAAGCTGTCAATTTTTGCAAGGGCGACAGTCTGTAATATGTGTTTTGTCACGAAGTTATATTATGTCATGCAAGCGTTGTATTGCTCGAGAGCAAATGTGCAAAGGCTGCACAGAGTGTTTGCTGTTTTCATCTGGGGGTCAACATGGGAAAGGTGCAGCCGAACAAATTTGTTTAGAAGAGTGAAAGACGGGGGTGTGGGTTTGGTTCATCTTTTTGTTAGACAACTAGTAAACCGATTCTTGTTTTTTCGCGATGTGCGCCATCCTTTCTGCGCACAGTATGCCAGCTCAGGTTGAGCGGTGCTTTGCCGGCACATGTCGTTAGTACGGCATGCGTTACCGGATCACTTCGTGGCTTCTTTAAGGAAGTGGCCGACAGCGTAAGATTTCTTTCTGTTCGATTTTCAATGGATTACCTTTGCGATGTTAAAAGGAAAAGATTGTATAAAGATGTGTGCGACATTGTTTTCCCAGTGCCGTTATACAGAGCCATTTACAGTGGAGGGCCAGGACTTGATGTACTTAAACGCGTAAAACGCATGGAGGTGCCACCAGGGGTAAAAACGTTTTTTTTTAAGCTTCACACCGGTACGCTCTCAGTGAAGACTTTCATGGAAGAGCGAGGTTGTATCGTACCATGGGGAACGCATTGATTGATCTGCAAAAAGCAGGAAACCATAGATCACGTTTTCTTGGAATGTTGGCAGGGCTTCTTTTTCTGGGACGTCTTAAAGCCAACCCTGAAAAAAGAGTTACCGGTGGACCCCCAAGGGATAAGGTATCTGACAATTAAGGATGATGACGGGGTTCCATATGATTTCATTATGTTAAACGCTCTCCACTGTATATGGCGGGCTCGTATGGCAGGGTACTATTGTGATCCTGACGCTAGGCCCGCTCGCGTTTATTTCAGAGAATGTATGTCGCGATTCATAGAAATACAGAAAATGCAACAATGTGTTCCGGAATGGCTGTGGAGGCTAGAACCTCTGACAGCCATGAAGGAATTTTAAGTTGACAACGCCTGTCCAATAGGGACAGACGGCTTTGTTGTATGGTGTGACTCTTTTCTTTCCTTTTTGTTTGTATTGCAATTGTGATACTGTAATGTGTGGAAACTGCACGTTCTGCGAAAAAACCGGTAATAAATAAAAAAAAAAAAATCGGCCATACCATGCTGAATACGCCGGTTCTCGTCCGATCCCCGAAGCTAAGCAGCATTGGGCTCGGTCAGTACTTGGGAGGGAGACCACCTGGGAACACCGAGTGCTGATGGCACCCTTCTTTTTGCTTTTTTTTTTATTGCGTGCTTCTGTGACTTATTTTTTTTTCTTGTTTTTACACTCACGTGTGGTTGGTTTTATTTACTGTTACGTTCAACTGGCGCAGCCTACTGGTAGAGCCAACGTCGAAGTGCAAAAACAATATGCAAGCCGCTAGGCGATTGTACGCGCAGTGACGGTGGTAACCGGTATAAGTAATGGTGCAAAATTTAGTCGCACAAACTGCTAACCGTTTACCTATTACACCCGTATCCAGCTCAGTGACAATCAATAACTTGGCTCATTACTAGCGCCAAACGTGGGCTGCAGCAGACGCACATCGTTGCGCTCGTCCTCTTGTTTTATTGCGAGCTCGACTCGGCAGCGACTAACCACAACAAACGGAGCAATCCACGTACACGACGTGTGCCTGTACTGTCAACGGAAAGACAGTGCCGCGTGCGTGCTGTAGCAATACGTTGCGAATGCACATAGCACGATACAGGTGCAGTCGTAAACATAGCATCCCTGCCATCGGCCATACCATGCTGAATACGCCGGTTCTCGTCCGATCCCCGAAGCTAAGCAGCATTGGGCTCGGTCAGTACTTGGGAGGGAGACCACCTGGGAACACCGAGTGCTGATGGCACCCTTCTTTTTGCTTTTTTTTTTATTGCGTGCTTCTGTGACTTCTTTTTTTTCTTTTTTTTTACACTCACATGTGGGTGGTTTTATTTACTGTTACGTTCAACTGGCGCAGCCTACTGGTAGAGCCAACGTCGAAGTGCAAAAACAATATGCAAGCCGCTAGGCGATTGTACGCGCAGTGACGGTGGTAACCGGTATAAGTAATGGTGCAAAATTTAGTCGCACAAACTGCTAACCGTTTACCTATTACACCCGTATCCAGCTCAGTGACAATCAATAACTTGGCTCATTACTAGCGCCAAACGTGGGCTGCAGCGGACGCACATCGTTGCGCTCGTCCTCTTGTTTTATTGCGAGCTCGACTCGGCAGCGACTAACCACAACAAACGGAGCAATCCACGTACACGACGTGTGCCTGTACTGTCAACGGAAAGACAGTGCCGCGTGCGTGCTGTAGCAATACGTTGCGAATGCACATAGCACGATACAGGTGCAGTCGTAAACATAGCATCCCTGCCATTGGCCATACCATGCTGAATACGCCGGTTCTCGTCCGATCCCCGAAGCTAAGCAGCATTGGGCTCGGTCAGTACTTGGGAGGGAGACCACCTGGCAACACCGAGTGCTGATGGCACCCTTCATTTTGCTTTTTTTTTTTATTGCGTGCTTCTGTGACTTATTTTTTTTCTTTTTTTTACACTCACGTGTGGGTGGTTTTATTTACTGTTACGTTCAACTGGCGCAGCCTACTGGTAGAGCCAACGTCGAAGTGCAAAAACAATATGCAAGCCGCTAGGCGATTGTACGCGCAGTGACGGTGGTAACCGGTATAAGCAATGGTGCAAAATTTAGTCGCACAAACTGCTAACCGTTTACCTATTACACCCGTATCCAGCTCAGTGACAATCAATAACTTGGCTCATTACTAGCGCCAAACGTGGGCTGCAGCGGACGCACATCGTTGCGCTCGTCCTCTTGTTTTATTGCGAGCTCGACTCGGCAGCGACTAACCACAACAAACGGAGCAATCCACGTACACGACGTGTGCCTGTACTGTCAACGGAAAGACAGTGCCGCGTGCGTGCTGTAGCAATACGTTGCGAATGCACATAGCACGATACAGGTGCAGTCGTAAACATAGCATCCCTGCCATCGTTCATACCATGCTGAATACGCCGGTTCTCGTCCGATCCCCGAAGCTAAGCAGTATTGGGCTCGGTCAGTACTTGGGAGGGAGACCACCTGGGAACACCGAGTGCTGATGGCACCCTTCTTTTTGCTTTTTTTTTTTATTGCGTGCTTCTGTGACTTATTTTTTTTTCTTTTTTTTACACTCACGTGTGGGTGGTTTTATTTACGGTTACGTTCAACTGGCGCAGCCTACTGGTAGAGCCAACGTCGAAGTGCAAAAACAATATGCAAGCCGCTAGGCGATTGTACGCGCAGTGACGGTGGTAACCGGTATAAGTAATGGTGCAAAATTTAGTCGCACAAACTGCTAACCGTTTACCTATTACACCCGTATCCAGCTCAGTGACAATCAATAACTTGGCTCATTACTAGCGCCAAACGTGGGCTGCAGCGGACGCACATCGTTGCGCTCGTCCTCTTGTTTTATTGCGAGCTCGACTCGGCAGCGACTAACCACAACAAACGGAGCAATCCACGTACACGACGTGTGCCTGTACTGTCAACGGAAAGACAGTGCCGCGTGCGTGCTGTAGCAATACGTTGCGAATGCACATAGCACGATACAGGTTCAGTCGTAAACATAGCATCCCTGCCATCGGCCATACCAAGCTGGATTCCACTTCCGGCCACCGAGCGTGACGGACGTGTAAATCATGGGCTCCGTAGGAGCGGCTTCAGCGGCCCAGACGGGCCGCGGTACCAGGATTTCTGCCTCGGACGACGAGTATCAAGTTGTTTTGCCTAGTCTGCCAACAGGGCGTTTTGTTTTGAATACCATTTTTCTACACTGTGATATCAGGGCCCGCCCATACCGGGTGGAAGATTTTCGCGACGCGCTCGCCCAGTTATCGCTCCTGCCGGAAGTGGCTGCTCTCGGGGCCTACCGTATGAGCCATGTGTGGGCCATCACCTTCAAGGACAGCGACGCGGTGAAAAAGATCGTCAGCGTTGGAGAGCTGCAGGTCAAGAAGGGCCGGTGTCTCGTCATCGACCCCGCCAACCAGGACGTACGCCTGAAAGTGCATTGGCTGCTGCCCAGCGTTCCTGACGAGGACGTACGTTTTGCCTTCGCGCCGTTTGGAAAGGTCACCGACGTAGTCCGCGAGCGCTGGCGGGTTCACGGCGTGACTGATAAGAACTTAACAACAAGGCTGGTTACGCTGAAGTTGAAGCCGGGCGTAAAGCTCGACGACCTTCCGCATCAGGTGAGCGTCGCCGGGGAACTGGCTCTCGTGGTTGTGCCGGGCAGAGCTCCTCTCTGCCTACGCTGCCGCGGCACGGGCCACATTCGTCGAGAGTGCCGCATTCCACGGTGTGGTGCCTGCCGACGCTTCGGTCATGAGGACAGCCAGTGCGAGCGCACGTACGCTAGCGTCACCGGACCCGTGGGCAATGAGGACAACTCCGCCCTACTCATGGACGAGGCGGACATGGAGGACACGTCGACCGCGGCGGGTGAAGCAGCTGACGTCGTGGCAAAGCCGGCGGTGCGGCTTGAACAGGAGGAGAAACAAGTCGCTCAGGCTGTCTTCACAGGACACCAACAAGCGACTGCAGAGGGCACCGCGGCCATGCCGAATGCTGAAGAGAAAACCCCACCTGATGCGGAGGTGACCTCCTCCCTCGTTGAACCTGAAGGCATGGACACCCTTACCGGCCCAACTACCCAACCGACGGGAAAACGGCCCCACAACCAGACCGTTAGCCGGACGGCGAAACAGGACGGCAGCGGCGGCGACGAGCCACCGCCCAAAGCGACAGGTATAAGGAGGTCGACCTTGAAGCTTCGGCCGAACGTTACGGTCGATCCACGGCAGGCGGGTAAACCGCCTCCGTAATTCCGTGCTGTCTAGTTCGAATGGGGTTGGGGGGTTGGTGAGTGCAATGGCCGTCATCCTGAGCGCTAGTTTTTCAGAACCTTGCCAGGAAGGGGGGCTCAAGTTGCACTTGAGTGCCCTTTCCGGAAGGTCGAGCGGCGTCTCCTTTAGAGGCATTCCACGTGGTTGCCGGCGCACCTTCATGAGCGCTCATACTTGTGTAATTGTGATGGGCACCATTCTACCGTGTAGTCATGGCGGTTAATTTCGAAGGAATGCTACGTGTAGCAACGTTAAATGTACGAGGGCTCAGTGCAAGAAGACGGCAATGTCAGCTAAGTCGTCTGCTCTTGGATAATGACTTACATATAGTAGGAATCCAAGAAACGAAAATTGAGAGCCAAGAGCTAACCGACAGAATGGTGTCCAATTTTAGAGCGCACTTTGACGTGTGCGTTTGTCATGCGGTTGGTGGATCAGGCGGCTGCGCTATATTCCTAAGAAATAATTTTGGCATTTGTATGCAGTCAGTGTTTTCGTGTGAAACTGGGCGCCTCTTAGTGGCTGATTTCTGTTTTGAGGATGTGGATTACCGTGCTATTTGTATCTATGCGCCGAATATTGAAACGGACCGTCGATCTTTCTTTGAGCGTCTTGAAGCGTACGTAAACTGTTCCAAGGTCGTAATACTGCTGGGTGATTTTAACTGTGTTTGCTATGCTGAAGACCGAGCAAAATGTTCACGCGTTCGTGATAAGAGTGCCGAATTTCTTAACGCAGTGGTGCATGATTATGACCTGGAAGATGTGGGTAGTGTTTTTGCAGGCGGTACTCGGCCGCGTTTTACCCACTTCCAACGTGACAGCCACGCTCGATTAGATAGATTATACGTGTCAGCCGAACTAGTGCCCTTCTGTTGCGAATATGATGTGCAAGCAGTAGCATACAGTTATCACTGCTTGGTAACTGCCACGTTCGGGAAAGGACAGAGCAATCGGCCCTTTAACTGGGATCTCTGGAAAATGAATGCGCAGTTGTTGAATGACGATCCTTTTGTCGATGCTGTAGCGAAGGAACTAGAAAACCTGACTTCAGCCAAGCCATTAAGCTTTGCCATTCAATGGGAAGAATTTAAACAGAAAGTAAAAACAATGGCCATTGAAAGAAGCAGTGTCATTCGACACAACCTGAAACAAGCAGAAACAAAGCTTCGCCAGCAACTGCAATTTTTTATTAGCATGGAAAGTGTCGAGCCTGGTGTGTATGTTAACGAATTAAAGGAAGTGAGAACTGAACTAGAAAAGATAGATACAGAAAAATACAGAGCAGCACTTGTGAGATCAAGGTCTGAGAAGTTGTGGGCGGCAGAAACTCCAACGAAACGAGCTTTATCAGACGAGAAAAAGTACGCTTGTCGGAAAGAAATCCGCCAGCTAGCTAAAGGCAATCACATTACATCCGACAAAAATGACATCAAGCAAGGGATCGCCGATCACTTTAAAGATATTTTAGCTCATCCGCGGAATCCTAAATGTAACTACCAGAATGAATTTCTCTCGCTGATGCCAAAGCTCGATGAAGAAGTCAGGACACGGCTGGAACTGCCAATTAGCCTGAGTGAGATAGAGTGCGCAATAGACGAGTTAACCATCGGTAAAGCACCTGGGCCAGATGGCTTGGGGGCCGCTTTCTATAAAACCTTCAAGTCTGCATTGGCCCCTGTTCTTCACGAAGTTATCAGCGAAGCGTATGAGCGAAAAAGATTGCCCTTGTCATTCACAACCTCGCATATCGTGCTAATTCCGAAGAGTGATGACGAGGAAAAACTTTTGTTGCCAGGGTCATATCGTCCGATAACTCTAGCCAATGTCGACTATAAAATATTCACGAAAGCTTTGGCCAAACGACTGCAAAGTGTAATTAAGACATTGGTAGGGCCGCACCAGACTTGTGGCATTAAAGGCCGCAGCATTGCAACGAATGTACACACGGCTCGAAGTGTGCTTGAGTGCTGCGATGTGATTGGCGATCACGTCGCGATGATGCAGATCGATTTGGCAAAGGCTTTCGACCTCGTCTCGCACAAGGCTTTGTTCTCCATGCTGGAACATGCGAACGTTGGCAAAGTCATAACGGAAGGCGTCATGATGGCGTACAGAGAATGCTTAACGCGCATCATTGTTAATGGGGAGCTCACCGATAGCTTTCCCGTGCTCTCGTCGGTGCGGCAAGGATGCCCGCTGTCGCCCCTTCTATTTGCTGCTTATCTCGAACCACTCTGTTTGGCGATCAGAAATAACGAGCGCATAGCAGGCTATCGGCTGCAGGCAGCACACGTTAAAATTTTGGCATATGCCGACGATATCGCGATTTTCTGCACAACCAAAGCGAGCATTAAGGAGGCAACGACTGTGGTTGAAAAATTTTGTGACTCAACTGCAGCCCAGATAAAC
The DNA here is from genome assembly GCF_023375885.2 of Dermacentor andersoni. NCBI lineage: Eukaryota > Metazoa > Arthropoda > Arachnida > Ixodida > Ixodidae > Dermacentor > Dermacentor andersoni. Next base: position 198,126,789 of record NC_092817.1, on the reverse strand, counting down.
TGGGATAAGAGTTACGGCTTCTGGCATGGTAGTTGGGAAGACACGCCGGAGACCTTTTATCGACTGAAGTGGTCGACGTTACCAACCCAATACTTGGGTGTGCCTCTCGGAAATTACCGTGAACCTGAATCGTACTGGCTAGATCAAGTGTCGAAAGCAAAGGAAAAGGCTGACGGGTGGAGAGGAAAACAATTGTCAATGTTTTCTAGAGCCACTGTTTGCAACCTTTTTTTAGTTTCTAAGATATGGTACGTTATGAATGTTTTGTGTGCTGCGAGGGTAAGCGTACAAAAAGTTCACCGTGTTTTCGCCATTTTCATTTGGGCCTCCACCTGGGAGAAGATGAGTCGAATGAACTTGTTCCTCCCGGTCAAGAAAGGTGGGCTTGGTTTAGCTCATTTGTTTCTGCGACAAGTCGTCTCACGCTTTGTGTTTTTACGGGATCAAAACGATCCTTTTCTCCGGACAGTGATACAGGTACGGCTGTGTAGACAACTTCCAGGATTCATTGTTTCGACTGTTCACAATTTGCCAGGAGCAGTGACTGGTTACCTACGTGAAGTGGTATGTTCATATAAGATGTTGAACGTACGTTTTTCACAGCAATACCTGTCTACCGTTACCAAGAAAAAACTATACAGAGATCTCGTGGACACGATGTTCCCTCCACCTTTGTACCGTTCTCCGCAACGTGGAGGCCCAGGACAAGACGTTTTAAAGAGGGTGAAAAAAATGCCAATACGGCCGTCAGCTAAATCTTTTTTCTTCAAATTGCACACAAACACACTTCCCGTTAAGACCTGGCTTCATGAGAAGGGTATTTTCATCCCCTGGAGCACCGACTGCTTATTATGTAAAAAACCGGAAACAATAGAACATGCATTCTTAGATTGCTGGGACGCCATCTTTCACTGGGATGTTCTGCAGAGAACATTGAAAAAACAGTTACCCCTGGACCCATATGGAATACGCTTCTTACCGTTTGATAACGCCGAGGATGTCCCGTATGACCTTATTATGATCCTGAGCCTCCACGCTATGTGGAAAACTAGATTGCAATTTCAAAACGGAGACATTGTTGTTCGATCGGCTCGGGAAAACTTCATTGAGAGTGTTGTGTGTGTAAGAGATGCGTTCAAAGCGCTGCCTGATCCACCACAATGGATCTCCTTATTTGATGAATTAGCGTTGTTAAAAAGATTTTAATACCGTGTTGGCCAAAGTGTGGTCCACACGTTTTATCTTTGTAAACCTTGATTGAGTACGTCGAAGTCGGCAATAAAGAAAAAAAAAAAAATCGGCCATACCATGCTGAATACGCCGGTTCTCGTCCGATCCCCGAAGCTAAGCAGCATTGGGCTCGGTCAGTACTTGGGAGGGAGACCACCTGAGAACACCGAGTGCTGATGGCACCCTTCTTTTTGCTTTTTTTTTTATTGCGTGCTTCTGTGACTTATTTTTTTTTTCTTTTTTTTACCCTCACGTGTGGGTGGTTTTATTTACTGTTACGTTCAACTGGCGCAGCCTACTGGTAGAGCCAACGTCGAAGTGCAAAAACAATATGCAAGCCGCTAGGCGATTGTACGCGCAGTGACGGTGGTAACCGGTATAAGTAATGGTGCAAAATTTAGTCGCACAAACTGCTAACCGTTTACCTATTACACCCGTATCCAGCTCAGTGACAATCAATAACTTGGCTCATTACTAGCGCCAAACGTGGGCTGCAGCGGACGCACATCGTTGTGCTCGTCCTCTTGTTTTATTGCGAGCTCGACTCGGCAGCGACTAACCACAACAAACGGAGCAATCCACGTACACGACGTGTGCCTGTACTGTCAACGGAAAGACAGTGCCGCGTGCGTGCTGTAGCAACACGTTGCGAATGCACATAGCACGATACAGGTGCAGTCGTAAACATAGCATCCCTGCCATCGGCCATACCATGCTGAATACGCCGGTTCTCGTCCGATCCTCGAAGCTAAGCAGCATTGGGCTCGGTCAGTACGTGGGAGGGAGACCACCTGGGAACACCGAGTGCTGATGGCACCCTTCTTTTTGCTTTTTTTTTTATTGCGTGCTTCTGTGACTTATTTTTTTTTCTTTTTTTTACACTCACGTGTGGGTGGTTTTATTTACTGTTACGTTCAACTGGCGCAGCCTACTGGTAGAGCCAACGTCGAAGTGCAAAAACAATATGCAAGCCGCTAGGCGATTGTACGCGCAGTGACGGTGGTAACCGGTATAAGTAATGGTGCAAAATTTAGTCGCACAAACTGCTAACCGTTTACCTATTACACCCGTATCCAGCTCAGTGACAATCAATAACTTGGCTCATTACTAGCGCCAAACGTGGGCTGCAGCGGACGCACATCGTTGCGCTCGTCCTCTTGTTTTATTGCGAGCTCGACTCGGCAGCGACTAACCACAACAAACGGAGCAATCCACGTACACGACGTGTGCCTGTACTATCAACGGAAAGACAGTGCCGCGTGCGTGCTGTAGCAATACGTTGCGAATGCACATAGCACGATACAGGTGCAGTCGTAAACATAGCATCCCTGCCATCGGCCATACCATGCTGAATACGCCGGTTCTCGTCCGATCCCCGAAGCTAAGCAGCATTGGGCTCGGTCAGTACTTGGGAGGGAGACCACCTGGGAACACCGAGTGCTGATGGCACCCTTCTTTTTGCTTTTTTTTTTATTGCGTGCTTCTGTGACTTATTTTTTTTTTCTTTTTTTTACACTCACGTGTGGGTGGTTTTATTTACTGTTACGTTCAACTGGCGCAGCCTACTGGTAGAGCCAACGTCGAAGTGCAAAAACAATATGCAAGCCGCTAGGCGATTGTACGCGCAGTGACGGTGGTAACCGGTATAAGTAATGGTGCAAAATTTAGTCGCACAAACTGCTAACCGTTTACCTATTACACCCGTATCCAGCTCAGTGACAATCAATAACTTGGCTCATTACTAGCGCCAAACGTGGGCTGCAGCGGACGCACATCGTTGCGCTCGTCCTCTTGTTTTATTGCGAGCTCGACTCGGCAGCGACTAACCACAACAAACGGAGCAATCCACGTACACGACGTGTGCCTGTACTGTCAACGGAAAGACAGTGCCGCGTGCGTGCTGTAGCAATACGTTGCGAATGCACATAGCACGATACAGGTGCAGTCGTAAACATAGCATCCCTGCCATCGGCCATACCATGGAAGACGCGTCTTGGCTACCGAAGTGGAAGGACGTGGCTGTCATGAGCTCCGTCGGAGCGGCATCAGCGGCCCAGCAGGGCCGCGGTTCTAGGTTTTTTGTCAACGAGGATCCTGATTATCAGGTGCTACTGCCTCAACTACCAACAGGGCGACTTGTTACGAATACTTTATTTTTGCATGCTGATATGCGTGCAAGGCCATACCGGGCGGAAAACTTCCGTGACATGCTGTCGAGCATGAAGTTGCTGTCTGACCTTGTCGCCCTAGGGGCGTATCGAATGAGTCATGTGTGGGCCGTGACTTTCAAAAGCAGTGACGGAGTGAAAGAACTGCTGCGGGCAAAGGACTTGAAGGTGAAGGATAGACCATGCATCGTCGTCGACCCTGGAAATCAAGCAATGCACCTCAAGCTACACTGGATGTTACACAACGTGCCGGACGAGGACATTCGTGAAGCCCTGGCGCCTTACGGCCCAGTCACGGATGTGGCAAGAGAGCGGTGGCGGGTGCATGGCCTTCAGGATAAAGGTTCTTCAACGCGCCTGGTCACCCTGATGCCGAGGAAGGGCTTGGGGGCGGACGACGTGCCTCATCTGTTACGGATAGCCGGTGAGGAAGCTCTCGTGGTGATTCCTGGAAGAGCACCACTCTGCCTTCGTTGCCGCAACACAGGGCACATCCGGCGCGACTGCCACGTCCCGCGCTGTGCCCGTTGTCGTCGTCACGGCCATGACGAATCGCAGTGCGTGAGGACATACGCAAACGTGACGGGGCCGACGGCTGCAGATGAAAGCGCTGAACTTCTTATGGACGAAGTGGATGCCGAGGAAGCCTCTGCCGGGAGCGCCAACGAGGTGAAGGTCACAGCGACACAACCACCGAAACCGCAGGGGCAAACGACTGCCGGAGCGGTAGGTGTGCCAGGAACGCCTACGCGACCTGTGAGCAGGGACTCGGCCGTCGACGTTCATAAGCAAGACATCGCGGCCAAAGAAACGCCTGCCGTCTCGACTATGGCATCATCTGACAACGAAGCGATGGACGTTACCAATGCTGTTGTGGCGGTCGGGAAGCGAACACACGAAGAATCAACAAGCGACGGCGGGCAAACTGGCAAACCGAACAGCGAGGAACCGCCACCAAAGTCGGTGGTAACGCGCCGGCCGTCATCACGGCGGACGCCGAATATCCCGCCGGACAAAAGACCGGCGGCGCCGACGCCAAAGTAGCCGTAGGGACTTGTGCCTGCAAAGGCACTCAGACGCGAGCTTGCGAGAGCCCAACGCTACCGAAGGGTCGGGGAGGTCAGCCGCTGCTCAAGCAAGGTATTTTGTGGACTGCACTTCAATGTGTCGCGAAACAGCTGCTCTGTCCGTCAGCACTTGTAGACGTAACTTAAGTATACCTAGAGGTGCTACGTGTGATTATATACGGTTTTCTTTTATGCCTACCTTTCCCGCTTATTAACAATGCATTTGAAGAGGGGAATACGAGTTGCTACTATTAATGTACGCGGCCTCGCTTCAAGACGGAGGCAGTACCAGCTCAGCCGACTATGCGTTGAAAATGAACTCGATATTATAGCTATACAAGAGACGAAAGTTGAAAGCGAGGAGCAAACAAACAAAATGGTAACACCTTTCAGAACATATTATAACGTATGCACATGTCACGCTATCGGCACGTCTGGTGGATGCGCTGTCTTGGTTCGAAGGGGTATTGGTATAAATGAAGATATGGTTACTGTGAGCGAAAGTGGGCGTTTTATTGTTCTTGATTTTTCTTTTAATGGATCACAATGGAGGATTATATGCGTGTATGCGCCAAATGATATCAATGAAAGATGTCTTTTCTTCTCGAATCTAGAAGAGTACCTTCGTTGTGACAAGTACATCATCTTTCTTGGTGACTTTAATTGTGTGTGTCATACAGAAGATCGTGCTAAACGTAAATTCCCGCAGGACAAGAGTGCAGTGATATTGAACACCTTAGTAAATGACTACTACCTAGAAGACGTTGGTCGCCTTTTGGCCAGTACTTTGCAGCCGCAATTTACACACTATCAACAAGATAGCCAAGCACGACTTGACAGAGCTTACATCTCGTTAGATCTTGTGCCTCTATGCGATAACTATGTCGTGAAGCCGGTGTCCTTTAGCCATCACAGTATAGTGTGGTTTGCACTCGGTGCCCAGCCAAAAAAGCCGCGGTTCGATTGGGCACTTTGGAAATTCAACGAAAAACACTTAAGTGATGACAAATTTATAAACGATGTAAAGCACGAAATTCAAAGCATGTTGAGTAATGAGAGTGTACCTTGGGCAGAAGTATGGGAAGACTTTAAGGTTCGCGTGAAAATGGTTGCGATTGAAGTAGGAACTGTTAGAAGACACAATGAAAAAATGAAAGAAAATGAGCTCCAGAAGGAACTAAATTATCTGATTTCTATGGACAGTGCGGAACCTGGAAAATTTAGTAATGAAATCAGAACAGTTAAAAACGCGATGGAAGCTATTGACACGGAAAAATATAGAGCAGCAGTTATTCGGGCACGGACGGAAAGACTGTGGGTTGATGGAACGCCGAACAAACGCGCCATTGCCGATGAAAAGAGGTACGCAAGGAAAAATGAAATAAGACAGATTAATTATCGGGATGAGGTTACTTCCGACTCGAATATGATTGAACAGGCCTTTACTGAACACTACCGCAAGTTGTTCGGCGTCCCAATCCACGTGGGAGCTGAATTTGAAGCAAGTTTCGTGAATTTTATGCCGCGCGTTGATGACGACGTAAAAGCCAGTCTCGAGGAACCGATCAGCGTCCGAGAAATAGAACACGCGATCGAAGAACTTCCTGCAGGCAAATCACCGGGTCCCGATGGCTTAGGAGCCGCCTTTTATAAGGCATTTGCACCTGGGCTTGCTCAAGTGTTGGAGCATGTATACTCTGAGGCACATAAATATAAGCGACTGCCACCTTCTTTCAGAAGTGCACACATGGTTTTAATACCGAAAACAGATGACCACAAGGCGCTTTTATCGGTTGGGTCATACAGGCCAATTAGCCTTACAAATACCGATTATAAGATACTCATGAAGGTATTGGCAAAGAGACTTCAAACAGTCATTACAAATCTTGTCGGTCCGCATCAAACTTGCGGCATAAAAGGCCGCGCTATTACTACAAACAGCCACGTAGCGCGAAGCGTTCTAGAGTGTTGCGACGTCTTCGCTAGACGCGTCGCTTTGTTGCAACTCGACCTGGCGAAAGCCTTCGACCGTGTGTCCCACGATGCTCTTCTTCTTGTTTTGGAATATGTTAACGTAGGGAAAGTAATCTTAGATGGCGTCAAAATGGCCTACGACCAATGCACGACACAGATTATAATTAATAAGTCCCTCAGCAAGAAGCTGTCACTCAGATCTTCCCTTAGACAAGGGTGTCCACTAAGTCCATTGCTTTTTGCATTGTACCTCGAGCCTTTCTGTTTAGCAGTGATGCGCAATGAAAACGTCCGAGGATTTCGGCTACAGCTTTCTGAAGTCAAGGTACTGGCATACGCTGATGACATCGCAGTCTTCTGCGAGGATCGTGATAGCGTACTTGAAGTTGTACATCTTGTAAAGAAGTACTGTGAACAATCTGGGTCCCAGATCAATTGGCAAAAAAGCATCGGTATATGGCACGGTCATTGGGACATTATACCAGCTCACTTTGCAAACATCCGGTGGCAAACAACGCCAACTAAGTACTTGGGTGTGCCGCTCGAGCACTATAATGATACCGCACAGTACTGGTCCGATGAAGCTGATAGAATGAGTGAAAAATCAAAGGGTTGGCTTGGCCGAGATTTGTCAATGTTTGGACGTGCATCTGTGTGCAATCTCTTTTTAGTAGCGAAAGTGTGGTATATTATGCAAGTGTTATCAATGTGTCGTTCAAGTGTGCAAAAAATGCATCGTGTTTTTGCCGTATTCATATGGGCTTCCAGTTGGGAGAGGATAAGCAGAACCAATTTGTTTCGTTCAGCTCGAAGTGGTGGGCTAGGTCTGTCGCATTTGTTTATCAGACAAATTGTGTCGCGTTTTCTTTTTTTTCGGGATCAGAGAAATGATTTTCTACGCACAGTAATTCAAGTTCGTTTGGGAAAAGCACTGCCGCAATATGTTGTAACGACCAGTGATGTGAAGGGAGGAAGTATTAGGGGATATCTGCGCGAAGTGGTTGATTCACTTCGTATGTTGAGTGTGCGGTTTTCCATGGAATATCTGTGCTCTGTGACAAGAAAAACACTGTATAAAGACTTAGTTGATACAATGTTGCCAATACCATTATACAGGTCTGTAAACTGGGGAGGCCAAGGAGATGATGTAATGAAACGGGTGAAAAAAAGGCCAGTTAGACCCTCTCAAAAAACGTTTTTCTTTAAGCTACACACAAACACGCTACCCGTAAAAACATGGTTAGACGAAAAAGGAATATATGTGCCATGGACAGTAAACTGCTTACTTTGTAAAAAGCCAGAGGCCATTGAACACGTTTTCATCGATTGCTGGGACCCAACATTTCATTGGGATATCTTACAACGTACACTAAAAAAAGAACTACCGATCACACCTCTTGGTATTCGATATTTGCCAACCGATAACGAAGGAGGAGTTCCGTACGATATGTTTATGCTCCTTGGCCTCCACAGTCTGTGGAAAACGAGAATGGCAGTGCGACACTCGGATGTCGATACCCGTCCGACGAGAATAAACTTCATCGAAAGTGTCGCGTATATTCGGGCAATATATCGTGCCCAGAGTGAGCCCCCCGAGTGGGTGGCTATTCTTGATGAACTGATCAAGCTGAAGCGATTTTAATATATAATGTTAGCCAAAGTGTGGTTGACATGTTTTGGCATTTGAATGTGTTCTTGGTTTGTGCTGCAAACAGGCAATAAAGAAAAAAAAAAAAAAAAGCGGCCATACCATGCTGAATACGCCGGTTCTCGTCCGATCCCCGAAGCTAAGCAGCATTGGGCTCGGTCAGTACTTGGGAGGGAGACCACCTGGGAACACCGAGTGCTGATGGCACCCTTCTTTTTGCTTTTTTTTTTTATTGCGTGCTTCTGTGACTTATATTTTTTTTTTTTTACACTCACGTGTGGGTGGTTTTATTTACTGTTACGTTCAACTGGCGCAGCCTACTGGTAGAGCCAACGTCGAAGTGCAAAAACAATATGCAAGCCGCTAGGCGATTGTAGGCGCAGTGACGGTGGTAACCGCTGTAAGTAATGGTGCAAAATTTAGTCGCACAAACTGCTAACCGTTTACCTATTACACCCGTATCCAGCTCAGTGACAATCAATAACTTGGCTCATTACTAGCGCCAAACGTGGGCTGCAGCGGACGCAAATCGTTGCGCTCGTCCTCTTGTTTTATTGCGAGCTCGACTCGGCAGCGACTAACCACAACAAACGGAGCAATCCACGTACACGACGTGTGCCTGTACTGTCAACGGAAAGACAGTGCCGCGTGCGTGCTGTAGCAATACGTTGCGAATGCACATAGCACGATACAGGTGCAGTCGTAAACATAGCATCCCTGCCATCGGCCATACCATGCTGAATACGCCGGTTCTCGTCCGATCCCCGAAGCTAAGCAGCATTGGGCTCGGTCAGTACTTGGGAGGGAGACCACCTGGGAACACCGAGTGCTGATGGCACCCTTCTTTTTGCTTTTTTTTTATTGCGTGCTTCTGTGACTTTTTTTTTTTTCTTTTTACACTCACGTGTGGGTGGTTTTATTTACTGTTACGTTCAACTGGCGCAGCCTACTGGTAGAGCCAACGTCGAAGTGCAAAAACAATATGCAAGCCGCTAGGCGATTGTACGCGCAGTGACGGTGGTAACCGGTATAAGTAATGGTGCAAAATTTAGTCGCACAAACTGCTAACCGTTTACCTATTACACCCGTATCCAGCTCAGTGACAATCAATAACTTGGCTCATTACTAGAGCCAAACGTGGGCTGCAGCGGACGCAAATCGTTGCGCTCGTCCTCTTGTTTTATTGCGAGCTCGACTCGGCAGCGACTAACCACAGCAAACGGAGCAATCCACGTACGCGACGTGTGCCTGTACTGTCAACGGAAAGACAGTGCCGCGTGCGTAGTGTAGCAATACGTTGCGAATGCACATAGCACGATAGAGGTGCAGTCGTAAACATAGCATCCCTGCCATCGGCCATACCATGCTGAATACGCCGGTTCTCGTCCGATCCCCGAAGCTAAGCAGCATTGGGTTCGGTCAGTACTTGGGAGGGAGACCACCTGGGAACACCGAGTGCTGATGGCACCCTTCTTTTTGCTTTTTTTTTTATTGCGTGCTTCTGTGACTTATTTTTTTTTTCTTTTTTTACACTCACGTGTGGGTGGTTTTATTTACTGTTACGTTCAACTGGCGCAGCCTGCTGGTAGAGCCAACGTCGAAGTGCAAAAACAATATGCAAGCCGCTAGGCGATTGAACGCGCAGTGACGGTGGTAACCGGTATAAGTAATGGTGCAAAATTTAGTCGCACAAACTGCTAACCGTTTACCTATTACACCCGTATCCAGCTCAGTGACAATCAATAACTTGGCTCATTACTAGCGCCAAACGTGGGCTGCAGCGGACGCAAATCGTTGCGCTCGTCCTCTTGTTTTATTGCGAGCTCGACTCGGCAGCGACTAACCACAACAAACGGAGCAATCCACGTACACGACGTGTGCCTGTACTGTCAACGGAAAGACAGTGCCGCGTGCGTGCTGTAGCAATACGTTGCGAATGCACATAGCACGATACAGGTACAGTCGTAAACATAGCATCCCTGCCATTTTAGAATATTGCGATAACGCTCTCCTCAAGGTAGCGATGCTGCAAATAGATCTAGCTAAGGCTTTTGACATGGTACCACATAGTGTTCTCTTTTTATTAATTAATTATGTAGGACTTGGTTCCGTCATATGTAAAGGCATCAAAATGGCATATCAAAGCTCATGTACCAATTTAATTGTTAATGGTGAACTCTCACAACGCATACAAGTACTCTCTTCTGTTCGACAGGGTTGCCCGTTAAGTCCTTTACTTTTTGCTTTATTTTTGGAGCCGCTCTGTAGAAAAATAGTTAATAGTACAGAAATCAGGGGTTTTAAGATACAGTCCTGTGAAGTACGTGTTCTTGCTTATGCGGATGACGTTGCCCTATTTGCTGAAGATAGGGAGAGTGTTAGCGCATTATTAAGAATTACTGAAAGGTTTTGCGAGAAAAGCGGTAGTGAAATTAATAAGCAAAAGTGCATTGGTCACTGGCATGGCCACTGGAGTGCCACGCCCGGTGTTTTTGAAAATATCCGGTGGCTCACGACACCTAGCTCTTACCTGGGGGTGCCTTTGGATGGGTATCGTGAAAGCGAGTCACTCTGGCTCGAAAAAACGGATGAAATGCGTGCGATGGCCGATGCATGGGGTGGCCGCGAATTGTCGATTTTTGCACGTGCCACTATTTGTAATGTTTTTCTCGCTGCGAAAATTATGTATCTTCTGCAGGCACTGTATTGTACACGTAAGCACATTCAAAAATTTCACCGAATCTTTGCCACGTTTATCTGGTGTTCTACATGGGAGCGAACATCAAGGACAAATTTGTTTCGTAGAGTAAAGAAAGGTGGTCTGTCGGTGTGCCACTTGTTTCTTCAGCAAGTTGTATCACGTTTCATATTGATAAGGGACGAAAGAGACCCGTTTTTGTGCAGTTTTTTTCAAACTATGTTAGCAGTTTCTATGCCTGATTTTTTTGTTTCTTCAGCCATTGGCCCTCATTACACAATTTCAAGGTTCTTGCGTGAAGTTGTAACGTCCTATCGTTTCCTTAGGGCGCGATTCTCTCTTGAGTACCTTTCCAATGTAAAAAGAAAGCGTCTTATGAAGGATCTCACTGAAAGTGTGTTCCCTGTTCCATTGTATCGGTTAATGTTTCAAGAAGGGCCTGGGCAAGACGTACTTAAAAGGGTTAAAAATATGTGGATACCGGCAAACGTTAAAACATTCTTCTTCAAGCTTCACACGGGAACCTTGCCTGTTAAAACGTGGTTGGAGGAAAGAGGAATTTATGTGCCATGGGGAAGCAGATGCTTTCTGTGCAACAAAGCTGAAACGATCGAACATGTTTTCATTGATTGTAATAATGCCATATTCTTTTGGGATATATTACAGAGAACGTTAAAGATAGACCTACCCCTCAATCCACATGGCATTCGTTTTTTACCGCCTGAACAGGATTTTGATCAGATGGATGTCATCTTTTTACTTGGAATGCACGCAGTCTGGCGTAGTCTGTTGGCATATAGATATTGTGATGTTAAAGGCCGATCTGTGTATGAATATTTTGTCGAAATGGTTGTGAAGGTACGTGACGTGTACAAGACGAAGGACTGTGATGAAGCTGTGGTGTCAATGCTTGACACTTTGACACATATAAAACGAGTGTGATCTAGGATCACAAACTCTTTTGAAGCTTGTAGCCAAGCTGGAAATAAAGAAAAAAAAAATCGGCCATACCATGCTGAATACGCCGGTTCTCGTCCGATCCCCGAAGCTAAGCAGCATTGGGCTCGGTCAGTACTTGGGAGGGAGACCACCTGGGAACACCGAGTGCTGATGGCACCCTTCTTTTTGCTTTTTTTTATTGCGTGCTTCTGTGACTTATTTTTTTTTTCTTTTTTTTACACTCACGTGTGGGTGGTTTTATTTACTGTTACGTTCAACTGGCGCAGCCTACTGGTAGAGCCAACGTCGAAGTGCAAAAACAATATGCAAGCCGCTAGGCGATTGTACGCGCAGTGACGGTGGTAACCGGTATAAGTAATGGTGCAAAATTTAGTCGCACAAACTGCTAACCGTTTACCTATTACACCCGTATCCAGCTCAGTGACAATCAATAACTTGGCTCATTACTAGCGCCAAACGTGGGCTGCAGCGGACGCAAATCGTTGCGCTCGTCCTCTTGTTTTATTGCGAGCTCGACTCGGCAGCGACTAACCACAACAAACGGAGCAATCCACGTACACGACGTGTACCTGTACTGTCAACGGAAAGACAGTGCCGCGTGCGTGCTGTAGCAATACGTTGCGAATGCACATAGCACGATACAGGTGCAGTCGTAAACATAGCATCCCTGCCATCGGCCATACCATGCTGAATACGCCGGTTCTCGTCCGATCCCCGAAGCTAAGCAGCATTGGGCTCCGTCAGTACTTGGGAGGGAGACCACCTGGGAACACCGAGTGCTGACGGCACCCTTCTTTTTGCTTTTTTTTTATTGCGTGCTTCTGTGACTTATTTTTTTTTCTTTTTTTTACACTCACGTGTGGGTGGTTTTATTTACTGTTACGTTCAACTGGCGCAGCCTACTATTAGAGCCAACGTCGAAGTGCAAAAACAATATGCAAGCCGCTAGGCGATTGTACGCGCAGTGACGGTGGTAACCGGTATAAGTAATGGTGCAAAATTTAGTCGCACAAACTGCTAACCGTTTACCTATTACACCCGTATCCAGCTCAGTGACAATCAATAACTTGGCTCATTACTAGCGCCAAACGTGGGCTGCAGCGGACGCAAATCGTTGCGCTCGTCCTCTTGTTTTATTGCGAGCTCGACTCGGCAGCGACTAACCACAACAAACGGAGCAATCCACGTACACGACGTGTGCCTGTACTGTCAACGGAAAGACAGTGCCGCGTGCGTGCTGTAGCAATACGTTGCGAATGCACATAGCACGATACAGGTACAGTCGTAAACATAGCATCCCTGCCATTTTAGAATATTGCGATAACGCTCTCCTCAAGGTAGCGATGCTGCAAATAGATCTAGCTAAGGCTTTTGACATGGTACCACATAGTGTTCTCTTTTTATTAATTAATTATGTAGGACTTGGTTCCGTCATATGTAAAGGCATCAAAATGGCATATCAAAGCTCATGTACCAATTTAATTGTTAATGGTGAACTCTCACAACACATACAAGTACTCTCTTCTGTTCGACAGGGTTGCCCGTTAAGTCCTTTACTTTTTGCTTTATTTTTGGAGCCGCTCTGTAGAAAAATAGTTAATAGTACAGAAATCAGGGGTTTTAAGATACAGTCCTGTGAAGTACGTGTTCTTGCTTATGCGGATGACGTTGCCCTATTTGCTGAAGATAGGGAGAGTGTTAGCGCATTATTAAGAATTACTGAAAGGTTTTGCGAGAAAAGCGGTAGTGAAATTAATAAGCAAAAGTGCATTGGTCACTGGCATGGCCACTGGAGTGCCACGCCCGGTGTTTTTGAAAATATCCGGTGGCTCACGACACCTAGCTCTTACCTGGGGGTGCCTTTGGATGGGTATCGTGAAAGCGAGTCACTCTGGCTCGAAAAAACGGATGAAATGCGTGCGATGGCCGATGCATGGGGTGGCCGCGAATTGTCGATTTTTGCACGTGCCACTATTTGTAATGTTTTTCTCGCTGCGAAAATTATGTATCTTCTGCAGGCACTGTATTGTACACGTAAGCACATTCAAAAATTTCACCGAATCTTTGCCACGTTTATCTGGTGTTCTACGTGGGAGCGAACATCAAGGACAAATTTGTTTCGTAGAGTAAAGAAAGGTGGTCTGTCGGTGTGCCACTTGTTTCTTCAGCAAGTTGTATCACGTTTCATATTGATAAGGGACGAAAGAGACCCGTTTTTGTGCAGTTTTTTTCAAACTATGTTAGCAGTTTCTATGCCTGATTTTTTTGTTTCTTCAGCCATTGGCCCTCATTACACAATTTCAAGGTTCTTGCGTGAAGTTGTAACGTCCTATCGTTTCCTTAGGGCGCGATTCTCTCTTGAGTACCTTTCCAATGTAAAAAGAAAGCGTCTTATGAAGGATCTCACTGAAAGTGTGTTCCCTGTTCCATTGTATCGGTTAATGTTTCAAGAAGGGCCTGGGCAAGACGTACTTAAAAGGGTTAAAAATATGTGGATATCGGCAAACGTTAAAACATTCTTCTTCAAGCTTCACACGGGAACCTTGCCTGTTAAAACGTGGTTGGAGGAAAGAGGAATTTATGTGCCATGGGGAAGCAGATGCTTTCTGTGCAACAAAGCTGAAACGATCGAACATGTTTTCATTAATTGTAATAATGCCATATTCTTTTGGGATATATTACAGAGAACGTTAAAGATAGACATACCCCTCAATCCACATGGCATTCGTTTTTTACCGCCTGAACACGATTTTGATCAGATGGATGTCATCTTTTTACTTGGAATGCACGCAGTCTGGCGTAGTCTGTTGGCATATAGACATTGTGATGTTAAAGGCCGATCTGTGTATGAATATTTTGTCGAAATGGTTGTGAAGGTACGTGACGTGTACAAGACGAAGGACTGTGATGAAGCTGTGGTGTCAATGCTTGACACTTTGACACATATAAAACGAGTGTGATCTAGGATCACAAACTCTTTTGAAGCTTGTAGCCAAGCTGGAAATAAAGAAAAAAAAAATCGGCCATACCATGCTGAATACGCCGGTTCTCGTCCGATCCCCGAAGCTAAGCAGCATTGGGCTCGGTCAGTACTTGGGAGGGAGACCACCTGGGAACACCGAGTGCTGATGGCACCCTTCTTTTTGCTTTTTTTTTATTGCGTGCTTCTGTGACGTATTTTTTTTTCTTTTTTTTACACTCACGTGTGGGTGGTTTTATTTACTGTTACGTTCAACTGGCGCAGCCTACTGGTAGAGCCAACGTCGAAGTGCAAAAACAATATGCAAGCCGCTAGGCGATTGTACGCGCAGTGACGGTGGTAACCGGTATAAGTAATGGTGCAAAATTTAGTCGCACAAACTGCTAACCGTTTACCTATTACACCCGTATCCAGCTCAGTGACAATCAATAACTTGGCTCATTACTAGCGCCAAACGTGGGCTGCAGCGGACGCAAATCGTTGCGCTCGTCCTCTTGTTTTATTGCGAGCTCGACTCGGCAGCGACTAACCACAACAAACGGAGCAATCCACGTACACGACGTGTGCCTGTACTGTCAACGGAAAGACAGTGCCGCGTGCGTGCTGTAGCAATACGTTGCGAATGCACATAGCACGATACAGGTGCAGTCGTAAACATAGCATCCCTGCCATCGGCCATACCATGCTGTAATGTCGAAGACCGGCAATAAATAAATAAAAAAAAAAAAAATCGGCCATACCATGCTGAATACGCCGGTTTTCGTCCGATCCCCGAAGCTAAGCAGCATTGGGCTCGGTCAGTACTTGGGAGGGAGACCACCTGGGAACACCGAGTGCTGATGGCACCCTTCTTTTTGCTTTTTTTTTATTGCGTGCTTCTGTGACTTATTTTTTTTTCTTTTTTTTACACTCACGTGTGGGTGGTTTTATTTACTGTTACGTTCAACTGGCGCAGCCTACTGGGAGAGCCAACGTCGAAGTGCAAAAACAATATGCAAGCCGCTAGGCGATTGTACGCGCAGTGACGGTGGTAACCGGTATAAGTAATGGTGCAAAATTTAGTCGCACAAACTGCTAACCGTTTACCTATTCCACCCGTATCCAGCTCAGTGACAATCAATAACTTGGCTCATTACTAGCGCCAAACGTGGGCTGCAGCGGACGCAAATCGTTGCGCTCTTCCTCTTATTTTATTGCGAGCTCGACTCGGCAGCGACTAACCACAACAAACGGAGCAATCCACGTACACGACGTGTGCCTGTACTGTCAACGGAAAGGCAGTGCCGCGTGCGTGCTGTAGCAATACGTTGCGAATGCACATAGCACGATACAGGTGCAGTCGTAAACATAGCATCCCTGCCATCGGCCATACCATGCTGAATACACCGGTTCTCGTCCGATCCCCGAAGCTAAGCAGCATTGGGCTCGGTCAGTACTTGGGAGGGAGACCACCTGGGAACACCGAGTGCTGATGGCACCCTTCATTTTGCTTTTTTTTTTATTGCGTGCTTCTGTGACTTATTTTTTTTTCTTTTTTTTACACTCACGTGTGGGTGGTTTTATTTACTGTTACGTTCAACTGGCGCAGCCTACTGGTAGAGCCAACGTCGAAGTGCAAAAACAATATGCAAGCCGCTAGGCGATTGTACGCGCAGTGACGGTGGTAACCGGGATAAGTAATGGTGCAAAATTTAGTCGCACAAACTGCTAACCGTTCACCTATTACACCCGTATCCAGCTCGGTGACAATCAATAACTTGGCTCATTACTAGCGCCAAACGTGGGCTGCAGCGGACGCAAATCGTTGCGCTCGTCCTCTTGTTTTATTGCGAGCTCGACTCGGCAGCGACTAACCACAACAAACGGAGCAATCCACGTACACGACGTGTGCCTGTACTGTCAACGGAAAGACAGTGCCGCGTGCGTGCTGTAGCAATACGTTGCGAATGCACATAGCACGATACAGGTGCAGTCGTAAACATAGCATCCCTGCCATCGGCCATACCATGCTGAATACGCCGGTTCTCGTCCGATCCCTGAACCTAAGCAGCATTGGGCTCGGTCAGTACTTGGGAGGGAGACCACCTGGGAAAACCGAGTGCTGATGGCACCCTTCTTTTTGCTTTTTTTTTATTGCGTGCTTCTGTGACTTATTTTTTTTTTCTTTTTTTTACACTCACGTGTGGGTGCTTTTATTTACTGTTACGTTCAACTGGCGCAGCCTACTGGTAGAGCCAACGTCGAAGTGCAAAAACAATATGCAAGCCGCTAGGCGATTGTACGCGCAGTGACGGTGGTAACCGGTATAAGTAATGGTGCAAAATTTAGTCGCACAAACTGCTAACCGTTTACCTATTCACCCGTATCCAGCTCAGTGACAATCAATAACTTGGCTCATTACTAGCGCCAAACGTGGGCTGCAGCGGACGCAAATCGTTGCGCTCGTCCTCTTGTTTTATTGCGAGCTCGACTCGGCAGCGACTAACCACAACAAACGGAGCAATCCACGTACACGACGTGTGCCTGTACTGTCAACGGAAAGACAGTGCCGCGTGCGTGCTGTAGCAATACGTTGCGAATGCACATAGCATGATACAGGTGCAGTCGTAAACATAGCATCCCTGCCATCGGCCATACCATGCTGAATACGCCGGTTCTCGTCCAATCCCCGAAGCTAAGCAGCATTGGGCTCGGTCAGTACTTGGGAGGGAGACCACCTGGGAACACCGAGTGATGGCACCCTTCTTTTTGCTTTTTTTTTATTGCGTGCTTCTGTGACTTATTTTTTTTTCTTTTTTTTACACTCACGTGTGGGTGGTTTTATTTACTGTTACGTTCAACTGGCGCAGCCTACTGGTAGAGCCAACGTCGAAGTGCAAAAACAATATGCAAGCCGCTAGGCGATTGTACGCGCAGTGACGGTGGTAACCGGTATAAGTAATGGTGCAAAATTTAGTCGCACAAACTGCTAACCGTTTACCTATTACACCCGTATCCAGCTCAGTGACAATCAATAACTTGGCTCATTACTAGCGCCAAACGTGGGCTGCAGCGGACGCAAATCGTTGCGCTCGTCCTCTTGTTTTATTGCGAGCTCGACTCGGCAGCGACTAACCACAACAAACGGAGCAATCCACGTACACGACGTGTGCCTGTACTGTCAACGGAAAGACAGTGCCGCGTGCGTGCTTAGCAATACGTTGCGAATGCACATAGCACGATACAGGTGCAGTCGTAAACATAGCATCCCTGCCATCGGCCATACCATGCTGAATACGCCGGTTCTCGTCCGATCCCCGAAGCTAAGCAGCATTGGGCTCGGTCAGTACTTGGGAGGGAGACCACCTGGGAACACCGAGTGCTGATGGCACCCTTCTTTTTGCTTTTTTTTTATTGCGTGCTTCTGTGACTTATTTTTTTTTCTTCTTTTTTTTACACTCACGTGTGGGTGGTTTTATTTACTGTTACGTTCAACTGGCGCAGCCTACTGGTAGAGCCAACGTCGAAGTGCAAAAACAATATGCAAGCCGCTAGGCGATTGTACGCGCAGTGACGGTGGTAACCGGTATAAGTAATGGTGCAAAATTTAGTCGCACAAACTGCTAACCGTTTACCTATTACACCCGTATCCAGCTCAGTGACAATCAATAACTTGGCTCATTACTAGCGCCAAACGTGGGCTGCAGCGGACGCACATCGTTGCGCTCGTCCTCTTGTTTTATTGCGAGCTCGACTCGGCAGCGACTAACCACAACAAACGGAGCAATCCACGTACACGACGTGTGCCTGTACTATCAACGGAAAGACAGTGCCGCGTGCGTGCTGTAGCAATACGTTGCGAATGCACATAGCACGATACAGGTGCAGTCGTAAACATAGCATCCCTGCCATCGGCCATACCATGGAAGACGCGTCTTGGCTACCGAAGTGGAAGGACGTGGCTGTCATGAGCTCCGTCGGAGCGGCATCAGCGGCCCAGCAGGGCCGCGGTTCTAGGTTTTTTGTCAACGAGGATCCTGATTATCAGGTGCTACTGCCTCAACTACCAACAGGGCGACTTGTTACGAATACTTTATTTTTGCATGCTGATATGCGTGCAAGGCCATACCGGGCGGAAAACTTCCGTGACATGCTGTCGAGCATGAAGTTGCTGTCTGACGTTGTCGCCCTAGGGGCGTATCGAATGAGTCATGTGTGGGCCGTGACTTTCAAAAGCAGTGACGGAGTGAAAGAACTGCTGCGGGCAAAGGACTTGAAGGTGAAGGATAGACCATGCATCGTCGTCGACCCTGGAAATCAAGCAATGCACCTCAAGCTACACTGGATGTTACAAAACGTGCCGGACGAGGACATTCGTGAAGCCCTGGCGCCTTACGGCCGAGTCACGGATGTGGCAAGAGAGCGGTGGCGGGTGCATGGCCTTCAGGATAAAGGTTCTTCAACGCGCCTGGTCACCCTGATGCCGAGGAAGGGCTTGGGGGCGGACGACGTGCCTCATCTGTTACGGATAGCCGGTGAGGAAGCTCTCGTGGTGATTCCTGGAAGAGCACCACTCTGCCTTCGTTGCCGCAACACAGGGCACATCCGGCGCGACTGCCACGTCCCGCGCTGTGCCCGTTGTCGTCGTCACGGCCATGACGAATCGCAGTGCGTGAGGACATACGCAAACGTGACGGGGCCGACGGCTGCAGATGAAAGCGCTGAACTTCTTATGGACGAAGTGGATGCCGAGGAAGCCTCTGCCGGGAGCGCCAACGAGGTGAAGGTCACAGCGACACAACCACCGAAACCGCAGGGGCAAACGACTGCCGGAGCGGTAGGTGTGCCAGGAACGCCTACGCGACCTGTGAGCAGGGACTCGGCCGTCGACGTTCATAAGCAAGACATCGCGGCCAAAGAAACGCCTGCCGTCTCGACTATGGCATCATCTGACAACGAAGCGATGGACGTTACCAATGCTGTTGTGGCGGTCGGGAAGCGAACACACGAAGAATCAACAAGCGACGGCGGGCAAACTGGCAAACCGAACAGCGAGGAACCGCCACCAAAGTCGGTGGTAACGCGCCGAATATCCCGCCGGACAAAAGACCGGCGGCGCCGACGCCAAAGTAGCCGTAGGGACTTGTGCCTGCAAAGGCACTCAGACGCGAGCTTGCGAGAGCCCAACGCTACCGAAGGGTCGGGGAGGTCAGCCGCTGCTCAAGCAAGGTATTTTGTGGACTGCACTTCAATGTGTCGCGAAACAGCTGCTCTGTCCGTCAGCACTTGTAGACGTAACTTAAGTATACCTAGAGGTGCTACGTGTGATTATATACGGTTTTCTTTTATGCCTACCTTTCCCGCTTATTAACAATGCATTTGAAGAGGGGAATACGAGTTGCTACTATTAATGTACGCGGCCTCGCTTCAAGACGGAGGCAGTACCAGCTCAGCCGACTATGCGTTGAAAATGAACTCGATATTATAGCTATACAAGAGACGAAAGTTGAAAGCGAGGAGCAAACAAACAAAATGGTAACACCTTTCAGAACATATTATAACGTATGCACATGTCACGCTATCGGCACGTCTGGTGGATGCGCTGTCTTGGTTCGAAGGGGTATTGGTATAAATGAAGATATGGTTACTGTGAGCGAAAGTGGGCGTTTTATTGTTCTTGATTTTTCTTTTAGTGGATCACAATGGAGGATTATATGTGTGTATGCGCCAAATGATATCAATGAAAGATGTCTTTTCTTCTCGAATCTAGAAGAGTACCTTCGTTGTGACAAGTACATCATCTTTCTTGGTGACTTTAATTGTGTGTGTCATGCAGAAGATCGTGCTAAACGTAAATTCCCGCAGGACAAGAGTGCAGTGATATTGAACACCTTAGTAAATGACTACTACCTAGAAGACGTTGGTCGCCTTTTGGCCAGTACTTTGCAGCCGCAATTTACACACTATCAACAAGATAGCCAAGCACGACTTGACAGAGCTTACATCTCGTTAGATCTTGTGCCTCTATGCGATAACTATGTCGTGAAGCCGGTGTCCTTTAGCCATCACAGTATAGTGTGGTTTGCACTCGGTGCCCAGCCAAAAAAGCCGCGGTTCGATTGGGCACTTTGGAAATTCAACGAAAAACACTTAAGTGATGACAAATTTATAAACGATGTAAAGCACGAAATTCAAAGCATGTTGAGTAATGAGAGTGTACCTTGGGCAGAAGTATGGGAAGACTTTAAGGTTCGCGTGAAAATGGTTGCGATTGAAGTAGGAACTGTTAGAAGACACAATGAAAAAATGAAAGAAAATGAGCTCCAGAAGGAACTAAATTATCTGATTTCTATGGACAGTGCGGAACCTGGAAAATTTAGTGATGAAATCAGAACAGTTAAAAACGCGATGGAAGCTATTGACACGGAAAAATATAGAGCAGCAGTTATTCGGGCACGGACGGAAAGACTGTGGGTTGATGGAACGCCGAACAAACGCGCCATTGCCGATGAAAAGAGGTACGCAAGGAAAAATGAAATAAGACAGATTAATTATCGGGATGAGGTTACTTCCGACTCGAATATGATTGAACAGGCCTTTACTGAACACTACCGCAAGTTGTTCGGCGTCCCAATCCACGTGGGAGCTGAATTTGAAGCAAGTTTCGTGAATTTTATGCCGCGCGTTGATGACGACGTAAAAGCCAGTCTCGAGGAACCGATCAGCGTCCGAGAAATAGAACACGCGATCGAAGAACTTCCTGCAGGCAAATCACCGGGTCCCGATGGCTTAGGAGCCGCCTTTTATAAGGCATTTGCACCTGGGCTTGCTCAAGTGTTGGAGCATGTATACTCTGAGGCACATAAATATAAGCGACTGCCACCTTCTTTCAGAAGTGCACACATGGTTTTAATACCGAAAACAGATGACCACAAGGCGCTTTTATCGGTTGGGTCATACAGGCCAATTAGCCTTACAAATACCGATTATAAGATACTCATGAAGGTATTGGCAAAGAGACTTCAAACAGTCATTACAAATCTTGTCGGTCCGCATCAAACTTGCGGCATAAAAGGCCGCGCTATTACTACAAACAGCCACGTAGCGCGAAGCGTTCTAGAGTGTTGCGACGTCTTCGCTAGACGCGTCGCTTTGTTGCAACTCGACCTGGCGAAAGCCTTCGACCGTGTGTCCCACGATGCTCTTCTTCTTGTTTTGGAATATGTTAACGTAGGGAAAGTAATCTTAGATGGCGTCAAAATGGCCTACGACCAATGCACGACACAGATTATAATTAATAAGTCCCTCAGCGAGAAGCTGTCACTCAGATCTTCCCTTAGACAAGGGTGTCCACTAAGTCCATTGCTTTTTGCATTGTACCTCGAGCCTTTCTGTTTAGCAGTGATGCGCAATGAAAACGTCCGAGGATTTCGGCTACAGCTTTCTGAAGTCAAGGTACTGGCATACGCTGATGACATCGCAGTCTTCTGCGAGGATCGTGATAGCGTACTTGAAGTTGTACATCTTGTAAAGAAGTACTGTGAACAATCTGGGTCCCAGATCAATTGGCAAAAAAGCATCGGTATATGGCACGGTCATTGGGACATTATACCAGCTCACTTTGCAAACATCCGGTGGCAAACAACGCCAACTAAGTACTTGGGTGTGCCGCTCGAGCACTATAATGATACCGCACAGTACTGGTCCGATGAAGCTGATAGAATGAGTGAAAAATCAAAGGGTTGGCTTGGCCGAGATTTGTCAATGTTTGGACGTGCATCTGTGTGCAATCTCTTTTTAGTAGCGAAAGTGTGGTATATTATGCAAGTGTTATCAATGTGTCGTTCAAGTGTGCAAAAAATGCATCGTGTTTTTGCCGTATTCATATGGGCTTCCAGTTGGGAGAGGATAAGCAGAACCAATTTGTTTCGTTCAGCTCGAAGTGGTGGGCTAGGTCTGTCGCATTTGTTTATCAGACAAATTGTGTCGCGTTTTCTTTTTTTTCGGGATCAGAGAAATGATTTTCTACGCACAGTAATTCAAGTTCGTTTGGGAAAAGCACTGCCGCAATATGTTGTAACGACCAGTGATGTGAAGGGAGGAAGTATTAGGGGATATCTGCGCGAAGTGGTTGATTCACTTCGTATGTTGAGTGTGCGGTTTTCCATGGAATATCTGTGCTCTGTGACAAGAAAAACACTGTATAAAGACTTAGTTGATACAATGTTGCCAATACCATTATACAGGTCTGTAAACTGGGGAGGCCAAGGAGATGATGTAATGAAACGGGTGAAAAAAAGGCCAGTTAGACCCTCTCAAAAAACGTTTTTCTTTAAGCTACACACAAACACGCTACCCGTAAAAACATGGTTAGACGAAAAAGGAATATATGTGCCATGGACAGTAAACTGCTTACTTTGTAAAAAGCCAGAGGCCATTGAACACGTTTTCATCGATTGCTGGGACCCAACATTTCATTGGGATATCTTACAACGTACACTAAAAAAAGAACTACCGATCACACCTCTTGGTATTCGATATTTGCCAACCGATAACGAAGGAGGAGTTCCGTACGATATGTTTATGCTCCTTGGCCTCCACAGTCTGTGGAAAACGAGAATGGCAGTGCGACACTCGGATGTCGATACCCGTCCGACGAGAATAAACTTCATCGAAAGTGTCGCGTATATTCGTGCAATATATCGTGCCCAGAGTGAGCCCCCCGAGTGGGTGGCTATTCTTGATGAACTGATCAAGCTGAAGCGATTTTAATATATAATGTTAGCCAAAGTGTGGTTGACATGTTTTGGCATTTGAATGTGTTCTTGGTTTGTGCTGCAAACAGGCAATAAAGAAAAAAAAAAAAAAAGCGGCCATACCATGCTGAATACGCCGGTTCTCGTCCGATCCCCGAAGCTAAGCAGCATTGGGCTCGGTCAGTACTTGGGAGGGAGACCACCTGGGAACACCGAGTGCTGATGGCACCCTTCTTTTTGCTTTTTTTTTTATTGCGTGCTTCTGTGACTTATATTTTTTTTTTTTACACTCACGTGTGGGTGGTTTTATTTACTGTTACGTTCAACTGGCGCAGCCTACTGGTAGAGCCAACGTCGAAGTGCAAAAACAATATGCAAGCCGCTAGGCGATTGTAGGCGCAGTGACGGTGGTAACCGCTGTAAGTAATGGTGCAAAATTTAGTCGCACAAACTGCTAACCGTTTACCTATTACACCCGTATCCAGCTCAGTGACAATCAATAACTTGGCTCATTACTAGCGCCAAACGTGGGCTGCAGCGGACGCAAATCGTTGCGCTCGTCCTCTTGTTTTATTGCGAGCTCGACTCGGCAGCGACTAACCACAACAAACGGAGCAATCCACGTACACGACGTGTGCCTGTACTGTCAACGGAAAGACAGTGCCGCGTGCGTGCTGTAGCAATACGTTGCGAATGCACATAGCACGATACAGGTGCAGTCGTAAACATCGCATCCCTGCCATCGGCCATACCATGCTGCTTTCGGCCACCGAGCGTGACGGACGCATGATGACGGGCTCCGTTGGAGCGGCTTCAGCGGCCTTTTCTGGCCGCGGAAACAGGACGATGGAACAGGAGGGCACCTACCAAGTTGTTCTGCCAGGTCTGCCAACAGGTCGTTATGTTTTAAATACAGTTTTTTTGCACGCTGATATCACGGCGCGACCGTACCGGATTGAAGATTTCCGTGACGCATTGGCACCGCATTCGCTTCTTCCGGATGTTATCGCCCTGGGGGCGTATCGCATGAGCCATGTCTGGGCTATCACTTTCAAGGACGCGGACGCGGTGAAGAAGATCTCGAGCATCGGGGAGCTGCGTGTAAAAAACCGGCGCTGCCTGGTGATTGACCCGGCGAACCAGGACGTTCGACTGAAGCTCCACTGGCTTCTACACAATGTGCCTGATGAGGACGTGCGTGTCGCCTTTGCGCCCTATGGAAAAGTTACCGAAGTAGCCCGGGAGCGCTGGCGTGTACAAGGTATGACAGAGAAGGGATCAACCACCCGGCTTGTCACCCTCAAGTTGAAAGCGGGCGTGAAGTTGGATGACTTGCCACACCAGCTGAGCGTTGGCGGTGAGTTGGCGCTTGTCGTGGTACCAGGCAGACCCCCGCTGTGCCTTCGGTGTCGCGGTACGGGCCACATCCGCAAGGAATGTCGAGTCCCGCGTTGCGGAATCTGCCGACGCTTCGGGCACGAAGAAGACCAGTGTACTCGCACTTACGCGAGCATTACAGGCCCGGGAACCAGCGAGGACGCGTCCGAGATGCTGATGGACGAGACGGATGCTGAGGAAGCAGCCCGTGTGGGTGGACAACCACAGCGCCATACTCAGCCATCGTTCACGACTCTGGTGAAGCAGAAGGCGGGGCCCTCCGGCGCAACAGATGGTAGTGTACAGGCGCAGCATAAGCCTGAACAGGACGACGATGACAAGGCAAAGGAGGCGGCGAAAGCCGCGGACGCTAAAGAAAGCAGCGTGGAGACCCCCGGCATTGATACCATGGAGACGAACCAGGAAGCGGCGAGCACCATTGCTGGAAAACGTCCGCATGAAGAAAGCGGGGACGTCAAGCTGCAGCCAGGCGGTAGCGGCGATGAGCCTCCGCCGAAGGCAGGGGGAGTGAGACGCTCGTCTTTAAAACCGCGGCCGAACCTTCCGGCCGACCCGCGGAAGGCGGGGAAACAGCCTCCGTAGTAACACAGTGTCCTGGTCGGTGTCAGCGCCGGTTGTGTTGGTCGACCGGTGTCAAGAGGTCCTGGCAGTCGTGAGGAAGGCTACGTCAACCATGAAGGTAGGCACCATGCGGATAGAGGCGTTTCTTCTTCTAAGACATGGCTTTTAATCTTATTGCTCCACTTCGAGTTGCGACTTTGAACGTCAGAGGTCTGGGAGCAAGAAGGCGACAATACCAGCTTAATCGCCTTCTTCTGGATAACGATATTGACATAATTGCTTTACAAGAGTCGAAAATAGAGAGCCAAGAGCACACTGACCGCATGGTGTCTTCCTTTCAAGCAAACTTTCATGTGTGCGTTTGTCATTCTGTTGGGACGTCGGGTGGGTGCCTTGTATTCATACGTAAGACGTTAAGAGTGAACGTAGAGTCTGTATTTGCATGCCCAAGTGGTCGCCTTTTGATTGCTGATTTCACATTTTCGAATTTTTGGTGGCGAATTGTTTGTGTATATGCTCCTAATGTAGAAAGCGAGCGTAAAATTTTCTTTGAATCACTTGAGCCATGGTTGAATGGCGACAAGCTTTTGCTTGTACTAGGAGACTTCAACTGTGTGTGCGCCGCAGCTGACAGAGTGAAGTTTAGGCCACTGAGAGACAAGAGCTCTGAAGTTTTGAATACTTTTGTGCATGAGTATGGTCTCGAGGATGTTGGCAATGTGTTTTCCACTGGGACCCACCCACAATACACGCACTTTCAGCGGGAGAGCCATGCGAGACTAGACAGAATGTATGTATCTGTCGATCTTATGCCGCTATGCTCAAGTTATGACGTTAAACCTGTGCCTTTCAGTGATCATTGCCTCGTGAGCATGACTTTAGGAATGAAGGGCAGGAAATTGCGCTTTAACTGGCACTTATGGAAATTGAACACAAAGCTTTTGGAGGATGAAGGGTTCGTTATACAAATAAAGACCAAGCTAGACAAACTGCTAGACGCGCAGCCAGCTAGTTTTGCAACTGAATGGGAGGGGTTCAAAGAGTGGGTAAAAATGAAAGCAATAGAAAAGAGCAGCGTGGCTCGCTATAAAGAGAAAGAAAAAGAAAAAGAAATGAACGGGCAACTTGAATGGATGCTGAGCATGGAAAATAGCGCGCCGGGAACTTTCACGAAAGAAATACGGGAAGTGAAATGCCAGCTCGAAAGAATCGACGCGGACAGGTATAGGGCCGCCGTCATACGTGCAAGGTCTGAAAAATTGTGGGCTGGCGAAACGCCGACAAAACGAGCGCTATCAGACGAGAAAAGATACGCTTGCCAGAAAGAAATTAGGAGCATCCGATTTGACGGCCGGACTTCGGAAGATGCGAGAGACATTCAGTGTGCTATAGCCGAACATTTCACAGAACTTCTTGGCAATAAGCTCGAGACCATAGAAGGCTTCCATGTAGACTTCTTGAGGCTGGTGCCAAGACTAGATGATGAAATTAAGGAACGTCTTGAACTGCCTATAACTTTACAGGAGATAGAAAAAGCAATAGACGACCTACCATCTGGGAAAGCTCCTGGACCAGATGGGCTAAGTGCGGCCTTTTATAAAACCTTTAAGCTTCCTGTTGCACAGTGCATGCTCCATGTGATAACTGAGGCTTATGAACGCAAACAGGTTCCATTGTCTTTCAACACGTCTCACATCGTTCTCATTCCCAAGACTGATGATCCGGAAGAACGACTGTTGGTGGGGTCATATCGACCGATTAGTCTCACCAACGTCGACTACAAAGTATTTATGTAGGTTCTAGCAAAAAGACTGCAGTCTGTGATCACGAAATTGGTAGGGTCTCACCAGACGTGTGGAATTAAAGGCCGTAGCATCGCTACAAATATACATGTCGCACGCAACGTATTAGAGTGTGTCGATGCAGTTGGCGGTCAGATAGCAATGATGCAGCTCGACTTGGCGAAAGCCTTTGACCGCGTCTCCCACGAAATCCTTTTTTCCATCCTGCAACACTCCAAACTAGGCGACATTATAGTAGAGGGCGTAAAAATGGCCTACAAGAACTGTACGACCCGCATTATAGTTAATGGCGATCTCACTGACAGACTTGCTGTACGTTCTTCAGTAAGACAGGGATGCCCGCTTTCCCCCTTGCTTTTTGCAGTGTATTTAGAGCCGCTATGCCTGGCAATTATCAACTCTGACCGAATTTCAGGTTACAGACTGCAGTCATCACACGTGAAAGTACTCGCGTATGCTGACGATATAGCGGTTTTTTGCGCTGATAGACAGAGCATCTGTGAAACGACAATTGTGATTGAAAAATTCTGCGCTCAGACTGGAAGTCAGATCAATTGGGGAAAAAGTTCCGGTTTTTGGCATGGCGAATGGGACGTAACACCGGGTTGTTTTTCTCGGCTTCGATGGTCCACCTTGCCAACGCGGTATCTAGGAGTACCTCTGGATTGTTATCGGGATCCCAGCTCGTACTGGAAAGAAGAAACTTCGAGAATGAAAGAGAAAGCGGTCGCGTGGCAAGGAAGACAGCTATCAATGTTTTCCCGTGCCTCTATCTGTAATGTCTTTTTGATTTCGAAGCTCTGGTATGTCATGAATGTGCTGTGTGCGACCCGAACAGCTATTCAAAAAATGCATCGTGTTTTTGCTGTTTTTATTTGGGCGTCCACCTGGGAAAGAACTAGCCGAACTAACCTGTTTGTTTCCGTTAAAAGCGGAGGCCTTGGCCTGGCGCATCTTTTTTTGCGTCAAGTGGTCTCGCGATTTATGTTTTTGCGTGATCAAAGTGATCCCTTTCTAAGATCTGTTATGCAAGTGCGCCTACAGAGACTGCTCCCTGGAAGGGTAGTCTCCTGTGATAACATGTGTGGTGCTGTGACAGGATACTTGCGCGAGGTTGTTCTTTCGTGCAAGATGCTGGAAGTACGTTTCAGCCCTGAATACCTATGTAATGTCAATAAGAAAAAGCTGTACAAAGCGTTGGTTGACGTGATGTTGCCGGTACCCATTTCTCGGACACCACACTTTGGAGGCCCAGGGCAAGATATTTTAAAAAGAGTTAAGAACATGCCCGTTAGACCTGTGGTCAAAACCTTTTTTTTTAAGCTGCATTCCGGTACGCTGCCTGTTAAAACCTGGCTGCATGATAAAGGTTTTTTCGTGCCATGGACAACAAACTGCTTGTTATGCAGGAAGCCCGAGACAGTGGAACATGTTTTCCTAGAATGTTGGGATCCAATTTTTTATTGGGATGTCCTTCAGAGGACGATTAAAAAGGAACTCCCTTTAAGTCCTTACGGCATCCGGTACTTATCAGTTGAAAGTGAAGAAGTGCCCTACGATTTAATTATGCTTCTTGGCCTCCACAGTTTGTGGAAAACGCGAATGCAGGTGCGACATGCAGACATAAATACAAGATCCACACGTGAAAACTTCATCGAAAGTGTAGTTTATCTTCGCGAATGTTTCAGGGCTCAGACTGATCCACCAGAGTGGATATCACTGTTTGATGATTTGTCACAAATGAAAAGTTTTTAGCACCACTCGCCTCAGCCCAAGTGTGGCTGAAGTGTTTTACCATATGTTACTTTGTATTACACGTCCAAGACGGCAATAAAGAAAAAAAAAAAAAAAAAATCGGCCATACCATGCTGAATACGCCGGTTCTCGTCCGATCCCCGAAGCTAAGCAGCATTGGGCTCGGTCAGTACTTGGGAGGGAGACCACCTGGGAACACAGAGTGCTGATGGCACCCTTCTTTTTGCTTTTTTTTTTATTGCGTGCTTCTGTGACTTATTTTTTTTTTCTTTTTTTTACACTCACGTGTGGGTGGTTTTATTTACTGTTACGTTCAACTGGCGCAGCCTACTGGTAGAGCCAACGTCGAAGTGCAAAAACAATATGCAAGCCGCTAGGCGATTGTACGCGCAGTGACGGTGGTAACCGGTATAAGTAATGGTGCAAAATTTAGTCGCACAAACTGCTAACCGTTTACCTATTACACCCGTATCCAGCTCAGTGACAATCAATAACTTGGCTCATTACTAGCGCCAAACGTGGGCTGCAGCGGACGCACATCGTTGCGCTCGTCCTCTTGTTTTATTGCGAGCTCGACTCGGCAGCGACTAACCACAACAAACGGAGCAATCCACGTACACGACGTGTGCCTGTACTATCAACGGAAAGACAGTGCCGCGTGCGTGCTGTAGCAATACGTTGCGAATGCACATAGCACGATACAGGTGCAGTCGTAAACATAGCATCCCTGCCATCGGCCATACCATGGAAGACGCGTCTTGGCTACCGAAGTGGAAGGACGTGGCTGTCATGAGCTCCGTCGGAGCGGCATCAGCGGCCCAGCAGGGCCGCGGTTCTAGGTTTTTTGTCAACGAGGATCCTGATTATCAGGTGCTACTGCCTCAACTACCAACAGGGCGACTTGTTACGAATACTTTATCTTTGCATGCTGATATGCGTGCAAGGCCATACCGGGCGGAAAACTTCCGTGACATGCTGTCGAGCATGAAGTTGCTGTCTGACGTTGTCGCCCTAGGGGCGTATCGAATGAGTCATGTGTGGGCCGTGACTTTCAAAAGCAGTGACGGAGTGAAAGAACTGCTGCGGGCAAAGGACTTGAAGGTGAAGGATAGACCATGCATCGTCGTCGACCCTGGAAATCAAGCAATGCACCTCAAGCTACACTGGATGTTACAAAACGTGCCGGACGAGGACATTCGTGAAGCCCTGGCGCCTTACGGCCGAGTCACGGATGTGGCAAGAGAGCGGTGGCGGGTGCATGGCCTTCAGGATAAAGGTTCTTCAACGCGCCTGGTCACCCTGATGCCGAGGAAGGGCTTGGGGGCGGACGACGTGCCTCATCTGTTACGGATAGCCGGTGAGGAAGCTCTCGTGGTGATTCCTGGAAGAGCACCACTCTGCCTTCGTTGCCGCAACACAGGGCACATCCGGCGCGACTGCCACGTCCCGCGCTGTGCCCGTTGTCGTCGTCACGGCCATGACGAATCGCAGTGCGTGAGGACATACGCAAACGTGACGGGGCCGACGGCTGCAGATGAAAGCGCTGAACTTCTTATGGACGAAGTGGATGCCGAGGAAGCCTCTGCCGGGAGCGCCAACGAGGTGAAGGTCACAGCGACACAACCACCGAAACCGCAGGGGCAAACGACTGCCGGAGCGGTAGGTGTGCCAGGAACGCCTACGCGACCTGTGAGCAGGGACTCGGCCGTCGACGTTCATAAGCAAGACATCGCGGCCAAAGAAACGCCTGCCGTCTCGACTATGGCATCATCTGACAACGAAGCGATGGACGTTACCAATGCTGTTGTGGCGGTCGGGAAGCGAACACACGAAGAATCAACAAGCGACGGCGGGCAAACTGGCAAACCGAACAGCGAGGAACCGCCACCAAAGTCGGTGGTAACGCGCCGGCCGTCATCACGGCGGACGCCGAATATCCCGCCGGACAAAAGACCGGCGGCGCCGACGCCAAAGTAGCCGTAGGGACTTGTGCCTGCAAAGGCACTCAGACGCGAGCTTGCGAGAGCCCACGCTACCGAAGGGTCGGGGAGGTCAGCCGCTGCTCAAGCAAGGTATTTTGTGGACTGCACTTCAATGTGTCGCGAAACAGCTGCTCTGTCCGTCAGCACTTGTAGACGTAACTTAAGTATACCTAGAGGTGCTACGTGTGATTATATACGGTTTTCTTTTATGCCTACCTTTCCCGCTTATTAACAATGCATTTGAAGAGGGGAATACGAGTTGCTACTATTAATGTACGCGGCCTCGCTTCAAGACGGAGGCAGTACCAGCTCAGCCGACTATGCGTTGAAAATGAACTCGATATTATAGCTATACAAGAGACGAAAGTTGAAAGCGAGGAGCAAACAAACAAAATGGTAACACCTTTCAGAACATATTATAACGTATGCACATGTCACGCTATCGGCACGTCTGGTGGATGCGCTGTCTTGGTTCGAAGGGGTATTGGTATAAATGAAGATATGGTTACTGTGAGCGAAAGTGGGCGTTTTATTGTTCTTGATTTTTCTTTTAATGGATCACAATGGAGGATTATATGTGTGTATGCGCCAAATGATATCAATGAAAGATGTCTTTTCTTCTCGAATCTAGAAGAGTACCTTCGTTGTGACAAGTACATCATCTTTCTTGGTGACTTTAATTGTGTGTGTCATGCAGAAGATCGTGCTAAACGTAAATTCCCGCAGGACAAGAGTGCAGTGATATTGAACACCTTAGTAAATGACTACTACCTAGAAGACGTTGGTCGCCTTTTGGCCAGTACTTTGCAGCCGCAATTTACACACTATCAACAAGATAGCCAAGCACGACTTGACAGAGCTTACATCTCGTTAGATCTTGTGCCTCTATGCGATAACTATGTCGTGCAGCCGGTGTCCTTTAGCCATCACAGTATAGTGTGGTTTGCACTCGGTGCCCAGCCAAAAAAGCCGCGGTTCGATTGGGCACTTTGGAAATTCAACGAAAAACACTTAAGTGATGACAAATTTATAAACGATGTAAAGCACGAAATTCAAAGCATGTTGAGTAATGAGAGTGTACCTTGGGCAGAAGTATGGGAAGACTTTAGGTTCGCGTGAAAATGGTTGCGATTGAAGTAGGAACTGTTAGAAGACACAATGAAAAAATGAAAGAAAATGAGCTCCAGAAGGAACTAAATTATCTGATTTCTATGGACAGTGCGGAACCTGGAAAATTTAGTGATGAAATCAGAACAGTTAAAAACGCGATGGAAGCTATTGACACGGAAAAATATAGAGCAGCAGTTATTCGGGCACGGACGGAAAGACTGTGGGTTGATGGAACGCCGAACAAACGCGCCATTGCCGATGAAAAGAGGTACGCAAGGAAAAATGAAATAAGACAGATTAATTATCGGGATGAGGTTACTTCCGACTCGAATATGATTGAACAGGCCTTTACTGAACACTACCGCAAGTTGTTCGGCGTCCCAATCCACGTGGGAGCTGAATTTGAAGCAAGTTTCGTGAATTTTATGCCGCGCGTTGATGACGACGTAAAAGCCAGTCTCGAGGAACCGATCAGCGTCCGAGAAATAGAACACGCGATCGAAGAACTTCCTGCAGGCAAATCACCGGGTCCCGATGGCTTAGGAGCCGCCTTTTATAAGGCATTTGCACCTGGGCTTGCTCAAGTGTTGGAGCATGTATACTCTGAGGCACATAAATATAAGCGACTGCCACCTTCTTTCAGAAGTGCACACATGGTTTTAATACCGAAAACAGATGACCACAAGGCGCTTTTATCGGTTGGGTCATACAGGCCAATTAGCCTTACAAATACCGATTATAAGATACTCATGAAGGTATTGGCAAAGAGACTTCAAACAGTCATTACAAATCTTGTCGGTCCGCATCAAACTTGCGGCATAAAAGGCCGCGCTATTACTACAAACAGCCACGTAGCGCGAAGCGTTCTAGAGTGTTGCGACGTCTTCGCTAGACGCGTCGCTTTGTTGCAACTCGACCTGGCGAAAGCCTTCGACCGTGTGTCCCACGATGCTCTTCTTCTTGTTTTGGAATATGTTAACGTAGGGAAAGTAATCTTAGATGGCGTCAAAATGGCCTACGACCAATGCACGACACAGATTATAATTAATAAGTCCCTCAGCGAGAAGCTGTCACTCAGATCTTCCCTTAGACAAGGGTGTCCACTAAGTCCATTGCTTTTTGCATTGTACCTCGAGCCTTTCTGTTTAGCAGTGATGCGCAAAGAAAACGTCCGAGGATTTCGGCTACAGCTTTCTGAAGTCAAGGTACTGGCATACGCTGATGACATCGCAGTCTTCTGCGAGGATCGTGATAGCGTACTTGAAGTTGTACATCTTGTAAAGAAGTACTGTGAACAATCTGGGTCCCAGATCAATTGGCAAAAAAGCATCGGTATATGGCACGGTCATTGGGACATTATACCAGCTCACTTTGCAAACATCCGGTGGCAAACAACGCCAACTAAGTACTTGGGTGTGCCGCTCGAGCACTATAATGATACCGCACAGTACTGGTCCGATTAAGCTGATAGAATGAGTGAAAAATCAAAGGGTTGGCTTGGCCGAGATTTGTCAATGTTTGGACGTGCATCTGTGTGCAATCTCTTTTTAGTAGCGAAAGTGTGGTATATTATGCAAGTGTTATCAATGTGTCGTTCAAGTGTGCAAAAAATGCATCGTGTTTTTGCCGTATTCATATGGGCTTCCAGTTGGGAGAGGATAAGCAGAACCAATTTGTTTCGTTCAGCTCGAAGTGGTGGGCTAGGTCTGTCGCATTTGTTTATCAGACAAATTGTGTCGCGTTTTCTTTTTTTTCGGGATCAGAGAAATGATTTTCTACGCACAGTAATTCAAGTTCGTTTGGGAAAAGCACTGCCGCAATATGTTGTAACGACCAGTGATGTGAAGGGAGGAAGTATTAGGGGATATCTGCGCGAAGTGGTTGATTCACTTCGTACGTTGAGTGTGCGGTTTTCCATGGAATATCTGTGCTCTGTGACAAGAAAAACACTGTATAAAGACTTAGTTGATACAATGTTGCCAATACCATTATACAGGTCTGTAAACTGGGGAGGCCAAGGAGATGATGTAATGAAACGGGTGAAAAAAAGGCCAGTTAGACCCTCTCAAAAAACGTTTTTCTTTAAGCTACACACAAACACGCTACCCGTAAAAACATGGTTAGACGAAAAAGGAATATATGTGCCATGGACAGTAAACTGCTTACTTTGTAAAAAGCCAGAGGCCATTGAACACGTTTTCATCGATTGCTGGGACCCAACATTTCATTGGGATATCTTACAACGTACACTAAAAAAAGAACTACCGATCACACCTCTTGGTATTCGATATTTGCCAACCGATAACGAAGGAGGAGTTCCGTACGATATGTTTATGCTCCTTGGCCTCCACAGTCTGTGGAAAACGAGAATGGCAGTGCGACACTCGGATGTCGATACCCGTCCGACGAGAATAAACTTCATCGAAAGTGTCGCGTATATTCGTGCAATATATCGTGCCCAGAGTGAGCCCCCCGACTGGGTGGCTATTCTTGATGAACTGATCAAGCTGAAGCGATTTTAATATATAATGTTAGCCAAAGTGTGGTTGACATGTTTTGGCATTTGAATGTGTTCTTGGTTTGTGCTGCAAACAGGCAATAAAGAAAAAAAAAAAAAAAGCGGCCATACCATGCTGAATACGCCGGTTCTCGTCCGATCCCCGAAGCTAAGCAGCATTGGGCTCGGTCAGTACTTGGGAGGGAGACCACCTGGGAACACCGAGTGCTGATGGCACCCTTCTTTTTGCTTTTTTTTTATTGCGTGCTTCTGTGACTTATTTTTTTTTTTTTTACACTCACGTGTGGGTGGTTTTATTTACTGTTACGTTCAACTGGCGCAGCCTACTGGTAGAGCCAACGTCGAAGTGCAAAAACAATATGCAAGCCGCTAGGCGATTGTACGCGCAGTGACGGTGGTAACCGCTGTAAGTAATGGTGCAAAATTTAGTCGCACAAACTGCTAACCGTTTACCTATTACACCCGTATCCAGCTCAGTGACAATCAATAACTTGGCTCATTACTAGCGCCAAACGTGGGCTGCAGCGGACGCAAATCGTTGCGCTCGTCCTCTTGTTTTATTGCGAGCTCGACTCGGCAGCGACTAACCACAACAAACGGAGCAATCCACGTACACGACGTGTGCCTGTACTGTCAACGGAAAGACAGTGCCGCGTGCGTGCTGTAGCAATACGTTGCGAATGCACATAGCACGATACAGGTGCAGTCGTAAACATAGCATCCCTGCCATCGGCCATACCATGCTGAATACGCCGGTTCTCGTCCGATCCCCGAAGCTAAGCAGCATTGGGCTCGGTCAGTACTTGGGAGGGAGAGCACCTGGGAACACCGAGTGCTGATGGCACCCTTCTTTTTGCTTTTTTTTTATTGCGTGCTTCTGTGACTTATTTTTTTTTCTTTTTACACTCACGTGTGGGTGGTTTTATTTACTGTTACGTTCAACTGGCGCAGCCTACTGGTAGAGCCAACGTCGAAGTGCAAAAACAACATGCAAGCCGCTAGGCGATTGTACGCGCAGTGACGGTGGTAACCGGTATAAGTAATGGTGCAAAATTTAGTCGCACAAACTGCTAACCGTTTACCTATTACACCCGTATCCAGCTCAGTGACAATCAATAACTTGGCTCATTACTAGCGCCAAACGTGGGCTGCAGCGGACGCAAATCGTTGCGCTCGTCCTCTTGTTTTATTGCGAGCTCGACTCGGCAGCGACTAACCACAACAAACAGAGCAATCCACGTACACGACGTGTGCCTGTACTGTCAACGGAAAGACAGTGCCGCGTGCGTGCTGTAGCAATACGTTGCGAATGCACATAGCACGATACAGGTGCAGTCGTAAACATAGCGTCCCTGCCATCGGCCATACCATGCTGAATACGCCGGTTCTCGTCCGATCCCCGAAGCTAAGCAGCATTGGGCTCGGTCAGTACTTGGGAGGGAGACCACCTGGGAACACCGAGTGCTGATGGCACCCTTTTTTTTGCTTTTTTTTTATTGCGTGCTTCTGTGACTTATTTTTTTTCTTTTTTTTTACACTCACGTGTGGGTGGTTTTATTTACTGTTACGTTCAACTGGCGCAGCCTACTGGTAGAGCCAACGTCGAAGTGCAAAAACAATATGCAAGCCGCTAGGCGATTGTACGCGCAGTGACAGTGGTAACCGGTATAAGTAATGGTGCAAAATTTAGTCGCACAAACTGCTAACCGTTTACCTATTACACCCGTATCCAGCTCAGTGACAATCAATAACTTGGCTCATTACTAGCGCCAAACGTGGGCTGCAGCGGACGCACATCGTTGCGCTCGTCCTCTTGTTTTATTGCGAGCTCGACTCGGCAGCGACTAACCACAACAAACGCAGCAATCCACGTACACGACGTGTGCCTGTACTGTCAACGGAAAGACAGTGCCGCGTGCGTGCTGTAGCAATACGTTGCGAATGCACATAGCACGATACAGGTGCAGTCGTAAACATAGCATCCCTCCCATCGGCCATACCATGCTGAATACGCCGGTTCTCGTCCGATCCCCGAAGCTAAGCAGCATTGGGCTCGGTCAGTACTTGGGAGGGAGACCACCTGGGAACACCGAGTGCTGATGGCACCCTTCTTTTTGCTTTTTTTTTTATTGCGTGCTTCTGTGACTTATTTTTTTTTTCTTTTTTTTACACTCACGTGTGGGTGGTTTTATTTACTGTTACGTTCAACTGGCGCAGCCTACTGGTAGAGCCAACGTCGAAGTGCAAAAACAATATGCAAGCCCCTAGGCGATTGTACGCGCAGTGACGGTGGTAACCGGTATAAGTAATGGTGCAAAATTTAGTCGCACAAACTGCTAACCGTTTACCTATTACACCCGTATCCAGCTCAGTGACAATCAATAGCTTGGCTCATTACTAGCGCCAAACGTGGGCTGCACCGGACGCAAATCGTTGCGCTCGTCCTCTTGTTTTATTGCGAGCTCGACTCGGCAGCGACTAACAACAACCAACGGAGCAATCCACGTACACGACGTGTGCCTGTACTGTCAACGGAAAGACAGTGCCGCGTGCGTGCTGTAGCAATACGTTGCGAATGCACATAGCACGATACAGGTGCAGTCGTAAACATAGCATCCCTGCCATCGGCCATACCATGCTGAATACGCCGGTTCTCGTCCGATCCCCGAAGCTAAGCAGCATTGGGCTCGGTCAGTACTTGGGAGGGAGACCACCTGGGAACACCGAGTGCTGATGGCACCGTTCTTTTTGCTTTTTTTTTTATTGCGTGCTTCTGTGACTTATTTTTTTTTTCTTTTTTTTACACTCACGTGTGGGTGGTTTTATTTACTGTTACGTTCAACTGGCGCAGCCTGCTGGTAGAGCCAACGTCGAAGTGCAAAAACAATATGCAAGCCGCTAGGCGATTGAACGCGCAGTGACGGTGGTAACCGGTATAAGTAATGGTGCAAAATTTAGTCGCACAAACTGCTAACCGTTTACCTATTACACCCGTATCCAGCTCAGTGACAATCAATAACTTGGCTCATTACTAGCGCCAAACGTGGGCTGCAGCGGACGCAAATCGTTGCGCTCGTCCTCTTGTTTTATTGCGAGCTCGACTCGGCAGCGACTAACCACAACAAACGGAGCAATCCACGTACACGACGTGTGCCTGTACTGTCAACGGAAAGACAGTGCCGCGTGCGTGCTGTAGCAATACGTTGCGAATGCACATAGCACGATACAGGTACAGTCGTAAACATAGCATCCCTGCCATTTTAGAATATTGCGATAACGCTCTCCTCAAGGTAGCGATGCTGCAAATAGATCTAGCTAAGGCTTTTGACATGGTACCACATAGTGTTCTCTTTTTATTAATTAATTATGTAGGACTTGGTTCCGTCATATGTAAAGGCATCAAAATGGCATATCAAAGCTCATGTACCAATTTAATTGTTAATGGTGAACTCTCACAACGCATACAAGTACTCTCTTCTGTTCGACAGGGTTGCCCGTTAAGTCCTTTACTTTTTGCTTTATTTTTGGAGCCGCTCTGTAGAAAAATAGTTAATAGTACAGAAATCAGGGGTTTTAAGATACAGTCCTGTGAAGTACGTGTTCTTGCTTATGCGGATGACGTTGCCCTATTTGCTGAAGATAGGGAGAGTGTTAGCGCATTATTAAGAATTACTGAAAGGTTTTGCGAGAAAAGCGGTAGTGAAATTAATAAGCAAAAGTGCATTGGTCACTGGCATGGCCACTGGAGTGCCACGCCCGGTGTTTTTGAAAATATCCGGTGGCTCACGACACCTAGCTCTTACCTGGGGGTGCCTTTGGATGGGTATCGTGAAAGCGAGTCACTCTGGCTCGAAAAAATGGATGAAATGCGTGCGATGGCCGATGCATGGGGTGGCCGCGAATTGTCGATTTTTGCACGTGCCACTATTTGTAATGTTTTTCTCGCTGCGAAAATTATGTATCTTCTGCAGGCACTGTATTGTACACGTAAGCACATTCAAAAATTTCACCGAATCTTTGCCACGTTTATCTGGTGTTCTACATGGGAGCGAACATCAAGGACAAATTTGTTTCGTAGAGTAAAGAAAGGTGGTCTGTCGGTGTGCCACTTGTTTCTTCAGCAAGTTGTATCACGTTTCATATTGATAAGGGACGAAAGAGACCCGTTTTTGTGCAGTTTTTTTTCAAACTATGTTAGCAGTTTCTATGCCTGATTTTTTTGTTTCTTCAGCCATTGGCCCTCATTACACAATTTCAAGGTTCTTGCGTGAAGTTGTAACGTCCTATCGTTTCCTTAGGGCGCGATTCTCTCTTGAGTACCTTTCCAATGTAAAAAGAAAGCGTCTTATGAAGGATCTCACGAAAGTGTGTTCCCTGTTCCATTGTATCGGTTAATGTTTCAAGAAGGGCCTGGGCAAGACGTACTTAAAAGGGTTAAAAATATGTGGATACCGGCAAACGTTAAAACATTCTTCTTCAAGCTTCACACGGGAACCTTGCCTGTTAAAACGTGGTTGGAGGAAAGAGGAATTTATGTGCCATGGGGAAGCAGATGCTTTCTGTGCAACAAAGCTGAAACGATCGAACATGTTTTCATTGATTGTAATAATGCCATATTCTTTTGGGATATATTACAGAGAACGTTAAAGATAGACCTACCCCTCAATCCACATGGCATTCGTTTTTTACCGCCTGAACACGATTTTGATCAGATGGATGTCATCTTTTTACTTGGAATGCACGCAGTCTGGCGTAGTCTGTTGGCATATAGACATTGTGATGTTAAAGGCCGATCTGTGTATGAATATTTTGTCGAAATGGTTGTGAAGGTACGTGACGTGTACAAGACGAAGGACTGTGATGAAGCTGTGGTGTCAATGCTTGACACTTTGACACATATAAAACGAGTGTGATCTAGGATCACAAACTCTTTTGAAGCTTGTAGCCAAGCTGGAAATAAAGAAAAAAAAAATCGGCCATACCATGCTGAATACGCCGGTTCTCGTCCGATCCCCGAAGCTAAGCAGCATTGGGCTCGGTCAGTACTTGGGAGGGAGACCACCTGGGAACACCGAGTGCTGATGGCACCCTTCTTTTTGCTTTTTTTTATTGCGTGCTTCTGTGACTTATTTTTTTTTTTCTTTTTTTTACACTCACGTGTGGGTGGTTTTATTTACTGTTACGTTCAACTGGCGCAGCCTACTGGTAGAGCCAACGTCGAAGTGCAAAAACAATATGCAAGCCGCTAGGCGATTGTACGCGCAGTGACGGTGGTAACCGGTATAAGTAATGGTGCAAAATTTAGTCGCACAAACTGCTAACCGTTTACCTATTACACCCGTATCCAGCTCAGTGACAATCAATAACTTGGCTCATTACTAGCGCCAAACGTGGGCTGCAGCGGACGCACATCGTTGCGCTCGTCCTCTTGTTTTATTGCGAGCTCGACTCGGCAGCGACTAACCACAACAAACGGAGCAATCCACGTACACGACGTGTGCCTGTACTGTCAACGGAAAGACAGTGCCGCGTGCGTGCTGTAGCAATACGTTGCGAATGCACATAGCACGATACAGGTGCAGTCGTAAACATAGCATCCCTGCCATCGGCCATATGCTAATGATTCTAGTAATGCACAGTGTTTGGAAAACCAGAATGTCAGTGCGTAATGCGGACGTCAACGCGAGGTCAGCCCGGGACAACTTCAACGAAAGCATTGCATATTTACGAGATGTGTACAAACAGAAGGAAGAAAAGCCAGATTGGTGTGTTTATCTGGACGAACTCCTGACCGTGAAGCGTTTTTTTACCCACTTATGCTAGCCAGACACAAGCTAGACTTTTTAATGTGATGTTGTGAT
This sequence comes from Dermacentor andersoni, assembly GCF_023375885.2. NCBI lineage: Eukaryota > Metazoa > Arthropoda > Arachnida > Ixodida > Ixodidae > Dermacentor > Dermacentor andersoni. The sequence goes on along the minus strand of NC_092817.1, from coordinate 198,086,342 downwards.
GCTGTTTTTCACTGTATTGTGCCAAGTTGGCAATATAAAAAAAAAAAAAAAATCGGCCATACCATGCTGAATACGCCGGTTCTCGTCCGATCCCCGAAGCTAAGCAGCATTGGGCTCGGTCAGTACTTGGGAGGGAGACCACCTGGGAACACCGAGTGCTGATGGCACCCTTCTTTTTGCTTTTTTTTTATTGCGTGCTTCTGTTACTTATTTTTTTTTCTTTTTTTTACACTCACGTGTGGGTGGTTTTATTTACTGTTACGTTCAACTGGCGCAGCCTACTGGTAGAGCCAACGTCGAAGTGCAAAAACAATATGCAAGCTGCTAGGCGATTGTACGCGCAGTGACGGTGGTAACCGGCATAAGTAATGGTGCAAAATTTAGTCGCACAAACTGCTAACCGTTTACCTATTACACCCGTAACCAGCTCAGTGACAATCAATAACTTGGCGCATTGCTAGCGCCAAACGTGGGCTGCAGCGGACGCAAATCGTTGCGCTCGTCCTCTTGTTTTATTGCGAGCTCGACTCGGCAGCGACTAACCACAGCAAACGGAGCAATCCACGTACACGACGTGTGCCTGTACTGTCAACGGAAAGACAGTGCCGCGTGCGTGCTGTAGCAATACGTTGCGAATGCACATAGCACGATACAGGTGCAGTCGTAAACATAGCATCCCTGCCATCGGCCATACCATAAGTAATACATAGGGCCTGAACGAGATGTTTTCAAGCGAGTCAATAATATGCCTGTACGAGCTAACACAAAATCATTCTTTTTCAAACTGCATACCGGCACACTGCCTGTTAAGCCATGGCTAAGAAGCAAGGGCTTGTTTGTCCCATGGTCAGACAACTGTCTTATATGTAACAAGGAAGAAACTGTCGAACATATTTTTCTTGACTGCCACGATGCCCGCTTTCTTTGGGACATCCTGCAAAGAACATTAAAAAAGGAGCTTCCTATCACTGCGTTCGGAATAAGGTTTTTGCCATGTGCTGAACCTGACGGTGTGCCGGTGGACATGTTGATGCTATTGTGTATGCAAAGTGTGTGGCGAACTCGTATGGCTGTACGCAATGCTGATGTTGATGCAAGGTAAGAATGTATTATTTTACTGAGAACATTAATTATACAAGCGAAGTGTTGAAACTGCTGAGTGATCCGCCAAATTGGCTTTCAGTGTTGGACAGTTTGGCTTCGATGAAGCCATTTTAACATGACACGTCAGTCTTAGTATCGACTAGACGTTTTAACATTCGGTTTTATTTGACAATATTTGTATGTACTTGCCGAGCCGGTAATAAAGAAAAAAAAAATCGGCCATACCATGCTGAATACGCCGGTTCTCGTCCGATCCCCGAAGCTAAGCAGCATTGGGCTCGGTCAGTACTTGGGAGGGAGACCACCTGGGAACACCGAGTGCTGATGGCACCCTTCTTCTTGCTTTTTTTTTTATTGCGTGCTTCTGTGACTTATTTTTTTTTCTTTTTTTTACACTCACGTGTGGGTGGTTTTATTTACTGTTACGTTCAACTGGCGCAGCCTACTGGTAGAGCCAACGTCGAAGTGCAAAAACAATATGCAAGCCGCTAGGCGATTGTACGCGCAGTGACGGTGGTAACCGGTATAAGTAATGGTGCAAAATTTAGTCGCACAAACTGCTAACCGTTCACCTATTACACCCGTATCCAGCTCGGTGACAATCAATAACTTGGCTCATTACTAGCGCCAAACGTGGGCTGCAGCGGACGCAAATCGTTGCGCTCGTCCTCTTGTTTTATTGCGAGCTCGACTCGGCAGCGACTAACCACAACAAACGGAGCAATCCACGTACACGACGTGTGCCTGTACTGTCAACGGAAAGACAGTGCCGCGTGCGTGCTGTAGCAATACGTTGCGAATGCACATAGCACGATACAGGTGCAGTCGTAAACATAGCATCCCTGCCATCGGCCATACCATGCTGAAGCATACGAACTGAAAATACTTCCACCATCCTTTGGCCAGTCCCATACCGTACTAATACCGAAAACAGAAGACACCGAAAAGCTCAAGCAACTTTCATCATACAGACCCATTGCGCTTACTAATTGCGACTACAAAATATTGATGAAGGTGTTGGCACGGCGTATGCAGTCAGTCATTAAGGATGTAGTCGGCCCACACCAGACGTGTGGAATTCGCGGAAGAACCATCTTTACTAACATTCATAAGTTGAAGTGTGTGCTGGAGTGTTGTGATGCCATGTGTGAGGCAGTTGCGATCCTCCAGCTAGACTTGGAGAAAGCATTTGACTGTGTTTCTCACGAGATATTGCTCACCATCCTTCAACATGTTAATTTTGGCCACATAATCACTGAGGGGGTGACCATGGCGTACCGGAGTTGCTATACGAGACTTATAATTAATCAAATGCTGGGGGCCCCCATTAACGTGAAGCGCTCCGTTCGCCAGGGTTGTCCACTCAGCCCACTCCTGTTTTGTGTTTACATAGAAACGCTATGTCAGGCCATCATTGAAAATGAATACATTAAGGGATTTTGCCTCCAAGCAGCAGAGGTGAAGTTATTGGCATATGCTGACGATGTGGCTGTATGTTGTAAAGATACGCAAAGTGTATTGAACGCAGTGAGTATCGTCAGACAGTTTGGTAATGCCACTAATAGCTTCGTGAACTGGCAGAAATGTTTGGGGTTTTGGCACGGGGAATGGGCGTCCACACCAGACCACTTTTCCAACGTAACCTGGGTCACGACGCCAGTTAAGTACCTTGGCGCACCCCTTGATGCCTACAAGGACAGTAGCGAATACTGGAAGGAGCGAACAAAAGAAGTAAAAGAAAAAGCCGACCGATGGAACGCCGTTCACTTGTCCATGTTCGCGCGAGCTACAGCGTGCAACACGTTTCTCGTGACAAAGATCTGGTACGTGATGCAGGTCCTACAGTGCTCTCGGATTAATGTGCAGAAACTGCACCGCGTGTTCGCTGTATTCGTGTGGGCATCGAGCTGGGAGCGATGCAGCCGAGATAATCTCTTCCGACGCGTGAAGGATGGTGGTCTGGGGTTGGCGCACCTTTTCTTGCGTCAACTGGTGAATAGATTCTTCTTCTTTCGAGATACAAACGACCCATTTCTGCGCACGGTGATCCAAATGAGGCTTTCAAGATCACTTCCCGAGTTTGTAGTAGGTACCGAAATAATGCCAGGATCTGTCCGTGGGTTCTTTCGGGAAATAGTTGATAGTGTTTCTTTTTTGCGTGTTCGTTTTTCAAGTGAATATTTGTGGAATGCAAAACGGAAAAAGTTATACCGTGATTTGTGTGATAGTGTATTGCTTGTACCCATGTACAGAGCCGTGTACAGTGGAGGCCCAGGCCTAGACGTCTTGAAAAGGGTGAAGATGATGCCAGTTCAACCAGCCACGAAATCTTTCTTCTTTAAATTACATACCGGTACCTTATCTGTTAAAATTTTCCTGGAACAACGTGGGTTCTACATGCCGTGGGGAACCCACTGCCTCATTTGTAAAAAACCGGAAAGCATAGATCATGTCTTCATCCACTGTTGGGAGGGGGTTTTCTTCTGGGACGTGTTGCAAAGGACTTTGAAAAAGGAGTTACCGATAGATCCACACGGAATCAGGTTTCTGGCAGTTAATGATGACGAAGGATTCCCGTACGACCTTATCATGCTAACAGGCCTCCACTGTTTATGGCGCGCAAGAATGGCGGGCTACCATTGTGACCCGGATGCCCGACCGGCGCGTTTATACTTTCGAGAATGTATGCAAAAATATGTAGAAGTGCAGAAGTTGCAACAGCCTGTTCCTGAGTGGCTGCCGAGGGTTGAACCCCTGACAGCGCTCAAGGAATTTTAATACGACAATGTCATGCCACAGTAGCGGACGGCAACGAATGTGTATATTACTGTTTCTTGTTCCGTTTTTGTATTCATTATTTCCTTTTTGTCTTTTTCTTTCGTTTCTGTGTATATCATTTAGGGAATGTGTGTTGTGGTGACATGTCGAGGATTGGCAATAAAGAAAAAAAAAAAATCGGCCATACCATGCTGAATACGCCGGTTCTCGTCCGATCCCTGAAGCTAAGCAGCATTGGGCTCGGTCAGTACTTGGGAGGGAGACCACCTGGGAACACCGAGTGCTGATGGCACCCTTCTTTTTGCTTTTTTTTTATTGCGTGCTTCTGTGACTTATTTTTTTTTTCTTTTTTTTACACTCACGTGTGGGTGCTTTTATTTACTGTTACGTTCAACTGGCGCAGCCTACTGGTAGAGCCAACGTCGAAGTGCAAAAACAATATGCAAGCCGCTAGGCGATTGTACGCGCAGTGACGGTGGTAACCGGGTTAAGTAATGGTGCAAAATTTAGTCGCACAAACTGCTAACCGTTCACCTATTACACCCGTATCCAGCTCGGTGACAATCAATAACTTGGCTCATTACTAGCGCCAAACGTGGGCTGCAGCGGACGCAAATCGTTGCGCTCGTCCTCTTGTTTTATTGCGAGCTCGACTCGGCAGCGACTAACCACAACAAACGGAGCAATCCACGTACACGACGTGTGCCTGTACTGTCAACGGAAAGACAGTGCCGCGTGCGTGCTGTAGCAATACGTTGCGAATGCACATAGCACGATACAGGTGCAGTCGTAAACATAGCATCCCTGCCATCGGCCATACCATGCTGAATACGCCGGTTCTCGTCCGATCCCCGAAGCTAAGCAGCATTGGGCTCGGTCAGTACTTGGGAGGGAGACCACCTGGGAACACCGAGTGCTGATGGCACCCTTCTTTTTGCTTTTTTTTTTATTGCGTGCTTCTGTGACTTATTTTTTTTTTTTTTTTTACACTCACGTGTGGGTGGTTTTATTTACTGTTACGTTCAACTGGCGCAGCCTACTGGGAGAGCCAACGTCGAAGTGCAAAAACAATATGCAAGCCGCTAGGCGATTGTACGCGCAGTGACGGTGGTAACCGGCATAAGTAATGGTGCAAAATTTAGTCGCACAAACTGCTAACCGTTTACCTATTACACCCGTATCCAGCTCAGTGACAATCAATAACTTGGCTCATTACTAGCGCCAAACGTGGGCTGCAGCGGACGCAAATCGTTGCGCTCGTCCTCTTGTTTTATTGCGAGCTCGACTCGGCAGCCTGCCATCGGCCATACCATGCTGAATACGCCGGTTCTCGTCCGATCCCCGAAGCTAAGCAGCATTGGGCTCGGTCAGTACTTGGGAGGGAGACCACCTGGGAACACCGAGTGCTGATGGCACCCTTCTTTTTGCTTTTTTTTTATTGCGTGCTTCTGTGACTTATTTTTTTTTCTTTTTTTTACACTCACGTGTGGGTGCTTTTATTTACTGTTACGTTCAACTGGCGCAGCCTACTGGTAGAGCCAACGTCGAAGTGCAAAAACAATATGCAAGCCGCTAGGCGATTGTACGCGCAGTGACGGTGGTAACCGGTATAAGTAATGGTGCAAAATTTAGTCGCACAAACTGCTAACCGTTTACCTATTACACCCGTATCCAGCTCAGTGACAATCAATAACTTGGCTCATTACTAGCGCCAAACGTGGGCTGCAGCGGACGCAAATCGTTGCGCTCGTCCTCTTGTTTTATTGCGAGCTCGACTCGGCAGCGACTAACCACAACAAACGGAGCAATCCACGTACACGACGTGTGCCTGTACTGTCAACGGAAAGACAGTGCCGCGTGCGTGCTGTAGCAATACGTTGCGAATGCACATAGCACGATACAGGTGCAGTCGTAAACATAGCATCCCTGCCATCGGCCATACCATGCTGAATACGCCGGTTCTCGTCCGATCCCCGAAGCTAAGCAGCATTGGGCTCGGTCAGTACTTGGGAGGGAGACCACCTGGGAACACCGAGTGCTGATGGCACCCTTCTTTTTGCTTTTTTTTTATTGCGTGCTTCTGTGACTTATTTTTTTCTTCTTTTTTTTACACTCACGTGTGGGTGGTTTTATTTACTGTTACGTTCAACTGGCGCAGCCTACTGGTAGAGCCAACGTCGAAGTGCAAAAACAATATGCAAGCCGCTAGGCGATTGTACGCGCAGTGACGGTGGTAACCGGTATAAGTAATGGTGCAAAATTTAGTCGCACAAACTGCTAACCGTTTACCTATTACACCCGTATCCAGCTCAGTGACAATCAATAACTTGGCTCATTACTAGCGCCAAACGTGGGCTGCAGCGGACGCAAATCGTTGCGCTCGTCCTCTTGTTTTATTGCGAGCTCGACTCGGCAGCGACTAACCACAACAAACGGAGCAATCCACGTACACGACGTGTGCCTGTACTGTCAACGGAAAGACAGTGCCGCGTGCGTGCTGTAGCAATACGTTGCGAATGCACATAGCACGATACAGGTGCAGTCGTAAACATAGCATCCCTGCCATCGGCCATACCATGCTGAATACGCCGGTTCTCGTCCGATCCCCGAAGCTAAGCAGCATTGGGCTCGGTCAGTACTTGGGAGGGAGACCACCTGGGAACACCGAGTGCTGATGGCACCCTTCTTTTTGCTTTTTTTTTTTATTGCGTGCTTCTGTGACTTATTTTTTTTTTTCTTTTTTTTACACTCACGTGTGGGTGGTTTTATTTACTGTTACGTTCAACTGGCGCAGCCTACTGGTAGAGCCAACGTCGAAGTGCAAAAACAATATGCAAGCCGCTAGGCGATTGTACGCGCAGTGACGGTGGTAACCGGGTTAAGTAATGGTGCAAAATTTAGTCGCACAAACTGCTAACCGTTCACCTATTACACCCGTATCCAGCTCGGTGACAATCAATAACTTGGCTCATTACTAGCGCCAAACGTGGGCTGCAGCGGACGCAAATCGTTGCGCTCGTCCTCTTGTTTTATTGCGAGCTCGACTCGGCAGCGACTAACCACAACAAACGGAGCAATCCACGTACACGACGTGTGCCTGTACTGTCAACGGAAAGACAGTGCCGCGTGCGTGCTGTAGCAATACGTTGCGAATGCACATAGCACGATACAGGTGCAGTCGTAAACATAGCATCCCTGCCATCGGCCATACCATGCTGAATACGCCGGTTCTCGTCCGATCCCCGAAGCTAAGCAGCATTGGGCTCGGTCAGTACTTGGGAGGGAGACCACCTGGGAACACCGAGTGCTGATGGCACCCTTCTTTTTGCTTTTTTTTTATTGCGTGCTTCTGTGACTTATTTTTTTCTTCTTTTTTTTACACTCACGTGTGGGTGGTTTTATTTACTGTTACGTTCAACTGGCGCAGCCTACTGGTAGAGCCAACGTCGAAGTGCAAAAACAATATGCAAGCCGCTAGGCGATTGTACGCGCAGTGACGGTGGTAACCGGTATAAGTAATGGTGCAAAATTTAGTCGCACAAACTGCTAACCGTTTACCTATTACACCCGTATCCAGCTCAGTGACAATCAATAACTTGGCTCATTACTAGCGCCAAACGTGGGCTGCAGCGGACGCAAATCGTTGCGCTCGTCCTCTTGTTTTATTGCGAGCTCGACTCGGCAGCGACTAACCACAACAAACGGAGCAATCCACGTACACGACGTGTGCCTGTACTGTCAACGGAAAGACAGTGCCGCGTGCGTGCTGTAGCAATACGTTGCGAATGCACATAGCACGATACAGGTGCAGTCGTAAACATAGCATCCCTGCCATCGGCCATACCATGCTGAATACGCCGGTTCTCGTCCGATCCCCGAAGCTAAGCAGCATTGGGCTCGGTCAGTACTTGGGAGGGAGACCACCTGGGAACACCGAGTGCTGATGGCACCCTTCTTTTTGCTTTTTTTTTTATTGCGTGCTTCTGTGACTTATTTTTTTTTTTTCTTTTTTTTACACTCACGTGTGGGTGGTTTTATTTACTGTTACGTTCAACTGGCGCAGCCTACTGGTAGAGCCAACGTCGAAGTGCAAAAACAATATGCAAGCCGCTAGGCGATTGTACGCGCAGTGACGGTGGTAACCGGGATAAGTAATGGTGCAAAATTTAGTCGCACAAACTGCTAACCGTTCACCTATTACACCCGTATCCAGCTCAGTGACAATCAATAACTTGGCTCATTACTAGCGCCAAACGTGGGCTGCAGCGGACGCAAATCGTTGCGCTCGTCCTCTTGTTTTATTGCGAGCTCGACTCGGCAGCGACTAACCACAACAAACGGAGCAATCCACGTACACGACGTGTGCCTGTACTGTCAACGGAAAGACAGTGCCGCGTGCGTGCTGTAGCAATACGTTGCGAATGCACATAGCACGATACAGGTGCAGTCGTAAACATAGCATCCCTGCCATCGGCCATACCATGCTGAATACGCCGGTTCTCGTCCGATCCCCGAAGCTAAGCAGCGTTGGGCTCGGTCAGTACTTGGGAGGGAGACCACCTGGGAACACCGAGTGCTGATGGCACCCTTCTTTTTGCTTTTTTTTTATTGCGTGCTTCTGTGACCTATTTTTTTTTTCTTTTTTTTACACTCACGTGTGGGTGGTTTTATTTACTGTTACGTTCAACTGGCGCAGCCTACTGGTAGAGCCAACGTCGAAGTGCAAAAACAATATGCAATCCGCTAGGGGATTGTACGCGCAGTGACGGTGGTAACCGGTATAAGTAATGGTGCAAAATTTAGTTGCACAAACTGCTAACCGTTTACCTATTACACCCGTATCCAGCTCAGTGACAATCAATAACTTGGCTCATTACTAGCGCCAAACGTGGGCTGCAGCGGACGCAAATCGTTGCGCTCGTCCTCTTGTTTTATTGCGAGCTCGACTCGGCAGCGACTAACCACAACAAACGGAGCAATCCACGTACACGACGTGTGCCTGTACTGTCAACGGAAAGACAGTGCCGTGTGCGTGCTGTAGCAATACGTTGCGAATGCACATAGCACGATACAGGTGCAGTCGTAAACATAGCATCCCTGCCATCGGCCATACCATCCTCAGCGGCCACTTTAGGCCGCGGAAACAGGCTAAACGACGACAAGGATTATGCCTTTATTTTGCCGCAACTGCCCAAAGGTCAATTGGTGATTAATACCGTCTTTATGCACGGTGATGTACGTGCGAGACCGTACAAGGTGGAAGATTTCCGGGACGCCCTTCTGCCGACGGGCTTGCTGCCTGATGTGGTATGCATAGGGGCGTACCAGATCAACCACGTCTGGGCAGTGACCTTCAGTGATGCGAGTGCCACAAAAAGGCTTCTGGACCTCAAGGAACTCCAAGTGAAGGGACGACGGTGCGTCATCGTTGACCCGCAGGATCAACAGGTGAAGCTAAGGCTTCACTGGCTGCTGTACGGTGTTGCCGACGAGGACGTCCGGACGGCATTCGCGGCTTTCGGCAAGGTGGAGGAGGTGAGCCGGGAGCGGTGGCGCGTCGAAGGCATGGGAGCGAAGACTTCAACCACCAGGACCGTCATTTTGAAATTGAAAAGCGGCATGAAAGTGGAGGACCTGCCCCATCAGATCCGCGTCGGCGGAGAGTTGGCCTTGGTCGTCGTGCCCGGTCGACCGATGCAGTGCCTGCGCTGCCACGGCACGGGACACGTCCGCCGTGAGTGCAGATTCCCCCGCTGTTCTCTATGCAGACGTTTCGGCCACGTCGACGCTGACTGCGTAAGATCTTATGCCACCGTAACAGGCCCAGTAACTTGTGACGTTGCGGCAGAGCACGTCATGGACGTGGCCGAGGCGGAGGACGCTGCTAAAGGAACTCTAGACGCGGTCCCGACAGCGACAGCCAGTGGAACGACGAGTTTGGCCGTAGACAGCAGGGTGGCTGAGACTACCGTGAAGCCGAGTGGGACGGTGCAGGGCGCGACCGCTGAGGGCCAGCCTACGCGGAGCAGTAGTGAGGACCCGCCCGACAACGATGCGACGGCAATGCAGCAGGAGGCCGTCCTCGACGGCGACCGGACTTCGACTCTTGGTGCGCCAGTCAAGCGCCCCCATGACCAGACTAAGGACCGCAACGACGGCGCGACCAGCACCAGCGAAGGGCCGCCTACAAAGACGCCTCTTGGGAGGCGCACGAGCTTGAAACCAAAGCCGAATGTCCCACCTGAGAGAAAGCCTGCGGACAAAGTGCCGCCCACAAACAACGCCGGGAAACCGGGAGGTCCCGGAGGCGGCTAGCCGAGGGCTAGTCGTGAACGGTAAGCACCATGCTCCGGGCCTACTTTTATCTTTAGCTCAACATGGCTCAGATACCGTCCCTTAATATTGCCACTTTAAACGTGAGAGGGTTGGCGGCTAGTCGTAGGCAAAGTCAAGTCCTACGGTTGGTCACTGACCACGACGTCGACGTACTAGCCGTCCAGGAAACTAAGGTTGACGGGGAGGAGGAGACCGGGAGCATGGTGCGCCGTTTCACGTCTAGGTATTTTGCGGTGGTAAGCCATGCGTTAGGCACGGCTGGGGGGTGCATTCTTTTTGTGAAGAAACTGCCTGGACTGCAGATTCAAAGTACCTTTTCTTGTCAATCTGGAAGGATTGTTTTTTGCGATATTGTTTTGTGCGATTTTCAGTTCCGTGTCATATGCGTATATGCACCAAATTCAGTAGAAGAGCGTGCCCGTTTCTTTTCGAACCTTTCGCAGTATGTTCGATGCGATAAGCGCGTTATGCTCTTAGGAGATTTCAATTGTGTAATGAGCGCTAGTGACAGAGCCAATAATGCCGGTGTGCGTGACAGAAGCAGTGAAGTCTTGTCAAAACTAATGAGTGAAAATGAACTAGATGACGTTTTTGATTGTCTGGAAGGGGGGCGTGACGTGCCATTTACACGTTTTCAGGGCAGTAGCCATGCGCGGTTGGACCGAATCTACATTTCGCTGCATACAATTCCAAGATGCCACGGGTATTCTGTAGTACCCGTATCGTTCTCAGATCATTGTCTCGTAATATGTAATGTCGGTATAGGGAAACGGAAACATGCGTTTAATTGGGAGATGTGGAAAATGAATGCCTCGTTATTAAATGATGAATCTTTTGTAAAGGCAGTACGGAATGCCATTAATGAAATACGCAAAGATGAAGCTGAAACAATAGCTGAAAAGTGGGAATGTTTCAAACAAAAAGTTAAAATGAAAGCCTTAGAAAGGTCAAGCTGCCTCAAATTTGAGAGGGAATATAAAGAAAAGGCTTTGCGAACACTACTTCAGCAGCTGATAACGATGGAGTGCAGAGAGCCTGGTCTGTACAAAGACGATGTGCGAAGCGTCAAGGAAAAGCTTGAACAGTTCGATAAAGAACGTTATCAAGGTGCCATCGTGCGTGCACGAGCAGATGTATTAGCGGCGGGGGAGACGCCCACAAAAAGGGCGCTTGGACTCGAGAAGGCGCACGGACGGCGAAACCATGTGGATAAGATTATAATGAACGGGGTTGTTGTTGACGACAACGAAAGCATAGGACGCGCCTTCTGTCAGTACTACCAGTCGCTCTTTGCATTTCAGGCAGCGAATGTAGAGAGTTTCAAAGCCGATTTTCTTCAGCGAATGCCGAGACTGGGAGATGACGCTAAAGAACGATTGGAAGGCAACATTACCGAGAACGAAGTTGAAAAGGCAATCGGCGATTTGAACTCGGGCAAGTCGCCTGGGCCTGATGGACTCTGTGCGGGGTTATATAAGGCTTTCAAAAGAGAACTGGCCCCATTGTTAGCAGACGTACTCAATGACGCGTACAAGAAAAAATTATTGCCCCCATCTTTTGGAAAAGCACACACAATACTAATCCCTAAGAGTGATCAAACAGACAAACTCAGATTCGTGTCATCCTATAGACCGATATCACTAACAAACATTGATTACAAGATCTTTATGAAGATTTTAGCTGCGAGACTTCAAGGCGTCATCAAGGACATTGTCGGAGACCACCAAACTTGCGGCATCAAGGGACGGTCCATTTTTTCGAACATCCATCAGATGCGGAGCGTGCTCGAGTGCTGTGACGTCACCGATGGTGGCGTTGCAGTTCTTCAGCTCGATTTGGAGAAAGCGTTCGATTGTGTCGCTCATGTTATTTTGTTTGCCATCTTGGATCATGTTAATGTCGGTTCCATCATCAGGGAGGGCGTGGCCTTGGCGTACCAGAATTGCACAACAAGATTAATTGTCAATAAGTCTCTGGGGGCCCCCATTAACATCATGCGTTCAGTACGCCAAGGCTGTCCCCTCAGTCCGCTATTATTTGCCATATACATAGAAGCAATGTGTGTAGTAATTAACGGAAATGACAAAATACGTGGTTTCAGATTAGCAGCGACAGAGGTGAAGCTGCTCGCATATGCAGATGACATTGCAGTGTGTTGCACAGACAGACCAAGTGTAACGGAAACAGTATCGGCAGTGAAACATTTCTGTGATGTCACGGGTAGTAGAATAAATTGGGGCAAATCCCTAGGCCTGTGGCACGGGAAATGGGAGTCTGCACCGGACAACTTCGCGAACCTCAACTGGGTCAAAACGCCGACGAGGTATCTGGGCGTTCCTCTCAATAGCTACAATAGTAGCGATGAATATTGGAGGAGCCAAGCCGATGAAATGAAAGAAAAGGCGGACAGATGGAAGGATGTGAAGCTGTCTATTTTTGCAAGGGCGACAGTCTGTAATATGTTTTTTGTCACGAAGTTATATTATGTCATGCAAGCGTTGTATTGCTCGAGAACAAATGTGCAAAGGCTGCACAGAGTGTTCGCTGTTTTCATCTGGGGGTCAACATGGGAAAGGTGCAGCCGAACAAATTTGTTTAGGAGAGTGAAAGACGGGGGTGTGGGTTTGGTTCATCTTTTTGTTAGACAACTAGTCAACCGATTCTTGTTTTTTCGCGATGTGCGCCATCCTTTTCTGCGCACAGTATGCCAGCTCAGGTTGAGCGGTGCTTTGCCGGCACATGTCGTTAGTACGGCATGCGTTACCGGATCACTTCGTGGCTTCTTTAAGGAAGTGGCCGACAGCGTAAGATTTCTTTCTGTTCGATTTTCAATGGATTACCTTTGCGATGTTAAAAGGAAAAGATTGTATAAAGATGTGTGCGACATTGTTTTCCCAGTGCCGTTATACAGAGCCATTTACAGTGGAGGGCCAGGACTTGATGTACTTAAACGCGTAAAACACATGGAGGTGCCACCAGGGGTAAAAACGTTTTTTTTTAAGCTTCACACCGGTACGCTCTCAGTGAAGACTTTCATGGAAGAGCGAGGTTGTATCGTACCATGGGGAACGCATTGCTTGATCTGCAAAAAGCAGGAAACCATAGATCACGTTTTTTTGGAATGTTGGGAGGGCTTCTTTTTCTGGGACGTCTTAAAGCGAACCCTGAAAAAAGAGTTACCGGTGGACCCCCAAGGGATAAGGTATCTGACAATTAAGGATGATGACGGGGTTCCATATGATTTCATTATGTTAAACGCTCTCCACTGTATATGGCGGGCTCGTATGGCAGGGTACTATTGTGATCCTGACGCTAGGCCCGCTCGCGATTATTTCAGAGAAAGTATGTCGCGATTCATAGAAATACAGAAAATGCAACAATGTGTTCCGGAATGGCTGTGGAGGCTAGAACCTCTGACAGCCATGAAGGAATTTTAAGTTGACAACGCCTGTCCAATAGGGACAGACGGCTTTGTTGCACGGTGTGACTCTTTTCTTTCCTTTTTGTTTTTATTGCAATTGTGATACTGTAATGTGTGGAAACTGCACGTTCTGCGAAAAAACCGGTAATAAATAAAAAAAAAAAATCGGCCATACCATGCTGAATACGCCGGTTCTCGTCCGATCCCCGAAGCTAAGCAGCATTGGGCTCGGTCAGTACTTGGGAGGGAGACCACCTGGGAACACCGAGTGCTGATGGCACCCTTCTTTTTGCTTTTTTTTTATTGCGTGCTTCTGTGACTTATTTTTTTTTCTTTTTTTTACACTCACGTGTGGGTGGTTTTATTTACTGTTACGTTCAACTGGCGCAGCCTACTGGTAGAGCCAACGTCGAAGTGCAAAAACAATATGCAAGCCGCTAGGCGATTGTACGCGCAGTGACGGTGGTAACCGGTATAAGTAATGGTGCAAAATTTAGTCGCACAAACTGCTAACCGTTTACCTATTACACCCGTATCCAGCTCAGTGACAATCAATAACTTGGCTCATTACTAGCGCCAAACGTGGGCTGCAGCGGACGCAAATCGTTGCGCTCGTCCTCTTGTTTTATTGCGAGCTCGACTCGGCAGCGACTAACCACAACAAACGGAGCAATCCACGTACACGACGTGTGCCTGTACTGTCAACGGAAAGACAGTGCCGCGTGCGTGCTGTAGCAATACGTTGCGAATGCACATAGCACGATACAGGTGCAGTCGTAAACATAGCATCCCTGCCATCGGCCATACCATGCTGAATACGCCGGTTCTCGTCCGATCCCCGAAGCTAAGCAGCATTGGGCTCGGTCAGTACTTGGGAGGGAGACCACCTGGGAACACCGAGTGCTGATGGCACCCTTCTTTTTGCTTTTTTTTTTTATTGCGTGCTTCTGTGACTTATTTTTTTTTTTCTTTTTTTTACACTCACGTGTGGGTGGTTTTATTTACTGTTACGTTCAACTGGCGCAGCCTACTGGTAGAGCCAACGTCGAAGTGCAAAAACAATATGCAAGCCGCTAGGCGATTGTACGCGCAGTGACGGTGGTAACCGGGATAAGTAATGGTGCAAAATTTAGTCGCACAAACTGCTAACCGTTCACCTATTACACCCGTATCCAGCTCGGTGACAATCAATAACTTGGCTCATTACTAGCGCCAAACGTGGGCTGCAGCGGACGCAAATCGTTGCGCTCGTCCTCTTGTTTTATTGCGAGCTCGACTCGGCAGCGACTAACCACAACAAACGGAGCAATCCACGTACACGACGTGTGCCTGTACTGTCAACGGAAAGACAGTGCCGCGTGCGTGCTGTAGCAATACGTTGCGAATGCACATAGCACGATACAGGTGCAGTCGTAAACATAGCATCCCTGCCATCGGCCATACCATGCTGAATACGCCGGTTCTCGTCCGATCCCCGAAGCTAAGCAGCATTGGGCTCGGTCAGTACTTGGGAGGGAGACCACCTGGGAACACCGAGTGCTGATGGCACCCTTCTTTTTGCTTTTTTTTTATTGCGTGCTTCTGTGACTTATTTTTTTCTTCTTTTTTTTACACTCACGTGTGGGTGGTTTTATTTACTGTTACGTTCAACTGGCGCAGCCTACTGGTAGAGCCAACGTCGAAGTGCAAAAACAATATGCAAGCCGCTAGGCGATTGTACGCGCAGTGACGGTGGTAACCGGTATAAGTAATGGTGCAAAATTTAGTCGCACAAACTGCTAACCGTTTACCTATTACACCCGTATCCAGCTCAGTGACAATCAATAACTTGGCTCATTACTAGCGCCAAACGTGGGCTGCAGCGGACGCAAATCGTTGCGCTCGTCCTCTTGTTTTATTGCGAGCTCGACTCGGCAGCGACTAACCACAACAAACGGAGCAATCCACGTACACGACGTGTGCCTGTACTGTCAACGGAAAGACAGTGCCGCGTGCGTGCTGTAGCAATACGTTGCGAATGCACATAGCACGATACAGGTGCAGTCGTAAACATAGCATCCCTGCCATCGGCCATACCATGCTGAATACGCCGGTTCTCGTCCGATCCCCGAAGCTAAGCAGCATTGGGCTCGGTCAGTACTTGGGAGGGAGACCACCTGGGAACACCGAGTGCTGATGGCACCCTTCTTTTTGCTTTTTTTTTTATTGCGTGCTTCTGTGACTTATTTTTTTTTTTCTTTTTTTTACACTCACGTGTGGGTGGTTTTATTTACTGTTACGTTCAACTGGCGCAGCCTACTGGTAGAGCCAACGTCGAAGTGCAAAAACAATATGCAAGCCGCTAGGCGATTGTACGCGCAGTGACGGTGGTAACCGGGATAAGTAATGGTGCAAAATTTAGTCGCACAAACTGCTAACCGTTCACCTATTACACCCGTATCCAGCTCAGTGACAATCAATAACTTGGCTCATTACTAGCGCCAAACGTGGGCTGCAGCGGACGCAAATCGTTGCGCTCGTCCTCTTGTTTTATTGCGAGCTCGACTCGGCAGCGACTAACCACAACAAACGGAGCAATCCACGTACACGACGTGTGCCTGTACTGTCAACGGAAAGACAGTGCCGCGTGCGTGCTGTAGCAATACGTTGCGAATGCACATAGCACGATACAGGTGCAGTCGTAAACATAGCATCCCTGCCATCGGCCATACCATGCTGAATACGCCGGTTCTCGTCCGATCCCCGAAGCTAAGCAGCGTTGGGCTCGGTCAGTACTTGGGAGGGAGACCACCTGGGAACACCGAGTGCTGATGGCACCCTTCTTTTTGCTTTTTTTTTATTGCGTGCTTCTGTGACCTATTTTTTTTTTCTTTTTTTTACACTCACGTGTGGGTGGTTTTATTTACTGTTACGTTCAACTGGCGCAGCCTACTGGTAGAGCCAACGTCGAAGTGCAAAAACAATATGCAATCCGCTAGGGGATTGTACGCGCAGTGACGGTGGTAACCGGTATAAGTAATGGTGCAAAATTTAGTTGCACAAACTGCTAACCGTTTACCTATTACACCCGTATCCAGCTCAGTGACAATCAATAACTTGGCTCATTACTAGCGCCAAACGTGGGCTGCAGCGGACGCAAATCGTTGCGCTCGTCCTCTTGTTTTATTGCGAGCTCGACTCGGCAGCGACTAACCACAACAAACGGAGCAATCCACGTACACGACGTGTGCCTGTACTGTCAACGGAAAGACAGTGCCGTGTGCGTGCTGTAGCAATACGTTGCGAATGCACATAGCACGATACAGGTGCAGTCGTAAACATAGCATCCCTGCCATCGGCCATACCATCCTCAGCGGCCACTTTAGGCCGCGGAAACAGGCTAAACGACGACAAGGATTATGCCTTTATTTTGCCGCAACTGCCCAAAGGTCAATTGGTGATTAATACCGTCTTTATGCACGGTGATGTACGTGCGAGACCGTACAAGGTGGAAGATTTCCGGGACGCCCTTCTGCCGACGGGCTTGCTGCCTGATGTGGTATGCATAGGGGCGTACCAGATCAACCACGTCTGGGCAGTGACCTTCAGTGATGCGAGTGCCACAAAAAGGCTTCTGGACCTCAAGGAACTCCAAGTGAAGGGACGACGGTGCGTCATCGTTGACCCGCAGGATCAACAGGTGAAGCTAAGGCTTCACTGGCTGCTGTACGGTGTTGCCGACGAGGACGTCCGGACGGCATTCGCGGCTTTCGGCAAGGTGGAGGAGGTGAGCCGGGAGCGGTGGCGCGTCGAAGGCATGGGAGCGAAGACTTCAACCACCAGGACCGTCATTTTGAAATTGAAAAGCGGCATGAAAGTGGAGGACCTGCCCCATCAGATCCGCGTCGGCGGAGAGTTGGCCTTGGTCGTCGTGCCCGGTCGACCGATGCAGTGCCTGCGCTGCCACGGCACGGGACACGTCCGCCGTGAGTGCAGATTCCCCCGCTGTTCTCTATGCAGACGTTTCGGCCACGTCGACGCTGACTGCGTAAGATCTTATGCCACCGTAACAGGCCCAGTAACTTGTGACGTTGCGGCAGAGCACGTCATGGACGTGGCCGAGGCGGAGGACGCTGCTAAAGGAACTCTAGACGCGGTCCCGACAGCGACAGCCAGTGGAACGACGAGTTTGGCCGTAGACAGCAGGGTGGCTGAGACTACCGTGAAGCCGAGTGGGACGGTGCAGGGCGCGACCGCTGAGGGCCAGCCTACGCGGAGCAGTAGTGAGGACCCGCCCGACAACGATGCGACGGCAATGCAGCAGGAGGCCGTCCTCGACGGCGACCGGACTTCGACTCTTGGTGCGCCAGTCAAGCGCCCCCATGACCAGACTAAGGACCGCAACGACGGCGCGACCAGCACCAGCGAAGGGCCGCCTACAAAGACGCCTCTTGGGAGGCGCACGAGCTTGAAACCAAAGCCGAATGTCCCACCTGAGAGAAAGCCTGCGGACAAAGTGCCGCCCACAAACAACGCCGGGAAACCGGGAGGTCCCGGAGGCGGCTAGCCGAGGGCTAGTCGTGAACGGTAAGCACCATGCTCCGGGCCTACTTTTATCTTTAGCTCAACATGGCTCAGATACCGTCCCTTAATATTGCCACTTTAAACGTGAGAGGGTTGGCGGCTAGTCGTAGGCAAAGTCAAGTCCTACGGTTGGTCACTGACCACGACGTCGACGTACTAGCCGTCCAGGAAACTAAGGTTGACGGGGAGGAGGAGACCGGGAGCATGGTGCGCCGTTTCACGTCTAGGTATTTTGCGGTGGTAAGCCATGCGTTAGGCACGGCTGGGGGGTGCATTCTTTTTGTGAAGAAACTGCCTGGACTGCAGATTCAAAGTACCTTTTCTTGTCAATCTGGAAGGATTGTTTTTTGCGATATTGTTTTGTGCGATTTTCAGTTCCGTGTCATATGCGTATATGCACCAAATTCAGTAGAAGAGCGTGCCCGTTTCTTTTCGAACCTTTCGCAGTATGTTCGATGCGATAAGCGCGTTATGCTCTTAGGAGATTTCAATTGTGTAATGAGCGCTAGTGACAGAGCCAATAATGCCGGTGTGCGTGACAGAAGCAGTGAAGTCTTGTCAAAACTAATGAGTGAAAATGAACTAGATGACGTTTTTGATTGTCTGGAAGGGGGGCGTGACGTGCCATTTACACGTTTTCAGGGCAGTAGCCATGCGCGGTTGGACCGAATCTACATTTCGCTGCATACAATTCCAAGATGCCACGGGTATTCTGTAGTACCCGTATCGTTCTCAGATCATTGTCTCGTAATATGTAATGTCGGTATAGGGAAACGGAAACATGCGTTTAATTGGGAGATGTGGAAAATGAATGCCTCGTTATTAAATGATGAATCTTTTGTAAAGGCAGTACGGAATGCCATTAATGAAATACGCAAAGATGAAGCTGAAACAATAGCTGAAAAGTGGGAATGTTTCAAACAAAAAGTTAAAATGAAAGCCTTAGAAAGGTCAAGCTGCCTCAAATTTGAGAGGGAATATAAAGAAAAGGCTTTGCGAACACTACTTCAGCAGCTGATAACGATGGAGTGCAGAGAGCCTGGTCTGTACAAAGACGATGTGCGAAGCGTCAAGGAAAAGCTTGAACAGTTCGATAAAGAACGTTATCAAGGTGCCATCGTGCGTGCACGAGCAGATGTATTAGCGGCGGGGGAGACGCCCACAAAAAGGGCGCTTGGACTCGAGAAGGCGCACGGACGGCGAAACCATGTGGATAAGATTATAATGAACGGGGTTGTTGTTGACGACAACGAAAGCATAGGACGCGCCTTCTGTCAGTACTACCAGTCGCTCTTTGCATTTCAGGCAGCGAATGTAGAGAGTTTCAAAGCCGATTTTCTTCAGCGAATGCCGAGACTGGGAGATGACGCTAAAGAACGATTGGAAGGCAACATTACCGAGAACGAAGTTGAAAAGGCAATCGGCGATTTGAACTCGGGCAAGTCGCCTGGGCCTGATGGACTCTGTGCGGGGTTATATAAGGCTTTCAAAAGAGAACTGGCCCCATTGTTAGCAGACGTACTCAATGACGCGTACAAGAAAAAATTATTGCCCCCATCTTTTGGAAAAGCACACACAATACTAATCCCTAAGAGTGATCAAACAGACAAACTCAGATTCGTGTCATCCTATAGACCGATATCACTAACAAACATTGATTACAAGATCTTTATGAAGATTTTAGCTGCGAGACTTCAAGGCGTCATCAAGGACATTGTCGGAGACCACCAAACTTGCGGCATCAAGGGACGGTCCATTTTTTCGAACATCCATCAGATGCGGAGCGTGCTCGAGTGCTGTGACGTCACCGATGGTGGCGTTGCAGTTCTTCAGCTCGATTTGGAGAAAGCGTTCGATTGTGTCGCTCATGTTATTTTGTTTGCCATCTTGGATCATGTTAATGTCGGTTCCATCATCAGGGAGGGCGTGGCCTTGGCGTACCAGAATTGCACAACAAGATTAATTGTCAATAAGTCTCTGGGGGCCCCCATTAACATCATGCGTTCAGTACGCCAAGGCTGTCCCCTCAGTCCGCTATTATTTGCCATATACATAGAAGCAATGTGTGTAGTAATTAACGGAAATGACAAAATACGTGGTTTCAGATTAGCAGCGACAGAGGTGAAGCTGCTCGCATATGCAGATGACATTGCAGTGTGTTGCACAGACAGACCAAGTGTAACGGAAACAGTATCGGCAGTGAAACATTTCTGTGATGTCACGGGTAGTAGAATAAATTGGGGCAAATCCCTAGGCCTGTGGCACGGGAAATGGGAGTCTGCACCGGACAACTTCGCGAACCTCAACTGGGTCAAAACGCCGACGAGGTATCTGGGCGTTCCTCTCAATAGCTACAATAGTAGCGATGAATATTGGAGGAGCCAAGCCGATGAAATGAAAGAAAAGGCGGACAGATGGAAGGATGTGAAGCTGTCTATTTTTGCAAGGGCGACAGTCTGTAATATGTTTTTTGTCACGAAGTTATATTATGTCATGCAAGCGTTGTATTGCTCGAGAACAAATGTGCAAAGGCTGCACAGAGTGTTCGCTGTTTTCATCTGGGGGTCAACATGGGAAAGGTGCAGCCGAACAAATTTGTTTAGGAGAGTGAAAGACGGGGGTGTGGGTTTGGTTCATCTTTTTGTTAGACAACTAGTCAACCGATTCTTGTTTTTTCGCGATGTGCGCCATCCTTTTCTGCGCACAGTATGCCAGCTCAGGTTGAGCGGTGCTTTGCCGGCACATGTCGTTAGTACGGCATGCGTTACCGGATCACTTCGTGGCTTCTTTAAGGAAGTGGCCGACAGCGTAAGATTTCTTTCTGTTCGATTTTCAATGGATTACCTTTGCGATGTTAAAAGGAAAAGATTGTATAAAGATGTGTGCGACATTGTTTTCCCAGTGCCGTTATACAGAGCCATTTACAGTGGAGGGCCAGGACTTGATGTACTTAAACGCGTAAAACACATGGAGGTGCCACCAGGGGTAAAAACGTTTTTTTTTAAGCTTCACACCGGTACGCTCTCAGTGAAGACTTTCATGGAAGAGCGAGGTTGTATCGTACCATGGGGAACGCATTGCTTGATCTGCAAAAAGCAGGAAACCATAGATCACGTTTTTTTGGAATGTTGGGAGGGCTTCTTTTTCTGGGACGTCTTAAAGCGAACCCTGAAAAAAGAGTTACCGGTGGACCCCCAAGGGATAAGGTATCTGACAATTAAGGATGATGACGGGGTTCCATATGATTTCATTATGTTAAACGCTCTCCACTGTATATGGCGGGCTCGTATGGCAGGGTACTATTGTGATCCTGACGCTAGGCCCGCTCGCGATTATTTCAGAGAAAGTATGTCGCGATTCATAGAAATACAGAAAATGCAACAATGTGTTCCGGAATGGCTGTGGAGGCTAGAACCTCTGACAGCCATGAAGGAATTTTAAGTTGACAACGCCTGTCCAATAGGGACAGACGGCTTTGTTGCACGGTGTGACTCTTTTCTTTCCTTTTTGTTTTTATTGCAATTGTGATACTGTAATGTGTGGAAACTGCACGTTCTGCGAAAAAACCGGTAATAAATAAAAAAAAAAAATCGGCCATACCATGCTGAATACGCCGGTTCTCGTCCGATCCCCGAAGCTAAGCAGCATTGGGCTCGGTCAGTACTTGGGAGGGAGACCACCTGGGAACACCGAGTGCTGATGGCACCCTTCTTTTTGCTTTTTTTTTATTGCGTGCTTCTGTGACTTATTTTTTTTTCTTTTTTTTACACTCACGTGTGGGTGGTTTTATTTACTGTTACGTTCAACTGGCGCAGCCTACTGGTAGAGCCAACGTCGAAGTGCAAAAACAATATGCAAGCCGCTAGGCGATTGTACGCGCAGTGACGGTGGTAACCGGTATAAGTAATGGTGCAAAATTTAGTCGCACAAACTGCTAACCGTTTACCTATTACACCCGTATCCAGCTCAGTGACAATCAATAACTTGGCTCATTACTAGCGCCAAACGTGGGCTGCAGCGGACGCAAATCGTTGCGCTCGTCCTCTTGTTTTATTGCGAGCTCGACTCGGCAGCGACTAACCACAACAAACGGAGCAATCCACGTACACGACGTGTGCCTGTACTGTCAACGGAAAGACAGTGCCGCGTGCGTGCTGTAGCAATACGTTGCGAATGCACATAGCACGATACAGGTGCAGTCGTAAACATAGCATCCCTGCCATCGGCCATACCATGCTCATTCTGCTTCCGGCAGCCGAGCTGAGCGGTCAGCAGAGTCATGGGCTCCAGTGGAGCAGCGACAGCGGCCACTTCTGGCCGCGGAACCAGGCTAAACGACGACAAGGATTATGCCTTTATTTTGCCGCAACTGCCCAAAGGACAATTGGTGATTAATACCGTCTTTTTGCACGGTGATGTACGTGCGAGACCGTACAAGGTGGAAGATTTCCGGGACGCCCTTCTGCCGACGGGCTTGCTGCCTGATGTGGTATGCATAGGGGCGTACCAGATCAACCACGTCTGGGCAGTGACCTTCAACGATGCGACTGCCACAAGAAGGATGCTGGACCGTAAGGAACTTCAAGTGAAGGGACGACGGTGCGTCATCGTTGACCCGCAGGATCAGCAGGTGAAGCTAAGGCTTCACTGGCTGCTGTACGGCGTGGCCGACAAGGACGTTCGGACGGCATTCGCGGCTTTCGGCAAGGTGGAGGAGGTGAGCCGGGAGCGATGGCGCGTCGAAGGCATGACAGCGAAGACCTCAACCACCAGGACCGTCATTCTCAAATTGAAAAGCGGCATGAAAGTGGAGGACCTGCCACATCAGATACGCATCGGCGGAGAGTTGGCCTTGGTCGTCGTGCCCGGTCGACCGATGCAGTGCTTGCGCTGCCACGGCACGGGACACGTCCGCCGGGAGTGCAGAGTCCCCCGATGTACCTTATGCAGACGTTTCGGCCACGTCGACGATGACTGCGTAAGATCTTATGCCACCGTAACAGGCCCAGTAGCTAGTGAAGTTGCGGAAGAGCACGTCATGGACGTGGCCGAAGCGGAGGACGCTGCTAAAGGAACGCTAGACACGGTCTCGACAGCGACAGCCAGTGGGACGACGGCTTTGGGCGTGGTCAGCAGGGTGGCTGAGACTACCTTGAAGCCGAGTGGGACGGTGCAGGGCGCGACCGCTGAGGGCCAGCCTATGCGGAGCAGTAGTTAGGACCCGCCCGACAACGATGCGACGGCAATGCAGCAGGAGGAGGCCGTCCTCGACGGCGACCGGACTTCGACTCTTGGTGCGCCAGTCAAGCGCCCCCATGACCAGACTAAGGACCGCAACGACGGCGCGACCAGCACCAGCGAAGGGCCGCCGACAAAGACTCCTCTTGGGAGGCGCACGAGCTTGAAACCAAAGCCGAATGTCCCACCTGAGAGAAAGCCTGCGGACAAAGTGCCGCCCACAAACAACGCCGGGAAACCGGGAGGTCCCGGAGGCGGCTAGCCGAGGGCTAGTCGTGAACGGTAAGCACCATGCTCCGGGCCTACTTTTCTCTTTAGCTCAACATGGCTCAGATACCGTCCCTTAATATTGCCACTTTAAACGTGAGAGGGTTGGCGGCTAGTCGTAGGCAAAGTCAAGTCCTACGGTTGGTCACTGACCACGACGTCGACGTACTAGCCGTCCAGGAAACTAAGGTTGACGGGGAGGAGGAGACCGGGAGCATGGTGCGCCGTTTCACGTCTAGGTATTTTGCGGTGGTAAGCCATGCGTTAGGCACGGCTGGGGGGTGCATTCTTTTTGTGAAGAAACTGCCTGGACTGCAGATTCAAAGTACCTTTTCTTGTCAATCTGGAAGGATTGTTTTGTGCGATATTGTTTTGTGCGATTTTCAGTTCCGTGTCATATGCGTATATGCGCCCAATTCAGTAGAAGAACGTGCCCGTTTCTTTTCGAACCTTTCGCAGTATGTTCGATGCGATAAGCGCGTTATGCTCTTAGGAGACTTCAATTGTGTAATGAGCGCTAGTGACAGAGCCAATAATGCCGGTGTGCGTGACAGAAGCAGTGAAGTCTTGTCAAAACTAATTAGTGAAAATGAACTGGATGACGTTTTTGATAGTCTGGAAGGGGGGCGTGACGTGACATTTACACGTTTTCAGGGCAGTAGCCATGCGCGGTTGGACCGAATCTACATTTCTCTGGATACAATTGCAAGATGCCACGGTTATTCTGTAGTACCCGTATCGTTCTCAGATCATTGTCTCGTAATATGTAATGTCGGTATAGGGAAACGGAAACATGCGTTTAATTGGGAGATGTGGAAAATGAATGCCTCGTTATTAAATGATGAATCTTTTGTAAAGGCAGTACGGAATGCCATTAATGAAATACGCAAAGATGAAGCTGAAACAATAGCTGAAAAGTGGGAATGTTTCAAACAAAAAGTTAAAATGAAAGCCTTAGAAAGGTCAAGCTGCCTCAAATTTGAGAGGGAATATAAAGAAAAGGCTTTGCGAACACTACTTCAGCAGCTGATAACGCTGGAGTGCAGAGAGCCTGGTCTGTACAAAGACGATGTGCGGAGCGTCAAGGAAAAGCTTGAACAGTTCGATAAAGAACGTTATCAAGGTGCCATCGTGCGAGCACGAGCAGATGTATTAGCGGCGGGGGAGACGCCCACAAAAAGGGCGCTTGGACTCGAGAAGGCGCACGGACGGCGAAATCATGTGGATAAGATTTTAATGAACGGGGTTCTTGTTGGCGACAACGAAAGCATAGGACGCGCCTTCTGTCAGTACTACCAGTCGCTCTTTGCATTTCAGGCAGCAAATGTAGAGAGTTTCAAAGCCGATTTCCTTCAGCGGATGCCGAGACTGGGAGATGACGCTAAAGAACGATTGGAAGGCAACATTACCGAGAACGAAGTTGAAAAGGCAATCGGCGATTTGAACTCGGGCAAGTCGCCTGGGCCTGATGGACTCTGTGCGGGGTTATATAAGGCTTTCAAAAGAGAACTGGCCCCATTGTTAGCAGACGTATTCAATGACGCGTACGAGAAGAAAGTATTGCCCCCATCTTTTGGAAAAGCGCACACAATACTAATCCCTAAGAGTGATCAAACAGACAAACTCAGATTTGTGTCATCCTATAGACCGATATCACTAACAAACATTGATTACAAGATCTTTGTGAAGATTTTAGCTGCCAGACTTCAAGGCGTCATCAAGGAAATTGTCGGAGACCACCAAACTTGCGGCATCAAGGGGCGGTCCATTTTTTCGAACATCCATCAGATGCGGTGCGTGCTCGAGTGTTGTGACGTCACCGATGGTGGCGTGGCAGTTCTTCAGCTCGATTTGGAGAAAGCGTTCGATTGTGTCGCTCACGTTATATTTTTTGCCATCTTGGATCATGTTAATGTCGGTTCCATCATCAGGGAGGGCGTGGCCTTGGCGTACCAGAATTGCACAACAAGATTGATTGTCAATAAGTCTCTGGGGGCCCCCATTAACATCATGCGTTCAGTACGCCAAGGCTGTCCCCTCAGTCCGCTGTTATTTGTCATATACATAGAAGCAATGTGTGTAGTAATTAACGGAAATGACAAAATACGTGGTTTCAGATTAGCAGCGACAGAGGTAAAGCTGCTCGCATATGCAGATGACATTGCAGTGTGTTGCACCGACAAACCAAGTGTAACGGAAACAGTATCGGCAGTGAAACATTTCTGTGATGTCACGGGTAGTAGAATAAATTGGGGCAAATCCCTAGGCCTGTGGCACGCGAAATGGGAGTCTGCACCGGAGAACTTCGCGAACCTCAACTGGGTCAAAACGCCGACGAGGTATCTGGGCGTTCCTCTCAATAGCTACAATAGTAGCGATGAATATTGGAGGAGCCAAGCCGATGAAATGAAAGAAAAGGCGGACAGATGGAAGGATGTGAAGCTGTCTATTTTTGCAAGGGCGACAGTCTGTAATATGTTTTTTGTCACGAAGTTATATTATGTCATGCAAGCGTTGTATTGCTCGAGAGCAAATGTGCAAAGGTTGCACAGAGTGTTTGCTGTTTTCATGTGGGGGTCAACATGGGAAAGGTGCAGCCGAACAAATTTGTTTAGAAGAGTGAAGGACGGGGGTGTGGGTTTGGTTCATCTTTTTGTTAGACAACTAGTAAACCGATTCTTGTTTTTTCGCGATGTGCGCCATCCTTTTCTGCGCACAGTATGCCAGCTCAGGTTGAGCGGTGCTTTGCCGGCACATGTCGTTAGTACGGCATGTGTTACCGGATCACTTCGTGGCTTCTTTAAGGAAGTGGCCGACAGCGTAAGATTTCTTTCTGTTCGATTTTCAATGGATTACCTTTGCGATGTTAAAAGGAAAAGACTGTATAAAGATGTGTGCGACATTGTTTTCCCAGTGCCGTTATACAGAGCCATTTACAGTGGAGGGCCAGGACTTGATGTACTTAAACGCGTAAAACGCATGGAGGTGCCACCAGGGGTAAAAACGTTTTTTTTAAGCTTCACACCGGTACGCTCTCAGTGAAGACTTTCATGGAAGAGCGAGGTTGTATCGTACCATGGGGAACGCATTGCTTGATCTGCAAAAAGCAGGAAACCATAGATCACGTTTTCTTGGAATGTTGGGAGGGCTTCTTTTTCTGGGACGTCTTAAAGCGAACCCTGAAAAAAGAGTTACCGGTGGACCCCCAAGGGATAAGGTATCTCACAATTACGGATGATGACGGGGTTCCATATGATTTCATTATGTTAAACGCTCTCCACTGTATATGGCGGGCTCGTATGGCAGGGTACTATTGTGATCCTGACGCTAGGCCCGCTCGCGATTATTTCAGAGAATGTATGTCGCGATTCAAAGAAATACAGAAAATGCAACAATGTGTTCCGGAATGGCTGTGGAGGCTAGAACCTCTGACAGCCATGAAGGAATTTTAAGTTGACAACGCCTGTCCAATAGGGACAGACGGCTTTGTTGTACGGTGTGACTCTTTTCATTCCTTTTTGTTTGTATTGCAATCGTGATACTGTAATGTGTGGAACCTGCACGTTGTGTGAAAAAACCGGTTATAAATAAAAAAAAAAAAAATCGGCCATACCATGCTGAATACGCCGGTTCTCGTCCGATCCCCGAAGCTAAGCAGCATTGGGCTCGGTCAGTACTTGGGAGGGAGACCACCTGGGAACACCGAGTGCTGATGGCACCCTTCTTTTTGCTTTTTTTTTTATTGCGTGCTTCTGTGACTTATCTTTTTTTTCTTTTTTTTACACTCACGTGTGGGTGATTTTATTTACTGTTACGTTCAACTGGCGCAGCCTACTGGTAGAGCCAACGTCGAAGTGCAAAAACAATATGCAAGCCGCTAGGCGATTGTACGCGCAGTGACGGTGGTAACCGGTATAAGTAATGGTGCAAAATTTAGTCGCACAAACTGCTAACCGTTTACCTATTACACCCGTATCCAGCTCAGTGACAATCAATAACTTGGCTCATTACTAGCGCCAAACGTGGGCTGCAGCGGACGCAAATCGTCGCGCTCGTCCTCTTGTTTTATTGCGAGCTCGACTCGGCAGCGACTAACCACAACAAACGGAGCAATCCACGTACACGACGTGTGCCTGTACTGTCAACGGAAAGACAGTGCCGCGTGCGTGCTGTAGCAATACGTTGCGAATGCACATAGCACGATACAGGTGCAGTCGTAAACATAGCATCCCTGCCATCGGCCATACCATGCTGAATACGCCGGTTCTCGTCCGATCCCCGAAGCTAAGCAGCATTGGGCTCGGTCAGTACTTAGGAGGGAGACCACCTGGGAACACCGAG
The DNA here is from genome assembly GCF_023375885.2 of Dermacentor andersoni. Taxonomy (NCBI): domain Eukaryota; kingdom Metazoa; phylum Arthropoda; class Arachnida; order Ixodida; family Ixodidae; genus Dermacentor; species Dermacentor andersoni. The sequence continues at coordinate 198,058,294 of NC_092817.1, read as the reverse complement.
TGCTGATGGCACCCTTCTTTTTGCTTTTTTTTTATTGCGTGCTTCTGTGACTTATTTTCTTTTCTTTTTTTTACACTCACGTGTGGGTGGTTTTATTTACTGTTACGTTCAACTGGCGCAGCCTACTGGTAGAGCCAACGTCGAAGTGCAAAAACAATATGCAAGCCGCTAGGCGATTGTACGCGCAGTGACGGTGGTAACCGGTATAAGTAATGGTGCAAAATTTAGTCGCACAAACTGCTAACCGTTTACCTATTACACCCGTATCCAGCTCAGTGACAATCAATAACTTGGCTCATTACTAGCGCCAAACGTGGGCTGCAGCGGACGCAAATCGTTGCACTCGTCCTCTAGTTTTATTGCGAGCTCGACTCGGCAGCGACTAACCACAACAAACGGAGCAATCCACGTACACGACGTGTGCCTGTACTGTCAACGGAAAGACAGTGCCGCGTGCGTGCTGTAGCAATACGTTGCGAATGCACATAGCACGATACAGGTGCAGTCGTCAACATAGCATCCCTGCCATCGGCCATACCATGCTGAATACGCCGGTTCTCGTCCGATCCCCGAAGCTAAGCAGCATTGGGCTCGGTCAGTACTTGGGAGGGAGACCACCTGGGAATACCGAGTGCTGATGGCACCCTTCTTTTTGCTTTTTTTTTTATTGCGTGCTTCTGTGACTTACTTTTTTTTCTTTTTTTTACACTCAGTGTGGGTGGTTTTATTTATTGTTACGTTCAACTGGCGCAGCCTACTGGTAGAGCCAACGTCGAAGTGCAAAAACAATATGCAAGCCGCTAGGCGATTGTACGCGCAGTGACGGTGGTAACCGGTATAAGTAATGGTGCAAAATTTAGTCGCACAAACTGCTAACCGTTTACCTATTACACCCGTATCCAGCTCAGTGACAATCAATAACTTGGCTCATTACTAGCGCCAAACGTGGGCTGCAGCGGACGCAAATCGTTGCGCTCGTCCTCTTGTTTTATTGCGAGCTCGACTCGGCAGCGACTAACCACAACAAACGGAGCAATCCACGTACACGACGTGTGCCTGTACTGTCAACGGAAAGACAGTGCCGCGTGCGTGCTGTAGCAATACGTTGCGAATGCACATAGCACGATACAGGTGCAGTCGTAAACATAGCATCCCTGCCATCGGCCATACCATGCTGAATACGCCGGTTCTCGTCCGATCCCCGTAGCTAAGCAGCATTCGGCTCGGTCAGTACTTGGGAGGGAGACCACCTGGGAACACCGAGTGCTGATGGCACCCTTCTTTTTGCTTTTTTTTTTATTGCGTGCTTCTGTGACTTATTTTTTTTTCTTTTTTTTACACTCACGTGTGGGTGGTTTTATTTACTGTTACGTTCAACTGGCGCAGCCTACTGGTAGAGCCAACGTCGAAGTGCAAAAACAATATGCAAGCCGCTAGGCGATTGTACGCGCAGTGACGGTGGTAACCGGTATAAGTAATGGTGCAAAATTTAGTCGCACAAACTGCTAACCGTTTACCTATTACACCCGTATCCAGCTCAGTGACAATCAATAACTTGGCGCATTGCTAGCGCCAAACGGGGGCTGCAGCGGACGCAAATCGTTGCGCTCGTCCTCTTGTTTTATTGCCAGCTCGACTCGGCAGCGACTAACCACAACAAACGGAGCGATCCACGTACACGACGTGTGCCTGTACTGTCAACGGAAAGACAGGGCCGCGTACGTGCTGTAGCAATACGTTGCGAATGCACATAGCACGATACAGGTGCAGTCGTAAACGTAGCATCCCTGCCATCGGCCATACCATGCTGAATACGCCGGTTCTCGTCCGATCCCCGAAGCTAGGCAGCATTGGGCTCGGTCAGTACCTGGGAGGGAGACAACCTGGGAACACCGAGTCCTGATGGCACCCTTCTTTTTGCTTTTTTTATTGCGTGCTTCTGTGACTTATTTTTTTTTTTTTTTACACTCGCGTGTGGGTTGTTTTATTTACTGTTACGTTCAACTGGCGCAGTCTACTGGTAGAGCCAACGTCGAAGTGCAAAAAACAATATCCAAGCCGCTAGGCGATTGTACGCAATGACGGTGGTAACCGGTATAAGTAATGGTGCAAAATTTAGTCGCACAAACTGCTAACCGTTTACCTATTACACCCGTATCCAGCTCAGTGACAATCAATAACTTGGCGCATTGCTAGCGCCAAACGGGGGCTGCAGCGGACGCAAATCGTTGCGCTCGTCCTCTTGTTTTATTGCCAGCTCGACTCGGCAGCGACTAACCACAACAAACGGAGCGATCCACGTACACGACGTGTGCCTGTACTGTCAACGGAAAGACAGGGCCGCGTACGTGCTGTAGCAATACGTTGCGAATGCACATAGCACGATACAGGTGCAGTCGTAAACGTAGCATCCCTGCCATCAGCCATACCATGGAGACGCGTCTTGGCTACCGAAGTGGAAGGACGTGCTATCATGTGCTCCCTTGTAGGGGCGGTTTCAGCGGCCCGTGTGGGCCGTGGTATCAGGTGTACTGAAAAGCCGGCTGAAGACTACCAGGTTGTTCTGCCTCATCTGCCCACAGGTGCTTCTGTTTTAAACACCGTTTTTTTGCATGCCGATGTGAAAGCCAGGCCATATCGAGTGGAGCATGTCCGAGATAGCCTTGCACGTCTTTCGTTGCTGCCGGAAGTGGTTGCCCTCGGGGCATACCAAATGAATCACCTGTGGGCAGTGACGTTTAAGGATGAGGAAGGCAAGAGGAAGATATTAGAAGCTGAAGCGTTCAACGTTAAAGACCACCGCTGCATGGTCATCGACCCGCGTGACCGAGGTGTCCGACTGAAGCTATACTGGCTGCTTCATGGCGTACCGGACGAAGACGTGCGAGTGGCTTTGGCGCCGTTTGGAAAAGTGACGGAAATTAGCAGAGACAAGTGGAAGGTCAAGGGCTGCATTGACAAAGGATCAACCACCCGCTCGGTGACGCTGAAATTAAATGTGGGCCTCACTGTGGACGACCTACCACACCAACTGCGTGTTGCTGAGGATATGGCGCTCGTCTTCGTTCCTGGCAGAGCGCCGCTCTGCCTCCGATGCCGTTGCATCGGACACATCCGGCGAGAGTGCCGCGTTCCACGATGTGGGGTCTGTCGTCGCTTCGGCCACGATGATTCCCAATGTGTGCGCTCTTATGCCAGCGTTACAGGCCCACTCCAAAGGGACGTAGTATCCGAACACATGATGGACGCCGCAGATGCCGAAGAAGCTAGCAGGGAGGACAACGACGTGGCGAAGACTCCTGCAAAGCCCCTTGAACCCTCCCCAGGAGCTGTCCAGGAAGCGAACCTGGGGGGTGAGCCCTTGGCTGCAGCCCCAGAAACGAAGCCAGAGACTACAACATGCGACGCAGGCGTGAAGGCAGCAAGCGCGTCATCGTCACTGCCGCAAGAAGTCGGCCAGGAAGCAACGGACGTCGAGATGCTTATGACCGGAAGCATCGCTGCAAAGCGTGCTCACGAAGACAATGGCAATACAGGAATAACTACTGCGTCAGGCACCGGCGAACCTCCAACGAAGGCATCGACTACGCGGCGGTCTATGCTTAAACCGAAGTCGAACGTGCCGCCTGGCAGTAGGGTGGCCCCTAAAACGCCTCCGCCCTAGCGGAGGACCCGTTCCAGTAGCCTTCAACGATGACCACAAGAACCCCACAGCTTCGATGTGAGTAGGACGCTTGGCCAAGCAACCCCATGAGATGGCGTCTAACTTTAAATCTAGCCTACGCGTTGCGACATTGAATGTGCGAGGAATGTGTTCGCGCAGGCGGCAGTGCCAGATTAGTCGCATGCTTTTAGAGAATGACGTTGACCTTCTGGCTGTACAAGAAACAAAAATTGAGAGTGAGGAGCAAACAGAACAGATGGTTCAAGTTTTTCGATCTAGATACAGTGTATGTGTGTGCCATGCTGTTGGACGGTCAGGAGGCTGCGTCATTTTTATTCGCAATAGCATATCGGTTGTAGAAAAAGTGTCCACCTGCGAAAGTGGGAGACTTGTCGCATGTGATTTTATTTTTGCTGGTCTACTGTGGAGCGCTGTGTGCATCTATGCACCGAACAAAATTCATGAACGCGAAATTTTTTTTAAGTATGCTGAAGGATTTTTGAAATCAGAACGACATGTTGTGTTTCTTGGGGATTTCAACTGCGTCTGTACAGCTGAAGATAAAACGACGAGCCTCAAAGTACGCGATAGAAGCGCTGAACTATTGAACGCGATAGTAATTGAGAGAGAGCTTGAGGACATTGGTTATGCAATGACGCGAGATGGCCAAGTACGGTATACGCACTTTCAAGGTGATTCCCATGCGAGGCTTGATAGAATATACGTACCGGCGAAGTTTGTACCACTGTGTTCCTCTTATGAAACACAATATCTCAGTTTTAGCGATCATTGTTTGGTCTCGATTACGATTGGCGAAAAACGAAAGAGCGTCAAGTTTAATTGGTTCCTGTGGAAGTTCAATGAAAAACTGCTGCAAGATGAATTGTTTGTCACGAGAGCCAAGGAGTATCTTTCAAATGCCCTGCATACGGAAACCAACTGTTTCATATCAGTGTGGGAGCAGTTTAAATGCGACATTAAAATTGCTGCCATCGATAGAGCATGCGTATTGCGTCACAAGGAAAGGCAACAAGAGAAACAGTTACACAGCGAACTGGTGTACATGTTAGGGGTAGAACATGAAGTGCCTGGAGCGTTTAAAAAAGAAATACGAGAGGTGAAAGCGAAACTCGAGTTGATCGACGAAGATAAGTACCGCGGCGCAATGATAAGGGCGCGCACTGAAAAGTTATGGCTGGGCGAAACGCCCACTAAGCGTGTGCTAAGTGAAGAAAAGAAGCATGCTGCAAATAAGGAGATAAATGAAATTCGATATTACAACAAAATTACACGAGAAAGCGAAGAGATAAAACATGCATTTGTTAAATTTTATACCGAACTTCTTGGAGGAAGAATTTATGACCCCGAGTACTTCAAAGCCCACTTTCTAACTCTTATGCCAAGATTAGAGGACACGGTTAGAGAATCACTGGAATCTGAAATTACCGTGGCCGAAATTGAAGCGGCAATCGATGACTTGGGTAATGGCAAGTCACCTGGGCCAGATGGACTGGGTGCAGCCGTATACAAATTTTTTAAGGCAGAAATGGCAGTGGCTTTACACCGAGTGATCGCTGAATGCTATGAAAAAAAGCAAGCGCCTCTCTCTTTCAGGACAGCGCACGTAGTAATGATCCCCAAAACTGACGATCCTGCAAAATTACTTTCAGTTGAGTCCTACCGTCCCATTAGTTTGACCAATACAGATTATAAAATATACATGAAAGTGTTAGCTAGAAGGCTCCAAAACGTTATTAAGTCCCTCGTTGGCCCGCATCAAACCTATGGCATTAAAGGTAGAACAATTTTTACAAACATACACATAGCAAGAAGTATTCTGGAATGTTGTGACGCAATGCATGACCGCGTAGCTATGATTCAGCTAGATTTACATAAAGCGTTTGACAAAGTTGTACATGAAGTTCTGTTTTTATTGCTGGAGCACGTAAATGTTGGATCTGTAATTACTGAAGGTGTTAAAATGGTGTATCATGATTGCACAGCCAAATTAGTGATCAACAAAGAATTAAGTATGTCAATTCCTGTGCGGTCGAGTGTGAAACAAGGATGTGCGCTGTCCCCTCTACTTTTTGCGATATACTTGGAGCCGTTTTGTTTACGTTTGTTTGCAACACCATGTATTCGAGGCTTCACTTTTTTCAGCAGTGAAGTTAAGGTCTTAGCGTACGCGGACGACATAGCCGTGTTTTGCACTGATGCTAGAAGCGTGCAGGAAGTTGTCAGTGTTGCTAAGGTGTTCTGCACAGCAACTGGTAGCGAGATTAGTTGGCCCAAATGCCTTGGATTTTGGCATGGCAACTGGCAGAGCACACCCGCGGTGTACTGTAATATGAATTGGACTATCTCCCCCGGAAAGTACCTCGGTGTCCCGCTAAATAACTACCTCAATGCTGATGAATATTCGTCTGAGGAAAATAAACGCGTCAAAAATGCTACCGATAAATGGGGTGGCCATAACTTTTCAATGTTCGCAAGAGCTTCCGTTTGTAATATGTTCTTAATTGCAAAAGTGTTCTACGTGTTGCAAGTGATGGCCATGGCAAGAACTTCGGTTCAAAAAATCCACCGAGTGTTTGCGACCTTTATTTGGGGATCGCAATGGGAGCGCACAAGCCGGTGCAATTTGTTTCACAAGGTGAAAAATGGTGCGCTAGGGCTCTCACACCTGTTTTTCAAGCAGCTGGTAAGCAGATTCTTCTTTGTGCGGGACCAAACTGATGTGTTTTTGAGAACTGTGATCCAAGCACGATTGCATGATTATCTATCTGACTTTGTCGTGTCATCTGTTTCTTTCGGAGCTGGACCGCTCAGTCCTTATTTGCGTGAAGTGGTTACTTCTGTACGCCTGCTCAAGGCAAGGTTCTCATATGAATACTTGTGTGATGTCACGAAAAAGCGTTTGTATTCTGATATTCTCGATGTACTTTTACCATTACCGGTTTACCGAGCTGCCTACAGGCTAGGTCCTGAGCGCGATGTGCTAAAGCGCGTTAAAAAAATGCCAGTGAGACCCTCTGCTAAAACGTTCTTTTTTCAATTACATACCGACACTCTCCCTGTAAAGCCATGGTTACAAAGCAAAGGTCTTTTTGTACCTTGGTCGGTAAACTGCTTAATGTGTAATAAGCCAGAATCAATCGAGCATATTTTTATTGACTGCCATGACGCCGTTTTTCTGTGGGACGTCCTACAAAGAACACTTAAAAAAGAACTGCCGATAAGCCCTTTTGGAATCCGGTTTCTTCCACGTGCTGAAACAGGGGAAGCGCCGAGTGACATGCTAATGCTGCTTTGCATGCACAGCGTGTGGAAGACGAGAATGGACATCAGGCATTGTCATATACAGGCTCACTCAGCAAGACACTATTTTGTTGAGAGCATTATATACACACGCGACTTGTTCAGAGAACTATGTGAACCCCCGGAATGGCTTCCTGTACTAGACCAATTGGCTTCTGTGAAGCCCTTTTGAACACCTTACACTGGCCGAGCTGTGGCTGGTGTTTTTAGAATATGTACATGTCGTGTATTTGATCTTCTTGTTTGCGTTTGTGAAAAGGCAATAAAGAAAAAAAAAATCAGCCATACCATGCTGAATACGCCGGTTCTCGTCCGATCCCCGAAGCTAAGCAGCATTGGGCTCGGTCAGTACTTGGGAGGGAGACCACCTGGGAACACCGAGTGCTGATGGCACCCTTCTTTTTGCTTTTTTTATTGCGTGCTTCTGTGACTTATTTTTTTTTTACACTCACGTGTGGGTTGTTTTATTTACTGTGACGTTCAACTGGCGCAGCCTACTGGTAGAGCTAACGTCGAAGTGCAAAAAACAATATCCAAGCCGCTAGGCGATTGTACGCAATGACGGTGGTAACCGGTATAAGTAATGGTGCAAAATTTTGTCGCACAAACTGCTAACCGTTTACCTATTACACCCGTATCCAGCTCAGTGACAATGAATAACTTGGCGCATTGCTAGCGCCAAACGGGGGCTGCAGCGGACGCAAATCGTTGCGCTCGTCCTCTTGTTTTATTGCCAGCTCGACTCGGCAGCGACTAACCACAACAAACGGAGGGATCCACGTACACGACGTGTGCCTGTACTGTCAACGGAAAGACAGGGCCGCGTACGTGCTGTAGCAATACGTTGCGAATGCACATAGCACGATACAGGTGCAGTCGTAAACGTAGCATCCCTGCCGTCGGCCATACCATGCTGAATACGCCGGTTCTCGTCCGATCCCCGAAGCTAGGCAGCATTGGGCTCGGTCAGTACTTGGGAAGGAGACCACCTGGGAACACCGAGTGCTGATGGCACCCTTCTTTTTGCTTTTTTTTTTATTGCGTGCTTTTGTGACTTATCTTTTTTTTCTTTTTTTTACACTCACGTGTGGGTGATTTTATTTACTGTTACGTTCAACTGGCGCAGCCTACTGGTAGAGCCAACGTCGAAGTGCAAAAACAATATGCAAGCCGCTAGGCGATTGTACGCGCAGTGACGGTGGTAACCGGTATAAGTAATGGTGCAAAATTTAGTCGCACAAACTGCTAACCGTTTACCTATTACACCCGTATCCAGCTCAGTGACAATCAATAACTTGGCGCATTGCTAGCGCCAAACGGGGGCTGCAGCGGACGCAAATCGTTGCGCTCGTCCTCTTGTTTTATTGCCAGCTCGACTCGGCAGCGACTAACCACAACAAACGGAGCGATCCACGTACACGACGTGTGCCTGTACTGTCAACGGAAAGACAGGGCCGCGTACGTGCTGTAGCAATACGTTGCGAATGCACATAGCACGATACAGGTGCAGTCGTAAACGTAGCATCCCTGCCGTCGGCCATACCATGCTGAATACGCCGGTTCTCGTCCGATCCCCGAAGCTAGGCAGCATTGGGCTCGGTCAGTACTTGGGAGGGAGACAACCTGGGAACACCGAGTCCTGATGGCACCCTTCTTTTTGCTTTTTTTATTGCGTGCTTCTGTGACTTCTTTTTTTTTTTTTTTACACTCACGTGTGGGTTGTTTTATTTACTGTTACGTTCAACTGGCGCAGCCTACTGGTAGAGCCAACGTCGAAGTGCAAAAAACAATATCCAAGCCGCTAGGCGATTGTACGCAATGACGGTGGTAACCGGTATAAGTAATGGTGCAAAATTTAGTCGCACAAACTGCTAACCGTTTACCTATTACACCCGTATCCAGCTCAGTGACAATCAATAACTTGGCGCATTGCTAGCGCCAAACGGGGGCTGCAGCGGACGCAAATCGTTGCGCTCGTCCTCTTGTTTTATTGCCAGCTCGACTCGGCAGCGACTAACCACAACAAACGGAGCGATCCACGTACACGACGTGTGCCTGTACTGTCAACGGAAAGACAGGGCCGCGTACGTGCTGTAGCAATACGTTGCGAATGCACATAGCACGATACAGGTGCAGTCGTAAACGTAGCATCCCTGCCATCGGCCATACCATGCTGAATACGCCGGTTCTCGTCCGATCCCCGAAGCTAGGCAGCATTGGGCTCGGTCAGTACTTGGGAGGGAGACAACATGGGAACGCCAAGTGCTGATGGCACCCTTCTTTTTGCTTTTTTTATTGCGTGCTTCTGTGGCTTCCTTTTTTTTTTTTACACTCACGTGTGGGTTGTTTTATTTACTGTTACGTTCAACTGGCGCAGCCTACTGGTAGAGCCAACGTCGAAGTGCAAAAAACAATATCCAAGCCGCTAGGCGCTTGTACGCAATGACGGTGGTAACCGGTACAAGTAATGGCGCAAAATTTAGTCGCACAAACTGCTAACCGTTTACCTATTACACCCGTATCCAGCTCAGTGACAATCAATAACTTGGCGCATTGCTAGCGCCAAACGGGGGCTGCAGCGGACGCAAATCGTTGCGCTCGTCCTCTTGTTTTATTGCCAGCTCGACTCGGCAGCGACTAACCACAACAAACGGAGCGATCCACGTACACGACGTGTGCCTGTACTGTCAACGGAAAGACAGGGCCGCGTACGTGCTGTAGCAATACGTTGCGAATGCACATAGCACGATACAGGTGCAGTCGTAAACGTAGCATCCCTGCCATCGGCCATACCATGCTACATTCTGCTTCCGGCAGCCGAGCTGAGCGGTCAGCAGAGTCATGGGCTCCAGTGGAGCAGCGACAGCGGCCACTTTAGGCCGCGGAAACAGGCTAAACGACGACAAGGATTATGCCTTTATTTTGCCGCAACTGCCCAAAGGTCAATTGGTGATTAATACAGTCTTTTTGCACGGTGATGTACGTGCGAGACCGTACAAGGTGGAAGATTTCCGGGACGCCCTTCTGCCGACGGGCTTGCTGCCTGATGTGGTATGCATAGGGGCGTACCAGATCAACCACGTCTGGGCAGTGACCTTCAGTGATGCGAGTGCCACAAAAAGGCTTCTGGACCTTAAGGAACTCCAAGTGAAGGGACGACGGTGCGTCATCGTTGACCCGCAGGACCAACAGGTGAAGCTAAGGCTTCACTGGCTGCTGTACGGTGTTGCCGACGAGGACGTGCGGACGGCATTCGCGGCTTTCGGCAAGGTGGAGGAGGTGAGCCGGGAGCGGTGGCGCGTCGAAGGCATGGGAGCGAAGACCTCAACCACCAGGACCGTCATTTTGAAATTGAAAAGCGGCATGAAAGTGGAGGACCTGCCCCATCAGATCCGCGTCGGCGGAGAGTTGGCCTTGGTCGTCGTGCCCGGTCGACCAATGCAGTGCCTGCGCTGCCACGGCACGGGACACGTCCGCCGTGAGTGCAGAGTCCCCCGCTGTTCTCTATGCAGACGTTTTGGCCACGTCGACGCTGACTGCGTAAGATCTTATGCCACCGTAACAGTCCCAGTAACTTGTGACGTTGCGGCGGAGCACGTCATGGACGTGGCCGAGGCGGAGGACGCTGCTAAAGGAACTCTAGACGCGGTCCCGACAGCGACAGCCAGTGGAACGACGCGTTTGGCCGTAGACAGCAGGGTGGCTGAGACTACCGTGAAGCCGAGTGGGACGGTGCAGGGCGCGACCGCTGAGGGCCAGCCTACGCGGAGCAGTAGTGAGGACCCGCCCGACAACGATGCGACGGCAATGCAGCAGGAGGAGGCCGTCCTCGACGGCGACCGGACTTCGACTCTTGGTGCGCCAGTCAAGCGCCCCCATGACCAGACTAAGGACCGCAACGACGGCGCGACCAGCACCAGCGAAGGGCCGCCGACAAAGACGCCTCTTGGGAGGCGCACGAGCTTGAAACCAAAGCCGAATGTCCCACCTGAGAGAAAGCCTGCGGACAAAGTGCCGCCCACAAACAACGCCGGGAAACCGGGAGGTCCCGGAGGCGGCTAGCCGAGGGCTAGTCGTGAACGGTAAGCACCATGCTCCGGGCCTACTTTTCTCTCTAGCTCAACATGGCTCAGATACCGTCCCTTAATATTGCCACTTTAAACGTGAGAGGGTTGGCGGCTAGTCGTAGGCAAAGTGAAGTCCTACGGTTGGTTACTGACCACGACGTCGACGTACTAGCCGTCCAGGAAACTAAGGTTGACGGGGAGGAGGAGACCGGGAGCATGGTGCGCCGTTTCACGTCTAGGTATTTTGCGGTGGTAAGCCATGCGTTAGGCACGGCTGGGGGGTGCATTCTTTTTGTGAAGAAACTGCCTGGACTGCAGATTCAAAGTACCTTTTCTTGTCAATCTGGAAGGATTGTTTTTTGCGATATTGTTTTGTGCGATTTTCAGTTCCGTGTCATATGCGTATATGCACTAAATTCAGTAGAAGAGCGTGCCCGTTTCTTTTCGAACCTTTCGCAGTATGTTCGATGCGATAAGGGCGTTATGCTCTTAGGAGACTTCAATTGTGTAATGAGCGCTAGTGACAGAGCCAATAATGCCGGTGTGCGTGACAGAAGCAGTGAAGTCTTGTCAAAACTAATTAGTGAAAATGAACTAGATGACGTTTTTGATTGTCTGGAAGGGGGGCGTGACGTGCCATTTACACGTTTTCAGGGCAGTAGCCATGCGCGGTTGGACCGAATCTACATTTCGCTGGATACAATTCCAAGATGCCACGGTTATTCTGTAGTACCCGTATCGTTCTCAGATCATTGTCTCGTAATATGTAATGTCGGTATAGGGAAACGGAAACATGCGTTTAATTGGGAGATGTGGAAAATGAATGCCTCGTTATTAAATGATGAATCTTTTGTAAAGGCAGTACGGAATGCCATTAATGAAATACGCAAAGATGAAGCTGAAACAATAGCTGAAAAGTGGGAATGTTTCAAACAAAAAGTTAAAATGAAAGCCTTAGAAAGGTCAAGCTGCCTCAAATTTGAGAGGGAATATAAAGAAAAGGTTTTGCGAACACTACTTCAGCAGCTGATAACGATGGAGTGCAGAGAGCCTGGTCTGTACAAGGACGATGTGCGGAGCGTCAAGGAAAAGCTTGAACAGTTCGATAAAGAACGTTATCAAGGTGCCATCGTGCGTGCAGGAGCAGATGTATTAGCGGCGGGGGAGACACCCACAAAAAGGGCGCTTGGACTCGAGAAGGCGCACGGACGGCGAAACCATGTGGATAAGATTTTAATGAGCGGGGTTGTTGTTGACGACAGCGAAAGCATAGGACGCGCCTTCTGTCAGTACTACCAGTCGCTCTTTGCATTTCAGGCAGCGAATGTAGAGAGCTTCAAAGCCGATTTTCTTCAGCGAATGCCGAGACTGGGAGATGACGCTAAAGAACGATTGGAAGGCAACATTACCGAGAACGAAGTTGAAAAGGCAATCGGTGATTTGAACTCGGGCAAGTCGCCTGGGCCTGATGGACTCTGTGCGGGGTTATATAAGGCTTTCAAAAGAGAACTGGCCCCATTGTTAGCAGACGTACTCAATGACGCGTACGAGAAGAAATTATTGCCCCCATCTTTTGGAAAAGCGCACACAATACTAATCCCTAAGAGTGATCAAACAGACAAACTCAGATTCGTGTCATCCTATAGACCGATATCATTAACAAACATTGATTACAAGATCTTTATGAAGATTTTAGCTGCGAGACTTCAAGGCGTCATCAAGGAAATTGTCGGAGACCACCAAACTTGCGGCATCAAGGGACGGTCCATTTTTTCGAACATCCAAAAGATGCGGTGCGTGCTCGAGTGCTGTGACGTCACCGATGGTGGCGTTGCAGTTCTTCAGCTCGATTTGGAGAAAGCGTTCGATTGTGTCGCTCACGTTATTTTGTTTGCCATCTTGGATCATGTTAATGTCGGTTCCATCATCAGGGAGGGCGTGGCCTTGGCGTACAAGAATTGCACAACAAGATTAATTGTCAATAAGTCTCTGGGGGCCCCCATTAACATCATGCGTTCAGTACGCCAAGGCTGTCCCCTCAGTCCGCTGTTATTTGTCATATACATAGAAGCAATGTGTGTAGTAATTAACGGAAATGACAAAATACGTGGTTTCAGATTAGCAGCGACAGAGGTGAAGCTGCTCGCATATGCAGATGACATTGCAGTGTGTTGCACAGACAAACCAAGTGTAACGGAAACAGTATCGGCAGTAAAACATTTCTGTGATGTCACGGGTAGTAGAATAAATTGGGGCAAATCCCTAGGCCTGTGGCACGGGAAATGGGAGTCTGCACCGGACAAGTTCGCGAACCTCAACTGGGTCAAAACGCCGACGAGGTATCTGGGCGTTCCTCTCAATAGCTACAATAGTAGCGATGAATATTGGAGGAGCCAAGCCGATGAAATGAAAGAAAAGGCGGACAGATGGAAGGATGTGAAGCTGTCTATTTTTGCAAGGGCGACAGTCTGTAATATGTTTTTTGTCACGAAGTTATATTATGTCATGCAAGCGTTGTATTGCTCGAGAGCAAATGTGCAAAGGCTGCACAGAGTGTTCGCTGTTTTCATCTGGGGGTCAACATGGGAAAGGTGCAGCCGAACAAATTTGTTTAGAAGAGTGAAGGACGGGGGTGTGGGTTTGGTTCATCTTTTTGTTATACAACTAGTAAACCAATTCTTGTTTTTTCGCGATGTGCGCCATCCTTTTCTGCGCACAGTATGCCTGCTCAGGTTGAGCGGTGCTTTGCCGGCACATGTCGTTAGTACGGCATGCGTTACCGGATCACTTCGTGGCTTCTTTAAGGAAGTGGCCGACAGCGTAAGATTTCTTTCTGTTCGATTTTCAATGGATTACCTTTGCGATGTTAAAAGGAGAAGATTGTATAAAGATGTGTGCGACATTGTTTTCCCAGTGCCGTTATACAGAGCCATTTACAGTGGAGGGCCAGTACTTGATGTACTTAAACACGTTAAACGCATGGAGGTGCCACCAGGGGTAAAAACGTTTTTTTTTTAAGCTTCACACCGGTACGCTCTCAGTGAAGACTTTCATGGAAGAGCGAGGTTGTGTCGTACCATAGGGAACGCATTGCTTGATCTGCAAAAAGCAGGAAACCATAGATCACGTTTTCTTGGAATGTTGGGAGGGCTTCTTTTTATGGGACGTCTTAAAGCGAACCCTGAAAAAAGTTACCGGTGGACCCCCAAGGGATAAGGGATCTCACAATTAAGGATGATGACGGGGTTCCATATGATTTCATTATGTTAAACGCTCTCCACTGTATATGGCGGGCTCGTATGGCAGGGTACTATTGTGATCCTGACGCTAGGCCCGCTCGCGATTATTTCAGAGAATGCATGTCGCGATTCATAGAAATACAGAAAATGCAACAATGTGTTCCGGAATGGCTGTGGAGGCTAGAACCTCTGACAGCCATGAAGGAATTTTAAGTTGACAACGCCTGTCCAACAGGGACAGACGGCTTTGTTGTACGGTGTGACTCGTTTCTTTCCTTTTTGTTTGTATTGCAATTGTGATACTGTAATGTGTGGAAACTGCACGTTCTGCGGAAAAACCTGTAATAAATAAAAAAAAAAAATCGGCCATACCATGCTGAATACGCCGGTTCTCGTCCGATCCCCGAAGCTAAGCAGCATTGGGCTCGGTCAGTACTTGGGAGGGAGACCACCTGGGAACACCGAGTGCTGATGGCACCCTTCTTTTTGCTTTTTTTATTGCGTGCTTCTGTGACTTATTTTTTTTTACACTCACGTGTGGGTTGTTTTATTTACTGTTACGTTCACCTGGCGCAGCCTACTGGTAGAGCCAACGTCGAAGTGCAAAAAACAATATCCAAGCCGCTAGGCGATTGTACGCAATGACGGTGGTAACCGGTATAAGTAATGGTGCAAAATTTAGTCGCACAAACTGCTAACCGTTTACCTATTACACCCGTATCCAGCTCAGTGACAATCAATAACTTGGCGCATTGCTAGCGCCAAACGGGGGCTGCAGCGGACGCAAATCGTTGCACTCGTCCTCTTGTTTTATTGCCAGCTCGACTCGGCAGCGACTAACCACAACAAACGGAGCGATCCACGTACACGACGTGTGCCTGTACTGTCAACGGAAAGACAGGGCCGCGTACGTGCTGTAGCAATACGTTGCGAATGCACATAGCACGATACAGGTGCAGTCGTAAACGTAGCATCCCTGCCATCGGCCATACCATGGAGGGTCTACTTCCGGCCACCGAGCGTGACGGACGTGCGATGACGGGCTCCGTCGGAGCGGCTACAGCGGCCATGCCTGGTCGCGGAAACAGGGCTATTGCATCGGACAACGAATACCAGGTCGTACTGCCTACTTTGCCTACAGGTCGTCTTGTCTTAAATACCGTTTTCCTGCACGGGGACATCAGTGCCCGCCCATACCGGGTGGAAGATTTTCGTGACGCGCTCGCTCCACTTTCGCTCCTGCCGGAAGTTATCGCCTTAGGCGCGTACCGCATGAGTCATGTGTGGGCGGTTACATTCAAGGATGCCGACGCCGCGAAGAAGATTCTCAACATCGGCGAGTTGAAAGTGAAGAATGCGAGATGTCTCGTGATCGACCCTGCAAACCGGGATGTTCGAATGAAGCTGCACTGGCTCCTTCACAGCGTACCAGACGAGGACGTGCGTCTTGCCTTCTCGCCATTTGGGAAGGTGACGGACGTCTCAAGAGAGCTGTGGCGCGCTCACGGCGTGTCTGATAAGGGGTCAACTACGAGGATGGTGACCTTGAAGTTGAACGCTGGCGTGAAGCTCGACGACCTGCCGCACCAGGTGAACGTTGCTGGAGAGCTGGCGCTTGTTGTCGTATCGGGCAGGCCACCCCTGTGCCTTCGCTGCCGTGGCACAGGTCATATTCGGCGTGACTGTAAAATTCCACGGTGTGGTTCGTGCCGTCGCTTTGGACACGACGAGGGCCACTGCGCACGGACGTACGCCAGCGTCGCCGGGCCAGTGAGCAGTGATGAGACGTCAGCACTTCTCATGGATGAGGCCGACGCGGAGGAGGCATCGAAAGAAGCTAGCGGATCAGCGGTGCAGGAGACCACGTCGGCTGCTCCTAGGGCGCATCAGCTGGATGCGCAACCCAAGGCTCGCGCATCTCCTGGACAGACGCCTCTACCTCCGGCACAGGACGCCGTGGCGGCGTCAAAGAACACAGTGGAAACGCCTGACGCGTCTTCGGAGAACGCCACCCAACCGGTGGCGGAGCCCATGGACTTTTCCCCCGAAGGGTCCAGCCACATGGCCGGAAAGCGGTCGCACGAGGAGGCCGTGAGCAAGGCGTCGCAACCGGATGAAATAGGCGGTGATGAGCCTCCTTTTAAAGCAGCAGGTATGAGGCGAGCGTCCTGGAAACTGCGGCCGAACATTCCGGCCGAATCACGGCAGGCGGGGAAACCGCCTCCGTAGTAACGTGCTGTAGATCCCGAAATGGGGTATGGGGGCGTGCGATGTTGTCGTGAGGGTAGACACCATAAGATAGGGTTTCTTTTCTCTCGATATGGCGATCCACCTTACTGAAGCACTACGTGTAGCGACTCTGAATGTACGAGGTCTTGGAGCAAGAAGGCGACAGTGTCAACTTAGTCGCCTTCTCTTAGAAAATAATCTACACGTGGTGGCAATCCAAGAAACCAAAATTGATAGCCAGGAAGCGACTGATCGAATGGTGTCCACTTTCCGTCAGCATTACGATGTTTGTGTGTGTCATTCTGTCGGTGCCTCTGGTGGTTGTGCCCTTTTCATCCGAAATAGTGTCGGTATAACTGTGCAATTGCTCTTTTCGTGCCAAAGTGGACGCCTCCTGGTTGCCGATTTTTTGCAATATGGTCTGAATTTCCGTGTCATTTGTGCTTACGCTCCAAATGTAGAGGCGGAGAGAAAAGTTTTTTGAGCGTTTTCAGATGTATCTTGATTGTAAAAAAGTACTAGTTTTGTTGGGTGACTTCAATTGTGTTTGTCGTTCGGTAGACCGTGTAAAAGGTTTGCCAGTGCGAGATAAGAGTGCGGAGGTCTTGAATGTTGTAGTTCACGACCACAACTTAGAAGATATCGGAAGTGTTGTCACAAATGGTGCGCGTCCGCAATTCACACATTTTCAAGGCGATAGCCATGCACGATTGGACAGGCTGTATGTGTCGCTTGAACTTGTGCCACTATGCACATCGTACGAGGTTAAGCCAGTGTCTTTCAGTGACCATTGTCTAGTTATTGCAACCTTTGGTAAAAAAGAATACGAAAAGTACTTCAAGTGGGAACTTTGGAAACTTAATGCGAAATTGATGGAGGATCAGGTTTTCGTTAAGGATGTAGATGAGAAGCTAAAGAAGCTACTCACAGTGCAATCTTTAAGTATTGGTGTAGAGTGGGAGGAGTTTAAGCAATTAGTAAAAATGAAAGCCATCGAAAGAAGTAGCACATTGCGTTATGAAGACAAACGAAACGAAACACTGCTTCGTGAGCAACTTGAATTTCTTACGGGTATAGAATGCTCCCAACCAGGTACTTACACCAACGAATTAAGAAACATAAAAATTCAGTTAGAGAGAATTGATACAGAAAAGTACAGAGCGGCGGTTATCCGTGCACGCGCCGAGAAGCTGTGGGCCGGTGAAACGCCCACAAAACGTGCGTTATCGGACGAAAAACAATACGCCTGTAATAAGGAAATAAGGCAAATAAGAAACGGTAATGACGTTTCGGAGGACCGCAATGTAATCAAACGCGTCGTCGCTGATCATTTCAAAGAATTGCTCGGTCAACCGCGCACCATTATAGGGGGCTTTAAAGCAGAATTTCTGTCGTTACTGCCAAAGCTGGAAGAAGAAGAAAGAACGCGTTTGGAACAGCCAATTTCCATGAAAGAAATAGAGGATGCAATAGATGCACTACCTGTCGGCAAGGCACCCGGCCCTGATGGCCTAGGAGTAGCATTCTATAAAACATTCAAAACAATTGTAGCCCAGATTCTACTCAAAGTTATCGCCGAATCGTATCAGCAAAAACATATGCCACTGTCCTTCACAACTTCGCACATCGTTCTCATCCCAAAAACTGAGACACCTGAAAAACGTCAGTTGGTGGGGTCTTATCGCCCGATAAGCCTTACCAACGTCGACTACAAGATATTTATGAAGGTATTGGCCAAACGATTGCAGGGTGTGATAACGAGGCTGGTTGGCACGCATCAGACCTGTGGTATAAAGGGTAGAAGCATCGCCACGAACATACACGTAGCTCGATGTGTGCTAGAATGTTGCGATGTATTTGGCGATCGAGTGGCTATGATGCAACTAGATCTCGCTAAAGCCTTCGACCGTGTTTCCCACGATGTTCTCTTCGCCATATTAGAGCATTCCAACGTGGGAAGCGTAATAACAGACGGTGTCAGGATGGCGTATGCTAACTGCTCAACTCGGGTCATTGTAAACGGGGACCTGACAGACAGCGTGCAAGTGCTGTCTTCTGTGAGGCAGGGATGTCCGCTGTCGCCCCTGCTATTCGCGGCTTACCTTGAGCCTTTGTGCAAGGCCATCCAAAGCAATGAACGGATAACTGGCTTCAGGTTACAGTCCACACAGGTGAAAATATTGGCGTATGCCGATGACATCGCCATATTCTGTTCAAATAGAAATAGTATTTGTGAGGCCGTGGCGGTAGTTGAATCCTTCTGCAAGTGCACCGGGGCGCAAATAAACTGGGAGAAGAGTTATGGGTTTTGGCATGGTGAATTGGAAGAAACGCCAGACTGCTACGCTCGACTTCGGTGGTCAACCACCGCAACAACCTACCTAGGCGTGCCTCTCGACTCTTATCGCGACCCTGAGCCGTACTGGAATGAACAAGTGGCGAGAGCAAAGGAAAAGACTAACGCGTGGCAGGGGCGACAGCTGTCAATTTTCTCGCGCGCCACGGTCTGTAACTTATTTCTTACGTCCAAGATATGGTATGTCATGAATGTGCTGTGTGCTTCGCGGATCAACATCCAAAAAATCCACCGTATCTTCGCCGTTTTCATATGGGCATCGACTTGGGAAAGGACCAGCCGCACAAACTTGTTCTTGCCAGTAAAGAAAGGGGGCCTTGGGTTGGCACATTTATTTGTGCGACAAGTTGTGTCGCGCTTTATGTACCTTCGCGATCAGAATGATGTGTTCCTTCGCACAGTCATGCAAGTGCTTTTATGTCGTCACCTTCCAGGATTTGTTGTATGCTCGTGTGAAGCAATGCATGGTTCCGTTAAAGGTTACCTGCGAGAAGTCGTGCTTGCGTACAGAATGTTGCATGTGCGGTTTTCTGTGCAATATCTTGCTAATATTACTAGGAAAAAACTGTATAAGGACCTAATTGACACTATGCTCCCTGCACCGATTTACCGTATGTCAAACCGTGGAGGCCCAGGAGATGTCCTCAAAAGGGTTAAAAGAATGCCAGTACACCCTTCGGTAAAAACTTTTTTCTTTAAACTACACACTAACACATTATCAGTTAAAACATGGATGCATAACAGGGGTATTTTTGTCCCGTGGTCCATTAACTGCTTCTTATGCAAGAAACCTGAAACGATAGAGCATGCTTTTCTAGATTGCTGGGATCCCATCTTTTTCTGGGATGTGCTACAAAGGACTTTAAACAAAGAGTTACCTTTAGATCCACATGGAATAAGATTCTTACCGGTAGAAACGGAGGCTTTTCCGTATGACGCTATAATGCTCCTGGGCCTCCACAGTTTGTGGAAAGCTAGAACTCAATTCAACAATGCCGATGTCAATTCGCGACCTACACGTGATCACTTCATTGAATCTACAGTACGGTTCAGGGATGTCCATCGGGCACTCCCTGAACAACCAACATGGATTGACATGCTAGATAAACTTGCAGCATTGAAAAAATTTTGATATGTCGTGCCAGCAAAATCCTTGTTGACATGTTTTTTTTCCTTTTTCTGTATTGTTTGTGTATGTCAAAGCCGGCAATAAGGAAAAAAAAAAAAAAATCAGCCATACCATGCTGAATACGCCGGTTCTCGTCCGATCCCCGAAGCTAAGCAGCATTGGGCTCGGTCAGTACTTGTGAGGGAGACCACCTGGGAACACCGAGTGCTGATGGCACCCTTCTTTTTGCTTTTTTTATTGCCTGCTTCTGTGACTTATTTTTTTTTTTTTTTACACTCACGTGTGAGTTGTTTTATTTACTGTTACGTTCAACTCGCGCAGCCTACTGGTAGAGCCAACGTCGAAGTGCAAAAAACAATATCCAATCCGCTAGGCGATTGTACGCAATGACGGTGGTAACCGGTATAAGTAATGGTGCAAAATTTAGTCGCACAAACTGCTAACCGTTTACCTATTACACCCGTATCCAGCTCAGTGACAATCAATAACTTGGCGCATTGCTAGCGCCAAACGGGGGCTGCAGCGGACGCAAATCGTTGCGCTCGTCCTCTTGTTTTATTGCCAGCTCGACTCGGCAGCGACTAACCACAACAAACGGAGCGATCCACGTACACGACGTGTGCCTGTACTGTCAACGGAAAGACAGGGCCGCGTACGTGCTGTAGCAATACGTTGCGAATGCACATAGCACGATACAGGTGCAGTCGTAAACGTAGCATTCCTGCCATCGGCCATACCATGCTGAATACGCCGGTTCTCGTCCGATCCCCGAAGCTAAGCAGCATTGGGCTCGGTCAGTACTTGGGAGGGAGACCACCTGGGAACACCGAGTGCTGATGGCACCCTTCTTTTTGCTTTTTCTATTGCGTGCTTCTGTGACTTATTTTTTTTTTTTTTTACACTCACGTGTGGGTTGTTTTATTTACTGTTACGTTCAACTGGCGCAGCCTACTGGTAGAGCCAACGTCGAAGTGCAAAAAACAATATCCAAGCCGCTAGGCGATTGTACGCAATGACGGTGGTAACCGGCATAAGTAATGGTGCAAAAATTAGTCGCACAAACTGCTAACCGTTTACCTATTACACCCGTATCCAGCTCAGTGACAATCAATAACTTGGCGCATTGCTAGCGCCAAACGGGGGCTGCAGCGGACGCAAATCGTTGCGCTCGTCCTCTTGTTTTATTGCCAGCTCGACTCGGCAGCGACTAACCACAACAAACGGAGCGATCCACGTACACGACGTGTGCCTGTACTGTCAACGGAAAGACAGGGCCGCGTACGTGCTGTAGCAATACGTTGCGAATGCACATAGCACGATACAGGTGCAGTCGTAAACGTAGCATCCCTGCCATCGGCCATACCATGCTGAATACGCCGGTTCTCGTCCGATCCCCGAAGCTAAGCAGCATTGGGCTCGGTCAGTACTTGGGAGGGAGACCACCTGGGAACACTGAGTGCTGATGGCACCCTTCTTATTGCTTTTTTTATTGCGTGCTTCTGTGACTTATTTTTTTTTTTTTTACACTCACGTGTGGGTTGTTTTATTTACTGTTACGTTCAACTGGCGCAGCCTACTGGTAGAGCCAACGTCGAAGTGCAAAAAACAATATCCAAGCCGCTAGGCGATTGTACGCAATGACGGTGGTAACCGGTATAAGTAATGGTGCAAAATTTAGTCGCACAAACTGCTAACCGTTTACCTATTACACCCGTATCCAGCTCAGTGACAATCAATAACTTGGCGCATTGCTAGCGCCAAACGGGGGCTGCAGCGGACGCAAATCGTTGCGCTCGTCCTCTTGTTTTATTGCCAGCTCGACTCGGCAGCGACTAACCACAACAAACGGAGCGATCCACGTACACGACGTGTGCCTGTACTGTCAACGGAAAGACAGGGCCGCGTACGTGCTGTAGCAATACGTTGCGAATGCACATAGCACGATACAGGTGCAGTCGTAAACGTAGCGTCCCTGCCATCGGCCATACCATGCTGAATACGCCGGTTCTCGTCCGATCCCCGAAGCTAAGCAGCATTGGGCTCGGTCAGTACTTGGGAGGGAGACCACCTGGGAACACCGAGTGCTGATGGCACCCTTCTTTTTGCTTTTTTTATTGCGTGCTTCTGTGACTTATTTTTTTTTTTTACACTCACGTTTGGGTTGTTTTATTTACTGTTACGTTCAACTGGCGCAGCCTACTGGTAGAGCCAACGTCGAAGTGCAAAAAACAATATCCAAGCCGCTAGGCGATTGTACGCAATGACGGTGGTAACCGGTATAAGTAATGGTGCAAATATTAGTCGCACAAACTGCTAACCGTTTACCTATTACACCCGTATCCAGCTCAGTGACAATCAATAACTTGGCGCATTGCTAGCGCCATACGGGGGCTGCAGCGGACGCAAATCGTTGCGCTCGTCCTCTTGTTTTATGGCCAGCTCGACTCGGCAGCGACTAACCACAACAAACGGAGCGATCCACGTACACGACGTGTGCCTGTACTGTCAACGGAAAGACAGGGCCGCGTACGTGCTGTAGCAATACGTTGCGAATGCACATAGCACGATACAGGTGCAGTCGTAAACGTAGCATCCCTGCCATCGGCCATACCATGCTGAATACGCCGGTTCTCGTCCGATCCCCGAAGCTAAGCAGCATTGGGCTCGGTCAGTACTTGGGAGGGAGACCACCTGGGAACACTGAGTGCTGATGGCACCCTTCTTATTGCTTTTTTTATTGCGTGCTTCTGTGACTTATTTTTTTTTTTTTTACACTCACGTGTGGGTTGTTTTATTTACTGTTACGTTCAACTGGCGCAGCCTACTGGTAGAGCCAACGTCGAAGTGCAAAAAACAATATCCAAGCCGCTAGGCGATTGTACGCAATGACGGTGGTAACCGGTATAAGTAATGGTGCAAAATTTAGTCGCACAAACTGCTAACCGTTTACCTATTACACCCGTATCCAGCTCAGTGACAATCAATAACTTGGCGCATTGCTAGCGCCAAACGGGGGCTGCAGCGGACGCAAATCGTTGCGCTCGTCCTCTTGTTTTATTGCCAGCTCGACTCGGCAGCGACTAACCACAACAAACGGAGCGATCCACGTACACGACGTGTGCCTGTACTGTCAACGGAAAGACAGGGCCGCGTACGTGCTGTAGCAATACGTTGCGAATGCACATAGCACGGTACAGGTGCAGTCGTAAACGTAGCATCCCTGCCATCGGCCATACCATGCTGAATACGCCGGTTCTCGTCCGATCCCCGAAGCTAAGCAGCATTGGGCTCGGTCAGTACTTGGGAGGGAGACCACCTGGGAACACCGAGTGCTGATGGCACCCTTCTTTTTGCTTTTTTTATTGCGTGCTTCTGTGACTTATTTTTTTTTTTTTTTTACACTCACGTGTGGGTTGTTTTATTTACTGTTACGTTCAACTGGCGCAGCCTACTGGTAGAGCCAACGTCGAAGTGCAAAAAACAATATCCAAGCCGCTAGGCGATTGTACGCAATGACGGTGGTAACCGGTATAAGTAATGGTGCAAAATTTAGTCGCACAAACTGCTAACCGTTTACCTATTACACCCGTATCCAGCTCAGTGACAATCAATAACTTGGCGCATTGCTAGCGCCAAACGGGGGCTGCAGCGGACGCAAATCGTTGCGCTCGTCCTCTTGTTTTATTGCCAGCTCGACTCGGCAGCGACTAACCACAACAAACGGAGCGATCCACGTACACGACGTGTGCCTGTACTGTCAACGGAAAGACAGGGCCGCGTACGTGCTGTAGCAATACGTTGCGAATGCACATAGCACGGTACAGGTGCAGTCATAAACGTAGAATCCCTGCCATCGGCCATACCATGCTGAATACGCCGGTTCTCGTCCGATCCCCGAAGCTAAGCAGCATTGGGCTCGGTCAGTACTTGGGAGGGAGACCACCTGGGAACACCGAGTGCTGATGGCACCCTTCTTTTTGCTTTTTTTATTGCGTGCTTCTGTGACTTATTTTTTTTTTTTTTTACACTCACGTGTGGGTTGTTTTATTTACTGTTACGTTCAACTGGCGCAGCATACTGGTAGAGCCAACGTCGAAGTGCAAAAAACAATATCCAAGCCGCTAGGCGATTGTACGCAATGACGGTGGTAACCGGTATAAGTAATGGTGCAAAATTTAGTCGCACAAACTGCTAACCGTTTACCTATTACACCCGTATCCAGCTCAGTGACAATCAATAACTTGGCGCATTGCTAGCGCCAAACGGGGGCTGCAGCGGACGCAAATCGTTGCGCTCGTCCTCTTGTTTTATTGCCAGCTCGACTCGGCAGCGACTAACCACAACAAACGGAGCGATCCACGTACACGACGTGTGCCTGTACTGTCAACGGAAAGACAGGGCCGCGTACGTGCTGTAGCAATACGTTGCGAATGCACATAGCACGATACAGGTGCAGTCGTAAACGTCGCATCCCTGCCATCGGCTATACCATGCTGAATACGCCGGTTCTCGTCCGATCCCCGAAGCTAAGCAGCATTGGGCTCGGTCAGTACTTGGGAGGGAGACCACCTGGGAACACCGAGTGCTGATGGCACCCTTCTTTTTGCTTTTTTTATTGCGTGCTTCTGTGACTTATTTTTTTTTTTTTTTACACTCACGTGTGGGTTGTTTTATTTACTGTTACGTTCAACTGGCGCAGCCTACTGGTAGAGCCAACGTCGAAGTGCAAAAAACAATATCCAAGCCGCTAGGCGATTGTACGCAATGACGGTGGTAACCGGTATAAGTAATGGTGCAAAATTTAGTCGCACAAACTGCTAACCGTTTACCTATTACACCCGTATCCAGCTCAGTGACAATCAATAACTTGGCGCATTGCTAGCGCCAAACGGGGGCTGCAGCGGACGCAAATCGTTGCGCTCGTCCTCTTGTTTTATTGCCAGCTCGACTCGGCAGCGACTAACCACAACAAACGGAGCGATCCACGTACACGACGTGTGCCTGTACTGTCAACGGAAAGACAGGGCCGCGTACGTGCTGTAGCAATACGTTGCGAATGCACATAGCACGATACAGGTGCAGTCGTAAACGTAGCGTCCCTGCCATCGGCCATACCATGCTGAATACGCCGGTTCTCGTCCGATCCCCGAAGCTAAGCAGCATTGGGCTCGGTCAGTACTTGGGAGGGAGACCACCTGGGAACACCGAGTGCTGATGGCACCCTTTTTTCTGCTTTTTTTATTGCGTGCTTCTGTGACTTATTTTTTTTTTTTTTACACTCACGTGTGGGTTGTTTTATTTACTGTTACGTTCAACTGGCGCAGCCTACTGGTAGAGCCAACGTCGAAGTGCAAAAAACAATATCCAAGCCGCTAGGCGATTGTACGCAATGACGGTGGTAACCGGTATAAGTAATGGTGCAAAATTTAGTCGCACAAACTGCTAACCGTTTACCTATTACACCCGTATCCAGCTCAGTGACAATCAATAACTTGGCGCATTGCTAGCGCCATACGGGGGCTGCAGCGGACGCAAATCGTTGCGCTCGTCCTCTTGTTTTATGGCCAGCTCGACTCGGCAGCGACTAACCACAACAAACGGAGCGATCCACGTACACGACGTGTGCCTGTACTGTCAACGGAAAGACAGGGCCGCGTACCTGCTGTAGCAATACGTTGCGAATGCACATAGCACGATACAGGTGCAGTCGTAAACATAGCATCCCTGCCATCGTCCATACCATGCTGAATACGCCGGTTCTCGTCCGATCCCCGAAGCTAAGCAGCATTGGGCTCAGTCAGTACTTGGGAGGGAGACCACCTGGGAACACCGAGTGCTGATGGCATCCTTCTTTTTGCTTTTTTTATTGCGTGCTTCTGTGACTTATTTTTTTTTTTTTCTTACACTCACGTGTGGGTTGTTTTATTTACTGTTACGTTCAACTGGCGCAGGCTACTGGTAGAGCCAACGTCGAAGTGCAAAAAACAATATCCAAGCCGCTAGGCGATTGTACGCAATGACGGTGGTAACCGGTATAAGTAATGGTGCAAAATTTAGTCGCACAAACTGCTAACCGTTTACCTATTACACCCGTATCCAGCTCAGTGACAATCAATAACTTGGCGCATTGCTAGCGCCAAACGGGGGCTGCAGCGGACGCAAATCGTTGCGCTCGTCCTCTTGTTTTATTGCCAGCTCGACTCGGCAGCGACTAACCACAACAAACGGAGCGATCCACGTACACGACGTGTGCCTGTACTGTCAACGGAAAGACAGGGCCGCGTACGTGCTGTAGCAATACGTTGCGAATGCACATAGCACGATACAGGTGCAGTCGTAAACGTAGCGTCCCTGCCATCGGCCATACCATGCTGAATACGCCGGTTCTCGTCCGATCCCCGAAGCTAAGCAGCATTGGGCTCGGTCAGTACTTGGGAGGGAGACCACCTGGGAACACCGAGTGCTGATGGCACCCTTCTTTTTGCTTTTTTTATTGCGTGCTTCTGTGACTTATTTTTTTTTTTTACACTCACGTTTGGGTTGTTTTATTTACTGTTACGTTCAACTGGCGCAGCCTACTGGTAGAGCCAACGTCGAAGTGCAAAAAACAATATCCAAGCCGCTAGGCGATTGTACGCAATGACGGTGGTAACCGGTATAAGTAATGGTGCAAATATTAGTCGCACAAACTGCTAACCGTTTACCTATTACACCCGTATCCAGCTCAGTGACAATCAATAACTTGGCGCATTGCTAGCGCCATACGGGGGCTGCAGCGGACGCAAATCGTTGCGCTCGTCCTCTTGTTTTATGGCCAGCTCGACTCGGCAGCGACTAACCACAACAAACGGAGCGATCCACGTACACGACGTGTGCCTGTACTGTCAACGGAAAGACAGGGCCGCGTACGTGCTGTAGCAATACGTTGCGAATGCACATAGCACGATACAGGTGCAGTCGTAAACGTAGCATCCCTGCCATCGGCCATACCATGCTGAATACGCCGGTTCTCGTCCGATCCCCGAAGCTAAGCAGCATTGGGCTCGGTCAGTACTTGGGAGGGAGACCACCTGGGAACACTGAGTGCTGATGGCACCCTTCTTATTGCTTTTTTTATTGCGTGCTTCTGTGACTTATTTTTTTTTTTTTTTACACTCACGTGTGGGTTGTTTTATTTACTGTTACGTTCAACTGGCGCAGCCTACTGGTAGAGCCAACGTCGAAGTGCAAAAAACAATATCCAAGCCGCTAGGCGATTGTACGCAATGACGGTGGTAACCGGTATAAGTAATGGTGCAAAATTTAGTCGCACAAACTGCTAACCGTTTACCTATTACACCCGTATCCAGCTCAGTGACAATAAATAACTTGGCGCATTGCTAGCGCCAAACGGGGGCTGCAGCGGACGCAAATCGTTGCGCTCGTCCTCTTGTTTTATTGCCAGCTCGACTCGGCAGCGACTAACCACAACAAACGGAGCGATCCACGTACACGACGTGTGCCTGTACTGTCAACGGAAAGACAGGGCCGCGTACGTGCTGTAGCAATACGTTGCGAATGCACATAGCACGGTACAGGTGCAGTCGTAAACGTAGCATCCCTGCCATCGGCCATACCATGCTGAATACGCCGGTTCTCGTCCGATCCCCGAAGCTAAGCAGCATTGGGCTCGGTCAGTACTTGGGAGGGAGACCACCTGGGAACACCGAGTGCTGATGGCACCCTTCTTTTTGCTTTTTTTATTGCGTGCTTCTGTGACTTATTTTTTTTTTTTTTTTACACTCACGTGTGGGTTGTTTTATTTACTGTTACGTTCAACTGGCGCAGCCTACTGGTAGAGCCAACGTCGAAGTGCAAAAAACAATATCCAAGCCGCTAGGCGATTGTACGCAATGACGGTGGTAACCGGTATAAGTAATGGTGCAAAATTTAGTCGCACAAACTGCTAACCGTTTACCTATTACACCCGTATCCAGCTCAGTGACAATCAATAACTTGGCGCATTGCTAGCGCCAAACGGGGGCTGCAGCGGACGCAAATCGTTGCGCTCGTCCTCTTGTTTTATTGCCAGCTCGACTCGGCAGCGACTAACCACAACAAACGGAGCGATCCACGTACACGACGTGTGCCTGTACTGTCAACGGAAAGACAGGGCCGCGTACGTGCTGTAGCAATACGTTGCGAATGCACATAGCACGGTACAGGTGCAGTCATAAACGTAGAATCCCTGCCATCGGCCATACCATGCTGAATACGCCGGTTCTCGTCCGATCCCCGAAGCTAAGCAGCATTGGGCTCGGTCAGTACTTGGAGGGAGACCACCTGGGAACACCGAGTGCTGATGGCACCCTTCTTTTTGCTTTTTTTATTGCGTGCTTCTGTGACTTATTTTTTTTTTTTTTTACACTCACGTGTGGGTTGTTTTATTTACTGTTACGTTCAACTGGCGCAGCCTACTGGTAGAGCCAACGTCGAAGTGCAAAAAACAATATCCAAGCCGCTAGGCGATTGTACGCAATGACGGTGGTAACCGGTATAAGTAATGGTGCAAAATTTAGTCGCACAAACTGCTAACCGTTTACCTATTACACCCGTATCCAGCTCAGTGACAATCAATAACTTGGCGCATTGCTAGCGCCAAACGGGGGCTGCAGCGGACGCAAATCGTTGCGCTCGTCCTCTTGTTTTATTGCCAGCTCGACTCGGCAGCGACTAACCACAACAAACGGAGCGATCCACGTACACGACGTGTGCCTGTACTGTCAACGGAAAGACAGGGCCGCGTACGTGCTGTAGCAATACGTTGCGAATGCACATAGCACGATACAGGTGCAGTCGTAAACGTAGCGTCCCTGCCATCGGCCATACCATGCTGAATACGCCGGTTCTCGTCCGATCCCCGAAGCTAAGCAGCATTGGGCTCGGTCAGTACTTGGGAGGGAGACCACCTGGGAACACCGAGTGCTGATGGCACCCTTTTTTTTGCTTTTTTTATTGCGTGCTTCTGTGACTTATTTTTTTTTTTTTTTACACTCACGTGTGGGTTGTTTTATTTACTGTTACGTTCAACTGGCGCAGCCTACTGGTAGAGCCAACGTCGAAGTGCAAAAAACAATATCCAAGCCGCTAGGCGATTGTACGCAATGACGGTGGTAACCGGTATAAGTAATGGTGCAAAATTTAGTCGCACAAACTGCTAACCGTTTACCTATTACACCCGTATCCAGCTCAGTGACAATCAATAACTTGGCGCATTGCTAGCGCCATACGGGGGCTGCAGCGGACGCAAATCGTTGCGCTCGTCCTCTTGTTTTATGGCCAGCTCGACTCGGCAGCGACTAACCACAACAAACGGAGCGATCCACGTACACGACGTGTGCCTGTACTGTCAACGGAAAGACAGGGCCGCGTACGTGCTGTAGCAATACGTTGCGAATGCACATAGCACGATACAGGTGCAGTCGTAAACATAGCATCCCTGCCATCGTCCATACCATGCTGAATACGCCGGTTCTCGTCCGATCCCCGAAGCTAAGCAGCATTGGGCTCAGTCAGTACTTGGGAGGGAGACCACCTGGGAACACCGAGTGCTGATGGCATCCTTCTTTTTGCTTTTTTTATTGCGTGCTTCTGTGACTTATTTTTTTTTTTTTCTTACACTCACGTGTGGGTTGTTTTATTTACTGTTACGTTCAACTGGCGCAGCCTACTGGTAGAGCCAACGTCGAAGTGCAAAAAACAATATCCAAGCCGCTAGGCGATTGTACGCAATGACGGTGGTAACCGGTATAAGTAATGGTGCAAAATTTAGTCGCACAAACTGCTAACCGTTTACCTATTACACCCGTATCCAGCTCAGTGACAATCAATAACTTGGCGCATTGCTAGCGCCAAACGGGGGCTGCAGCGGACGCAAATCGTTGCGCTCGTCCTCTTGTTTTATTGCCAGCTCGACTCGGCAGCGACTAACCACAACAAACGGAGCGATCCACGTACACGACGTGTGCCTGTACTGTCAACGGAAAGACAGGGCCGCGTACGTGCTGTAGCAATACGTTGCGAATGCACATAGCACGGTACAGGTGCAGTCGTAAACGTAGCATCCCTGCCATCGGCCATACCATGCTGAATACGCCGGTTCTCGTCCGATCCCCGAAGCTAAGCAGCATTGGGCTCGGTCAGTACTTGGGAGGGAGACCACCTGGGAACACCGAGTGCTGATGGCACCCTTCTTTTTGCTTTTTTTATTGCGTGCTTCTGTGACTTATTTTTTTTTTTTTTTTACACTCACGTGTGGGTTGTTTTATTTACTGTTACGTTCAACTGGCGCAGCCTACTGGTAGAGCCAACGTCGAAGTGCAAAAAACAATATCCAAGCCGCTAGGCGATTGTACGCAATGACGGTGGTAACCGGTATAAGTAATGGTGCAAAATTTAGTCGCACAAACTGCTAACCGTTTACCTATTACACCCGTATCCAGCTCAGTGACAATCAATAACTTGGCGCATTGCTAGCGCCACACGGGGGCTGCAGCGGACGCAAATCGTTGCGCTCGTCCTCTTGTTTTATGGCCAGCTCGACTCGGCAGCGACTAACCACAACAAACGGAGCGATCCACGTACACGACGTGTGCCTGTACTGTCAACGGAAAGACAGGGCCGCGTACGTGCTGTAGCAATACGTTGCGAATGCACATAGCACGGTACAGGTGCAGTCGTAAACGTAGCATCCCTGCCATCGGCCATACCATGCTGAATACGCCGGTTCTCGTCCGATCCCCGAAGCTAAGCAGCATTGGGCTCGGTCAGTACTTGGGAGGGAGACCACCTGGGAACACCGAGTGCTGATGGCACCCTTCTTTTTGCTTTTTTTATTGCGTGCTTCTGTGACTTATTTTTTTTTTTTTTTTACACTCACGTGTGGGTTGTTTTATTTACTGTTACGTTCAACTGGCGCAGCCTACTGGTAGAGCCAACGTCGAAGTGCAAAAAACAATATCCAAGCCGCTAGGCGATTGTACGCAATGACGGTGGTAACCGGTATAAGTAATGGTGCAAAATTTAGTCGCACAAACTGCTAACCGTTTACCTATTACACCCGTATCCAGCTCAGTGACAATCAATAACTTGGCGCATTGCTAGCGCCAAACGGGGGCTGCAGCGGACGCAAATCGTTGCGCTCGTCCTCTTGTTTTATTGCCAGCTCGACTCGGCAGCGACTAACCACAACAAACGGAGCGATCCACGTACACGACGTGTGCCTGTACTGTCAACGGAAAGACAGGGCCGCGTACGTGCTGTAGCAATACGTTGCGAATGCACATAGCACGATACAGGTGCAGTCGTAAACGTCGCATCCCTGCCATCGGCTATACCATGCTGAATACGCCGGTTCTCGTCCGATCCCCGAAGCTAAGCAGCATTG
Organism: Dermacentor andersoni; assembly: GCF_023375885.2. NCBI lineage: Eukaryota > Metazoa > Arthropoda > Arachnida > Ixodida > Ixodidae > Dermacentor > Dermacentor andersoni. Next base: position 198,026,864 of record NC_092817.1, on the reverse strand, counting down.
GGCTCGGTCAGTACTTGGGAGGGAGACCACCTGGGAACACCGAGTGCTGATGGCACCCTTCTTTTTGCTTTTTTTATTGCGTGCTTCTGTGACTTATTTTTTTTTTTTTTACACTCACGTGTGGGTTGTTTTATTTACTGTTACGTTCAACTGGCGCAGCCTACTGGTAGAGCCAACGTCGAAGTGCAAAAAACAATATCCAAGCCGCTAGGCGATTGTACGCAATGACGGTGGTAACCGGTATAAGTAATGGTGCAAAATTTAGTCGCACAAACTGCTAACCGTTTACCTATTACACCCGTATCCAGCTCAGTGACAATCAATAACTTGGCGCATTGCTAGCGCCAAACGGGGGCTGCAGCGGACGCAAATCGTTGCGCTCGTCCTCTTGTTTTATTGCCAGCTCGACTCGGCAGCGACTAACCACAACAAACGGAGCGATCCACGTACACGACGTGTGCCTGTACTGTCAACGGAAAGACAGGGCCGCGTACGTGCTGTAGCAATACGTTGCGAATGCACATAGCACGGTACAGGTGCAGTCGTAAACGTAGCATCCCTGCCATCGGCCATACCATGCTGAATACGCCGGTTCTCGTCCGATCCCCGAAGCTAAGCAGCATTGGGCTCGGTCAGTACTTGGGAGGGAGACCACCTGGGAACACCGAGTGCTGATGGCACCCTTCTTTTTGCTTTTTTTATTGCGTGCTTCTGTGACTTATTTTTTTTTTTTTTTACACTCACGTGTGGGTTGTTTTATTTACTGTTACGTTCAACTGGCGCAGCCTACTGGTAGAGCCAACGTCGAAGTGCAAAAAACAATATCCAAGCCGCTAGGCGATTGTACGCAATGACGGTGGTAACCGGTATAAGTAATGGTGCAAAATTTAGTCGCACAAACTGCTAACCGTTTACCTATTACACCCGTATCCAGCTCAGTGACAATCAATAACTTGGCGCATTGCTAGCGCCACACGGGGGCTGCAGCGGACGCAAATCGTTGCGCTCGTCCTCTTGTTTTATGGCCAGCTCGACTCGGCAGCGACTAACCACAACAAACGGAGCGATCCACGTACACGACGTGTGCCTGTACTGTCAACGGAAAGACAGGGCCGCGTACGTGCTGTAGCAATACGTTGCGAATGCACATAGCACGGTACAGGTGCAGTCGTAAACGTAGCATCCCTGCCATCGGCCATACCATGCTGAATACGCCGGTTCTCGTCCGATCCCCGAAGCTAAGCAGCATTGGGCTCGGTCAGTACTTGGGAGGGAGACCACCTGGGAACACCGAGTGCTGATGGCACCCTTCTTTTTGCTTTTTTTATTGCGTGCTTCTGTGACTTATTTTTTTTTTTTTTACACTCACGTGTGGGTTGTTTTATTTACTGTTACGTTCAACTGGCGCAGCCTACTGGTAGAGCCAACGTCGAAGTGCAAAAAACAATATCCAAGCCGCTAGGCGATTGTACGCAATGACGGTGGTAACCGGTATAAGTAATGGTGCAAAATTTAGTCGCACAAACTGCTAACCGTTTACCTATTACACCCGTATCCAGCTCAGTGACAATCAATAACTTGGCGCATTGCTAGCGCCAAACGGGGGCTGCAGCGGACGCAAATCGTTGCGCTCGTCCTCTTGTTTTATTGCCAGCTCGACTCGGCAGCGACTAACCACAACAAACGGAGCGATCCACGTACACGACGTGTGCCTGTACTGTCAACGGAAAGACAGGGCCGCGTACGTGCTGTAGCAATACGTTGCGAATGCACATAGCACGATACAGGTGCAGTCGTAAACGTCGCATCCCTGCCATCGGCTATACCATGCTGAATACGCCGGTTCTCGTCCGATCCCCGAAGCTAAGCAGCATTGGGCTCGGTCAGTACTTGGGAGGGAGACCACCTGGGAACACCGAGTGCTGATGGCACCCTTCTTTTTGCTTTTTTTATTGCGTGCTTCTGTGACTTATTTTTTTTTTTTTTACACTCACGTGTGGGTTGTTTTATTTACTGTTACGTTCAACTGGCGCAGCCTACTGGTAGAGCCAACGTCGAAGTGCAAAAAACAATATCCAAGCCGCTAGGCGATTGTACGCAATGACGGTGGTAACCGGTATAAGTAATGGTGCAAAATTTAGTCGCACAAACTGCTAACCGTTTACCTATTACACCCGTATCCAGCTCAGTGACAATCAATAACTTGGCGCATTGCTAGCGCCAAACGGGGGCTGCAGCGGACGCAAATCGTTGCGCTCGTCCTCTTGTTTTATTGCCAGCTCGACTCGGCAGCGACTAACCACAACAAACGGAGCGATCCACGTACACGACGTGTGCCTGTACTGTCAACGGAAAGACAGGGCCGCGTACGTGCTGTAGCAATACGTTGCGAATGCACATAGCACGATACAGGTGCAGTCGTAAACGTAGCGTCCCTGCCATCGGCCATACCATGCTGAATACGCCGGTTCTCGTCCGATCCCCGAAGCTAAGCAGCATTGGGCTCGGTCAGTACTTGGGAGGGAGACCACCTGGGAACACCGAGTGCTGATGGCACCCTTTTTTTTGCTTTTTTTATTGCGTGCTTCTGTGACTTATTTTTTTTTTTTTTTTACACTCACGTGTGGGTTGTTTTATTTACTGTTACGTTCAACTGGCGCAGCCTACTGGTAGAGCCAACGTCGAAGTGCAAAAAACAATATCCAAGCCGCTAGGCGATTGTACGCAATGACGGTGGTAACCGGTATAAGTAATGGTGCAAAATTTAGTCGCACAAACTGCTAACCGTTTACCTATTACACCCGTATCCAGCTCAGTGACAATCAATAACTTGGCGCATTGCTAGCGCCATACGGGGGCTGCAGCGGACGCAAATCGTTGCGCTCGTCCTCTTGTTTTATGGCCAGCTCGACTCGGCAGCGACTAACCACAACAAACGGAGCGATCCACGTACACGACGTGTGCCTGTACTGTCAACGGAAAGACAGGGCCGCGTACGTGCTGTAGCAATACGTTGCGAATGCACATAGCACGATACAGGTGCAGTCGTAAACATAGCATCCCTGCCATCGTCCATACCATGCTGAATACGCCGGTTCTCGTCCGATCCCCGAAGCTAAGCAGCATTGGGCTCAGTCAGTACTTGGGAGGGAGACCACCTGGGAACACCGAGTGCTGATGGCATCCTTCTTTTTGCTTTTTTTATTGCGTGCTTCTGTGACTTATTTTTTTTTTTTTTCTTACACTCACGTGTGGGTTGTTTTATTTACTGTTACGTTCAACTGGCGCAGCCTACTGGTAGAGCCAACGTCGAAGTGCAAAAAACAATATCCAAGCCGCTAGGCGATTGTACGCAATGACGGTGGTAACCGGTATAAGTAATGGTGCAAAATTTAGTCGCACAAACTGCTAACCGTTTACCTATTACACCCGTATCCAGCTCAGTGACAATCAATAACTTGGCGCATTGCTAGCGCCATACGGGGGCTGCAGCGGACGCAAATCGTTGCGCTCGTCCTCTTGTTTTATGGCCAGCTCGACTCGGCAGCGACTAACCACAACAAACGGAGCGATCCACGTACACGACGTGTGCCTGTACTGTCAACGGAAAGACAGGGCCGCGTACGTGCTGTAGCAATACGTTGCGAATGCACATAGCACGATACAGGTGCAGTCGTAAACGTAGCGTCCCTGCCATCGGCCATACCATGCTGAATACGCCGGTTCTCGTCCGATCCCCGAAGCTAAGCAGCATTGGGCTCGGTCAGTACTTGGGAGGGAGACCACCTGGGAACACCGAGTGCTGATGGCACCCTTTTTTTTGCTTTTTTTATTGCGTGCTTCTGTGACTTATTTTTTTTTTTTTTACACTCACGTGTGGGTTGTTTTATTTACTGTTACGTTCAACTGGCGCAGCCTACTGGTAGAGCCAACATCGAAGTGCAAAAAACAATATCCAAGCCGCTAGGCGATTGTACGCAATGACGGTGGTAACCGGTATAAGTAATGGTGCAAAATTTAGTCGCACAAACTGCTAACCGTTTACCTATTACACCCGTATCCAGCTCAGTGACAATCAATAACTTGGCGCATTGCTAGCGCCATACGGGGGCTGCAGCGGACGCAAATCGTTGCGCTCGTCCTCTTGTTTTATGGCCAGCTCGACTCGGCAGCGACTAACCACAACAAACGGAGCGATCCACGTACACGACGTGTGCCTGTACTGTCAACGGAAAGACAGGGCCGCGTACGTGCTGTAGCAATACGTTGCGAATGCACATAGCACGATACAGGTGCAGTCGTAAACATAGCATCCCTGCCATCGTCCATACCATGCTGAATACGCCGGTTCTCGTCCGATCCCCGAAGCTAAGCAGCATTGGGCTCAGTCAGTACTTGGGAGGGAGACCACCTGGGAACACCGAGTGCTGATTGCATCCTTCTTTTTGCTTTTTTTATTGCGTGCTTCTGTGACTTATTTTTTTTTTTTTTTTCTTACACTCACGTGTGGGTTGTTTTATTTACTGTTACGTTCAACTGGCGCAGCCTACTGGTAGAGCCAACGTCGAAGTGCAAAAAACAATATCCAAGCCGCTAGGCGATTGTACGCAATGACGGTGGTAACCGGTATAAGTAATGGTGGAAAATTTAGTCGCACAAACTGCTAACCGTTTACCTATTACACCCGTATCCAGCTCAGTGACAATCAATAACTTGGCGCATTGCTAGCGCCAAACGGGGGCTGCAGCGGACGCAAATCGTTGCGCTCGTCCTCTTGTTTTATTGCCAGCTCGACTCGGCAGCGACTAACCACAACAAACGGAGCGATCCACGTACACGACGTGTGCCTGTACTGTCAACGGAAAGACAGGGCCGCGTACGTGCTGTAGCAATACGTTGCGAATGCACATAGCACGGTACAGGTGCAGTCGTAAACGTAGCATCCCTGCCATCGGCCATACCATGCTGAATACGCCGGTTCTCGTCCGATCCCCGAAGCTAAGCAGCATTGGGCTCGGTCAGTACTTGGGAGGGAGACCACCTGGGAACACCGAGTGCTGATGGCACCCTTCTTTTTGCTTTTTTTATTGCGTGCTTCTGTGACTTATTTTTTTTTTTTTTTTACACTCACGTGTGGGTTGTTTTATTTACTGTTACGTTCAACTGGCGCAGCCTACTGGTAGAGCCAACGTCGAAGTGCAAAAAACAATATCCAAGCCGCTAGGCGATTGTACGCAATGACGGTGGTAACCGGTATAAGTAATGGTGCAAAATTTAGTCGCACAAACTGCTAACCGTTTACCTATTACACCCGTATCCAGCTCAGTGACAATCAATAACTTGGCGCATTGCTAGCGCCAAACGGGGGCTGCAGCGGACGCAAATCGTTGCGCTCGTCCTCTTGTTTTATTGCCAGCTCGACTCGGCAGCGACTAACCACAACAAACGGAGCGATCCACGTACACGACGTGTGCCTGTACTGTCAACGGAAAGACAGGGCCGCGTACGTGCTGTAGCAATACGTTGCGAATGCACATAGCACGGTACAGGTGCAGTCGTAAACGTAGCATCCCTGCCATCGGCCATACCATGCTGAATACGCCGGTTCTCGTCCGATCCCCGAAGCTAAGCAGCATTGGGCTCGGTCAGTACTTGGGAGGGAGACCACCTGGGAACACCGAGTGCTGATGGCACCCTTCTTTTTGCTTTTTTTATTGCGTGCTTCTGTGACTTATTTTTTTTTTTTTTTACACTCACGTGTGGGTTGTTTTATTTACTGTTACGTTCAACTGGCGCAGCCTACTGGTAGAGCCAACGTCGAAGTGCAAAAAACAATATCCAAGCCGCTAGGCGATTGTACGCAATGACGGTGGTAACCGGTATAAGTAATGGTGCAAAATTTAGTCGCACAAACTGCTAACCGTTTACCTATTACACCCGTATCCAGCTCAGTGACAATCAATAACTTGGCGCATTGCTAGCGCCACACGGGGGCTGCAGCGGACGCAAATCGTTGCGCTCGTCCTCTTGTTTTATGGCCAGCTCGACTCGGCAGCGACTAACCACAACAAACGGAGCGATCCACGTACACGACGTGTGCCTGTACTGTCAACGGAAAGACAGGGCCGCGTACGTGCTGTAGCAATACGTTGCGAATGCACATAGCACGATACAGGTGCAGTCGTAAACGTAGCGTCCCTGCCATCGGCCATACCATGCTGAATACGCCGGTTCTCGTCCGATCCCCGAAGCTAAGCAGCATTGGGCTCGGTCAGTACTTGGGAGGGAGACCACCTGGGAACACCAAGTGCTGATGGCACCCTTTTTTTTGCTTTTTTTATTGCGTGCTTCTGTGACTTATTTTTTTTTTTTTTTTACACTCACGTGTGGGTTGTTTTATTTACTGTTACGTTCAACTGGCGCAGCCTACTGGTAGAGCCAACGTCGAAGTGCAAAAAACAATATCCAAGCCGCTAGGCGATTGTACGCAATGACGGTGGTAACCGGTATAAGTAATGGTGCAAAATTTAGTCGCACAAACTGCTAACCGTTTACCTATTACACCCGTATCCAGCTCAGTGACAATCAATAACTTGGCGCATTGCTAGCGCCATACGGGGGCTGCAGCGGACGCAAATCGTTGCGCTCGTCCTCTTGTTTTATGGCGAGCTCGACTCGGCAGCGACTAACCACAACAAACGGAGCGATCCACGTACACGACGTGTGCCTGTACTGTCAACGGAAAGACAGGGCCGCGTACGTGCTGTAGCAATACGTTGCGAATGCACATAGCACGATACAGGTGCAGTCGTAAACGTAGCATCCCTGCCATCGTCCATACCATGCTGAATACGCCGGTTCTCGTCCGATCCCCGAAGCTAAGCAGCATTGGGCTCAGTCAGTACTTGGGAGGGAGACCACCTGGGAACACCGAGTGCTGATGGCATCCTTCTTTTTGCTTTTTTTATTGCGTGCTTCTGTGACTTATTTTTTTTTTTTCTTACACTCACGTGTGGGTTGTTTTATTTACTGTTACGTTCAACTGGCGCAGCCTACTGGTAGAGCCAACGTCGAAGTGCAAAAAACAATATCCAAGCCGCTAGGCGATTGTACGCAATGACGGTGGTAACCGGTATAAGTAATGGTGCAAAATTTAGTCGCACAAACTGCTAACCGTTTACCTATTACACCCGTATCCAGCTCAGTGACAATAACTTGGCGCATTGCTAGCGCCAAACGGGGGCTGCAGCGGACGCAAATCGTTGCGCTCGTCCTCTTGTTTTATTGCCAGCTCGACTCGGCAGCGACTAACCACAACAAACGGAGCGATCCACGTACACGACGTGTGCCTGTACTGTCAACGGAAAGACAGGGCCGCGTACGTGCTGTAGCAATACGTTGCGAATGCACATAGCACGGTACAGGTGCAGTCGTAAACGTAGCATCCCTGCCATCGGCCATACCATGCTGAATACGCCGGTTCTCGTCCGATCCCCGAAGCTAAGCAGCATTGGGCTCGGTCAGTACTTGGGAGGGAGACCACCTGGGAACACCGAGTGCTGATGGCACCCTTCTTTTTGCTTTTTTTATTGCGTGCTTCTGTGACTTATTTTTTTTTTTTTTACACTCACGTGTGGGTTGTTTTATTTACTGTTACGTTCAACTGGCGCAGCCTACTGGTAGAGCCAACGTCGAAGTGCAAAAAACAATATCCAAGCCGCTAGGCGATTGTACGCAATGACGGTGGTAACCGGTATAAGTAATGGTGCAAAATTTAGTCGCACAAACTGCTAACCGTTTACCTATTACACCCGTATCCAGCTCAGTGACAATCAATAACTTGGCGCATTGCTAGCGCCATACGGGGGCTGCAGCGGACGCAAATCGTTGCGCTCGTCCTCTTGTTTTATGGCCAGCTCGACTCGGCAGCGACTAACCACAACAAACGGAGCGATCCACGTACACGACGTGTGCCTGTACTGTCAACGGAAAGACAGGGCCGCGTACGTGCTGTAGCAATACGTTGCGAATGCACATAGCACGATACAGGTGCAGTCGTAAACGTAGCATCCCTGCCATCGTCCATACCATGCTGAATACGCCGGTTCTCGTCCGATCCCCGAAGCTAAGCAGCATTGGGCTCAGTCAGTACTTGGGAGGGAGACCACCTCGGAACACCGAGTGCTGATGGCATCCTTCTTTTTGCTTTCTTTATTGCGTGCTTCTGTGACTTATTTTTTTTTTTTTCTTACACTCACGTGTGGGTTGTTTTATTTACTGTTACGTTCAACTGGCGCAGCCTACTGGTAGAGCCAACGTCGAAGTGCAAAAAACAATATCCAAGCCGCTAGGCGATTGTACGCAATGACGGTGGTAACCGGTATAAGTAATGGTGCAAAATTTAGTCGCACAAACTGCTAACCGTTTACCTATTACACCCGTATCCAGCTCAGTGACAATAACTTGGCGCATTGCTAGCGCCAAACGGGGGCTGCAGCGGACGCAAATCGTTGCGCTCGTCCTCTTGTTTTATTGCCAGCTCGACTCGGCAGCGACTAACCACAACAAACGGAGCGATCCACGTACACGACGTGTGCCTGTACTGTCAACGGAAAGACAGGGCCGCGTACGTGCTGTAGCAATACGTTGCGAATGCACATAGCACGGTACAGGTGCAGTCGTAAACGTAGCATCCCTGCCATCGGCCATACCATGCTGAATACGCCGGTTCTCGTCCGATCCCCGAAGCTAAGCAGCATTGGGCTCGGTCAGTACTTGGGAGGGAGACCACCTGGGAACACCGAGTGCTGATGGCACCCTTCTTTTTGCTTTTTTTATTGCGTGCTTCTGTGACTTATTTTTTTTTTTTTTTACACTCACGTGTGGGTTGTTTTATTTACTGTTACGTTCAACTGGCGCAGCCTACTGGTAGAGCCAACGTCGAAGTGCAAAAAACAATATCCAAGCCGCTAGGCGATTGTACGCAATGACGGTGGTAACCGGTATAAGTAATGGTGCAAAATTTAGTCGCACAAACTGCTAACCGTTTACCTATTACACCCGTATCCAGCTCAGTGACAATCAATAACTTGGCGCATTGCTAGCGCCACACGGGGGCTGCAGCGGACGCAAATCGTTGCGCTCGTCCTCTTGTTTTATTGCCAGCTCGACTCGGCAGCGACTAACCACAACAAACGGAGCGATCCACGTACACGACGTGTGCCTGTACTGTCAACGGAAAGACAGGGCCGCCTACGTGCTGTAGCAATACGTTGCGAATGCACATAGCACGATACAGGTGCAGTCGTAAACGTAGCATCCCTGCCATCGTCCATACCATGCTGAATACGCCGGTTCTCGTCCGATCCCCGAAGCTAAGCAGCATTGGGCTCAGTCAGTACTTGGTAGGGAGACCACCTGGGAACACCGAGTGCTGATGGCATCCTTCTTTTTGCTTTTTTTATTGCGTGCTTCTGTGACTTATTTTTTTTTTTTCTTACACTCACGTGTGGGTTGTTTTATTTACTGTTACGTTCAACTGGCGCAGCCTACTGGTAGAGCCAACGTCGAAGTGCAAAAAACAATATCCAAGCCGCTAGGCGATTGTACGCAATGACGGTGGTAACCGGTATAAGTAATGGTGCAAAATTTAGTCGCACAAACTGCTAACCGTTTACCTATTACACCCGTATCCAGCTCAGTGACAATCAATAACTTGGCGCATTGCTAGCGCCAAACGGGGGCTGCAGCGGACGCAAATCGTTGCGCTCGTCCTCTTGTTTTATTGCCAGCTCGACTCGGCAGCGACTAACCAGAACAAAAGGAGCGATCCACGTACACGACGTGTGCCTGTACTGTCAACGGAAAGACAGGGCCGCGTACGTGCTGTAGCAATACGTTGCGAATGCACATAGCACGATACAGGTGCAGTCGTAAACGTAGCATCCCTGCCATCGGCCATACCATCCATTCCACTTCCGGCCACCACAGCGGACGGTCACGGAATGTTGTGCTCCGTAGGGGCGGTTCATGCGGCCCAGCCGGGCCGCGGTATCAGGCTTACGGAAACGTCTTCACAGGATTACCAGCTTGTTTTGCCGCATCCGCCATCAGGTATGACCGTGTGTAATACCGTGTTTTTGCACGGTGATTTGAAGGCCAGGCCCTATCGAGTCGAACATTTTCGCGATGCGCTTGACCGTCATAAGCTGTTGCCGGAGGTGGTGGCCCTCGGGGCCTACCAGATGAACCATGTCTGGGCTATAACAGTCAAGGACGAAGTCGGAAAAAAGAAGCTGCTGTCAGCGAAGGCCTTTAGTGTCAAAGAACACCGCTGCGTCGTCATTGACCCTTGCAACCAGGATATTAGAATGAAGCTGTTCTGGCTGCTTCACACGACTCCCGACGAGGACGTCAGAGCAGCCTTTGCGCCGTTCGGAACGGTGACCGAAATTTCCAGGGAGCGGTGGCGAGTGCCAGGGTGCGGCGACAAAGGTTCTCACACGCGTCTGGTATCGTTACGGCTGAAGGCTGGTATGACCATGGAAGACATCCCGCATCAGCTACGAGTATCAGAAGACCATGCGCTCGTGATTGTTCCAGGCAGAGCTCCGCTCTGCCTCCGATGCCGCGGCACCGGCCATATACGGCGCGAGTGCCGTGTGCCACGCTGTGGACTCTGTCGTCGTTTCGGCCACGACGAGACCCAGTGCGTGAAAAGCTACGCTAACGTGACCGGGTCTGGCCGGAGCGACGCGTTAGACGAGCACTTGATGGATCAAGCGGACGCGGAAGAGACTGCTGGAGCGGGCCTCCGGGAGACCCACGAGGCACGGAAGAGAAGCCAGTGGTCATGGCAAGCGTCAAGTGCCAACCCAGAAAGGGCAGTAGCGAGGCAGTGGCCAAGAATGAAGTGCAAAGTGAACCGTCTGCAGAAAATTCTACGGTGCGTGAAAGTGAGGGGGACGCGGAGGCTGCCGAGGGCGTTCTGCGACAGGGCAACTCTGGCGCTGCCTTCATCGAAGAATCCGGCGAGAAAATGGACCAGGCCAGCGCCGTCTCAAAGAGACCTCGCGAAATACCCGATCAAGATGTCAGGCTTGAGCAAGACGACGGTGACAGCAGCGAAGGGCCACCCACGAAGGCTTCCTCTTTCCGGCGGTCTACACTCAAGCCCAAGCCGAACGTTCCGCTCGAGAGGAGGCCGACGCGAGAACATCCACCTGAGGGGCGCCAGACGCCGACCAATCCGCCAGGTGGTCGGCAGACGCCGACCGTCCCACCAGACGGGCGACAGACGCCGACTGTCCCACCAGATAAGCGAACAACGCCGACAGTTCCCCCGCGGTAGCGGGGTGCTGTTCGGTAGAAGGCTCAGTAAGGTCTAGGTGCTGCGGAACCTTTAAGTGAATGATGAGTAGCGCATTTGGTAACGTCATGCCTTCGCCGTATGAGACGGAGCTTATGATGGTGTAGGGTTTTGTTTTTTGTAAGTTTGGCGGTCTTTGATCTCCGAAATGTATTGTAGTTTGTGCTTGCTCTTCTCTTTCAATGGCAAATAATCATGGAATAGCAATACGTATTGGCACGCTTAACGTACGAGGGCTAACGGCTAGACGGCGACAAGCACAATTAAGTCGCCTGATGCTGGAAAACGACATAGATATTCTTGCTGTTCAAGAAACTAAAATTGAAAGCGAAGAGCAAACGGACAAAATGGTTCAGGTTTTTAAATCCCGTTACAACACTTGTGTTTGTCATGGAGTAGGTAAGGCCGGTGGCTGTCTTTTATTTTTGCGTAATTCAATAGGTATTGTTGCGCAGAGTGTAATGTCGGCCCATGATGGGCGATTGGTCCTATGTGATTTCTCTTTCAATAATATTGATTGGCGAGTTGTCTGTGCGTACGCTCCAAACAAAATTAGTGATAGAAAAATTTTTTTAACTTTGTTGAGTCACACCTGACGTGTGAAAGAAATGTTGTTCTTCTTGGTGACTTCAATTGTGTTTGCATGTCCGAAGATAGGGTGCCCAGTAAAATAATACGGGAAACAAGTGCGCATCAACTCTGCGGAATCGTGGCAGACTATGATTTAGTAGACGTTGGAAGCACATTAAGCGGTAACAGTGTTGTTTTTACTCATTTCCAAGGGCAGAGTCACGCTCGACTAGATCGTTTGTACGTATCAGCAAACCTTGCGCGAACGGTCAATAGCTACGCAGTAAAGCACGTGAGCTTCAGTGATCACAGCCTAGTAACGTGTACATTGGGCACGAAACATAGAGGGTCTCACTTTAACTGGGAATTGTGGAAAATGAACGAAACGATCTTAAGTGATGAATGGTTTGTCAAAACGGTAAAAGGAAAAATGGACGTAATGCAAATAGATGCTACAACAAATTGGGCTGAGCTGTGGGAGCAGTTTAAAATTGAAGTGAAAATGAGTGCGATCGAGAGGGCTTGTCTGATGCGTCATAAAGCTAAACAAAGAGAGAAAGAACTGCAAAGCATGCTCGATTATTTTCTAAACGCGGAGTGCACAACACCGGGATTGTTTTCGAAACAGATTAGAGAAATTAAACGCGAACTTGAAAGGGTGGACGCTCAAATTTACCAAGGAGCCGCGATAAGAGCACGATCCGAGAGGCTGTGGCTGGGAGAGGCGCCAACTAAGCGCGCGCTCAGTGACGAAAAGGGTTACGCATCCAAAAACATAATAAAAGAAATTTGTTTTAACAACACAATGTCAAAAGACCCAGAAGTAATTGAAAAAGCTTTCGTTGAACACTACCGAGCGTTGCTCGGTAGGCAGGTGCCCGTAACAGAAGAGTTTGTGAACACCTTTCTAACACTTCTGCCAAAATTACAAGACGAAATAAAAGAGGGACTCGAGAGACCGATCTCTGCGAAAGAAATTACAGAAGCTATAGAAGACTTGGGTAAAGGAAAGGCGCCTGGACCAGACGGCCTAGGAGCAGCTTTCTATAAAACCTTCAAGGCCGAAATAAGCGAGATACTGCACTGTGTAATATCAGAAGCTCATGAAACTAAGCACTTGCCGCCATCATTCAGAAAAAGTCATGTTGTGCTTATACCGAAAACTACCGATACGGTAAAGCTGAAATCTGTTGCTGGATATAGGCCCATAAGTCTTACGAATTCGGATTATAAAATCTACATGAAGGTGCTCGGAAAAAGGATGCAGTCAGTTATTAAATCCATAGTAGGCCCACACCAAACATGCGGTATTAGGAATAGAACAATATTGTCGAATATTCACATCGCTAGGAGTATATTGGAATGCTGTGATGCGAACCTCGAAGGTGTAGCAATGGTTCAGTTAGACCTAGAAAAAGCTTTTGACAGGGTTGCTCACAGCATACTTTTTGCCCTGCTAAAACACATTAATGTAGGCGAAGTGATTCAGGACGGAGTAGCCATGGCTTATGAGAACTGTTCCGCTCACCTTATAATCAATAAAAGACTCAGCGAAAATATACCAGTATTATCCAGTGTGCGCCAGGGGTGCCCTTTGTCGCCCTTACTTTTTGCGATTTTTCTTGAACCTTTCTGTTTGAAGGTACGAGAAAACGAAAACATTCGCGGCTACCGTCTTTTAACTCGGGAAGTAAAAATACTAGCTTACGCAGATGACATCGCACTTTTTTGCATTGACCAAGAGAGCATTCGGGAGGCAGTCAAGGATGCAAGAAAGTTTTGCAGTCTAACGGGGAGTGCCATAAGCTGGCCAAAAAGCTTAGGCTTCTGGCACGGTGAATGGGACAGCCGGCCTGCAGTGTTAGAAACAGTACCGTTCACAGATACGCCAACCAGTTATCTTGGTATTCCTTTGGAATACTATCGCGATACCACGACGCAATGGACTGAACAAACTGAGCGGGCTAAAGCACAAACAACGAAGTGGGGAGGCAAGAATCTGTCAATATTCACGAGAGCCACTGTCTGCAATTTATTTCTTGTCGCTAAAGTGTTTTATATGTTGCAAGTTTTATGTATATCCCGAGTGTGTGTACAAAAGTTGCACAGGGTTTTTGCTATGTTCGTGTGGGGATCAGGATGGGAGCGCACGAGTCGTCTGAATCTGTTTCACGCTGTGCAGAAGGGAGGGTTGGGTTTGTCGCATTTATTTTTGAAACAAGTAGTGTCGCGTTTCATGTTCTTGCGCGACGAAAGCGATTGTTTTTTGCGGTGCGTTATCCAGACGCGATTAGGTGACGTACTGCCAGAATATGTTGTGACGTCGTATGGCATACGTCAAGTGGTTGTCCGAGGTTTTTTGTTTGAAGTGATAAGCTCTTTCCGTTTTCTAAAAGTACACTTTTCTTTGGAATACCTGAACACAGTCGCAAGAAAGCGATTATACCGAGATTTAGTTAATATCATGTGTCCAGTACCAATATACCGTGCAGTATATGCACTGGGGCGTGAGCAGAATGTCTCAAAAAGAGTTAAGAAAATGCCTGTAAGAGCAACAACAAAAACCTTTTTTTTCATGCTACACACTGGCACGCTTCCTGTCAAGCCATGGCTGCAGGAGAAGGGGATCTTTGTACCCTGGAGTGTGAATTGCCAGATATGTCAGAAACCGGAGACAATGGAGCATATTTTTCTGGAGTGCAGGGACTCAGTCTTCCTTTGGGACATTCTACAAAGGACACTAAAAAAAGAATTTCCTTTAACACCTTTTGGAATCCGCTTTTACCGTTTGAAGAGACAGAAGGCGTGCCATGTGATATGGTGATGTTACTCTGCATGCACAGCGTGTGGAAAACACGAATGGCGGTGCGTAATGAGGATGTTGACGCAAAACCGGCCAAAGAATATTTTGCTGAAAATGTATTGTACATTCGCGAAGCGTTTAAAGCGCTCAGCGAACCACCTGAGTGGTTAACAGCATTTGAACAGCTTGCAAACTTTCAGCCTTTTTAAACCAAAATTAAACGACAAGGTACACCCGCACATTGAACTGTCTTTTTTGTTTTGTAATCGCAGCGGAGAATAGGTGTGAATCGTGTATTTGTTATAAAACAGGCAATAAAGAAAAAAAAAATCGGCCATACCACGCTGAATACGCCGGTTCTCGTCCGATCCCCGAAGCTAAGCAGCATTGGGCTCGGTCAGTACTTGGGAGGGAGACCACCTGGGAACACCGAGTGCTGATGGCACCCTTCTTTTTGCTTTTTTTATTGCGTGCTTCTGTGACTTTTTTTTGTTTTGTTTTACACTCTCACGTGTGGGTGGTTTTATTTACTGTTACGTTCAACTGGCGCAGCCTTGTGGTAGAGCCGACGTCGAAGTGCAAAAACAATATGCAAGCCGCTAGGCGATTGTACGCGCAGTGACGGTGGTAACCGGTATAAGTAATGGTGCAAAATTTAGTCGCACAAACTGCTAACCGTTTACCTATTACACCCGTATCCAGCTCAGTGACAATAACTTGGCGCATTGCTAGCGCCAAACGTGGGCTGCAGCGGACGCAAATCGTTGCGCTCGTCCTCTTGTTTTATTGCGAGCTCGACTCGGCAGCGACTAACTACAACAAACGGAGCAATCCACGTACACGACGTGTGCCTGTACTGTCAACGGAAAGACAGTGCCGCGTACGTGCTGTCGCAATACGTTGCGAATGCACATAGCACGATACAGGTGCAGTCGTAAACATAGCATCCCTGCCATCGGCCATACCATGCTAGACTCGTTCCGGGCACCGCAGTGAACCGACGTGGTATCATGTGCTCCGACGGAGCGGCGTTGGCGGCCGCGAAGGGCCGCGGTAACAGGAATGCTGTTTTTGAAGACGAGGATTATCAGGTGATTTTGCCGCACTTGCCTACCGGTCGAATCGTCCTTAATACTGTTTTTTTACTCGCGGACGTCCGTGGAAGACCGTACAAGGTTGAGGATTTCCGCGACGCTCTGGTTCGTCTGGAACTGCTCCCCGAAGTAGTTGCTTTGGGGGCGTATCAGATGAATCACGTGTGGGCGGTCATGATGAAGACGACTGAAGCCACAAAGAAACTGCTTGCTATCCGAAGCATCATTGTTAAAGAACGGCGCTGTATTGTCGTTGACCCCACCAATCAAGGCGTGCGCTTGAAGTTACACTGGATGCTGCCAAACGTGTCAGATGAAGACATCAGACAAGCTCTTGCCCCATACGGAACGGTTACGGACGCGGCGAAAGAACGGTGGCGTGTTCAAGGGATTTTGGACAAGGGCTCAACGACGCGGTCGGTGATCCTGCAGCTTAAGGCAGGTACTACAGTCGACGATATTCCGCACCAACTACGCATAGCAGGGGAGCTCGTCCTGGCCGTCATTCCGGGCCGCGCCCCTCTTTGCCTGCGGTGCCATACAACCGGTCATATTCGCCGGGACTGTCGAGTTCCACGCTGCGAGGTCTGCCGCCGCTTCGGCCATGAACGATCTCAGTGCGTCAAGACATACGCCGTCGTCGCAGGACCAACGAGAAGAGAAGAAGAGGTATCTGAACACCTCATGGATGAGGCTGAAGTTGAAGATATTTCTCCGGTTAAGAGCGACAAGGTTGGCAACGCGGTCACACAAAAGCAGTCTCTCCACCCCAAAAACTTGTGCCCAGACAAGAAAACCAGCGACGAGGCTGATACTCGGGAAAAGACTGAAAACGGGGAGCCTGAAAATCAGAGTTTCGCTACAGAACAGAGTGAAGTCCCCTCGAAGTCGTCGCCTGCCACTACGTGTGCGGAGGCGTCTGCTACGACTGACGTCGACATGTCAGCAGCCACTAGCATGCCTGCGAAGCGGGCACACGAGGAAACGATCGGCGTAACCGGGACCTCTGGAGCAACGACATGCAGCGAACCACCTACAAAGGCGGCTCAGCTGCGACGTACGCCTTTCAAGCCGAGGTCCCACGTCCAAGTCGAGCGGAGACCCGAGACGGGGGCGCCTCCGTAGCGGCTTCGTTTCGGGTAGTGCAACCTAGATATGGCCACCACGCGTGATACCGCCAGCTTGACTGGCGGAACCATGTACTACAGAATGGAGGACACCACTTTATGCATAGTGCATGGGTTGCTCAAGGTAAGCGCTATGCGACCCGATTGTTCTTGCTCATAATGGAGGCCGCAATTAACACCGCGATTCGTATTGCCACGCTAAATGTCCGAGGAATAAGCACGAGGCGGCGGCAATATCAATTGAGTCGTATCTTTCTGGAAAACGATCTCGACATAATCGCAGTTCAGGAAACCAAGATAGCGAGTCAAGAGCAGACGGATCGCATGGTGCAACAATTACAATGTATGCGTCTGTCATGCGGCCGGCACATCAGGGGGCTGCGCTATTTTTTTGCGCAATAGCCTAAATATAAGTGTAGAAGCAGTCACAGTGTGTGAAACGGGACGCATGGTTGTTGTCGATTTTACCTTGAAGTTTTATGGCGATTTATCTGTATTTACGCCCCTAATAGAGAGAGCGAGAGACAGTCTTTTTTTGAACGAGTTGAGGATTATTTAAAGACCGATAAGCTTTTGGTTTTGCTTGGCGATTTCAACTGTGTTTGTTTTCTGGAGGATCGCGTGAAAAAACTACCGCTGTATGATCGTAGTGTACTGGTATTGAACAATCTTGTCAGTGAATACAACCTGGAAGACGTCGGCTGTCTGTTGTACGATCACAGTGTACCGCGTTTTACTCATTTTCAAGGACTTAGCCATGCTCGGCTAGATAGAGCTTATGTGTCACTGGAACTGGTGCCGTTATGTAAAACGTACGAGAACAAGCAAGTCTCTTTTAGTGACCACAGTTTGGTTGCCTTCACAATAGGAACAAAAGAACGAAAAACAAACTTCTCGTGGGATTAGTGGAAATTTAACGATAAGCTACTCAACGATGACTGTTTCGTAAATGACATTAAAGAAAAACTTGGACGATTGATTGTAGCTGAAGAGAAATATGTAGTCACCATGTGGGAAGATTTTAAAAATGAATTGAAGATGACTGCTACAGAAAGGGCAACTAAACTGAAACAAGAAGAAAAAGGGAAAGAAAAAGCCCTGAGGAGTAAACTCGACTTTCTACTTAATGTAGAAAGCACAGAACCTGGCCAAGTCATGAAGGAAATCAAGAAAGTTAAAAGCCAGTTAGAAATCATTGACACAGACAAGTACCGTGGTGCCATGATAAGATCCCGTGCAGAAAGATTGTGGCAAGGGGAAACACCGAATAAACGTGCGCTAAGTGACGAGAAAGCTTACGCTCGCCGCAGTGATATAAAACAGATAAGCTACAATGACGAAGTAACGAGTGACCGTAGGACCATTGAACGCGCCTTTGTTGAACACTATGGAGACTTGTTTGGCGAAAGAAAAACTGATCTGGGTGGCTTCATAAGCCAATTCCTACATCTTATGCCACGATTGGAAGAAAACGTTAAACAAGGCCTCGAAGCGTCTATAACTGTGCGTGAAGTTGAAGCGGCTATAGAAGAACTAGGCTCAGGAAAGGCACCTGGGCCGGATGGATTAAGCACAGCCTTCTACAAAACTTTTAAAGCAGAAATAGCACTAATTATGAAGAAATTTTTAGTGCAGTCCTACAAAAACAACCGAATACCCGCGTCATTTCGAACAGCTCAGATGGTCCTGATACCAAAATCTGACGATCCTGTAAAGCGCTTGTCTGTTGCATCGTACCGCCCCATTAGCCTTGCGAACACTGACTATAAAATTTTTATGAACATACTGGCGAAAAGGTTACAGGGCGTAATAAAACTTTTAGTTGGAACCCACCAAACGTGTGGGATTAAAGGGCGCACAATAACTACCAATGTACACGTCGCCAGAAGCATTTTAGAATGCGTCGATGCTTTCGAGGGTAAAGTTGCAATGTTGCAGCTAGACCTGGAGAAGGCATTTGACCGTGTGGCTCATGATATTCTCTTCGAGATTTTAGAATACACGAACATAGGATCAGTGATTATAGATGGATTAAAAATGGTATATACAGACTGCAGCACACGGCTGATTATTAACAAAAGTCTCACGAGAAGTGTCAATGTCTGCTCATCTCTGAAACAGGGGTGCCCAATTTCGTCTTTGCTTTTCGCAATATACCTGGAGCCTTTTTGCTTAGTCATTAAGGAGAACCAAAGAATAAGAGGTTTCAAATTACAGCAAAGTGAGGTGAAAGTGCTTTCCTACGCAGACGATCTAGCAGTGTTTTCCGATGACTATGACAGTGTCAGCGAAGTGGTAACTCTGGCGAAAACTTATTGTGAAAAAACAGGTAGTGCCATATACTGGGATAAGTGCATCAGGTTTTGGCATGGCGCGTGGCAAAGCAAACCACGCAGTTTCGCAAACATACAGTGGGGGACCATGCCTGCTAAATATCTTGGCGTGCCGCTTGAGCATTACAGAGACAGTAAGCAGTTCTGGGAACAGGAAACACAGACGGCGAAGGAAAAAGCGCTGGCATTGCAAGGGCGCAATCTCCCAATGTTCGCGCGCTCCACTGTGTGCAACATTTTTCTGGTTGCAAAAATATGGTACATACTACAAGCGCTATTCATGTCGTGAGTGAATGTACAGAAACTGCATCGAGTGTTCGCTGTGTTCATTTGGAACTCAACTTGGGAACGCTGCAGCCGCTCTAATCTGTTCAGATCAGTTCGCAGCGGTGGTCTTGGACTGTC
Organism: Dermacentor andersoni; assembly: GCF_023375885.2. Lineage (NCBI taxonomy): Eukaryota > Metazoa > Arthropoda > Arachnida > Ixodida > Ixodidae > Dermacentor > Dermacentor andersoni. Next base: position 198,007,164 of record NC_092817.1, on the reverse strand, counting down.
ACACCTATTTGTACGCCAGATTGTATCGCGGTTTATGTTCTTGCGGAACCACAGTGATCCATTTTTGCGCACCATGACACAAGTGCGATTAGGTAATCTGTTACCTGACTTCCTTGTTTCGTGTTCAAATGTTAAATCCCCTCCTGTGAAAGGTTTACTTCAGGAAGTAGTGTTATCTTTCCGTATGCTTAGTGTTCGATTCTCTCTAGAATATTTAAGTTCCGTCAAAAGAAAGAAATTGTACCATGATATGATAGACTCATTAATGCCAGTTCCAATGTATAGGTTAGCATACTATGGAGGTTCAGGCGATGATGTTCTCAAAAGGGTCAAAAGAATGCCTGTGAAACCATCGGTAAAATCATTCTTCTTCAAACTCCACACAAATACCTTGCCAGTAAAGACTTGGCTGGCCGACAAGGGAATATATGTGCCGTGGACCACCGATTGCATAATGTGTAAAAAACCAGAGACTGTCGACCACGTCTTCATTGATTGTTGGGATCCCTTGTTTCATTGGGACATCTTACAACGAACATTAAAGAAAGCATTACCAATAACCCCACGTGGTATCAGGTACTTAGACACAGGCAATAACGATATTCCACATGACCTTATTATGCTGCTGAGCCTCCATAGTATATGGTCCACAAGAATGTCGGTATGTCATGCTGATGTGAATGCCCATTCTGTGCGAGAAAACTTTATTGAAAGTGCCGTCTACATGCGTGAAGTGTGCAAAGCCCAGAAAGAACCGCGCGATTGGTTGCCGCTGTTCGATGAGTTGGCTAAATTCAAGCGATTTTAATTTCAGAGAGTCAGCATAAGCTAAGCTGATTCTCTTTTTAACAATGTATTCGCATGGCATTTCTGTAACGAGGAAATAAAGAAGAAAAAATCGGCCATACCATGCTGAATACGCCGGTTCTCGTACCGCCGACCCGCAAGGGCAGCCACCAAAGCCGCCAACGATCGAGATCCCGTTCCCGGGATGGCCCGATCAGGGCAGACCAGGCGCCATCGGCCGGCTCCAAGGACGGCCGCCGCTGGGAGACGATGGGGAAAGGAGGCAGTCGTAGCTCGAGCGCAAGACGCCGGGGGTCCCGTTCGAGGTCCCGGACCAGATCAAGAACCCGGGTCGAGTCCAACCAACGAGGGATACTCGCCGAGAAAAAGGTGGGCTGGATCAACAGGTCTTCCGTCGCTCTAGGGAACGACAGAGAGTTCCCACCCCTCAACCCTACCCCACCTCCCCCCTCTAACCAAAACGCCGCAACACGCCAAGAGTGCGGCGAATGTACAGAACTTAAAAGACTAATCGAAAGGCAAAACACCCAGATTCAGGAACAGAATGTGCAGATCAGAGCACTCATGAGTAAAATAGAAGCGCTAGTTAGCGGCAACTCAGCAACTAAAATAACCAAAACGAGCACGGTGCCCGAGGACGCCAACGAGAAACGCAAGGTGCCGCGGAGGGACCCCCTCTCACCCCGTCAAGAGCGGAGAGGAGATGCGCAGCCCATGCAACAAGCATTGAATGTTCAAGAAGAGATGGACGCTGAAACCACCGCTGACTGCAAGACGGCAGCAGCGGCACCGCAGACGTCACATCAACAACAGCAACCGCCGCAAGAGGGCAAACTGGCAGCGATACTCGCAGCCATCAATCAAATTAACGAGAATCTCGGCAATATGAATGTCAGGTTAGAGGCCTTCGAGGGTCAAATAAAGATCCTGTCAGTCAAGCACGAACGACTGGCGGCGAAGACAGCGACAATAACCGTGAAGAACGAGTTCGCAGCGCTAAGGAATGAACGCGCCAATAAAGTCAAGGAATCGATCGCGTACAGGCGCGGTCGCATCAAAACGTTAAAGGAAGATGGCGCAGACGCCGAACAGTAGAAAGCAAATCCGCGGGGGGGAAACAACGATCATTTACCAATGGAATTGCAGGGGCATCCGCACCAAGGAAGCCGAGTTACAACTTCACATAGATGGGCTCGACCAGAAACCGGATCTGATCGCGTTACAAGAGACACACGGCAGACCCAGACTCCCGGGTTAGGTGACCTACACGGATCCGACGGAAGCGGGACGGCGTTACTGGTGCGCACCAACATAGCAGCCACCCAGCACCTCACGGCGCAAAAGGGCTGCGAACACACGCTGGTCGAGGTTCACACAAGGACTATTGGCAGAGCCGGAAACCTGTTTGTAATGAGCGCATACTGCAGACCGTCACAAAGGCAGTACGACTTCGAAACAACAGTAAGCCAGGCGAAGAGGTTGGCGGGGAACAGGCCGCTCCTGGTCCTAGGCGACTTCAACGCCCCTCACACTACATGGGGTTACAAATACCAATCTAAACGAGGCCAGGCTCTAGCACAGGCAATGGAGGACCAAGGAATGGCGCTCCTTAATGAACCGGGCGTCGTCACCCGAAAGGGAAACAGCGTCAACAGGGACACTACCCCGGACCTGTCGTGGATGGCGGGCTCCCTAGAAGTGGCCTGGCGGAACGAAGACGTAGACCTGGGCTCCGACCACAGCATCATAAGTGTAACGATCAAGGGACCAAGGTACCGGGCAGCCCTCGGCAAAGCCCGGATCACCGACTGGGACCGAATGCGCAAGCACGCGGACGAAGAAAACGAGAACTCCGGAGAAAACGAGGAGGAGGGCAGACATCAAACGTACGCAGAATGGGCGCGAGAACAAAAGATCGCGCTCGACAGTTTTACTCAAGAAGTTGTAACAACGATGCAGACGCCCTTCGTCGACGCCAAACTAGCACACATGTGGGAGGCGCGGCACTCGCTCACGCGAAGATGGAAGCGTCAACGACGAAACAAGAAGCTCGTCAAACGCATCGCGCTCCTCAACAAACAGATCGCTGAATACGCAACTAAGCTGTGCCGAGAGAACTGGATGAGTACGTGCGACGGGCTGCAGGGAAAGCTCTCGGCGCGCAAGACCTGGTGCCTGCTCAGACACCTGATCGACCCGTTGAGCAGCAAGACCGCAACCAACCGCAACCTCGCCAAAGTTCTGAACGCTTACGATGGCAACGGCCAAAGGCTCATTGAAGACCTCAAGGCGATCTATCTCAAGACGGAGAGAGGGCGGTTTCCGATACCGGACGAGTACGGGGGACCGGAAAATCCGGCATTGGATGAACCGTTCACCATCACGGAGTTATTAAGAGCCATAGACGAGAGTAATAAGACGAGCGCACCCGGAACGGACGCCATTACATACAAGCTGCTCAATAACATGAGTGATGCGGCGGCAGACGGGCTCCTGGGTCACATCAACAGAACTTGGGAAAGTTCGAAGTTGCCCGCAGAATGGAAAGAGGCCGAGGTACGGTTCATACCTAAACCCGGCAAACCTCTGACGATCGAGAACATGCGCCCTATCTCGCTCACGTCCTGTGTGGGCAAGGTGATGGAACGCATGGTTCTCAGAAGACTTCAAGCACACCTGGACGAGACAAATCAGATGCCAGCGACCATGTATGGATTCCGCCAGCACCTGAGCACCCAAGCCGTCCTGATCCAATTACACGAATTAGTGATTAAAAGAGCAACGAGGCACGCGCCCCGGGGTATACTGGCTTTGGACCTGAAAGGGGCCTTCGCCAACGTGTCCCACGCCAGCATGCTCGAGAACCTGCGCAAGACGGGTTGTGGCCGCAAGACCTACGGCTATATTAAATATTTCCTAACCAATAGAACAGCAACTATCCGGATAGGAAATGAACGGTCAGAGCCTGTGGAGCTCGGAGACAGGGGTACCCCACAGGGGTCTGTCCTGTCGCCTCTGCTTTTAAACCTAGCACTCCTGCCCCTGCCCGAACTACTCAATCAGATCGAGGGCGTGGACCACGCGTTCTATGCCGACGATATAACGGTGTGGACGAACCCAGCGGGGTCCGACGCCTGGGCGGAGGAAGCCCTGCAGAGAGCGGCAACGACCGTCCACGAGTATGCCACGACCTGCGGCCTGAGCTGCGCTCCACAGAAATCGGAGCTGCTCATGGTACAGCCCGGAAGACCGAACAAAGAGCCGCCGCCAAACATAATCATCACCATCGACGGCACAGTGATCAAACCAACGCAGCAGATCCGGATACTGAGCCTTCTGTTGCGCAGCGACGGCAAGGCGCACGCAGCCGTCAACAAAATCAAGACCACATCGGAGCAAGTCCTGAGCATGATCCGGAGAGTCACCAACAGGAACAGAGGAATCAAAGAAGAAGACGCACTGCGCCTGGTGCAGGCATTCGTCGTGTCACGCGTAACCTACTCCGCCCCGTACCTCCAGCTTGCAAAGGTGAACCGCGAGACGCTGAACACGACGATAAGGAAAGCAGTGAAACTCGCGATGGGCATCCCAGTCTACTCGTCAACGCAGAAGCTGCTGGAAATGGGTGCCCACAACACGGTGGAAGAGCTGGTGGAAGCACACCTATCCCACCAGAGAGTAAGGCTGAGCCGGACAGAGCACGGTCGGGCCATCCTACGCAAGATAGGATGGCAAATTGAACAGCAACCGACAAAGGAGCCACTCCCCACAACGTGGAGAGACATTATTAAGACCAAAGCTCTCCCCCGGAACATGCAGCCGGGGAGGAACGACGAGAGACGCTCTGCGCGGGCCAAGGCAATGGCTCGACAGCTGGAAAAGGACCCAGAGGTTCTCTACACGGACGCCTCGCTTCCCAAGCACGGAACCAGAGCAACGGCGGTCGTCACCACCATCGATAAACAGGTCACAGGCGCGTCGATACGGACGGCGAATATAGCCGAAGCAGAAGTGGCCGTGGCCCTCGCACTCGCACAACCGGGAGTGAGGACCGTGGTCACAGACTCCCAGACCGCCTACGCAAGCTACCGCAAGGGGAACATCTCTCCCGCGGCACTAGCGATCCTCACCAAATGCAAATCACCAGGACGGGCCGTTGAGCTTGTGTGGGTCCCGGCTCACTCGCAAGTGGAAGGCAACGCACTCGCCGACAACTATGCCCGAGAACTGTCAATCCGGGCCGAGGACGAGCCAGAGCTACCGCACCCCGTGACAAGCTACAAAGAAATCACGCAAATGTACAGAAGCGGCAGATGTAGGCTTCCCCGTCCGCATCCGCAACTCAGCCGACAGCAGCAAACGATCTTGCGACGCACGCAAGCGGGGTCGCTAGCGCATCTCGTGCTCTTGCACAAGATGTTCCCAACAGAGCATGACACTTTATGCCCTTTTTGCAGACGGTCAAAAGGCACACAAGCACACATCATTGCAGAATGCACTAAGCTCAAGAACCCCCCACCATCCCTACCCCCCACCCTGCCCAGCCGCAACCCCCCCGAGCGATGGGAGACCTTGATGTCCAGCCCCGACCTACCGACCCAGCTCGCGCTGGCGGCTAGGGGCCAGGAACTGCTGGACGCATATGGGACCTGAGAATAAGGTTCCACCCCATCTGGTGCCAGCGCGCACCAACCGTCACTAACGCTCAGTTCAAAAGTTGATTCTCTCTCTCTCTCTCGTCCCATCCCCGAAGCTAAGCAGCATTGGGCTCGGTCAGTACTTGGGAGGGAGACCACCTGGGAACACCGAGTGCTGATGGCACCCTTCTTTTTGCTTTTTTTATTGCGTGCTTCTGTGACTTTTTTTTTTTTACACTCACGTGTGGGTGGTTGCATTTACTGTTACGTTCAACTGGCGCAGCCTACTGGTAGAGCCAACGTCGAAGTGCAAAAACAATATGCAAGCCGCTAGGCGATTGTACGCGCAGTGACGGTGGTAACCGGTATAAGTAATGGTGCAAAATTTAGTCGCACAAACTGCTAACCGTTTACCTATTACACCCGTATCCAGCTCAGTGATAATCAATAACTTGGCGCATTGCTAGCGCCAAACGTGGGCTGCAGCGGACGCAAATCGTTGCGCTCGTTCTCTTGTTTTATTGCGAGCTCGACTCGGTAGCGACGAACCACAACAAACGGAGCAATCCACGTACACGACGTGTGCCTGTACTGTCAACGGAAAGACTGTGCCGCGTACGTGCTGCAGCAATACGTTGCGAATGCACATAGCACGATACAGGTGCAGTCGTAAACATATCATCCCTGCCATCGGCCATACCATGCGGCTGATTCTGCTTCCGGCCACCGAGCGTGACGGACGCATGATGACAGGCTCCGTTGGAGCGGCTTCAGCGGCCTTTTCTGGCCGCGGAAACAGGACGATGGAACAGGAGGGCACCTACCAAGTTGTTCTGCCAGGTCTGCCAACAGGTCGTTATGTTTTAAATACAGTTTTTTTGCACGCTGATATCACGGCGCGACCGTACCGGATTGAAGATTTCCGTGACGCATTGGCACCGCATTCGCTTCTTCCGGATGTTATCGCCCTGGGGGCGTATCGCATGAGCCATGTCTGGGCTATCACTTTCAAGGACGCGGACGCGGTGAAGAAGATCTCGAGCATCGGGGAGCTGCGTGTAAAAAACCGGCGCTGCCTGGTGATTGACCCGGCGAACCAGGACGTTCGACTGAAGCTCCACTGGCTTCTACACAATGTGCCTGATGAGGACGTGCGTGTCGCCTTTGCGCCCTATGGAAAAGTTACCGAAGTAGCCCGGGAGCGCTGGCGTGTGCAAGGTATGACAGAGAAGGGATCAACCACCCGGCTTGTCACCCTCAATTTGAAAGCGGGCGTGAAGTTGGATGACTTGCCACACCAGCTGAGCGTTGGCGGTGAGTTGGCGCTTGTCGTGGTACCAGGCAGACCCCCGCTGTGCCTTCGGTGTCGCGGTACGGGCCACATCCGCAAGGAATGTCGAGTCCCGCGTTGCCGAATCTGCCGACACTTCGGGCACGAAGAATACCAGTGTACTCGCACTTACGCGAGCATTACAGGCCCGGGAACCAGCGAGGACTCGTCCGAGATGCTGATGGACGAGACGGATGCTGAGGAAGCAGCCCGTGTGGGTGGACAACCACAGCGCCATACTCAGCCATCGTTCACGACTCTGGTGAAGCAGAAGGCGGGGCCCTCCGGCGCAACAGATGGTAGTGTACAGGCGCAGCATAAGCCATGAACAGGACGACGATGACAAGGCAAAGGAGGCGGCGAAAGCCGCGGACGCTAAAGAAAGCAGCGTGGAGACCCCCGGCATTGATACCATGGAGACGAACCAGGAAGCGGCGAGCACCATTGCTGGAAAACGTCCCATGAAGAAAACGGAGACGTCAAGCTGCAGCCAGGCGGTAGCGGCGATGAGCCTCCGCCGAAGGCAGGGGGAGTGAGACGCTCGTCTTTAAAACCGCGGCCGAACCTTCCGGCCGACCCGCGGAAGGCGGGGAAACAGCCTCCGTAGTAACACAGTGTCCTGGTCGGTGTCAGCGCCGGTTGTGTTGGTCGACTTGTGTCAAGAGGTCCTGGCAGTCGTGAGGAAGGCTACGTCAACCATGAAGGTAGGCACCATGCGGATAGAGGCGTTTCTTCTTCTAAGACATGGCTTTTAATCTTATTGCTCCACTTCGAGTTGCGACTTTGAACGTCAGAGGTCTGGGAGCAAGAAGGCGACAATACCAGCTTAATCGCCTTCTTCTGGATAACGATATTGACATAATTGCTTTACAAGAGTCGAAAATAGAGAGCCAAGAGCACACTGACCGCATGGTGTCTTCCTTTCAAGCAAACTTTCATGTGTGCGTTTGTCATTCTGTTCGGACGTCGGGTGGGTGCCTTGTATTCATACGTAAGACGTTAAGAGTGAACGTAGAGTCTGTATTTGCATGCCCAAGTGGTCGCCTTTTGATTGCTGATTTCACATTTTCGAATTTTTGGTGGCGAATTGTTTGTGTATATGCTCCTAATGTAGAAAGCGAGCGTAAAATTTTCTTTGAATCACTTGAGCCATAGATGAATGGCGACAAGTTTTTGCTTGTACTGGGAGACTTCAACTGTGTGTGCGCCGCAGCTGACAGAGTGAAGTTTAGGGCACTGAGAGACAAGAGCTCTGAAGTTTTGAATACTTTTGTGCATGAGTATGCTCTCGAGGATGTTGGCAATGTGTTTTCCACTGGGACCCACCCAGAATACACGCACTTTCAGCGGGAGAGCCATGCGACACTAGACAGAATGTATGTATCTGTCGATCTTATGCCGCTATGCTCAAGTTATGACGTTAAACCTGTGCCTTTCAGTGATCATTGCCTCGTGAGCATGACTTTAGGAATGAAGGGCAGGAAATTGCGCCTTAACTGGCACTTATGGAAATCGAACACAAAGCTTTTGGAGGATGAAGGGTTCATTATGCAAGTAAAGACCAAGCTAGACAAACTGCTAGACGCGCAGCCAGCTAGTTTTGCAACTGAATGGGAGGGGTTCAAAGAGTGGGTAAAAATGAAAGCAATAGAAAAGAGCAGCGTGGCTCGCTATAAAGAGAAAGAAAAAGAAAAAGAAATGAACGGGCAACTTGAATGGATGCTGAGCATGGAAAATAGCGCGCCGGGAACTTTCACGAAAGAAATACGGGAAGTGAAATGCCAGCTCGAAAGAATCGACGCCGACAGGTATAGGGCCGCCGTCATACGCGCAAGGTCTGAAAAATTGTGGGCTGGCGAAACGCCGACAAAACGAGCGCTATCAGACGAGAAAAGATACGCTGGCCAGAAAGAAATTAGGAGCATCCGATTTGACGGCCCGACTTCGGAAGATGCGAGAGACATTCAGTGTGCTATAACCGAACATTTCACAGAACTACTTAGCAATAAGCTCGAGACCATAGAAGGCTTCCATGTAGACTTCTTGAGGCTGGTGCCAAGACTAGATGATGAAATTAAGGAACGTCTTGAACTGCCTATAACTTTACAGGAGATAGAAAAAGCAATAGACGACCTACCATCTGGGAAAGCTCCTGGACCAGATGGGCTAAGTGCGGCCTTTTATAAAACCTTTAAGCTTCCTGTTGCACAGTGCATGCTCCATGTGATAACTGAGGCTTATGAACGCAAACAGGTTCCATTGTCTTTCAACACGTCTCACATCGTTCTCATTCCCAAGACTGATGATCCGGAAGAACGACTGTTGGTGGGGTCATATCGACCGATTAGTCTCACCAACGTCGACTACAAAGTGTTTATGAAGGTTCTAGCAAAAAGACTGCAGCCTGTGATCACGAAATTGGTAGGGTCTCACCAGACGTGTGGAATTAAAGGCCGTAGCATCGCTACAAATATACATGCCGCACGCAACGTATTAGAGTGTGTCGATGCAGTTGGCGGTCAGATAGCAATGATGCAGCTCGACTTGGCGAAAGCCTTTGACCGCGTCTCCCACGAAATCCCTTTTTCCATCCTGGAACACTCCAAACTAGGTGACGTTATAGTAGAGGGCGTAAAAATGGCCTACAAGAACTGTACGACCCGCATTATAGTTAATGGCGATCTCACTGACAAACTTGCTGTACGTTCTTCAGTAAGACAGGAATGCCCGCTTTCCCCCTTGCTTTTCGCAGTGTATTTAGAGCCACTATGCCTGGCAATTATCAACTCTGACCGAATTTCAGGTTACAGACTGCAGTCATCACACCTGAAAGTACTCGCGTATGCTGACGATATAGCGGTTTTTTGCGCTGATACACAGAGCATCTGTGAAGCGACAACTGTGATTGAAAAATTATGCGCTCAGACTGGAAGTCAGATCAATTGGGGAAAAAGTTCCGGTTTTTGGCATGGCGAATGGGACGTAACAGCGGGTTGTTTTTCTCGGCTTCGATGGTCCACCTTGCCAACGCGGTATCTAGGAGTACCTCTGGATTGTTATCGGGATCCCAGCTCGTACTGGAAAGAAGAAACTTCGAGAATGAAAGAGAAAGCGGTCGCGTGGCAAGGAAAACAGCTATCAATGTTTTCCCGTGCCTCTATCTGTAATGTCTTTTTGATTTCGAAGCTCTGGTATGTCATGAATGTGCTGTGTGCGACCCGAACAGCTATTCAAAAAATGCATCGTGTTTTTGCTGTTTTTATTTGGGCGTCCACCTGGGAAAGAACCAGCCGAACTAACCTGTTTGTTACCGTTAAAAGCGGAAGCCTTGGCCTGGCGCATCTTTTTTTGCGTCAAGTGGTCTCGCGATTTATGTTTTTGCGTGATCAAAGTGATCCCTTTCTAAGATCTGTTATGCAAGTGCGCCTACAGAGACTGCTCTTTGGAAGGGTAGTCTCCTCTGATAACATGTGTGGTGCTGTGACAGGATACTTGCGCGAGGTTGTTCTTTCGTGCAAGATGTTGGAAGTACGTTTCAGCCCTGAATACCTATGTAATGTCAATAAGAAAATGCTGTACAAAGCGTTGGTTGACGTGATGTTGCCGGTACCCATTTATCGGACACCACACTTTGGAGGCCCAGGGCAAGATATTTTAAAAAGAGTTAAGAACATGCCCGTTAGACCTGTGGTCAAAACTTTTTTTTTTTAAGCTGCATTCCGGTACGCTGCCTGTTAAAACCTGGCTGCATGATAAAGGTTTTTTCGTGCCATGGACAACAAACTGCTTGCTATGCAGGAAGCCCGAGACAGTGGAACATGTTTTCCTAGAATGTTGGGATCCAATTTTTTATTCGGATGTCCTTCAGAGGACGATTAAAAAGGAACTCCCTTTAAGTCCTTACGGCATCCGGTACTTATCAGTTGAAAGTGAAGAAGTGCCCTACGATTTAATTATGCTTCTTGGCCTCCACAGTTTGTGGAAAACGCGAATGCAGGTGCGACATGCAGACATAAATACAAGATCCGCACATGAAAACTTCATCGAAAGCGTTGTTTATCTTCGCGAATGTTTCAGGGCTCAGACTGATCCACCAGAGTGGATATCACTGTTTGATGATTTGTCACAAATGAAAAGTTTTTAGCACCACTCGCCTCAGCCCAAGTGTGGCTGAAGTGTTTTACCATATATTACTTTGTATTACACGTCCAAGACGGCAATAAAGAAAAAAAAATCGGCCATACCATGCTGAATACGCCGGTTCTCGTCCGATCCCCGAAGCTAAGCAGCCTTGGGCTCGGTCAGTACTTGGGAGGGAGACCACCTGGGAACACCGAGTGCTGATGGCACCCTTCTTGCTTTTTTTTTTTACCCTCACGTGTGGGTGGTTGCATTTACTGTTACGTTCAACTGGCGCAGCCTACTGGTAGAGCCAACGTCGAAGTGCAAAAACAACATGCAAGCCGCTAGGCGATTGTACGCGCAGTGACGGTGGTAGCCGGTATAAGTAATGGTGCAAAATTTAGTCGCACAAACTGCTAACCGTTTACCTATTACACCCGTATCCAGCTCAGGGACAATCAATAACTTGGCGCATTGCTAGCGCCAAACGTGGGGTGCAGCGGACACAAATCGTTGCGTTCGTTCTCTTGTTTTATTGCGAGCTCGACTCGGTAGCGACGAACCACAACAAACGGAGCAATCCACGTACACGACGTGTGCCTGTACTGTCAACGGAAAGACTGTGCCACGTACGTGCTGCAGCAATACGTTGCGAATGCACATAGCACGATACAGGTGCAGTCGTAAACATAGCATCCCTGCCATCGGCCATACCATGCAGACTCGTTCCGGGCACCGCAGTGAACGGACGTGTTATCATGTGCTCCGACGGAGCGGCGTTGGCGGCCGCGAACGGCCGCGGTAACAGGAATGCTGTTTTTGAAGACGAGGATTATCAGGGGATTTTGCCGCACTTGCCTACCGGTCGAATCGTCCTTAATACTGTTTTTTTACACGCGGACGTCCGTGGAAGACCGTACAAGGTTGAGGATTTCCGCGACGCTCTGGTTCGTCTGGAACTGCTCCCCGAAGTAGTTGCTTTGGGGGCGTATCAGATGAATCACGTGTGGGCGGTCATGATGAAGACGACTGAAGCCACAAAGAAACTGCTTGCTATCTGAAGCATCATTGTAAAAGAACGGCGCTGTATTGTCGTTGTCCCCACCAATCAAGGCGTGCGCTTGAAGTTACACTGGATGCTGCCAAACGTGTCAGATGAAGGCATCAGACAAGCTCTTGCCCCATACGGAACGGTTACGGACGCGGCGAAAGAACGGTGGCGTGTTCAAGGGATTTTGGACAAGGGCTCAACGACGCGGTCGGTGATCCTGCAGCTTAAGGCAGGTACTACAGTCGACGATATTCCGCACCAACTACGCATAGCAGGGGAGCTCGTCCTTGCCGTCATTCCGGGCCGCGCCCCTCTTTGCCTGCGGTGCCATACAACCGGTCATATTCGCCGGGACTGTCGAGTTCCACGCTGCGAGGTCTGCCGCCGCTTCGGCCATGAACGATCTCAGTGCGTCAAGACATACGCCGTCGTCGCAGGACCAACGAGAAGAGAAGAAGAGGTATCTGAACACCTCATGGATGAGGCTGAAGTTGAAGATATTTCTCCGGTTAAGAGCGACAAGGTTGGCAACGCGGTCACACAAAAGCAGTCTCTCCACCCCAAAAGCTTGTGCCCAGACAAGAAAACCAGCGACGAGGCTGATACTCGGGAAAAGACTGAAAACGGGGAGCCTGAAAATCAGAGTTTCGCTACAGAACGGAGTGAAGTGCCCTCGAAGTCGTCGCCTGCCACTACGTGCGCGGAGGCGTCTGCTACGACTGACGTCGACATGTCAGCAGCCACTAGCATGCCTGCGAAGCGGGCACACGAGGAAACGATCGGCGTAACCGGGACCTCTGGAGCAACGACATGCAGCGAACCACCTACAAAGGCGGCTCAGCTGCGACGTACGCCTTTCAAGCCGAGGCCCAACGTCCAAGTCGAGCGGAGACCCGAGACGGGGCCGCCTCCGTAGCGGCTTCGTTTCGGGTAGTGCAACCTAGATATGGCCACTACGCGTGATACCGCCAGCTTGACTGGCGGAACCATGTACTACAGAATGGAGGACACCACTTTATGCATAGTGCATGGGTTGCTCAAGGTAAGCGCTATGCGACCCGATTGTTCTTGCTCATAATGGAGGCCGCAATTAACACCGCGATTCGTATTGCCACGCTAAATGTCCGAGGACTAAGCACGAGGCGGCGTTAATATCAATTGAGTCGTATCTTTCTGGAAAACGATCTCGACATAATCGCAGTTCAGGAAAGCAAGATAGCGAGTCAAGAGCAAACGGATCGCGTGGTGCAACAATTCGTTCCCCGTTACAATGTATGCGTCTGTCATGCGGCCGGCACATCAGGGGGCTGCGCTATATTTTTGTGCAATAGCCGAAATATAAGTGTAGAAGCAGTCACAGTGTGTGAAACGGGACGCCTGGTTGTTGTCGATTTTACCTTGAATGAACTTTTATGCCGAGTTATCTGTATTTATGCCCCTAATAGAGAGAGCGAGAGACCGTCTTTTTTTGTACGAGTTGAGGATTATTTTAAGACCGATAAGCTTTTGGTTTTACTTGGCGATTTCAACTGTGTTTGTTTTCCGGAGGATCGCGTGAAAAAACTGCCGCTGAATGATCGTAGTGCACTGCTATTGAACAATCTTGTCAGTGAATACAACCTGGAAGACGTTGGCTATGTGTTGTACGATCACAGTGTACCGCGTTTTACTCATTTTCAAGGACTTAGCCATGCTCGGCTAGATAGAGCTTATGTGTCACTGGAACTGGTGCCGTTATGTAAAACGTACGAGAACAAGCAAGTCTCTTTTAGTGACCACAGTTTGGTTGCCTTCACAATAGGAACAAAAGAACGAAAAACAAGCTTCTCGTGGGATTTGTGGAAATTTAACGATAAGCTACTCAACGATGACTGTTTCGTAAATGACATTAAAGAAAAACTTGGACGATTGATTGTAGCTGAAGAGAAATATGTAGTCACCATGTGGGAAGATTTTAAAAATGAATTGAAGACGACTGCTATAGAAAGGGCAACTAAACTGAAACAAGAAGAAAAACGGAAAGAAAAAGCCCTGAGGAGTAAACTCGACTTTCTACTTAATGTAGAAAGCACAGAACCTGGCCAAGTCATGAAGGAAATCAAGAAAGTTAAAAGCCAGTTATAAATCATCGACACAGACAAGTACCGTGGTGCCATGATAAGATCCCGTGTAGAAAGATTGTGGCAAGGAGAAACACCGAATAAACGTGCGCTAAGTGACGAGAAAGCTTACGCTCGCCGCAGTGATATAAAACAGATAAGCTACAATAACGAAGTAACGAGTGACCGTAGGACCATTGAACGCGCCTTTGTTGAACACTATGGAGACTTGTTTGGCGAAAGAAAAACTGATCTGGGTGGCTTCATAAGCCAATTCCTACATTTTATGCCACGATTGGAAGAAAACGTTAAACAAGGCCTCGAAGCGTCTATAACTGTGCGGGAAGTTGAAGCGGCTATAGAAGAACTAGGCTCAGAAAAGGCACCTGGGCCAGATGGATTAAGCACAGCCTTCTACAAAACTTTTAAAGCAGAAATAGCACTAATTATGAAGAAATTTTTAGTGCAGTCCTACAAAAACAACCGAATACCCGCGTCATTTCGAACAGCTCAGATGGTCCTGATACCAAAATCTAACGATCCTGTAAAGCGCTTGTCTGTTGCATCGTACCGCCCCATTAGCCTTGCGAACACTGACTATAATATTTTTATGAAAATACTGGCGAAAAGGTTACAGGGCGTAATAAAACTTTTAGTTGGAACCCACCAAACGTGTGGGATTAAAGGGCGCACAATAACTACCAATGTACACGTCGCCAGAAGCATTTTAGAATGCGTCGATGCTTTCGAGGGTAAAGTTGCAATGTTGCAGCTAGACCTGGAGAAGGCATTTGACCGTGTGGCTCATGATATTCTCTTCGAGATTTTAGAATACACGAACATAGGATCAGTGATTATAGATGGCTTAAAAATGGTATACACAGACTGCAGCACACGGCTGATTATTAACAAGAGTCTCACGAGAAGTGTCAATGTCTGCTCATCTCTGAAACAGGGGTGCCCAATTTCGTCTTTGCTTTTCGCAATATACCTGGAGCCTTTTTGCTTAGTCATTAAGGAGAACCAAAGAATAAGAGGTTTCAAATTACAGCAAAGTGAGGTGAAAGTGCTTTCCTACGCAGACGATCTAGCAGTGTTTTGCGATGACTATGACAGTGTCAGCGAAGTGGTAACTCTAGCGAAAACTTATTGTGAAAAAACAGGTAGTGCCATAAACTGGGATAAGTGCATCGGGTTTTGGCATGGCGCGTGGCAAAGCAAACCACGCAGTTTCGCAAACATACAGTGGGGGACCATGCCTGTGAAATATCTTGGCGTGCCGCTTGATCATTACAAAGACAGTAAGCAGTTCTGGGAACAGGAAACACAGACGGCGAAGGAAAAAGCGCTGGCATGGCAAGGGCGCAATCTCTCAATGTTCGCGCGCTCCACTGTGTGCAACATTTTTCTGGTTGCAAAAATATGGTACATACTACAAGCGCTATTCATGTCGCGAGTGAATGTACAGAAACTGCATCGAGTGTTCGCTGTGTTCATTTGGAACTCAGCTTGGGAACGCTGCAGCCGCTCTAATCTGTTCAGATCAGTTCGCAGCGGTTGTCTTGGACTGTCACACCAATTTGTACGCCAGATTGTATCGCGGTTTATGTTCTTGCGGAACCACAGTGATCCATTTTTGCGCACCATGACACAAGTGCGATTAGGTAGTCTATTACCTGACTTCCTTGTTTCGTGTTCAAATGTTAAATCCCCTCCTGTGAAAGGTTTCCTTCAGGAAGTAGTGTTATCTTTCCGTATGCTTAGTGTTCGATTCTCTCTAGAATATTTAAGTTCCGTCAAAAGAAAGAAATTGTACCATGATATGATAGACTCATTAATGCCAGTTCCAATGTATAGGTTAGCATACTATAGAGGTTCAGGCGATGATGTTCTCGAAAGGGTCAAAAGAATGCCTGTGAAACCATCGGTAAAATCATTCTTCTTCAAACTCCACACAAATACCTTGCCAGTAAAGACTTGGCTGGCCGACAAGGGAATATATGTGCCGTGGACCACCGATTGCATAATGTGTAAAAAACCAGAGACTGTCGATCACGTCTTCATTGATTGTTGGGATCCCTTTTTTCATTGGGACATCTAACAACGAACATTAAAGAAAGCATTACCAATAACCCCACGTGGTATCAGGTACTTAGACACAGGCAATAACGATATTCCATATGACCTTATTATGCTGCTGAGCCTCCATAGTATATGGTCCACAAGAATGTCGGTATGTCATGCTGATGTGAATGCCCATTCTGTGCGAGAAAACTTTATTGAAAGTGTCGTCTACATGCGTGAAGTGTACAAAGCCCAGAAAGAACCGCCCGTTTGGTTGTCGCTGTTCGATGAGTTGGCTAAATTCAAGCGATTTTAATTTCAGAGAGTCAGCATAAGCTAGGCCGATTCTCTTTTTAACAATGTATTCGCATGGCATTTCTGTAACGAGGAAATAAAGAAAAAAAAATCGGCCATACCATGCTGAATACGCCGGTTCTCGTCCGATCCCCGAAGCTAAGCAGCATTGGGCTCGGTCAGTACTTGGGTGGGAGACCACCTGGGAACACGGAGTGCTGATGGCACCCTTCTTTTTGCTTTTTTTATTGCGTGCTTCTGTGACTTATTTTTTTTTTTACACTCACGTGTGGGTGGTTTTATTTACTGTTACGTTCAACTGGCGCAGCCTACTGGTAGAGCCAACGTCGAAGTGCAAAAACAATATGCAAGCCGCTAGGCGATTCTACGCGCAGTGACGGTGGTAACCGGTTAAACTAATGGTGCAAAATTTAGTCGCACAAACTGCTAACCGTTTACCTATTACACCCGCATCCAGCTCAGTGACAATCAATAACTTGGCGCATTGCTAGCGCCAAACGTGGGCTGCAGCGGACGCAAATCGTTGCACTCGTCCTCTTGTTTTATTGCGAGCTCGACTCGGCAGCGACTAACCACAGCAAACGGAGCAATCCACGTACACGACGTGTGCCTGTACTGTCAACGGAAAGACAGTGCCGCATACGTGCTGTAGCAATACGTTGCGAATGCACATAGCACGATACAGGTGCAGTCGTAAACATAGCATCCCTGCCGTCGGCCATACCATGCTCTCTCGCCGCTTGTCGGGGCGTCCGCTGGACCCACTCCCCCATTCTAGTACACTCTAGCGCTGATGGATGAACAAAAGTTTGATGCGGCCGAAATAGCGGTCGGCTTCGAAACTCTTACCAAGACGTTGCTTTCAAAGCTTAGGAAAGTGAAAAGACAAGAAGTACGACTGAGGAACAAGCTCGACAATGGCGTACAATTGACAAAAGACTTCAGAGATCAAACATTGAAGAAGAGGGAGAGCCTTGTTGATGCGGCAAAATCTTTACATGCTTATACAGCAGGAGCACAAGCGGCGGCGGCCGTTACGGTGGAGTCTTCGGAGGAGGACGATACTGCTCAAATAAATCCCGAAATGGCATCGGTTATGGCCGAAACTAAAGAGAAGATAGAGACGTGGCTCTCAGCCTGGCAAAAGGCAAGGAACAGCGGGCGACCGTCACACTGGGTGGAAGAAAGGAAAGCCCAAGGCGAAGGGAAAAAGGCCTTAGAGGACCTTATCGAATTTTTCAATACTTTGAAGGACTTATAAAAAAGGGAAATAAGGTCTACTTCTCAAAACAGGTCCAATATACTTCCGAGAAGCTGCCACTGTACCCTTTGTCCCACAAATGAGGAGGTCATTCTGAACAAAAGCGAACCTTTAGGTGAAGTTTTTGACTGTAGGTAGAGCAAATGTCCCAGGGCTCTGCCGCTTTGTCACAGCAGAGAAGCCATGGCAAACCTGTTTGGCAGGTCTGTCGCCACTTTGACAGGCAAAGAGATTTATGACTACATGACAAATTATAGATTGGAAGAAATGAAACGACAGGAGAGGCAGTTTCTATGTATCAAGAAATCTCAGATGAGCCAACAAAAGAAAAACTGGCAGGGACTGAGGATTCGAAAAGTCCATCCAGACCAGAAGAGACGAAGGAATATATGACTTGTATTAGAAAAACAAATTCTGTTTGCAAAAAGGAAAAAAAGAAATCGGCCATACCATGCTGAATACGCCGGTTCTCGTCCGATCCCCGAAGCTAAGCAGCATTGGGCTCGGTCAGTACTTGGGAGGGAGACCACCTGGGAACACCGAGTGCTGATGGCACCCTTCTTTTTGCTTTTTTTATTGCGTGCTTCTGTGACTTATTTTTTTTTTACACTCGCGTGTGGGCGGTTTTATTTACTGTTACGTTCAACGGGCGCAGCCTACTGGTAGAGCCAACGTCGAAGTGCAAAAACAATATGCAAGCCGCTAGGCGATTGTACGTGCAGTGACGGTGGTAACCGGTATAAGTAATGGTGCAAAATTTAGTCGCACAAACTGCTAACCGTTTACCTATTACACCCGTATCCAGCTCAGTGACAATCAATAACTTGGCGCATTGCTAGCGCCAAACGTGGGCTGCAGCGGACGCAAATCGTTGCGCTCGTCCTCTTGTTTTATTGCGAGCTCGACTCGGCAGCGACTAACCACAACAAACGGAGCAATCCACGTACACGACGTGTGCCTGTACTGTCAACGGAAAGACAGTGCCGCGTACGTGCTGTAGCAATACGTTGCGAATGCACATAGCACGATACAGGTGCAGTCGTAAACATAGCATCCCTGCCATCGGCCATACCATGCCCATTCCACTTCCGGCCACCACAGCGGACGGTCACGGAATGTTGTGCTCCGTAGGGGCGGTTCATGCGGCCCAGCCGGGCCGTGGTATCAGGCTTACGGAAACGTCTTCACAGGATTACCAGCTTGTTTTGCCGCATCTGCCATCAGGTATGACTGTGTGTAATACCGTGTTTTTGCACGGTGATTTGAAGGCCACGCCCTATCGAGTCGAACATTTTCGCGATGCGCTTGACCGTCATAAGCTGTTGCCAGAGGTGGTGGCCCTCGGGGCCTACCAGATGAACCATGTCTGGGCTATAACATTCAAGGACGAAGTCGGAAAAAAGAAGCTGCTGTCAGCGAAGGCCTTTAGTGTCAAAGAACACCGCTGCGTCGCCATTGACCCTGGCAACCAGGATATTAGAATGAAGCTGTTCTGGCTGCTTCACACGACTCCCGACGAGGACGTCAGAGCAGCCTTTGCGCCGTTCGGAACGGTGACCGAAATTTCCAGGGAGCGGTGGCGAGTACCAGGGTGCGGCGACAAAGGTTCTCACACGCGTCTGGTATCGTTACGGCTGAAGGCTGGTATGACCATGGAAGACATCCCGCATCAGCTACGAGTATCAGAGGACCATGCGCTCGTGATTGTTCCAGGCAGAGCTCCGCTCTGCCTCCGATGCCGCGGCACCGGCCATATACGGCGCGAGTGCCGTGTGCCACGCTGTGGACTCTGTCGTCGTTTCGGCCACGACGAGACCCAGTGCGTGAAAAGCTACGCTAACGTGACCGGGTCTGGCCGGAGCGACGCGTTAGACGAGCACTTGATGGATCAAGCGGACGCAGAAGAGACTGCTGGAGCGGGCGGAGACCCACGAGGCACGGAAGAGAAGCCAGGGTCATGGCAAGCGTCAAGTGCCAACCAAGAAAGGGCAGTAGCGAGGCAGTGGCCAAGAATGAAGTGCAAAGTGAACCGTCTGCAGAAAATTCTACGGTGCGTGAAAGTGAGGGGGACGCGGAGGCTGCCGAGGGCGTTCTGCGACAGGGCAACTCTGGCGCTGCCTTCATCGAAGAATCCGGCGAGAAAATAGACCAGGCCAGCGCCGTCTCAAAGAGACCTCGCGAAATACCCGATCAAGATGTCAGGCTTGAGCAAGACGACGGTGACAGCAGCGAAGGGCCACCCACGAAGGGTTCCTCTTTCCGGCGGTCTACACTCAAGCCCAAGCCGAACGTTCCGCTCGAGAGGAGGCCGACGCGAGAACATCCACCTGAGGGGCGCCAGACGCCGACCAATCCGCCAGGTTGTCGGCAGACGCCGACCGTCCCACCAGACGGGCGACAGACGCCGACTGTCCCACCAGATAAGCGGACAACGCCGACAGTTCCCCCGCGGTAGCGGGGTGCTGTTCGGTAGAAGGCTCAGTAAGGACTAGGTGCTGCGGAACCTTTAAGTGAATGATGAGTAGCGCATTTGGTAACGTCATGCCTTCGCCGTATAAGACGGAGCTTATGATGGTGTAGGGTTTTGTTTTTTGTAAGTTTGGCGGTCTTTGATCTCCGAAATGTATTGTAGTTTGTGCTTGCTCTTCTCTTTCAATGGCAAATAATCATGGAATAGCAATACCTATTGGCACGCTTAACGTACGAGGGCTAACGGCTAGACGGCGACAAGCACAATTAAGTCGCCTGATGCTGGAAAACGACATAGATATTCTTGCTGTTCAAGAAACTAAAATTGAAAGCGAAGAGCAAACGGACAAAATGGTTCAGGTGTTTAAATCCCGTTACAACACTTGTGTTTGTCATGGAGTAGGTAAGGCCGGTGGCTGTCTTTTATTTTTGCGTAATTCAATAGGTATTGTTGCGCAGAGTGTAATGTCGGCCCATGATGGGCGATTGGTCCTATGTGATTCCTCTTTCAATAATATTGATTGGCGAGTTGTCTGTGTGTACGCTCCAAACAAAATTAGTGATAGAAAAATTTTTTTTAACTTTGTTGAGTCACACCTGACGTGTGAAAGAAATGTTGTTCTTCTTGGTGACTTCAATTGTGTTTGCATGTCCGAAGATAGGGTGCCCAGTAAAATAATACGGGATACAAGTGCGCATCAACTCTGCGCAATCGTGGCAGACTATGATTTAGTAGACGTTGGAAGCATATTAAGCGGTAACAGTGTTGTTTTTACTCATTTCCAAGGGCAGAGTCACGCTCGACTAGATCGTTTGTACGTATCAGCAAACCTTGCGCGAACGGTCAATAGCTACGCAGTAAAGCACGTGAGCTTCAGTGATCACAGCCTAGTAACGTGTACATTGGGCACGAAACATAGAGGGTCTCACTTTAACTGGGAACTGTGGAAATAGAACGAAACGATCTTAAGTGATGAATGGTTTGTCAAAACGGTAAAAGGAAAAATGGACGTAATGCAAATAGATGCTACAACAAATTGGGCTGAGCTGTGGGAGCAGTTTAAAATTGAAGTGAAAATGAGTGCGATCGAGAGGGCTAGTGTGATGCGTCATAAAGCTAAACAAAGAGAGAAAGAACTGCAAAGCATGCTCGATTATTTTCTAAACGCGGAGTGCACAATACCTGGATTGTTTTCGAAACAGATTAGAGAAATTAAACGCGAACTTGAAAGGGTGGACGCTCAAATTTACCAAGGAGCCGCGATAAGAGCACGACCCGAGAGGCTGTAGCTGGGAGAGGCGCCAACTAAGCGCGCGCTCAGTGACGAAAAGGGTTACGCATCCAAAAACATAATAAAAGAAATTTGTTTTAACAACACAATGTCAAAAGACCCAGAAGTAATTGAAAAAGCTTTCGTTGAACACTACCGAGCGTTGCTCGGTAGGCAGGTGCCCGTAACAGAAGAGTTTGTGAACACCTTTCTAACACTTCTGCCAAAATTACAAGACGAAATAAAAGAGGGACTCGAGAGACCGATCTCTGCGAAAGAAATTACAGAAGCCATAGAAGACTTGGGTAAAGGAAAGGCGCCTGGACCAGACGGCCTAGGAGCAGCTTTCTATAAAACTTTCAAGGCCGAAATAAGCGAGATACTGCATTGTGTAATATCAGAAGCTCATGAAACTAAGCACTTGCCGCCATCATTCAGAAAAAGTCATGTTGTGCTTATACCGAAAACCACCGATACGGTAAAGCTGAAATCTGTCGCTGGATACAGGCCCATAAGTCTTACGAATTCGGATTATAAAATCTACATGAAGGTGCTCGGAAAAAGGATGCAGTCAGTTATTAAATCCATAGTAGGCCCACACCAAACATGCGGTATTAGGAATAGAACAATATTGTCGAATATTCACATCGCTAGGAATATATTGGAATGCTGTGATGCGAACCTCGAAGGTGTAGCAATGGTTCAGTTAGACCTAGAAAAAGCTTTTGACAGGGTTGCTCACAGCATACTTTTTGCCCTGCTAAAACACATTAATGTAGGCGAAGTGATTCAGGACGGAGTAGCCATGGCTTATGAGAACTGTTCCGCTCACCTTATAATCAATAAAAGACTCAGCGAAAATATACCAGTATTATCCAGTGTGCGCCAGGGGTGCCCTTTGTCGCCCTTACTTTTTGCGATTTTTCTTGAACCTTTCTGTTTGAAGGTACGAGAAAACGAAAACATTCGCGGCTACCGTCTTTTAACTCAGGAAGTAAAAATACTAGCTTACGCAGATGACATCGCACTTTTTTGCATTGACCAAGAGAGCATTCGGGAGGCAGTCAAGGATGCAAGAAAGTTTTGCAGTCTAACGGGGAGTGCCATAAGCTGGCCAAAAAGCTTAGGCTTCTGGCACGGTGAATGGGACAGCCGGCCTGCAGTGTTAGAAACAGTACCGTTCACAGATACGCCAACCAGTTATCTTGGTGTTCCTTTGGAATACTATCGCGATACCACGACGCAATGGACTGAACAAACTGAGCGGGCTAAAGCACAAACAACGAAGTGGGGAGGCAAGAATCTGTCAATATTCACGAGAGCCACTGTCTGCAATTTATTTCTTGTCGCTAAAGTGTTTTATATGTTGCAAGTTTTATGTATATCCCGAGTGTGTGTACAAAAGTTGCACAGGGTTTTTGCTATGTTCGTGTGGGGATCAGGATGGGAGCGCACGAGTCGTCTGAATCTGTTTCACGCTGTGCAGAAGGGAGGGTTGGGTTTGTCGCATTTATTTTTGAAACAAGTAGTGTCGCGTTTCATGTTCTTGCGCGACGAAAGCGATTGTTTTTTGCGGTGCGTTATCCAGACGCGATTAGGTGACGCACTGCCAGAATATGTTGTGACGTCGTATGGCATACGTCAAGTGGTTGTCCGAGGTTTTTTGTTTGAAGTGATAAGCTCTTTCCGTTTTCTAAAAGTACACTTTTCTTTGGAATACCTGAACACAGTCGCCAGAAAGCGATTATACCGAGATTTAGTTAATATCATGTGTCCAGTACCAATATACCGTGCAGTATATGCACTGGGGCGTGAGCAGAACGTCTCAAATAAGAGCAACAACAAAAACCTTTTTTTTCATGCTACACACTGGCACGCTTCCTGTCAAGCCATGGCTGCAGGAGAAGGGGATCTTTGTACCCTGGAGTGTGAATTGCCAGATATGTCAGAAACCGGAGACAATGGAGCATATTTTTCTGGAGTGCAGGGACTCAGTCTTCCTTTGGGACATTCTACAAAGGACACTAAAAAAAGAATTTCCTTTAACACCTTTTGGAATCCGTTTTTTACCGTTTGAAGAAACAGAAGGCGTGCCATGTGATATGGTGATTTTACTCTGCATGCACAGCGTGTGGAAAACACGAATGGCGGTGCGTAATGAGGATGTTGACGCAAAACCGGCCAAAGAATATTTTGCTGAAAATGTATTGTACATTCGCGAAGCGTTTAAAGCGCTCAGCGAACCACCTGAGTGGTTAACAGCATTTGAACAGCTTGCAAACATTCAGCCTTTTTAAACCAAAATTAAACGACAAGGTACACCCGCACATTGAACTTTCTTTTTTGTTTTTAATCGCAGCGGAGAATAGCTGTGAAGCGTGTATTTGTTATAAAACAGGCAATAAAGAAAAAAAATCGGCCATACCATGCTGAATACGCCGGTTCTCGTCCGATCCCCGAAGCTAAGCAGCATTGGGCTCGGTCAGTACTTGGGAGGGAGACCGCCTGGGAACACGGAGTGCTGATGGCACCCTTCTTTTTGCTTTTTTTATTGCGTGCTTCTGTGACTTATCTTTTTTTTACACTCACGTGTAGGTGGTTTCATTTACTGTTACGTTCAACTAGCGCAGCCTACTGGTAGAGCCAACGTCGAAGTGCAAAAACAATATGCAAGCCGCTAGGCGATTGTACGCGCAGTGACGGTGGTAACCGGTATAAGTAATGGTGCAAAATTTAGTCGCACAAACTGCTAACCGTTTACCTATTACACCCGTATCCAGCTCAGTGACAATCAATAACTTGGCGCATTGCTAGCGCCAAACGTGGGCTGCAGCGGCCGCAAATCGTTGCGCTCGTCCTCTTGTTTTGTTGCGAGCTCGACTCGGCAGCGACTAACCACAGCAAACGGAGCAATCCACGTACACGACGTGTGCCTGTACTGTCAACGGAAAGACAGTGCCGCGTACGTGCTGTAGCAATACGTTGCGAATGCACATAGCACGATACAGGTGCAGTCGTAAACATAGCATCCCTGCCGTCGGCCATACCATGCTCTCTCGCCGCTTGTCGGGGCGTCCGCTGGACCCACTCCCCCATTCTAGTACACTCTAGCGCTGATGGATGAACAAAAGTTTGATGCGGCCGAAATAGCGGTCGGCTTCGAAACTCTTACCAAGACGTTGCTTTCAAAGCTTAGGAAAGTGAAAAGACAAGAAGTACGACTGAGGAACAAGCTCGACAATTGCGTACAATTGACAAAAGACTTCAGAGATCAAACATTGAAGAAGAGGGAGAGCCTTGTTGATGCGGCAAAATCTTTACATGCTTATACAGCAGGAGCACAAGCGGCGGCGGCCGTTACGGTGGAGTCTTCGGAGGAGGACGATACTGCTCAAATAAATCCCTAAATGGCATCGGTTATTGCCGAAACTAAAGAGAAGATAGAGACGTGGCTCTCAGCCTGGCAAAAGGCAAGGAACAGCGGGCGACCGTCACACTGGGTGGAAGAAAGGAAAGCCCAAGGCGAAGGGAAAAAGGCCTTAGAGGACCTTATCGAATTTTTCAATACTTTGAAGGACTTATAAAAAAGGGAAATAAGGTCTACTTCTCAAAACAGGTCCAATATACTTCCGAGAAGCTGCCACTGTACCCTTTGTCCCACCAATGAGGAGGTCATTCTGAACAAAAGCGAACCTTTAGGTGAAGTTTTTGACTGTAGGTAGAGCAAATGTCCCAGGGCTCTGCCGCTTTGTCACAGCAGAGAAGCCATGGCAAACCTGTTTGGCAGGTCTGTCGCCACTTTGACAGGCAAAGAGATTTATGACTACATGACAAATTATAGATTGGAAGAAATGAAACGACAGGAGAGCCAGTTTCTATGTATCAAGAAATCTCAGATGAGCCAACAAAAGAAAAACTGGCAGGGACTGAGGATTCGAAAAGTCCATCCAGACCAGAAGAGACGAAGGAATATATGACTTGTATTAGAAAAACAAATTCTGTTTGCAAAAAGGAAAAAAAGAAATCGGCCATACCATGCTGAATACGCCGGTTCTCGTCCGATCCCCGAAGCTAAGCAGCATTGGGCTCGGTCAGTACTTGGGAGGGAGACCGCCTGGGAACACGGAGTGCTGATGGCACCCTTCTTTTTGCTTTTTTTATTGCGTGCTTCTGTGACTTATTTTCTTTTTTTCACTCACGTGTGGGTGGTTTTATTTACTGTTACTTTCAACTAGCGCAGCCTACTGCTAGAGCCAACGTCGAAGTGCAAAAGCAATATGCAAGCCGCTAGGCGATTGTACGCGCAGTGACGGTGGTAACCGGTATAAGTAATGGTGCAAAATTTAGTCGCACAAACTGCTAACCGTTTACATATTACACCTGTGTCCAGCTCAGTGACAATCAATAACTTGGCGCA
Organism: Dermacentor andersoni; assembly: GCF_023375885.2. Lineage (NCBI taxonomy): Eukaryota > Metazoa > Arthropoda > Arachnida > Ixodida > Ixodidae > Dermacentor > Dermacentor andersoni. The sequence continues at coordinate 197,981,321 of NC_092817.1, read as the reverse complement.
TTGCTAGCGCCAAACGTGGGCTGCAGCGGCCGCAAATCGTTGCGCTCGTCCTCTTGTTTTGTTGCGAGCTCGACTCGGCAGCGACTAACCACAGCAAACGGAGCAATCCACGTACACGACGTGTGCCTGTACTGTCAACGGAAAGACTGTGCCACGTACGTGCTGCAGCAATACGTTGCGAATGCACATAGCACGATACAGGTGCAGTCGTAAACATAGCATCCCTGCCATCGGCCGTACCATGCTGCACTCGCCCGGCTAGCTCAGTCGATTCCACTTCCGGCCACCGAGCGTGACGGACGTGTAAATCATGGGCTCCGTAGGAGCGGCTTCAGCGGCCCAGACGGGCCGCGGTACCAGGATTTCTGCCTCGGACGACGAGTATCAAGTTGTTTTGCCTAGTCTGCCAACAGGGCGTTTTGTTTTGAATACCGTTTTTCTACACTGTGATATCAGGGCCCGCCCATACCGGGTGGAAGATTTTCGCGACGCGCTCGCCCAGTTATCGCTCCTGACGAAAGTGGCTGCTCTCGGGGCCTACCGTATGAGCCATGTGTGGGCCGTGACCTTCAAGGACAGCGACGCGGTGAAAAAGATCGTCAGCGTTGGAGAGCTGCAGGTCAAGAAGGGCCGGTGTCTCGTCATCGACCCAGCCAACCAGGACGTACGCCTGAAAGTGCATTGGCTGCTGCCCAGCGTTCCTGACGAGGACGTACGTTTTGCCTTCGCGCCGTTTGGAAAGGTCACCGACGTAGTCCGCGAGCGCTGGCGGGTTCATGGCGTGACTGATAAGAACTCAACAACAAGGCTGGTTACGCTGAAGTTGAAGCCGGGCGTAAAGCTCGACGACCTTCCGCATCAGGTGAGCGTCGCCGGGGAACTGGCTCTCGTGGTTGTGCCGGGCAGAGCTCCTCTCTGCCTACGCTGCCGCGGCACGGGCCACATTCGTCGCGAGTGCCGCATTCCACGGTGTGGTGCCTGCCGACGCTTCGGTCATGAGGACAGCCAGTGCGAGCGCACGTACGCTAGCGTCACCGGACCCGTGGGCAATGAGGACAACTCCGCCCTACTCATGGACGAGGCGGACATGGAGGACACGTCGACCGCGGCGGGTGAAGCAGCTGACGTCGTGGCAAAGCCGGCGGTGCGGCTTGAACAGGAGGAGAAACAAGTCGCTCAGGCTGTCTTCACAGGACACCAACAAGCGACTGCAGAGGGCACCGCGGCCATGCCGAATGCTGAAGAGAAAACCCCACCTGATGCGGAGGTGACCTCCTCCCTCGTTGAACCTGAAGGCATGGACACCCTCACAGGCCCATCTACCCAACCGACGGGAAAACGGCCCCACAAACAGACCGTTAGCCGGACGGCGAAACAGGACGGCAGCGGCGGCGACGAGCCACCGCCCAAAGCGACAGGTATAAGGAGGTCGACCTTGAAGCTTCGGCCGAACGTTACGGTCGATCCACGGCAGGCGGGTAAACCGCCTCCGTAATTCCGTGCTGTCTAATTCGAGTGGGGTTGGGGGGTTGGTGAGTGCAATGGCCGTCATCCTGAGCGCTAGTTTTTCAGAACCTTGCCAGGAAGGGGGGCCCAAGTTGCACTTGAGTGCCCTTTCCGGAAGGTCGAGCGGCGTCTCCTTTAGAGGCATTCCACGTGGTTGCCGGCGCACCTTCATGAGCGCTCATACTTGTGTAATTGTGATGGGCACCATTCTACCGTGTAGTCATGGCGGTTAATTTCGAAGGAATGCTACGTGTAGCAACGTTAAATGTACGAGGGCTCAGTGCAAGAAGACGGCAATGTCAGCTAAGTCGTCTCCTCTTGGATAATGACTTACATATAGTAGGAATCCAAGAAACGAAAATTGAGAGCCAAGAGCTAACCGACAGAATGGTGTCCAATTTTAGAGCGCACTTTGACGTGTGCGTTTGTCATGCGGTTGGTGGATCAGGCGGCTGCGCTATATTCCTAAGAAATAATCTTGGCATTTGTATGCAGTCAGTGTTTTCGTGTGAAACTGGGCGCCTCTTAGTGGCTGATTTCTGTTTTGAGGATGTGGATTACCGTGCTATTTGTATCTATGCGCCGAATATTGAAACGGACCGTCGATCTTTCTTTGAGCGTCTTGAAGCGTACGTAAACTGTTCCAAGGTCGTAATACTGCTGGGCGATTTTAACTGTGTTTGCTATGCTGAAGACCGAGCAAAATGTTCACGCATTCGTGATAAGAGTGCCGAATTTCTTAACGCAGTGGCGCATGATTATGACCTGGAAGATGTGGGTAGTGTTTTTGCCAGCGGTACTCGCCCGCGTTTTACCCACTTCCAACGTGACAGCCACGCTCGATTAGATAGATTATACGTGTCAGCCGAACTAGTGCCCTTATGTTGCGAATATGATGTGCAAGCTGTAGCATACAGTGATCACTGCTTGGTAACTGCCACGTTCGGGAAAGGACAGAGCAAACGGCCCTTTAACTGGGATCTCTGGAAAATGAATGCGCAGTTGTTGAATGACGATCCTTTTGTCGATGCTGTAGCGAAGGAACTAGAAAACCTGACTTCAGCCAAGCCATTAAGCTTTGCCATTCAATGGGAAGAATTTAAACAGAAAGTAAAAACAATGGCCATTGAAAGAAGCAGTGTCATTCGACACAACCTGAAACAAGCAGAAACAAAGCTTCGCCAGCAACTGCAATTTTTTATTAGCATGGAAAGTGTCGAGCCTGGTGTGTATGTTAACGAATTAAAGGAAGTGAGAACTGAACTAGAAAAGATAGATACAGAAAAATACAGAGCAGCACTTGTGAGATCAAGGTCTGAGAAGTTGTGGGCGGGAGAAACTCCAACGAAACGAGCTTTATCAGACGAGAAAAAGTACGCTTGTCGGAAAGAAATCCGCCAGCTAGCTAAAGGCAATCACATTACATCCGACAAAAATGACATCAAGCAAGGGATCGCCGATCACTTTAAAGATATTTTAGCTCATCCGCGGAATCCTAAATGTAACTACCAGAATGAATTTCTCTCGCTGATGCCAAAGCTCGATGAAGAAGTCAGGACACGGCTGGAACTGCCAATTAGCCTGAGTGAGATAGAGTGCGCAATAGACGAGTTAACCATCGGTAAAGCACCTGGGCCAGATGGCTTGGGGGCCGCTTTCTATAAAACCTTCAAGTCTGCATTGGCCCCTGTTCTTCACGAAGTTATCAGCGAAGCGTATGAGCGAAAAAGATTGCCCTTGTCATTCACAACCTCGCATATCGTGCTAATTCCGAAGAGTGATGACGAGGAAAAACTTTTGTTGCCAGGGTCATATCGTCCGATAACTCTAGCCAATGTCGACTATAAAATATTCACGAAAGCTTTGGCCAAACGACTGCAAAGTGTAATTAAGACATTGGTAGGGCCGCACCAGACTTGTGGCATTAAAGGCCGCAGCATTGCAACGAATGTACACACGGCTCGAAGTGTGCTTGAGTGCTGCGATGTGATTGGCGATCACGTCGCGATGATGCAGATCGATTTGGCAAAGGCTTTCGACCTCGTCTCGCACAAGGCTTTGTTCTCCATGCTGGAACATGCGAACGTTGGCAAAGTCATAACGGAAGGCGTCATGATGGCGTACAGAGAATGCTTAACGCGCATCATTGTTAATGGGGAGCTCACCGATAGCTTTCCCGTGCTCTCGTCGGTGCGGCAAGGATGCCCGCTGTCGCCCCTTCTATTTGCTGCTTATCTCGAACCACTCTGTTTGGCGATCAGAAATAACGAGCGCATAGCAGGCTATCGGCTGCAGGCAGCACACGTTAAAATTTTGGCATATGCCGATGATATCGCGATCTTCTGCACAACCAAAGCGAGCATTAAGGAGGCAACGACTGTGGTTGAAAAATTTTGTGACTCAACTGCAGCCCAGATAAACTGGGATAAAAGTTACGGCTTCTGGCATGGTAGCTGGGAAGACACGCCGGAGACCTTTTATCGACTGAAGTGGTCGACGTTACCAACCCAATACTTGGGTGTGCCTCTCGGAAATTACCGTGAACCTGAATCGTACTGGCTAGATCAAGTGTCGAAAGCAAAGGAAAAGGCTGACGGGTGGAGAGGAAAACAATTGTCAATGTTTTCTAGAGCCACTGTTTGCAACCTTTTTTTAGTTTCTAAGATATGGTACGTTATGAATGTGTTGTGTGCTGCGAGGGTAAGCGTACAAAAAGTTCACCGTGTTTTCGCCATTTTCATTTGGGCCTCCACCTGGGAGAGGATGAGTCGAATGAACTTGTTCCTCCCGGTCAAGAAAGGTGGGCTTGGTTTAGCTCATTTGTTTCTGCGACAAGTCGTCTCACGCTTTGTGTTTTTACGGGATCAAAACGATCCTTTTCTCCGGACAGTGATACAGGTACGGCTGTGTAGACAACTTCCAGGATTCATTGTTTCGACTGTTCATAATATGCCAGGAGCAGTGACTGGTTACCTACGTGAAGTGGTATGTTCATATAAGATGTTGAACGTACGGTTTTCACAGCAATACCTGTCTACCGTTACCAAGAAAAAACTATACAGGGATCTCGTGGACACGATGTTCCCTCCACCTTTGTACCGTTCTCCGCAACGTGGAGGCCCAGGACAAGACGTTTTAAAGAGGGTGAAAAAAATGCCAATACGGCCGTCAGCTAAATCTTTTTTCTTCAAATTGCACACAAACACACTTCCCGTTAAGACCTGGCTTCATGAGAAGGGTATTTTCATCCCCTGGAGCACCGACTGCTTATTATGTAAAAAACCGGAAACAATAGAACATGCATTCTTAGACTGCTGGGACGCCATCTTTCACTGGGATGTTCTGCAGAGAACATTGAAAAAACAGTTACCCCTGGACCCATATGGAATACGCTTCTTACCGTTTGATAACGCCGAGGATGTCCCGTATGACCTTATTATGATCCTGAGCCTCCACGCTATGTGGAAAACTAGATTGCAATTTCAAAACGGAGACATTGTTGTTCGATCGGCTCGGGAAAACTTCATTGAGAGTGTTGTGTGTGTAAGAGATGCGTTCAAAGCGCTGCCTGATCCACCACAATGGATCTCCTTATTTGATGAATTAGCGTTGTTAAAAAGATTTTAATACCGTGTTGGCCAAAGTGTGGTCCACACGTTTTATCTTTGTAAACCTTGATTGAGTACGTCAAAGTCGGCAATAAAGAAAAAAAAAATCGGCCGTACCATGCTGAATACGCCGGTTCTCGTCCGATCCCCGAAGCTAAGCAGCATTGGGCTCGGTCAGTACGTGGGAGGGAGACCACCTGGGAACACTGAGTGCTGATGGCACCCTTCTTTTTGCTTTTTTTATTGCGTGCTTCTGTGACTTATCTTTTTTTTACACTCACGTGTGGGTGGTTTCATTTACTGTTACGTTCAACTAGCGCAGCCTACTGGTAGAGCCAACGTCGAAGTGCAAAAACAATATGCAAGCCGCTAGGCGATTGTACGTGCAGTGACGGTGGTAACCGGTTAAAGTAATGGTGCAAAATTTAGTCGCACAAACTGCTAACCGTTTACCTATTATACCCGTGTCCAGCTCAGTGACAATCAATAACTTGGCGCATTGCTAGCGCCAAACGTGGGCTGCAGCGGCCGCAAATCGTTGCGCTCGTCCTCTTGTTTTGTTGCGAGCTCGACTCGGCAGCGACTAACCACAGCAAACGGAGCAATCCACGTACACGACGTGTGCCTGTACTGTCAACGGAAAGACAGTGCCGCGTACGTGCTGTAGCAATACGTTGCGAATGCACATAGCACGATACAGGTGCAGTCGTAAACATAGCATCCCTGCCGTCGGCCATACCATGCTCTCTCGCCGCTTGTCGGGGCGTCCGCTGGACCCACTCCCCCATTCTAGTACACTCTAGCGCTGATGGATGAACAAAAGTTTGATGCGGCCGAAATAGCGGTCGGCTTCGAAACTCTTACCAAGACGTTGCTTTCAAAGCTTAGGAAAGTGAAAAGACAAGAAGTACGACTGAGGAACAAGCTCGACAATTGCGTACAATTGACAAAAGGCTTCAGAGGTCAAACATTGAAGAAGAGGGAGAGCCTTGTTGATGCGGCTAAATCTTTACATGCTTATACAGCAGGAGCACAAGCGGCGGCGGCCGTTACGGTGGAGTCTTCGGAGGAGGACGATACTGCTCAAATAAATCCCGAAATGGCATCGGTTATTGCCGAAACTAAAGAGAAGATAGAGACGTGGCTCTGAGCCTGGCAAAAGGCAAGGAACAGCGGGCGACCGTCACACTGGGTGGAAGAAAGGAAAGCCCAAGGCGAAGGGAAAAAGGCCTTAGAGGACCTTATCGAATTTTTCAATACTTTGAAGGACTTATAAAAAGGGAAATAAGGTCTACTTCTCAAAACAGGTCCAATATACTTCCGAGAAGCTGCCACTGTACCCTTTGTCCCACCAATGAGGAGGTCATTCTGAACAAAAGCGAACCTTTAGGTGAAGTTTTTGACTGTAGGTAGAGCAAATGTCCCAGGGCTCTGCCGCTTTGTCATAGCAGAGAAGCCATGGCAAACCTGTTTGGCAGGTCTGTCGCCACTTTGACAGGCAAAGAGATTTATGACTACATGACAAATTATAGATTGGAAGAAATGAAACGACAGGAGAGCCAGTTTCTATGTATCAAGAAATCTCAGATGAGCCAACAAAAGAAAAACTGGCAGGGACTGAGGATTCGAAAAGTCCATCCAGACCAGAAGAGACGAAGGAATATATGACTTGTATTAGAAAAACAAATTCTGTTTGCAAAAACGAAAAAAAGAAATCGGCCATACCATGCTGAAAACGCCGGTTCTCGTCCGATCCCCGAAGCTAAGCAGCATTGGGCTCGGTCAGTACTTGGGAGGGAGACCACCTGGGAACACCGAGTGCTGATGGCACCCTTCTTTTTGCTTTTTTTATTGCGTGCTTCTGTGACTTATTTTTTTTTTTACACTCGCGTGTGGGTGGTTTTATTTACTGTTACGTTCAACTGGCGCAGCCTACTGGTAGAGCCAACGTCGAAGTGCAAAAACAATATGCAAGCCGCTAGGCGATTGTGCGCGCAGTGACGGTGGTAACCGGTATAAGTAATGGTGCAAAATTTAGTCGCACAAACTGCTAACCGTTTACCTATTACACCCGTATCCAGCTCAGTGACAATCAATAACTTGGCGCATTGCTAGCGCCAAACGTGGGCTGCAGCGGACGCAAATCGTTGCGCTCGTCCTCTTGTTTTATTGCGAGCTCGACTCGGCAGCGACTAACCACAGCAAACGGAGCAATCCACGTACACGACGTGTGCCTGTACTGTCAACGGAAAGACAGTGCCGCGTACGTGCTGTAGCAATACGTTGCGAATGCACATAGCACGATACAGGTGCAGTCGTAAACATAGCATCCCTGCCATCGGCCATACCATGCTGAATACGCCGGTTCTCGTCATATCCCCGAAGCTAAACAGCATTGGGCTCGGTCAGTACTTGGGAGGGAGACCACCTGGGAACACGGAGTGCTAATGGCACCCTTCTTTTTGCTTTTTTTATTGCGTGCTTTTGTGACTTATTTTTTTTTTTTTTACACTCACGTGTGGGTGGTTTTATTTACTGTTACGTTCAACTAGCGCAGCCTACTGGTAGAGCCAACGTCGAAGTGCAAAAGCAATATGCAAGCCGCTAGGCGATTGTACGCGCAGTGACGGTGGTAACCGGTATAAGTAATGGTGCAAAATTTAGTCGCACAAACTGCTAACCGTTTACCTATTACACCCGTATCCAGCTCAGTGACAATCAATAACTTGGCGCATTGCTAGCGCCAAACGTGGGCTGCAGCGGACACAAATCGTTGCGTTCGTTCTCTTGTTTTATTGCGAGCTCGACTCGGTAGCGACGAACCACAACAAACGGAGCAATCCACGTACACGACGTGTGCCTGTACTGTCAACGGAAAGACTGTGCCACGTACGTGCTGCAGCAATACGTTGCGAATGCACATAGCACGATACAGGTGCAGTCGTAAACATAGCATCCCTGCCATCGGCCATACCATGCAGACTCGTTCCGGGCACCGCAGTGAACGGACGTGTTATCATGTGCTCCGACGGAGCGGCGTTGGCGGCCGCGAACGGCCGCGGTAACAGGAATGCTGTTTTTGAAGACGAGGATTATCAGGGGATTTTGCCGCACTTGCCTACCGGTCGAATCGTCCTTAATACTGTTTTTTTACACGCGGACGTCCGTGGAAGACCGTACAAGGTTGAGGATTTCCGCGACGCTCTGGTTCGTCTGGAACTGCTCCCCGAAGTAGTTGCTTTGGGGGCGTATCAGATGAATCACGTGTGGGCGGTCATGATGAAGACGACTGAAGCCACAAAGAAACTGCTTGCTATCTGAAGCATCATTGTAAAAGAACGGCGCTGTATTGTCGTTGTCCCCACCAATCAAGGCGTCCGCTTGAAGTTACACTGGATGCTGCCAAACGTGTCAGATGAAGACATCAGACAAGCTCTTGCCCCATACGGAACGGTTACGGACGCGGCGAAAGAACGGTGGCGTGTTCAAGGGATTTTGGACAAGGGCTCAACGACGCGGTCGGTGATCCTGCAGCTTAAGGCAGGTACTACAGTCGACGATATTCCGCACCAACTACGCATAGCAGGGGAGCTCGTCCTTGCCGTCATTCCGGGCCGCGCCCCTCTTTGCCTGCGGTGCCATACAACCGGTCATATTCGCCGGGACTGTCGAGTTCCACGCTGCGAGGTCTGCCGCCGCTTCGGCCATGAACGATCTCAGTGCGTCAAGACATACGCCGTCGTCGCAGGACCAACGAGAAGAGAAGAAGAGGTATCTGAACACCTCATGGATGAGGCTGAAGTTGAAGATATTTCTCCGGTTAAGAGCGACAAGGTTGGCAACGCGGTCACACAGAAGCAGTCTCTCCACCCCAAAAACTTGTGCCCAGACAAGAAAACCAGCGACGAGGCTGATACTCGGGAAAAGACTGAAAACGGGGCGCCTGAAAATCAGAGTTTCGCTACAGAACAGAGTGAAGTGCCCTCGAAGTCGTCGCCTGCCACTACGTGTGCGGAGGCGTCTGCTACGACTGACGTCGACATGTCAGCAGCCACTAGCATGCCTGCGAAGCGGGCACACGAGGAAACGATCGGCGGAACCGGGACCTCTGGAGCAACGACATGCAGCGAACCACCTACAAAGGCGGCTCAGCTGCGACGTACGCCTTTCAAGCCGAGGCCCAACGTCCAAGTCGAGCGGAGACCCGAGACGGGGCCGCCTCCGTAGCGGCTTCGTTTCGGGTAGTGCAACCTAGATATGGCCACTACGCGTGATACCGCCAGCTTGACTGGCGGAACCATGTACTACAGAATGGAGGACACCACTTTATGCATAGTGCATGGGTTGCTCAAGGTAAGCGCTATGCGACCCGATTGTTCTTGCTCATAATGGAGGCCGCAATTAACACCGCGATTCGTATTGCCACGCTAAATGTCCGAGGACTAAGCACGAGGCGGCGTTAATATCAATTGAGTCGTATCTTTCTGGAAAACGATCTCGACATAATCGCAGTTCAGGAAAGCAAGATAGCGAGTCAAGAGCAAACGGATCGCGTGGTGCAACAATTCGTTCCCCGTTACAATGTATGCGTCTGTCATGCGGCCGGCACATCAGGGGGCTGCGCTATTTTTTTGTGCAATAGCCGAAATATAAGTGTAGAAGCAGTCACAGTGTGTGAAACGGGACGCCTGGTTGTTGTCGATTTTACCTTGAATGAACTTTTATGCCGAGTTATCTGTATTTATGCCCCTAATAGAGAGAGCGAGAGACAGCCTTTTTTTGTACGAGTTGAGGATTATTTTAAGACCTATAAGCTTTTGGTTTTACTTGGCGATTTCAACTGTTTGTTTTCCGGAGGATCGCGTGAAAAAACTGCCGCTGAATGATCGTAGTGCACTGCTATTGAACAATCTTGTCAGTGAATACAACCTGGAAGACGTTGGCTATGTGTTGTACGATCACAGTGTACCGCGTTTTACTCATTTTCAAGGACTTAGCCATGCTCGGCTAGATAGAGCTTATGTGTCACTGGAACTGGTGCCGTTATGTAAAACGTACCAGAACAAGCAAGTCTCTTTTAGTGACCACAGTTTGGTTGCCTTCACAATAGGAACAAAAGAACGAAAAACAAACTTCTCGTGGGATTTGTGGAAATTTAACGATAAGCTACTCAACGATGACTGTTTCGTAAATGACATTAAAGAAAAACTTGGACGATTGATTGTAGCTGAAGAGAAATATGTAGTCACCATGTGGGAAGATTTTAAAAATGAATTGAAGACGACTGCTATAGAAAGGGCAACTAAACTGAAACAAGAAGAAAAACGGAAAGAAAAAGCCCTGAGGAGTAAACTCGAATTTCTACTTAATGTAGAAAGCACAGAACCTGGCCAAGTCAAGAAGGAAATCAAGAAAGTTAAAAGCCAGTTAGAAATCATCGACACAGACAAGTACCGTGGTGCCATGATAAGATCCCGTGCAGAAAGATTGTGGCAAGGAGAAACACCGAATAAACGTGCGCTAAGTGACGAGAAAGCTTACGCTCGCCGCAGTGATATAAAACAGATAAGCTACAATAACGAAGTAACGAGTGACCGTAGGACCATTGAACGCGCCTTTGTTGAACACTATGGAGACTTGTTTGGCGAAAGAAAAACTGATCTGGGTGGCTTCATAAGCCAATTCCTACATTTTATGCCACGATTGGAAGAAAACGTTAAACAAGGCCTCGAAGCGTCTATAACTGTGCGTGAAGTTGAAGCGGCTATAGAAGAACTAGGCTCAGGAAAGGCACCTGGGCCGGATGGATTAAGCGCAGCCTTCTACAAAACTTTTAAAGCAGAAATAGCACTAATTATGAAGAAATTTTTAGTGCAGTCCTACAAAAACAACCGAATACCCGCGTCATTTCGAACAGCTCAGATGGTCCTGATACCAAAATCTGACGATCCTGTAAAGCGCTTGTCTGTTGCATCGTACCGCCCCATTAGCCTTGCGAACACTGACTATAATATTTTTATGAAAATACTGGCGAAAAGGTTACAGGAGCAATAGAACTTTTAGTTGGAACCCACCAAACGTGTGGGATTAAAGGGCGCACAATAACTACCAATGTACACGTCGCCAGAAGCATTTTAGAATGCGTCGATGCTTTCGAGGGTAAAGTTGCAATGTTGCAGCTAGACCTGGAGAAGGCATTTGACCGTGTGGCTCATGATATTCTCTTCGAGATTTTAGAATACACGAACATAAGATCAGTGATTATAGATGGCTTAAAAATGGTATACACAGACTGCAGCACACGGCTGATTATTAACAAGAGTCTCACGAGAAGTGTCAATGTCTGCTCATCTTTGAAACAGGGGTGCCCAATTTCGTCTTTGCTTTTCGCAATATACCTGGAGCCTTTTTGCTTAGTCATTAAGGAGAACCAAAGAATAAGAGGTTTCAAATTACAGCAAAGTGAGGTGAAAGTGCTTTCCTACGCAGACGATCTAGCAGTGTTTTGCGATGACTATGACAGTGTCAGCGAAGTGGTAACTCTGGCGAAAACTTATTGTGAAAAAACAGGTAGTGCCATAAACTGGGATAAGTGCATGGGGTTTTGGCATGGCGCGTGGCAAAGCAAACCACGCAGTTTCGCAAACATACAGTGGGGGACCATGCCTGTGAAATATCTTGGCGTGCCGCTTGATCATTACAAAGACAGTAAGCAGTTCTGGGAACAGGAAACACAGACGGCGAAGGAAAAAGCGCTGGCATGGCAAGGGCGCAATCTCTCAATGTTCGCGCGCTCCACTGTGTGCAACATTTTTCTGGTTGCAAAAATATGGTACATACTACAAGCGCTATTCATGTCGCGAGTGAATGTACAGAAACTGCATCGAGTGTTCGCTGTGTTCATTTGGAACTCAACTTGGGAACGCTGCAGCCGCTCTAATCTGTTCAGATCAGTTCGCAGCGGTGGTCTTGGACTGTCACACCTATTTGTACGCCAGATTGTATCGCGGTTTATGTTCTTGCGGAACCACAGTGATCCATTTTTGCGCCCCATGACACATGTGCGATTAGGTAATCTGTTACCTGACTTCCTTGTTTCGTGTTCAAATGTTAAATCCCCTCCTGTGAAAGGTTTCCTTCAGGAAGTAGTGTTATCTTTCCGTATGCTTAGTGTTCGATTCTCTCTAGAATATTTAAGTTCCGTCAAAAGAAAGAAATTGTACCATGATATGATAGACTCATTAATGCCAGTTCCAATGTATAGGTTAGCATACTATAGAGGTTCAGGCGATGATGCTCTCGAAAGGGTCAAAAGAATGCCTGTGAAACCATCGGTAAAATCATTCTTCTTCAAACTCCACACAAATACCTTGCCAGTAAAGACTTGGCTGGCCGACAAGGGAATATATGTGCCGTGGACCACCGATTGCATAATGTGTAAAAAACCAGAGACTGTCGATCACGTCTTCATTGATGGTTGGGATCCCTTTTTTCATTGGGACATCTTACAACGAACATTAAAGAAAGCATTACCAATAACCCCACGTGGTATCAGGTACTTAGACACAGGCAATAACGATATTCCATATGACCTTATTATGCTGCTGAGCCTCCATAGTATATGGTCCACAAGAATGTCGGTATGTCATGCTGATGTGAATGCCCATTCTGTGCGAGAAAACGTTATTGAAAGTGTCGTCTACATGCGTGAAGTGTACAAAGCCCAGAAAGAACCGCCCGATTGGTTGCCGCTGTTCGATGAGTTGGCTAAATTCAAGCGATTTTAATTTCAGAGAGTCAGCATAAGCTAAGCTGATTCTCTTTTTAACAATGTATTCGCATGGCATTTCTGTAACGAGGAAATAAAGAAAAAGAAATCGGCCATACCATGCTGAATACGCCGGTTCTCGTCCGATCCCCGAAGCTAAGCAGCATTCGGCTCGGTCAGCACTTGGCAGGGAGACCACCTGGGAACACGGAGTGCTAATGGCACCCTTCTTTTTGCTTTTTTTATTGCGTGCTTCTGTGACTTATTTTTTTTTTTTTTACACTCACGTGTGGGTCGTTTTATTTACTGTTACGTTCAACTGGCGCAGCCTACTGGTAGAGCCAACGTCGAAGTGCAAAAACAATATGCAAGCCGCTAGGCGATTGTACGCGCAGTGACGGTGGTAACCGGTTAAAGTAATGGTGCAAAATTTAGTCGCACAAACAGCTAACCGTTTACCTACTACACCCGTATCCAGCTCAGTGACAATCAATAACTTGGCGCATTGCTAGCGCCAAACGTGGGCTGCAGCGGACGCAAATCGTTGCGCTCGTCCTCTTGTTTTATTGCGAGCTCGACTCGGCAGCCACTAACCACAGCAAACGGAGCAATCCACGTACACGACGTGTGCCTGTACTGTCCAACGGAAAGACAGTGCCGCGTGCGTGCTGTAGCAATACGTTGCGAATGCACATAGCACGATACAGGTGCAGTCGTAAACGTAGCATCCCTGCCGTCGGCCATACCATGCTCTCTCGCCGCTTGTCGGGGCGTCCGCTGGACCCACTCCCCCATTCTAGTACACTCTAGCGCCGATGGATGAACAAAAGTTTGATGCGGCCGAAATAGCGGTCGGCTTCGAAACTCTTACCAAGACGTTGCTTTCAAAGCTTAGGAAAGTGAAAAGACAAGAAGTACGACTGAGGAACAAGCTCGACAATGGCGTACAATTGACAAAAGACTTCAGAGATCAAACATTGAAGAAGAGGGAGAGCCTTGTTGATGCGGCAAAATGTTTACATGCTTATACAGCAGGAGCACAAGCGGCGGCGGCCGTTACGGTGGAGTCTTCGGAGGAGGACGATACTGCTCAAATAAATCCCGAAATGGCATCGGTTATTGCCGACACTAAAGAGAAGATAGAGACGTGGCTTTCAGCCTGGCAAAAACCAAGGAACAGCGGGCGACCGTCACACTGGGTGGAACAAAGGAAAGCCCAAGGCGAAGGGAAAAAGGCCTTAGAGGACCTTATCGAATTTTTCAATACTTTGAAGGACTTATAAAAAAGGGAAATAAGGTCTACTTCTCAAAACAGGTCCAATATACTTCCGAGAAGCTGCCACTGTACCCTTTGTCCCACCAATGAGGAGGTCATTCTGAACAAAAGCGAACCTTTAGGTGAAGTTTTTGACTGTAGGTAGAGCAAATGTCCCAGGGCTCTGCCGCTTTGTCAGAGCAGAGAAGCCATGGCAAACGTGTTTGGCAGGTCTGTCGCCACTTTGACAGGCAAAGAGATTTATGGCTACATGGAAAATTATAGATTGGAAGAAATGAAACGACAGGAGAGCCAGTTTCTATGTATCAAGAAATCTCAGATGAGCCAACAAAAGAAAAACTGGCAGGGACTGAGGATTCGAAAAGTCCATCCAGACCAGAAGAGACGAAGGAATATATGACTTGTATTACAAAAACAAATTCTGTTTGCAAAAAGGAAAAAAAAGAAATCGGACATACCATGCCGAATACGCCGGTTCTCGTCCGATCCCCGAAGCTAAGCAGCATTGGGCTCGGTCAGTACTTGGGAGGGAGACCACCTGGGAACACCGAGTGCTGATGGCACCCTTCTTTTTGCTTTTTTTTATTGCATGCTTCTGTGACTTATTTTTTCTTTTTTTTTTACACTCACGTGTTAGTGGTTTTATTTACTGTTACGTTCAACTGGCGCAGCCTACTGGTAGAGCCAACGTCGAAGTGCAAAAACAATATGCAAGCCGCTAGGCGATTGTACGCGCAGCGACGGTGGTAACCGGTTAAAGTAATGGTGCAAAATTTAGTCGCACAAACTGCTAACCGTTTACCTATTACACCCGTATCCAGCTCAGTGACAATCAATAACTTGGCGCATTGCTAGCGCCAAACGTGGGCTGCAGCGGACGCAAATCGTTGCGCTCGGCCTCTTGTTTTGTTGCGAGCTCGACTCGGCAGCGACTAACCACAGCAAACGGAGCAATCCACGTACACGACGTGTGCCTGTACTGTCAACGGAAAGACAGTGCCGCGTACGTGCTGTAGCAATACGTTGCGAATGCACATAGCACGATACAGGTGCAGTCGTAAACATAGCATCCCTGCCATCGGCCATACCATGCTCATTCTGCTTCCGGCAGCCGAGCTGAGCGGTCAGCAGAGTCATGGGCTCCAGTGGAGCAGCGACAGCGGCCACTTCTGGCCGCGGAACCAGGCTAAACGACGACAAGGATTATGCCTTTATTTTGCCGCAACTGCCCAAAGGTCCATTGGTGATTAATACCGTCTTTTTGCACGGTGATGTACGTGCGAGACCGTACAAGGTGGAAGATTTCCGCGACGCCCTTCTGCCGACGGGCTTGCTGCCTGATGTGGTATGCATAGGGGCGTACCAGATCAACCACGTCTGGGCAGTGACCTTCAACGATGCGACTGCCACAAGAAGGATGCTGGACCGTAAGGAACTTCAAGTGAAGGGACGACGGTGCGTCATCGTTGACCCGCAGGATCAGCAGGTGAAGCTAAGGCTCCACTGGCTGCTGTACGGCGTGGCCGACGAGGACGTTCGGACGGCATTCGCGGCTTTCGGCAAGGTGGAGGAGGTGAGCCGGGAGCGATGGCGCGTCGAAGGCATGACAGCGAAGACCTCAACCACCAGGACCGTCATTCTCAAATTGAAAAGCGGTATGAAAGTGGAGGACCTGCCACATCAGATACGCATCGGCGGAGAGTTGGCCTTGGTCGTCGTGCCCGGTCGACCGATGCAGTGCTTGCGCTGCCACGGCACGGGACACGTCCGCCGTGAGTGCAGAGTCCCCCGATGTACCTTATGCAGACGTTTCGGCAACGTCGACGATGACTGCGTAAGATCTTATGCCACCGTAACAGGCCCAGTAGCTAGTGAAGTTGCGGAAGAGCACGTCATGCACGTGGCCGAAGCGGAGGACGCTGCTAAAGGAACGCTAGACACGGTCTCGATAGCGACAGCCAGTGGGACGACGGCTTTGGGCGTGGTCAGCAAGGTGGCTGAGACTACCGTGAAGCCGAGTGGGACGGTGCAGGGCGCGACCGCTGAGGGCCAGCCTATGCGGAGCAGTAGTGAGGACCCGCCCGACAACGATGCGACGGCAATGCAGCAGGAGGAGGCCGTCCTCGACGGCGACCGGACTTCGACTCTTGGTGCGCCAGTCAAGCGCCCCCATGACCAGACTAAGGACCGCAACGACGGCGCGACCAGCACCAGCGAAGGGCCGCCGACAAAGACACCTCTTGGAAGGCGCACGAGCTTGAAACCAAAGCCGAATGTCCCACCTGAGAGAAAGCCTGCGGACAAAGTGCCGCCCACAAACAACTCCGGAAAACCGGGAGGTCCCGGAGGCGGCTAGCCGAGGGCTAGTCGTGAACGGTAAGCACCATGCTCCGGGCCTACTTTTCTCTTTAGCTCAACATGGCTCAGATACCGTCCCTTAATATTGCCACTTTAAACGTGAGAGGGTTGGCGGCTAGTTGTAGGCAAAGTCAAGTCCTACGGTTGGTCACTGACCAGGACGTCGACGTACTAGCCGTCCAGGAAACTAAGGTTGACGGGGAGGAGGAGACCGGGAGCATGGTGCGCCGTTTCACGTCTAGGTATTTTGCGGTGGTAAGCCATGCGTTAGGCACGGCTGGGGGGTGCATTCTTTTTGTGAAGAAACTGCCTGGACTGCAGATTCAAAGTACCTTTTCTTGTCAATCTGGAAGGATTGTTTTGTGCGATATTGTTTTGTGCGATTTTCAGTTCCGTGTCATATGCGTATATGCGCGCCCAATTCAGTAGAAGAGCGTGCCCGTTTCTTTTCGAACCTTTCGCAGTATGTTCGATGCGATAAGCGCGTTATGCTCTTAGGAGACTTCAATTGTGTAATGAGCGCTAGTGACAGAGCCAATAATGCCGGTGTGCGTGACAGAAGCAGTGAAGTCTTGTCAAAACTAATTAGTGAAAATGAACTAGATGACGTTTTTGATTGTCTGGAAGGGGGGCGTGACGTGACATTTACACGTTTTCAGGGCAGTAGCCATGCGCGGTTGGACCGAATCTACATTTCACTGGATACAATTCCAAGATGCCACGGTTATTCTGTAGTACCCGTATCGTTCTCAGATCATTGTCTCGTAATATGTAATGTCGGTATAGGGAAACGGAAACATGCGTTTAATTGGGAGATGTGGAAAATGAATGCCTCGTTATTAAATGATGAATCTTTTGTAAAGGCAGTACGGAATGCCATTAATGAAATACGCAAAGATGAAGCTGAAACAATGGCTGAAAAGTTGGAATGTTTCAAACAAAAAGTTAAAATGAAAGCCTTAGAAAGGTCAAGCTGCCTCAAATTTGAGAGGGAATATAAAGAAAAGACTTTGCGAACACTACTTGAGCAGCTGATAACGCTGGAGTGCAGAGAGCCTGGTCTGTAAAAGACGATGTGCGGAGCGTCAAGGAAAAGCTTGAACAGTTCGATAAAGAACGTTATCAAGGTGCCATCGTGCGAGCACGAGCAGATGTATTAGCGGCGGGGGAGACGCCCACAAAAAGGGCGCTTGGACTCGAGAAGGCGCACGGACGGCGAAACCATGTGGATAAGATTTTAATGAACGGGGTTCTTGTTGGCGACAACGAAAGCATAGGACGCGCCTTCTGTCAGTACTACCAGTCGCTCTTTGCATTTCAGGCAGCGAATGTAGAGAGTTTCAAAGCCGATTTTCTTCAGCGGATGCCGAGACTGGGAGATGACGCTAAAGAACGATTGGAAGGCAACATTACCGAGAACGAAGTTGAAAAGGCAATCGGCGATTTGAACTCGGGCAAGTCGCCTGGGCCTGATGGACTCTGTGCGGGGTTATATAAGGCTTTCAAAAGAGAACTGGCCCCATTGTTAGCAGACGTATTCAATGACGTGTACGAGAAGAAATTATTGCCCCCATCTTTTGGAAAAGCGCAGACAATACTAATCCCTAAGAGTGATCAAACAGACAAACTCAGATTTGTGTCATCCTATAGACCGATATCACTAACAAACATTGATTACAAGATCTTTATGAAGATTTTAGCTGCGAGACTTCAAGGCGTCATCAAGGAAATTGTCGGAGACCACCAAACTTGCGGCATCAAGGGGCGGTCCATTTTTTCGAACATCCATCAGATGCGGTGCGTGCTCGAGTGCTGTGACGTCACCGATGGTGGCGTGGCAGTTCTTCAGCTCGATTTCGAGAAAGCGTTCGATTGTGTCGCTCACGTTATTTTGTTTGCCATCTTGGATCATGTTAATGTCGGTTCCATCATCAGGGAGGGCGTGGCCTTGGCGTACCAGAATTGCACAACAAGATTGATTGTCAATAAGTCTCTGGGGGCCCCCATTAACATCATGCGTTCAGTACGCCAAGGCTGTCCCCTCAGTCCGCTGTTATTTGTCATATACATAGAAGCAATGTGTGTAGTAATTAACGGAAATGACAAAATACGTGGTTTCAGATTAGCAGCGACAGAGGTAAAGCTGCTCGCATATGCAGATGACATTGCAGTGTGTTGCACAGACAAACCAAGTGTAACGGAAACAGTATCGGCAGTGAAACATTTCTGTGATGTCACGGGTAGTAGAATAAATTGGGGCAAATCCCTAGGCCTGTGGCACGGGAAATGGGAGTCTGCACCGGACAAGTTCGCGAACCTCAACTGGGTCAAAACGCCGACGAGGTATCTGGGCGTTCCTCTCAATAGCTACAACAGTAGCGATGAATATTGGAGGAGCCAAGCCGATGAAATGAAAGAAAAGGCGGACAGATGGAAGGATGTGAAGCTGTCTATTTTTGCAAGGGCGACAGTCTGTAATATGTTTTTTGTCACGAAGTTATATTATGTCATGCAAGCGTTGTATTGCTCGAGAGCAAATGTGCAAAGGTTGCACAGAGTGTTTGCTGTTTTCATCTGGGGGTCAACATGGGAAAGGTGCAGCCGAACAAATTTGTTTAGAAGAGTGAAGGACGGGGGTGTGGGTTTGGTTCATCTTTTTGTTAGACAACTAGTCAACCGATTCTTGTTTTTTCGCGATGTGCGCCATCCTTTTCTGCGCACAGTATGCCAGCTCAGGTTGAGCGGTGCTTTGCCGGCACATGTCGTTAGTACGGCATGCGTTACCGGATCACTTCGTGGCTTCTTTAAGGAAGTGGCCGACAGCGTAAGATTTCTTTCTGTTCGATTTTCAATGGATTACCTTTGCGATGTTAAAAGGAAAGGATTGTATAAAGATGTGTGCGACATTGTTTTCCCAGTGCCGTTATACAGAGCCATTTAGAGTGGAGGGCCAGGACTTGATGTACTTAAACGCGTAAAACGCATGGTGGTGCCACCAGGGGTAAAAACGTTTTTTTTTAAGCTTCACACCGGTACGCTCTCAGTGAAGACTTTCATGGAAGAGCGAGGTTGTATCGTACCATGGGGAACGCATTGCTTGATCTGCAAAAAGCAGGAAACCATAGATCACGTTTTCTTGGAATGTTGGGAGGGCTTCTTTTTCTGGGACGTCTTAAAGCGAACCCTGAAAAAAGAGTTACCGGTGGACCCCCAAGGGATAAGGTATCTCACAATTAAGGATAATGACGGGGTTCCATATGATTTCATTATGTTAAACGCTCTCCACTGTATATGGCGGGCTCGTATGGCAGGGTACTATTGTGATCCTGACGCTAGGCCCGCTCGCGATTATTTCAGAGAATGTATGTCGCGATTCATAGAAATGCAGAAAGTGCAACAATGTGTTCCGGAATGGCTGTGGAGGCTAGACCCTCTGACAGCCATGAAGGAATTTTAAGTTGACAACGCCTGTCCAGTAGGGACAGACGGCTTTGTTGTACGGTGTGACTCTTTTCTTTCCTTTTTGTTTGTATTGCAATTGTGATATTGTAATGTGTGGAAACTGCACGTTCTGCGAAAAAAACCGGTAATAAAAAAAAAAAAAAAAGCGGCCATACCATGCTGAATACGCCGGTTCTCGTCCGATCCCCGAAGCTAAGCAGCATTGGGCTCGGTCACTACTTGGGAGGGAGACCACCTGGGAACACCGAGTGCTGATGGCACCCTTCTTTTTGCTTTTTTTTATTGCGTGCTTCTGTGACTTATTTTTTCTTTTTTTTTACACTCACGTGTGGGTGGTTTTATTTACTGTTACGTTCAACTGGCGCAGCCTACTGGTAGAGCCAACGTCGAAGTGCAAAAACAATATGCAAGCCGCTAGGCGATTGTACGCGCAGTGACGGTGGTAACCGGCATAAGTAATGGTGCAAAATTTAGTCGCACAAACTGCTAACCGTTTACCTATTACACCCGTAACCAGCTCAGTGACAATCAATAACTTGGCGCATTGCTAGCGCCAAACGTGGGCTGCAGCGGACGCAAATCGTTGCGCTCGTCCTCTTGTTTTATTGCGAGCTCGACTCGGCAGCGACTAACCACAGCAAACGGAGCAATCCACGTACACGACGTGTGCCTGTACTGTCAACGGAAAGACAGTGCCGCGTACGTGCTGTAGCAATACGTTGCGAATGCACATAGCACGATACAGGTGCAGTCGTAAACATAGCATCCCTGCCATCGGCCATACCATGCATTCTGCATCCGGCAGCCGAGCTGTTCGGATCGTAGGGTCATGGCCTCTTCCGGGGCAGCGACAGCGGCCACTTTTGGTCGCGAAAACAGGATTACAGAAGATGATAAGGAATATCCGTTCATTTTGCCTCAACTGCCAAAAGGACGAGTTGCGATTAACACCGTGTTTTTGCACGGTGATGTGCGTGCGAGACCATACAAGGTCGAAGATTTCAGGGACGCCCTACTGCCGACGGGCCTCCTGCCGGACGTGGTATGCATAGGGGCGTACCAGATAAACCACGTCGGGGCGGTGACCCTGAATGATGCGACTGCGACGAAAAGACTGGTCTCCCTAAAGGACCTGCAAGTGAAGGGACGACGATGCGTCATCGTGGACCCGCAGGACCAGCAGGTGAAGCTTAGGCTTCACTGGCTGTTGTACGGAGTGGCTGACGAGGACGTCCGGACAGCGTTCGCGGCTTTCGGCAAGGTGGAAGAGGTGAGCCGGGAGCGGTGGCGTGTCGAAGGCATGGGAAGCAAGACGTCGACCACCAGGACAGTGCTCCTCAAGCTAAAGAACGGCGTCAAAGTTGAGGACCTTCCTCATCAGGTCCGCGTCGGCGGAGAGTTGGCCTTGGTGGTTGCGCCCGGTCGACCCATGCAGTGCCTGCGCTGCCAAGGCACGGGGCACGTCCGCCGAGAGTGCAAAGTCCCACGCTGTTCCAGGTGCAGACGTTTCGGCCACGTTGACGCTGACTGTGTCAAATCCTACGCCGCCGTGACAGGACCAGCAGCGACTGACGTTGCTGAGGAGCACGTCATGGACGTGGTTGAGACGGAGGACGCCGCCAAAGGAACTGGAGACGGTTTCGACAGCCACACTTGGAGGGTCATCTACCGCTGGCGCTGAAGGCACGGTGGCTGAGGCTGCCGAGAAGACGGGCAAACCGGTACAGGTCCTGCCTGCAGTGAGCCTTGCTACGGGGGGCGTTAACGAAGACGCACCCGACAACGACACGACAGCAATGCTGCAGGACAAGGAAGTCAATGACGGCGAGCGGACCGCGATTATTGGTGCCCCAGTCAAGCGCCCCCACGACGAGACCAAGGACAAGGACGGCGGTGCCACCAGCACCAGCGAGGGGCCGCCGACGAAGGCGCCTCAAGGAAGGCGGATGGGCTACAAGCCAAAACCCAATGTACCACCTGGAAAGAAGCCTGTGGGCAAAACGGCCATGCTTGACGACACAAACAAGCCGGGAGGTCCCGGAGACGGCTAGCCGAGGGCTAGTCGTGAACGGTAAGCACCATGCTCCGGGCCTGCTTTTCTCGCTAGCTGAAAATGGCTGAAATACCGTCCCTTATTATTGCCACATTGAACGTGCGAGGCTTGGCGGCTAGTCGTAGGCAAAGTCAGGTCCTACGGTTGGTCACTGACCACAACTTAGACGTACTAGCCGTCCAAGAGACTAAGGTTGATGGAGAGGAGCAGACCGGGAGCATGGTGCGACGATTCACGCACACAAATTTTCGGTGGTTAGTCATGCGGTAGGCACGTCCGGGGGGTGCATTCTGTTTGTCAAGAAGCTGCCTGGACTGCAGTTTCAAAGTGTATGTTCCTGTGAATCTGGAAGGATTGTCTTTTGCGATGTAGTGATATGTAATGCTGAATTCCGTGTCATATGCGTCTACGCTCCGAATTCAGTCGAAGAGCGTGTCTCCTTTTTTTCTAACCTTTCTAAGCACGTCCGCTGTGATAAGCGCGTTATTTTGTTAGGGGACTTTAATTGTGTGTTGAATGCCAGAGACCGAGTGAATAATGCAGGTGTGCGCGACAAAAGCAGTAGCGTATTATCAAATCTCATAGGGGAAAATGAACTTGAAGATGTTTTCGAGTGTCTGGAAGGGGGGCGTGAAGTGACTTTTACTCGTTTTCAGGGTAGTAGTCATGCACGACTGGATCGAATGTACATGTCGTTGGACATGATTCCAAGATGCCACAGTTATTGTGTAGTGCCCGTGTCCTTTTCGGACTACTGCCTCGTAAAATGTCACATAGGTGTAGTGAAAACGAAACATGCTTTTAATTGGGATCTATGGAAAATGAATGCCTTGTTACTAAATCATCAGTGGTTTGTAAAAGCAGTAAGGGATGCGGTTAACGAAGTATTCGATGATGCAACGGAAACAATAGCAGAGAAGTGGGAATGTTTTAAACAGAAGGTTAAAATTAAAGCCATAGAAAGATCGAGTTGCATAAAATTCGAGAGGGAAATAAAAGAAAAGGGCTTAAGAAGACTGCTTGAGCAGCTGATAACGCTTGAGTGTAGAGAGCCTGGTACGTACAAAGACGACGTGCGAAACATCAAGGAAAAACTTGAACAGTTCGACAAAGAGCGTTATCAAGGCGCTATCGTGCGTGCGCGAGCAGATGCACTAGTGGCAGGGGAGACGCCCACGAAAAGGGCGCTGGGTATTGAGAAGGCGCACGGACGGCGAAACCACATCGATAAAATTCTAATGAACGGGACTGTCGTTGAAGACAGTGAGAGCATTGGGAGCGCCTTCTTCGAGTACTACCAGTCACTCTTTGCATTTCAGGCACCGAATGTAGGGGGTTTTAAAGCGGATTTTCTTAATCTCATGCCGCGAATAAGTGATGATACCAAAGATCGATTAGAAGCCAAAATAACTGAGGGGGAAGTAGAAAAGGCAATCGACGATTTGAACCTTGGAAAGTCGCCTGGACCTGATGGCCTCTGCGCTGCGTGGTATAAGGCGTTTAAGAGAGAATTGGCGCCATTGTTGGCAGAGGTATTGAATGACGCGTATCAGCAGAAACGTTTGCCCCCTTCCTTTGGAAAAGCGCACACCATACTAATACCTAAGAGCAATCAAATAGATAAACTAAAATTAGTGTCGTTCTATAGGCCAATATCACTAGCAAATGTTGATTACAAGGTATTTATGAAGATTTTAGCTACCAGACTCCAAGGCGTCATCAAAGAAATAGTCGGAGACCATCAAACTTGTGGCATCAGAGGGCGAACTATTTTTTCTAACATTCATAAGATGCGATGTGTTCTCGAGTGCTGTGACGTCACCGGAGGTGGCGTTGCGGTTCTTCAGCTCGATCTAGAGAAAGCTTTCGATTGTGTCGCGCATGTTATTTTGTTTAGCATCTTGGATCACGTTAATGTCGGTTCCATCATGACTGAGGGCGTGGCCTTGGCGTACAAGAATTGCACAACCAGATTAATTGTTAATAAGTCATTGGGGGCCCCCATTAACATTATGCGTTCAGTGCGCCAAGGCTGTCCCCTCAGCCCACTGCTGTTTGCTATTTATATAGAGGCCATGTGTGTGGCAATCAATGAAAATGACAAAATACGTGGTTTTAGATTGGCAGCGACAGAAGTGAAGCTATTGGCGTATGCAGACGACATTGCAGTGTGTTGCATAGATAAACCAAGCGTAACCGAAGCAATATCTGTAGTAAATCATTTCTGTGAAGTGTCTGGTAGCAGAGTAAATTGGAGCAAATCCCTCGGGCTGTGGCACGGGGACTGGCTTTCCGCACCGGACTATTTCGCGAGGGTGAGCTGGGTGAGAACTCCGATGAGGTATCTAGGTGTTCCCCTAGATAGTTACAATAATAGTGATGAATATTGGAGGAAGCAAACAAGTGAAATTAAAGAAAAAGTAGACAAATGGAAAGCTACTAACCTGTCTGTTTTTGCAAGAGCGACAGTTTGTAACATCTTTTTAGTCGCGAAATTATACTACGTTATACAAGCGTTATATTGTTCTAGAGTAAATGTGCAAAGGCTGCACAGAGTGTTTGCGGTGTTCATCTGGGGTTCAACCTGGGAAAGGTGCAGTCGAACCAATTTGTTCAGAAGAGTGAAGGACGGGGGTGTGGGTTTGGCGCATCTTTTTGTTCGACAACTAGTAAACCGATTTTTGTTTTTCCGCGATGTGCGCGATCCTTTTCTGCGCACCGTATGTCAGCACAGATTGACCGACGCATTGCCGGCACATGTTGTCAGTACGGCCGGCATCACCGGAAGACTTTGTGGCTACTTTAAGGAAGTGGTAGACAGTGTGCGTTTTCTTACTGTTCGTTTTTCAAGTGATTACCTGTGTCAAGTGAAAAGGAAAACGCTGTATAAAGATGTGTGCGACATTGTTTTCCCAGTGCCGTTATACAGAGCCATGTACAGTGGAGGGCCAGGACAGGACGTCCTTAAACGGGTTAAACGCATGCAGGTGCCACCAGGGGTAAAATCCTTCTTTTTTAGGCTCCACACTGGAACTCTGTCCGTGAAGACTTTTATGGAAGAACGAGGCTGTCTCGTACCGTGGGGTTCTCACTGCTTGATCTGCAAGAAGCCCGAAACCATAGATCATGTGTTCTTGCACTGCTGGGCTGCTGTGTTCTTCTGGGACGTCTTGAAGCGAACCCTGAAGAAAGAATTACCTGTAAACCCCCAAGGGATCAGGTATCTGCCTATTAAGGATGAAGATGGCATCCCATATGACTTCATTATGGTGAATGCCCTCCACTGTATATGGCGGTCTCGAATGGCTGGGTACCACTGCGATCCCGACGCACGGCCGGTTCATATATATTTCAGAGAATGTATGGCGCGGTTTGTTGATGTACAGAAAATGCAAGAATGTGCACCGGATTGGCTGTCGAGGCTAGAACCTCTCACAGCCATGAAGGAATTTTAATTTGACAACGCCGGTCCTATACGGACGGATGGCATTATTGTAATTTTTTTTTCGCTGTTTTGCATTTGTGAGATGCGTGTATTTTTCTGTGTGATGTCAAAGACCGGCACTAAATGATGTGATGTCAAAGACCGGCACAAGACCGGCAAAAAAAAAAAAAAATCTGCCATACCATGCTGAATACGCCGGTTCTCGTCCGATCCCCGAAGCTAAGCAGCATTGGGCTCGGTCAGTACTTGGGAGGGAGACCACCTGGGAACACGGAGTGCTAATGGCACCCTTCTTTTTGCTTTTTTTATTGCGTGCTTCTGTGACTTATTTTTTTTTTTTTTACACTCACGTGTGGGTGGTTTCATTTACTGTTACGTTCAACTGGCGCAGCCTACTGGTAGAGCCAACGTCGAAGTGCAAAAACAATATGCAAGCCGCTAGGCGATTGTACGCGCAGTGACGGTGGTAACCGGTTAAAGTAATGGTGCAAAATTTAGTCGCACAAACTGCTAACCGTTTACCTATTACACCCGTATCCAGCTCAGTGACAATCAATAACTTGGCGCATTGCTAGCGCCAAACGTGGGCTGCAGCGGACGCAAATCGTTGCGCTCGTCCTCTTGTTTTGTTGCGAGCTCGACTCGGCAGCGACTAACCACAGCAAACGGAGCAATCCACGTACACGACGTGTGCCTGTACTGTCAACGGAAAGACAGTGCCGCGTACGTGCTGTAGCAATACGTTGCGAATGCACATAGCACGATACAGGTGCAGTCGTAAACATAGCATCCCTGCCGTCGGCCATACCATGCTCTCTCGCCGCTTGTCGGGGCGTCCGCTGGACCCACTCCCCCATTCTAATACACTCTAGCGCTGATGGATGAACAAAAGTTTGATGCGGCCGAAATAGCGGTCGGCTTCGAAACTCTTACCAAGACGTTGCTTTCAAAGCTTAGGAAAGTGAAAAGACAAGAAGTACGACTGAGGAACAAGCTCGACAATGGCGTGCAATTGACAAAAGACTTCAGAGATCAAACATTGAAGAAGAGGGAGAGCCTTGTTGATGCGGCAAAATCTTTACATGCTTATACAGCAGGAGCACAAGCGGCGGCGGCCGTTACGGTGGAGTCTTCGGAGGAGGACGATACTGCTCAAATAAATCCCGAAATGGCATCGGTTATTGCCGAAACTAAAGAGAAGATAGAGACGTGGCTCTCAGCGTGGCAAAAGGCAAGGAACAGCGGGCGACCGTCACACTGGGTGGAAGAAAGGAAAGCCCAAGGCGAAGGGAAAAAGGCCTTAGAGGACCTTATCGAATTTTTCAATACTTTGAAGGACTTATAAAAAAGGGAAATAAGGTCTACTTCTCAAAACAGGTCCAATATACTTCCGAGAAGCTGCCACTGTACCCTTTGTCCCACCAATGAGGAGGTCATTCTGAACAAAAGCGAACCTTTAGGTGAAGTTTTTGACTGTAGGTAGAGCAAATGTCGCAGGGCTCTGCCGCTTTGTCACAGCAGAGAAGCCATGGCAAACCTGTTTGGCAGGTCTGTCGCCACTTTGACAGGCAAAGAGATTTATGACTACATGACAAATTATAGATTGGAAGAAATGAAACGACAGGAGAGCCAGTTTCTATGTATCAAGAAATCTCAGATGAGCCAACAAAAGAAAAACTGGCAGGGACTGAGGATTCGAAAAGTCCATCCAGACCAGAAGAGACGAAGGAATATATGACTTGTATTACAAAAACAAATTCTGTTTGCAAAAAGCAAAAAAAAATCGGCCATACCATGCTGAATACGCCGGTTCTCGTCTGATCCCCGAAGCTAAGCAGCATTGGGCTCGGTCAGAACTTGTGAGGGAGACCACCTTGGAACACCGAGTGCTGATGGCACCCTTCTTTTTGCTTTTTTTTATTGCGTGCTTCTGTGACTTATTTTTTCTTTTTTTTTTACACTCACGCGTGGGTGGTTTTATTTACTGTTACGTCCAACTGGCGCAGCCTACTGGTAGAGCCAACGTCGAAGTGCAAAAACAATATGCAAGCCGCTAGGCGATTGTACGCGCAGTGACGGTGGTAACCGGTATAAGTAATGGTGCAAAATTTAGTCGCACAAACTGCTAACCGTTTACCTATTACACCCGTATCCAGCTCAGTGACAATCAATAACTTGGCGCATTGCTAGCGCCAAACGTGGGCTGCAGCGGACGCAAATCGTTGCGCTCGTTCTCTTGTTTTATTGCGAGCTCGACTCGGTAGCGACGAACCACAACAAACGGAGCAATCCACGTACACGACGTGTGCCTGTACTGTCAACGGAAAGACAGTGCCGCGTACGTGCTGTAGCAATACGTTGCGAATGCACATAGCACGATACAGGTGCAGTCGTAAACATAGCATCCCTGCCATCGGCCATACCATGCATTCTGCATCCGGCAGCCGAGCTGTTCGGATCGTAGGGTCATGGCCTCTTCCGGGGCAGCGACAGCGGCCACTTTTGGTCGCGAAAACAGGATTACAGAAGATGATAAGGAATATCCGTTCATTTTGCCTCAACTGCCAAAAGGACGAGTTGCGATTAACACCGTGTTTTTGCACGGTGATGTGCGTGCGAGACCATACAAGGTCGAAGATTTCAGGGACGCCCTACTGCCGACGGGCCTCCTGCCGGACGTGGTATGCATAGGGGCGTACCAGATAAACCACGTCGGGGCGGTGACCCTGAATGATGCGACTGCGACGAAAAGACTGGTCTCCCTAAAGGACCTGCAAGTGAAGGGACGACGATGCGTCATCGTGGACCCGCAGGACCAGCAGGTGAAGCTTAGGCTTCACTGGCTGTTGTACGGAGTGGCTGACGAGGACGTCCGGACAGCGTTCGCGGCTTTCGGCAAGGTGGAAGAGGTGAGCCGGGAGCGGTGGCGTGTCGAAGGCATGGGAAGCAAGACGTCGACCACCAGGACAGTGCTCCTCAAGCTAAAGAACGGCGTCAAAGTTGAGGACCTTCCTCATCAGGTCCGCGTCGGCGGAGAGTTGGCCTTGGTGGTTGTGCCCGGTCGACCCATGCAGTGCCTGCGCTGCCAAGGCACGGGGCACGTCCGCCGAGAGTGCAAAGTCCCACGCTGTTCCAGGTGCAGACGTTTCGGCCACGTTGACGCTGACTGTGTCAAATCCTACGCCGCCGTGACAGGACCAGCAGCGACTGACGTTGCTGAGGAGCACGTCATGGACGTGGTTGAGACGGAGGACGCCGCCAAAGGAACTGGAGACGGTTTCGACAGCCACACTTGGAGGGTCATCTACCGCTGGCGCTGAAGGCACGGTGGCTGAGGCTGCCGAGAAGACGGGCAAACCGGTACAGGTCCTGCCTGCAGTGAGCCTTGCTACGGGGGGCGTTAACGAAGACGCACCCGACAACGACACGACAGCAATGCTGCAGGACAAGGAAGTCAATGACGGCGAGCGGACCGCGATTATTGGTGCCCCAGTCAAGCGCCCCCACGACGAGACCAAGGACAAGGACGGCGGTGCCACCAGCACCAGCGAGGGGCCGCCGACGAAGGCGCCTCAAGGAAGGCGGATGGGCTACAAGCCAAAACCCAATGTACCACCTGGAAAGAAGCCTGTGGGCAAAACGGCCATGCTTGACGACACAAACAAGCCGGGAGGTCCCGGAGACGGCTAGCCGAGGGCTAGTCGTGAACGGTAAGCACCATGCTCCGGGCCTGCTTTTCTCGCTAGCTGAAAATGGCTGAAATACCGTCCCTTATTATTGCCACATTGAACGTGCGAGGCTTGGCGGCTAGTCGTAGGCAAAGTCAGGTCCTACGGTTGGTCACTGACCACAACTTAGACGTACTAGCCGTCCAAGAGACTAAGGTTGATGGAGAGGAGCAGACCGGGAGCATGGTGCGACGATTCACGCACACAAATTTTCGGTGGTTAGTCATGCGGTAGGCACGTCCGGGGGGTGCATTCTGTTTGTCAAGAAGCTGCCTGGACTGCAGTTTCAAAGTGTATGTTCCTGTGAATCTGGAAGGATTGTCTTTTGCGATGTAGTGATATGTAATGCTGAATTCCGTGTCATATGCGTCTACGCTCCGAATTCAGTCGAAGAGCGTGTCTCCTTTTTTTCTAACCTTTCTAAGCACGTCCGCTGTGATAAGCGCGTTATTTTGTTAGGGGACTTTAATTGTGTGTTGAATGCCAGAGACCGAGTGAATAATGCAGGTGTGCGCGACAAAAGCAGTAGCGTATTATCAAATCTCATAGGGGAAAATGAACTTGAAGATGTTTTCGAGTGTCTGGAAGGGGGGCGTGAAGTGACTTTTACTCGTTTTCAGGGTAGTAGTCATGCACGACTGGATCGAATGTACATGTCGTTGGACATGATTCCAAGATGCCACAGTTATTGTGTAGTGCCCGTGTCCTTTTCGGACTACTGCCTCGTAAAATGTCACATAGGTGTAGTGAAAACGAAACATGCTTTTAATTGGGATCTATGGAAAATGAATGCCTTGTTACTAAATCATCAGTGGTTTGTAAAAGCAGTAAGGGATGCGGTTAACGAAGTATTCGATGATGCAACGGAAACAATAGCAGAGAAGTGGGAATGTTTTAAACAGAAGGTTAAAATTAAAGCCATAGAAAGATCGAGTTGCATAAAATTCGAGAGGGAAATAAAAGAAAAGGGCTTAAGAAGACTGCTTGAGCAGCTGATAACGCTTGAGTGTAGAGAGCCTGGTACGTACAAAGACGACGTGCGAAACATCAAGGAAAAACTTGAACAGTTCGACAAAGAGCGTTATCAAGGCGCTATCGTGCGTGCGCGAGCAGATGCACTAGTGGCAGGGGAGACGCCCACGAAAAGGGCGCTGGGTATTGAGAAGGCGCACGGACGGCGAAACCACATCGATAAAATTCTAATGAACGGGACTGTCGTTGAAGACAGTGAGAGCATTGGGAGCGCCTTCTTCGAGTACTACCAGTCACTCTTTGCATTTCAGGCACCGAATGTAGGGGGTTTTAAAGCGGATTTTCTTAATCTCATGCCGCGAATAAGTGATGATACCAAAGATCGATTAGAAGCCAAAATAACTGAGGGGGAAGTAGAAAAGGCAATCGACGATTTGAACCTTGGAAAGTCGCCTGGACCTGATGGCCTCTGCGCTGCGTGGTATAAGGCGTTTAAGAGAGAATTGGCGCCATTGTTGGCAGAGGTATTGAATGACGCGTATCAGCAGAAACGTTTGCCCCCTTCCTTTGGAAAAGCGCACACCATACTAATACCTAAGAGCGATCAAATAGATAAACTAAAATTAGTGTCGTTCTATAGGCCAATATCACTAGCAAATGTTGATTACAAGGTATTTATGAAGATTTTAGCTACCAGACTCCAAGGCGTCATCAAAGAAATAGTCGGAGACCATCAAACTTGTGGCATCAGAGGGCGAACTATTTTTTCTAACATTCATAAGATGCGATGTGTTCTCGAGTGCTGTGACGTCACCGGAGGTGGCGTTGCGGTTCTTCAGCTCGATCTAGAGAAAGCTTTCGATTGTGTCGCGCATGTTATTTTGTTTAGCATCTTGGATCACGTTAATGTCGGTTCCATCATGACTGAGGGCGTGGCCTTGGCGTACAAGAATTGCACAACCAGATTAATTGTTAATAAGTCATTGGGGGCCCCCATTAACATTATGCGTTCAGTGCGCCAAGGCTGTCCCCTCAGCCCACTGCTGTTTGCTATTTATATAGAGGCCATGTGTGTGGCAATCAATGAAAATGACAAAATACGTGGTTTTAGATTGGCAGCGACAGAAGTGAAGCTATTGGCGTATGCAGACGACATTGCAGTGTGTTGCATAGATAAACCAAGCGTAACCGAAGCAATATCTGTAGTAAATCATTTCTGTGAAGTGTCTGGTAGCAGAGTAAATTGGAGCAAATCCCTCGGGCTGTGGCACGGGGACTGGCTTTCCGCACCGGACTATTTCGCGAGGGTGAGCTGGGTGAGAACTCCGATGAGGTATCTAGGTGTTCCCCTAGATAGTTACAATAATAGTGATGAATATTGGAGGAAGCAAACAAGTGAAATTAAAGAAAAAGTAGACAAATGGAAAGCTACTAACCTGTCTGTTTTTGCAAGAGCGACAGTTTGTAACATCTTTTTAGTCGCGAAATTATACTACGTTATACAAGCGTTATATTGTTCTAGAGTAAATGTGCAAAGGCTGCACAGAGTGTTTGCGGTGTTCATCTGGGGTTCAACCTGGGAAAGGTGCAGTCGAACCAATTTGTTCAGAAGAGTGAAGGACGGGGGTGTGGGTTTGGCGCATCTTTTTGTTCGACAACTAGTAAACCGATTTTTGTTTTTCCGCGATGTGCGCGATCCTTTTCTGCGCACCGTATGTCAGCACAGATTGACCGACGCATTGCCGGCACATGTTGTCAGTACGGCCGGCATCACCGGAAGACTTTGTGGCTACTTTAAGGAAGTGGTAGACAGTGTGCGTTTTCTTACTGTTCGTTTTTCAAGTGATTACCTGTGTCAAGTGAAAAGGAAAACGCTGTATAAAGATGTGTGCGACATTGTTTTCCCAGTGCCGTTATACAGAGCCATGTACAGTGGAGGGCCAGGACAGGACGTCCTTAAACGGGTTAAACGCATGCAGGTGCCACCAGGGGTAAAATCCTTCTTTTTTAGGCTCCACACTGGAACTCTGTCCGTGAAGACTTTTATGGAAGAACGAGGCTGTCTCGTACCGTGGGGTTCTCACTGCTTGATCTGCAAGAAGCCCGAAACCATAGATCATGTGTTCTTGCACTGCTGGGCTGCTGTGTTCTTCTGGGACGTCTTGAAGCGAACCCTGAAGAAAGAATTACCTGTAAACCCCCAAGGGATCAGGTATCTGCCTATTAAGGATGAAGATGGCATCCCATATGACTTCATTATGGTGAATGCCCTCCACTGTATATGGCGGTCTCGAATGGCTGGGTACCACTGCGATCCCGACGCACGGCCGGTTCATATATATTTCAGAGAATGTATGGCGCGGTTTGTTGATGTACAGAAAATGCAAGAATGTGCACCGGATTGGCTGTCGAGGCTAGAACCTCTCACAGCCATGAAGGAATTTTAATTTGACAACGCCGGTCCTATACGGACGGATGGCATTATTGTAATTTTTTTTTCGCTGTTTTGCATTTGTGAGATGCGTGTATTTTTCTGTGTGATGTCAAAGACCGGCACTAAATGATGTGATGTCAAAGACCGGCACAAGACCGGCAAAAAAAAAAAAAAAATCTGCCATACCATGCTGAATACGCCGGTTCTCGTCCGATCCCCGAAGCTAAGCAGCATTGGGCTCGGTCAGTACTTGGGAGGGAGACCACCTGGGAACACGGAGTGCTAATGGCACCCTTCTTTTTGCTTTTTTTATTGCGTGCTTCTGTGACTTATTTTTTTTTTTTTACACTCACGTGTGGGTGGTTTCATTTACTGTTACGTTCAACTGGCGCAGCCTACTGGTAGAGCCAACGTCGAAGTGCAAAAACAATATGCAAGCCGCTAGGCGATTGTACGCGCAGTGACGGTGGTAACCGGTTAAAGTAATGGTGCAAAATTTAGTCGCACAAACTGCTAACCGTTTACCTATTACACCCGTATCCAGCTCAGTGACAATCAATAACTTGGCGCATTGCTAGCGTCAAACGTGGGCTGCAGCGGACGCAAATCGTTGCGCTCGTCCTCTTGTTTTGTTGCGAGCTCGACTCGGCAGCGACTAACCACAGCAAACGGAGCAATCCACGTACACGACGTGTGCCTGTACTGTCAACGGAAAGACAGTGCCGCGTACGTGCTGTAGCAATACGTTGCGAATGCACATAGCACGATACAGGTGCAGTCGTAAACATAGCATCCCTGCCGTCGGCCATACCATGCTCTCTCGCCGCTTGTCGGGGCGTCCGCTGGACCCACTCCCCCATTCTAATACACTCTAGCGCTGATGGATGAACAAAAGTTTGATGCGGCCGAAATAGCGGTCGGCTTCGAAACTCTTACCAAGACGTTGCTTTCAAAGCTTAGGAAAGTGAAAAGACAAGAAGTACGACTGAGGAACAAGCTCGACAATGGCGTGCAATTGACAAAAGACTTCAGAGATCAAACATTGAAGAAGAGGGAGAGCCTTGTTGATGCGGCAAAATCTTTACATGCTTATACAGCAGGAGCACAAGCGGCGGCGGCCGTTACGGTGGAGTCTTCGGAGGAGGACGATACTGCTCAAATAAATCCCGAAATGGCATCGGTTATTGCCGAAACTAAAGAGAAGATAGAGACGTGGCTCTCAGCGTGGCAAAAGGCAAGGAACAGCGGGCGACCGTCACACTGGGTGGAAGAAAGGAAAGCCCAAGGCGAAGGGAAAAAGGCCTTAGAGGACCTTATCGAATTTTTCAATACTTTGAAGGACTTATAAAAAAGGGAAATAAGGTCTACTTCTCAAAACAGGTCCAATATACTTCCGAGAAGCTGCCACTGTACCCTTTGTCCCACCAATGAGGAGGTCATTCTGAACAAAAGCGAACCTTTAGGTGAAGTTTTTGACTGTAGGTAGAGCAAATGTCGCAGGGCTCTGCCGCTTTGTCACAGCAGAGAAGCCATGGCAAACCTGTTTGGCAGGTCTGTCGCCACTTTGACAGGCAAAGAGATTTATGACTACATGACAAATTATAGATTGGAAGAAATGAAACGACAGGAGAGCCAGTTTCTATGTATCAAGAAATCTCAGATGAGCCAACAAAAGAAAAACTGGCAGGGACTGAGGATTCGAAAAGTCCATCCAGACCAGAAGAGACGAAGGAATATATGACTTGTATTACAAAAACAAATTCTGTTTGCAAAAAGCAAAAAAAAATCGGCCATACCATGCTGAATACGCCGGTTCTCGTCTGATCCCCGAAGCTAAGCAGCATTGGGCTCGGTCAGAACTTGTGAGGGAGACCACCTTGGAACACCGAGTGCTGATGGCACCCTTCTTTTTGCGTTTTTTTATTGCGTGCTTCTGTGACTTATTTTTTCTTTTTTTTTTACACTCACGCGTGGGTGGTTTTATTTACTGTTACGTCCAACTGGCGCAGCCTACTGGTAGAGCCAACGTCGAAGTGCAAAAACAATATGCAAGCCGCTAGGCGATTGTACGCGCAGTGACGGTGGTAACCGGTATAAGTAATGGTGCAAAATTTAGTCGCACAAACTGCTAACCGTTTACCTATTACACCCGTATCCAGCTCAGTGACAATCAATAACTTGGCGCATTGCTAGCGCCAAACGTGGGCTGCAGCGGACGCAAATCGTTGCGCTCGTTCTCTTGTTTTATTGCGAGCTCGACTCGGTAGCGACGAACCACAACAAACGGAGCAATCCACGTACACGACGTGTGCCTGTACTGTCAACGGAAAGACTGTGCCGCGTACGTGCTGTAGCAATACGTTGCGAATGCACATAGCACGATACAGGTGCAGTCGTAAACATAGCATCCCTGCCATCGGCCATACCATGCATTCTGCATCCGGCAGCCGAGCTGTTCGGATCGTAGGGTCATGGCCTCTTCCGGGGCAGCGACAGCGGCCACTTTTGGTCGCGAAAACAGGATTACAGAAGATGATAAGGAATATCCGTTCATTTTGCCTCAACTGCCAAAAGGACGAGTTGCGATTAACACCGTGTTTTTGCACGGTGATGTGCGTGCGAGACCATACAAGGTCGAAGATTTCAGGGACGCCCTACTGCCGACGGGCCTCCTGCCGGACGTGGTATGCATAGGGGCGTACCAGATAAACCACGTCGGGGCGGTGACCCTGAATGATGCGACTGCGACGAAAAGACTGGTCTCCCTAAAGGACCTGCAAGTGAAGGGACGACGATGCGTCATCGTGGACCCGCAGGACCAGCAGGTGAAGCTTAGGCTTCACTGGCTGTTGTACGGAGTGGCTGACGAGGACGTCCGGACAGCGTTCGCGGCTTTCGGCAAGGTGGAAGAGGTGAGCCGGGAGCGGTGGCGTGTCGAAGGCATGGGAAGCAAGACGTCGACCACCAGGACAGTGCTCCTCAAGCTAAAGAACGGCGTCAAAGTTGAGGACCTTCCTCATCAGGTCCGCGTCGGCGGAGAGTTGGCCTTGGTGGTTGTGCCCGGTCGACCCATGCAGTGCCTGCGCTGCCAAGGCACGGGGCACGTCCGCCGAGAGTGCAAAGTCCCACGCTGTTCCAGGTGCAGACGTTTCGGCCACGTTGACGCTGACTGTGTCAAATCCTACGCCGCCGTGACAGGACCAGCAGCGACTGACGTTGCTGAGGAGCACGTCATGGACGTGGTTGAGACGGAGGACGCCGCCAAAGGAACTGGAGACGGTTTCGACAGCCACACTTGGAGGGTCATCTACCGCTGGCGCTGAAGGCACGGTGGCTGAGGCTGCCGAGAAGACGGGCAAACCGGTACAGGTCCTGCCTGCAGTGAGCCTTGCTACGGGGGGCGTTAACGAAGACGCACCCGACAACGACACGACAGCAATGCTGCAGGACAAGGAAGTCAATGACGGCGAGCGGACCGCGATTATTGGTGCCCCAGTCAAGCGCCCCCACGACGAGACCAAGGACAAGGACGGCGGTGCCACCAGCACCAGCGAGGGGCCGCCGACGAAGGCGCCTCAAGGAAGGCGGATGGGCTACAAGCCAAAACCCAATGTACCACCTGGAAAGAAGCCTGTGGGCAAAACGGCCATGCTTGACGACACAAACAAGCCGGGAGGTCCCGGAGACGGCTAGCCGAGGGCTAGTCGTGAACGGTAAGCACCATGCTCCGGGCCTGCTTTTCTCGCTAGCTGAAAATGGCTGAAATACCGTCCCTTATTATTGCCACATTGAACGTGCGAGGCTTGGCGGCTAGTCGTAGGCAAAGTCAGGTCCTACGGTTGGTCACTGACCACAACTTAGACGTACTAGCCGTCCAAGAGACTAAGGTTGATGGAGAGGAGCAGACCGGGAGCATGGTGCGACGATTCACGCACACAAATTTTCGGTGGTTAGTCATGCGGTAGGCACGTCCGGGGGGTGCATTCTGTTTGTCA
Source organism: Dermacentor andersoni (assembly GCF_023375885.2). NCBI lineage: Eukaryota > Metazoa > Arthropoda > Arachnida > Ixodida > Ixodidae > Dermacentor > Dermacentor andersoni. The sequence goes on along the minus strand of NC_092817.1, from coordinate 197,944,716 downwards.
AGAAGCTGCCTGGACTGCAGTTTCAAAGTGTATGTTCCTGTGAATCTGGAAGGATTGTCTTTTGCGATGTAGTGATATGTAATGCTGAATTCCGTGTCATATGCGTCTACGCTCCGAATTCAGTCGAAGAGCGTGTCTCCTTTTTTTCTAACCTTTCTAAGCACGTCCGCTGTGATAAGCGCGTTATTTTGTTAGGGGACTTTAATTGTGTGTTGAATGCCAGAGACCGAGTGAATAATGCAGGTGTGCGCGACAAAAGCAGTAGCGTATTATCAAATCTCATAGGGGAAAATGAACTTGAAGATGTTTTCGAGTGTCTGGAAGGGGGGCGTGAAGTGACTTTTACTCGTTTTCAGGGTAGTAGTCATGCACGACTGGATCGAATGTACATGTCGTTGGACATGATTCCAAGATGCCACAGTTATTGTGTAGTGCCCGTGTCCTTTTCGGACTACTGCCTCGTAAAATGTCACATAGGTGTAGTGAAAACGAAACATGCTTTTAATTGGGATCTATGGAAAATGAATGCCTTGTTACTAAATCATCAGTGGTTTGTAAAAGCAGTAAGGGATGCGGTTAACGAAGTATTCGATGATGCAACGGAAACAATAGCAGAGAAGTGGGAATGTTTTAAACAGAAGGTTAAAATTAAAGCCATAGAAAGATCGAGTTGCATAAAATTCGAGAGGGAAATAAAAGAAAAGGGCTTAAGAAGACTGCTTGAGCAGCTGATAACGCTTGAGTGTAGAGAGCCTGGTACGTACAAAGACGACGTGCGAAACATCAAGGAAAAACTTGAACAGTTCGACAAAGAGCGTTATCAAGGCGCTATCGTGCGTGCGCGAGCAGATGCACTAGTGGCAGGGGAGACGCCCACGAAAAGGGCGCTGGGTATTGAGAAGGCGCACGGACGGCGAAACCACATCGATAAAATTCTAATGAACGGGACTGTCGTTGAAGACAGTGAGAGCATTGGGAGCGCCTTCTTCGAGTACTACCAGTCACTCTTTGCATTTCAGGCACCGAATGTAGGGGGTTTTAAAGCGGATTTTCTTAATCTCATGCCGCGAATAAGTGATGATACCAAAGATCGATTAGAAGCCAAAATAACTGAGGGGGAAGTAGAAAAGGCAATCGACGATTTGAACCTTGGAAAGTCGCCTGGACCTGATGGCCTCTGCGCTGCGTGGTATAAGGCGTTTAAGAGAGAATTGGCGCCATTGTTGGCAGAGGTATTGAATGACGCGTATCAGCAGAAACGTTTGCCCCCTTCCTTTGGAAAAGCGCACACCATACTAATACCTAAGAGCGATCAAATAGATAAACTAAAATTAGTGTCGTTCTATAGGCGAATATCACTAGCAAATGTTGATTACAAGGTATTTATGAAGATTTTAGCTACCAGACTCCAAGGCGTCATCAAAGAAATAGTCGGAGACCATCAAACTTGTGGCATCAGAGGGCGAACTATTTTTTCTAACATTCATAAGATGCGATGTGTTCTCGAGTGCTGTGACGTCAACGGAGGTGGCGTTGCGGTTCTTCAGCTCGATCTAGAGAAAGCTTTCGATTGTGTCGCGCATGTTATTTTGTTTACCATCTTGGATCACGTTAATGTCGGTTCCATCATGACTGAGGGCGTGGCCTTGGCGTACAAGAATTGCACAACCAGATTAATTGTTAATAAGTCATTGGGGGCCCCCATTAACATTATGCGTTCAGTGCGCCAAGGCTGTCCCCTCAGCCCACTGCTGTTTGCTATTTATATAGAGGCCATGTGTGTGGCAATCAATGAAAATGACAAAATACGTGGTTTTAGATTGGCAGCGACAGAAGTGAAGCTATTGGCGTATGCAGACGACATTGCAGTGTGTTGCATAGATAAACCAAGCGTAACCGAAGCAATATCTGTAGTAAATCATTTCTGTGAAGTGTCTGGTAGCAGAGTAAATTGGAGCAAATCCCTCGGGCTGTGGCACGGGGACTGGCTTTCCGCACCGGACTATTTCGCGAGGGTGAGCTGGGTGAGAACTCCGATGAGGTATCTAGGTGTTCCCCTAGATAGTTACAATAATAGTGATGAATATTGGAGGAAGCAAACAAGTGAAATTAAAGAAAAAGTAGACAAATGGAAAGCTACTAACCTGTCTGTTTTTGCAAGAGCGACAGTTTGTAACATCTTTTTAGTCGCGAAATTATACTACGTTATACAAGCGTTATATTGTTCTAGAGTAAATGTGCAAAGGCTGCACAGAGTGTTTGCGGTGTTCATCTGGGGTTCAACCTGGGAAAGGTGCAGTCGAACCAATTTGTTCAGAAGAGTGAAGGACGGGGGTGTGGGTTTGGCGCATCTTTTTGTTCGACAACTAGTAAACCGATTTTTGTTTTTCCGCGATGTGCGCGATCCTTTTCTGCGCACCGTATGTCAGCACAGATTGACCGACGCATTGCCGGCACATGTTGTCAGTACGGCCGGCATCACCGGAAGACTTTGTGGCTACTTTAAGGAAGTGGTAGACAGTGTGCGTTTTCTTACTGTTCGTTTTTCAAGTGATTACCTGTGTCAAGTGAAAAGGAAAACGCTGTATAAAGATGTGTGCGACATTGTTTTCCCAGTGCCGTTATACAGAGCCATGTACAGTGGAGGGCCAGGACAGGACGTCCTAAACGGGTTAAACGCATGCAGGTGCCACCAGGGGTAAAATCCTTCTTTTTTAGGCTCCACACTGGAATTCTGTCCGTGAAGACTTTTATGGAAGAACGAGGCTGTCTCGTACCGTGGGGTTCTCACTGCTTGATCTGCAAGAAGCCCGAAACCATAGATCATGTGTTCTTGCACTGCTGGGCTGCTGTGTTCTTCTGGGACGTCTTGAAGCGAACCCTGAAGAAAGAATTACCTGTAAACCCCCAAGGGATCAGGTATCTGCCTATTAAGGATGAAGATGGCATCCCATAAGACTTCATTATGGTGAATGCCCTCCACTGTATATGGCGGTCTCGAATGGCTGGGTACCACTGCGATCCCGACGCACGGCCGGTTCATATATATTTCAGAGAATGTATGGCGCGGTTTGTTGATGTACAGAAAATGCAAGAATGTGCACCGGATTGGCTGTCGAGGCTAGAACCTCTCACAGCCATGAAGGAATTTTAATTTGACAACGCCGGTCCTATACGGACGGATGGCATTATTGTAATTTTTTTTTCGCTGTTTTGCATTTGTGAGATGCGTGTATTTTTCTGTGTGATGTCAAAGACCGGCACTAAATGATGTGATGTCAAAGACCGGCACAAGACCGGCAAAAAAAAAAAAAAATCTGCCATACCATGCTGAATACGCCGGTTCTCGTCCGATCCCCGAAGCTAAGCAGCATTGGGCTCGGTCAGTACTTGGGAGGGAGACCACCTGGGAACACGGAGTGCTAATGGCACCCTTCTTTTTGCTTTTTTTATTGCGTGCTTCTGTGACTTATTTTTTTTTTTTTTACACTCACGTGTGGGTGGTTTCATTTACTGTTACGTTCAACTGGCGCAGCCTACTGGTAGAGCCAACGTCGAAGTGCAAAAACAATATGCAAGCCGCTAGGCGATTGTACGCGCAGTGACGGTGGTAACCGGTTAAAGTAATGGTGCAAAATTTAGTCGCACAAACTGCTAACCGTTTACCTATTACACCCGTATCCAGCTCAGTGACAATCAATAACTTGGCCCATTGCTAGCGCCAAACGTGGGCTGCAGCGGACGCAAATCGTTGCGCTCGTCCTCTTGTTTTGTTGCGAGCTCGACTCGGCAGCGACTAACCACAGCAAACGGAGCAATCCACGTACACGACGTGTGCCTGTACTGTCAACGGAAAGACAGTGCCGCGTACGTGCTGTAGCAATACGTTGCGAATGCACATAGCACGATACAGGTGCAGTCGTAAACATAGCATCCCTGCCGTCGGCCATACCATGCTCTCTCGCCGCTTGTCGGGGCGTCCGCTGGACCCACTCCCCCATTCTAATACACTCTAGCGCTGATGGATGAACAAAAGTTTGATGCGGCCGAAATAGCGGTCGGCTTCGAAACTCTTACCAAGACGTTGCTTTCAAAGCTTAGGAAAGTGAAAAGACAAGAAGTACGACTGAGGAACAAGCTCGACAATGGCGTGCAATTGACAAAAGACTTCAGAGATCAAACATTGAAGAAGAGGGAGAGCCTTGTTGATGCGGCAAAATCTTTACATGCTTATACAGCAGGAGCACAAGCGGCGGCGGCCGTTACGGTGGAGTCTTCGGAGGAGGACGATACTGCTCAAATAAATCCCGAAATGGCATCGGTTATTGCCGAAACTAAAGAGAAGATAGAGACGTGGCTCTCAGCGTGGCAAAAGGCAAGGAACAGCGGGCGACCGTCACACTGGGTGGAAGAAAGGAAAGCCCAAGGCGAAGGGAAAAAGGCCTTAGAGGACCTTATCGAATTTTTCAATACTTTGAAGGACTTATAAAAAAGGGAAATAAGGTCTACTTCTCAAAACAGGTCCAATATACTTCCGAGAAGCTGCCACTGTACCCTTTGTCCCACCAATGAGGAGGTCATTCTGAACAAAAGCGAACCTTTAGGTGAAGTTTTTGACTGTAGGTAGAGCAAATGTCGCAGGGCTCTGCCGCTTTGTCACAGCAGAGAAGCCATGGCAAACCTGTTTGGCAGGTCTGTCGCCACTTTGACAGGCAAAGAGATTTATGACTACATGACAAATTATAGATTGGAAGAAATGAAACGACAGGAGAGCCAGTTTCTATGTATCAAGAAATCTCAGATGAGCCAACAAAAGAAAAACTGGCAGGGACTGAGGATTCGAAAAGTCCATCCAGACCAGAAGAGACGAAGGAATATATGACTTGTATTACAAAAACAAATTCTGTTTGCAAAAAGCAAAAAAAAATCGGCCATACCATGCTGAATACGCCGGTTCTCGTCTGATCCCCGAAGCTAAGCAGCATTGGGCTCGGTCAGAACTTGTGAGGGAGACCACCTTGGAACACCGAGTGCTGATGGCACCCTTCTTTTTGCTTTTTTTTATTGCGTGCTTCTGTGACTTATTTTTTCTTTTTTTTTTTACACTCACGCGTGGGTGGTTTTATTTACTGTTACGTCCAACTGGCGCAGCCTACTGGTAGAGCCAACGTCGAAGTGCAAAAACAATATGCAAGCCGCTAGGCGATTGTACGCGCAGTGACGGTGGTAACCGGTATAAGTAATGGTGCAAAATTTAGTCGCACAAACTGCTAACCGTTTACCTATTACACCCGTATCCAGCTCAGTGACAATCAATAACTTGGCGCATTGCTAGCGCCAAACGTGGGCTGCAGCGGACGCAAATCGTTGCGCTCGTTCTCTTGTTTTATTGCGAGCTCGACTCGGTAGCGACGAACCACAACAAACGGAGCAATCCACGTACACGACGTGTGCCTGTACTGTCAACGGAAAGACTGTGCCGCGTACGTGCTGTAGCAATACGTTGCGAATGCACATAGCACGATACAGGTGCAGTCGTAAACATAGCATCCCTGCCATCGGCCATACCATGCTGAATACGCCGGTTCTCGTCCGATCCCCGAAGCTAAGCAGCATTGGGCTCGGTCAGTACTTGGGAGGGAGACCACCTGGGAACACCGAGTGCTGATGGCACCCTTCTTTTTGCTTTTTTTTTATTGCGTGCTTCTGTGACTTATTTTTTCTTTTTTTTTACACTCACGTGTGGGTGGTTTTATTTACTGTTACGTTCAACTGGCGCAGCCTACTGGTAGAGCCAACGTCGAAGTGCAAAAACAATATGCAAGCCGCTAGGCGATTGTACGCGCAGTGACGGTGGTAACCGGCATAAGTAATGGTGCAAAATTTAGTCGCACAAACTGCTAACCGTTTACCTATTACACCCGTATCCAGCTCAGTGACAATCAATAACTTGGCGCATTGCTAGCGCCAAACGTGGGCTGCAGCGGACGCAAATCGTTGCGCTCGTCCTCTTGTTTTATTGCGAGCTCGACTCGGCAGCGACTAACCGCAGCAAACGGAGCAATCCACGTACACGACGTGTGCCTGTACTGTCAACGGAAAGACAGTGCCGCGTACGTGCTGTAGCAATACGTTGCGAATGCACATAGCACGATACAGGTGCAGTCGTAAACATAGCATCCCTGCCATCGGCCACCACAGCGAACGGACGTGCAATCATGGGCTCCCATGGAGCGGCACAGGCGGGCGCGTCCCGCCGTAACAGGCTCAACGAGAACGACGATAGCGACTATCAGATTGTTTTGCCGCAGCTGCCTACGGGTCGTGTCGCGTTGAACACCGTGTTTTTACACGGCGACATCCGGGCGAGGCCTTTCAAGGTTGAAGATTTTCGTGACGCCCTGCGCCCTACCGGATTGCTGCCTGAAGTCGTTGCGCTGGGAGCGTACCAGATAAACCATGTCTGGGCGGTCACCATGTGTGGCGCTGATGCAACAAAGCGTCTGCAGGCCGTCAAGGAGCTTCAGGTGAAGGGGCGGCGCTGCCTCATCATCGATCCGCAGGACCGGACGGTGAAGTTGCGGCTGCACTGGCTACTCCACGGTGTCGACGACGAGGATGTGAAGACGGCATTTGCGGCCTTCGGCAAGGTGCTGGAGGTCAGCCGGGAGCGCTGGCGCGTTGAAGGCGTCAGTCACAAAGGCTCGACGACGAGGACTGTGCTGTTGAACTTCAAGAGCGGTGTCACCGTGGATGACCTACCCCATCAGATCCGGGTCGCCGGTGAGCTGGCCCTCGTCGTCGCCCCTGGACGCCCGATGCAGTGTTTGCGCTGCAAAGGAAACGGTCACGTACGCCGCGACTGTAAGGTTCCCCGATGTTCTCTGTGCCGACGTTTCGGGCATGTCGACGCCAAATGTGAGCGTTCTTACGCCACAGCGGTGGGTCAGCCTGAAGGTGACAAGACAGCTGAGGAAGTCATGAATGTGGCTGAAGCTGAGGAAGCTGCCAGAGGTACGGAAGACGTGGCCAAACTGCAGGAGACCACCACTACAGTGGCCCCTGCTGCAGAGGAGACACACCGGCCCCCTAAACTCGCGAATAAATCTCCGAGGACACCGGCAATGGCAGAGAAAGACGTTGAGAAAGGGGAGTACCTTCCGCAAGTTGTGGTGGGCGCGCTGACCGACTGCAAGGACCAGGCAGCTGACGGGACCACCAATACATCGGTTGCTGGCGCGGCCGTCAAGCGACCGCTGGAAAAAGAAGACCTCAAAGGTAGCCATGAGTCAAACAAGACGGATGAACCGCCTGCAAAGGCGCCTCTGGGGAGACGCTCCGGCTACAAGCCAGTGCCGAACGTCGGTGCAGGGAGGCGTGTCGACGACAATCCGGCGCCGCAAAAAAGCGACACCGGGCAACCGGACAAGCACGGTGGCGTCTAGCGTTGTGCTAGACGTTAAAGGTAAGCACCATGCTTCGGGTTTCCTTTTAAAAATATTAGTGAATGATGGCTTCCAACCTGTCTTTTAGTTTCGCCACACTTAATGTGCGAGGACTGGCTGCCAAGAAAAAGCAGAGTCAGGTCTATCAACTCATGGTGGACGAGGACATTGACGTGTTGGCAGTACAAGAAACAAAAGTTGACGGAGAGGAGGAAACCGGAAGCATGGTGCTTCGATTCACGTCTAAGTATTTTGTGTTTGTTAGCCATGCCGTGGGAACATCTGCTGGCTGCATCATTTTTGTTAAAAAATTGCAAAGCCTTGTGATACAAAATTATTTTTCATGTGTGTCGGGTAGGATTGTGTGGTGCGATTTTTCGTTGGGCGAGCGTGACTGGCGGGTCATTTGTATTTATGCACCAAACGCGGATAAAGACCGAACCATTTTCTTTTCGGAAATTAAGAAGCATCTCAATGTCACGAAACAACTGGTTTTGCTAGGGGATTTCAATTGCGTATTGAGTGGGAGGGATCGAGCTACAAAAAAGAGATCGAACGACAAGAGCACCGTATTGTTAAAAGAACTGATAGACGAGCATGATATTGCCGACGTTGCCGAATGTCTAGAAGGGGAACGCGAAGTGCAGTACACGCATTTTCAGGGCTCTAGCCATGCTCGGCTAGACAGGATTTACGTGTCCCTTCAAATCATACCTGCATGTAACATTTACACTGTACTACCCGTCTCTTTCTCGGACCATTGCCTAGTGAAATGCAATGTGGGGGAAAAAAAAAGATGTAATAGTTTTAACTGGGATCTGTGGAAATTCAACGCAACGCTACTACGTGACGAGCACTTTGTCCGTTTTGTGTCAGAAGCAATAAACGAGGTTAAACTGGATGGTAATAAGCAGATAGGTGTTGATTGGGAATTACTAAAACAAAGTTTTAAAATAAACGCCATCGAAAGAAGCAGCGTCTTGAAATACCGTGAAAAAATGAGAGAGAACGGGCTGAAGGAAACATTGCGGAAACTAATTGCGCTGGAAAGCAAACAGCCAGGTCTTTTTAAAGAAGACCTACTTAGGATAAAACAACAGCTGGAGCAATTCGAGGAGAACCGCTATCGCGGGGCGCTCGTTCGAGCCAGAGCACAATCATGGGCCGTGGGTGAAACGCCCACGAAACGGGCGCTAGGTATCGAGAAGACGCATGCGCGGCGAAACGAAATAGAAGTGATTGAAGAGAATGGCCAAGAACTGAATGACCGGGAGAGCATCGCAGGTGCTTTTCACCGGCATTACTAGCGGCTCTTTGCATACCAGCCAGTCGATATCGAGGCATACAGAGCAAACTATCTTTCTCGTATGCCTCAACTTTCAGCGGGAACGAAGTCACTTCTAGAAGCACCCATTACGCATGCTGAAATAGAAAGTGCTATGATAACCTGAGCCCTAATAAGTCGCCAGGCCCGGATGGTCTTGGCGCGGCCTTTTACAAAGCGTTTAAGAACGAGTTGGTGCCTTTGTTGAAAGCGTTGTTTGACGAAGTTTTTGCTACCAACAGATTACCACCGTCTTTCTCTGAAGCCCATACCGTCCTTATTCCTAAGACGAACCAAAAAGCAATACTGAGGCTAGTCACAGCATACAGACCCATTTCATTGACCAACACGGATTACAAAGTTTTAATGAAAGTTCTTGCTAGCCGATTACAGTCAACAATTAAGGATCTTGTAGGACCGCACCAGACTTGTGGTATAAAGGGACGCACTATTGCGAGAAATGTACACACGATGAGAGGCGTCTTGGAATGCTGTGACGATTTTCGATATGCCGTTGCGATCCTGCAGATAGATTTAGAAAAAGCCTTTGATTTTGTCCCACACGAAATTTTGTTATTAGTTCTTGAGCACGTGAATGTAGGATCAATCATCGCTGATGGGGTAGCTCTGGCGTACCGGAACTGCTCAACACGGCTGATTATTAATAAGACACTGGGGGCCCCCATTAATATAGAGCGTTTCGTGCGCCAGGGGTGTCCTCTCAGCCCGCTTTTGTTTGCCATCTATCTAGAAAGCTTTTGTTTGGCAATCATTCAAAATAGTAGCATAAAGGGCTTCAAACTCATGGAAGCCGAAGTGAAACTCCTGGCATATGCAGACGATGTAGCGGTGTGCTGTACAACAAAAGAAAGCATTACAGAGGTAACAACCATTGTTAAACATTTCGGAAACACAACAGGGAGCTTTGCAAATTGGAATAAGTGTCTCGGTTTTTGGCATGGTGAATGGCAGTCAACACCGGAAATGTTCGCCAACATTAGATGGATTAAAGCGCCAGCTAAATACTTGGGCGTTCCGCTCGAACATTACCGGCGGAATGAGGACTACTGGCTAGAAGAGGCCAAACGACTCAAGGAAAAAACAACAAATTGGAAAGGTGCTCATCTCTCGATGTTTGCGAGAGCTACTGTATGTAACTTGTTTTTAATAAGCAAAATATGGTACGTTATGCAAGTTTTCTGTTGCTCTCGTTTAAATGTGCAAAGGTTCCATAGAGTTTTCGCTGTGTTCATTTGGGCATCAGAATGGGAGAGGTGCAGCCGCACGAACTTATTTAGGAGAGTCAAGGACGGGGGCTTAGGCCTGTCACATCATTTTGTGAAGCAGCTAGTAAACCGGTTTTCCTTTTTTCGAGACGTGCATGACCCCTTTCTGCGCACAATGTGCCAGTTACGACTGAACAAGCATCTGCCGATGTACGTGGTCTCCAATTTAAGTATGCCTGGTGCTCTTCGAGGGTACCTAAGGGAAGTCGTTGACAGTGTCCGTTTTCTGTCCGTACGTTTTTCTAATGATTATCTCTTTTCGGTGTCGCGGAAAAAATTGTACAGGGATGTAGTTGACATAATTATGCCGGTTCCGATGTACAGAGCCATAAACAGTGGAGGACAAGGAAACGACGTGTTAAAGCGTGTTAAGAAAATGCAGGTGCAGCCAAGCACTAAATCCTTTTTCTTTAAGTTGCATACCGGAACTTTGCCGGTACGGGCCTTTTTACAAGAGAAGGGTTTTTATTTACCATGGGGAGCAATTGCCTTATATGTAAACAATTAGAAACAATTGACCATGTTTTTTTGCATTGTTGGGCAGGGGTTTTCTTTTGGGACGTTCTTCAAAGAACACTACAGAAAGAATTGCCTTTAAGTCCATTAGGTATTAGATTTCTGACAGTAGAAAATGAGGACGGCTTGCCTTTGGACTTAATTATGCTAATGGGCCTCCACTGTTTATGGAGGGCTCGAATGGCCGGTTTCTTTTGTGAGCCTGACAGCCGGCCTGCGCGGCTGCTCTTCCGGGACGATATTTCCAAGTTCATTGATGTAATTAAACAACAAGAATGTCCTCCGGATTGGCTGGCGAGGATTGAGCCCCTCGCCACATTAAAGGAATTTTAAACTGGACATGGCCAGCCACAATGTGACTGACCGCACAATATGCATGCGCACAAAGTTGAATGTGTGTTTGTGTATGTTTATGTATCACTTACCTTATTTCAAGAAATGATGCCCTTTGTGTTAGCTTGGTGAAACTTCCGGCAATAAAGAAAAAAAAAAAATCGGCCATACCATGCTGAATACGCCGGTTCTCGTCCGATCCCCGAAGCTAAGCAGCATTGGGCTCGGTCAGTACTTGGGAGGGAGACCACCTGGGAACACCGAGTGCTGATGGCACCCTTCTTTTTGCTTTTTTTTATTGCGTGCTTCTGTGACTTATTTTTTCTTTTTTTTTACACTCACGTGTGGGTGGTTTTATTTACTGTTACGTTCAACTGGCGCAGCCTACTGGTAGAGCCAACGTCGAAGTGCAAAAACAATATGCAAGCCGCTAGGCGATTGTACGCGCAGTGACGGTGGTAACCGGCATAAGTAATGGTGCAAAATTTAGTCGCACAAACTGCTAACCGTTTACCTATTACACCCGTATCCAGCTCAGTGACAATCAATAACTTGGCGCATTGCTAGCGCCAAACGTGGGCTGCAGCGGACGCAAATCGTTGCGCTCGTCCTCTTGTTTTATTGCGAGCTCGACTCGGCAGCGACTAACCACAGCAAACGGAGCAATCCACGTACACGACGTGTGCCTGTACTGTCAACGGAAAGACAGTGCCGCGTACGTGCTGTAGCAATACGTTGCGAATGCACATAGCACGATACAGGTGCAGTCGTAAACATAGCATCCCCGCCGTCCGCCATACCATGCTCTCTCGCCGCTTGTCGGGGCGTCCGCTGGACCCACTCCCCCATTCTAGTACACTCTAGCGCTGATGGATGAACAAAAGTTTGATGCGGCCGAAATAGCGGTCGGCTTCGAAACTCTTACCAAGACGTTGCTTTCAAAGCTTAGGAAAGTGAAAAGACAAGAAGTACGACTGAGGAACAAGCTCGACAATTGCGTACAATTGACAAAAGACTTCAGAGATCAAACATTGAAGAAGAGGGAGAGCCTTGTTGATGCGGCAAAATCTTTACATGCTTATACAGCAGGAGCACAAGCGGCGGCGGCCGTTACGGTGGAGTCTTCGGAGGAGGACGATACTGCTCAAATAAATCCCGAAATGGCATCGGTTATTGCCGAAACTAAAGAGAAGATAGAGACGTGGCTCTCAGCCTGGCAAAAGGCAAGGAACAGCGGGCGACCGTCACACTGGGTGGAAGAAAGGAAAGCCCAAGGCGAAGGGAAAAAGGCCTTAGAGGACCTTATCGAATTTTTCAATACTTTGAAGGACTTATAAAAAAGGGAAATAAGGTCTACTTCTCAAAACAGGTCCAATATACTTCCGAGAAGCTGCCACTGTACCCTTTGTCCCACCAATGAGGAGGTCATTCTGAACAAAAGCGAACCTTTAGGTGAAGTTTTTGACTGTAGGTAGAGCAAATGTCCCAGGGCTCTGCCGCTTTGTCACAGCAGAGAAGCCATGGCAAACCTGTTTGGCAGGTCTGTCGCCACTTTGACAGGCAAAGAGATTTATGACTACATGACAAACTATAGATTGGAAGAAATGAAACGACAGGAGAGCCAGTTTCTATGTATCAAGAAATCTCAGATGAGCCAACAAAAGAAAAACTGGCAGGGACTGAGGATTCGAAAAGTCCATCCAGACCAGAAGAGACGAAGGAATATATGACTTGTATTAGAAAAACAAATTCTGTTTGCAAAAACGAAAAAAAGAAATCGGCCATACCATGCTGAATACGCCGGTTCTCGTCCGATCCCCGAAGCTAAGCAGCATTGGGCTCGGTCAGTACTTGGGAGGGAGACCACCTGGGAACACCGAGTGCTGATGGCACCCTTCTTTTTGCTTTTTTTATTGCGTGCTTCTGTGACTTATTTTTTTTTTTTACACTCGCGTGTGGGTGGTTTTATTTACTGTTACGTTCAACTGGCGCAGCCTACTGGTAGAGCCAACGTCGAAGTGCAAAAACAATATGCAAGCCGCTAGGCGATTGTGCGCGCAGTGACGGTGGTAACCGGTATAAGTAATGGTGCAAAATTTAGTCGCACAAACTGCTAACCGTTTACCAATTACACCCGTATCCAGCTCAGTGACAATCAATAACTTGGCGCATTGCTAGCGCCAAACGTGGGCTGCAGCGGACGCAAATCGTTGCGCTCGTCCTCTTGTTTTATTGCGAGCTCGACTCGGCAGCGACTAACCACAGCAAACGGAGCAATCCACGTACACGACGTGTGCCTGTACTGTCAACGGAAAGACAGTGCCGCGTACGTGCTGTAGCAATACGTTGCGAATGCACATAGCACGATACAGGTGCAGTCGTAAACATAGCATCCCTGCCATCGGCCATACCATGCGATTCCATTTCCGGCCACCGCAGTGAACGGACGCGGAATGCCTTGCTCCGTAGGGGCGGATACAGCGGCCCTCGGCCGTGGCACCAGGTGTACGGATAAGCCTTACCCGGATTATCAAGTTGTTTTGCCTCATCTGCCTTCAGGTACATCAGTTTTGTATACAGTATTTTTGCACGCGGATGTTAAAACCAGGCCGTATCGGGTCGAGCACTTTCGAGATGCGCTCGGGCGTCTTGCACTGCTGCCGGAAGTGGTGGACCTTGGCGCGTTCCAAATGAACCATGTGTGGGCGGTGACCTTCCGTGATGAAGCTTCGAAGAAAAAGATGCTTGCGGCAGAAACATTCAACGTGAAGGACCAGCCCTGTGTCGTTTATGATCCCTGCAACCAAGGCATCAGACTGAAGCTTTATTGGCTGTTGCATTTCGTTCACGACGACGAGGTTCGAGCAGCGTTAGCCCCTTACGGAAAGGTTACAGATATCGCCCGCGAAAAGTGGCGGGTACAGGGATGTAATGATAAAGGCTCCACCACCCGTTTGGTGACACTCTTGCCAAAGCCTGGAATTACAGTTGAAGACTTGCCTCATCAGGTGCGCGTCGCGGAAAACTTAGCGCTCGTGCATGTACCAGGAAGGCCCCCGTTATGCCTCCGGTGCAATGGAACTGGACATATCAGGCGCGAGTGTCGCATACCACGCTGTGCACTCTGCCGACGATTCGGCCACGAAGAACAAGACTGCGTGCGATCCTATGCAGCGGTAACAAGTCCAGTTAAAGGCGACGAGATGGCTGAACACATAATGGACCATGCTGATGCCGATGCAGCATCCCGAGCAACGACCGAAGAACCGGCGGCAGACAGCACACCCTCTGACTCGTCTCCACTTCAGGAAAACTCCACTGGGCCCGGCGACAGCCAATCTGGCGAGGCAAAGAGCGTGCTGGTTGGGAAGCCGACTAACGACCAAAACGTCAATGAGAGAAAGGACGCGATTTTAGTAAGCGCATCAGTGACTACCGCGAAAGACGAGACCGAAGGCATTGAGGATGTGGAAATGACAGCAGCCGCTAAAGCAGCTGCAAAGAGGCCTCGTGAGGCCACTGACGGAACTCAAGCCTCACCCGAACCATCGAGCAGCGGCGAGCCGTCGCCGAAGACCGCTATAACGAGACGAATGGGCCTCAAACCGAAGCCGAAGATACCGCCTGATAGGCGGTCGGCTTCAACATTGACCCCGACTTAGGGGCGCGAAGTGTGTTCAGCCAGCCTGTCCTCAGTATAAGACGTTACATAGCGGACAAGTAGAATGTGACCTGTGCTGGTTTTTGCTATCACTGCCTGTCCAGATGTGAGTACCGTTCCGTCTGTTTGCTAATCCTAAAAAATGGCTGTTAATCTGACATTTCCCCTTTGTGTAGCTACGTTGAATGTGAGGGGTTTGGCATCCCGCAGGATGCAGTGCCAGTTAAGCCGTCTCTTGTTGGAAAATGACATTGACATAATGGCAGTGCAGGAAACCAAAGTAGAAAGCGAAGAGCAAACGCACAGAATGGTCGAACCTTTCAGGGATAGGTATAATGTATGTGTGTCTCATGCTAGAGGCACTTCAGCGGGTTGCATGATACTCGTTCGAAAATGCACCGATATTGTAGCGCAATCTGTAAAGTCCAGTGATGATGGCAGGCTACTATTCATCGACTTTGGAATTTGTGGCCTCCTTTGGCGTGCAATATGAGTGTATGCTCCGAATAACATTAACGAACGTGTAGAATACATAGATAACCTGAGAACATGCATGACGTACGAAAGGAACATAATTTTATTTGGAGACTTTAATTGTGTGTGCAGGCCGCAAGACAGAATCAACAGATTGACTTACCGCGATAGAAGTGCGACACTATTAAACGCGCTTGTAAACGAGCTTGAACTGGACGACGTTGGTTGTATTTTTGACGGTGACGAGCACGTACAGTATACGCACTACCAAGGTGTAAGTCATGCTAGACTAGATCGCATATATGTTCCGGCAGCTGCGATACCACACATTACTACATACAAAGTAAAGAACGTCACATTTAGCGATCACTGCTTGGTGATAGCGACACTAGGAACCAAGACAAAAGTGTCAAAGTTTAGTTGGAACTTGTGGAAATTAAATGGTACACTGTTGGATGATGAAATTTTTGTTAAAAAAGTAAAGGAAAGGATAGAGGAAATATGTTCGGTTGAATCTTCCAATTTCACAGCGCTTTGGGAGCAATTTAAAAATGAAGTAAAGATTGCGGCGATTGAACGAGCTTGCGTGCGGCGCAGCATTGAAAAACAACAAGAGAAAGAACTTAGGAGCACGTTAGATTATATGATTGCGGTTGAGAGTGCTAACCCTGGACACTTTAGCAAGGAACTACGTGACCTTAAAAGTAAGCTCGAAGTGATAGATGAAAAGAAATATCGTGGAGCGATCGTCAGAGCACGGGCTGAAAGACTATGGCTAGGGGAAACGCCTACTAAGCGGGCACTCGGGGAAGAAAAAAGGCAAGCAGTAAAAAAAGAGATAAAAGAAATAAGATATAAAAACGATGAGACGCGCGACAAGGAACTGATAGAGAAAGCGTTTGTTGAATGCTATCGAAAACTGCTAAGCCCAAAAATAAAGGACACAGAAGCCTTTCGAAACGAATTTTTGTCGCTCATGCCAAGGCTAGGCGATGAAGTAAGACAAACGCTTGAACGGCCAATTAGTCTGAATGAAGTAAAACAGGCCATTGATGAACTAAGCACTGGCAAAGCACCTGGGCCTGATGGACTAGGGGCTGCCATTTACAAATGCTTCAAGGAAGAACTGGCACAAGCGTTACATCGCGTGATAAATGAGTGCTATGAACAAAAAAGAGCACCTTTATCTTTTAGAAAATGTCATGTAGTACTCATTCCAAAATCGGATGATCCCAGGAAATTGTTGGATGTTGAGGCCTATCGAGCTATAAGTCTCACGAATG
Organism: Dermacentor andersoni; assembly: GCF_023375885.2. NCBI lineage: Eukaryota > Metazoa > Arthropoda > Arachnida > Ixodida > Ixodidae > Dermacentor > Dermacentor andersoni. Next base: position 197,928,394 of record NC_092817.1, on the reverse strand, counting down.
TAGACTATAAAATATTTACAAAGGTGCTAGCCAAGAGATTGCAGAGCGTTATCACACACCTCGTATTACCTCACCAGACATGTGGCATCAAAGGAAGGACAATCTACACAAATATACACACCGCTAGAACTATCCTAGAATGCTGTGACATGACTCAAGATAACATAGCTATGATACAACTGGATCTTCAGAAAGCACTTGATAGAGTTAATCATGACATACTACAGTTATTACTAGAACATTGTAATGTAGGTAGCGTTATCAAGGAGGGCATCAAGATGGTGTATGAAGAGTGTGCAGTAAACCTTATAATTAACAACACCGTAAGTGAAAACATTCCAGTACTGTCAGGTATAAAACAAGGGTGTGCCTGTTCGTCTCTTCTTTTTGCACTTTATTTGGAACCCTTATGTTTAAAAATTCGCATAAATAAAATGGTGCATGGTTACTCCTTTTATGCTACTGAAGTAAAAATACTGGCATATGCCGATGATATAGCTATATTCTGCAAAGACAAAGACAGTATTAAAGAAGCTGTTAAGGAAGCTACATCATTCTGTAGTGCTACCGGAAGTGCCATTAGCTGGGATAAATCTCTGGGCATTTGGCATGGAAATTGGGGGCAAGAGCCGGAGGCGTATGCAAACATGAGATGGACAAGTATTCCTGCTAGATACTTGGGGTTCCTCTCCAACATTATGGAAATACTGCAGAATACTGGGCAGGAGAGACAGAAAGGCTCAAGGATCAGTCTGAAAAATGGGGAGGGCATAACTTTTCTATGTTTTCCCGCGCTACAGTCTGTAATGTGTTTTTTGTTGCAAAAGTGTTTTACGTACTTCAAGTGTTCAGTATGAGCAGAACTTGTGTCCAAAAATTACACAGAGTGTTTGCCACCTATATATGGAATTCTACCTGGGAACGCACCAGTCGGTTAAACTTGTTCCTTTCGGTGCGACACGGAGGGCTTGGTCTGTGTCATTTATTTTTGAAACAAATAGTTTCAAGGTTTTTCTTTCTGAGAGACCAAAGAGATGTTTTCTTGCGTACTGTTATACACATGAGGTTGTGTAATCATATCCCGGATTATATTGTCTCATCAAATGCAGATACGCGTGGAACACTGAGCAGTTTTTGGCGCGAAATAGTGTCTGCATGTCAAGTACTGAAGCCACGGTTTTCCTTAGAATATTTGAGCGCAGTGGCACGTAAACGATTGTACAAAGATCTAATTGATGTGTTTTTACCAATACCGTTGTACCGCTCCATCTATCAACTAGGACCAGAACGAGACGTATTAAAACGAGTTCGAAAAATGCCAGTAAGAGCGTCATCTAAATCATTCTTTTTCCAACTGCACACGGGCACGCTCGCTGTAAAACCGTGGCTTCAAAGCAAAGGTATCTTTGTCCCATGGGGATTACACTGCCTGATATGTCGAAAGGAGGAAACGATAGAACACATCTTTTTGGACTGTCACGATGCTTTTTTCTTGTGGGACATCCTTAAACGGACACTTCAGAAAGATTTGCCAGTACCACCCTTTGGTATCCGATTCTTGCCATGTGAAGATCCAGATGAAATGCCATGCGACATGTTCATGTTACTGTGTTTGCATAGTGTGTGGAAAACGAGGATGGCGGTCAGAAATGCGGATGTCAACGCAAGATCGGCCATGCAAAACTTCAGTGAGAACTGTGTGTACATACGAGATGTTCTCAAAATCCAGAGGAACCCACCGGATTGGATACCTGTGCTCGATAAGCTGGCTTCTCTGAAGCCATTTTAGCTTCACACTCCAGCCATGAAAAGGCTCACGCGTCTTTTATTGTACTTGTAAAATTGTATTTAGGAGTTCTGTGTTTGGAAATGCCAAACCGGTAATAAAGAAGAAAAAAATAAAAAAATCGGCCATACCATGCTGAATACGCCGGTTCTCGTCCGATCCCCGAAGCTAAGCAGCATTGGGCTCGGTCAGTACTTGGGAGGGAGACCGCCTGGGAACACGGAGTGCTGATGGCACCCTTCTTTTTGCTTTTTTTATTGCGTGCTTCTGTGACTTATCTTTTTTTTACACTCACGTGTGGGTGGTTTCATTTACTGTTACGTTCAACTAGCGCAGCCTACTGGTAGAGCCAACGTCGAAGTGCAAAAGCAATATGCAAGCCGCTAGGCGATTGTACGCGCAGTTACGGTGGTAACCGGTATAAGTAATGGTGCAAAATTTAGTCGCACAAACTGCTAACCGTTTACCTATTACACCCGTATCCAGCTCAGTGACAATCAATAACTTGGCGCATTGCTAGCGCCAAACGTGGGCTGCAGCGGACGCAAATCGTTGCGCTCGTCCTCTTGTTTTATTGCGAGCTCGACTCGGCAGCGACTAACCACAGCAAACGGAGCAATCCACGTACACGACGTGTGCCTGTACTGTCAACGGAAAGACAGTGCCGCGTACGTGCTGTAGCAATACGTTGCGAATGCACATAGCACGATACAGGTGCAGTCGTAAACATAGCATCCCTGCCGTCGGCCATACCATGCTCTCTCGCCGCTTGTCGGGGCCTCCGCTGGACCCACTCCCCCATTCTAGTACACTCTAGCGCTGATGGATGAACAAAAGTTTGATGCGGTCGAAATAGCGGTCGGCTTCGAAACTCTTACCAAGACGTTGCTTTCAAAGCTTAGGAAAGTGAAAAGACAAGAAGTACGACTGAGGAACAAGCTCGACAATGGCGTACAATTGACAAAAGACTTCAGAGATCAAACATTGAAGAAGAGGGAGAGCCTTGTTGATGCGGCAAAATCTTTACATGCTTATACAGCAGGAGCACAAGCGGCGGCGGCCGTTACGGCGGAGTCTTCGGAGGAGGACGATACTGCTCAAATAAATCCCGAAATGGCATCGGTTATTGCCGAAACTAAAGAGAAGATAGAGACGTGGCTTTGAGCCTGGCAAAAGCCAAGGAACAGCGGGCGACCGTCACACAGGGTGGAAGAAAGGAAAGCCCAAGGCGAAGGGAAAAAGGCCTTAGAGGACCTTATCGAATTTTTCAATACTTTGTAGGACTTATAAAAAAGGGAAATAAGGTCTACTTCTCAAAACAGGTCCAATATACTTCCGAGAAGCTGCCACTGTACCCTTTGTCCCACCAATGAGGAGGTCATTCTGAACAAAAGCGAACCTTTAGGTGAAGTTTTTGACTGTAGGTAGAGCAAATGTCCCAGGGCTCTGCCGCTTCGTCACAGCAGAGAAGCCATGGCAAACCTGTTTGGCAGGTCTGTCGCCACTTTGACAAGCAAAGAGATTTATGACTACATGACAAATTATAGATTGGAAGAAATGAAACGACAGGAGAGCCAGTTTCTATGTATCAAGAAATCTCAGATGTGCCAACAAAAGAAAAACTGGCAGGGACTGAGGATTCGAAAAGTCCACCCAGACCAGAAGAGACGAAGGAATATATGACTTGTATTACAAAAACAAATTCTGTTTGCAAAAAGGAAAAAAAAAATCGGCCATACCATGCTGAATACGCCGGTTCTCGTCCGATCCCCGAAGCTAAGCAGCATTGGGCTCAGTCAGTACTTGGGAGGGAGACCACCTGGGAACACCGAGTGCTGATGGCACCCTTCTTTTTGCTTTTTTTTATTGCGTGCTTCTGTGACTTATTTTTTCTTTTTTTTTTTACACTCACGCGTGGGTGGTTTTATTTACTGTTACGTTCAACTGGCGCAGCCTACTGGTAGAGCCAACGTCGAAGTGCAAAAACAATATGCAAGCCGCTAGGCGATTGTACGCGCAGTGACGGTGGTAACCGGTATAAGTAATGGTGCAAAATTTAGTCGCACAAACTGCTAACCGTTTACCTATTACACCCGTATCCAGCTCAGTGACAATCAATAACTTGGCGCATTGCTAGCGCCAAACGTGGGCTGCAGCGGACGCAAATCGTTGCGCTCGTCCTCTTGTTTTATTGCGAGCTCGACTCGGCAGCGACTAACCACAGCAAACGGAGCAATCCACGTACACGTCGTGTGCCTGTACTGTCAACGGAAAGACTGTGCCGCGTACGTGCTGTAGCAATACGTTGCGAATGCACATACACGATACAGGTGCAGTCGTAACCATAGCATCCCTGCCGTCGGCCATACCATGCTCTCTCGCCGCTTGTCGGGGCCTCCGCTGGACCCACTCCCCCATTCTAGTACACTCTAGCGCTGATGGATGAACAAAAGTTTGATGCGGCCGAAATAGCGGTCGGCTTCGAAACTCTTACCAAGACGTTGCTTTCAAAGCTTAGGAAAGTGAAAAGACAAGAAGTACGACTGAGGAACAAGCTCGACAATGGCGTACAATTGACAAAAGACTTCAGAGATCAAACATTGAAGAAGAGGGAGAGCCTTGTTGATGCGGCAAAATCTTTACATGCTTATACAGCAGGAGCACAAGTTGCGGCGGCCGTTACGGTGGAGTCTTCGGAGGAGGACGATACTGCTCAAATAAATCCCGAAATGGCATCGGTTATTGCCGAAACTAAAGAGAAGATAGAGACGTGGCTCTCAGCCTGGCAAAAGCCAAGGAACAGCGGGCGACCGTCACACTGGGTGGAAGAAAGGAAAGCCCAAGGCGAAGGGAAAAAGGCCTTAGAGGACCTTATCGAATTTTTCAATACTTTGAAGGACTTATAAAAAAAGGGAAATAAGGTCTACTTCTCAAATCAGGTCCAATATACTTCCGAGAAGCTGCCACTGTACCCTTTGTCCCACCAATGAGGAGGTCATTCTGAACAAAAGCGAACCTTTAGGTGAAGTTTTTGACTGTAGGTAGAGCAAATGTCCCAGGGCTCTGCCGCTTTGTCACATCAGAGAAGCCATGGCAAACCTGTTTGGCAGGTCTGTCGCCACTTTGACAGGCAAAGAGATTTATGACTACATGACAAATTATAGATTGGAAGAAATGAAACGACAGGAGAGCCAGTTTCTATGTATCAAGAAATCTCAGATGAGCCAACAAAAGAAAAACTGGCACGGACTGAGGATTCGAAAAGTCCATCCACACCAGAAGAGACGAAGGAAGATATGACTTGTATTACAAAAACAAATTCTGTTTGCAAAAAGGAAAAAAAAAATCGGTCATACCATGCTGAATACGCCGGTTCTCGTCCGATCCCCGAAGCTAAGCAGCATTGGGCTCGGTCAGTACTTGGGAGGGAGACCACCTGGGAACACGGAGTGCTGATGGCACCCTTCTTTGTGCTTTTTTTATTGCGTGCTTCTGTGACTTATTTTTTTTTTTTTACACTCACGTGTGGGTGGTTTTATTTACTGTTACGTTCAACTAGCGCAGCCTACTGGTAGAGCCAACGTCGAAGTGCAAAAGCAATATGCAAGCCGCTAGGCGATTGTACGCGCAGTGACGGTGGTAACCGGTATAAGTAATGGTGCAAAATTTAGTCGCACAAACTGCTAACGGTTTACCTATTACACCCGTATCCAGCTCAGTGACAATCAATAACTTGGCGCATTGCTAGCGACAAACGTGGGCTGCAGCGGACGCAAATCGTTGCGCTCGTCCTCTTGTTTTATTGCGAGCTCGACTCGGCAGCGACTAACCACAACAAACGGAGCAACCCACGTACACGACGCGTGCCTGTACTGTCAACGGAAAGACTGTGCCGCGTACGTGCTGTACCAATACGTTGCGAATGCACATAGCACGATACAGGTGCAGTCGTAAACATAGCATCCCTGCCATCGGCCATTCCATGCTCATTCTGCTTCCGGCAGCCGAGCTGAGCGGTCAGCAGAGTCATGGGCTCCAGTGGAGCAGCGACAGCGGCCACTTTAGGCCGCGGAAACAGGCTAAACGACGACAAGGATTATGCCTTTATTTTGCCGCAACTGCCCAAAGGTCAATTGGTGATTAATACCGTCTTTTTGCACGGTGATGTACGTGCGAGACCGTACAAGGTGGAAGATTTCCGGGACGCCCTTCTGCCGACGGGCTTGCTGCCTGATGTGGTATGCATAGGGGCGTACCAGATCAACCACGTCTGGGCAGTGACCTTCAGTGATGCGAGTGCCACAAAAAGGCTTCTGGACCTCAAGGAACTCCAAGTGAAGGGACGACGGTGCGTCATCGTTGACCCGCAGGATCAACAGGTGAAGCTAAGGCTTCACTGGCTGCTGTACGGTGTTGCCGACGAGGACGTCCGGACGGCATTCGCGGCTTTCGGCAAGGTGGAGGAGGTGAGCCGGGAGCGGTGGCGCGTCGAAGGCATGGGAGCGAAGACCTCAACCACCAGGACCGTCATTTTGAAATTGAAAAGCGGCATGAAAGTGGAGGATCTGGCCCATTAGATCCGCGTCGGCGGAGAGTTGGCCTTGGTCGTCGTGCCCGGTCGACCGATGCAGTGCCTGCGCTGCCACGGCACGGGACACGTCCGCGGTGAGTGCAGAGTCTCCCGCTGTTCTCTATGCAGACGTTTCGGCCACGTCAACGCTGACTGCGTAAGATCTTATGCCACCGTAACAGGCCCAGTAACTTGTGACGTTGCGGCAGAGCACGTCATGGACGTGGCCGAGGCGGAGGACGCTGCTAAAGGAACTCTAGACACGGGCCCGACAGCGACAGACAGTGGAACGACGAGTTTGGCCGTAGACAGCAGGGTGGCTGAGACTACCGTGAAGCCGAGTGGGACGGTGCAGGGCGCGACCGCTGAGGGCCAGCCTACGCGGAGCAGTGGTGAGGACCCGCCCGACAACGATGCGACGGCAATGCAGCAGGAGGAGGCCGTCCTCGACGGCGACCGGACTTCGACTCTTGGTGCGCCAGTCAAGCGCCCCCATGACCAGACTAAGGACCGCAACGACGGCGCGGCCAGCACCAGCGAAGGGCCGCCGAAAAAGACACCTCTTGGGAGGCGCACGAGCTTGAAACCAAAGCCGAATGTCCCACCTGAGAGAAAGCCTGCGGACAAAGTGCCGCCCACAAACAACGCCGGGAAACCGGGAGGTCCCAGAGGCGGCTAGCCGAGGGCTAGTCGTGAACGGTAAGCACCATGCTCCGGGCCTACTTTTTTCTTTAGCTCAACATGGCTCAGATACCGCCCCTTATTATTGCCACTTTAAACGTGAGAGGGTTGGCGGCTAGTCGTAGGCAAAGTCAAGTCCTACGGTTGGTCACTGACCACGACGTCGACGTACTAGCCGTCCAGGAAACTAAGGTTGACGGGGAGGAGGAGACCGGGAGCATGGTGCGCCGTTTCACGTCTAGGCATTTTGCGGTGGTAAGCCATGCGTTAGGCACGGCTGGGGGGTGCATTCTTTTTGTGAAGAAACTGCCTGGACTGCAGATTCAAAGTACCTTTTCTTGTCAATCTGGAAGGATTGTTTTTTGCGATATTGTTTTGTGCGAGTTTCAGTACCGTGTCATATGCGTATATGCACCAAATTCAGTAGAAGAGCGTGCCCGTTTCTTTTCGAACCTATCGCAGTATGTTCGATGCGATAAGCGCGTTATGCTCTTAGGAGATTTCAATTGTGTAATGAGCGCTAGTGACAGAGCCAATAATGCCGGTGTGCGTGACAGAAGCAGTGAAGTCTTGTCAAAACTAATTAGTGAAAATGAACTAGACGTTTTTGATTGTCTGGAAGGGGGGCGTGACGTGACATTTACACGTTTTCAGGGCAGGAGCCATGCGCGGTTGGACCGAATCTACATGTCGCTGGATACAATTCCAAGATGCCACGGTTATTCTGTAGTACCCGTATCGTTTTCAGATCACTGTCTCGTAATATGTAATGTCGGTATAGGGAAACGGAAACATGCGTTTAATTGGGAGATGTGGAAAATGAATGCCTCGTTATTAAATGAATCTTTTGTAAAGGTAGTACGGAATGCCATTAATGAAATACGCAAAGATAAAGCTGAAACAATAGCTGAAAAGTGGGAATGTTTCAAACAAAAAGTTAAAATGAAAGCCTTAGAAAGGTCAAGCTGCCTCAAATTTGAGAGGGAATATAAAGAAAAGGCTTTACGAACACTACTTCAGCAGCTGATAACGCTGGAGTGCAGAGAGCCTGGTCTGTACAAAGACGATGTGCGGAGCGTCAAGGAAAAGCTTGAACAGTTCGATAAAGAACGTTATCAAGGTGCCATCGTGCGTGCACGAGCAGATGTATTAGCGGCGGGGGAGACGCCCACAAAAAGGGCGCTTGGACTCGAGAAGGTGCACGGACGGCGAAACCATGTGGATAAGATTTTAATGAATGGGGTTGTTGTTGACGACAACGAAAGCATAGGACGCGCCTTCTGTCAGTACTACCAGTCGCTCTTTGCATTTCAGGCAGCGAATGTAGAGAGTTTCAAAGCCGATTTTCTTCAGCGGATGCCGAGACTGGGAGATGACGCTAAAGAACGATTGGAAGGCAACATTACCGAGAACGAAGTTGAAAAGGCAATCGGCGATTTGAACTCGGGCAAGTCGCCTGGGCCTGATGGACTCTGTGCGGGGTTATATAAGGCTTTCAAAAGAGAACTGGCCCCATTGTTAGCAGACGTATTCAATGACGCGTACGAGAAGAAATTATTGCCCCCATCTTTTGGAAAAGCGCACGCAATACTAATCCCTAAGAGTGATCAAACAGACAAACTCAGATTCGTGTCATCCTATAGACCGATATCACTAACAAACATTGATTACAAGATCTTTATGAAGATTTTAGCTGCGAGACTTCAAGGCGTCATCAAGGAAATTGTCGGAGACCACCAAACTTGCGGCATCAAGGGGCGGTCCATTTTTTCGAACATCCATCAGATGCGGTGCGTGCTCGAGTGCTGTGACGTCACCGATGGTGGCGTTGCAGTTCTTCAGATCGATTTGGAGAAAGCGTTCGATTGTGTCGCTCACGTTATTTTGTTTGCCATCTTGGATCATGTTAATGTCGGTTCCATCATCAGGGAGGGCGTGGGCTTGGCGTACCAGAATTGCACAGCAAGATTAATTGTCAATAAGTCTCTGGGGGCCCCCATTAACATCATGCGTTCAGTACGCCAAGGCTGTCCCCTCAGTCCGCTGTTATTTGTCATATACATAGAAGCAACGTGTGTAGTAATTAACGGAAATGACAAAATACGTGGTTTCAGATTAGCAGCGACAGAGGTGAAGCTGCTCGCATATGCAGATGACATTGCAGTGTGTTGCACAGACAAACCAAGTGTAACGGAAACAGTATCGGCAGTGAAACATTTCTGTGATGTCACGGGTAGTAGAATAAATTGGGGCAAATCCCTAGGCCTGTGGCACGGGAAATGGGAGTCTGCACCGGAGAACTTCGCGAACCTCAACTGGGTCAAAACGCCGACGAGGTATCTGGGCGTTCCTCTCAATAGCTACAATAGTAGCGATGAATATTGGAGGAGCCAAGCCGATGAAATGAAAGAAAAGGCGGACAGATGGAAGGATGTGAAGCTGTCAATTTTTGCAAGGGCGACAGTCTGTAATATGTTTTTTGTCACGAAGTTATATTATGTCATGCAAGCGTTGTATTGCTCGAGAGCAAATGTGCAAAGGCTGCACAGAGTGTTTGCTGTTTTCATCTGGGGGTCAACATGGGAAAGGTGCAGCCGAACAAATTTGTTTAGAAGAGTGAAAGACGGGGGTGTGGGTTTGGTTCATCTTTTTGTTAGACAACTAGTAAACCGATCCTTGTTTTTTCGCGATGTGCGCCATCCTTTTCTGCGCACAGTATGCCAGCTCAGGTTGAGCGGTGCTTTGCCGGCACATGTCGTTAGTACGGCATGCGTTACCGGATCACTTCGTGGCTTCTTTAAGGAAGTGGCCGACAGCGTAAGGTTTCTTTCTGTTCGATTTTCAATGGATTACCTTTGCGAAGTCAAAAGGAAAAGATTGTATAAAGATGTGTGTGACATTGTTTTCCCAGTGCCGTTATACAGAGCCATTTACAGTGGAGGGCCAGGACTTGATGTACTTAAACGCGTAAAACGCATGGAGGTGCCACCAGGGGTAAAAACGTTTTTTTTTAAGCTTCACACCGGTACGCGCTCAGTGAAGACTTTCATGGAAGAGCGAGGTTGTATCGTACCATGGGGAACGCATTGCTTGATCTGCAAAAAGCAGGAAACCATAGATCACGTTTTCTTGGAATGTTGGGAGGGCTTCTTTTTCTGGGACGTCTTAAAGCGAACCCTGAAAAAAGAGTTACCGGTGGACCCCCAAGGGATAAGGTATCTGACAATTAAGCATGATGACGGGGTTCCATATGATTTCATTATGTTAAACGCTATCCACTGTATATGGCGGGCTCGTATGGCAGGGTACGATTGTGATCCTGACGCTAGGCCCGCTCGCGTTTATTTCAGAGAATGTATCTCGCGATTCATAGAAATACAGAAAATGCAACAATGTGTTCCGGAATGGCTGTGGAGGCTAGAACCTCTGACAGCCATGAAGGAATTTTAAGTAGACAACGCCTGTCCAATAGGGACAGACGGCTTTGTTGTACGGTGTGACTCTGTTCTTTCCTTTTTGTTTGTATTGCAATTGTGATACTGTAATGTGTTGAAACTGCACGTTCGGCGATAAAAGCGGTAATAAATAAAAAAAAAAAAATTGGCCATACCATGCTGAATACGCCGGTTCTCGTCCGATCCCCGAAGCTAAGCAGCATTGGGCTCGGTCAGTACTTGGGAGGGAGACCACCTGGGAACACCGAGTGCTGATGGCACCCTTCTTTTTGCTTTTTTTATTGCGTGCTTCTGTGACTTATCTTTTTTTTACACTCACGTGTGGGTGGTTTTCTTTACTGTTACGTTCAACTAGCGCAGCCTACTGGTAGAGCCAACGTCGAAGTGCAAAAGCAATATGCAAGCCGCTAAGCGATTGTACGTGCAGTGACGGTGGTAACCGGTATAAGTAATGGTGCAAAATTTAGTCGCACAAACTGCTAACCGTTTACCTATTACACCCGTATCCAGCTCAGTGACAATCAATAACTTGGCGCATTGCTAGCGCCAAACGTGGGCTGCAGCGGACGCAAATCGTTGCGCTCGTCCTCTTGTTTTATTGCGAGCTCGACTCGGCAGCGACTAACCACAGCAAACGGAGCAATCCACGTACACGACGTGTGCCTGTACTGTCAACGGAAAGACAGTGCCGCGTACGTGCTGTAGCAATACGTTGCGAATGCACATAGCACGATACAGGTGCAGTCGTAAACATAGCATCCCTGCCGTCGGCCATACCATGCTCTCTCGCCGCTTGTCGGGGCCTCCGCTAGACCCACTCCCCCATTCTAGTACACTCTAGCGCTGATGGATGAACAAAAGTTTGATGCGGTCGAAATAGCGGTCGGCTTCGAAACTCTTACCAAGACGTTGCTTTCAAAGCTTAGGAAAGTGAAAAGACAAGAAGTACGACTGAGGAACAAGCTCGACAATGGCGTACAATTGACAAAAGACTTCAGAGATCAAACATTGAAGAACAGGGAGAGCCTTGTTGATGCGGCAAAATCTTTACATGCTTATACAGCAGGAGCACGAGTGGCGGCGGCCGTTACGGTGGAGTCTTCGGAGGAGGACGATACTGCTCAAATAAATCCCAAAATGGCATCGGTTATTGCCGAAACTAAAGAGAAGATAGAGACGTGGCTTTCAGCCTGGCAAAAGCCAAGGAACAGCGGGCGACCGTCACACAGGGTGGAAGAAAGGAAAGCCCAAGGCGAAGGCAAAAAGGCCTTAGAGGACCTTATCGAATTTTTCAATACTTTGTAGGACTTTTAAAAACGGGAAATAAGGTCTACTTCTCAAAACAGGTCCAATATACTTCCGAGAAGCTGCCACTGTACCCTTTGTCCCACCAATGAGGAGGTCATTCTGAACAAAAGCGAACCTTTAGGTGAAGTTTTTGACTGTAGGTAGAGCAAATGTCCCAGGGCTCTGCCGCTTTGTCACAGCAGAGAAGCCATGGCAAACCTGTTTGGCAGGTCTGTCGCCACTTTGACAGGCAAAGAGATTTATGACTACATGACAAATTATAGATTGGAAGAAATGAAACGACAGGAGAGCCAGTTTCTATGTATCAAGAAATCTCAGATGAGCCAACAAAAGAAAAACTGGCAGGGACTGAGGATTCGAAAAGTCCATCCAGACCAGAAGAGACGAAGGAATATATGACTTGTATTACAAAAACAAATTCTCTTTGCAAAAAGGAAAAAAAAAAATCGGCCATACCATGCTGAATACGCCGGTTCTCGTCCGATCCCCGAAGCTAAGCAGCATTGGGCTCGGTCAGTACTTGGGAGGGAGACCACCTGGGAACACCGAGTGCTGATGGCACCCTTCTTTTTGCTTTTTTTTATTGCGTGCTTCTGTGACTTATTTTTTCTTTTTTTTTTACACTCACGCGTGGGTGGTTTTATTTACTGTTACGTTCAACTGGCGCAGCCTACTGGTAGAGCCAACGTCGAAGTGCAAAAACAATATGCAAGCCGCTAGGCGATTGTACGCGCAGTGACGGTGGTAACCGGTATAAGTAATGGTGCAAAATTTAGTCGCACAAACTGCTAACCGTTTACCTATTACACCCGTATCCAGCTCAGTGACAATCAATAACTTGGCGCATTGCTAGCGCCAAACGTGGGCTGCAGCGGACGCAAATCGTTGCGCTCGTCCTCTTGTTTTATTGCGAACTCGACTCGGCAGCGACTAACCACAGCAAACGGAGCAATCCACGTACACGACGTGTGCCTGTACTGTCAACGGAAAGACAGTGCCGCGTACGTGCTGTAGCAATACGTTGCGAATGCACATAGCACGATACAGGTGCAGTCGTAAACATAGCATCCCTGCCGTCGGCCATACCATGCTCTCTCGCCGCTTGTCAGGCCGTCCGCTGGACCCACTCCCCCATTCTAGTACACTCTAGCGCTGATGGATGAACAAAAGTTTGATGCGGTCGAAATAGCGGTCGGCTTCGAAACTCTTACCAAGACGTTGCTTTCAAAGCTTAGGAAAGTGAAAAGACAAGAAGTACGACTGAGGAACAAGCTCGACAATGGCGTACAATTGACAAAAGACTTCAGAGATCAAACATTGAAGAACAGGGAGAGCCTTGTTGATGCGGCAAAATCTTTACATGCTTATACAGCAGGAGCACAAGTGGCGGCGGCCGTTACGGTGGAGTCTTCCGAGGAGGACGATACTGCTCAAATAAATCCCAAAATGGCATCGGTTATTGCCGAAACTAAAGAGAAGATAGAGACGTGGCTTTCAGCCTGGCAAAAGCCAAGGAACAGCGGGCGACCGTCACACAGGGTGGAAGAAAGGAAAGCCCAAGGCGAAGGCAAAAAGGCCTTAGAGGACCTTATCGAATTTTTCAATACTTTGTAGGACTTATAAAAACGGGAAATAAGGTCTACTTCTCAAAACAGGTCCAATATACTTCCGAGAAGCTGCCACTGTACCCTTTGTCCCACCAATGAGGAGGTCATTCTGAACAAAAGCGAACCTTTAGGTGAAGTTTTTGACTGTAGGTAGAGCAAATGTCGCAGGGCTCTGCCGCTTTGTCACAGCAGAGAAGCCATGGCAAACCTGTTTGGCAGGTCTGTCGCCACTTTGACAGGCAAAGAGATTTATGACTACATGACAAATTATAGATTGGAAGAAATGAAACGACAGGAGAGCCAGTTTCTATGTACCAAGAAATCTCAGATGAGCCAACAAAAGAAAAACTGGCAGGGACTGAGGATTCGAAAAGTCCATCCAGACCAGAAGAGACGAAGGAATATATGACTTGTATTACAAAAACAAATTCTCTTTGCAAAAAGGAAAAAAAAAAATCGGCCATACCATGCTGAATACGCCGGTTCTCGTCCGATCCCCGAAGCTAAGCAGCATTGGGCTCGGTCAGTACTTGGGAGGGAGACCACCTGGGAACACCGAGTGCTGATGGCACCCTTCTTTTTGCTTTTTTTTATTGCGTGCTTCTGTGACTTATTTTTTCTTTTTTTTTACACTCACGCGTGGGTGGTTTTATTTACTGTTACGTTCAACTGGCGCAGCCTACTGGTAGAGCCAACGTCGAAGTGCAAAAACAATATGCAAGCCGCTAGGCGATTGTACGCGCAGTGACGGTGGTAACCGGTATAAGTAATGGTGCAAAATTCAGTCGCACAAACTGCTAACCGTTTACCTATTACACCCGTATCCAGCTCAGTGACAATCAATAACTTGGCGCATTGCTAGCGCCAAACGTGGGCTGCAGCGGACGCAAATCGTTGCGCTCGTCCTCTTGTTTTATTGCGAACTCGACTCGGCAGCGACTAACCACAGCAAACGGAGCAATCCACGTACACGACGTGTGCCTGTACTGTCAACGGAAAGACAGTGCCGCGTACGTGCTGTAGCAATACGTTGCGAATGCACATAGCACGATACAGGTGCAGTCGTAAACATAGCATCCCTGCCGTCGGCCATACCATGCTCTCTCGCCGCTTGTCGGGGCCTCCGCTAGACCCACTCCCCCATTCTAGTACACTCTAGCGCTGATGGATGAACAAAAGTTTGATGCGGTCGAAATAGCGGTCGGCTTCGAAACTCTTACCAAGACGTTGCTTTCAAAGCTTAGGAAAGTGAAAAGACAAGAAGTACGACTGAGGAACAAGCTCGACAATGGCGTACAATTGACAAAAGACTTCAGAGATCAAACATTGAAGAACAGGGAGAGCCTTGTTGATGCGGCAAAATCTTTACATGCTTATACAGCAGGAGCACGAGTGGCGGCGGCCGTTACGGTGGAGTCTTCGGAGGAGGACGATACTGCTCAAATAAATCCCAAAATGGCATCGGTTATTGCCGAAACTAAAGAGAAGATAGAGACGTGGCTTTCAGCCTGGCAAAAGCCAAGGAACAGCGGGCGACCGTCACACAGGGTGGAAGAAAGGAAAGCCCAAGGCGAAGGCAAAAAGGCCTTAGAGGACCTTATCGAATTTTTCAATACTTTGTAGGACTTTTAAAAACGGGAAATAAGGTCTACTTCTCAAAACAGGTCCAATATACTTCCGAGAAGCTGCCACTGTACCCTTTGTCCCACCAATGAGGAGGTCATTCTGAACAAAAGCGAACCTTTAGGTGAAGTTTTTGACTGTAGGTAGAGCAAATGTCCCAGGGCTCTGCCGCTTTGTCACAGCAGAGAAGCCATGGCAAACCTGTTTGGCAGGTCTGTCGCCACTTTGACAGGCAAAGAGATTTATGACTACATGACAAATTATAGATTGGAAGAAATGAAACGACAGGAGAGCCAGTTTCTATGTATCAAGAAATCTCAGATGAGCCAACAAAAGAAAAACTGGCAGGGACTGAGGATTCGAAAAGTCCATCCAGACCAGAAGAGACGAAGGAATATATGACTTGTATTACAAAAACAAATTCTCTTTGCAAAAAGGAAAAAAAAAAATCGGCCATACCATGCTGAATACGCCGGTTCTCGTCCGATCCCCGAAGCTAAGCAGCATTGGGCTCGGTCAGTACTTGGGAGGGAGACCACCTGGGAACACCGAGTGCTGATGGCACCCTTCTTTTTGCTTTTTTTTATTGCGTGCTTCTGTGACTTATTTTTTCTTTTTTTTTTACACTCACGCGTGGGTGGTTTTATTTACTGTTACGTTCAACTGGCGCAGCCTACTGGTAGAGCCAACGTCGAAGTGCAAAAACAATATGCAAGCCGCTAGGCGATTGTACGCGCAGTGACGGTGGTAACCGGTATAAGTAATGGTGCAAAATTTAGTCGCACAAACTGCTAACCGTTTACCTATTACACCCGTATCCAGCTCAGTGACAATCAATAACTTGGCGCATTGCTAGCGCCAAACGTGGGCTGCAGCGGACGCAAATCGTTGCGCTCGTCCTCTTGTTTTATTGCGAACTCGACTCGGCAGCGACTAACCACAGCAAACGGAGCAATCCACGTACACGACGTGTGCCTGTACTGTCAACGGAAAGACAGTGCCGCGTACGTGCTGTAGCAATACGTTGCGAATGCACATAGCACGATACAGGTGCAGTCGTAAACATAGCATCCCTGCCGTCGGCCATACCATGCTCTCTCGCCGCTTGTCAGGCCGTCCGCTGGACCCACTCCCCCATTCTAGTACACTCTAGCGCTGATGGATGAACAAAAGTTTGATGCGGTCGAAATAGCGGTCGGCTTCGAAACTCTTACCAAGACGTTGCTTTCAAAGCTTAGGAAAGTGAAAAGACAAGAAGTACGACTGAGGAACAAGCTCGACAATGGCGTACAATTGACAAAAGACTTCAGAGATCAAACATTGAAGAACAGGGAGAGCCTTGTTGATGCGGCAAAATCTTTACATGCTTATACAGCAGGAGCACAAGTGGCGGCGGCCGTTACGGTGGAGTCTTCCGAGGAGGACGATACTGCTCAAATAAATCCCAAAATGGCATCGGTTATTGCCGAAACTAAAGAGAAGATAGAGACGTGGCTTTCAGCCTGGCAAAAGCCAAGGAACAGCGGGCGACCGTCACACAGGGTGGAAGAAAGGAAAGCCCAAGGCGAAGGCAAAAAGGCCTTAGAGGACCTTATCGAATTTTTCAATACTTTGTAGGACTTATAAAAACGGGAAATAAGGTCTACTTCTCAAAACAGGTCCAATATACTTCCGAGAAGCTGCCACTGTACCCTTTGTCCCACCAATGAGGAGGTCATTCTGAAC
This sequence comes from Dermacentor andersoni, assembly GCF_023375885.2. Lineage (NCBI taxonomy): Eukaryota > Metazoa > Arthropoda > Arachnida > Ixodida > Ixodidae > Dermacentor > Dermacentor andersoni. Next base: position 197,911,639 of record NC_092817.1, on the reverse strand, counting down.
AAAAGCGAACCTTTAGGTGAAGTTTTTGACTGTAGGTAGAGCAAATGTCGCAGGGCTCTGCCGCTTTGTCACAGCAGAGAAGCCATGGCAAACCTGTTTGGCAGGTCTGTCGCCACTTTGACAGGCAAAGAGATTTATGACTACATGACAAATTATAGATTGGAAGAAATGAAACGACAGGAGAGCCAGTTTCTATGTACCAAGAAATCTCAGATGAGCCAACAAAAGAAAAACTGGCAGGGACTGAGGATTCGAAAAGTCCATCCAGACCAGAAGAGACGAAGGAATATATGACTTGTATTACAAAAACAAATTCTCTTTGCAAAAAGGAAAAAAAAAAAATCGGCCATACCATGCTGAATACGCCGGTTCTCGTCCGATCCCCGAAGCTAAGCAGCATTGGGCTCGGTCAGTACTTGGGAGGGAGACCACCTGGGAACACCGAGTGCTGATGGCACCCTTCTTTTTGCTTTTTTTTATTGCGTGCTTCTGTGACTTATTTTTTCTTTTTTTTTACACTCACGCGTGGGTGGTTTTATTTACTGTTACGTTCAACTGGCGCAGCCTACTGGTAGAGCCAACGTCGAAGTGCAAAAACAATATGCAAGCCGCTAGGCGATTGTACGCGCAGTGACGGTGGTAACCGGTATAAGTAATGGTGCAAAATTCAGTCGCACAAACTGCTAACCGTTTACCTATTACACCCGTATCCAGCTCAGTGACAATCAATAACTTGGCGCATTGCTAGCGCCAAACGTGGGCTGCAGCGGACGCAAATCGTTGCGCTCGTCCTCTTGTTTTATTGCGAACTCGACTCGGCAGCGACTAACCACAGCAAACGGAGCAATCCACGTACACGACGTGTGCCTGTACTGTCAACGGAAAGACAGTGCCGCGTACGTGCTGTAGCAATACGTTGCGAATGCACATAGCACGATACAGGTGCAGTCGTAAACATAGCATCCCTGCCGTCGGCCATACCATGCTCTCTCGCCGCTTGTCGGGGCCTCCGCTGGACCCACTCCCCCATTCTAGTACACTCTAGCGCTGATGGATGAACAAAAGTTTGATGCGGTCGAAATAGCGGTCGGCTTCGAAACTCTTACCAAGACGTTGCTTTCAAAGCTTAGGAAAGTGAAAAGACAAGAAGTACGACTGAGGAACAAGCTCGACAATGGCGTACAATTGACAAAAGACTTCAGAGATCAAACATTGAAGAAGAGGGAGAGCCTTGTTGATGCGGCAAAATCTTTACATGCTTATACAGCAGGAGCACAAGCGGCGGCGGCCGTTACGGTGGAGTCTTCGGAGGAGGACGATACTGCTCAAATAAATCCCGAAATGGCATCGGTTATTCTCGAAACTAAAGAGAAGATAGAGACGTGGCTCTCAGCCTGGCAAAAGCCAAGGAACAGCGGGCGACCGTCACACTGGGTGGAAGAAAGGAAAGCCCAAGGCGAAGGGAAAATGGCCTTAGAGGACCTTATCGAATTTTTCAATACTTTGAAGGACTTATAAAAAAGGGAAATAAGGTCTACTTCTCAAAGCAGGTCCAATATACTTCCGAGAAGCTGCCACTGTACCCTTTGTCCCACCAATGAGGAGGTCATTCTGAACAAAAGCGAACCTTTAGGTGAAGTTTTTGACTGTATGTAGAGCAAATGTCCCAGGGCTCTGCCGCTTTGTCACAGCAGAGAATCCATGGCAAACCTGTTTGGCATGTCTGTCGCCACTTTGACAGGCAAAGAGATTTATGACTACATGACAAATTATAGATTGGAGGAAATGAAACGACAGGAGAGCCAGTTTCTATGTATCAAGAAATCTCAGAAAAACAAATTCTGTTTGCAAAAAGGAAAAAAAAAAAAATCGGACATACCATGCATTCTGCTTCCGGCTCCCGAGCTGAACGGATCGCGGGATCATGGGCTCCAATGGAGGGGCATATGCGGCTGTTAGCCGCGGGAACAGGCTTTCGACGGAAGAAGATAAGGATTACCAGATAATTTTGCCTCGGCTACCGACAGGACGTATTGTTTTAAACACAGTTTTTTTGCACGGCGACGCTCGTGTTCGCCCGTTTCGTGTAGAAGATTTTCGAGACGCGCTTCAAGCTGTTGGTATGCTCTCTGGCGACGTCGCCCTTAGAGCATACCAAATCAACCATGTATGGGCGGTGACGATGAAGACATCCGAGGCTGCCGAAAAGCTGGCGGCCCTGAAGGAGCTGCAGGTGAAGGGGCGTCGCTGCCTGGTCATCGACCCCAAGCAACAACAGGTGAAGCTTCGTATCCACTGGTTTCTGCATGGGGTGGACGACGAAGACGTCAAGACCGCGCTGGCCTCCTTCGGCAAAGTGACGGAAGTGACCCGGGAGCGCTGGCGAGTGGATGGCGTTTCCGACAAGGGCTCGACGACCCGAGCAGTGCTGCTGCAGCTGAAGGCAGGAATGAAAGTCGACGACCTGCCCCACCAGATCCGCGTCGCCGGCGAACTTGCGCTGGTGGTAGCCCCAGGACGTCCCATGCAGTGCCTGCGCTGCCGGGGCTCTGGCCACGTTCGTCGTGAATGCAAGGTTCCCCGTTGCTCGCGGTGCAGGCTTTTTGGACACAACGACGCGGACTGTGTGCGTTCATACGCTGTAGCCGCGGGTTCGGCGGAGAGCGAGCCGTCGACGTTAGACCTTGTAATGGACGTGACCGAGGCGGAGGAAGCGGCCACGGGAGCTGGAAACGGCAAAGTGGCGGCAGAAACCGGCGCGACGACCAAGCAAGCCGAAGGAGGAAGGAATATCCCTCCCCCCAAAGAACCAGCAGCTACAGTCGAGAGCGTGAAGACGGCCCCGCAAGAAAATGAGAGCCACCAGCCAGTTACGGATGCAACGCAGGCAGAGGCGGACGACAACGCGACCCCTGCTAGCGCCCGCGTCGAATCCGTCTCGGCACCGGTCAAGAGATCCCTGCAGCACGAGGAGAAAGTCGACGGAAAGGCCGGCGGTGACTCCGAGGCACCACCCGCTAAGACGCTACCTGGAAGGCGCTCCACCCTCAAGCCTAAGCCGAACCTGGAGACTGACCGTAGGCTTACCCCGAAGCCGACCAAAGAGGAACCCGGGCGACGGCCACCGGATGGCCACGGAGGCGTCTAGCGGTCAGCTAGACGTTAAGGTGAGCACCATGCTCCGGGCCTTCTCCCCTCCGGTTTTCACCAATAATGGCTACCAACCCGTCGCTTAGCCTCGGCACGCTAAACGTTCGAGGTCTGGCCGCCAAAAGGAAACAGAGTCAGGTTTACAGACTACTAGTGGACCACGACCTCGACGTTTTAGCCGTGCAAGAAAGCAAGGTAGACGGCGAGGAGGAGACTGGGAGCATGGTGCAAAGGTTCACGTATAACTACTATACGGTAGTGAGCCACGCCATAGGGACTTCGGCAGGGTGTGTGCTGTTCGTGAGGAAGCTCCCTGGTCTTGTTATAGATGGTTACCTCTCCTGTACTTCTGGTCGACTTGTCTTTTGTGACTTCAGCTATTGTAATGTCCAATGGCGCGTGTTTTGCATTTGTGCGCCTAATACTGTGCAAGAGAGGGCAAATTTCTTTTTGAGTTTAAAGCATCATTTACATGTGCAAAAAATGATAGCCTGTGTAGGCGAATTCAACTGCGTATTGAAAGCTGAGGATAGGTCTACGCGTCGCGTGGTTTGTGACAAAAGTAGTGATATCCTGGCGCAGATTACACACGAATTCGAATTAGAAGATATCGCAGAATGTTTTCGCGGTCACGGACACGTAAGCTACACTCACTTTCAGGGCACAAGTCACGCACGCTTAGACCGTATCTATCTTTCATATGATTTAGTTGAAAAATGCCAGTGCTACACAGTTATGGCCATATCATATTCTGACCACTGCCTGGTAAAATGCACGGTGGGCAGGAAGAAAGAACGAAACAAGTTCGTCTGGGAACTGTGGAAATTGAATGCAGAGCTGTTACAGGATGAAACTTTTAACGAAAATGTAGTGGCTGCTCTGAATTCTTTTGGAGCAGACAGTTCTACGAAATTTGGCGAGGAATGGGAGTTGCTGAAGCAAAGCATTAAATTGAAGGCAATCGAAAGAAGTAGCGTACTGCGATATGAACAAAAGGCCAGAGAAAAGGATTTAACAACATTGCTAGAAAAATTTGCGAAGCTTGAATGCATGCAACCTGGCGCCTATCAACAAGATATGCGCGCCGTTAAGAAGAAGCTCGAGGTATTCGACGAAGATCGCTTCCGAGGTGCGCTAGTGCGAGCCAGAGCAGAAAGGCTATCATGCGGGGAAACGCCAACGAAAAGAGCACTGGGGCTAGAAAAAAAGCACTCGAGACGTAAGCAGATTGAGGCTATCGAATATGAAGGGGTGGTATTAACGGATAACAACGATATAGGGCGTGCTTTCTTTGAGCATTACAAAGAACGTTTTGCATTCAGGCCTGTCAACATGCACGATCTCAAGAAATTATTTTTGCAACGAATCCCACAGCTGTCGAGTGAGGTTAAAGAAACCTTAGAACGACCATTAGCAGAACATGAAGTGATGAAAGCCATCGAAGACCTGAATCCTGGGAAGTCGCCAGGTCCAGACGGTCTTTGTGCCGCTTGGTACAAATCGTTCAAAAGCCACGTAGCTCCTATCTTAACAGCAGTTTTCAATGAAGCATATGAACTGAAAATACTTCCACCATCCTTTGGCCAGTCCCATACAGTACTAATACCGAAAACAGAAGAGACCGAAAAGCTCAAGCAACTTTCCTCCTACAGACCCGTAGCGCTTACTAACTGCGACTACAAAATATTGATGAAGGTATTGGCACGACGGGTCCAGTCAGTTATTCAGGAAGTAGTCGGCCCACACCAGACGTGTGGTATTCGTGGAAGAACCATTTTCACTAACATCCATAAAATGAAGTGTGTGCTGGAGTGTTGCGACGCCATGTGCGATGCAGTAGCCATCCTCCAGCTAGACTTGGAGAAGGCGTTTGATTGTGTTTCTCACGACATATTCCTTACCATCCTTGAACACGTTAATTTTGGCCACATAATCGCTGAAGGGGTGACCATGGCGTACCGGAGCTGCTATACCAGACTTATAATTAATCAGATGTTGGGGGCCCCCATTAACGTGAAGCGCTCCGTTCGCCAGGGTTGTCCACTCAGTCCACTCCTGTTTTGTGTCTACATAGAAACGCTATGTGTGGCCATCATCGAAAATGAATGTATTAAGGGGTTTAGTCTTCAATCAGCAGAAGTGAAGCTACTGGCATACGCTGACAATGTGGCTGTGTGCTGTAAAGACAAACAAAGTGTATTGAATACTGTTAATATCGTCAAAAAGTTTGGTAACGTCACTAACAGCTACGTTAACTGGCAGAAATGTTTGGGGTTTTGGCATGGAAGATGGGCGTCTACACCAGACCACTTTTCGAACGTAAACTGGGTCACGACGCCAGTTAAGTACCTTGGAGCACCCCTTGATGCCTACAAGGACAGTAGCGAGTACTGGAAGGAGCGTACAAAAGAACCAAAAGAAAAAGCCGACCGATGGAACGCCTGCCACTTGTCAATGTTCGCGAGAGCTACAGCGTGCAACATGTTTCTCGTGTCAAAGATCTGGTACGTAATGCAGGTCCTACAGTGCTCTCGTATTAATGTGCAGAAACTGCACCGCGTGTTCGCTGTATTCGTGTGGGCATCGAGCTGGGAGCGATGCAGCCGAGATAATCTCTTCCGACGTGTGAAGGATCGTGGTCTGGGGTTGGCGCACCTTTTCTTGCGTCAACTGGTGAATAGATTCTCCTTCTTTCGAGATACAAACGACCCATTTCTGCGCACGGTGATCCAAATGAGGCTGTCAAGATCACTTCCCGAATTCGTTGTAGGTACGGAAATAATGCCAGGACCAGTCCGTGGTTTCTTTCGGGAAATAGTTCAGAGTGTTTCTTTTTTGCGTGTTCGTTTTTCAAGTGCATAGTTGTGGAGTGTAAAACGGAAAAAGTTATACCGTGATTTATGTGACAGTGTTTTGCTGGTACCTATGTACAGAGCCCCGTACAGTGGAGGCCCAGGCCTAGATGTATTGAAAAGGGTGAAGAAGATGCCAGTTCAACCAGCCACTAAATCGTTCTTTTTTAAATTACACACCGGTACTCTACCTGTTAAAATCTTCCTTGAACAACGTGGGTTCTACAAGCCATGGGGAACCCACTGCCTTATATGTAAAAAAACAGAAAGCATAGATCACGTCTTCATCCACTGTTGGGAAGGGGTCTTCTTCTGGGACGTGTTACAAAGGACTCTAAAAAAGGAGCTACCTATAGATCCCCACGGAATCAGGTTTCTGCCAGTATATGACGACGAAGGTTTCCCGTACGACCTGATCATGCTTACGGGCCTCCACTGTTTATGGCGCGCAAGAATGGCGGGTTACCATTGTGACCCGGATGCCCGACCGGCGCGTCTGTACTTTTGTGAATCCATGCAACGGTATGTGGAAGTGATCAAGTTGCAACAGCCTGTTCCTGAGTGGCTGTCGAGGGTTGAACCCCTTACAGCACTAAAGGAATTTTAATCCGACAACGTCGTGCCACAGTGGCGGACGGCAGCGAATGTAAATATTACTGTTCTTTGTTCCGTTTGTGTATTCATCCCTTTTTGCTTCTTTGGTCTTTGTTTATATCATTTAGGAATTTGTGTTGTGATATGTCGAGGACTGGCAATAAAGAAAAAAAAAATCGGCCATACCATGCTGAATACGCCGGTTCTCGTCCGATCCCCGAAGCTAAGCAGCACTGGGCTCGGTCAGTACTTGGGAGGGAGACCACCTGGGAACACGGAGTGCTGATGGCACCCTTCTTTTTGCTTTTTTTATTGCGTGCTTCTGTGACTTATTTTTTTTTTACGCTCACGTGTGGGTAGTTTTATTTACTGTTACGTTCAACTGGCGCAGCCTACTGGTAGAGCCAACGTCGAAGTGCAAAAGCAATATGCAAGCCGCTAGGCGATTGTACGCGCAGTGACGGTGGTAACCGGTATAAGTAATAGTGCAAAATTTAGTCGCACAAACTGCTAACCGTTTACCTATTACACCCGTATCCAGCTCAGTGACAATCAATAACTTGGCGCATTGCTAGCGCCAAACGTGGGCTGCAGCGGACGCAAATCGTTGCGCTCGTCCTCGTGTTTTATTCCGAGCTCGACTCGGCAGCGACTAACCACAGCAAACGGAGCAATCCACGTACACGACGTGTGCCTGTACTGTCAACGGAAAGACAGGGCCGCGTACGTGCTGTAGCAATACGTTGCGAATGCACATAGCACGATACAGGTGCAGTCGTAAACATAGCATCCCTGCCATCGGCCATACCATCATTCCACCTCCGGCTTTCAAGCGTAACGGACGCGGGATGGCTTGCTCCCATGGAGCGGTTTCGGCGGCCCAGGCGGGCCGCGGTAACAGGTTTTTTGCTTCTACTGCCGAATATTATCAGGTTATTCTACGCATCGTCGCGAACACCGTTTTCATGCACGGCGACCCAAGAGCTCGGCCCTACCGTGTCGAAGACTACCGGGACACTTTGGCCAATCTAGGTGCGCTCCCCGACGTTTTGGCGTTGGGGGCGTATCAGATGAACCACGTGTGGGCTGTAACAATGACGAGTGCCGACGCCGCTCAGAAATTGCTCACCGCTGTCAACGTGAAGGTAAAAGATCGCCCATGTTTGCTCATCGATCCGAACAACCGAGAGGTTCGCTTAAAGCTACACTGGTTGCTGCACGGCGTGACCGACGAAGACATTCGTGTGGCCCTGACACCCTACGGGAAAGTGTTGGAGGTGACGCGGGAGAAGTGGCGTGTGCAAGGCGTCACTGAAAAAGGCTCGACGACTCGCTCAGTTGGACTGCAATTGCATGGCGACGTCAAAGTCGACGACATTCCACACCAGCTCAAGATAGCCGGAGAGCTGACTCTCGTCGTTGTTCCAATCCGCGCTCCGCTCTGTCTGCGCTGCAAGAGCACCGGGCACATACGTCGGGACTGCAAAGTACCTCGCTGCAGTCGTTGTCGCCGCTTCGGCCATGAGGACGCGGATTGCCCAAAGACGTACGCCAGCGCGACCGGACCAGTCCAGGCAAACGATGCATTGGACCACCTTATGGATGAGGCAGACTCTGAGGAAACAGGAGTGTGCCGAAACCCGACTACTCAAGAGGGTACCCCGAAAACTCCACAGGACGCCCTCCTTGAAGCTCCAGGGAAGCCCGAAGCCGGGCTTCTGCATGAAGCTGTGGAGGACCGGAGTAGGAAAGCTGCTCCAAGTAGTACCGGCCACACTTTTTCCGGCGGAGCTGTAGAGACTACTCCCGAGGCAGTGCCGATGACAGGCATCGATAGCGACAGTGCCAGTGCGACCGCAAAGCGGCCCCACGAAGCAGGCGAAAAGGAGAAGGGGCCCAGCGCCCTCGCAACGGCGAGCCGCCTGCGAAAACGACTCCCGTGCGGCGTCTTTCCCATCGGCTTCGGCCGAACACATCGACGGAGCGCAAGATGGCGGAAACGCCACCTTTGCCTCCCTGAGGACTGCACCGTGACAAGACACCCAGGAAAAAAAGCGCAGTAGTGAGGTGAGCGTCATGCCCCCGGGTTCTCTCCGCCTCGCAATGATGTCTATGGATAGGTCATTTCGTGTGGCCACTTTAAACGTACGTGGGCTTGCCTCAAGGAGGAAGCAAAGTCAACTCTATCGACTAGTTAGCGAACATGACCTGGACATTCTAGCAGTACAGGAGACGAAAGTTGAGGGCGACGACGAAACCGGGGGCATGGTGCGTCAAATCTTAGTTTGATACTGTGTTATTGTGAGCCATGCTGTGGGAACTTCTTCCGGGTGCGCTTTGTTCATCCGACATAGTCTTGGAGCAAAAGTAGAAGCTGTGACGTCATGCCCGTCAGGTCGGCTTATTGTCTGCGATTTTTTATTATCGTCATTGGAATGGCGTGTTATTTGTTTGTACGCGCCGACTGTCGCTGAGGAAAGACGCAGATTTTTCGATCAGCTAAAACAGTATACCCAGTGTAATAGGCTCCTCATTATTGCCGGTGATTTTAACTGTGTTCTTTCAGCCCGTGATAAAACTAGCGCCCGACCGTACAAGGATGCAAGCACCATTGCCCTAAGCGATATGATAAGGGACGATGGTTTGGAAGACGTTGCTGAGTGTCTCGGTGGTGGGAGGACTACGCAGTACACCCACTTTCAGGCAGCCAGCCACGCCCGTCTTGACAGAATGTATGTGAGCCTTGATTTGATACCCCTTTGTAAGGAGTACCACGTGAGCGCACTTTCATTCAGTGATCACTGTTTGGTCAGCTTTTTAGTAGCAAGCACGAAAGAAAAGAAAAAGGGCTTCGAGTGGCAACTATGGAAATTTAATTCGAAATTACTAAGCGACGAAATGTTTACAGCGGATGTAACGAAGCAAGTTGAAGAAATGAATGCTGTTGATAACACGACATCTGGTGAAAAATGGGAGAACTTCAAGCAGGCGGTTAAAATCAAGGCTTTAGAACGTGCGAGCGCTATATGCAGAGAAAAGGGAGCAGAAGAAAAACAGATGCGCAGGAATTTAGAAAAATTGATCAGTGAGGAATGTAGGATGCCCGGCATGTTCATGGACGATATTCGCGCACTGAAACATAAAATAGAACAGTTCGATATCGAAAGATACCGCGGTGCTTTGGTGCGGGCAAGGGCTGAAAGGCTGATAATGGGAGATGTACCGTCGAAAAGAGCGTTAGGCTCAGAAAAGTGGCATGCGCGCCGCAATCAGATAGCGGAAATCGAATATTGCGGAAAAGTTAGCGACGCAGCAGAAGATATCGAGCGTGCTTTTTTCGAGCACTACAGTGGTTTATTCACTTACTGCGCAGTCGACATTGATCGTTTTAAAAAGGACTTTTTGTCGTTGATGCCAAGGCTAGATGAAAGTACGAAAGAAACATTGGAGGAACCAATTTCGGAAGAGGAAGTGAAAAGTGCTATTGAAAGTATGCATCCGGGGAAGTCCCCTGGCCCTGATGGTCTAACCTCAGCCTTTTATAAATATTTCAAAGGTGCGATCTCACCAGCCTTAGCGGATGTATATAACGAAGCATTCCAGCTCAAAGTACTACCCCCGTCCTTCTCATCTTCCCACACTATTCTTATACCCAAGTCAGAAGATCCCGTTGCATTGCGAAGAGTAACTTCTTACCGCCCAATTTGTCTCACTAACGGAGACTATAAGATAATGATGAAAATCTTAGCAAAGAGGTTGCAGACTGTCATTGCGAAGCTTGTGGGGCCGCATCAAACGTGTGGCATTAAAGGCCGAACTATCTTCTCAAATATACACGTAGCACGCAGTATCCTCGAATGTTGCGATGCCATGGGTGCACGAGTGGCAATGCCTCAAATTGATCTCGAGAAAGCGTTTGACCGGGTGCCTCATGACATTCTTTTGTGCATTCTAGATTATGTGAATTTGGGTAGAATAATTAGAGAGGGGGTTGCCATGGCGTACCGGGACTGCTCGACGCGGCTCATTGTCAACAAGCCGTTGGGAGCGCGAATCCAAGTTAAGCGGTCGGTGCGTCAGGGCTGCCCTCTCTCGCCGCTGTTGTTTTGCTTGTATATAGAGTCGTTTTGTTTGAGTGTCATGGAGAATGACTGTGTCCGCGGGTTTAAACTGCACGAGGTTGAAGTCCGCCTCTTGGCTTATGCAGACGATATTGCTGTGTTTTGCACTGATTTGGACAGTATAACACAGGCTCTCAAATGTGTTAAATGTTTTTGTGCTGTGAGCGGCAGCGCGGTAAACTGGGGTAAGTGCCTGGGATTCTGGCACGGGGATTCGCGGGCGGCCCCAGACACTTTTGCCAACATGAGTTTCGTTAAGACTCCGGTGAAATACTTGGGTGTTCCCCTTCAGTGCTACAAAGACAGTGAGTCGTACTGGAGGAGTGAAGTGGATAAGCTGCGGGACACAGTAAACAAATGGAATGGCTGGAATTGGTCTATGTTTTCCAGAGCTACAATTTGCAACATATTTTTAGTGAGCAAACTTTGGTACATCCTCCAAGTCTTGCATTGCTCAAGGGTAAACATCCAAAAAATTCACCGGGTGTTCGCAGTGTTTGTGTGGGCATCGTCTTGGGAGAGATCAAGTCGCACCAATTTGTTTCTTCGAGTTCAAAATGGAGGACTTGGATTGTCACATTTGTTTTTGAGACAGGTAGTCAATCGTTTTTTTTTCTTCAGGGACGAAAATAACCCGTTTTTATACACTGTCTGCCAACTTCGCCTGGGCAAACACTTGCCCGAAATGGTTGTCTCAGCGGGCAGTTTGCCAGGGGGTGTGTATGGTTTTCTACGTGAAGTTGTGGCTTCATGCAGGTTTTTGTCGGCGCGTTTTTCACTTCAATATTTGAGTGACGTTAACCGGAAAAAACTGTACAGGGACCTGTGTGATGTTGTTCTTCCCGTGCCTTTATAGCGGTCTCTCTACAGAGCTAGCCATGGGCACAATGTTCTGACGCGTGTTAAGGCGATGCTAGTACCGTCAGGCGCTAAGACGTTCTTTTTTGAATTGCACTCCGGAACGCTGACTGTCAAACCATGGCTGGCTGAAAGAGGTTTCTTTGTTCCTTGGGGCACTCATTGTACAATTTGCAGGCAGGAGGAGACAATTGAACATGTCTTTCTGCATTGTTGGGATGCCGTTTTCCTCTGGGATGTGCTCCAGCGCACAATCAAAAAGGATTTCCCCCTAGATGCGTATGGGATTCGCTACTTGCCAATAGAAAGTGATGATGGTACCCCATTCGATGTGATCATGCTTATGGCCCTGCACAGCATTTGGAAATGTAGAATTGCGGTAAGGCATGCCGATCTCGATGCAAGAGCGGCTCGCCAGTATTTCAAAGAAAGCATACGGAACTTTGTAGAGGAACAAAAGTTGCTGGAGTGCATCCCAGAGTGGTTGCCACGAGTGGAATTATTATTGGCGATAAGGGAATTTTAGCACAAGCGCAGCCGCACAAGTTCTGCGGTCGTTTTCAATATATTGAGAGTGTGCCTTTTGATTATTTGTGAATGTGGAATTTTTATCCGGACCAACGACCGGCAATAAAGAAAAAAAAATCAGCCATACCATGCTGAATACGCCGGTTCTCGTCCGATCCCCCAAGCTAAGCAGCATTGGGCTCGGTCAGTACTTGGGAGGGAGACCACCTGGGAACACCGAGTGCTGATGGCACCCTTCTTTTTGCTTTTTTTTTATTGCGTGCTTCTGTGACTTATTTTTTTTTCTTTTTTTTACACTCACGTGTGGGTGGTTTTATTTACTGTTACGTTCAACTGGCGCAGCCTACTGGTAGAGCCAACGTCGAAGTGCAAAAACAATATGCAAGCCGCTAGGCGATTGTACGCGCAGTGACGGTGGTAACCGGTATAAGTAATGGTGCAAAATTTAGTCGCACAAACTGCTAACCGTTTACCTATTACACCCGTATCCAGCTCAGTGACAATAACTTGGCGCATTGCTAGCGCCAAACGTGGGCTGCAGCGGACGCAAATCGTTGCGCTCGTCGTCTTGTTTTATTGCGAGCTCGACTCGGCAGCGACGAAGCACAGCAAACGGAGCAATCCACGTACACGACGTGTGCCTGTACTGTCAACGCAAAGACTGTGCCGCGTACGTGCTGTAGCAATACGTTGCGAATGCACATAGCACGATACAGGTGCAGTCGTAAACATAGCATCCCTGCCATCGGCCATACCATGCTGAGATTGGCATAGTATAAAACGGCAAACAAGATTTCATGAGCGACGCAATCAAAAGCCTTCTCGAGGTCAATCTGTAAAATGGCAATCCGACCATTACAATCATCACAGCACTCAAGTACACTGCGCGCTTTGTGAATATTAGTAACAATAGTCCGGCCTTTAATCCCACATGTCTGGTGAGGCCCGACGATGTCCTGTATCACTGACTGCAATCTTCGCGCCAATATCTTCATAAATATTTTATACTCGATATTGGTGAGTGCTATGGGACGATACACCGTAACAGATCTTAATATCGCTGCATCATCAGTTTTAGGAATGATTACTGTGTGTGACGACCCATAAGACGGAGGCAATGTGTTCCATTTGTAAGCTTCGTTAAAGATTACATTCAATACAGGGCTAATTTCGTGCTTAAATTCTTTATAAAAAGCGGCGCTAAAGCCATCTGGTCCAGGCGATTTTCCGGGGTTTAAGTTGTCTATGGCCTGTTCAACTTCGGATTCTGTTATCTCTAGTTCCAATCTTTGTTTTCTTTCGTCGTCCAGTCGGGGTATAGCACGCAAGAACTCAGTCCCAAATGTGGTAGCGTCTACTTTGTGGTGCGAGAATAGCGCCTGGTAATGCTCATGAAAAGCTGCTTTGATGTCATCTATGTCTGTTGATAAGGTCCCGCGCCATTCTATTCCGTCGATGTGGTTCCTTTCAGCACGTGCTTTTTCTAACCCTAGCGCTCGTTTCGAAGGCGCTTCACCTGCAGCTGTGTCTTCAGCCCTTGCCCTCACCAGGGCTCCCCGATAGCGTTGCTCTTCAAGTTGCTCTAACTGTTGTTTCACTTTTCTTATGTCTTCTATTCATTTGCCCGGTGCCTGAGATTCCTGCCTGAGCAGTTTATGAAGAAGCGTCTTTAACTCAGTCTCTTTTTGTTTCTCTGCGAAATGAATACAGGTGGCCCTCTCTATTGCCTTTATTTTTTGTATTGTTATTTTTATCTCGGATCTGTAATCTGCGAGGGGGTCGCCCTGGCGTAACGTAACTGCACGACCAGATTGATCGTGAATAAGAGTTTAGGGGCTCCCATTAGGCTGCAACGTTCTGTGCGTCAAGGCTGCCCCCTCAGCCCTCTATTGTTTTGTATCTACATTGAAACCCTGTGTATGACATTGATTGAAAACAATAGAATTACTGGATTTAAGCTTCAAGCAGTAGAAGTGAAGCTGCTGGCTTATGCAGATGATGTCGCTGTTTTTGCGGAGGATCATGGGAGCATAATTGAGGCTGTCAAATGTATCCGTAAATTTAGCCATGTCACTGGTAGTGGAGTTAATTGGTCGAAGTGCCTCGGGCTCTGGCATGGATCGTGGCCAACAAAGCCAGATCATTTTGCCAACGTGCATTGGGTGACGACCCCAGGCAAGTACTTGGGCGTCCCGCTCGATGCCTATCGTGATAGCGAGCAGTACTGGAAAGGGCAGGTCAAAGACACACGGGAGAGAGCTGAGAAGTGGAAAGGCACTAACCTTTCCTTTTTTGCCAGAGCCACCGTTTGTAACCTTTTCTTTATCAGCAAGCTTTGGTACGTAATGCAAGTATTGCACTGTTCACGGTCAAATGTTCAGAAGCTACACAGGATTTTCGCCGTCTTTGTCTGGGCGTCGGAATGGGAGCGCTGCAGCCGGACCAACTTGTTCAGGCGGGTAAAAGACGGGGGACTGGGATTGGGCCATCTCTTTGTACGGCAGTTGGTAAACCGGTTCTTGCTCTTTAGGGACGCAACTGACCCTTTCTTGCGCACGGTATGTCAAATGAGGCTGAGTAGACGGCTGCCAGAGTATGTAGTTTCAACCGAAGAGTTTTCGGGAGGGATTCGACGGTTTTACAATGAAGTTGTATCGAGTGTCCGATTTCTTTCAGCGCGCTTCTCGAATGATTACCTGTCCAGTGTGAACAAAAAGAAACTGTATTGTGCTTTGTGCGATGTTCTTTTTCCAGTGCCATTGTACAGGTCGTTGTACGGTGGAGGCCCAAGCAGCGATGTTTTAAAGAGAGTAAAGAAAATGCAGGTCCCGCCAGGAACCAAAACCTTCTTTTTCAAATTACACACGGAAACGTTACCAGTTAAGAAGTTTTTGGAGAGAAAAGGAGTTTATTTACCGTGGGGAATGCACTGTTTAATTTGCAAGCAGCGAGAGACAATAGATCATGTTTTTTTACACAGTTGGGAAGGCGTGTTTTTCTGGGACGTACTGCAGAGGACACTAAAGAAAGAATTTCCACTAGACCCGTATGGCATTCGTTACTTAAGCATAGATAATGAGGACGGGGTGCCTTTTGACCTAATTATGCTCTTGGGCCTCCACTGCATTTGGCGCGCGAGAATGGCAGGATACCATGCCGATAAAGATGCGCAGCCTGCACGAATGTATTTCAGAGAACAAATGCACTGGTTTGTCGCCCTCCATAAAGCGACAGAGGAACCACCCGAGTGGCTCCCAAGAGTAGAGCCGTTGGTGTATTTGCGCGAATTTTGATTAGACTAAGCCAGTACGATACTGGTTGAATACGTGCACACACAGCAAATGTATATTGTACTTTGGTTTGCGTTACAGTGATTACTCTCTATTGTGAAAAGTTATGAACCAGAAATCTGGCAATAAAGAAAAAAAAATCGGCCATACCATGCTGAATACGCCGGTTCTCGTCCGATCCCCGAAGCTAAGCAGCATTGGGCTCGGTCAGTACTTGGGAGGCAGACCACCTGGGAACACCGAGTGCTGATGGCACCCTTCTTTTTGCTTTTTTTATTGCGTGCTTCTGTGACTTATTTTTTTTTTTACACTCACGTGTGGGTGGTTTTATTTTCTGTTACGTTCAACTGGCGCAGCCTACTGGTAGAGCCAACGTCGAAGTGCAAAAACAATATTCAAGCCGCTAGGCGATTGTACGCGCAGTGACGGTGGTAACCGGTATAAGTAATGGTGCAAAATTTAGTCGCACAAACTGCTAACCGTTTACCTATTACACCCGTATCCAGCTCAGTGACAATCAATAACTTGGCGCATTGCTAGCGCCAAACGTCGGCTGCAGCGGACGCAAATTGTTGCGCTCGTCCTCTTGTTTCTTTTCGAGCTAGACTCGGCAGCGACGAACCACAACAAACGGAGCAATCCACGTACACGACGTGTGCCTGTACTGTCAACGGAAAGACTGTGCCGCGTACGTGCTGTAGCAATACGTTGCGAATGAACATAGCACGATACAGGTGCAGTCATTAGCATAGCGTCCCTGCCATCGGCCATACCATGCTGAATACGCCGGTTCTCGTCCGATCCCCGAAGGTAGGCAGCATTGGGCTCGGTCAGTACATGGGAGGAAGACCACCTGGGAACACCGAGTGCTGATGGCACCCTTCTTTTTGCTTTTTTTTATTGCGTGCTTCTGTGACTTATTTTTTTTTTTTTTTACACTCACGTGTGGGTGGTTTTATTTTCTGTTACGTTCAACTGGCGCAGCCTACTGGTAGAGCCAACGCCGAAGTGCAAAAACAATATGCACACCGCTAGGCGATTGTACGCGCAGTGACGGTGGTAACCGGTATAAGTAATGGTGCAAAATTTAGTCGCACAAACTGCTAAGCGTTTACCTATTACACCCGTATCCAGCTCAGTGACAATCAATAACTTGGCGCATTGCTAGCGCCAAACGTGGCCTGCAGCGGACGCAAATCGTTGCGCTCGTCCTCTTGTTTTATTGCGAGCTCGACTCGGCAGCGACGAACCACAACAAACGGAGCAATCCACGTACACGACGTGTGCCTGTACTGTCAACGGAAAGACTGTGCCGCGTACGTGCTGTAGCAATACGTTGCGAATGATGCACATAGCACGATACAGGTGCAGTCGTAAACATAGGATCCCTGCCATCGGCCATACCATGTCTACGGACACGCGGACGCTGACTGCGTCCGTACCTACGCGTCGGCTACCGGGCTGGGAAAGACGGACGAGAACGCGGAACTCATGGACGTCGTTGAAGCCGAGGATGCAGCGAGGGGAACGGACGAGGCGGGCAAGCAGACGGGGCCACTCAACTCGTCAGCGTCTACCGGCGGAGACGGCCTCACTGGGGATGGTTCAGCGAGCCAACAACCAGCGGATGACTTGCCCAGGTCAAAAGAGACATCCGGAAAGGATGGGGAGAACACTCCGGAGCCAAAGGTCGTCGAGCCCAAGGGTCCGAACGAGCTGCAACCAGACAAGAGTGGTGCCCGTACGCCGACCAGCATCTCCGCTGCGGCGAAGCGTTCCCACGCCCAAACCAGCGCCGACGGTGACCAGACGGCGACGCCAGGAGCCGAGGAGCCCCCGGCAAAGGCGCCTCAAGGCCGGCGTTCATCGCTTCGGCCGCGCCCTAACGTTCCGGTGGACAAGCGTGCCGGAAATTCGTTGTCCCTAGGACACGCTCATGTTCTTCCCCCGGACACAGGCGGCGATGGCGGCGTCTAGCCTCGTGCTAGACGCGAGAGGTAAGCACCATATTTCCGGTCTCTTCACCTATTGTTAAAATGGCTCCAACGTGTCCGTTGAAAGTCGCTACTCTAAATGTTCGAGGACTGGCAGGGAAAAGAAAGCAAGGCCAGCTTTACCGGCTTATAAGGGAGCACGATATTGATGTGCTAGCCGTGCAGGAGACGAAAGTCGATGGTGAAGAAGAGACCGGCGTTATGGTGCGGCGTTTCACGTCTAGGTTTCATGCCGTAGTCAGTACGGTGGGCACATCCGCTGGCTGTGTCCTTTTGGTTAAGAAGTTGCCGGGGCTAGAGGTGTATGCAATTTATTCGTGTGTGTCGGGCCGGTGTGTTGTCGTCGATTTTTCGTTCAACAACAACGAGTGGCGTATTGTATGCTTGTACGCGCCCAATAAGGTGGATGAAAGGGCTCAGTTTTTTCACCACATTTAAGAGCGTCTATGCAAGGGAAGACAGCTCATAGTTATGGGCGATTTCAATTGTGTCCTCAGTGCGCGGGATAAAACAAGCGTTCTTGGGTTTAGAGACAAAAGCACGGAAATGTTGTCGCGAATCGTAGAGAACTGGGACCTTGAGGATGTGGCAGAGTGCCTCGAAGAAGCGCGCGCTGTGAAGTACACACGGTTTGAGGGCTCTAGTCACGCACGCTCGACCGCATTTATGCGTCTGTTGACATCCTTCCGGAATGTACCAGTTACGAAGTAGTGCCAGTGTCGTTTTCTGACCATTGTTTAGTTCAGTGCTGCATAGGAAATCCA
Organism: Dermacentor andersoni; assembly: GCF_023375885.2. Classification (NCBI taxonomy): domain Eukaryota; kingdom Metazoa; phylum Arthropoda; class Arachnida; order Ixodida; family Ixodidae; genus Dermacentor; species Dermacentor andersoni. The sequence continues at coordinate 197,893,488 of NC_092817.1, read as the reverse complement.
AAGCGAGGTAACGCTTTCTCATGGGAAACGTGGAAATTAAATAACAAGCTTCTTCAGGATGGGAGGAAGACGAAGACGACGAGCTTCTTCAAGCTCGTTACAGTTACGAAGTAGTGCCAGTGTCGTTTTCTGACCATTGTTTAGTTCAGTGCTGCATAGGAAATCCAAAGCGAGGTAACGCTTTCTCATGGGAAACGTGGAAATTAAATAACAAGCTTCTTCAGGATGGCAGGAAGACGAAGACGACGAGCGATAGGCTCGCTTCCGAACGCCCGTCTCTGCCCGGTTCTCTGCCAGACAGAAGAAGAGAAGCCAGCGATTGCGCTTGGGAGCGGCTTCAAGAAGACCTCCTGCTCGCGGTGAAATCGTTCCACGTCTACCGTCGGAATCTCCACCCCGGTGTGCCCAAGCTGGAACTTACTTGGTGGTTTGGCTGAGTTTTGGGTGGATTTGACCTAGTTATCTTACTTATCTTATTTTTGTAGGACTTATCCGTGGTTGAAACAACGCTGATGTCTAAAAACTCTCCTGGGCAAGGGCACAACCCTTGGTCAGCCTCCCTTTCCCCTGATGATTTGCCTTTGCAATCTTTCTTCCGCAGCGGTGTTAGCAGCATCCCTGTCGCGCTGGTGCCCTCGAACGGTGGATTCATCTGGCTGAACAACGCACAAGCTGTTCAGGCCGAGCTCCAGGCCATGACGCGTCATTTCCAGATGATAAGCGATGTCCGACAATTTGGAAGAGGTGGGATAGTCTGTAGGTCATCAGATTCGACCTGTGTCGCAGACCTCCTAAAGTGTAAGACTTTCGCATCTGTCCCGGTGAGTGCGTTTATTCCTCCTCATCTAGCATGCACTAAAGGCATTGTCCGGGGCGCAGACTCTCGATTGAGCCCAACTGAGACTCTGGAGAAACTGTCTGATGCTGGCGTCATAGCTGTATACCGGTGTAACCGACTGGTAAATGGAGAAAAAGTTGCCACAGAATCAGTTATTGATACGTTTGCTGGCATGTCCTGCCCTTCTGAACTGAAAGTGTGGCCACTTACTTTTAGAGTGGAACCTCTCGCTTCCCGTCCACTTCAGTGGCGGAACTGTTGGCGTTTTGGCCATGGTGCAGGAGGCTGCAAATCAAATGGACGCTGTCGCGCCTGTGGTGCTGATCATTCTCCCAATGATTGCACAGCTGAAGCCGAAACACTCTGCCTATGTGGAGGAAACCATGCGGCTGACTACGCAAACTGCTCGGCTAGAGCTAACGAAATACAGGTACTCGAAGTAATTGACAGGCGACGATGTTCGCGGCGAGAAGCTATTGCAGTCGTCAAGGAAAGAGCCTTTGGATACGCTGGCGTCACTGCGAGGCAATCTACTTTACAGGAAGACAACTTGTCGAAACTCATTGAATCGGCCGTAGAAAAAGCAATGACAAAGGCTATGCAACATATTGTCACAAGTGTTACCGACTGTCTTTCCCAAGTGTTTACTGCGCAGATGACACAGCTATTGCAAACAGCTACAACACCAATCACCAAATTGATTGCTTGTGCTGCAGAACAGGTAGCCAGTTCAGTCCTAGTGCCGAATCCCACATCGGACCCAACATTTGTTGGATCCGATCCTTGTTCTTCGCGTCAGTCAGACTCGCAGGTCGACATGGAAACAGGTCATTATACCAGGCCGCAAAAAACGAACTGGGTCTCCAGTAACTGCTTCTTGTCCATATACCAAAAACAAAAAGGGTTTTCTGCTTCAACAGACTTACATTGCTTAACAACTCAGCTTAATCCTGACGTCATAATCTTACAAGAAACCTGGCTTACTCCTGAGAAAAATTTTCTATTTAAAGATTTTCGATCTTTTCGATTAGATCGCCTTTCACAAGGAGGTGGCTTAATGATTTTGTTGTCATCTAAATTCTGTCATAAGGCGAAAATAGGTTTCAAGTTAATGTCTCCGGAATGTGAAATTTTGGCAGTGCACTTTAGCATCCCAGGCTACCGTACATTTTCAATTATAAATGCTTATTTCCCTACGGGCGTACACAGTACATACAAATTAGATAGTGCGCTTGCCAGCTGCAAAAATGAAGTCATTCTTACTGGTGACTTCAACTCGCATCACGTGTCTTGGGGTTACAAAACAGATTTAGGTGGGACACGTCTGTGGAACTGGATCATAGATAAAAACCTTACATGCCCTAATACCAGTGGACCTACATTTGTCCGCGGACAATCTCGCTCAGTGTTAGATTTGACGTTTTCTAGCACAAGTGTCACTGTGACATCTTGGACAACGATTGATTTCTGTACAAACAGTGATCATCTCCCGGTATACTTTGAAACTGCATGCCCTTTAACATCAGTTGAACGACAAGGCAGAATATTTGTGAATTGCAAAAAATTTAAAGACTGCTTGCGGTCCACCATTGCGTCACTAAGTAATAGTAATGACGAAGACATTGGCTTGAATATTTGTTCAGCATTACAGACGTCCCGACAAAAGTCTGAATTTGTAATTCAGACAGCTAAGCGTTCCTCATCTAGTCCCTGGTGGAACAGCGAGTGCACACGAGTTTATAGAAGGAAAGCTGCTTGGAAAAAACTTCTACATAATCAGAGCCCACAAAATTGGAAAGATTATCAATTTATTTCGGCAACCTTCAAACGTACTATTAAACATGCAAAAGATGAGTACGATAAAAACCATTTTGATTATCTATCTAAATCCAAAAACAAACGTGCTTTATTTAATTACCTTCGTTTTAGAAACAAACTCCCAATGAGCATTAATGTAGACTCAATCGTCTATAGCTCACAGGAAATTCAGGAGTCCTTAGAACTACTGGCTAAAGGACTGGAGAGTCAGTTCGCAACGCGCCTCCAAACTCCTGTTTTTTCTCCTGCATTGTCGGGCTACAAGGAGATATCCTATTCGGAAGTAGCAAAGGTTATGTTACAGCTGCCAACTACAGCGCCTGGCCCGGACGGCATAACAAATGCAATGTTAAAGATTTTCTTTCAAGAAGCTCCACGTGAGCTTCTGAAGTTGCCAAACTACTCTGTTGGTAACGCATGGATTCCACAAGATTGGAAGATCGCCAAAATTATTCCGTTACTTAAAAAAACAAGCGGCAGGGTATACTATGGACAACATCAGACCAATTGCGTTGACATCAAACATAGTGAAACTTATTGAGAGAGTGCTTCTCGGACATATATTAGAGTTTATTGACGACAATCGATTGTTGAGTCCGTGTCAAATTGGATTTCGATCTGGCTATTCAATATGGCACGCGCATGTAGACCTTGAAAGTCTCATTAACATCGCCAGACAGAAAAAACAATATGCGGCTCTAGTTACCTTAGATATATGTAAAGCCTATGACAGCATTGAACATACAATTTTAACGAATCGGTTACAGAGCCATTGCTTTCCAGGCTATATTGTAGCATGGGTGCATGAATTTTTAAAAGACAGGGAGTTCTAATGTTTTCGAAGCGGCTATTCTTCCAGTAAATATAAGCAAACAAGAGGTGTGCCTCAGGGATCGGTGCTTTCACTAGTATTATTTAATATTTTACTGAGCAGAATCCCCGTTCACCCAGCTGTCAGTACATACGTTTATGCTGATGACATTGCTTTTTTTGGTATGTCTAGCGACATATACTCTTTACGATATACTGCAGTCGTATCTAAGGGAACTGGAAGGCTGGCTGGATAGCTTACACTTAAACCTGAATGCTAATAAATGTGCTATCCTTGTGTTTCCCGTTAAAGACCCAGTATACATATCGCTTAACTATCATCTCGAAGATATCCCACAAGTAGAGTCACTAAAATACCTTGGAGTTATTTACAACGGAATTCTTAACTGGCGGCCGCCCATTGAATATATTGCGACAAAAGGAGCTCGTTCAATGGGCATTTTGCGCAAGTTGAGCAACCGGAGAACAGGTATGCGAAGAAAATCCCTCTTGATGGTATATAAGATGTATGTTCGTCCGGTGTTAGAATTTGGATGCGTTTTATTCTCCGGTGATCCAGCATACAAGCTTCGGCCGCTAGTTTTGTTGGAACGAGAGGCGCTACGTCTGTGCTTAGGCCTCCCAAAATACGTTTCGAATGCCGTATTATACCTGGAATGCCGAATGCCGTATTATACCCATAATATGCCGATATCGCCTTCTGACAGTTCAGACTTTCCTAAGGCTATATGAATCCCCATTAAACCGCCTTCAAATTATTTTCCTCTCTGATCCAGAATTATTTTTTCCTATTCATTGGCCCAGGTTTCATAGACCACAGATTATATTTGTGCAAACATTACTTGAACCACTAAATGTGCAAATTCTCGAGGTGCTTCATGATAATACTCATTTAAGTTACCCAGAGATCAGGTTCGATGACATTTTCCCAAACCACGCGAAACTACTCCCTTACGGCATCTTAAACGCCATGTTGCAAGACCACCTAAGCAGCCTAGAAACAAACGTTATCATTGCAACAGATGCCTCACAGTGCGAGGAAAAAGCTGGCATTGGAATATTTTGTCCTGCACTCGACTGGTCTTTTTCTTTAAGGTTGCCTGATTTTGTGCCTATTTTTCTGGCCGAGTTGTTAGCAGTAATCCTAGCTTTACGTAAATTAGACCCAATTATTACAATGGCTGCCATTCTGACTGACTCCCTTTCAGTATGCTCTTGCCTTACCGCTACTAATGAGTCACCTATGCTAAAACTATTCCACTTACTAGTTCCAGCCCATGTGCAATGTGCTCATTTGATTTGGGTGCCAGGGCATAAAGGTTTCTTTTTTAATGAAACTGCTGATTCACTGGCAAATGCATCACTATCCGGCCCTCTTCTTCCTATTCTACCAGTGACAGCACAGATCACGGCAGCAAGATTTCGGATACAATCAATAAGATTAGCCTTATGAAACCCACATTTGACTGCTTCTCCAGAGTATAAGCAACTGACATTTCCCTGGCATAGCGAATCCTGTGACACAAAGATGCTTGAGGTCTGCCTCACCAAATTACGCTGCCGCGTACCCTCGCTGAATTTCTATTTACACAGGTCGGGTTTGGTTCCCTCCCCCCTCTGCTCTTTTTGTAATGAGGAAGAGACGATACACCACTTTCTTCTATCTTGTCGCCGCTTTACTGCGGTTAGAAAAAGATGGTTGGAAATACCTTTTCGAAGAATTGGCCTGGACTTGACAGAACCTGCAATTCTTTCGTTCGGAGCGTCCACTTTGGGATTCAGCCACAGGGATGCATGCTTCGCTGTCGGAACATTTCTTGCGGAATCTAAACGAATGCCCTGCTAAATTCCTTTCTTTTTGTTTGTACTTTTAAATTAATTATTACTCATTCAATATTACCTTCCTGATTTTATTTAACAGGTAATTAAGCGTTATTCAATGCTATTTCAATAGCTATTAGGAAATTTATGCTCCATAATAATTTCGAATAATCCACCCACTTCTTGGCCAATCCCCCATCGTGGGTAGGAGCCACACGCATCGCAGGCTACAACAACAACAACAACAACAGCCCGTCTGTAATTTTAAGTCTTCTTTAGCAAGTGTAGAGCGCCTTTTTACTCTTTGTGCCTCTCTTTCACCGAACGCCGGTCTGGGGTCACCGTCCTGCGAGAGAAGCACAGCAAGCGGCTCCCGAAGCGCACCGAACCGAAGCAGCGCGGCGAGCCTCCGCCGTCGGCCGCCCTTCGTGATGCTCTGATGGCATCCGTCGCAAACAATCAGCAATCAGGTCAGCACGTTGCTTCTGTAGACCACTGAGAAGAAGAGCAAGCAAGGAAAAGGCTACGTGAAGATGACATCGACACAAGGGAATCTGCAGGAGACAACGAAGAGATGGACCAGACAGCCTTCACTGTTGTCTCTTACAAAAAGAAAAGAGCAGCAGGTCTTCCTGTTATATTCAAGCCAACTCAGCCTGACAGCAGCTTAAGGAAAGTAAACCCAAATCTTCTGGCTTTTGCGCGCGTGACAACAGCCCAAGAAAAGATACTCAGCAACCGTCTCAACAAGGATGGCAGCCTCATGGTGACAGTGTCTACACTTCCTGCAGCCAATCGTCTCCTCACAGTGACAGATCTATCGGGTATTCCTGTACAAGCTCGAGTTCCATACTCCTACTCTGCCACGTACGGAAGGATACAGGACGTTCCTGTTGAGTACTCAGATGACGACCTCAAGGAGTATTTGAGCGAACAAGGAGTCATATCTGCTAGAAGGCAAGTTTTCTACGTCCCTAACGAAGATGGCGTAGTAACGGAAACCCTAAGACGCTCGGTCATCCTGGAATTCTCTAAGGACGCCCCTTTACCAAACCGAGTGTCGCTTGGATTCTGCAGTTATCCCGTGACGGAATACATGGGTCTGCTACTCAATGTTTCAGATGTCAAAGACATGGACATATAGCGAAATATTGTAAAGGCCCCATCCGCTGCAAGATATGCGCTGGTCCACATACGCATAAGGAGTGTACGTCACGTTCCCAGCCTCGGTGTGCAAACTGTGGAGCTGTGCATGCTGCATCATACGGAGGGTGTCCTAAAAAGAAATCAGCCACTCTTGCACGGACGATGGAGCAAATACAAGGAAGAGTGCGGAAACGAAGAGAACCACCACCGAATCCGGATGTGATGTATACATCTACAAACCAAAAGCAACACGACACGGTGCAGCGCAGCGACACGGCTTTGAAAAAGTCCTACGCCTCAGTCGTGAAAGAAAACCAGCAAAGGCCTTCAACTGCAACGAATCCATCAAAGCACTCAAGTGATATAACCTCAAGCCCACGACAGCAACAAGTGTCCTCAAGGTCGCAGCAGAAGAACAGGAAGAACCAAGAAAAGTTGTTAGATGGTAGCACTGCAAACGAGATATCGAGTATGCTGATTCCCATGATGTTCGCCGCAATCAAGGCTATTCTCCGTGCCAGCCCATCGTTAAGAGCATCCCTGAAGTAGAGGCCGTCCTCGCTTTGGAACCGCTAGTGTCGTCTTCTTTCACGGCGCAAAGCCGTGATTTTTCGCAGTAGCAACGATGGCTTCGCCAACAATCGTCCCAGAAGCGGTGTCCACCAACAAACACTTCCGCACATGTATATTCCAGTGGAACGCTCGCGGCTTGCGCTCGAAGTTAGCAGACTTTAAGCATCTTACGCGAGTGTACCGATTCCCTTTTTTGGTCATTTCCGAGTCTCGCGTAGACGAGCACTTTAGGATAAAGGGGTATTATTTTCATCATTCAAGGCGACAAAATGGAATTAGCCGACTGCTCGTTGGATTTCGCAACGACATACCTGCCTCTGCGATTGACGTAGCACCACATGACAAGAACGAATATATTTGCGCAAACGCAGTGATTGCATCCAAAGTGTTTACCCTGATCGGCGTCTACTTGGAACCAGGATCACCTTTCGACGTGACAACATTGGAAAACTTGTTGACAAACACTCAGTTTCCACATATTATTTGTGGCGATTTCAACGCACATAACGAGATCTGGGGCAGTTCACATACATGTGCTCGGGGTGCCAAGCTGGCGAAGCTTTTTGCAAAATACAACATAGAGCCCTTGAACGACGGCAGCATAACATACCTGAAAAATCCGACGACTGTTAGCTGCATTGACGTCACATTCGTATCAAGTCAAGTGGCCCCTATATTCGGATGGTGTACAGATTTCGAGACTCGAGGTAGTGATCACTACCCGATCCCAATCTCTCCCCTTCATTTTCAGACGTCGCCCAGAAAAGTGAAACTGAAGTCGGTAGACTGGGAAGCTTACATAGCAGCCGTAGACAAAGGAATCACAGCCTCGACTACGAATACAGAAATAATACCGGCAATAGCTCATTGCCTCAAACAAAGTACCCGCTCTGGCGCTAAGCATTGTAATGTGCCAACAAACGACGAGGAATTTGAAAGGTTATGTGCCATTCGAAGGCGTGCCGAAAGGAAGGCTCTACGTACTAAGAATATCGAAGACCTCAGAACTTGTCGACGGGCACAAAGACATATACGACGTTACCTCATCAAACTGGACCGAAAAAGGTGGAGGGACTTTTGTGGGACACTGGACATACGACAACCGCTGAGCAAAATCTGGCGAGTCGTCAGAGGCATTCGCAAAGAGCCGCAACAGCTTTATCCTTTTGTCGCCCTCTCATTACATGAGCGCGCATCCCTGAAAGAGGTGGCAGAGCAGTACTGCAGGCTCCTTTCCAACGGGGCACAACCTTTGCGGCAAATTGCAAGTCGTCAGCCTAGTCCACCTCGAGCTACCCTTCCTGACTTAGAATTACCATTCACCATCGAAGAGCTCACGGCAGCAATCGGCGACGTAAACAAGCGATCATCACCTGGCCATGACGGCGTGAGTTATGAAGCGCTCGCAAATCTATGCCACACATCTCGCCTACGCCTTCTGGAGTACTACAACGCCTCATGGATAACTGGGGAGGTTCCTACGGAATGGAAGCTTGCGAAAGTCATTCCTATATTGAAACCAGCGAAGCAGCCAACAAATTACGCCTCCTTCAGACCCATATCTCTGCTTAGCTGCGTAGGGAAGCTATTCGAAAAAATGATCTACAGACGACTAAATTGGTTCCTGGAAAGTGCAAAAGTTTACCCGGAGGAAATGAATGGCTTCCGGCAAAATAGATCCGCAATTGATAATTTCATTGCCTTGGTCTCATCAATTGAAGAGGAATTGGTCTCTTCTGGAAACATACCTACTGCATTATTTTTAGACATTAAGGCAGCATATGATTCGGTCTATCATAAAGCAATACTTGACGCTTTGGAAACCATTGGTCTTGGAGGACGGCTCTACGCATGGATTGAAGACTATCTTCAAGGACGCCAACTTTTCTTGTGTACCCCGGATGGCCCCATGGCGCTTTATGCCGTCGAGAAGGGAGTGCCACAAGGAGCTGTGTTAAGCCTGGTATTATTTAGTTTAGTCCTGATCCATCTGAAAAGAAACCTGCCCCCTGGCGTCAAAATCACACTGTATGCGGACGACATCTGCATTTGGAGTGCGGCGCGTTCCCGCAGTACCACCCAACAACGCCTCCAGAGAGCGCTAGCAAATATATCGGCCTATCTAAATCCAAGGGGTCTGAAATTGTCCCCCGACAAAACCGTTGCCATGGCTTTCACGCGGAGGTGTATGGAAAAATACCCACTAGTTTTGGGTGGTCGTGCCCTTCCATACGTCAAGACGCAAATGTTTCTTGGAGTGACGATCGATAGGAACCTCACATGGTCGCCCCAAGTGAAAAAACTGAGTGAGAAGATTTCCTCGGCGTCGCACGTATTCCGATTTTCAGCCGGATCACAGTGGGGCAGCAACTGTAGATCAATGGTGCTCCTCCATAAGGCCTTCGTCGACGGAACACTACGATATTACCTCCCGATCCTGCACAAAATATCTCCCACAAGCAAGAAAAAACTCGAGGCAGCACGAAACAACTGCCTTCGCGTATGTCTTGGCCTTCCGAAGGCGTCGTCCCGCTCAGGGACTGTAGCAGAAGCTGGATGCCTGCCTCTGGAAATGTTATGTTCGCAGGAGACACTTCGGATACACCTCCGCCACGTCATTCATACGAAGACTCACTTTTTAAAGGATATTTCCAGAACCCGTGCTACATCTAGCTTTGGGCAGGCCGTCGGAAGCATATCTATTTCGATTCCTGCTCAGGCGTCACAAATTATGCCGCGAAACATTTCACCATGGACACTGTCCCCACTGGAAATCGTGCCATATATACCTGGAATCAGTGCGAAAAAAGAAATGCCTCAAGCAGCGACTTATCAGATAGCTTTAGAATATATGCACAAAGAATACGCAGCCGCAACGCACATTTTCACAGATGGCTCTACAACTCCACATCGTTCATCATGCGGACTTTTTGTTCCCTCTACAGGGCAACGATTCTCGTTTCGTCTTGAGCGAGCGACATCATCTACTTCAGCGGAGCTATATGGCATTAAGGAGGCCCTTGTGTATGTACTTCGACAGCAGCCGCCAAACACATGGGTGATTTTCACAGGCTCAAAAGCAGCCCTACAAAGTATGTGGAACAGGCACAAGCGTTGCAATAATCAACCAGCAGCATTTGACATTGCTTATCTTCACCACAGGGCTAAGATTGCTGGGCATTGCATAAAGTTCCAGTGGATCCAGTGGCCATGCCGGCATTTCGGGAAATGAAAGAGCGGACGACGCTGCCAGAAAGGGACTCCAATACCACAAGTTCAAAAGAACATATTTTACAAAATCCGACGCTTCAAACATCGCAAAAAAATATGCCTATCAAGAAAAAGACCGCATCTTGAATCTGCCGCTTCACCAAGATAACTTTCTACGTTACATTGACCCAGATATGAGACCAAAACTTCCACGACCACTTCCTCGACACTTAGAGACATTGTACCATCGTCTTCGACTGAACGTGACATACACGAACAATTATCTGTACCGCAGAGGATTAACCACTAACCCATACTGTGATAACTGTCGCAACTTAGAGACAATTGAGCACATATTACTAGAATGCCCCGCGTACCGCGACGAGAGACAATTTTTAGAGCACCAAATGGACATGGTTTGCCACGAACCGTTAACGTTACCGAGCATCTTAGGTCCAATGCCCGACCCTTCAAAACAGCGACGGGTTTTGGATTATTGTTCAAATACCTGACAGAAATTGGTCAAATAGGAAAGCTTTAAAAATTGCATCCTTCCTATACAAAAGCCTAAATTTACCCGCCATGTCACCTGTCAATATTAGTATCAGGTCCACTCGGACATTTCATATTTACTTTTATCCTTTTTTCTCCCACTCTTTTCTGGAATCTTTTCATCCCATTCCCCATCCCTATACAGAGTAGCATGCCAGCGGTTATATACACGCCAGCAAAATTGTCTGTTTTTCTATTAAAGAGCCCTCTCTCTCTCTCTCTCTCTCTTCTTCAGGATGAACCGTTTAACCGAGCAGTAAGAGAAGAAATAAGGAAAATAGACCCCAGCAAAAACCTTCACGTATGGCAACAGTGGGAGCTGAGTAAGGAAACCCTAAAAATAAAGGCAATAGAGAGGGCTACCTGTATTCGTTACGCAGAGAAACAAAAAGAGACCGAGTTAAAGACGCTTCTTCATAAACTGCTCAGGCAGGAATCTCAGGCATCGGGCAAATGGATAGAAGACATAAGAAAAGTGAAACAACAGTTAGAGCGACTTAAAGAGCAACGCTATCGGGGAGCCCTGGTGAGGGCAAGGGCTGAAGACACAGCTGCAGGTGAAGCGCCTTCGAAACGAGCGCTAGGGTCAGAAAAAGCACGCGCTGAAAGGAACCACATCGACGGAATAGAATGGCGCGGGACCTTATCAACAGACACAGACGACATCAAAGCAGCGTTTCATGAGCATTACCGGGCGCTATTCTCGTTCCACAAAGTAGAGGCTACCACATTTGGGAATGAGTTTTTGCGTGCTATACCCCGACTGGACGACGAAAGAAAACAAAGATTGGAACTAGAGATAACAGAATCCGAAGTTGAACAGGCCTTACACAACTGAAACCCCGGAAAATCGCCTGGACCAGACGGCTTTAGCGCCGGTTTTTATAAAGAATTTAAGCACGAAATTAGCCCTGTATTGAATGTAATCTTTAACGAAGCTTACAGATTGAACACATTGCCTCCGTCCTATGGGTCGTCACACACCCTACTTATTCCTAAAGCTGATGATGCAGTGAAATTAAGATAAGTTACGGCGTATCGTCCCATAGCACTCACTAATCTCGAGTATTATATATTTATGAAGATATTGGCGCGTAGATTACAGTCAGTGATACAGGACATCGTCGGGCCTCACCAGACAAGTGGTATAAAAGGCCGATCTATTGTTGCTAATATTCACAAAGCGCGCAGTGTAGTTGAGTGCTGTGATGATAGTAATGGTCGGATTGCCATTTTACAAATTGACTTCGAGAAGGCTTTTGATTGCGAGGCTCATGAAATCTTGTTTGCCGTTTTACACTATGCCAATGTCGGATCTGTAATCTGCGAGGGGGTCACCCTGGCGTACCGTAACTGCAGGACGAGATTGATCGTGAATAAGAGTTTGGGGGCTCCCATTAGCCTGCAACGTTCTGTGCGTCAGGGCTGCCCCCCCAGTGCTCTGTTGTTTTGTATCTACATTGAAACCCTGTGTATGAGATTGATTGAAAAGAGTAGAATTACGGGATTTAAGCTACAAGCTGTAGAAGTGAAGCTGCTGGCTTATGCAGATGATGTCGCTGTTTTCGCTGAGGATCAGGAGAGCATAATTGAGGCTGTTAAATGTGTCCGTAAATTTAGCTGTGTCACTGGTAGTGGAGTTAACTCTGGCATGGAACGTGGCCAACGAAGCCAGATCATTTCGCCAACGTACAAAGGATGACGACCCCGGGCAAGTATTTGCGCGTCCCGCTCGATGCCTATCGTGATAGCGAGCAGTACTGGAAAGGGCAGGTCAGGGAGGCGCGGGAGAGAGCTGAGAAGTGGAAAGGCACTAACATTTCTATTTTTGCCAGAGCCACCGTTTGCAACCTTTTCTTTATCAGCAAGCTTTGGTACGTAATGCAAGTATTGCACTGTTCACGGTCAAACGTTCAGAAGCTACACAGGATTTTCGCCGTCTTTGTCAGGGCGTCGGAATGGGAGCGCTGTAGCCGGACAAACTTGTACCGGCAGCTAGTAAACCGGTTTTTGTTCTTTAGGGACGTAGCAGACCCGTTCTTGCGCACGGTATGCCAAATGAGGCTCAGGAGACGGCTGCCAGAGTATGTTGTTTCAACCGAAGAGTTTTCGGGAGGTATTCGAGGTTTTTACAAAGAAGTCGTATCGAGTGTCAGATTTCTTTCAGTGCGTTTTTCGAATGATTACCGGTCCGGTGTGAACAAAAAGAAACTGTATTGTGCTTCGTGCGACATTCTTTTCCCAGTGCAGTTGTACAGGTCCATGTACGGTGGAGGTCCAAGCAGCGATGTTTTAAACAGAGTGAAGAAAATGCAGGTTCCGCCAGGAACAAGAACCTTCTTTTTTAAATTACACACTGAAACATTACCAGTTAAGACGTTTTTGGAGGGCAAGGGAGTATTTTTACCGTGGGGAACGCACTGTTTAATTTGCAAGCAGCCAGAGACCATAGATCATGTTTTTTTAAACTGTTGGGAAGGCGTTCTTCTGGGATGTATTGCAGAGGTCACTAAAGAAAGAATTTCCACTAGACCCGTATGGAATTCGTTACTTAAGCATAGATTATTAAGCATTAATTATGCTCTTGGGCCTCCACTGCATTTGGCGCGCAAGAATGGCAGGATACCATGTTGATAAAGATGCGCGGCCTGCACGGATGTATTTCAGGAAACAGATACACTGGCTTGTCGCTCTCCATAAAGCGACAGAGGAAACACCCGAGTGGCTCCCAAGAGTAGAGCCGTTGGTGGATTTGCGCGAATTTTGATTAACCTGAGCCAGTACGATACTGGTTGAATACGAGCGCACACAGCAAATGTATATTGTTCTTTGGTGTTCGTTACGGTGATTGTTGTCTCTTGCGAAAAGTTATGTACCAAAGATCAGGCAATAAAGAAAGAAAAATAGTGGCCAGTAAAAAAAAAAAAAATCGGCCATACCATGCTGAATACGCCGATTCTCGTCCGATCCCCGAAGCTAAGCAGTATTGGGCTCGGTCAGTACTTGGGAGGGAGACCACCAGGGAACACCGAGTCCTGATGGCACCGTACTTTTTGCTTTTTTATTGCGTGCTTCTGTGACTTTTTTTTTCTTTTACACTCACGTGTGGGTGGTTGCATTTACTGTTACGTTCAACTGGTGCAGCCTGCTGGCAGAGCCAACGTCGAAGTGCAAAAACAACATGCAGGCCACTAGGCGATTGTACGCGAAGTGACGGTGGTAACCGGTATAAGTAATGCTGCAAAATTTAGTCGCACAGACTGCTAACCGTTTACCTATTACACCCGTATCCAGCTCAATGACAATCAATAAATTGGCCCATTGCTAGCGCCAAACGTGGGCTGCAGCGGACACAAATCGTTGCGCTCGCCCTCTTGTTTTTTGTGAGCTCGCCTCGCACGCATGCAGCGAACAACCACAACAAACGGAGGAATCCACGTGCACGACGTGTGCCTGTATTGTCCACGGAAAGACTGCCGCGTATGTGCTGTAGCAATACGTTGCGAATGATGCACATAGCACGATACAGGTGCAGTCGTAAAGATAGCATCCCTGCCATCGGCCATACCATGCTGGGGATTCTGCTTCCGGCCACCGAGTGTGACGGACGCATGATGACGGGCTCCGTTGGAGCGGCTTCAGTGGCCTCGTCTGGCCGCGGAAACAGGACGATGGACGAGGAGGGCACCTACCAAGTTGTTCTGCCAGGTCTGCCAACAGGGCGTTATGTTTTAAATACAGTTTTTTCGCACGCTGATATTACGGCCCGACCGTACCGGATTGAAGATTTCCGTGACGCATTGGCACAGCATTCGCTTCTTCCGGATCTTATCGCCCCGGGGGCGTATCGCATGAGCCATGTCTGGGCTATTACTTTCAAGGACGCGGAAGCGGTAAAGAACATCTCGAGCTTCGGGGAGCTGCGTGTGAAAAGCCGGCGCTGCCTGGTGATTGGCCCGGCGAACCAGGACGTTCGACTGAAGCTTCACTGACTTCTACACAATGTGCCTGATGAGGACGTGCGTTTCGCCTTTGAGCCCTATGGAAAAGTTACCGAAGTAGGCTGGGAGCGCTGGCGTGTGCAAGGTATGATAGAGAAGGGCTCAACTACCCGGCTCGTCACCCTCAAGTTGAAAGCGGGCGTGAAGTTGGATGACTTGCCGCACCAGCTGAGCGTTCGCGGTGAGTTGGCGCTTGTTCTGGTACCAGGTCGACCAGCGCTGTGCCTTCGGTGTCGCGGTACATCCGCAAGGAATGTCGAGTCCCACGTTGCGGAATCTGCCGACGCTACGGGCATTGCAGGCCCGGGAACCAGCGAGGACTCGTCTGAGATGCTGATGGACGAGACGGATGCGGAGGAAGCTGCCCGTGCAGGTGGACAACCACAGCGAGATACTCAGCCATCGTTCACGACTCAGGTGAAGCAGAAGGCGGGGCCCTCCCGCGCTACAGATGGAAGTGTACAGGCGCAGCATAAGCCTGAACATGACGACGTTGACAAGGTGAAGGAGGCGGCGAAAGCCGCGGTCGCAGAAGAAAGCATCGTGGAGACCCCCGACATTGATACCATGGAGACGAACCAGGAAGCGGCGAGCACCATGGCTGGGAAACGTCCTCATGAGGAAAGCGTCGACGTGAAGCTGCAGCCTGGCGGGGGCGGCGATGAGCCTCCGCCGAAGGCAGGGGGATTGAGACGCTCGACTTTAAAACCGCGGCCGAACCTTCCGGCCGACACGCGGAAGGTGGGGAAACTGCCTCCGTAGTAGCACAGGGTCCTGGTCGGTGTCAGCGCCGGTTGTTGGTCGACCGGTGTCAAGAGGCTCTGGCAGGCGTGAGGAAGGCTACGTCAACCATGAAGGTAGGCACCATGCGGATAGAGGCGTTTCTTCTTTTAACACATGGCTTTTAATCTTATTACTCCACTTCGAGTTGCGACCTTGAATGTAAGAGGGCTGGGAGCAAGACGGTGACAATAGCAGCTTAATCGCCTTCTTCTGGATAACGATACTGACATAATTGCAATACAAGAATCGAAAATAGAGAGCCAAGAGCACACTGACCGCATGGTGTCTTCCTTTCAAGCAAACTTTCATGTGTGTGTCTGTCATTCCGTTGGGTCGTCGGGTGGGTGCCTTGTATTGATCCGTAAGACGCTAAGAGTAAACGTAGTCTGTATTTGCATGTCCAAGTGGTCGCCTTTTGATTGCTGATTTCATTTTTTCGATATTATGGTGGCGAATTGTTTGTGTATATGCTCCCAATGTAGAAAGTGAGCGTAAAATTTTCTTTGAATCCCTTGAGCCATGCTTGAAAGGCGACAAGCTTTTGCTTGTACTCGGTGACTTCAACTGTGTGTGCGCCGCAGTTGACAGAGTGAAGTGTAGGCCACTGAGAGACAAGAGCTCTGAAGTTTTGAATACTTTTGTCCATTAGTATGGTCTCGAGGATGTCGGCAATGTGTTCTCCACTGGGACCCACCCAGAATACACGCACTTTCAGCGGGAGAGCCATGCGAGACTTGACAGGATGTATGTATCTGTCGATCTTATGCCGCTATGCTCTAGTTATGGCGTTATAAACCTGTGCCTTTCAGTGATCATTGCCTCGTGAGTGTGACTTTAGGAATGAAGGAAATCGCGCTTTAACAGGCATTTATGGAAACTGAACACAAAGCTTTTGGAGGATGAGGGGTTCATTATGCAAGTCAAGACCAAGCTATACAAACTGCTAGAGGCGCAGCCAGCTAGTTTTGCAACTGAATGGGAGGGGTTCAAAGAGTGGGCAAAAATGAAAGCAATAGAAAAGAGAAGCGTGGTTCGTTATAAAGAGAAAGAAAAATGAACGGCCAACTTGAATGGATGCTGAGCATGGAAACTAGCGCGCCGGGAACTTTCACGAAAGAAATACGGGACGTGAAATGCCAGCTCGAAAGAATTGACGCCGACAGATATAAAGCCGCCGTCGTACGCGCAAGGTCTGACAAATTGTGGGCTGACGAAACGCCAACAAAACGAACGCTATCAGACGAGAAAAGATACGCTTGCAGAAAGAAATTAGGGGCATCCGATATGACGGCCGGGCTTCGGAAGATGCGAGAGAAATTCAGAGCGCTATAGCCGAATATTTCACAGAACTTTTTAGCAATAAGCTCAAGACCATAGATGGCTTTCATGTAGACTTTTTAAGACTGGTGCCAACACTAGATGACGAAATTAAGGAACGCCTTGAACTGCCTATAACATTACAGGAGATAGAAAAAGGAATAGACGACCTACCATCTGGGAAAGCTCCTGGGCCAGATGAGCTAAGTGCGGCCTTTTATAAAACCTTTAAGCTTCCTGTTGCACAGTGCATGTTCCATGTGATAACTGAGGCTTATGAACGCAAACAGGTTCCATTGTCTTTCAATACGTCCCCCATCGTTCTAATTCCCAAGACTGATGATTCGGAAGAACGACTGTTGGTGGGGTCATATCGACCGATTAGTCTCACCAACGTCGACTACAAAATATTTATGAAGGTTCTGGCAAAAAGACTGCAGTCTGTGATGACGACATTGGTAGGGCCTCACCAGACGTGTGGAATTAAAGGCCGTAGCATCGCCACAAATATACATGTCGCACGCAGCGTATTAGAGTGTGTTGATGTAGTTGGCGGTCAGATAGCAATGATACAGCTCGACTTGGCGAAAGCGTTTGACCGCGTCTCCCACGAAATTCTTTTTTCCATCCTTAAACATTCCAAACTAGGCGACGTTATAGTAGAGGGCGTAAAAATGGCATACAAGAACCGTACAACCCGCATTATAGTTAATGGCGATCTGACTGACAAACTTGCTGTACGTTCTTCAGTAAGACAGGGATGCCCGCTTTCCCCCTTGCTTTTCGCAGTGTATTTAGAGCCGCTATGCCTGCCAATTATCAATTCTGAACGAATTTCAGGTTACAGACTGAAGTCATCACACGTGAAAGTACTCGCGTATGCTGACGATATAGCGGTGTTTTGCGCTGATAGACAGAGCGTCTGTGAAGTCACGAGTGTGGTCGAAAAATTCTGCGCTCAGACTGGAAGTCAAATCAATTGGGGAAAAAGTTCCGGTTTTCGGCATGGCGAATGGTACGTAGCACCGGGTTGTTTTTCTCGGCTTCGATGGTCCAGCTTGCCAACGCGGTATCTAGGAGTACCTTTGGATTGTTATCGAGATCCCAGCTCGTACTGGAAAGAAGAAACTTCGAGAATGAAAGAGAAAGCGGTCGCGTGGCAAGGAAGACAGCTATCAATGTTTTCCCGTGCTTCTATATGTAATGTCTTTTTGATTTCGAAGCTCTGGTATGTCATGAATGTGCTGTGTGCGACACGAACAGCTATTCAAAAAATGCATCGTGTTTTTGCTGTTCTTATTTGGGCATCCACCTGTGAAAGAACCAGGCGAACTAACCTGTTTGTTTCCGTTAAAAGCGGAGGCCTTGGCCTGGCGCGTCTTCTTTTGTGACAAGTGGTCTCGCGATTTATGTTTTTACGTGATCAGAGTGATCCCTTTCTAAGGACTGTTATACAAGTGCGCCTACAGAGACTGCTCCCTGGAAGGGTAGTCTCCTGTGATAACATGTGTGGTGCTGTGACAGGATACTTGCGCGAGGTTGTTCTTTCGTGCAAGATGTTGGAAGTACGTTTCAGCCCTGAATACCTATGCAATGTTAATTAGAAAAAGCTGTACAAAGCGCTGGTTGACGTGATGTTGCCGGTACCCATTTATCGGACACCACACTTTCGAGGCCCAGGGCAAGATATATTTAAAAGAGTTAAGAACATGCAAGTAAAACCTGTGGTCAAAATCTTTTTTTTTTAAACTGCATTCCGGTACGCTGCCTGGCTGCATGATAAAGGGCTATTCGTGCAATGGACAACAAACTGCCTGCTATGCAGGAAGCCCGAGACAGTGGAACATGTTTTCCTAGAATGCTGGGATCCAATTTTTTATTGGGATGTCCTTCAGAGGATGATTAAAAAGGAACTCCCTTTAAATCCTTGCGGCATCCGGTACTTACCAGTTGAAAGTGCCCTACGATTTAATTATGCTTCTTGGCCTCCACAGTTTGTGGAAAACGCGAATGCAGGTGCAACATGCAGACATAAATACTAGTTCCACACGTGAAAACTTCATCGAAAGTTTTGTTTATCTTCGAGAATGTTTCAGGGTTCAGACTGACCCACATGAGTGGATATCACTGCTTGATGATTTAGCACAAATGAAAAGACTTTAGCACCACTCACCTCAGCTCAAGTGTGGCTGAAGTGTTTTATCATATGTTACTTTATATTATACGTCCACGACTGCAATAAAGAAAAAAAAATCGGCCATATCATGCTGAATACGCCGGTTCTCGTCCGATCCCCGAAGCTAAGCTGCATTGGGCTCGGTCAGCACTTGGGAGGGAGACGACTTGGGAACACCGAGTGCTGATGGCACCCTCCTTTTTGCTTTTTTTATTGCGTGCTTCTGTGACTTTTTTTTTTCTTTTACACTCAAGTGTGGGTGGTTGCATTTACTGTTACGTTCAACTGGAGCAACCTGCTGGTAGAGCCAACGTCGAAGTGCAAAAACAACATGCAGGCCACTAGGCGATTGTACGCGCAGTGACGGTGGTAAACGGTATAAGTAATGGTGCAAAATTTAGTCGCACAAACTGCTAACCGTTTACCTATTACACCCGTATGCAGCTCAATGACAATCAATAAATTGGCACATTGCTAGCGCCAAACGTGGGCTGCAGCGGACACAAATCGTTAAGCTCGCCCTCTTGTTTTTTGTGAGCTCGCCTCGCACGCATGCAGCGAACAACCACTACAAACGGAGGAATCCACGTACACGACGTGTGCCTGTATTGTCCACGGAAAGACTGCCGCGTATGTGCTGTAGCAATACGTTGCGAATGATGCACATAGCACGATACAGGTGCAGTCGTAAACGTAGCATCCCTGCCATCGGCCACACCATCATTCTACTTCCGGCCACCGAGCGTGACGGACGGCGAATCATGAGCTCCAGTGGAGCGGCGACAGCGGCCTTTGTTGGCCGCGGAAACAGGTGGAACAGCGATGACGACGCAGGCTATCAGATTATTTTGCCTCCACTGCCAAAGGGGCGGGTCGTGCTAAACACCGGGTTTTTGCACGGCGACGTGCGAGCTAGACCCTACAAAGTAGAAGACTTCCGGGACGCTCTTGGCCCAACAGGATTGCTGCCGGAAGTGCTTGCCCTGGGGGCCTACCAGATTAACTACGTCTGGGCTGTGACCATGAACACCGAGGACGCCACGAAAAGGATGCTGGAAGTCAAGGAGCTGAAGGTAAAAGGGCGGCGCTGCATCGTGGTTCACCCTCAGGACCAGCAGGTGCGGCTGCGTCTTCATTGGTTAATACATGGTGTGGCCGATGAAGATGTAAGAACGGCATTGGCGGCTTTCGGTAAAGCCGTACAAGTCACCCGAGAGCGATGGCGCGTTCAGGGTATCAACGACAAGGGGACGACTACCCGGTCCGTCTTGCTTAAGCTCAACAGCGGCGTGAAGGTGGAAGATCTCCCGCACCAAATTAGGGTCGCCGGTGAGCTGCTCTAGTCGTCGTTCCTGGCAGGCCAATGCAGTGCTTGCGCTGTCAAGGCACTCGTCATGTACGACGAGACTGCAAGGTTCCCCGGTGCTCGCAATGCCGTCGGTTTGGACACGCCGAGGACCAGTGCGTACGTACATACGCCTCTATGACTGGGCCAGCCGAAGGCAACGACACAGCAAGGTCGGTAATGGATGCGGCCGAGGCCGAAGACGCGGCGAAAGGGGCAGGAGACCAGGCAACCCCATGTGCTGTAGGCGGTGTGCTTGCACCTGATGCGGGCGCGGGGACACCACCGGACAGGGAAAACTCTACGAAAGGTGCGGCAAAAAAGCCAGCAGAAGAGACCAAGGAAGAAAGCAAGAGCAGCCTAACGGAAGCTAGCGAGCAAATGAAGACAGCTGAGGACCAGTCGGCGCAGAACGACCCTATGAGCAGCAATCTCGGAGCCTCGGTCAAACGGCCTCTTGAGAAGGCTGCAGACAGCAGCGCAGCGAACCAAGGAAGTGGGGAAGACGGGCCGCCTTCGAAGACGCCAACGGGCTGGCGCAGCAGCTACAAGCCACGACCGAACACCGCTAACGCAGACAAGAAGTCCGAGAAGAAGCCGCCACCGCTCTCCAGTGGTACCGGTCCACCGGGCGGCTCCGGGGGCGTCTAGCTGTGTGCTAGGCGCTAATGGGAAACACCATGCTCCGGGCCAAATCTTTTCACTAGACCTATAATTATGGCTCCCAACCCGTCGCTTAGGTTGGCCACGCTAAACGTTCGAGGTCTGGCCGCCAGCGAAAGTAGAGCCAAGTGTGTAGGCTGCAGGTGCACTATGACCTTGACGTGTTAGCCGTGCAAGAGACAAAAGTAGATGGTGTTGAAGAGACCCGCAGCATGGTGCAGCGGTTTACGCCACGGTACTACGCGGTAGTGAGCCACGCCTCAGGGACGTCGGCGGGCTGCGTGCTGTTTGTTAGAAAATTACCCGGTATAACGGCGCAAGGTTTTTATTCATGTCCATCTGGTAGATTAGTTTTCTGTGATTTTGCTTTTCATGGAATTGAATGGCGGGTGGTATGTATTTATGCATCAAATGCGTTGGAGGAACGGGCTTTGTTTTTTTCCATGTTAAAAGAGTATATATCTTCTGAAAAGCAGATGGAGCTGTTAGGTGATTTTAATTGTGTTCTCAGTGCCCGAGATCGGTCTAATAGAGGATTAAAGAGCGATAAAAGTAGGGATGTTTTGAACGAGATAATTACTGAATGCGAATTAGCGGATGTGGCGGAATGTATGATAGGGACGCGAGATGTGAGTTTCACGCACTTTCAAGGAAACAGCCATGCGCACTTAGATCGTATTTACTTGTGGCTTCAAGCAATGCCAATGTGTAATAGTTACAGTGTATATCCTATTTCCTTCACTGATCATTGTCTGGTTAAATGTGACATAGGAAGGAAGAAAAAAGGCGGCAGCTTCTCTTGGGAGCTGTGGAAAATGAATTCAAACGTAACTACTGACGAAAGTTTCGGAGAATATGTATCGGACTGCATCAAAAAAATTCTGATGAGTGGCGAGGGTGAATTAAAAGATCGATGGGAAGAGTTTAAACAGTGCATTAAAATCAAAGCCCTCGATCGTTCCGTCGCAATAATGCATGAAACAAAAAAGAAAGAGAAGGAACTGCGCATAATCTTGGAAAAGCTGACAGAACTGGAGTGCCAAGAACCGGGAGCATACAAAAGCGACATACGGAATATTAAAAAGAAACTTGAACTGCATGATGAGGAACGCTATCGCGGAGCAATAGTTCGTGCTCGAGCCGAATCCTTTGCGATAGGGGAGGCGCCCACAAGAAGGGCGCTCGGACTGGAAAAATCGCACGCTCGACGTAATCATATTGACGTGATCGAGGTGGGTGGTAACGAAGTTACAGATAATGATAGTGACACGTGTACTTATCTTTATCGGGAAACCACGTTTCGCCGCCTAACAAATGTAATCGCACAGCATGGGACGCGCCTGCATATATCCGAAGTTTCTGGAAAGTTATCGATGCTTCTATCCGCTGTCTGTTGTCGCCGAGACTTATGTTATCTGATTTCATCACCTGACGCGAATGGTGTAGAACTTTGTGGAAGGCACGCGGGTCCGAACGATTAGTCTGGAACATTCGACGACTGTTGTATAAAAGCCGACGCGCTTGACCTGCTCATCAGATTTTCGACGATCGCCGACTGTGTTCGCCGCTTTCGTTGTGCTATAAGTGTAGCCTGTTTTGTGGGCACAGGTTCGCCCAATAAAAGCTAGCTTTGTATTCCACCGTACTGCTTCTTTCGTCACCGTCACTACCACGTGACAATAGTATCGCACGTGCGTTTGTTGAACACTACGAAAATCTGTTCGCATTTAGGCAGGTGGACCTAGAATGGTTTAAGACGAACTTCTTGAAAAGAATGCCTCAACTGACTGAAGAAAGAAAAGTTGCATTAGAAACGCCGATAACTGTTTTTGAAGTGGAACGCGCAATTGACAATTTGAATCTTGGCAAGTCACCGGGCCGTGATGGGCTTTGCGCTCTGTGGTACAAGCGGTTTAAAAAGGAATTGTCAGCAGTACTTGTAGCAATTTTTAACGAAGCGTACGATGGTAAGGCGTTACCGCCTTCTTTCGGTCAATCACACACGGTGTTGATTCCGAAGTCAGAGGATGTAGATAAGTTGAAAAGTGTAACATCATACAGACCAGTAGCACTCACAAATGTAGACTATAACATACTAATGAGTCTTAGCAGCTAGAATTCAGTCGGTTGTTAAAGACATAGTCGGCCCACACCAAACGTGTGGAATTAAGGGTTGCACTATAGCGACGAATGTTCCCAAGATGAGCTCAGTTCTTGAATGTTGTGACTCCCTTGAAGCGTGTGTGGCCATACTTCAGTTGGATCTGGAGAAGGCATTTGATTGCGTAGCGCATGCTATTTTGTTTGCAATGTTGGAACACATTAATGCCGGATCCGTCATCACGGATGGTGTAGCTCTGGCGTATCGGAACTGCTCTACCAGACTAATTATTAATAGGGGCCCCCAATTCTTTCTTAAAGTGCAGCGTTCCGTGCGTCAAGGCTGTCCCATCAGTCCACTTTTGTTTTGTATATATATTCAAACCTTATGTTTGTCAATGATAGAAAATAATTCCATCCGTGGTTTTCGTTTACAATCTTCAGAGGTAAAACTGCTCGCATATGCCGCTGATGTGGCGGTATGTTGTATTGACTACGAAGGCATTGAAGAATCCATTCGAAGTGTTAAATTTTTCAGCGACGTTACAGGAAGCCGAGTAAACTGGGGAAAGTGTCTGGGGTTTTGGCACGGCGTGTGGCCGTTCACCCCGGGCATTTTTGCCAATGTTGTATGGCAGAAAACGCCTGTGAAGTACCTTGGTGTGCCACTTGAGTTCTACAAAAATTATAATGACTACTGCCAGCAACAAGCAGAACTCTTACGCGAAAAGGCGAATGCTTGGAGGGCGAATTATCTCTCCATGTTTGCGAGGGCAACCGTGTGTAACATGTTTTTTGTGGCTAAACAATGGTATGCGATACAAGTGATGCACTGTTCTAGGGTAAATGTGCAGAAACTTCATAGGGGTTTTACGACCTTTGTGTGGGGATCGACGTGGGAAAGGTGCAGTCACACAAATTTGTTCAGGAGTGTAAAGTGTGGGGGACTTGGACTGGCACACCTTTTTCTCAAACAATTAATACATTTTTCTTTTTTCGCGAGGTCAGCGACCCATTTCTTCAAACTGTGTGCCAGGCCAGATTAGGGCGACTGCTACCTGAATATGTTATTAGCACGCAAGTCCTGACGGGGACGGCAGAAGGTTATTTTCGGGAAGTAGTAGCGAGTGTGCGATTTTTGAGTGTACGTTTTTCTAGTGATTATTCGTATTCTGTTAAAAAGAGGAAACTGTATAAAGCCTTACGTGATATAATGTTGCCAATCCCGTTGTACAGGGTCATATACAGTGCAGGCCTGAGTCACAACGTACTCAAACGGGTTAAAAGAATGCAAGTAGCACCAATTGCAAAAACTTTCTTTTTCAAACTGCAAACCGGAACTCTCCACGTAAGAACCTTCTTAGAGGAATGTGGGTTTTATATGCCATGGTGATCTCGCTGCATGATTTGCAAAAAGCGGGAAACGATCGACCACGTTTTCCTTCACTGTTGGGAAGCGGTGTTCTTCTGGGATGTGTTGCAGAGGACAATCAAAAAAGAATTCCCACTAGACACGCATGGAATTAGGTACCTAGCGATAGACAACGAAGAAGGAGTACCTTTCGAACTAATCATGCTGACAGGCCTGCAAAGTATATGGCGCTCAAGAATGGCTGGCTTCTACTGTGAACCGGATGCAAGACCAGCAAGGCTGTACTTTCGAGACAGCATTGCTCGGTTAGTAGAAGTGGGAAAAACAAAAGAATGTCTTTCTCCCTGGGTAATCAGGGTAGAACCCTTAGCCACACTAAGGGAATTTCAAGTGACAACGTCAATCAGAACACTACTGATGGCTTTTCGCTCAATCTGTTGACAAATTGTATGGTAACCACGGCTTGACTTTTCATGTGTTGTAATTGTATTGTTGTTGCAAAACCGGTAATAAAGAAAAAAAAATAGGCCATACCATGCTGAATACGCCGGTTCTCGTCCGATCCCCGAAGCTAAGCAGCATTGGGCTCGGTCAGTACTTGGGAGGGCGACCACCTGGGAACACCGAGTGCTGATGACGCCCTTCTTTTTTTTTTTTTTATTGCGCGCTTCTGTGAATTTTTTTTCTTTCACACTCACGTGTCGGTGGTTGCATTTACTGTTACGTTCAACTGGAGTAGCCTGCTGGTAGAGCCAACGTCGAAGTGCAAAAACAACATGCAGGCCACTAGGCGATTGTACGCGAAGTGACGGTGGTAACCGGTATAAGTAATGGTGCAAAATTTAGTCGCACAAACTGCTAACCGTTTACCTATTACACCCGTATCCAGCTCAATGACAATCAATAAATTGGCACATTGCTAGCGCCAAACGTGGGCTGCAGCGAACGCAAATCGTTGCGCTCGCCCTCTTGTTTTTGTGAGCACGACTAGCACGCACGCATGCAGCGAACAACCACAACAAACGGAGAAATCCACGTACACGACGTGTGCTTGTATTGTCCACGGAAAGACTGCCGCGTATGTGCTGTAGCAATACGTTCGGCGAATGCACATAGCACCATACAGGTGCAGTCGTAAGCATAGCATCCCTGCCATCGGCCATACCCATGCGATTCTACTTCCTGACGCGCGAGCGAACGGACGCAGGATCATGAGCTCCGCTGGAGCGGCGTTGGCGGCCCTTGCCGGCCGCGGAACAGGAGCAGCGTCGAAGACGAAAAGGACAATGAGATCGTGCTGCCTATTCTGCTCACCGGTCGTGCTGTTTTAAACACGTTGTTCTTGCACGGCGACGTGCGGGTGAGGCCCTACAATGTCGAAGATTTCCGAGACGCCCTCGCCAACGCTGGTGTGCTCCCCGAGGTCGTGGCGTTGGGAGCGTACCAGTTCAACCATGTGTGGGTGGTGATGTTCAACAGGGCGGAAGCCACAAGGAAACTGGCTGCTTTCAAGGAGCTGCAAGTTAAAGGCCGCCGCTGCATTGTTATTGACCCTGAGGACCAGCAGATTAAACTGCGCCTGCATTGGGTGCTCCACGGTGTGCAAGATGAAGACATCCGGACTGCTTTTGCGGCGTTCGGGAACGTAACCGAGGGGACGCGGGAGCGTTGGCGCGTCCAAGGCATGACAGAGAAGGGCTCACCCACGAGAACCGTGCTGCTCAAGCTGAAGCCGGGAATGAAGGTGGACGACCTGCCGCACCACGTTCGAGTCGCCGGTGAGTTGGCCCTTGTGGTGGTATCCGGGCGGCCGATGCAGTGCCGGCGCTGCCATGGCACGGACCATGTTCGCCGTGACTGCAAGGTGCACAGGTGCTCGAAGTGCAGACGCTACGGACACGCGGACGCTGACTGCGTCCGTACCTACGCGTCGGCTACCGGGCTGGGAAAGACGGACGAGAACGCAGAACTCATGGACGTCGTTGAACCCGAGGATGCAGCGAGGGGAAGGGACGAGGCAGGCAAGCAGACGGGGCCACTCGACTCGTCATTGTCTACCGGCGGAGACGCACTCACTGGGGATGGTTCAGCGAGCCAACAACCAGCGGATGACTTGCCTAGGTCAAACGAGACAACCGGAAAGGATGGGGAGAACACTCCGGAGCCCAAGGTCGTCGAGCCCAAGGGTCCGAACGAGCTGCAACCGGACAAGAGTGGTGCCCGCACGCCGACCAGCGTCTCCGCTGCGGCGAAGCGTTCCCACGCCCAAACCAGCGCCGACGGTGACCAAACGGCGGCGCCTGGAGCCGAGGAGCACCCGGCAAAGCCGCCTCAAGGCCGGCGTTCATCGTTTCGGCCGCGCCCCAACGTTTCGGTAGACAAGCGTGCCGGAAATTCGGAGTCCCTAGGACACGCTCATGTTCTTCCGCCGGACCGCACTGGCGGCGATGGCGCCGTCTAGCCTCGTGCTAGACGCGAGAGGTAAGCACGATATTGCCGGTCTCTTCTCCTATTCTTAAAATGGCTCGAACGTGTCCGTTGAAAGTCGCTACTCTATATGTTCGAGGACTGGCAGGGAAAAGAATGCAAGGCCAGCTTTACCGGCTTATAACGGAGCACGACATTGATGTGCTAGCCGTACAGGAGACGAAAGTCGATGGTGAAGAAGAGACCGGCGTTATGGTGCGGCGTTTCACGTCTAGGTTTTCTGCCGTAGTCAGTCATGCGGTGGGCTCATCCGCTGGCCGTGTACTTTTTGTTAAGAAGTTGCCGGGGCTAGAGGTGCATGCAATTTATTCGTGTGTGTCGGGCCGGTGTGTTGTCGTCGATGTTTCGTTCAGCAACAACGAGTGGCGTACTGTGTGCTTGTACGCGCCGCATAAGGTGGATGAAAGGGCTCAGTTTTTGCACCGCATTGAAGAGTGTCTATGCAAGGGAAGACAGCTCATAGTAATTTGCGATTTCAGCTGTGTCCTCAGTGCGCGGGATAAAACAAGCATTCGTGGGTTTAGAGACAACAGCACTGAAGTGTTGTCGAGAATTGTAGAGAACTGGGACCTTGAGGATGTGGCAGAGTGCGTCGAAGGAGCGCGTGCTGTGAAGTACACACGGTTTGAGGGCTCTAGCCACGCACGGCTCGACCGCATTTATGCGTCTGTTGACATCCTTCCGGAATGTAACAGTTACGAAGTAGTGCCAGTGTCGTTTTCCGACCATTGTGTAGCTCAGTGCTGCATAGGAATTCCAAAGCAAAGTAACGGTTTCTCATGGGAAACGTGGAAATTGAATAGCAAGCTCCTTCAGGATGAACCGTTTAACCGAGCAGTAAGAGAAGAAATAAGGAAAATAAACCCCAGTAAAAACCTTCACGTATGGCAACAGTGGGAGCTAAGTTAGAAAACCCTAAAAATAAAGGCAATAGAGAGGGCTAGCTGCATTCGTTACGCAGAGAAACAAAAAGAGACCGAGTTAAAGACGCTTCTTCATAAACTGCTCAGGCAGGAATCTCAGGCAGCGGGCAAATGGATAGAAGACATAAGAAAAGTGAAACAACAGTTAGAGCGACTTGAAGAGCAACGGTATCGGGGAGCCCTGGTGAGGGCAAGGGCTGAAGACACAGCTGCAGGTGAAGCGCCTTCGAAACGAGCGCTAGGGTTAGAAAAAGCACGTAATAGTCGGATTGCCATTTTACAGATTGACCTCGAGAAGGCTTTTGATTGCGTGGCTCATGAAATCTTGTTTGCCGTTTTAGACTATGCCAATCTCGGATCTGTAATCTGCGAAGGGGTCGACCTGGCGTACCGTAACTGCACGACCAGATTGATCGTGAATAAGAGTTTGGGGGCTCCCATTAGGCTGCAACGTTCTGTGCGTCAGGGCTGCCCCCTCAGCCCTCTGTTGTTTTGTATCTACATTGAAGCCCTGTGTATGAGATTGATAGAAAACAATAGAATTACGGGATTTAAGCTTCACGAAGTTGAAGTGAAGCTGCTGGCTTATGCAGATGATGTCGCTGTTTTTGCGGAGGATCAGGAGAGCATAATTGAGGCTGTCAAATGTGTCCGTAAATTTAGCCATGTCACTGGTAGTGGAGTTACCTGGTCGAAGTGCCTAGGCCTCTGGCATGAATCATGGCCAACGAAGCCAGATCATACTTAGGCGTCCCGCTCGATGCCTATCGTGATAGCGAGCAGTACTGGAAAGGGCAGGTCAAAGACACACGGGAGAGAGCTGAGAAGTGGAAAGGCACTAATCTTTCTATTTTTGCCAGAGCCGCCGTTTGTAACCTTTTCTTTATCAGCAAGCTTTGGTACGTAATGCAAGTATTGCACTGTTCACGGTCAAATGTTCAGAAGCTACACAGGATTGGGAATGGGAGTGATGCAGCCGGACCAACTTGTTCCGGCGGGTAAAAGACGGGGGGCTGGGATTGGGCCATCTCTTTGTACGGCAGTTGGTAAACCGGTTCTTGTTCTTTAGGGAAGCAACCGACCCTTTCTTGCGCACGGTATGTAAAATGAGGCTGAGTAGACGGCTGCCAGAGTATGTGGTTTTAACCGAAGAGTTTTCGGGAGGGATTCGAGGGTTTTACAAAGAAGTTGTATCGAGTGTCTTTCAGTGCGCTTCTCGAATGATTACCTGTCCGGTGTGAACAAAAAGAAACTGTACTGTGCTTTGTGCGACATTCTTTTTCCAGTGCCATTGTACAGGTCCTTGTACGTTGGAGGCCCAAGCAGCGATGTTTTAAAAAGAGTGAAGAAAATGCAGGTCCCGCCAGGAACCAAAACCTTCTTTTTCAAATTACACACGGGAACGTTACCAGTTAAGAAGTTTTGGAGAGAAAAGGGGTATATTTACCGTGGGGAACGCACTGTTTAATTTGCAAGCAGCCAGAGACAATAGACCATGTTTTTTAAACTGTTGGGAAGGCGTGTTCTTCTGGGATGTATTGCAGAGGACACTAAAGAAAGAATTTCCACTGGACCCGTATGGCATTCGTTACTTAAGCATTGATAATGAGGATGGGGTGCCTTCTGATTTAATTATGCTCTTGGGCCTCCATTGTATTTGGCGCGCGAGAATGGCAGGATACCATGTCGATAAAGATGCGCAGCCTGCACGTAGGTATTTCAGGGAAAACATGCACTTGTTTGTCGCTATCCATTAAGCGGCAGGGTAACCACCCGAGTGGCTCCCAAGTGTAGAACCGTTGGTAGCATTGCGCGAATTTTGATTAGACTGAGCCAGCACAATGCTGGTTGAATATGTGCACATAGAGAAAATGTATATTCTACTTTTGTATTCGTTTTGGTGAGCGTTGCCTCTTGTGAAACTATGTGCCACAGCCAGGCAATAAAGTAAAAAAAATCGGCAATACCATGCTGAATACGCCGGTTCTCGTCCGACGCCCGAAGCTAAGCAGAATTGGGCTCGGTCAGTACTTGGGAGGGAGACCACCACCTGGGAACAACGAGTGCTGATGGCACCCTTCTTTTTGCTTTTTTTATTGCTTGCTTCTGTGACTTCTTTTTTCTTTTACACTCACGTGTGGGTGGTTGCATTTACTGTTACGTTCAACTGGAGCAGCCTGCCGGTAGAGTCAACGTTGATGTGCAAAAACAACATGCAGGCCACTAGGCGATTGTACGCGAAGTGACGGTGGTAACCGGTATAATTAATGGTGCGCAATTTAGTCGCACAAACTGCTATTGCTTGTATTGTCCACGGAAAGACTGCCGGGTATGTGCTGTAGCAATACGTTCGGCAAACGCACATAGCACGATACAGGTGCAGTCGTAAACATAGCATCCCTGCCATCGGCCATACCATGCGCTGCTTCCGGTCACCAAGCGTGACGGACGTATGATGACGGGCTCCGTTGGAGCGGCTTCAGCGGCCAGTTCTGGCTGCGGTGGAAAACGACTACCATGGAAAATGGAAAACGACTACCAGGTTGTTCTGCCAAGTCTCCCAACCGGGCGTTTAATTTTAAATACTGATTTTTTGCACGCGGATATCAAGGCCCGCCCGTACCGGGTGGAAGATTTTCGAGATGCGTTGGCTAGGCAATCGCTGCTCTCGGATGTTAGCGCCCTGGGGGCGTATCGGATGAGCCATGTCTGGGCCATCACGCTGAAGGATGTGGATGCCGTTAAGAAGATGGCAGGCGTCGGTGAGCTGTTCGTCAAGGAACGCCGCTGCTTAGTTATTGACCCGGCAAACCAGGACGTACGTCTCAAGCTCGATTGGCTGCTTCACACCGTGCGGGACGAGGACGTGCGTGTTGCGCTTGCACCGTACCGAAAGGTCTCCGAAGTGGCCCGGGAGCACTGGCGTGTGCACGGCGTGTCAGAGAAAGGCTCAACGAGCAGGATGGTCACGCTGAAATGGAAAGCTGGCTTTAAAGGGAAGCTGAAACGGTTTTCAATTTCCATGAATTGCTGGGGTTGGGAAGAACAGACCTAATAATTTACGGCTCCGTAATTTTTTTCTTCGTTTTGTTAATATAAGGGGCGGAAATCTCTTTCTAAATCACCCCCGCGGACACGCCCCCATCGCTTCCCGGAGCGCCGAGTGAGGTGGTTGCCAGAGGAGAGAACCGGTGAGAGTGACGTCACTGGTGGGGACCGAGCTGCCGGACCGGCGTGCTGGCATGCCTCTTTCCGCCCTGCGCTTTACTGAACGACGGAAACGCGTTGTTGCTAGCGTTGCTATACTCCTTTTCATACATCAGGTGCAACGCTGTGGAGGCTTGAGATACTTCTTGCAGTGGCTGCGTTCGCACTTAGAAAAAGTTCGGTGTTGCTTGACCCGATTTTTGAGAAAATTTTCCATATATAAGCTCAGTTATGAATGAAAAAAAGAAAGAATTTACCCATAGAAACAATCCGTGTACTTATACGGCTGCTAACACGTATTTTTAAATCAATTCTCTTTTCGGTATTTTTTAATTGCAGCCCGTCGCGGCAGCTTCACGTGCGTGCTCGCGCGAGCAAACGCCGCTGGCACGCTGCGAAGCATAGACGGAAACGCGCGCAGTAATAAATTTTGGTGACCGGACTTCTGCGTAGGTTCCACAGCGTTGCACCTGAGGTATGACATGGAGTATAGGCTTGCCTAGTGACATTCGACGTACGGTTGCAGTTATCGTGTTTACCACACGGCGGTGCTAAAACTGCCTAATATCTTTATGTCAACACTAGCATGGAGCACGCATACCGATTCTTGATCGAGCCACAATCGCAAAGTCGTCGAACCATAGTATGAATATTGCACATATAATACCTCTGGCCATCTCTGGATTTGTATGATAAGCAACTTCCATGACTGTACCTCGCAGCACTGCATGTGTGCGCTTTCAAACGCGGCACTTATGTTCGCGATCGTGTATCAACACTCAAAAAACCACGGGACTACTTTAGACAAGCAGCGGCCAGGTGCTTGTCGTGCTTGTCGTCGCGGAATCGCACCCGTGTTTACAATCTAATGAGAAGTTAGTGCTTCGGCATTCTTCCAGCAGCAAGTTCCCAGTGACACTTTAGCGCATTTTTTCTCCCGGCATTGAAACCTGCAGCTACATGAAAAAAAAAAAAACACATAAGTACCAGCTAAGATTTCCAACGCGCGAGAAGGTGCACACATCGCTCTCGCTGTTGGCACACTCTACATCGTCGTTGCCGCCGCTGCCGCCGTTGCCGCCATCGTTTTCCGTATCGGCTGTCGGTTCGAACCTGTACGGCGAAAATACAAGCTGTCCGAGACAGCGAGAACGTTCCATAATGCTTACAACTCAGCTATGAAGCCAGAACAGAACAGCGTGCTACGCTCTGAAACGGCGGCGCCGACCGGCGACTGCCGCCAATGACGTCACAGCGGCCCCGACCAATCACGGGCAACAGCGGCGTTCGCGCGATGCCCTGAGGCGCTGGTGCGCGTTTTCTTGGAAAAACAGCTGCTTGCGTTTGTTTCCGCCCTTTTTGAACCAGATATTCGTGTTCAGGGGACTCAAAACTGTAGAATGCCGCAGAGAACTCATTTTTTTTCGAAAAGTGTTTCATCTTCCCTTTAAACTGGACGACTTGCCGCACCAGCTTAACGTTGGGGGTGAGCTGGCACTCGTCGTTGTGCCTGGAAGGCCCCCGTTATGTCTTCGCTGCCGAGGTACGGGGCACATTCGTCGGGAGTGTAAGGTACCGCGATGCGGAGCTTGTCGACGTTTCGGTCACGAAGACGGTGAGTGCCCCCGTACGTATGCGAGCATCGCCGGCCCTGGAACCAGTGAAGATGCCTCGGAGCATTTGATTGATGAGGCGGACGCAGAAGAGGCAGCGAGGAGAACTGGGAAAATGGGAACGAAAGATGGGCCTTCGTTTACGCCTCTGGTTAAGCAGAAGACAACGACAACGTTGACGTCTCTTGCAGTGGTGGCATCTCAGCTAGCGCAGCATGGCCCCGACAGCGACAGCGGTCACAGTGCGGTGGCCGATACGAAAGTTTCGCTGAAAACCCCGGATCGCGCGGAGCCTCGCATTGCCGACGCCATGGACGCCGACGATGAAGCGGCTTCCCTAACCGCTGGAAAGCGGTCCCACGAAGAGAGCGCCGGTGAGAACCTGCAGCCTGGTGGTAGTAGCAGTGGGGAGCCGCCTCCAAAAACGACAGGAAGTCGACGTTCGTCGTTGAAGCCGCGGCCAAACCTTTTGGCCGAGTCACGGAAGGCGGGTAAACTGCCTCCGTAATTTTTTTTTCTGTGTTCTGTGGAATGTCAGCGTCGGTTGTGTGTCGACCGACACAGTGTTTTTGGCTGACATTTCGAGTTTGCGCGCATGCAAAGTGGAGGATGCGACGAGGAAGTGCCTCAGACCCCTTCGAGACAAACACCAGACAACCCTTTGGGTGGCCAGACAGACCCCCCGAACATCATTGCGGAACACCAGTCGGGAGAATCACATGGTCGACAGAGGCAGGCACCATGCGGATCGCGCCCCTTTTTATTACGTAAACGTATGGTAGTTGAGCTAAGAGCCCCATTGCGTGTAGCAACTTTGAATGTGAGAGGGCTGGGAGCACGTAGGCGGCAATGTCAGCTTAATCGCCTGCTAATTGATAATGTCCTTGACCTAATAGCTGTGCAAGAATCAAAGATAGAGTCGCAAGAACATGCTGACCGCATGGTGCCCACTTTCCGCGCCAGCTTTGAAGTGTGTGGGTGTCACTCCGTTGGGACATCGGGTGGATGCCTTCTCTTCATTCGCAACACATTAGGTATAAGTGTGGAGCCGGTATTTGCATGTGAAAGTGGCCGCCTCTTGGTTGTTGATTTTTCTTTTTCAAGCTTACACTGGCGCGTTGTATGTGTTTATGCCCCCAATGTTGAAAGTGAACGTAAATGTTTTTTTGATTCCATTGAACCGTACTTGAATTCTGACAAGGTGCTGCTTCTACAGGGAGACTTTAACTGCGTGTGTGCTGATACTGACCGAGTGAAGTGTAGACCAGTGAGGGACAAGAGCGCGGAACTGTTGATTCAACTTGTGCGCGATTATTTATTGGAGGACGTTGGAAGTGTGTTTTCGGCTGGAACACGGCTTGATTATACACACTTTCAACGGGACAGTCACGCAAGATTAAATAGGCTGTATGTTTCTGCTGATCTCGTGCCACTATGCACAGCCTATGATGTAAAACCTGTGTCGTTTAGCGATCATTGCCTTGTGAGCGCGACTTTTGGAACGAAGGGAAGGAAATCACGCTTTAATTGGTACCTTTGGAAACTACATGAGAAAATTTTAGACGATGAAAGATTTCTCAAGGAAATTAAAAGCGATCTCGACGGTGTTCTAGCTGAGCGAGCGGACTGCTTTGCATTTGAATGGGAAAGTTTCAAAGAACGAGTGAAGCTTAAAGCTATAGAAGAAAGTAGCGCAATTCGGTACAAACAGAAAGAAAAAGAAAAGGAACTTTGCGAACAACTCGAGTGCTTGGTTAGGATGGAAACCAATCAGCTAGAAAACTTTAGTAAGGAAATAATTGTTTCGATCTGACACTTCACATCTTTTGACACTGACAGGTACAGAGTAGCAATAATGCGCTCAAGGAGCGATAACTTGTGGGCAGGCGAAGCGCCTACAAAGCGGGCGCTATCAGATGAAAAGCGGTACGCTTGGCAGAAAGAAATCAGGCAAGTAAGATACGAGGGGCAAATTACAAGCGACCCTAGTGAAATTCAGCGCGCTATTACGGAATACTTTGCTGAAATTTTTAGCAATAGGCGCGAGCATGCGCAAGGGTTTGAAGGGGATTTCCTACGACTAATGCCAACACTCTACAATGAAGTAAGAGAGTGTCTTGAATTGCCTATTACTTCGGAAGAGATCGACAAAGCAATAGATGATCTTCCGTCTGGAAACGCTCCGGGGCCAGATGGGCTGAATGCTGCCTTTTATAAAACCTTTAAACATTATGTTTCTCTGTTCTTGTTACAACTGATAACAGAAGCCTATGAACGTAAAAAAGTACCATTGTCCTTTGGTATTTCACACATTGTACTTATTCCCAAGTCTGATGATCCGGAGAAACGAATGTTAGTGGGTTGCTACCGACCTATTAGCCTTATTAATGTCGACTACAAGGTGTACATGAAAGTACTAGCCAGACGACTTCAGAGTGTAATCGACAAATTAGTAGGGCCCCACCAAACCTGTGGCATCAGAGGTCGCAGCATTGCAACAAATATACATGTGGCCAGAACCGTATTGGAATGTGTTGACGCGCTTGGAAGCCAGGTAGCTATGATACAGCTGGACTTGGCTAAAGTGTTCGACCGCGTTTCACATCACATTCTTTTCTCCATTCTAGAGCATGCTAACCTGGGTAGCGTAATAGTAGAAGGGGTAAAAATGGCGTACGCAAACTGTATGACACACATTATAGTTAATGGTGACCTTACTGAGCGCCTCACAGTGCATTCTTCGGTGAGGCAACGTTGTCCGCTCTCTCCCCTGCTTTTTGCAGAGTATCTAGAGCCTTTATGTCTGGCCATTCTCAACAGTGATTACGTCACGGGCTTCAAGCTGCAATCTGCTCAGGTGAAACTTCTTGCGTATGCGGACGACATAGCGGTATTTTGCACGAACAGAGAAAGCATTTCTGAAGTCACAAACATTCTGGAAAGGTTTTGTAACAAGACTGGATGTCAAGTAAACCGGGAAAAAAGCTCTGGATTTTGGCACGGGGAATGGGATATTACACCGGAATTTTTCTCACGGCTGCAATGGTCTCCCATGCCAACGCGATACCTTGGTGTGCCCCTAGAATGTTATCGCGATCCCAGCCCACTTTGGAACGAAGAGATGTCAAGGGCGAGAGAGAAAGCGGGAGCGTGGCAAGGAAGGAATCTGTCAATTTTCTCACGTGCCTTTGTCTGCAATGTTTTTCTCATTTCAAAAATATGGTACCTCATGAATGTGCTGTGTGCTTCGCGGACCTCTATTCAAAAATTGCATCGTAAATTTGCCGTCTTTCTTTGGACTTCGACCTGGGAAAAAACGAGGAGGACGAACCTGTTTATTTCAGTGAAGAGTGGGGGCCTTGGACTGGTCCATTTATTTTTGCGTCAAGTGGTATCACGCTTTCTTTTTCTTTCATGATCAAAATGACACCTTCTTAAGAACAGTTATACAAGTCCGATTGCAGAGGCTACTCCCAAGATACATAGTGTCCTCTGGTGAAAACATGTGCAATGCTGTAACCGGATTTTTGCGCGAGGTCGTGCTTTCTTGTAAGTTGTTAGAAGTGCGTTTTTCCCCAGGCTATTTTATACAGTGTTCCCAAGAAAAAGCTGTACAAAGATCTTGTGGATATCATGCTGCCGGTACCATTGTACCGTGCGCCTTACCGTGGAGGCCCAGGGCAGAATATTTTAAAGCGAGTGAAGAAGATGCCAGTTAGGCCAGGCGTGAAAACATTCTTTTTCAAGTTACACTCTAATACATTACCTGTCAAAACGTGGCTTCAAGAAAAGGGAATCTTTGTCCCTTGGACAACGAACTGTCTGTTATGTAAGAGGCCAGAGACAGTCGAACATGTTTTTCTGGACTGTTGGGACGCGATATTCCACTGGGACGTCCTACAGAGAACTATAAAGAAAGAGTTACCACTAGACCCTTATGGTATCAGGTTTTTACCGGTTGATCACGAAGATGTACCGTACGATTTGTTCATGCTTCTTGGACTCCACAGCTTGTGGAAAACACGAATGCAAGTAAGGCATGCAGATGTTAATACGCGCAGTGCGCGTGAAAACTTTATTGAAAGCGCTGCTTACCTTCAGGAATGTATCCGGGCACAGCAAGACCCACCTCAGTGGGTAATACTTCTTGATGACCTTGCGAGTTTGAGAAAATTTTAACTTTGCTCGCCTCAGCTAACGTGTGGCTGAAGGGTTTTATTGTTTGTGACTTATTGTTCCTCATGTGAACTTCGGAAATAAAGAAATCGGCCATACTATGCTGAATACGCTGGTTCTCGTCCGATCCCCGAAGCTAAGCAGCATGGGGCTCGGTCAGTACTTGGAAGGGAGACCACCTGGGAACACAGAGTCCTGATGGCACCCTTCTTTATGCTTTTTTTATTCCTTGCTTCTGTGACATTTTTTTGCTTTTACACTCACGTGTGGGTGGTTGCATTTACTGTTACGTTCAACTGGAGCAGCCTGCTGGTAGAGCCAACGTCGAAGTGCAAAAACAACAAGCAGGCCACTAGGCGATTGTACGCGAAGTGACCGTGGTAACCGGTATAAGTAATGGTGCAAAATTTAGTCGCACGAACTGCTAACCGTTTACCTATTACACCCGTATCCAGCTCAATGTCAATCAATAAATTGGCACATTGCTAGCGCCAAACGTGGACTGCAGCGGACGCAAATCGTTGCGCTCGCCCTCTTGTTTTTGTGAGCACGACTAGCACGCACGCATGCAGCGAACAACCACAACAAACGGAGGAATCCACGTACACGATGTATGCTTGTATTGTCCACGGAAAGACTGCCGCGTATGTGCTGTAGCAATACGTTCGGCGAATGCACATAGCACGATACAGGTGCAGTCGTAAACATAGCATCCCTGCCATTGGCCATACCATGCATTCTGCATCCGGCAGCGGAGCTGTTCGGATCGTAGGGTCATGGCCTCTTCCGGGGCAGCGACAGCGGCCGCTTTTGGTCACGGAAACAGGATCACCGACGACGATAAGGATTATCCGTTTATTTTACCTCAGCTGCCAAAAGGACGAGTTGCATTTACCACAATATTTTTACACGGTGATGTACGGGCCAGACCTTACAAGGTCGAAGATTTTAGAGATGCCCTAATGCTGACGGGACTGCTGCCTGACGTGGTATACATAGGGGCGTACCAGATAAACCACGTATGGGCGGTGACCCTGTCTGACGCCACTGCGACGAAGCGCCTCATGGCCCTTAAAGAACTGCAAGTGAAGGGAAGACGGTGTGTCATCGTGGACCCGCAAGACCAGCAGGTGAAGTTTAGGCTTCACTGGCTGCTCTATGGTGTTGCAGACGAGGACATACGGACGGTGTTCATGCCTTTCGGCAAGGTGGAGGAGGTAAGCCGGGAAAGGTGGCGCGTCCATGGGATGGGCGAGAAGACGTCGACTACCAGGACTGTGCTTCTAAAGCTGAAAAGCGGCGTCAAAATGGAAAGCCTTCATCATCAGGTCCGCGTCGGCGGAGAGCTGGCCTTGGTGGTCCTCCCTGGTCGACGCGTGCAGTGCCTGCGCTGCCAAGGCACAGGGCACGTCCGCCGTGAGTGTAAAGTTCCGCGCTGTTCTCGCTGCAGACGGTTCGGTCATGTTGACGCCGACTACGTCAAATGCTACGCCGCCGTGACAGGCCCAGCAGTGAACGACGTGGCCGCAGAGCACGTCATGGACGTGGTCGAGACGGAGGACGCCGCTACAGGCATCGGAGACCTGGTACCGACAGCGACAGTCAGCGAGACGTCGACCGTCGGCGCAGAAGGCACGGTTGCTCAAGGTACTGAGAAGCGGAAGGGTTGAAATATGGGCCAGTTGGTACATAATTGAACAAAAAAACCAGTCAAAAACACAAAGGACAAGAGGAGAGGCTCACACCACAACGACTGGACTATCAACTGAGCTTTATTAGAATCCGTGTAGTCCCAGCAAGGCCAACAGAGCATGCGCAACTGCATCATCGCTAATCACAGAGCATGAAAAGCCAAGAAACGCTTCTATCGTGACCGACCTAGAAATTCAAATTCTTTTTCAAGTAAGCGCACCGAGGTTGTACTAACGCAGTCGTCACCTAATAAACTGATGTAGTACGCTTCCAAGATTTCTCGCTCTTCTTTTTCCTTGCCCCTACCAAGAATCGTCACATTGCTGAACAAAGGGTAACAGCCACACTCATTGCAATGGCGAGGAAGTTTCCACCGTTATCTGACCCCAGGGAGGAGTGGTGCTCACTCAGGCGGTCATTAATACATCGACCGGTTTGGCCTACGTAAAATCTCATGTGAGAGGGAACATAGACAACCCCTGCAGCACATGCCGCAAAAAGGGTTTTCATGCTGCGTTGTGCAAACGTGGTTCCTTGCCCTGCCTCGAGAAATGCGCGAGCACAGACCCGAAAGCTTACAAGGGGCAGAAAACACAACATTTACTCCCTGCTTAGCGGCAACCTTCTTGATGTTGTGGCTCACTTTATGCACATACGGCATAACTTCAAGTTTCCTACGTTCAGTTGCCCCACCATCTCAACTGGGTTGTCGACCACTTCATCGAAAATGATCTGACCCTCCTCCAAGCGGACAAGGATGGTGGCTTCGTGGTCTTTCCGACAAGGTCCTTTGGAGAGAAGGCAATGGCTGCTGTAGCGAAGAACTTCGAGTCTACAAATCGGAAGCCCTCAAGGTTGAAGACGGCAGCGGTGAAGCTCCTGAAAGAAAACAACTTGGAAAAACTTTCGCGAGGTGTCATGAATTGCAAGGGGAACCACTTACAAGTGTTCTTTTCAGCAAAAACACACAAGGTGGGTTGCCCTCTGAGAGCCATCATCACGGAGACAAGTTCATGGCAGAAGTTAGTGTGTCAGTTTCTTCAGCGCCAGTTGACGGCCCTCCCATTGCAGGATCCATTCAGCGTGGCTAGCTCGGCAGCGGTGGTAGAGGTCCTTAATAGTGGGGTCCCTGGTGCCAACATGGCCTTTTCAGTTGACATTGAAGACCTCTTCTACAGCATTCCCCATGATGAACTCTTTGTAGCTGTGCGTGAACTTATTGATCACTGCAGTGCTGTAAACTTCCAGAATGCATGTGGTATGTCGGTGGATGCCTTTCTAGAGCTCCTATCCTTTTATCTGTCATCCACTGTTGTTGAATTCAAAGGCTTCTTGTTCCTTCAGAAAAAAAGAATATGTATTTGCTCTAGTGTTGCCCGTGTTTTCCCAGATATTTTTAGCAAAATTTGACAAGAAACTTCAATGCTTCCTTTTAAACAAGCGTGTACGCAAAGCTTTTAGGTATGTGGACGATTTTTTAGTACATTTAGAGCTTTTACCAAATGACACTGCCCGCAGCAGTAGACGATGTATTGACTGCTTTTAAAGCTTCTTCACGCACTCTTAATTTCACTCATGAACTTCCTAGCAATCATTCCATCAGGTTTCTAGAACTGCAACTAACATGCTTTGATGACGGGCATTTGTGCTGGATGTTTTCACCTAGGTGCAAGAAAGCTCTTTTGCCATTTGGATCTGCACATTCAAAGATTGTAAAAAGAGGGATTGCAATGAATTGTTTCCGCAATGCACTTGAAAGAAGCTGTCACCACGCTATTAAAAGTAGCTTTGACGCACAATTCCAACGTTTAGAAGCCGCAGGGTTCCCTCAGCCTCTATTGAAAGCAGTGGCTGAATCGCTGCTTCAGAGGCGAAAGAAGGAACGTACGAAGCTGGTAGATGGTGGGGCAACTGAACGTAGGAAACATGAAGTTATGCCGTATGTGCATAAAGTGAGCCACAATTTCAAGAAGGTTGCCGCCAAGCAGGGAGTAACTGTTGTGTTTTCTGCCCCTTGTACGCTTTCGGGTCTGTGCTCGCGCATTTCTCGAGGCAGGGCAAGGAACCACGTTTGCACAACGCAGCATGAAAACCGTTTTACGGCATGTGCTGCAGGGGTTGTCTATAAGTTCCCTCTCACATGCGAAAGATTTTACATGGGCCAAACCGGTTGATGTATTAATGACCGCCTGCGTGAGCACCACTCCTCCCTGGGGTCAGATAACGGTGCAAACTTGCCTCGCCATTGCAATGAGTGTGGTTGTTACCCTTTGTTCAGCAATGTGACGATTCTTGGTAGGGGCAAGGGAAAAGAAGAGCGAGAAATCTTGGAAGCGTACTACATCAGTTTATTAGGTGACGACTGCGTTAGTACAACCTCGGTGCGCTTACTTGAAAAAGAATTTGAACTTCTAGGTCGGTCACGATAGAAGCGTTTCTTGGCTTTTCATGCTCTGTGATTAGCGATGATGCAGTTGCGCATGCTCTGCTGGCCTTGCTTTGACTACACGGATTCTAATAAAGCTCAATTAATAGTCCAGTCGTTGTGGTGTGAGCCTCTCCTCTTGTCCTTTGTGTTTTTGACTGGTTTTTTCGTTCAAATACTGAGAAGCGGAGTGAGAAGGCGCAGGGCGCGACTGCTGTGGGCCACAAGACCCGCCCGAGAAAGGTATGACGGCAATGCAGCAGGACGAGGCCGCCAAAAACGGCGACCGGACTGAGACTCTTGGTGGCCCGGTCAAACGCCCCCACGACCAGACCAAGGGCCAGGGCGAGGGTACGACCAGCACCACCGAGGCACCACCGACAAAGACGCCCCTTGGGAGGCGGATGGGCTTGAAACCAAAGCCGAATGTGCCGCCTAAAAGAAAGCCTGTGGTCAAAACGTCGACGACAAACAATGCCGAGAAGCCGGATGGCCCCGGAGGCGGCTAGCCAAGGGCTGGTCGTGAACGGTAAGCACCATGCTCCGGGCCTACTTTTCTCGTTAGATGAAGATGGCTGAAATACCATCTCTTAGTATTGACACACTAAACGTGCGAGTGTTGCCGGCTAGTCTTAGGCAATGTCAGGTCCTACGGTTGGTAACTGACCATGACATAGACGTACTAGCCGTCCAGGAAAACAAGGTTGACGGAGAGGAGGAGACCAGGAGCATGGTGCGACAATTCACGACTAGGTATTTTGTGGTGGTCAGTCATGCGGTCGGCAACTCCGGGAGGTGCATTATTTTTGTGAGGAAGCTGCCGGGACTACATATTCAGAGTGTGGTCCTGTCTGTCTGGAAGGATTGTTTTATGTGAGTTTACGATCTGTGACTGAGTTTCGCGTCATATGCGTGTATGCGCCGAATTCTGTAGATGAGCGCGTCCTTTTTTTTTTTCGAACCTCTCACAGTATGTTGTAATAAGCGCGTTTTGTTATTAGGGGACTTCAATTGTGTGTTGAGTGC
The DNA here is from genome assembly GCF_023375885.2 of Dermacentor andersoni. Taxonomy (NCBI): domain Eukaryota; kingdom Metazoa; phylum Arthropoda; class Arachnida; order Ixodida; family Ixodidae; genus Dermacentor; species Dermacentor andersoni. The sequence continues at coordinate 197,851,393 of NC_092817.1, read as the reverse complement.
TAGAGACAGAGCCAACAATGCCGGTGTGCGTGATAGATGCAGTGAGGTTTTGTCAAAATTAATTAATCAAAATGAACTCGATGATGTTTTTGAGTGCCTGGAAGGGGGGCGTCAAAAGACATTTACGCGCTTTCAAGGCAGTAGTCATGCGCGGCTGGATATCATGTACGTTTCGTTGGACACGATTCCAGGATGCCACGGTTATTGCGTTGTAGCCGTGTCATTTTCGGATCACTGCCTGGTAAAATGTAACATAGGTATAAGGAAGAGGGAACATGCTTTTAGTTGGCATCTGTGGAAAATGAATGCCTTGTTATTAAATGATGAATCTTTTCTAAGGGCAGTACGGGATGCGGTTAATGAAACACGCGAAGATGCAGCTGAAAAAATAGCAGAAAAGTGCGAATGTATTAAACAAAAAGTTAAAATGAAAGCCTTAGAAAGGTCAAGCTGCCTCAAATTTGAGAGGGAATGTAAAGAAAAGGTTTGCCAACACTATTTGAGCAGCTGATAACGCTTGAATGAAGAGAGCCTGGTCTGTACAAAGACGATGTGCGGACCGTCAAGGAAAAACTAACAGTTTGACAAGGCGCGCTATCATGGTGCCATCGTGCGAACAAGAGCAGATACACTAGCGGCAGGGGAGACGCCCACTAAAAGGGCGCTCGGTTTAGAGAAGGCACACGGACGACGAAACCATGTCCATCACCTTTTAATGGATGGAGCTGTTGTTGACGACAACAAGAGCTTAACATACGCCTTCTTCCAGTAATACCAGTCGCTCTTTGCATCTCAGGAAGCGAATTTAGAAGGTTTCAAAGCAGAATTTCTGCACCGCATGCCACGTTTGAGTGATGAAGTTAAGGAGCGATTAGAAGAAAAAATAATGGAGAGGGAAGTCGAAAAGGCAATCGACGATTTGAACTTGGGCAAGTCACCGGGACCAGATGGACTGAGCGCTGCGTTATATAAGGCACTTAAAAGAAAACTGGCCCCTGTATTAGTAGAAGTATTTAATGAAGCGTACAAGCAGAAAGCATTGCCACCTTCTTTTGGGAAAGCGCACGCCATTCTAATTCCGAACAACGACAAATTAGATAAACTGAGATTCGTATCATCCTACAGGCCCATATCACTAACAAACGTTGATTACAAGATATTTATGAAGATTTTAGCGACCAGACTTCAAGGCGTCATAAAGGAAATCGTCGCAGACCATCAAACTTGTGGAATCAAAGGGCGATCAATTTTTTCGAACATCCATAAGATGCGGTGTGTGCTCGAGTGCTGTGACGTCACCGGTGGCGGCGTTGCAGTTCTTCAGCTTGATCTTGAGAAAGCGTTCGATTGTGTCGCTCACGTTATTTTGTTCGCCATCTTGGATCATGTTAATGTCGGTACCATCATCACTGAGGGCGTGGCCTTGGCGTACCAGAAGTGCAGTACAAGGTTAATTGTTAATAAGTCACTGGAGGCCCCCATTAATATCATGCGGTCAGTGCGCCAAGGCTGTCTCCTGAGTCCTCTGTTATTTGCTATCTACATAGAAGCAATGTATGTGGCCATTAGTACAAATAATATACGTGGCTTTAGATTAGAAGAAACCGAAGTGAAGCTGCTAGCGTATGCTGATGACGTTGCAGTGTGTTGCACAGACAAACCAAGTGTAGTCGAAGCAATAGCTGTAGTCAAACATTTTTGTGACGTCACGGGCAGCAGAGTAAGTTAGGGAAAATCCCTCGGGCTGTGGCACGGGGACTGTTTTTCGGCACCGGAATACTTCGCGAATGTCAACTGGGTGAAAACTTCGACGAAGTATCTGGGTGTTCCCCTCGACAGGCACAAGAACAGCGATGAATACTGGAGGAACCAAACTAATGAAACGAAAGAAAAGTGGCCAGATGGACAAACACTAAGCAGTCTATTTTTTCAAGGGCAACCATTTGTAATATGTTTTCTACAGCGAAGTTATATTATGCTAGCAAGTGCTTCATTGTTCTAGAGCGAATGTGCAGAGGCTGCACAGAGTGTTTGCGGTCTACATCTGGGGTTCATCATGGGAGAGATGCAGCCGAACAAATTTGTTCAGAAGAGTGAAGGACTTTTTGTTCGACAACTTGTCAAACGCTTTTTTGTTTTTTCGCGATGTGCGCGATCTCTTTTTGCGCACCGTATGTCAGCTCAGGTTGAGCGACGCATTGCAGGCACATGTTGTTAGTACGGCAAGCCTGACCGGAACACTTCGTGGTTATTTTAGGGAAGTGGCCGACAGTGTGCGTTTCCTTTCAGTTCGTTTTTCAAACGATTATCTGTATCAAGTGAAAAGGAAAACATTGTATAAAGATGTGTGTGATATTGTCTTCCCAGTGCCGCTGTACAGAGCCATATACAGTGGAGGGCAAGGACAGGACGTTCTCAAACGGGTGAAACGCATTCAGGTGCCACCAGAGGTAAAATCCTTTTTTTTTTAAGCTCTACACTGGAACAATTTCCGTTAAGACATTTATGGAAAAACGAGGCTGTCTCGTACCGTGGGGCTCTCACTGCTTGATCTTCAAGAAGCCAGAAACCATAGACCACGTTTTCTTCCACTGCTGGGCGGCTGTGTTCTTTTGGGACGTCTTGAAGCGAACCCTGAAGAATTACCTGTAAACCTGCAAAGGATCCGGTATCTGCCAATTAAGGATGAAGAGGGAGTTCCATATGACTTTATTATGTTGAATGCCCTCCACTGTATATGGCGGGCTCGCATGGCAGGATACCATTGCGATGCCGACGCCCGGCCGGTTCATATGTATTTCAGAGAATATATATCGCGCTTCGTTGATGTACAGAAAATGCAAGAATGTGCACCGGATTGGCTGTCGAGGCTAGAAGCTCTGAAAGCCACGAAGGAATTTTAATTTGACAACGCCGGTCCCATGTGGACAGTCGGCATTATTGAAATTTTTTTCTTTGTTTTTCTTTTTCCGCAAGCTTGCATTCGTGACGTGTGTGTAGTATTTGTATATTCGGTGTTATGTCGAAGACCGGCATTAAATACAAAAAAAAAAAAAAAAAATTGGCCATACCATGCTGAATACGCGGGTTCTTGTCCGATCCCCGAAGTTAAGCAGAATCGGGCTCGGTTAGTATTTGGGAGAGAGACCACCTGGGAACACCGAGTGCTGATGGCACCCTTCTTTTTGCTTTTTTTCTTGCGTGCTTCTGTGACCTTTTTTTCTATTACACTCACGTGTCGGTGGTTGCATTTACTGTTACGTTCAACTGGTAGAGCCAGCGTCGAAATGCAAAAACAACATGCAAGCCACTAGGCGATTGTACGCGCAGTGACGGTGGTAACCGGTATAAGTAATGGTGCAAAATTCAGTCCCACAAACTGCTAACCGTTTACTTATTACACCCGTATACAGCTCAATGACAATAAATAAATTGGCACAGTGCTGGCGCCAAACGTGGGCTGCAGCGGACGCAAATCGTTGCGCTCGCCTTGTTTTTGTGAGCACGACCAGCACGCACGCTTGCAGCGAACCACAACAAACGGAAGAATCCACGTACACGACGTGTGCTTGTATTGTCCGCGGAAAGACTGCCGCGTATGTGCTGTAGCAATACGTTCGGCAAATGCACATAGCACCATACAGGTGCAGTCGTAAACATAGCATCCCTGCCATCGGCCATACCATGCACTCTGCTTCCGGCAGCCTAGCTGAGCGGTTAGCAGAATCATGGGCTCCAGTGGAGTAGCGACAGCGGCCACTTTTGGCCGCGGAAACAGGCTAAGTGACGATAAGAAATATGCATTTATCTTGCCGCAACTGTCTAAACGACAAGTGGAGATTAAGACCGTCTTTTTGCACGGTGATGTTCGCGCCAGACCTTACAGGGTCGATTTTAGAGACGCCCTACTGCCGACGGGACTGTTGCCTGACGTGGTATGCATTGGGGCGTACCAGATCAACCACGTCTGCGCAGTGACCCTCAGCGATGCGACTGCAACAATAAGGACGCTGGACCTTAAGGAACTACAAGTTAAGGGACGACGGTGCGTCATCATTCACCCGCAAGACCAGCAGGTGAAGATTAGGCTTGACTGGTTGCTGTACGGCGTTGCCGACGAGGACGTCGGGACGGCGTTCGCGGCCTTCGGCAAGGTGGAGGAGGTGAGTCGTGAGCGGTGGCGCGTGGAAGGCATGGGTACCAAGACCTCAACGACCAGGACCGTCCTTCTCAAACTGAAAGCCAGCGTCAAGGTGGAGGACCTTCCTCATCAGATCCGCGTCGGCGGTGAGTTGGCCTTGGTCGTCGTTCCTGGTCGACCGATGCAGTGCCTGCGCTGTCATGGCACAGGACACGTCCGGCGTGAGTGCAGAGTCCCCCGCTGTTCCCGGTGCAGAGAGTTTCGGCCACGTCGACGCTGACTGCGTCAAGTCTTATGCAGCTGTGACAGGCCAACCAGCTAGCTATTGACGTGTCGGCAGAGCACGTGATGGACGTCGCCGAGGCGGAGGACGCGGCTAAAGGAACCGGTGACATGGTGTCGACAGCGACAAGTAGTGGGACGACGACTCTGGAGGGAGACGGAAAGGTGGCTGAGGCTACTTAGAAAGCGAGTAGGGCGGAACAGGTCGCTGCGACTGAGGGGCAGGCAACGGGAAGCGTCAGTGAAGACGCACCTGACGATGCGACCGCAATTGAGCAGGACGATCGCGTCGCTGACGACGACCGTACTGTGGCTCTTGCTGCTTCCGTCAAGCGCACCCACGACCAGACGAAGGACCGCGAGGATCGGGCAACCAGCACCAGCGAGGGACCCCCGACGAAGGCGCCTCAGGGGAGGCGGATGGGATATAAGCCAAAGCCCAACGTACCGCCTGAAAAGAAGCCTGTCGACAAAGCGCCCACGTCTAAGGACACCAACAAGCCGGGAGGTCCCGCAGGCGGCTAGCCGATGGCTAGTCCTGAGCGGTAAGCACCATGCTCCGGGCCTACTTTTCTTTTAGATCAAGATGGCTCAAATACCGTTCTTTAGGATTGCCACAATAAACGTGAGAGGACTGGCGGCTAGTCGTAGAGAAAGTCAGGTCCTACGGTTGGTCACTGACGACGACATAGACGTACTAGCCGTCCAGGAAACTAAGGTTGAAGGGCAGGAGGAGACCAGCAGCATGGTGCGACGTTTCACGACTGGAGGGTGCGTTCTTCTTGTGAAAAAGCTGCCTGGACTGCAGATTTAAAGTATTTTTTCGTGTCAGTCAGGAAGGATTGTTGTTTGTGATATTGTTATGTGTGATACTGAGTTCCGCGTCATATGCGTATATGCGCCGTATTCAGTAGATGAGCGCGTCCGTTTTTTTTCGAACCTTACACAATATGTTTGTTGTAATATGCGTGTGATGCTGTTAGGTGACTTTAATTGTGTGTTGAGTGCTGGAGACAGAGTAAATAATGCAGGTGTGCGGGACCGAAGCAGTGAAGTGTTATCAAATTTAATTAATGAAAATGAACTCGATGATGTTTTTGAATGTCTGGAAGGGGGGCGTCAAGTGGCTTTTACACGTTTTCAGGGCAGCAGCCATGCACGTTTGGACCGAATGTATATTTCATTGGACACAATTCCAAGATGCCTCGGTTATTCTGTAGTACCAGTGTCGTTTTCAGATCACTGCCTGGTGAAATGTAACGTAGGTATAGTGAAAAGGAGACATGTATTTAACTGGGATATGTTAAAAATGAATGCCTTGTTACTAAATGACCAGCCCTGTTTACAGGTAGTACGGGATGCGGTTAATGAAGTTCAACGTGATGCTGCTGGAACAATCGTCGAGAAGTGGGAATGTTTTAAACGAAAGATTAAAATGAAAGCGATAGAAAGATCCAGTTGTAAAAAATTCGAAAGGGAAATGAAAGAAAAGGGTTTAAAGGGAAGCTGAAAGGTTTTCCAGAAAAAATGAGTGAAGAGCAGTACGCCGTGGTTTTCAACCCTCTGAATTCGAATATCGCATCGAAATTGAGTGAAAGAAAGCGCAAACATATTTTATTTCGACGAAAAGTGCAGCAGCAGACACGCCCAGCTCGCGCGCCTCGTTTCCGCCTGTGATTGGTCGGGCGCCTCGTGACGTCACCAATGGTGTTCGTCCAGACCGACTGCTGCCGCTACACACGAAGCACGGTGCAAAGTAGTTTGGTGGTGTTTTGCTGAGACGGTCATGGAAATTTTCGAGAGCTTGCGTTTCTCTGAGGAGTTCGGCGTTAAGTCCAAACTCTACGAGAGCGATTTTGCGCGCGACGGTGACGGGCGACGGCTTCGAGCGACAAAACGGGCCGTCGCTTGAACAAATCGCTCGGTGTTGTCGCTCGATCGCTCGTTTCTAAAAATCTAGAACTCTTTGCTCCTCGCCCGGAAATGCTATGAGCGACTAGCCAATTTTGCGAAGCCGACACTGGATGTACATAACTCAAATACTGCTGTTTGTCGCACGGAACGAGCAAACTATCGAATTTTACACGTGCAAGAATAAGAACCTAGTGCAAGACCTTCAGAAATATTTTATGCTCCTTCTTGAGTAAAATACATCAACTTAAATTGATAAAGCATGCGTCACGCTAGTTTCGGCGCGTATATTGCTGCCCTCATACCGGGAAGTCGTCGCTAAAAGCCGTCGCTCGCGTGGAGTTCGGCTTGCAGACGACGAGTGAACGCGACAGCCATCGCCTCGCTTGTAGCGCTGTCGCTGTCGCGTGCAAGATCATTTGTAAGGGGTTTATACTTGTACATACTACACCTGCGTACATACTTGTACATACTACATGTACGAGCCGATTGCGAAGAGCTGGCCTCTCCAAGAAGCAAGCAATGCTGGTGCAAGCACTGCTTTCCACGCGAACGAAGGCGAAGTGTTAGCATCTCCTTGTGTTGGACATTTTCTTTGGCGAGTATGTTTTTTGCTAAGCTGCATTCAGCGTTCCAGTGAGTACGTTTCAGGGCAAACAACTGTATTGTTATGTTCCTGCATGCCTCCTCGTAGAACGTAAGCGGTGATGCAATCTTCAGCATGTTAGCGCTGCCCCAAAGCTGTCGGCAATCTACACAGACGGTTTAAACGAGGGAAAAGTTTACCGGCTGTTGTAGCACGTGTAGTATAGAACCTTCATCAGCGCGCCATCCGCACGCTACTCGTAACCGGCGAATTCCGTCGGCTACGTGAGATGGTCGGTTTCTTATGTGTGCGAGAGAAGGGGGAGTGCAGCGTCTTGGCGTGAGCAGGCTTTCTAACACATGGAAACTTTACGCTGCTGATGATGATGATGATATGTGGTTTTTAATGGCGCAAGGGCCAGTTATGGCCAAAGAGCGCCATGACAAATGGTAATTTAAAGGATTTATTCTGAATGGCGTGGACAGTGAATTTATTATGCTAGGTGTGACATGGCTGTATAAGGGTCTAAAAACTTTCGCTGTAAATGACGTAAATATATAGCTAGTAAAATAATGACACTGATTAGTTATGGACGTGCACGATGGCAGTTATGTTTTGATAAAAAACATAAGAAAACCAGACAACGGTTACACTAAATCATCAAGATGGCCCTCGAATGCAAGGGCTGGTAATCACGTGTTAAAGTTTCCTGGCCAAATTATTTTCAGGGTGTCGGTTTCGGCTAAAAAATCTAAGACTATTTGCAGTTTAAAAAATGGTTCGTCACTAAGAAAAAATGCAGGATGGAGAGGTATATTTTCCCGATACGCAGAAGGGAAATACTTTTTCCTCTCTGTTTCTATTGCAGGGCACTGGATAAGAACATGGAGGACAGTCAGGCTATCGCCGCACCTACTACAAGTAGGAGGATCCCCGCCAGTCAAGAGGTAGGAGTGAGTACTGTAAGTGTGTCCTATTCTTAATCGGCGAAGAAGTACTTCCTTTTACCGTGCTGCTTTGTCACTTATCCAATTCCGCAATTTTGGTTTTATAATGTGTAACTTATTCAATGTTTGTGTATCCCACTCTTCTTGCCAATGGTTCCTCAATTTACGGCTGTTAGAATCGCACCGCTGGCACGAGTTGTTGGAACCTCAGTGCTGACGCCCGTTGTTGCAAATGGGCCGCAAGCCCCAAGGGTAGCGTTGGCCTGGCGGCCTGGGGCACTGGAAGCATCCGAAGGTCCCGGCAAAGCATGAGTCGACTGGTAACAGAACAACTTGTTTATTCTAACATCGCAAAAGAGCGGGCGGTCAGGTCGACCGAAGTGAGAGACGGGAGAGCACGTAACTCAACAGAACAAATCGGAGCCTCTCTCCTGGCGTCCGGGGGCAGCTGCTCTTATACTCTCGGCGTCGCGGGCAAGAAGGAAGGTCACGGGATGAGACCACGTGACGGCGGAGCTCGGACGAGCTGAGAGACAAGTTGAGACGAGTGTAGTGACGCATCGCCTGGCCGGCGCCTGTCAGACCTCCTCGCTTCACACTTGGGGAGCTCCTCTCCCCGGCTGCTGCGCTTTGACAAGCGTGGCACACACACACACACGCACACACGAAGACACGTGGCACTGAAACACGCCTGGACGCGCTTGGCGGGGAGGCGTATCGGCGGCGCTGAACGGGCCAAAATGTCCGCTGCTTGGAACGAAGCCCCGGCGTCCGTTGCATCCGCGCCGGCTATACCGCGCGTCGTAGGCGAAACGTAACAGACCGCCCCGCCGGGGGAAGGAGATCCCGATGGTCAGGGGACTGCATCCGCTGTCCGGAGGGATATCGCTCGATGATGCACATAACCGAAGTCGGGCGTCCGTCGGCGTTTCTTGAGCGCAGCGCACGGAGAAGGCCTCGTTCTCTCGTTCAGGTTCACACAGGACACTGCAAAGTGACTTCGGGAGAGTTGACATTTTTGTTCTCGTTCCCGGCGAGCGTTAGAACTACGCCGAAAGTCAACCGCTCAGTCAGCAAGCACGGCACAACCCTCACTAAGCCCTGCCAGGCTCTTTCCCCTATTATACTACTGCCTAGTTCCTTACAGTAGTTTAGCAGCACTCAGAACGCGTCCACAAATCGGAAAATTGCACGAGAAAGCACATCATCACTTTGAAACACTACACAAAAGCAATATGTTAAAAATCCTGCCTCAGGAAGAAAAACATCAGTAACAAATAACTTTGAGGCTGATTCCCACGTTAGGGGCTTCGACTTAAGCCATCGGCGTTACCGTTGAGACTCCCCTTTTTGTAACGCACCTCAAAGGAATATTGTTGCAAAGCGAGGCTCCAGCGCAGGAGGCGGCCATTTTTAGGAGAGATGGTCTGCAGCCATTGGAGAGGGCAGTGATCCGTCTCAATGATAAACCTCGAGCCGGCTAGGTAGCATGACAATTTCTGAACGGCCCACACGATACACGCACACTCTTTCTCGGTGGCGCTGTACGCCTGCTCACGACTGGTCAGCTTACGACTAGCATACAGGACGGGGTGTTCTACTTCTCCATTTTCCCGTTGGCACAGTACAACGCCCATGCCTCGCTCACTAGCATCGCACTGAACAACGAACCCTTTTGTGTAGTCGGGCGATCGTAGCACAGGCTGGCTTGTTAGGGCGCTCTTTAGGGCGCTAAAAGCTCTTTCCTTTGTCTCGTCCCAGACGACTGTTTGCGGCTCTGTCTTTCTTAGAGCATCCGTCAGGGGAGCCGCGATATCAGAGTACCTGGGGATGTACCTCTGATAGTAGCCGGCGACACCTAAGAACGACCGAATATCGGTCTTCGTGCGCGGTTGCGGGAAGTCTCGCACAGCGGCCACCTTTATTTCAGAGGGGCGGCGACGACCCCGACCAATCACGTGTCCGAGGTAGACAACCTCGGCCTGTGCTAACTGGCACTTGGGAGCCTTGACTGTCAAGCCCGCATCGCGCAGGCGGGTTAGCACTGCCCGCAAGTGGGCCATATGCTTAGGCCAGGATGCGGAGAATATCGCTACGTCGTCTAGATACGGTAAAGCGAATTCTTGCTGTCCGCGCAACACTTTATCCATGAGGCTTGAAAAGCAGTATGGCGCGTTCTTCAAACCAAAACTCAAAACTTTAGGACGGAATGTCCCCATTGGTGAAATGAACGCCGCATACCTACTAGCCTCTTCTGTAAGTGGAACCTGCCAATAACCCCTGACAAGATCTAGGGTGGAAATAAACTGAGCGCTACTCACTCTCTCAAGGCGCTCCTCGATGTTAGGGATCGGATAAATTTGATCCTTAGTGATGGAATTAAGCCTGCGGTAGTCGACGCAAGGACGAGGTTCCTTGCCCGGTACCTCAACTAAAATCAAAGGGGAGGTATAATCACTCTCACCCGCCTCAATAACACCGAGCTGTAGCATTTTCTTTACCTCAGCCTCCATAATATCGCTCTGGCGGGGTGACACCCGGTACGCCTTGGATCGTACTGGCTCTGGGGAGGTAAGTTCTATGTCATGAGTAAGGACAGAAGTCCTACCAGGCCTCTCAGAGAACAGACCTTGAAACTCTAGTAAGAGCTGGTGTAGTTCAGTTTTCTGCTCAGGCGACAGCGATGCTTTACTTATTAAGTCACTAATGACTTGATCGGTGTCTTTCCTGTTCGTCACTGAGCCTAGTCCCGGAAGCTCGACCGGAAGCTCTTCGGGAGTGTTTACCATCATACACACTACTGCTTCCCGTTGCTTATAGGGTTTGAGCAGATTACAGTGGTAAACTTGCTGTGCTTTCCGTTTTCCTGGCAGACTGACCACGTAGTTGACGTCCGACAGTTTTTGAACAATCCGTGCTGGGCCCTCCCACTGCACGTCGAGTTTGTTCTTTAGCGATGTGCGCAATATCATGACCTCATCGCCCACCTCAAAACTACGGGCCCTGGCTGTCCGATCATAATAAACCTTGGCCCTCTGCTGGGCCTTTGCCATTGCTTCACCTGACAACTCCTGTGCCCTTCTTAAGCGTTCGAGGAGCTTAAGCACGTACTCCACCACGACTGGGTCGTCGCCCCTGCCTTCCCACGATTCTCGAAGCATGCGAAGCGGAGATCGCAGCGAGCGACCGTACACCAGCTCAGCTGGCGAAAACCCCGTAGCCGCATGCGGCGCGGTCCGTAATGCAAACATCACCCCAGGCAGACACAGCTCCCAATCAGTTTGATGTTCAAAACACAATGCTCTCAACACGCGCTTCATGACGGAGTGGAGCTTCTCAACGGAATTCGACTGGGGGTGGTGCACTGAGCTGTGTAACAGCTTTACCCCGCACCTTTCGAGAAAGGCTGTCGTCAAAGCGCTAGTAAACACTGTGCCCTGATCTGATTGGATTTCCGCAGGAAAACCAACTCGCGCAAATATGGACAGTAGTGCATTGACTATCTCAACTGAGCTGAGTTCTTTAAGCGGCACTGCTTCAGGGAACTTTGTCGCTGGGCAGATCACAGTCAAAATGTGTCTGTACCCCGTGGTTGTTACCGGCAGAGGTCCCACTGTATCAATAACTAGCCGTCTAAAAGGCTCCGTAATGATAGGTACCAACTTCAACGGCGCCCTCGATTTGTCCCCTGGTTTGCCCACCCGCTGACAGGTGTCACATGTCTTCACAAAGTGGTCTGCGTCCCGAAAACACCCTGGCCAATAGTACTCTTGCAAGAGACGGTCCTTAGTTTTCTTAACTCCTAGGTGTCCGGACCACGAACCCCCATGCGACAAGCGCAACAGATCCTGACGGTAGCACTGAGGCACGATCAGCTGATCGAACTCCACTCCTCTGCGGTCTAGATACTTTCGGTACAGGACCCCACCTCTTTCCACAAAGCGAGCATTTTTCTTGGCGACACCTTCCTTGACAATGCAGCGTATGTTTTCTAGGCTGCCATCCTTCTTTTGCTCGGCTATCAAAGCCGACCGGCTGACTTTTAGCAACCTATTAAGTCCATCTGACGTAGGCGCGATGAGCAAATCTGCAGATAGCTCTTCTAACTTTCCCGCATCGGGAATTTCCTCTCCAGTATCTGGTGCCTTTAACGCTACAGGCTCAATTTTATTCAGTTCGGGCGTGCTCTGAATATCGGCTTGCTGCGCCTCTGACCCTTTTTCATTGTTCGACAACGTCGGTCCCGCAACTACCGCCTTTGCAGCGAGCTCCCGAACCTTCGATCTGGTTAAGGCCTGAACGCTAGCCTCACCAAACAAAAGCCCCTTCTCGCGCAGGAGGTGATCGGACCTGTTCGAAAATAGGTACGGGTACTGGGGGGGCAGCATAGATGACACTGCGGCCTCCGTCTCAAGCGCTCCGAAAGGTCCTTCAATAAGCACTTTTGCTACGGGCAGACACACGCTATGAGCTTCCACGGCTTGCTTGATCCATGCACACTCGCCCGTGAACATATCGGGTTCCACGTAGGAGGGGTGAACTACATCCATTGTAGCTGCGGAATCGCGAAGCACTCGGCACTGTTTCCCGTTCACGAGGAGGTCTCGCATGTAAGGCTCGAGAAGCTTCATGTTCTCGTCAGTGCTGCATAAAGACAAAAACACGACTTTTGTTTTTGTTTCTGGACACTGCGCCGAAAAGTGACCCGGCTTCTGGCACGTATAACAAACGCGCGCTTGCCTCGTCTCGAACCGCTTTCTGCGTTCGGCTTCGGTTGCCGCCGTCTCCTTACGTTCGGTCGGACTGCTTTCACTCGCATCCGCACTACGTGTGTCCCCCTTTGCTCTCATGGGCGTGAACTTCGGCCTCTCAAACTTGGAGCCAAATTCACCCTTTTGACCGTCCTTAGCTCCGCGAGCCCGACGCGTCACAAACTCCTCGGCTAGCTCGGCGGCTCTAGCCACCGTACTAACGTCTGGCCTATCCAAGACCCAGTACCGCACGTTCTCAGGTAACAGACTATAAAACTGCTCTAGCCCGAAACACTGCAGAACTTTCTCGTGGTCACCAAACGCTTTCTCTTCTTTGAGCCACTCCTGCATGTTTGACATAAGCCTGTAGGCAAACTCGGTATATGACTCACTTTTGCCTTTCTCATTTTCCCGAAACTTCCGACGGAACGCCTCCGCTGACAGCCTGTACTTTTTTAGCAGACTCGATTTCACTTTGTCGAAATCCTCTGCCTCCTCTCTCTCCAAGCGAGCGACTACGTCGGCCGCCTCGCCGGGTAACAAAGTGAGCAAGCGCTGTGGCCACGTTTCCCGAGAGAACCCCTGCTTCTCGCATGTTCGCTCAAAGTTAACCAGGAACAAACCAATGTCCTCTCCAAGCTTAAACGGCCGCATCAGGTCAGTCATTTTGAACAATACTCGTTCTCCTGCACCGTGTGCCTGACTTCCATTACGAGCGCGTTCCATCTCTAACTCGAGACGCTTCATTTCCAAAGCGTGTTGACGATCGCGCTCTCTTTCTTTCTCTTGTTGCTCTCGTTCTATCTGTTCTTTACGTTCACGCTCTTTTTCTTTCTGTTCTTTTCGTTCACGCTCATCTTTCTCTTTCTGTTCTTTAAGTTCACGCTCCTGTCTCTCTTTCTGTTCTTTAAGTTCGCGCTCCTGTCTTTTTGCCCTCTCCTCAATGGTCTCAAGGCATTCCGACAGCTCGTCATCCTCCGCTTCTAACTCAAGAATAGCCCTTAGCAGTTCTGGTTTTCTGAGTTTGTCTGAGACATCCAGACCCAACTCTCTTGCAAGCTCCAGCAATTTCGGTTTGCGCAACGACTTCAAATCCATGGCTGCTCTGAACGCTGCTTTCTCTACTGCCTACTATTGTCTTGCCGCAAACTAACCCGGCAGCAACGACAACCACAATTACCAGCTCTGTTTCTGACACTAACAAAAGCCTGGCAAAACTCAGAAGAAGAAAGTCCCGCACTCACCAAACCTCGCAGCCAAGAATTCAGCGCAGTCGTTCCGCTGCAGGCAACCAGTCATCACTCAGGGCTCGTTGCACTGCTCCCGGATGGTCGTTGTGCTGCTCAGCATACAGTCAACCGCATCTCTTCGCTGCTGGCCTCCGTTGTCGCGATCTCACCGCTGGCAACCAGCCAGTTGTTGTGTATCTCAGTGCTGACGCCCGTTGTTGCAAATGGGCCGCAAGCCCCAAGGGTAGCGTTGGCCTGGCGGCCTGGGGCACTGGAAGCATCCGAAGGTCCCGGCAAAGCATGAGTCGACTGGTAACAGAACAACTTGTTTATTCTAACATCGCAAAAGAGCGGGCGGTCAGGTCGACCGAAGTGAGAGACGGGAGAGCACGTAACTCAACAGAACAAATCGGAGCCTCTCTCCTGGCGTCCGGGGGCAGCTGCTCTTATACTCTCGGCGTCGCGGGCAAGAAGGAAGGTCACGGGATGAGACCACGTGACGGCGGAGCTCGGACGAGCTGAGAGACAAGTTGAGACGAGTGTAGTGACGCATCGCCTGGCCGGCGCCTGTCAGACCTCCTCGCTTCACACTTGGGGAGCTCCTCTCCCCGGCTGCTGCGCTTTGACAAGCGTGGCACACACACACACACGCACACACGAAGACACGTGGCACTGAAACACGCCTGGACGCGCTTGGCGGGGAGGCGTATCGGCGGCGCTGAACGGGCCAAAATGTCCGCTGCTTGGAACGAAGCCCCGGCGACCGTTGCATCCGCGCCGGCTATACCGCGCGTCGTAGGCGAAACGTAACACGGCGCAGAAAGGGCTTTAGGTCGGTGGCAGGAATGGGGATATTTCCATCTGTGTTGCTAAAACTCACTGACGTAGCGTTTTCGTCAGCAGCTACGTTGCCTTTTATGCCTTTATGGCCAGGTACCCAGCATAGTATAATCACTTGGTTGCACATATATGCGGAGCATAACAAGCTATATAGCTCATTAAAAACGGAGTTCTTATGCTTTCGTAAGCTAATTAGGGCTCTCACTACACTTAACGAGTCTGTGAAGACAATAGCCTTAGCGATATTTGTAAGCCGTATGTGTTGAATAGCCTTAAGAATGGCGTATGCTTCCGCTGTAAAGATACTGATGTATGGGTTTAGTGGTCCAGATGTTGAAAGTGAGGGTCCCAGAGCTGCGTAAGCAACACCAGCTGGAGACTTCGAAGCATCTGTGTAAAATTCATCACATGAGTACTTCTCCTTGAGTTCCAGAAAATGCGAATATATGTGTGCCTCCGGGGCTCTTTTCGACATTTCTAAGAAGGAGATGTCGCATTCGATAGTCTGCCACTCCCAAGGCGGTGGAAGCCGTGTAGGAGCCATTAGGACATTGTGTAAAAAAGGGACCCCTGTTTTTTCTGTGAGTGCTTCTAGCCGGAGGGACAGAGGAGGCCTAGTGGCTGGGCGGTTACGAAACAGCGTAGCAGAGGACAAGTCGCATATAGTGGAATGACAAGGATGTTTAGCATCTGAGTTAACTTTCAAGGCGTAGGATAAAGTTAAATATGTCTTTTGGTAGTGCAATGACCATTCGTTTGATTCGACGTAGAGGCTTTGCACAGGGCTTGTCCTAAAGGCACCTGTAGCAAGGCGGATACCTAAGTGGTGAATAGCATCAAGCATTTTCAGAGCACTAGGTCCGGCAGAAGTGTAGACTATTGCTCCGTAGTCAAGGCGTGTTAATATTAGGCTTTTGTAGAGCTTTAAAAGGCACCGCCTATCGCTTCCCCAAGATGTACGTGACAAGAGCTTCAGCAGGCTCATAGACTTGAGGCACTTTGATTTCAGATACTTCAAGTGTGGTACAAAAGTCAGCTTACTGTCTAAAAGGATTCCTAGAAATTTGTGTTCATGGCTCACAGATAGCCGTTCTCCATTTAGATCTATTGCGGGGTCCGCCATTATGCCTCTCTTGTTAGAAAATAGGACACATGTACTTTTTTGTGGGTTTAGTTTGAAACCATTTTGGTCCGCCCACTTAGATAATTTATTTATGCAAAGCTGTACTTGCCGCTCGCAGATACTTAGGTTATATGATTTGAAACCTATCTGGATGTCATCCACATATACAGAATAGAACATGCTACGTGGTATGGCAGTCTGGATCGAGTTCATTTTGACAATGAAAAGAGTGCAGCTCAGCACAGCACCCTGTGGAACACCAGCCTCTTGCGTAAATTGACGAGACAGAGCGTTACCAACTCTAACACGGAACGTGCGATTGGAGAGGTAACTCTGAATCACGTTCAGCAAGTTGCCTCGAACTCCCATTTCAGACAGGTCACGGAGGATTCCATAGCGCCAGGTTGTGTCGTATGCCTTTTCCATATCTAAAAATACTGATAGAAAAAACTGCTTGTGGACAAAGGCATCTCGGATATTTGTCTCGATGCGGACAAGGTGATCTGTTACGGATCTACCCTCCCTAAAACCGCATTGAAAGGGATCGAGTATCTTGTTGCTTTCAAGAAAATGGATGAGGCGACGGTTGATCATTTTCTCAAATAATTTGCATAGACAACTTGTCAGAGCTATAGGCCTATAACTGTTGGGTGAGGAGGGGTCCTTGCCCTGTTTGAGAATGGGGATTACGATAGCTTCTTTCCAGGCAGAAGGAATGTAGCCGGCAGAGAACATGGAATTGAAGAGTGACAGTAGTGTTTTTTGGGTTTCAGGGTGTAAGTGTCTAATCATCTCATACATTATTCTGTCACTTCCTGGAGCGGACTTGTTGCAACAGTTCAGTGAGGCCTGGAACTCAGCCATTCCAAATAGACGGTTGTATGCTTCGTTGGATGTGCTTTTCCGACCCAAATGCAGCTGTTCTGCTAGTCGCTGGTATTTTAGGAATGTTTCTGTGTAATGAGATGTACTGGAAATCTGCTCAAAATGTGCTCCTAGACAATCAGCTTGGTCCTCAAGGGTGTCGGCTTGTGTGTTTACTAATGGTAGAGGATGAGTTTCGCGGCCTTTTAATTTGTTTACCCTGTTCCAGGCTTTTCTTTCGTCTGTATAAGAGTTAATTCCGGAAATGTATTTTTGCCAGCTATTCCTCTTGGCACGGCGGCGCGTTCTTCTGCCTTCTGATTTGATTTTCTTAAAGCTGATAAGGTTTTCGATAGTCGGAGAGTCACGGAGCTGATTCCAAGCCTTATTCTGTTTCTTTCGTGCTTCCTTACATTCGTCATTCCACCACGAAACACGTCGTTTATTAGGCGATGCATTTGTTTGCGGGATACATATTGACGCTACGTCGAGAATAAATGCGGTTAAATATGACACTGCATCGTAAATACTGAGTGCACGAATATCATCCCAGGTCATATATGTTAGCTCTCCGTATCGCTGCCAGTTCGCTGAGTCAACTTTCCACTGGGGTACATGTGGAGAACATTCGTCCTGCTTCCTTAAGTTTAAAACAATCGGGAAATGATCACTCCCGTATGGATCCTTATGTACATTCCACTCCAAGTACGGCACGACTGTACTTGAAACAATGGATAAATCTATAGATCAGAATGTCTTGTGCGCAACGCTGTAAAAAGTTGGCTCCTTCTTATTTAGCAGGCATGCACCCGTACTGAAGAGGAAGTTTTCAATCAGACGCCCTCTGGCATCACACCTAGAGTCGCCCCACAAGGTATGATGGGCATTTAAGTCTCCAACGACAATGTAGGGTTCCGGAAGTTGCGCAATAAAGCTTTCAAATTCAGTTTTGAGGAGTTGACAGTTGGGGGGAATGTATAAGGATGCAATTGTCAGCAGCTTACTAAAAAGCCCTGCTCTGACTACAACGGCCTCTAGGGGCGTTTTAAGCCCTAACTGCCGGCAAGCAACACTCTTATCTACTATTACTGCCACACCGCCCGACGAGGCAAGGGCCTCGTTGCGGTCTTTTCGGAAAATGGCATACATTCGAAGGAAGTTTTTTGCGAAGGTTTAAGATGTGTTTCTTGGACAAACAGCATCTTTGGACTGTACTTATGTAAATGTTCTTTAATGTCGTCTAGGTTGTGGAGTAAACCCCTGACATTCCATTGTATTACCTGTGTATCCATAATGTATGTGTTTTGTGCTGTGTGTCTAAGAATAATAGATTAGATTATCTCACGGGACCTTTCCAAGCCCCGTGAAACGAGATCTCTCTATCTTCCGGACGCGCTCGAGGGAGCTGCGCCGCTCCTTGGGCGTCTGAGACGCCAGGTTTGTGCTCGTATCCATCACCTCTTCTGAGGCGGTGGATACTGCCCGCGGAGCGGGCACTTTCGCGGGAGTGGTGGGCCGATCTGCACCGGCAGTGGCCCTGGGTTCAACAGGCCCGGAGGCCTGCTGGCCCTCATTTGCGGGAGACGGAACAGCGGTGGCTGTTCCAGTCAGGGGGGCGGATGGCGTGACCACCGTCACTCTCCGAGTGACTTGGGCGGCCGCCGAACGATGTGGCGCTGCCCCCCGGCGTGCCACATCGGTGTAAGAAGGACTGGTCTGATTGTTGGAATGGAAACGCTTGCGTGCCTCTGGGAAAGTCAGGTTTAGTTTCACCTTGAGTTCTATTATTTGTTTTTCTTTTTTCCACGAAGGGCAGGATCGCGAGTAAGCAGGGTGGTCTCCTTCACAGTTGGCACAGTGGGTTGCTGAACTGCAAACGTCAGAAGAGTGTTCGGTGGAGCTACAATTGGCGCAAGTAGCACGCCCTCTGCAGGTTTGGGACCCGTGCCCAAAACGTTGACACTTAAAACATCGACGTGGGTTTGGAATGTATGGCCTGACACGTAGCTTGCAGTAACCGGTCTCGATTGATTCAGGAAGAATGCTGGTTCCAAAAGTTATGATAATGTGCCTAGTTGGTATTTCTTTGTCATCTCGTCTTATTTTAATCCTTTGCACCTTGACAACGTTCTGTTCTTGCCATCCTTCTAGTAATTCACTTTCACTAAGTTCCAGAAAGTCATCTTCCGAGATGACCCCGCGCACTGTATTCATCGTCCTATGTGGGCCTACTGAGACGGGAATGTCCCCAAACGCTACAAGTTTTGAGAGTCTGTCGTACTGTGGCTTGTCGCGGACTTCGAGAAGAAGATCACCGCTTCCCATGTTTGTTACTTTATACCCTGGGCCTATTGCTTCAGTCAGGGATTTCGCTACAAGAAAAGGTGATATCATTCGGACTGTCTTAGTTTCGTGTTGGCTGTGAACGACGTGGTATTTCGGAAAGGACTCTTTCGGTTGCAAAAAAAAGCTGAAAGGTTCATCGGTGCGCCCCCTCTTCAGGGAGCGATCAGGCAATAGGGGAAAAGCTTCAGCCATAAAAAATTGGAAAATTCGGCGGCGATGGTGGCCACCCACCACCGAGCCCAACAAAGGGACGCTACAAGGTCGGGAAAATACCTGCAGACGCCAGCCATGCATCGCCGCTATAACCTAATATACGATACCCAAGGTTGGATAACTACACCAGGTTAACCCTTGCCACCTGGAAGTCTGGAAGTAATAAGAAGCGAAAAGAAGACAGGAAAGATTGAAAGTGAGAGAGAAAGACGAAGATTGAAGAGAAGGACAGGAAAAGGTGACTGCCGATTTCCTCCAGGTGGGTCAGCCTGGAGGTGCCGTCTATGCGAAGCCGAGGCCGAAGAAGTGTGTTGCCTCCGCCGGGGGGCCTTAAAGGTCCAAACACCCAGCATCGGCTCAACCTCCAGGATCTCCCTTTTTCTAAGTTATGTTGACAGAAAAATAGAGAATGACTTAAAGGGAAGGTTTATTCGAATTTTTCGATACGTGGATGACTTCCTAATTATAGTTAAGTCTAAGGGTGCTGAATGTGTGCCTGACTTACTCGATGTTTTTTCTAAGCATGGGTCTGGACTCAGCTTCACACATGAGATCCCACAGAGCAACGTCCTGCAGTTCTTGGATCTGAGTTTGACCTTTTTGTCTAACCATTTATGCTGGGGTTACGCTCCCAGGAGTGAAAAACCTCTTGTAAACTACGCGTCTTGTCACTCTAAGCTTGTTAAATTCGGAATTGTAACAGGATGTATTCGTATGGCTGTCAAAAAATCGTGTACTCATCAAATGTCCAGTAGCCTGATGGTCCAAGCCCAGAGATGCAGAGAGGCCGGTTTTCCAGATTCTGTAATTGTGACTGGTGCTAATAAGATTGTAAAAACGCTGAAATGTTCGGAACAGCCCAAAGAAAATGTCGTGGGGAAAAAAGTTGTCATGCCTTATGAGCACGCGTTGTCACATCGTTTTAAGAGAGTAGGGGCCAAGTATGGTGTGAGGGTTGTTTTTTCTGCTCCGATGAAGCTGGGTAAATCAGCGGCAGCAGTTCAGAGGAAGCAGGAAGGCGTTAAACGGAATGCTGCTTGTAAGGTCAATCATGTCAATAAGTACATCAGTTGCAAGAAGGGCGCTGTCTACCAAATTCCGTTATCTTGTGGCCAAACTTACATAGGCCAGACAGGCCTTTGCATCAATATTAGACTAATGGAGCATGCCAATTCATTAAACAAAAAAGACACTAACCTGGCAAAACATTGCAGTATTTGTAAATGCGTACCTTTCTTTGACGATACAAAATTGTTATTTTTTCATAGTGACAAGACTACCAGAGAAGTCGCTGAAGCATTTCATCTCATCAGAAAATCTAATAGTTGCGTTAGCAAAACATCTATAATCTTGTCAGCGAAAGAAATGGCATTGCTGCATAAAGGGTAGATTGCTAGGCAGGTACAACGCGTGCGAATGTTGGCAGCCCGATGTTTGTATCTGATCATCGATGTATGACCGGGCGCATGCGTGCCCAGTTTTGTACGTATAAATGTTGACTTTTTACTTCAAATAAATCAGTTGTAAGTTCAGCGCAGTGTTTGTCTCCTCCTCATTCTGGTCCTGTCGTTTAGCGCTGTTTGAATTTTAGTTACCATGCAACACCAACTCGCCCAATCCGCTGCCCTTCTCCCTTTCCCCAGACACGGCTAAGCCGCGCACGGCTACACGCGGGAGGATCCAACCCTCGTGTGCTCGGGTACGTGGTGTCGCAACACACCAAACGCCTGCTGACGCAGACGCCCCTGCGGGGGAAACTTTACGCTTGCACTGCGTTATGGTAGCTGCATGCAGGCTGTTTCACAACACACGTGCGAATAGAAAATTTGCGGCGCTTGGCGATGAAACCTGCGTCAAGGGTGAGCGATAAACATGCACCTTCCGTTCAGCGTGCTAACTATTTTTTTAGGAGAACCCAAAGCACGCATTGTTGATAAACTCCGGTAGTAATCGTCACAGAAGTGGTTAGAGCACAACACTTGTTCTTGAGCGCTTGAAGTTGTTTCGCTTCACAGCAGCCTCCCACTTAGCTGAAAGCTTCTTGTCTTGCAGGAACTAATGGAACATCGGAACATCGTCGCGGCCGCTGGTGTTCGTGCAAGCGTAGGCTGCACAGAACGCCGGCATGATCGGCCTACAAGTTCAATTGATGCTGCGCACGTCAACTACCACTCCTATATAGACACAAATAAAGGAAGGTAGGGTCGAGCGAAGCAGATTAGAACGGCACGCACGCAGAAATAAGCCCGGTCAGGCACGGTCGCGGAGACTGCGAAAGAGCGGAACACCAGTGTTGACGTCACTAAGCCGCGGTTTCCGGTCTCCGCTCGCATCGTCAGCGTCAGCAGCAGCGGCCGGCGCTCGACGGGGGGCGGAGCTACAGCGCAATTTTAACCGACGATTGCGTAGCTCCTACGTGAAAAATCCCCCACAAAATTTTACCTTCATGGTTTATAAGGTTCCCGCATACGTATATGAGCGTCCTATTGAATTCGACAGACTCTTCAGCTTCCCTTTAAGAACGCTGCTTGGGCAGCTGCTAACGCTTGAGTGCAGAGCGCCTGGTGCGTACAAAGGCAATGTGCGAAACGTCAAAGGAAAACTTGAACTGTTTGACAAGGAACGCTATCTAGGTGCCATCGTGCGAGCACGAGCAGATGCACTAGCGGAAGGGGAGACGCCCACGAAAAGGGCGCCCGGTTTAGAGAAGGCACACGGACGACGAAACCATGCCGATCACCTTTTAATGAATGGAGCTGTTGCTGACGACAATGAGAGCATAGCACACGCCTTTTTCCAGTACTACCAGTCGCTCTTTGCATTTAAGCAAGAGAATTTAGAGGGTTTCAAAGCAGACTTTCTGCACCGCATGCCGCGTTTCAGCGATGAAGCTAAGGAGCGATTAGAAGGGAAAATAATGGAGAGGGAAGTCGAAAAGGCAATCGACGATTTGAACTTGTAGAAGTTGCCGGGACCTGATGGACTCATCGCGGGTCTATATAAAGCTTTTAAAAGAGAGCTGGCGCCTTTGCTAGCACACGTATTTAATGACACATACGAGAAGAAATCGTTACCACCTTCCTTTGGAAAAACGCACACCATTCTAACACCGAAGAGCGATCAAATAGACAAACTCAGATTCGTGTCCTCCTACAGGCCAATTTCACTAACAAACGTCGATTATAAAATATTTATGAAGATTTTAGCTAGCAGGCTTCAAGACGTCATCAAGGAAATAGTCGCACACCATCAAATTTGTGGCATGAAAGGGCGATCAATTTTTTCAAACATCCATAAGATGCGATGTGTGCTCGAGTACTGTGACGTCACCGGTGGCGGAGTTGCAGTTCTTAAGCTCGACCTAGAGAAAGCGTTCGATTGTGTCGCTCACGTTATTTTGTTTGCCATCTTAGATCATGTTAATGTCGGTTCCATCATCACTGAGGGCGTGGCCTTGGCGTACCAGAATTGCACAACAAGATTAATTGTTAATAAGTCTCTGGGGGCCCCCATTAACACCATGCGTCCAGTGCGCCAAGGCTGGCCCCTCAGTCCGCTGTTATTTGCTATCTACGTAGAAGCAATGTGTGTCGCAATTAATGAAAATTACGTAATACGTGGTTTCAGATTGGCAGCGACCGAAGTGAAGTTGCTTGCATATGCAGATGACATTGCAGTGTGTTGCACTGACAAACCGAGTGTAACGGAAACAATATCTGTAGTACAACATTTCTGTGCCGTAACGGGTAGCAGAGTAAACTGGGGCAAATCGCTCGGGCTGTGGCACGGGGACTGGTTTTCTGCACCAGACAATTTCGCGAACGTGAACTTGGTGACAACTCCGATCAGGTATCAGGTGTTCCCCTCGACATGTACAATATAGCAGCGACGAATACTGGAGGAACCAAACCAATGAACTGAAAGACAAAGTAGACAAATGGAAAGGTACTAACCTGTCCATCTTTGCAAGAGCGACAGTTTGTAACGTGTTTTTTATTACTAAGTTATATTACGTCTTGCAAACGCTCTATTAATCTAGAGTAAGTGTACAAAGGCTGCACAGAGTGTTCGCGGTTTTCATCTGGGGATCAACATGGGAAAGGTGCAGCCGAACAAATTTGTTCAGAAGAGTGAAGGTTGGGCGTGTAGGCCTGGCGCATCTTCTTGTTCTTGAAGCTGTAAACCGATTTTTGTTTTTTGGCGATGTTCGCGATCCTTTTCTGCGCGCCGTACGTCAGGTAAGGTTGAGTAACGCTTTGCCGGCACATGTTGTTAGCACGGCAAGCATGACGGGAACGCTGCGTGGTTATTTAAGTGGTCGACCGTGTACACTTCCTTTCTGTTCGTTTTACGAATGATTACCTTTGTGAAGTGAAAAGGAAAACATTGTATAGAGATGTATGCGACATTGTTTTGCCAGTGCCCTTATACAGAGCCATATACAGTGGAGGGCCAAGACAGGACGTACTCAAAGGAGTAAAACACATGCAGCTGCCACCAGGGGTAAAGACCTTCTTCTTTAAGCTACACACCGGAACGCTCTCCGTGAAGAAGTTTCTGGAGGAACGGGGTTGTCTCGTACTTTGAGGGTCGCACTGCTTGATATGCAAGAAGCCCGACACTATCTATCACGTTTTCCTACATTGCTGGGCGGCAGTTTTCTTGTCGGACGTCTTAAAGGGAACGCTGAAGAAAGAGCTACCGGTGGACCCCCAAAGGATCAGGTATTTGGCCATTAAGGATGACGACGGGGTTCCCTATGCCTTTGTTATGTTGAGTGCTCTCCACTGTATATGGCGGGCTCGTTTAGCAGGGTACCATTGCGATCCTGACGCTAGGCCAGCTCGTGCTTACTTCAAAGAATGTATGTCGCGATTTATTGAAATGCAGAAAATAGAAGAATGTGTACCGGATTGGCTGTCGAGGCTAGAACTCCTGACAGCCATGAAGAAATTTTAGTTTGACAACGCCAGTCCAACATGGACAGACATCTCTATTGTGCGGTTTCTTTCCTTACGCACCTTCCGTTGTTCGTTTGTTGTTTTTTTCTTTTCCTCTAATGGTTGGAATATGCGATACATAAGTGTGTGCTAACTGTATCGTCTAAGTAACGTCGAAGACCGGCTATAAATAAAAAAAAGAAAAAAATCGGCCATACCGTGCTGAATGCGCCGGTTCTCGTCGGATCCCCAAAGCTAAGCAGCATTGGGCTCGGTCAGTACTTGTGAGGGCGACCACCTGGGAACACCGAGTGCTGATGGCACCCTTTTTGCTTTTTTTATTGCTTGCTTCTGTGACTTTTTTTTTTACACTCACGCGTGGGTGGTTGCATTTACTGTTACGTTCAACTGCAGCCTGCTGGTAGAGTCAACGTCGAAGTGCAAAAACAACATGCAGGCCACTAGGCGATTGTACGAGAAGTGACGGTGGTAAACGGTATAAGTAATGGTGCAAACTTTAGTCGCACAATCTGCTAACCGTTTGCCTAATACACCCGTATACAGCTCCATGACAATCAATAAATTGGCACATTGCTAGCGCCAAACGTGGGCTGCAGCGGACGCAAATCGTTTCTTTTTCTTTATTGCCAGTCCTCGACATGTCTCAACAACACACATTTCTTAAATGATATACACAAAAACGAAAGAAAAATAAATAAAGAATACAAAAACCGAACAAGAAACAGTAATGTGCACATTCGTTGCCGTCGGCTACTGTGGCATGACACTGTGGTATTAAAATTCCTTGAACCCTCGGCAGCCACTCAGGAACAGGCTGTCGCAACTTCTGCATTTCTACATATCGCTGCATACATTCTCGGAAGTATACACGCGCCGGTCGGGCATCCAGGTCACAATGGTAGCCCGCCATTCTTGCGCGCCATAAACAGTGGGGGCCCGTAAGCATGATAAGGTCGTACGGGAATCCTTCGTGATCATTTACTGCCAGAAACCTGATTCCGTGTTAATCTATCGCTAACTCCTTTTTTAATGTCCTTTGCAACACGTCCCAGAAGAAAACGCCCTCCCAACAGCGGATGAAGACATGATCTATGCTTTCCGGTTTTTTACAAATAAGGCAGTGGGTTCCCCATGGCATGTAGAACCTACGTTGTTCCGGGAAGATTTTAACAGGTAAGGTACCGGTATGTAATTTAAAGAAGAAAGATTTCGTGGCTGGTTGAACTGGCATCATCTTCACCCTTTTCAATACGTCTAGGCCTGGGCCTCCACTGTACACGGCTCTGTTCATGGGTACAAGCAAAACACTATCACACAAATCACGGTATAACTTTTTCCGTTTCGCACTCCACAAACATTCACTTGAAAAACGAACACGCAAAAAAGAATTACTATCAACTATTTCCCGAAAGAAACCACGGACATATCCTGGCAATTTTTGGATACCTACTACAAATTCCGGAAGTGCTCTTGACAGCCTCATTTGAATCACGGTGCGCAGAAATGGGTCATTTGTGCCTCGAAAAAAGCAGAACCTGTTCACCAGTTGACGCAAGAAGAGGTGCGCCAACCCCAGTCCGCCATCCTTCGCACGCCGGAAGAGATTATCTCGGCTGCATCGCTCCCAGCTCGATGCCCACACGAAAACAGCGAACACGCGGTGCAGTTTCTGCACATTAATCCGAGAGCACTGTAGGACCTGCATTACGTACCAGATCTTTGTCACGAGAAACATGTTGCACGCTGTAGCTCTCGCGAATATTGACAAGTGACAGGCGTTCCATCGGTCGGCTTTTCCTTTTAGTTCTTTTGTGCGCTCCTTCCAGTACTCGCTACTGTCCTTGTAGGCATCAAGGGGTGCGCCAAGGTACTTAACCCTACGTCGTGACCCAGGTTACGTTCGAGAACTGGTCTGGTGTGGACGCCCATCTTCCATGCCAAAACCCCAAACATTTCTGCCAGTTAACGAAGCTGTTAGTGACGTCACCAAACTTTCTAACGATACCAACGGTATTCAATACACTCTGCTTATCTTTACAGCACACAGCCACATCGTCAGCGTACGCCAATAGCTTCAGCTCTGCCGATTGAAGACAACACCCCTAATATTGCTACGGAACAATATGTGCGATCACGAAAAGGCGAGCATTGTGAAGACGACGACGACGATTAGAAGCTAGCGCGGGCTCTTGCCTCTTGGCCAAGCGCAGCGTATTTTCTTGTATATACTACGGCACCATAATCTAACCGTGATCGAACTAGGCTCTTGTAAATATTCAATAAACACTGTCTGTCGCTATCCACTGTTGTGTGGGATAGGATTTTAAGCAAGTTCATTGTTCTAAGACATTTTTCTTTAAGATGTTTTATGTGAGGAATGAAAGTGAGCCTGGAGTCAAGAATAACAGCTAGGAATTTGTGTTCTTTGTTGACAGGAATTTGTTGTCCGCCAAGTTCTACACAAGGATCTGGGACCAGGCCTCTCTTTCTTGTGAAGAGAACAGAAGAACTTTTGTGGGGGTTGACCTTAAATCCGTTTTGGTCTGCCCATTTGGACACTTTGTTTAAGCCCTGCTGTACCTGTCTTTTGCATACTGTGAGGTTGCAGGATTCGAAGCCTATTTGTATATCGTCTACGTATACGGAATAAAAGATGGCAGGTGGTAGTGAAGCACGTAGTGTGTTCATCTTAACGGTAAAGAAAGTGCAGCTGAGCACGCCTCCCTGGGGTACACCAGTTTCCTGCGTAAAGGGACGTGACAGTGCATTGCCGACTTTTACACGGAAGGTACGATTGGACAAGTAGCTTTCAATATATTTCCACACATGCCCATTCCCGACAAGTCTCGCAAGATCCCATAACGCCATGTTGTATCATATGCCTTCTCCATATCGAGGAATATCGAGAGGAAATACTGTTCGTGTACAAAGGCATCGCGAATATATCCTTCAATGCGCACAAGATAATCTGTTGTTGACCGCCCTTGTCTGAAGCCACACTCATAGGGATCGAGTATATTGTTGAATTCAAGGAAGTGTACGAGTCTGTGATTCATAATTTTTTCAAAGAGTTTACACAGACAATTCGTAAGAGGTATCGGACGATAACTTGCTGCCAAGGAGAAGTCTTTTCCCTGCTTCAGGACAGGAACCACAATCGCCTCTTTCCACGTAGATGGGAGGTATCCCGCAGCCCAAATAGTGTTGTAAAGTGTGCGTAGTGTAACTTGTGTGTCAGTATGCAAGTTTATGATCATATCATACATCACTCTGTCAGGTCCCGGTGCAGTGCTTTTGCATGTGTTCAAGGCAGCTCTCAACTCGGCAATACTGAAAGGCCGGTGATAGGGTTCATTCTGTCTGGATTTTCAAATTATTGGCTTACATTCTTCTATTTACTTATATTTGAGAAAGGACTGAGAATAATGGGCTGAGCTCGACACGCTCTCAAAGTGCTCCCCAAGTGAGTCTGCCTGTACTTGCAGGGTATCGCCTTGTGTGTTTACCAGAGGGAGTGATTGTGCTGGTCGCCCTCTTATCCTAACAACCCTGTTCCAGACTTTGGCCTCATCTGTGTACGAGATGATGCCAGATAAAAACTTCTGCCAGCTTTCTCTTCTGGCCTATCGGCGGGTTCGCCTGCCTTGGGACTTGACTTCTTTAAATTTGATGAGATTCTCCTCAGTGGGAGAAGCGCGTAGCAAACCCCACGCCCTGTTCTGTTTTTTACGAGCGATCCTACAATCGTCGTTCCACCACGGGACACGCCGTTTGCACGCCAAGCCATTTATTTCTGATATGCATTTAGATGCGGCATCTATTATGAAGGCTGTGAGGTACTCAACAGCAGCATCAATTCCTAACGAAGACATGTCAGCCCATGAGATACTAGTAAGAGATCGAAATTTCTCCCAATCAGCTGTCTCAATCTTCCACCTAGGAGCCTGTGGTGGATATTCGTTTTCTTGAAGTGTTCTTAATAGTATGGGGAAGTGGTCGCTTCCGTAAGGATTGTCCGTAACTTCCCATTCGAGTTCAGGTAGTATGGACGGGGAAACTATGCTCAGATCAATTGAAGAAAAGGTATTGTTTGCAAGACAGTAATAAGTGGGCTTCTTCTTATTCAGAAGGCACGCACCAGAAGAAAAAAGGAACTGTTCAACAAGACGACCTCGCGCATCTATATGAGAGTCGCCCCACAGGGAGCTGTGCGCATTGAAATCGCCAAGAACAAGATAAGGTTCTGACAATTGATCTATAAAAGATTGGAATTCATGTTTCGTTAATCTGTAGTGTGGGGGTACGTAAAGTGAGCAAATGGTGACGAGTTTATCTAGAAGAACAGCTCGAACCGCCACTGCTTCAAGGGGCGTTTGTAGCTGTAAACGCTGACAGGCAATACTTTTATCAATAAAAATGGCAACACCGCCTGATGATACGACATCATCATCGCGATATTTGTGGAACTTGACATACGCTCGGAGAAAGTTTGTGTGTTGTGGTTTTAAGTGTGTTTCCTGTAGACACAGCACTTTTGGATTGTGTTTTTGGATAAGCTCTTGCAAGTCATGAAGGTTCCTAAGAAGACCTCTAACGTTCCATTGAAGAATTTGTGTATCCATATTGAAAGCAAAGAAGTGCTGTGTGTATGTAAACGGAGGTGATGCCTTAGGTTACAGAGCTCTTTCGAGGCCCTGTAACGGGGGTTCTGCCCTTTCTGGAGCGTTCGAGGGAGCCTCGCCGCTCCTTCGGCGTTTGGTGCGCCTTGAGGACAGGTCTAGTGTCCATTGCCTCTTGTGAGGCGCCGGACACGTGCTCTTGCGAGCGAGAAGTTACAAGAGAGAGTCCTGCCTTGGAGGGCAAGACCCCTGCGCCCACCAGCCCGGAAGTCGCTGGGGCACCCTGCGGGATTTGGCTGCGCCGGCTGTTGCCAGTGCTAGAAGGGGCCGGGGAGGTTGGGGCAGCCTCGGCTGCGCCCACCTTCGGGGTTGATTGTCCCTTTTGCTCGGTTGGTGGAGCAGCGCTAGCTGCGACCACCGTGGGGGCAGATGGCGTAACTGCCGACTCACTGTATGTGGGTCGGACAGCCGCCGGAGGCCGTTGTGACGCTGCGCCCTGACGCGCCACTTCGGCAAAGCTTTTCTTTGGCAGGTATGCTACCCGCCTGCGTGTCTCCTTGAATGAGATGTTTTCTTTCACTTTGATCGTTACTATTTCTTTTTCTTTCTTCCAGGATGGGCACGACCCCGAGTACGCGGCGTGCTCCCCATCACAATTTACGCAGTGGAGAGAATTCTCACAAGCTTCAGAGGAGTGTTGATGCGCGCTGCATTTCGCACAAGTTTGACGGCCTCGGCAGCTCTGCGAACTGTGGCCAAAACGCTGGCACTTGAAACATCGTAGGGGATTTGGCACGTACGGTCTTACACGGAGCTTGTTGTACCCGGCCTCGATTGACTCGGGCAGGACACTTGAATTGAAGGTGAGTATTAGGTGTTTGGTTGCAATTTCTTTACCATCTCGCCTCATCTTAATTCTTTTGACATTTATAACATTCTGTTCGCTGAAGCCCTCCAAGAGCTCAGCCTCAGTGAGCTCCAGCAAATTATCGTCCGAGACAACGCCGCGGGAGGTATTCATCGTGCGGTGCGGGGTTACTACTATTTGGGTCCCCCCAAATGATACTAGCTGAGGCAGTTTATCAAATTGCTTCTGATCGCGGAGCTCCAAGAGGAGGTCACCGCTCGCCATTCTCGACACCTTATATCCTGGTCCAAAAACTTCGGTAAGAGACTTAGATACAAGGAACGGGGAGATTGTTCGCACTTGTTTAGCTGGTTTTTCTGCGTGGATCACATGAAAACGAGGAAAGTTGTGGACTTGGCGTCCGAAAAACTGAAAGACCTCTTCGGTGCGCCCTCGTTTCTGAGGGCGATCAGGGAGTTTAGGAAAAGCGTTTTCCATAAGTACAGTTGGGTTTTCGGCCGCGATGCCGACCACCCACCATGGAGCCCAACAGGGGGACGTGACAGGAGTTCCTGCTAGAGAAACCCTGCCAACGCCAGCCGTACATCGCTGCTATAACCAAATACAGCATAACCAAGGCTGGCTAGCTAAACAAAGTTAACCCTTGCCGTCGGGAAACTAGGAAGTTAGGAGAAGTGAAGAGAAGACAGGAAAGTTTTAAAAGTGGGAGAGAAAGACGAAGAATGGAGAGGACAGGAAAAGGCGACTGCCGGTTTCCCCCGGGTGGGTCAGTCTGGGGGTGCCGTCTACGTGAAGCAGAGGCCAAAGAGGTGTGTTGCCTCTGCCGGGGGGCCTTAAAAGTCCAAACACCCAGCATCGGCTCAACCCCCAGGATCCCCTTTTCCCCAGACACGGCTAAGCCGCGCACGGCTACACGCGGCAGAGTCCAACCCTCGTGTGCTCGGGTACGTGGTGTCGCAACGCACCAAACGCCTGCTTGCGCAGACGCCCCTGCGGGGACGCGCTTTGCTGGTTATGTTCACTGAAAGAACCTACAGGAAGACTTGGTCGCTGGGCCTTACGGCTCCAAGAATATTCGTATACTGTCACCTATAAATCTGGCCGACTACACAAGGACGCTGACTGCCTGTCTCGCTACCCGGTCGACGAGCCTGACGACGCCGACAGTAGTAGCGCCAACGGCATTTTCTCTGTGTCTGCCTTCGCTAACATCGCCGATGAGCAGTACCGAGACCTATCGCTTCGAGCACTTATCGAGCGTCTGCGCTCTACACCTACCGACGCATCCGTTCGCCGATATGTCGTCCAGGGCGGCATTCAGTATCGAAGGAACTTCCTCCCTGACGGCTCCGATCTTCTTCTTATCGTGCCAAAACGGCTACGACAGACTGTGCTCTTTGAGATGCATGACGCACCCACTGCAGGACATCTTGGGGTAACCGCACGTACGACCGCGTCCGCCGCCGCTTCTATTGGCTTGGTCTCGCTCGCTCCGTTCGACGCTATGTTGCTGCCTGTGATCCCTGCCAGCGTCGGAAAACACCTCAGGTGCTACCTGCCGGTCATCTCCAGCCGATCACCATACCTGTGGAACCGTTCTCTCGTGTTGGATTAGACCTGCTCGGTCCCTTTCCCACGTCATCCTCTGGGAACAAATGGGTAGCCGTCGCGACTGATTACGCCACCCGATACGCTATCACTCGGGCTCTCCCTACCAGTTGCGCCACTGACGTCGCGGACTTTCTCTTGCGTGACATTACCTTGCTTCATCATGGCGCCCCGCGACAGCTGCTTACTGACCGTGGTCGAAACTTCCTCTCGAAAGTTATCGCTGACATTGTGCGTTCCTGCTCCATTCAACACAAACTGACTACCTCATACCATCCTCAAACCAATGGCCTGATAGAGCGGTTAAACCGTAGTCTTGCCGATATGCTGTCCAAGTACGTTTCCAAAGACCACCACGACTGGGACATTGCCCTTCCTTACGTAACATTTGCGCACAATTCTTCCCGGCACGACACCGCCGGATTTTCTCCATTTTATCTACTGTACGGTCGCGAACCTACCTTGCCCCCAGACACGGCACTTCCTCCTGCTGCGATCTCAACAAGCGAGTATGCGCGCGACGCCATCGCCCTCGCCGACCATGCACGCCAGCTTGCCCGTGCTCGACTGACGGCCTCACAAACCACTCAGCAGTGTCAGTACAACGCCCGCCATCGTGACGTACAGTTTTCGCCTGGTGCGCTCGTGCTCCTGTGGTCGCCTTCTGGTCAGGTCGGACTTTCAGAGAAGCTCCTTTCGCGATACACAGGGCCCTACCGCGTTCTGCGCCAGGTGACGCCTGTGACTTACGAAATTGCTCCTGTGGGTTCAACCTCGTCCTTTCCTCTAGCATCTAGTGATGTCGTGCATGTCAGTAGGCTCAAGGCCTACTACACTGCTTCCGAGTCCGATCTTTAGTCGCTTCGGGACGGCGCTTTTGCAGCCGGGGGTAGTGCTACGGAACAATATGTGCGATCAGGAAAAGGCGAGCAGTGTGAAGACGACGACGACGATTAGAAGCTAGCGCGGGCTGTTGCGTCTTGGCCAAGCGCAGCGTATTTTCCTGCAAATATACTTCTACATAGCTTTTCGTCTGCGTCTTCCTACGTAACAATATATTCATTTTCGATGATGGCCTGACATAGCGTTTCTATGTAGACACAAAACAGGAGTGGATTGAGTGGACAACCCTGGCGAACGGAGTGCTTCACGTTAATGGGGGCCGCCAACGTCCGATTAACTATAAGTCTGGTATAGCAGCTCCGGTACGCCATGGTCACCTCCTCAGTGATTATGTGGCCAAAATTAACGTGTTCAAGAATGGTAAGCAATATCTCGTGAGAAACACAATCAAACGTTTCTCCAAGTCTAGCTGGAGGATCGCTACTGCATCACACATGGCGTCACAACACTCCAGCACAAACTTCATCTTATGGATGTTAGTGAAAATTGTTCTTCCACGAATACCACACGTCTGGTGTGGGCCGACTACTTCCTTAATAATTGACTGCACACGCCGTGCCAGCACCTTCATCAATATTTTGTAGTCGCAGTTAGTAAGCGCTATGGGTCTGCAGGGGGAAAGTTGCTTGAGCTTTTCGGTCTCTTCTGTTTTCGGTATTAATACTGTATGGGACTGGCCAAAGGATGGTGGAAGCATTTTCAGTTCGTATGCTTCATTAAAAACGGCTGTTAAGATGGGAGCTAGGTGGCCTTTAAACGATTTGTACCAAGCGGCACAAAGACCGTCAGGTCCTGGCGACTTGCCAGGATTCAGGTCTTCGATGGCCTTCATCACTTCATGTTCTGTTAAAGATCGTTCTAAGGTTTCTTTAACTTCGCTCGACAGCTGAGGCATTCGTTGCAAAAATAAATTCATCACATCTTGCATCTTGACAGGCCTGTATGCAAAAAGTTTTATGTAATGCTCAAAGAAAGCACGCCCTATATTATTGTTATCCGTTAATACCACCCCTTCATATTCGATAGCCTCAATCTGCTTACGTCTCGAGTGCTTTTTTTCTAGTCCCATCGCTCTTTTCGTTGGCGTTTCCCCGCAGAATAGCCTTTCTGCTCTTGCGCGCACGAGCGCACCCCGGAAGCGCTCTTCGTCGAACACCTCGAGCTTCTTAACAGCGCGCATATCTTCTTGATACGTGCCCGGTTGCGTGCATTCGAGCTTGGCGAATTTATTCAATAATAATTTTAAATCCTTTTCTCTGGCCTTTGCTTCATATCGGAGTATGCCACTTCTTTCAATTGCCTTCACTTTAATGGTTTGTTTCAGCAACTCCCATTCCTCACCAAGCCTCATAGAACTGTCCGTTCCAAAATAATTCAGAGCAGCCACTACCTTTTCGTTGAAGGTTTCATCCCGTAGCAGTTCTGCATTCATTTTCCAGAGTTCCCAGACGAATTTGTTTTGTTCTTTCTTGCTGCCCACCCTGCATTTTACTAGGCAGTGGTCAGAATACGATATGGCGGTAACTGTATAGCATTGGCTTTTTCTACTAAATCATATGAAAGATACATACGGTTTAATCGCGCGTGACTTGTGCCCTGAAAGTGAGTACATCACGTCTCGGTCAGCCCTAAAACAGTCAGCGATATCTTCTAATTCCAATTCATGCATTATCCTCGCCAGGATGTCGCCGCTTTTGTCATAAACTACGCGTCGCGTAGACCTATCCTCGGCGTTCAATACGCAATTGAAATCCCCAACACAGGCTATCGTTTTTTGCACAGAGAAGTGATGCTTTAGGTTCAAAAAGAAAGTTGCCCTTGCTTGCACCGTATTAGGTGCATAAATGTACAACACGCGCCATTGGACATCGCAAGAACTGAAATCACAAACGATAAGTCGACCGGAAGTGCACGAGAAGTAACCGTCTATAACCAGTCCTGGAAGCTTCCTCACGAACAACACACACCCCGCCGAAGTCCCTAAGGCGTGGCTCACTACCGTATAGTAGTTGTACGTGAACCTTTGCACCATGCTCCCGGTCTCCCCCTCGCCCTCTACCTTGCTTTCTTGCACTGCTAAAACGTCGAGGTTGTGGTCCACTAGCAGTCTATAAACCTGACTGTTTCCTTTTGGCGGCCAGACCTCAAACGTTTAGCGTGCCGAGGCTAAGCGACGGGTTGGTAGCCATTATTGATGAAAACCGGAGGGGAGAAGGCCCGGAACATGGTGCTAACCTTAACGTCTAGCTGACCGCTAGACGCCACCGTGGCCATCTGGTGGCCGTCGCCCGGGTGCGTCTTTGGTCGGCTTCGGGGTAAGCCTACGGTCAGCCTCCAGGTTCGGTTTAGGTTTGAGGGGGTGGAGCGCCTTCCGGGTAGCGTCTTAGCAGGCGGCGCCTCGGAGTCACCAGCGCCCTTTCCGCCGACTTTCTCCTCCTGCTGCAGGGACCTCTTGACCGGTGCCGATACGGATTCGACGCGGGCGATAGATGGGGTCGCGTTGTCTTCCTCTGCCTGAGTTGCCTCCGTAGCTAGCTGGAGGCTCTCATTTTCTTGCGGGGCCGTCCCCACGCACTCGAGTGTAGCTGCTGGCTCCTTGGGGGGAGGTACATTGTTCCACCCTCCTTCGGTCGGTGTGGTCGTCCCGCTCATTTCGGCCGCCACGTTGCTGTTTGCAGCTCCCTTGGCCGCTTCCTCCGCCTCGGTCACGGCCATCATATGTTCTGAGCCTGACGGCTCCCTCTGCGCTGAGCCCGCGGCTACTGCGTAAGAACGTACACAGTCCGCGTCGTTGTGTCCGAAAAGCCTGCACCGGGAAGAACGGGGAACCTTACATTCTCGTCGAATGTGGCCAGATTCCCGGCAGCGCAGGCACTGCATGGGGCGACCTGGGGCTACCACCAGCGCAAGCTCGCCGGCGACGCGGATCTGGTCGGGCAGGTCGTCAACTTTCCTCCCAGTCTTGAGCTGCAGCAGCACTGCTCGGGTGGTAGAGCCCTTGTCGGAAACGCTATCCACTCGCCAGCGCTCCCGGGTCACTTCAGTCACTTTGCCAAAGGAAGCCAGCGCGGTCTTCACGTCTTCGTCATCCACCCGATGCAGAAGCCAGTGGATACGTAGCTTCACCTGTTGTTCCTTGGGGTCGATCACCAGGCAGCGACGCCCCTTCACCTGCAGCTCCTTGAGTGCCTCCAGCTTTTGGGCAGCCTCGGCTGTCTTCATCGTCACCGCCCATACATGGTTGATTTTGGTATGCTCCAAGGGCGACGAGGCCAGAGAGCATACCAACAGCTTGAAGCGCGTCTCGAAAATCTTCTACACGAAACGGGCGAACACGAGCGTCGCCATGCAAAAAAACTGTGTTTGAAACATTACGTCCTGTAGGTATCCGAGGCAAAATTATCTGGTAATCCTTATCTTCTTCTGTCGAAAGCCTGTTGCCGCGGATAACAGCCGCATATGCCGGTCCATTGGAGCCCATGATCCCGCGATCCGTCCAGCTCGGGAGCCGGAAGCAGAAATGCGGACGCAAATCGTTGCGCTCGTCCTCTTGTTTTTGTGAGCACGACTAGCACGCACGCATGGAGCGAACAACCACAACAAACGGAGGAATCCACGTACAGAGGGCAAAATGCATGTCTAGAACGACCGAACTGCGTGCTCCGGGCCGCTCGGAGCTACGTGCGCGACATCTAGCGATAACGCCTGGTTCGAGACGGGCGGAGTGTCGGCATGCGCGGCCAAGCTGATAGCACTGCCTGTCTTTTCGGGGCTCGCAGGCTGCTGCGGCTTTACCTTCTGCTTCAGTCGTCAGAAGCGCTGATGTGCGCTGCCAGTCTGCGAAAGCGCATACGCGGCGGAGCGCACGCCACTGGCTTCTCTTTTTTTTTTTACTTTCTTTTTGTGCACTATCAAAGCTCTGGCAGGGAGCATTTCACCGCATCATTCACGCGCCGGTGTACTGCATCGTCATCCTAGCCGCGAGCCTTATATCAGTGATCGAGGTTTGGCAGGCTGCATTTGCCGGCAAATGCCAAAATCGGCATGCCGTTACTGAAAGCATACTTGGACCTTAAGTGTGGCGTATACACAAGATCAGATATGCGATAACCTGAATAAAGTTTTCATCCCTACAAGTGAACAGACGAGATGCGTAAAGGCATCGACGATGGCGCCGCGACTCACAGTAGACCAAAGGAAAGCCATCACAGAGATGGGCCGGACAATGACCCAAAGAGCTATAGCTCAAGCTACTGGGGCCCTTTAGCCACAGTCAACAGAGTACTGGAGGCATTCCACAAAGAAGGCCGACTTAAGGATGCTGCGCGCGGCCGGCCACCAAGAGCGACGACGGAAGAAGAAGACAGGCTTGTTGTCGCAGGAGCAGCAGATGATCCGTTCCTCAGCGCCAGGGAGCTTCGTGACATGTTCGCTTTGAACGTATCCACTCAGACAATCAGGAGCAGGCTTCATGCAGCAGGTGTGAAAAGTAGAATAGCTGCGCAGAAGACACAACTGAGACAAGCGGATCGGGACACGCGCCTGGAATTCGCGTCTGTGGTGGAAGACTGGACCCCAGACAATTGGAGAGCAGTCGTCTTCAGCGACGAAGCCACTTTTTGCACGCGCTGGGACCAGCAGAAGCGGGTGTGGCGGCCGGAAAAAGCACGGTAGGACTGTAGTCTGTTTCAATGTGCTCGCACGTCTGAGAATATACCCGGAGTTTTTTTTTAGGCTGTCAAATTTATATTTTAAAACCAGTGAAAGGTAGGTGAGTGCAGTCTGAGTTGTTAAACTGTACAGCACGGTGGGCATTATGTAGGCAATAGAGATGAAACACGCGTAAAGAAATTAAATTAGTATATTTTATTTTCGGCTTCAGGGCGAAACAATAAATCGCAAAATTAAAGGTCGTGAATGCATAATGCGAGCTCAGTTCTTACGTTTTCGGAATCGGCAATGTTTTTTGAAGTATAGAACATCAAAATCACACTTTTAAATGTTCGTTAGGTTACCTTTTCTGCATGGCACACCCACAAAATTGTATCCTTAAGCTAAGATGTGGCGAATTTTAAAACAGCGTGTGTATTTTATCATATAAAAGATGTGTGATTGATTTCGGGTATTATACTGTGCGCTGCGACGCCATATTAAAAATCTACAATGCTGGAAAGCCAGCTTAACGAGCTCGTGAACGGACATTTTGACGCTCCATATTTTGAACCATAATGGGCTTCAATCTCTTTAATGCGTTGCACTCTCGTCGTTTCCAGTCCTTCACTGCTACCACATCAGGTATCATTAGCTCTGATGGCAATTTGATTCCTCTAATAAAACCGGATTTCCCTACCACCATGCAGGGACGAAGAAAAATACATTTGGAATGTGCGCAGCAGCGGCCGTGTTTGTCAGCGTGTGGGGAGCCATCAGCTACGATGGACTAGGACCCCTGTACCGCATTCCTGGGCGTATGACGGCAGAAGTCTACGCGGAGGTGGCAGAAACGGTCCTCTTGCCTTATGTGCTTGATGGGCCGTTTCCGGATGGGCTCTATCACTTTCAACAAGATCGAGCTTCTGTGCACTCAGCCAAGACTGTCCGAGACCTTTTTGAAAGGCTTGGCGTTATGACCCTTCCATGGCCTGCAAGAAGCCCTGACCTTAACATTTAGAAAACGTGTGGGGACTGATGAAGAAAAGCCTATCCAAGAAATCGGGACTCTCCAATTGCAATCCGGACGGGCTATGGGAAGCCATTGAAAAGGAGTGGGTACACCTCCGCAATGACCGCGCTCTCGTCGACTCCCTCTACGAGTCACTGCCGAAGAGGGTTGAGATCCTAAAGAAATCTGGGGGAGGCCCTATTCGCTATTATTTTGTCCTCTCCATCCCCTAATAAACAGTAAACTTGTGGAAAAAATAAAAGAACGTGAAATGAGAAGCCAGCAATCTGTTTTCTTTAATGACCAAAGAAGAACAGTGAAATAAAGACAAACCCGCCGCTTACACTTACTTCGCGGCACCTTTAATACTAATTTGCCTTCCTGCAATTGCCGAAGAACGAAAACTGCCAAACCTCGATCACTGATATAAGGCTCGCGGCTAGGGTGACGATGCAGTACACCGGCGCGTGAATGATGCGGTGAAATGCTCCCTGCCAGAGCTTTGATAGTGCACAAAAAGAAAGTAAAAAAAAAGACAAGCCAGTGGCGTGCGCTCCGCCGCGTATGCGCTTTCGCAGACTGGCAGCGCACATCAGCGCTTCTGACGACTGAAGCAGAAGGTAAAGCCGCAGCAGCCTGCGAGCCCCGAAAAGACAGGCAGTGCTATCAGCTTGGCCGCGCATGCCGACACTCCGCCCGTCTCGAACCAGGCGTTATCGCTAGATGTCGCGCACGTAGCTCCGAGCGGCCGGGAGCACGCAGTTCGGTCGTTCTAGACATGCATTTTGCCCTCTGTACACGACGTGTGCTTGTATTGTCCACGGAAAGACTGCCGCGTATGTGCTGTAGCAATACGTTCGGCGAATGCACATTGCACGATACAGTTGCAGTCATAAACATAGCATCCCTGCCATTGGCCATACCATGCGGATTCTTCTTCCGGCAGCCGAGCTGAACGGACGCAGGATGGCAGGCCTTTCAGGGGTGGCTACAGCGGAACTTTTAGGCCGCGGTAAGAGGTCTTTTGACGTTGAGAATGATTATGAAGTTTTATTGCCGTACCTTCCTACAGGACGAGTTGTTTTGAATACTGTTTTTTACATGCTGACGTCCGTTCCCGGCCATATCGAGTGGAAGAATTCCGCGACACACTGGCTCGTCTGACGCTGCTCCCCGAGGTTGTTGCCTTAGGGGCGTACCGTATGAGCCATATGTGGGCGGTGACGTTCAAGAATATGGATGCTGTGAAAAGGATCCTTGGCGTTGGTCACCTCAAGGTGAAAAATTCTCGCTGCCTCGTCATCGATCCAGCAAACCAAGATGTGCGGATAAAGTTACACTGGCTGCTGCACAATGCACTCGACGAAAACTTGAAACGTACATTAGCGCCGTACGGCCAAGTGACGGAAGTCAGCAGGGAGCGGTGGCGGGTGCACGGCGTGGCCGACAAGGGCTCAACGACCCGTCTGGTAACGCTCAGGTTGAAGGTGGGCCTTAAAATTGACGACCTTCCTCACCAAGTGAACGTGAGCGGCGAGCAAGCCCTTGTTGTTGTGCCGGGAAGAGCGCCCATTTGTCTACGTTGCAAAGGGAAAGGGCACATTCGTCGCGACTGCCGAGTGCCGCGTTGTGGTGGCTGCCGGAGGTTCGATCACGAGGAGCACGACTGCACGCTTTCCTATGCCAGCGTCACCGGGCCCGTGGATAGGGGCGACGCGTCCGAGCTGCTCCTGGACGAGGTTGACGCTGAAGACGCAGCCAGGCCGGGCGACAGAGGGTCTGACAAAGTGCTGGTGACACGTTCGGCCACACTAAAAGGGCCGAACGCGACAACGGGGCAAGAGCCCCCAGAACAGCCGTCGGAGCTACAACCTCGGAATGCAACGGCCTCAGAGAGACCAGAATCGTGTGAAACTTCTGCCAAGGAAACAGAGTTTACAGCTGGACAGGAGAACATGGACGACAGCGAGAGCGCAGTCGGCGGCCTGGCCGGCAAGCGCCCTTGGGACGAAAGTAGGGACGAGACAAGTGCTCCCGATGGCGGCGAGGGTGGAGAACCGCCGACGAAGACAACGGGGCTTTCGCCTTTCCGCTCCCTATACAATGCATGTGTCAGCCATTCTCATGGTACATATGGTGGCTGCTTGCTTTTTATGAAGAACAGCATTGGTATTGTAGTAGAGTGTTTGCATATTGGGACGATTGATTGTGATATTTCTTTTTCTGGCGCGAATTGGCGGATTGTTTGTGTATATGTACCAAATAGGGAGCAAGAACGCAAAATTCTTTTCGAAAACCTTGAAGTGAACCTGTCGTGTGATAAGACAATTATTCTTCTCGGAGATTTCAACTGCGTTTGCACTCCCGAAGATAGGGCAAGCAAAGCGCCGGTGTGTGATTATAGTGCCTTATTTTTGAATGCAATGGTTCGCGAGCGAGAGTTAGATGACGTAGGATGTGTGCTGTCTCAGGGCACGCAGTTCACACATTACCAGCTTAGCAGTCAGGCGAGGCTTGACAGAGCTTACGTGTCTATTGCGTTACTTCCCATGTGCCGAGATTATAGAGTGAAGCACGTTTCTTTCAGCGACCATAGCCTAGTCATGTTCACCATCAATAAGAAAGAAAAGCAAAGGTTTAGCTGGGACCTATGGAAATTGAACGACAAGCTACTTGATGATGACACGTTTGTAGAGAACGTTAAAACTGAATTAGAAGAAGCATTCGAGTGTAACATGGGCAGTTTATTTCATACATGGGAGTGTTTTAAAGAAAAAGTAAAAATGAAAGCGATTGAAAGAGCATCTTGTATAAAACACCGCGAAATGAAAGAAGAAAAGCAGTTGCAGTGCCAGTTAGATTTTTTACTCTGTCAAGAATGTGTGCAACCGGGCATGCGCAGTAAAGAAATCAAATATGTGGAAGGAAAGTTGGAGACTAGACGTGGAGAGATATAAGGGAGCTGTGGTGCGCGCACGCGCCGAAAGGCTTTGGTGAGGCGAGATGCCCACTAAACGTGCGCTGGCAGACGAGAAGAGCTACGCGACTAAAAACGAAATCAAGGCGATAGTATATCAAAACGTCGTCACAAATGATAAAGCAATAATTGAACAAGCGTTTGTGGAATATTATCGCGAATGATTAGGAAGCATGAAACAGGGCAGTAGCACATTCAAGGATGAATTCCTATCACTTATGCCGCAACTCGACGATGATGTAAAAGCAGGCTTACAGGCACCTATCACCGTCAATGAAATTGAAAAATCGATTGAAAAAATGACCTCCGGAAAGGCACCTGGTCCAGATGGCCGAAGCGCAGCATTCTATATGTTTAAAAGCCCTGTGGCAGAAGCCTTATGTGACGTTTTGCAGGAGGCGTACGAAAAGAAAGAATTACCAACTTCCTTCCGCAGATCACACATTGTGTTGATTCCCAAAACAGAAGATCCCACAAAACAGCAGTTTATCGGATCATATCGGCCGATAACCTTAACCAATGTTGATTATAAGCTTTTTATGGGTGTGTAGGCCAGGCGACTTCAAACTGTTATTAAAGAAATCGTAGGGCCCCATCAGACCTGCGGCATCAAAGGCAGATCTATAACGACGAATATTCACATTGCAAGGAATATTTTAGAATGTTGTGAAGATTTTGAGAGTAAGGTAGCGATGCTAAAAATCGATCTCGAGAAGGCTTTTGACCGCGTGAGTCACTAGATCCTTTTGTGCATTCTCGTCTGCGTCAAACTAGGATCTGTAGTTCTGGAGGGGGTACGAATGGCGTACACTGGATGCACTACGAGGATTGTAGTTAACAAACAGCTAAGCGAAAGCATTCAGGTATTATCAGGCGTAAAACAAGGATGTCCTGCGTCAGCACTACTTTTCGCTTTCTATTTAGAACCTCTTTGTCAAAAAGTGCTTATGAATGAACAAATTCGTGGTTTCCGCTTGATGACCGCGGAAGTCAAAGTGCTTAGTTATGCAGATGATATCGCGGTGTTCTGTGATGATCAAGAAAGTGTCAGAGTGGCAATAAATCATGTCAAGACATTCTGTGAGTGCACCGGTAGTAGAATTACCTGGAATAAATGCCTCGGTATCTGGCATGGAAATTGGCGAATTACACCCTCATTGTTCGAAAATATCACATGCACGGTGATGCCTGATAAGTATCTAGGTGTACCGCTCCATCACTACCGGGACACAACAGAATATTCGAAGAACGAAACGCAGCAACTACGCGAGAAGACCAAAAAAAATTGGGTGGTCGAGAATTTTCAATGTTTAGGCGCTCAACTGTGTGCAACATATTTCTTCTTTCGCGAGTGTGGTACGTTCTTCAAGTGTTATCTATGACACGTAATGCAGTTCAAAAGCTATACAGAGTGATGGCAGTATTTGTTTGGGGTTCTACGTGGGAAAGAACCAGTCGCACAAATTTGTTTCGATCTGTGCGCAGTGGGGGCTTGGCCTAGTCCACCTGTTCTTGCGGCAGATCGTGGCTAGATTTATTTTCTTACGCGATCAAAGCGATTTCTTCCTGAGAACAATGTTACAAGTGCGATTGTCAAATTATTTCCCAGAATTCATTGTTTCAATGGTCAATGTCGAACAAAGAAGGCCAAGGGGTTATATGCGTGAAATCGTAGGTGCTTTTGAAATCCTTAAAGTACGCTTTACGATGGAATATCTCTCAGAGGTTACGCGTAAGAAATTATACAAAGATCTTGTAGAAACCATGTTGCTATTGCCTGTATACCGATCACTGTACCCAAGAGGCCCAGGTGACAATGTGCTAGCTAGAGTTAAAAAGATGCCTGTACGACCATCAGTCAAAACGTTCTTTTTCAAGCTACACAGTGGCACACTCCCTACAAAACATTGGCTGCGACAAAAAGGCATTTTTGTTGCCTGGTCTGTACACTGCATCATCTGCAAAAAGCCAGAGACCGTTGAACACATATTTCTGGATTGTAGTGATGCCGTCTTTCTCT
This sequence comes from Dermacentor andersoni, assembly GCF_023375885.2. NCBI lineage: Eukaryota > Metazoa > Arthropoda > Arachnida > Ixodida > Ixodidae > Dermacentor > Dermacentor andersoni. Next base: position 197,808,542 of record NC_092817.1, on the reverse strand, counting down.
GGGACATCCTTCAGAGGACCTTGAAGAAAGACTTGCCCATTACACCGTATGGCATTCGTTTTTTGCCTGTCAAGAACGTAGGGGGTGTGCCCTACGACATGTTCATGGCACTAGTACTCCACAGCGTGTGGCGGACGCGGATGGCCGTGCGCAACGAGGAATTGAATTCGCGAGCGGCACGAGCGTATTTCATTGAGAGTGTAGAATAGTTGAGAGAAGTGTACAAAGTTCAAACTGAAAAGCCTGAGTGGTACCCCCTTTTAGGGGAATGTCTATATTGAAGCGACTGCGTTTTTAACCCCTCACGTGCTGAATGTAATATGACAGCACTTTTATATGTGACATTGCACTGTATACAATTGTGGTATATGCCAAGCAGGCAATCAAGAAAAAAAAAATCGGCCATACCATGCTGAATACGCCGGTTCTCGTCCGATCTCCGAAGCTAAGCAGCATTGGGCTCGGTCAGTACTTGGGAGGAAGACCACCTGGGAACACCGAGTGCTGATGGCACCCTTCTTTTTGCTTTTTTTATTGCGTGCTTCTGTGACTTCTTTTTCTTTTACACTCACGTGTGTGTGGTTACATTTACTGTTACGTTCAACTAGAGCAGTCTGCTGGTAGAGCCAACGTCGAAGTGAAAAAACATGCAGGCCACTAGGCGATTGTACGCGAAGTGACGGTAGTAACCGGTATAAGTAATGGTGCTAAATTTAGTCGCACAAACTTCTAACCGTTTACCGATTACACCCGCATACAGCTCAATGACAATCAATAAATTGGCACATTGCTATCGCCAAACGTGGGCTGCAGCGGACGCAAATCGTTGCGCTCGCCCTCTTGCTTTTGTGAGCACGACTAGCACGCACGCATGCAGCGAACAACCACAACAAATGGAGGAATCCATAGAGTTAGTAGAACAACTCTAGAGGAAAAGCTGGGCCGGAAAAGTGGGAACCTCTAGGGCGCCGCCCTGTTGCTGCCGGTCAATGTGGCCAGCGCAGTTGCTATTGAAAGAGCTGAAAACAAGTACAAGTTATTTTATGCTTTGTCATTTAAAAACGCATATTTGATGGCTTTATGAAGGTGATGCGCTCATAATAAGTTTACAGAATGCGCTTGCTAAGTGCATGAGTTATGTAAATTATGATGTACGCATTCATGCAATAAAGGATGACGCGAGTTTCGGTTTCGAATCCCTTTTGTTTGTGTTTTCGTGTGCCTGGTAGTTTCGTTTGTTACAGTTTAGGTTTGACGTGTGATCGCGCGACATCGGTTGACGCGATGGCACCTTCGTGTCTTTTGTGCAAGACCAAAGCCCTGAAAGGCTCTGGCATCTCTCTTCACATGTGAGTAAACAAGTGTATCTTCTTGTTGAATACCACGCGAGTAGACAGCTCTCGTGATGTATCGCAATCGTTTATATTTGAGAAGCATCGCAGTACAGCACTTTTTTGTTACCTGTTGCTTTGTCTGCGAAGTACAAAGAAAAGACAATGAACACGCTGAGCGGCGTTCTTATTTGCAGGTTTCCTTTCAGTACTAGGGAATTGCCGAACAGGTGGATCACTGCAGCCGGAGTTGTACTTGCTAATCTAAAAGGAAGTCATCGAATCTGTTCATTGCACTTTGAAGCATCATACTTCTATAAAGGCCACAGTAGAAAGACATTGAAGCCTGATGCTGTGCCGAGTATTTCTGTGCCAGGAAGCAATCAACAGGCGAGTACGTAATGCCGATGAGATCGAGTGCATGAACACATGTATTAACGGCGTAGGCGTTTTATTAACTGTGCAATATTTTCAACTCTTTGTTGCATGAAATTTCATGTGACATATGTTGTTCTGTCACAAAGGTATGCAGGGAACCGTTTGCTTGATCGACTCCGGGCCTGTGGCACCGTTCACTTGCAATTGATGCCGAGTCTGTTGCATGCGTATCCATAAACTGGCTCATCATATATCACTACCAGCATCTTCAAATTTTATTTTTCAGACAACATGCACATACATAATACTGACAAACTAAAATACCACTAGATAAGCAGCTGGTGCACAAATTTTGGATGGGTAGACTCACAGTTAAAATAAATAGATCACGCAGGCAAATCCAGCTCCTTTCCCTTAGATCAGCCTACAAGGGGTATGAAAAAATATTTTCCTCGCACACCAATTATTTTCATGTAAAAGCAAGTGGACCCACCACATTAGTGTGTCAATGTATATGTTTTACATCATACTAAAATTTGCTTTAATTTACCAAGTGGCATGAATTATTTTGTGGCTCATTCAGTCCAATTGCACTGCACACTGCATTAATCAATCTTCTGGTGGATCATTGCAAATGTTGAATTAAATATATTTTCCTGTTGTTATGGGGTTGACATACAATGACAAGCCCTTCTGTGTGCGCCAAAGGTAAAATTTAAGCTCTAGATAAAGACGTTTGTAGTCAGAAACAATAAGCAAAAACGGTGAATGCACAATATTGGAGGTGCGTGGTACAGAAATTACGCGAAGTATCCAATGATTTTTTTAAAGAAAGAATGGCATTTCAATTAAAATGCAAGACTCTATAATGGAGGTCAAGCAAGTCATTTAGGTAGACTACAATGAGATTATGCGGGTAATGGGAACGTGCACAATGAGTCAGAAAATTTGTTTTTCTGCAAAATGAAAGTTGATGACTGTTGTGACATGAAGTCAATTTAGCATCATGGGAGCTGCGTGATAAATTCAGAATGAAACCAAAAATAAGCCACGCATAAAAAGGAAAAATTTAATGATGTTCTCTCCACACTAGAGTGAATAAAAATATAGATCACATCTGTACATATCAGACACCTTGTGAAACAATAAAGGAAGAATTCAATTTAAAGCTATGGCACGTGCCACATAGATGAGGGAGGCCTTGCACGAATAGTGATGCAGACAAGGATAATTGTTAATATTTTTCGCTACCACTTCAAATGCTTCCACCAAGTGTTACAGTGCTGGACACAGCCATACCAAGGATCTCACAGCAGCACCTGCAGGTAAAAGGCAAAAATCAGTTAGAGTGCCTGTGTATACTTGAAAACCTTTAGGCAAGAACAGTGCAAGCAGTCATAAAAACTGCATTTATTTCCACAGTTCCCCATTTTAATGCCCTTTTCTACTCACTTAGACGATACCTACACCTCACAACCACAGCTCCCTTGCGGAAAGTCCATCAACAAGGACGCCGCGCAGGCACATGCAGGTAAGAGGCAAGAAGCAATGGCACTCGTGCAGACGTTCACCCAATTTCTTTCTTTTGCTTATGCTTAGGCAGCCAGCACGCCTCCAGCAGCCACCTTGGCGGCGGGTGTGTCACCCATGTCACCAAGGAGGCATTTGAGGGTAAGCCACAGGCAATGAAAACAGCCACTTCTCCAAGTAAGCGATGCTCTTTCTCTCAGATGACTCCTACACCTCGTCGCGGCAGCTCCCTTGCGGACAGTCCATCAACAAGAACGCCACGCAGGCACATGCAGGTAAGATGCAAGAAGCAATGGCAGTGGTGCTGACATTCACCTAATTTCTTTCTTTTGCTTATGCTTAGGCAGCCAGCGCGCCTCAAGCAAGCGCCTTGGCAGCGGGCTTGTCACCCATGTCGCCAAGGAGGCATTTGAGGGTAAGCCACAGGCAATGAAAAAAGCCACTTCTCCATGTAAGCGATGTTCTTTCTCCCAGATGACTCCTACGCCTCGTCGCGGCAGCTCCCTTGTGGAAAGTCCACCAACAAGGACGCCGCGCAGGCACATGCAGGTAAGAGGCAAGAAGCAATGGCACCGGGGCTGACAGTGCTCGCTTTTTTTTAAAATCTATTATGCTGCAAATATATCTGAAAATTTCACAGAACCTGCAGATAGGTTGCCGTTGAAAATACTGTAGCTTTATGCAGTATTCTCATTACAACACGTTCTCTGATGTGCAGTATTTATCCTTGCAACAGCAATTTAGCTCGTAATATTAGCTGTATAGTGCAAACACAATGTTAGATGTCCTACATCCCAAATGTTGCACCTATACCTATACTGGTAAAACCTCTTTCATTACAGACAGCAGCATCTTCTCAGCACCTCGGAGGGAGTCATAATCACATGTATTCCACTTTGCAGTCACCAAGGACAAAGCTTCTGGAAACAAGCAAGACACTGTCTGAAACAAGACGAAAGCTGAAAAAAACAAAACATAACCTCAAAAAGAAGAGAGAAAAAATAGCGACCCTTAAGGGACTTATCAGTGAGATGAAAGAAAAGCAGCTGCTCTCTCCGGAAGGGGAGCTGGTACTGGAGTCATTTGGTGAGCTACCGAAGGAACTAATTAAAAATTGGAGCACCAACATCAGCCGAGCACGAGGTCGAAGGCGCTACAGTGAAAAACTTCGCAAGTTTGTAGTAACGTTGTGCTACCATTCACCCAGTGCCTATAATTACGTCTCAAGCATATTCTGCATGCCTAGCAAACAGACAATCCGCACATGGCTGAAAGTAGTTGATGCTTGGCCAGGGTTTACCCACGAAGCCCTTGAACACTTGAAAATATCCTTCGAAGAAAAGAGTGGAAGGGAGAAACTCTGCTGTGTAATGGTAGATGGCATGAGCATAAGAAAAAAATGTGATGTTGATACTGCAAGTGGCCGGCTGATAGGCTACGTTGACTTGGGCAATGGCCAGACCCCGATTGATACAGATGGCACAAGCCTAGCTGGAGACGCACTTGTTTTGACGGCAGTGGGAGTTGCTTCCCCATGGAAAATGCCATTTGCTTACTTTCTTAATAACGGACTCAGTGGAGAAGTGCCAAAGAACATTATTATTGAGGCCATTGTTCAGCTCACGGAATGTTCACTCGATGTAGTTGCCATCATGTGTGATGCCCTTGCTGCAAATGTTGCAATGGCAAAACTGCAGGGCTGCCGTGTCCATGAAACCAGCAGCAACTCCTTCAAGACATCCTTCACCCACCCTGTGGAGCCGTCAAAAGAAGTGTCAATTGTATTTGATGCAGCACATCGCCTCAAACTGCTCAGAAATATTCTTGGAGACAAGAAAGTTCTGCAAAGCGCCAAATACGGAGTATGCATAATGTATCTGGTGAACTATTGTGAAGTCTAACATATAAATTCTATTTTACAGAAAATTGAATGGGGCTACATTGAAAAACTTCAAGACCTTCAAAAAGCTGAAGGCCTTCGGGCAGCCAACAAGCTCAGAAGGGCCCATATTGAGTATTATCAGCAGATAATGAAAGTCCGGCTGGCTACACAAACATTGAGTTGGTCGGTCAGCAGAAGCCTGGAGCTGGCACAGCAACTAAACTTGCAGCAGTTTAAGGGGTCTGAGGGAACATCAAAGTTTGTTGCTGATGTCGATCGGCGAGTCATAATGCAAGCCTATGCTACTGTCACGTGGTGGTGACGTTAAGAACACAGTAGCAATACTGTGAAAGGCAAAACTAGATTTTATTGGGCGAACCTGTGCCCACAAGACAGGCTACACTTATAGCACAACGAAAGCGGCGAACACAGTCGGCGATCGTCGAAAATCTGATCAGCGGGTCAAGCGCGTCGGCTTTCATACAGAATCGTCGAATGTTCCAGACTAATCGTTGGGACCCGCGTGCCTTCCACAAAGTTCTACACCATTCGCGTCAGGAGAATAAATCAGATAACACAAGGTGCGGTGACAACAGACTGCGGATAGAAGCATCGATAACTTTCCAGAAACTTCGGATACATGCAGGCGCGTCCCGCGCTGTGCGATAACATTTGTTAGGCGGTTAAATGTGGTCGCCCGATAAAGATAAGTACACGTGTCAATACCCCCCCTCTTAAAAAGCATCGTCCCGATGCTACAAATATAAGAGAGCAAAACAAAATGACACTTATTAAACATAAGTAACAAAACAACGAAAAGAAATCAAGTCCAAAGGTCATTTACGCGAGGTCCCAAAGTTCGTCAACGCTGGTGGTATGGCTTGAGTCGCACAACGTGGACAATTTCAGGTCGTGAGCGGCGCCGCTGTGACAGCGAAATGCCGTCTGGCACGACCTCATAGTCCAGTGCGCCAATACGTCGGACGATCTTGTACGATCCGAAATAGCGACGCAAGAGCTTCTCGCTCAGTCCTCGTCGGCGTATAGGGGTCCAAACCCAAACACGGTCACCGGGCTGGTACTCGACAAAGCGTCGTCGGAGGTTGTAGTGTCGGCTGTCGGTCGTCTGCTGGTTCTTGATCCGCAGGCGGGCGAGCTGTCGGGCTTCTTCGGCGCGCTGGAGATAGCTAGCGACATCAAGATTTTCCTCGTCAGTGACGTGCGGCAGCATGGCGTCGAGCGTCGTCGTCGGATTCCTGCCGTAAACCAGCTTAAACGGCGTGATCTGTGTTGTTTCTTGCACCGCCGTGGTGTAAGCGAATGTTACGTACGGCAGGACGGCATCCCAGGTCTTGTGTTCGACGTCGACGTACATTGCTAGCATGTCGGTGAGGGTCTTGTTCAGGCGCTCCGTGAGACCATTCGTCTGCGGATGGTAGGCAGTTGTCCTCCTGTGACTTGTCTGGCTGTATTGCAGAATGGCTTGGGTGAGCTCTGCTGTAAATGCCGTTCCTCTGTCGGTGATGAGGACTTCTGGGGCACCATGTCGCAGCAGGATGTGCTCGACGAAAAATTTCGCCACTTCGGCTGCGCTACCTTTTGGTAGAGCTTTAGTTTCAGCGAAGCGGGTGAGGTAGTCCGTCGCCACGACTATCCACTTATTCCCGGATGTTGACGTCGGAAACGGCCCCAACAAATCCATCCCAATCTGCTGGAATGGTCGACAAGGAGGTTCGATCGGCTGTAGTAATCCTGCTGGCCTTGTCGGTGGTGTCTTGCGCCGCTGACAGTCTCGGCATGTCTTCACGTAACGGGCGACGTCGGCGGTGAGACGCGGCCAGTAATACCTTTCCTGTATCCTCGACAGCGTCCGGGAGAATCCGAGGTGCCCAGCGGTTGGGTCGTCGTGTAGGGCGTGGAGTACTTCTGGTCGCAGCGCTGACGGTACAACAAGAAGGTAGCTGGCGCGGACTGGTGAGAAGTTCTTCTTCACGAGCAGGTTGTTTTGTAGCGTGAACGAAGACAACCCGCGCTTAAATGCCCTAGGGACGACGTCGGTGTTCCCTTCCAAGTACTCGACGAGGTCTTTTAACTCCGGGTCTGCTCGCTGCTGTTTAGTGAAGTCTTCCGCGCTTATTATTCCAAGGAAGGCGTCGTCGTCCTCGTCGTCTTGCGGCGGGCGATCGATGGAGGCACGTGATAAGCAGTCGGCGTCGGAGTGTTTTCTTCCGGACTTGTATACTACCGTGACGTCATATTCTTGTAGTCTGAGGCTCCACCGGGCCAGCCGTCCTGAAGGGTCCTTTAAGTTAGCTAGCCAACACAACGCGTGATGGTCACTGACGACTTTGAATGGCCTGCCATAAAGATAAGGGCGAAATTTAGCTGTAGCCCAAACGATGGCGAGGCATTCCTTTTCGGTCGTAGAATAGTTGCCTTCCGGTTTTGACAGCGACCGGCTAGCGTAAGCTATCACCTGTTCGACTCCGTTTCTCCTCTGGACTAGAACGGCACCGAGGCCTAGGCTACTGGCGTCAGTGTGGATTTCAGTATCGGCGTGCTCGTCGAAGTGTACAAGTACCGGCGGCGACTGCATGCGTCGTTTGAGTTCTTGAAATGCGTCGGCCTGCGGCGTTTCCCACTTGAACTCGACATCACATTTCGTTAGATGTGTTAGCGGCTCCGCGATGCGTGAAAAGTCCTTGACAAAGCGCCTATAGTAGGCACACATGCCAAGGAATCTGCGCACTGCCTTCTTGTTGATGGGTTGCGGGAACTGTGCGATTGCAGCTGTCTTTTGCGCGTCTGGACGGACACCAGATTTGCCGATTACGTGGCCTAAGAATAGAAGCTCATCGTAAGCGAAGCGGCATTTTTCCGGCTTCAGAGTAAGCCCTGACGACTTGATGGCCCCTAGTACTGTCTCAAGCCGCTTGAGGTGATCGTCGAAATTTCCGGCGAAGACCACGACGTCATCCAAGTAAACGAGACAGGTCTGCCACTTCAATCCGGCTAAAACCGTGTCCATCACGCGCTGGAACGTTGCAGGCGCCGAGCACAGTCCAAATGGCATAACCTTGAATTCATAGAGGCCGTCTGGCGTGATGAAGGCGGTCTTTTCGCGATCCCTTTCGTCGACTTCTATTTTGCCAGTAGCCAGACTTGAGGTCCATCGATGAGAAGTATTTAGCATTGCAGAGCCGATCCAATGCGTCGTCTATCCGTGGGAGGGGGTATACGTCTTTCTTCGTGATTTTGTTCAGTCGAGGATAATCGACGGAGAAACGTAGGGTTCCGTCCTTTTTCTTCACTAAAACAACTGGAGACGCCCACGGGCTTTTCGACGGCTGGATGATGTCGTCGCGCAGCATTTCGTCGACTTGTTGTCTTATAGCATCGCGTTCTCGCGTCGAAACTCGTTAAGGGCTCTGGCGTAGTGGTCGAGCGCATTCTTCGGTTATTATGCGATGCTTTGCGACTGGTGTTTGTCGAATCCTCGATGACGTCGAAAAGCAGTCTTGATATCGTCGAAGCAGACTTCTGAGTTGTTGCTGCTTAATCACGGGGAGACTTGGATTTATGTCGAAGTCTGGCTCGTGAACTACGGTCGTGGGTCGTGCAACAGAATCCGAGAGGACAAAGGCATCGCTGGTTTCCTGAATTTCCTCGATGTATGCGATCGTCGTGCCCTTGTTGATGTGCTTGAAGTCCTGGCTGAAGTTTGTCAGCAACACTTTCGTGTGTCCTCCGTGCAGTCGAGCGATCCCTCTTGCGATGCAAATTTCACGGTCGAGCAGTAAACGTTGGTCGCCTTCGATGACGCCTTCTACGTCAGCCGGTGTTTCGGTGCCGACCGAAATAACAATGCTGGAGCGAGGGGGGATGCTCACTTGATCTTCGAGCACACTCAAGGCGCGGTGACTACCAGGGCTCTCCGGCGGTATCGCTTGATCTTCCGACAGCGTTATTGACTTCGACTTCAGGTCGATGATTGCGCCGTGTTGGTTCAGGATGTCCATGCCGAGAATGAAGTCTCGTGAACACTGTTGCAGGATAACGAAGGTGGCAGGGTAAGTCCGGTCATGAATGGTAATTCTTGCCGTGCAGATTCCACTCGGCGTGATGAGGTGTCCTCCAGCGGTCTGAATTAACGGGCCTTCCCATGCAATCTTAACTTTCTTCAATCGGGCTGCGATGGGTCCACTCATGACGGAGTAATCGGCTCCTGTGTCTACTAAGGCGGTAACTGCGTGGCCGTCGAGAAGCACGTCGAGGTCGGTGGTTCTTTGTCTTGCGTTACAGTTAGGCCTCGGCGTCGGATCACGGCTGCGTCGAGTTGACCTGTGGTTGGTACGTGGCGTCGTCAGGTGGTCTTTCGTCGGCGTCTTCGTCGGCGGCGGAGGATCTTCGTCAGTTCGACGCACAGCAACCGCACCTCCATCGGTTGCTGCTTTTAGTTTTCCGGATATGGGCTCGCTGACCGGCCCCGCGCTGGCCCATTGTATGGTCGGCGCTGCGGCGAGAGGTAGCGGCCTGGTGATGGCGAACGCGACGGTCGTCGAGAGCTCCGCTGAGTAGCGGCGAGGTAGTCCGCGATATCGCGAGGGCATTCACCTTGCTGCGGGCGCGGAGCGTTGACGGCGAAACCTCGCAGTCCCATCTCCCGGTATGGGCATCGGCGATACACATGGCCGGCTTCGCCGCAGTGGTAGCAGAGCGGGCGGTGGTCGGCGGCTCGCCAAATGTCCGTCTTCCTCACGTAGCTGCGCTGGGCGATGGGTGGGCGTGCTGGCGGCGGCGGTGGTGGACGACGGAATTGCGGCGTTGCAGGGCCCTGGCGCGGTCGCGGAGGGGGACCTTGACGGCGTGCGACGGCGGCGTAAGTCATCGCTTCTGGCTGGGGCTGCGGTACTTGTGAGTGCACCTCAGGAACACCAAGCGATCGGCGCGCCTCTTCTTTCGCGATGTCGGCGATCGAGGCCACTTGAGGCTGTGACGATGGCAAGACCTTGCGCAGTTCTTCGCGCACAATGGCCCTGATGGTCTCGCACAGATCGTCTGTGGCCAGTGATTGAATTCCGGCGTAGCTTGTCGGCTTTGTGCGTCGGTCGAATTGCCGGTTCCGCAATTCCAGTGTCTTCTCGATGCTCGTCGCCTCACGAAGAAACTCGTCGACGGTCTTCGGTGGGCTTCTTACTATTCCGGCGAAAAGTTCCACCTTTACACCTCGCATCAGTAGGCGTACTTTCTTCTCCTTACACATTTCTGGGTCGGCGTGGCGGAACAGACGGCTCATTTCCTCAGTGAAGATCGCGATCGTCTCTTTCGGCAGCTGCGTTCTGGTCTCCAGTAGAGCTTGGGCTCGCTCTTTTCGCACGACGCTTGTAAATGTTTGCAGGAATCCGCTTCGGAACAGATCCCACGTCGTCAAGGTGGCTTCTCGATTCTCGAACCACGTCCTGGCGGCGTCCTCCAATGCGAAATAGACATGACGCAGTTTGTCGTCGCTGTTCCAGCTGTTAAATGCGGCGACCCTCTCATACGTTTCGAGCCAGGTTTCCGGGTCCTCGAACGTTGAACCGCGGAACGTCGGAGGCTCCCTGGGCTGCTGCAGCACGATGGGGGACGCTGGGGCTGCCATTGGGGTTTCGTTGGCCACAATCTTCTTGGTCTTCTCAGGTAGAAGTCCGTGCTCCGGGGGCAGCTGTTGAAGACGGCAACTTGCTCGATGCTCTGGGAGGGCGCTGGTGTTGTCATTGCGGTCCGGGCTTGGATTACGGCTTGTCGGGGGCGTCCGGTACATGAACGTAAAGCACCTCCACCAGATGTCACGTGGTGGTGACGTTAAGAACACAGTAGCAATACTGTGAAAGGCAAAGCTAGATTTTATTGGGCGAACCTGTGCCCACAAGACAGGCTACACTTATAGCACAACGAAAGCGGTGAACACAGTCGGCGATCGTCGAAAATCTCATCAGCGGGTCCAGCGCGTCGGCTTTTATACAGAATCGTCGAATGTTCCAGACTAATCGTTGGGACCCGCGTGCCTTCCACAAAGTTCTACACCATTCGCGTCAGGAGAATAAATCAGATAACACAAGGTGCGGTGACAACAGACTGCGGATAGAAGCATCGATAACTTTCCAGAAGCTTCGGATACATGCAAGCGCGTCCCGCGCTGTGCGATAAGATTTGTTAGGCGGCGAAACTTGGTCGCCCGATAAATAGAAGTACACGTGTCACTACATTCAACTAACAATCTACCATTTCCAGATTATTTGACATCCTGAACTCCCAGAGACCAGGCATTGGAGTTCAAAGCTCCTCTTCGAGCAACAACAATTCACCACCAGAAAAAAAACTATGCTAGATCTTTCCACCCATCTGATGACCTTGCGACTACCATCTGGAGACCTAGCCTGTACATCTGGGAGACGAATGTCAATAATCAGTTTGGCATTCACCTTTAAGAGTGTAGCTGAACTTGCAGACAGGCTTTTCAAGTCGGCACTGTGTAGGTAAGTCTGCAACTTCCACTTGTCCCTGAAGTAAATGGTCAGTGCACAATCAGACATATATTAGGAAATGAAATGTCACAAATGTACACTATATATGCAGCAAGAATAAAGCAGAGTTAACTAAATTTGGCTGCTCAAGTCATTGCACTTGGTGAAGCCACACCTGCAACCATAGGATTGATATGGTGCACCTGTTACAGCAATTTGTTAGGGATAGACGATTGATCAAATGACCTTCTAATTAATGGATCAATACCTTGTGGACAAAATTTTATTTGTAATTATTCAGGCAAGCGCTGGCATTGACGTCCTCGCACACAACAGCAAGGAAAGATGCTTGCCCCCATGAGAGATTAGTCATACAGCGAGCCCTTCATCACTGGCATCTGCTGCCTAGCACAACAGCATAAGAAAAAAATTGAATAGAATAGAACAGCTGTGAGATATAGCCCCTGTTGTTGCTGCAACATAAGTTATGATTTCCAGGTTATATTCATTTTATAAAGCATAGGTCACGTATGTGAACTGTGACAATTAAGTACCCATGGAAGTTAAATTACTTTCAAAGTGCAATAAAATTGTGATATTCTCTTTCTTGCAGCTACATTTGCACATACCGCCTGAGCCAAGATTACCTGGAAATGTTTTTCAGTTGTATGCACCATCGAGGAGGGTAGAACAACAATCCTTCTGCCATGCAGTTTCGATATGCTTATCGCAGCCTCCTCATTCATGCCGATGTAACGCCAGTGAAAACGGGAAATGCCGTTCCAGATCTTGAGGGCCTCATGACAGTGCCACATCAGAGGATGAGGAGAGTGACGAATCCCTTTCACCAGAGGCATCTATTATTCTTGAGGTAGCTGACCATGATTATGGTAACCTCAGCTATGGCCTTACAAATTTCAGTAGTGAGGTTGTGCAGTATGTTGGAGGCTTCATTGTCAGAGCAGTGTCAAAACGTGTAACATGCTCTACTTGCACCGATTTACTTGTCAATGATGATGATGATATGTGGTTTTTAATGGCGCAAGGGCCAGTTATGGCCACAGAGCGCCATGTCCGTGTTAATGAGTTTGCAATGAAATCATGGGTTCGATAAAGTTGGTGTGAGGTGGCTGTAGAGTGGCTTTAAAAATGTTCGCGCTAAAGTGCGCAAAATCTGTACAATAAGATTATGGCGATGTCTTATGACGTGTACTATGAACATTTAAGGTGCATTTAAAAAGAATGATACGATGTGTAAAAATATATATGGTTATAAGATATGCTAGAGCACTGCTGCCTCCTTAGAGCCCTTGAAGAACAAGGGCCTGGAGGCATGTGCTATGCAAAACTCTTATCGCAGTGGCATCCTCTGGAGCGAGGATGCTCTACGAATTTAATGGGCATATAACGTGTAGTACGACATCATTTAAATAGTTGAGGATTGCCTTGGTGTCAAAAAGCGGTTCCTCGCCGAGAAACATAGCCGGGTGTAGAAGGGTGTTATAATGGTAAGCAAGCGGAAAATGTTTCTTTCTCTCCGTTTCGGCTTCCCGACACTCCAGGAGCACGTGGAGGACGGTAAGCCTCTCACCGCATTTGCCACAGGTTGGAGGTTCACTTTCAGTAAGCAGGTAACTATGGGTGCCAAATGTGTGTCCTATTCTGAGGCGACAGAATAGGACATCTGTTCGCCGAGATTTTGTTGGGGAGGGCCAAAAACCTAACTGGGGCTTTATAACGTGCAGTTTGTTATTTGTTTGCGCGTCCCACGTGCACTGCCAGTGATGTCGCAGTTTATTTCGTAAGAAAGGCCTCAGGTCTGTGACAGGCACCTCAGCGGTAGGGTTAACAGCTTGCGATGTGATGGACGTGGCCATCTCGTCCGCGAGAACGTTACCTTCGATTCCCCTATGGCCAGGGACCCAGCATATTATGATGTTCTGGTTAGATGAGTACGCTTTACACAATACCGAATACAGATCATTGAATACGGGATTTTTATGTTTGTAGAGTGACAATAGGGCCTCCACGACGCTTAGAGAGTCTGTATAGATCGCTGCTTTTGGAAGTTTTGTTCTTCTTATATGCTTCACAGCAGAGAGTAATGCGTAGGCCTCGGCCGTAAAGATGCTTGTTTCCGGATGCAGTACATCGGATTCCGAGAAGGATGGGCCGACGGCTGCATAGGATACCCCGGCATTTGACTTCGAAGCGTCTGTGTAGAACGCTGCGCAGGAGTGTTTGTACTGCAGTTCTAGGAAATGCATTCTAATTTCGGCCTCAGGAGCGTGCTTTGTAACTTTTATAAAGGATATGTCGCATTGTATCACCTGCCACTCCCAAGGAGGTAAGAGCTTGGTTAGGTGCATTAAGCGATGCTCGAGGAGTGGGACACGCATTTCATCGCTAATCTCCTTCACACACAGCGAGAAAGGCTGTCTTATGGAGGGGCGATTGCTGAAAAGTGTAGCGCACGTCATATCGGTAACGGTATGAAAACATGGATGTTCAGGATTGGAGCGTACTTTAAGGAAATATGTCAAGATAATGTATGATCTCTGTAGGTGGAGAGACCATTCATTCGATTCGGCATATAAGCTTTCAATCGGGCTTGTTCTGAAAGCGCCAGTAGCTAAGCCGATGCCCAAATGGTGGACAGGATCCAGCATCCTTAGCGCGCTCGGGGCGGCAGAGTTGTACACTACGGCACCATAATCCAATCGTGACCGAATTAGGCTCTTGTAGATATTCATTAGACACTTTCTGTCACTACCCCACGTAGTCTTAGATAGAAGTTTCATTAGGTTCATTGTTTTTAGAAATTTATCTTTCAGATATTTAATGTGTGGAATGAAAGTGAGTCTGTAATCAAGTATAATACCCAGAAATTTGTGCTCTTTGTTGACAGGTATTTGGTGTCCACACAGTTCTAAGGAAGGATCCGGAAACAGGCCTCTCTTTCTTGTAAAAAGAACGCAAGTGCTTTTGTAGGGGTTGATTTTAAATCCGTTTTTGTCTGCCCACTTGGAAATCTTGTTCAAGCCCTGTTGCACCTGTCTCTCGAATACTGAGAGGTTACAGGATTTGAAGCCGATTTGAATGTCGTCAACGTAGAGAGAATAAAGAATGGCAGGTGGTAGCGAAGCACGAAGCGAGTTCATCTTCACGATGAAGAGCGTACAACTCAGCACGCCTCCCTGTGGTAAACTTGTTTCTTGTGTGAAAGGTCGCGACAATACGTTGCCGATTTTCACTCGGGAGATTCGATTCAACAAATAGCTTTCAATTATTTTCAGCATATTGCCACAGATGCCCATTTCCGACAGGTCTCGCAAGATGCCGTCGCGCCATGTTGTGTCATATGCCTTCTCCATGTCAAGGAATATTGACATGAAAAACTGCTTATGTACAAATGCGTCCCGAATATATCCTTCAATGCGTACAAGGTGATCTGTTGTCGACCGGCCTTCTCTGAAGCCACACTGATAGGGATCAAGTATGTTATTGAGCTCAAGCCCAGGTAGCACACAAAGTCTTGAAAACGTCGTATTAAGGGATTCAACGTCTGAAACGGATTTTTGACCAAAATCGACGCATCAAAGACGTTCCAAACAAGATAGCTTAAAAACGAGGGGTGAATACGTTTTGATAACGTTGGAAGCCAGGCAGCTTAAAAACGAGGGGTGAATACGTTTTGAAAACGACTCAAGGCGCCACAGCCACGCCACGGCGTGTCAGCCTCTTTAGCGGCTTCTACAATATTCAACAACCCATCAACGCGATCCAACCTGGCGTAAGGTGGCGATACCGTCGTCAAATCATGTGACCAAGGTGGCCACGTGATTCGTGATGCCGGGCGAGCCGGGCATAGTCGCGTCGTCATGGCGTCGTCGCGTCACCGCACTCGCATTGCGCTGTGGTGTGTTTGCGGCTGTTCTGAACGTGCTGCCGCTGCCCTTTGCTATGTACGTGTTGCAGTGTTTTGCTGCCAAGAAAACGATATTCTGTGATCAGTTTGGGTGGTGCGATATGTTTGTGTGGTTTTAATTTGGAAATCAGTAGTGTTTTCAATTGTTATGTGAACAAGGCGGCCATGTTATTCGTGAAGCCGGGCATAGTTGCGTTATCGCACTCGCATGGCACTATGGTCTGTTTGCGACTGTTCTGAATGTGCTGCCGCTGCCCTTTGTCATGTAAGTGTTGCAGTGCTTTGCTGTCAAGAAAACGACATTCTGTGATTAGTTTGGGTTGTGCGATCTATTTGAGCCGGGCATAATAGCGTTATCGCACTTGCATTGCGCTGTGGTATGATAGCGGCTGTTCTGAATGTGCTGCCGCTGCCCTTTGTCATGTAAGTGTTGCAGGGTTTTGCCGTCAAGGAAACGACGTTCTGTGATTAGTTTGGGTTGTGCGATCTGTTTGTGTAGTTTAATTTGGAAATCAGTAGTGTTTTCAATTGGAGGGCGCGGAGTGGAGGGCACTAATCAGCTTTTCAAGTTCATTGTCATGTTATGTGAGGCGCCTTTTCACTGACGCTGTAATTAAGGCGTTAAGGGCAGTATAACGACGAAAGTTAGAGGGACGAAATCGTGCCTGTGTGTCCCTAGCGTCGGGATCGGCCGCTGTGCGTGATCCTAACAAGAAAGCATTTTGCAGAATGCGAAGAAAGGCGGCAAAATTTCTGTCTGTGCGCACCTTGCCGATCTCCGCAATAGAGCCGTCATCGTGGTATTTTAGTCTCCCGTTTAGCAAGAGTGTTGCAGACAAGGGAACTGGTTCAAACAGGCTTTTTTTTTTATGATTCAGTACTAGTGCGGTATCCCAAAAGGTGAGGTCAAGTGCTTGCCCTATTTTCTTCCCTCGCGCTACAGCGCACTGACAGAATTTTGCGTGCGCCATACCGTGCTTTTATCGTTTGCGCTTCAGGTTCTCGATTGTGTTTTCGCCCCCTTTACCCACGTGATGGGTATTTCATGGTATTACCGGGTACCACGTGTGTCCATATATTGTGTCCAATATATGAAACGGCCAAATTCGATTTTATTTGACGCCTCAAATGGTAGTAATGTATTGAGTCCCCTGTAGCTTTGTGCTTGTTATCAATTTTACTACTTGGCGAAATGAATACAGCATGTACGCTGCATAACTCGCTTGTGGATACTGCATACGTGAGTCGAGTATGCCCTTGGTATAAAATAACTTGTATGCTTTAGGTAGTACGATTGTTTGCAGTTTGGGACATGTGTCGGAATGTACGCTGTGCGCCCTTCGCGCTTTACGGCGGCCTGCCGAGTTCGTGCGGGTGCCATGTGTGCGCATGGAGTTCGCGAAGCGCTCTCGCAGTTTTTATATATATATATATATATATATATATATACATGTGTTCTGTTCGGGCGTTTCGCACAACAGGGCATGTCGCAGTTCTTTGTCCTTGTGCAACACATTTTCCTAGCGTACGTCTGTGCATTATTTGATACCGGTTTCACACGGGGCTCTTTTAGCCGCTATCCAGTCCGTTACAAATCGAATTTCTCGGTCGTGATTGGCTCCTCTGCGCAAGCTACGAGAGTGAGCCAGTCGCATCGATAATTTCGATCCGGATCGGGCGTGATCGCGATCGAGAGTGGTCGTGTGACACCGGTTTTACACATGGCTCCCACATAGGGAACACTTTAAGTTCAATGCTACTGAGTGAAGAGCAAGTGCATATATATGCCAGTGGTGGTATGTGGGCAAGTCTCTCTGGTGAAGCCAATACTTGTGCATTCAATACATTTCAATTACCAGCGTAGTGCATCAATGTGTTTACTTCGACAAAATGGAGCACCAGTGCAGATATCTGAGCATACCTGTCCAGGGCAGCAAGTGTGTCTACATTGAAACCACTACCAGCATGTGCGGCAGTTCTATTTCCAGCAGCGGGACTGCACAATAATCAGTAGGGTGCTTGCTCTCAAGCTGTTTATCTATGAAGCTCTGCCTGGACTGTGTGCCAAATATTTTTGGACGTGAAAGTGGGGGTGAATTGGTAAACATCAGTGGAACTGTGCCTGGACTTTGTGGCAAATGTTTTTGGATGTGAAAGTGTGAGTGAACTGGCAAAGAATTTGCTTTGGGCTACATGTGTTAAACGTTTTTCTCATTCAGAGTGCTTTTTTTTACTTTAGGAGACTGGAGATGTGCGCAAAGTGTGACATGTCAGTGTGCTAATTAATGTATTTGCTGGTTTGCAAATTATTCGTTGCAACTTTGTTTTTGCCAGAGAGGTACAACTTTGCCTCTTGTAAAGGGCTTTTTAGATAAAACACATACTATTTATTATGACCATTGCTTCCTTTGTTACACAAATGCAGCTTCCAGTGCATTCCAGTTTATTTCCATGTCTATGTAAGTTTCTAATATGAGGCTTGCATATTCATTTCTCACGTTCTGGAGTGGCAAGATGCAGCATTACTGTCTCATCGTTCGCTGTACTACAGTAGTGTTCACTTGTTACACTGAATCCCCCGTTTAAGTATTCTGTACTAATTTCACTTTTTGCTTTTTTGATGTATGGTTATTTTTTCTCGCCATCACCTTCTCTGATATATCCTAAAGGCAATATTTCCAATTTTGCATTGTTCCCATTTTTTTTATTTCTGTCACAGGAATGGTATGCGGTGGTATTTCTTTTTGTGCTCTTTTCAAGCTTCTAGGTGATAGGTAACATTGCTTGGAGGCAGTTACCATCCGATTCATACCCTTGCATTTTTCAGTCTACTTCTTCCATTCGCTCCGATGTCACTTCTGCATAACTCTAGTCCATCTAATAGCGCGTGCACTTTACTATGATAAATTAGACACTTTAGTACACTCCAGGTTTTTCTGTTCATTTTTGTATGTGTACTTGGAATTTTGTTTATGTGCTAGTGAATGTTCACTTTCGAGTTCATTACGAATCCTTTCTGCGACCTTTGTCATTGTTGATGTACCTTTACTTCTATTTGCATTTCTCACACAGTTTGTTCGAACCTTGCATAAGCATTATATTTTAATAAAGTGTTTTTGCTTTGTCAGAATGTTCTCATTTCATGCACTCTTGGCATGAAGGGCTTAGTCTGGCCACCTGCCAAGACGGCCATTTGTTCTTTGCAGGATGTCATTCCCATTGTGGTTGTAAGCATCGTAGCTTACTAAAGGCGGTATTAAGGATTTATTATTCCTAACAGGCTCATTTTCGTGCGACTTGGTAGAGGATGCGCCGGCCATGCGGGGAACAGTGCTTGGCACTGCGCCGTGGTTCTTACAGTCAACACCGACGCTTCTACTCATCTGGGGCGCGATTGGAGATCGTTGTTCGAAACGCCCGATCAGTTTCACCTCACGCGATTGGCCTAGGCCGTGCCAACGGGTGCGGCTGACGACGTCTGCGCGGCATAGGCCAGTCGCATGAGGCGAAACTAAACGCGTGTTTTGAACAACGATGTCTGATCGCGCCCGTCACCCGCGAAAATTAGCTTCAGATGATCGTAAACCTTTCAAGACAGCTTCTAGACCAGCTTTTTGATAACGTCCTAAAAACGTTTAGAAATTGGTTACGAATAGTTTTGCCAAAGGGATTACTTGTGTCTTTCCCAATCCTATTTCTAGACCAGCTTTTCGAATACGTCTTGCAGACCTGTTCTAGATCGTCTCAAGAAAGTAATTAAGCCGGACATTAGCAGAGATATACGACGTTTTCCCGCCGAAGTTCTCTCATTCGAGTCTTCTTTAACCCGTTTTTATCGTCTTGGATAAACGCTACGAAAACGTTACGTATCTCTTTTGTGCTACCTGGGAGGCAGTCTGCGATTAATCATTTTTTCAAAAACCTTACACAGGCAGCTTGTAAGGGCTATTGGGCGATAGCTTGCCGCCATGGATGGGTCTTTCCCCTGCTTCAAAACAGGGACCACAATTGCTTCTTTCCATGCAGTTGGAAAGTATCCCGCAGCCCAAATAGTGTTGAAAATTGTGAGCAGTGTAACTTCGGTGTCATTGTCTAGGTTTTTGATCATTTCATACATAATTCTGTCAGAACCCGGTGCGGAGCTCTTGCATGATCTCAAGGCAGCTCTGAACTCGGCATTACTAAATCGACAGTTGTATGGTTCATTCTTTCGACATTTTCCTATGAGTGGCTTACATTCTTCTATTTGTTTGTATTTTAGAAAGGATTGCGAATAATTTGTTAGACTTGACACGCTCTCAAAATACTCCCCAAGTGAGTCTGCCTGGTCTTTCAGTGTATCGCCATGTGTGTTTACCAGAGGGAGTGAATATGTTTGGCGCCCTCTAATCCTATTTACCCTGTTCCAGGCTTTGGCCTCATCTCTAAACGAGTTAATACTCGATAAATACTTCTGCCAGCTTTCTCTTCTGGCCTGCCTGCGGGTTCTCCTGCCTTGAGATTTTACTTTCTTACAGTTAATAAGATTTTCTGCAGTGGGGGAAGCGCGTAGCAACCCCCACGCTTTGTTCTGTTTCTTACGAGCAATCCTACATTCGTCGTTCCACCACGGGACACGCCGTCTGCATGCCAAACCACTTCCTTCAGATATGCATTTAGATGCGGCATCTATTATGAACGCTGTAAAATACTCCACAGCGGCATCAATTTCTAGAGAAGACATGTCAGCCCATGAGATGCTAGATAGATTTCGAAATTTCTCCCAGTCGGCTGTATCTATCTTCCACCTAGGAGCTTGTGGAGGAGATTCATTTTCTTTCGATGTTCTTAGCAGTACGGGGAAGTGATCGCTCCCGTAAGGATTGCTCGTAACTTCCCATTCGAGTTCGGGCAGTATAGCCGCGGAAACTATACTAAGATCTATTGACGAAAAGGTTCTGTTTGCAAGAGAGTAATATGTGGGTTCTTTCTTATTTAGAAGGCACGCACCTGAAGAAAAAAGGAACTGTTCAACGAGACGACCTCGCGCGTCTGTACGAGGGTCGCCCCACAGGGAGCTGTGCGCATTGAAATCGCCAAGAACAACATAAGGTTCTGGCAATTCATCTATGAAGGACTGAAATTCAGGTTTGTTTAGTTTGTAATGTGGGGGTATGTAAAGTGAACAAATAGTGATGAGTTTGTTTAGCAGGACAACTCGAACCGCCACTGCTTCGAGGGCCGTTCGTAGCTGCAAACGTTGACACGCTATGCTTTTTTGAATTACAATGGCAACGCCACCCGATGATGCAAGAGCATCATCGCGGTCTTTGCGAAAAGTAACGTGTTGTCGAAGAAAATTTGTGTGTTTTGGTTTTAAGTGTGTTTCCTGTAAACACAGCACTTTTGGATTGTGCTGGTAGATGAGTTCTTATAGATCATCGAGATTCCTAAGAAGACCTCTGACGTTCCATTGCATTATTTGTGTGTCCATATTGGAAGTAAATAAGTGCTGTGTGTACGGAAACGGTGGTAATGTCTTAGGTTACAGAGCTCTTTCGAGGCCCTGTAACGGGAGTTGTGCCCTTTTTGAAGCGTTCGAGGCAGCCTCGCCGCTCCTTAGGCGCTTGGTGCGCCTTGAGGATAGCTGTTGTGTCCATTGCCTCTAGTGAGGCTCCGGACACGTGCTCTTGCGAGCGAGAAGTTACAAGAGAGAGTCCTGCCTTAGAGGGCAAGACCCCTGCGCCCACCAGCCCAGAGGTCGATGGGGCACCCTGCGGGATTTGGCTGCGCCGGCTGTTGCCAGCGCTGGAAGGGGCCGGGGAGGTTGGGACAGCCTCGGCGGCGGCCACCTTCGGGGTCGCTGGTCCCTCATTCTGGGTCGACGGAGCAGCGCTAGCTGCAACCGCCGCGGGGGCAGATGGCGTAACTGCCGACTCACTGCCTGTGGGTCGGACAGCCGCCGGAGGCCGTTGTGACGCTGCCCCCTGACGCGCCACATCGGCAAAGGTTTTCTTGGGCAGGTACGACACCCGCCTGCGTGCCTCCTTGAAAGATAACTTTACTTTGACTTTGATTGTCACAATCTCTTTTTCTCTTTTCCAGGACGGGCAGGCGCGCGAGTATGCGGCGTGCTCGCCATCACAGTTGACACAATGTGGAGTCTTCTGGCATGTTTCGGAGGAATGTTCAGTGTCACTACACTTGGCACATGTCAGCCGGCCTCGACAGTTCTGTGAACTGTGGCCGAACCTTTGGCACTTAAAGCATCTGAGAGGATTGGGCACGTATGGCCTAACACGAAGTTTGATGTAACCGGCCTCGATGGACTCGGGGAGGACACTTGAGCTGAAAGTGAGTATCAGGTGTTTTGTTTGGATTTCTTTTCCATCTCGCCTAATCTTGATTCTTTTGACATTTATGACATTTTGTTCACTGAAGCCCTCCAAGAGTTCAGCCTCGGTGAGCTCCAGCAAATCATCGTCCGAGACAACGCCTCGGGTGGTATTCATCGTGCGGTGCGGGGTTACTACTACTTGGGTCTCTCCAAATGATATTAGTTTAGGCAGTTTCTCAAATTGTTTCTGATCGCGGAGCTCCAAGAGGAGGTCACCGCTGGCCATCCTCGACGCCTTATAACCAGGGCCAAAAACTTCGGTAAGGGTCTTAGATACAAGGAAGGGGGAGATTGTTCGGACTTGTTTAGCTGGTTTTTCTGCGTGGATCACACGAAAACGAGGAAAATTGTGGACTTGGCGTCCGAAAAACTGAAATACTTCTTCGGTGCGCCCTCGTTTCTGAGGGCGATCAGGTAGTTTAGGAAACGCGTTTTCCATAGGTACAGTTGGGTTTTCGGCCGCGATGCCGACCACCCACCATGGAGCCCAACAGGGGGACGTGACAGAAGTGTCTGCTGGAGAAACCCTGCCAACGCCAGCCGTACATCGCTGCTATAACCAAATACAGCATAACCAAGGCTGGCTAGCTACACGAGGTTAACCCTTGCCGCCGGGAAACTAGGAAGTGAGGAGAAATGATGAGAAGACAGGAAAGATGAAAAAGGCGAGAGAGAAAGACGAACATTGGAGAGGAGGACAGGAAAAGGCGACTGCCGATTTCCCACGGGTGGGTCAGTCCGGGGGTGCCGTCTACGTGAAGCAGAGGCCAAAGAGGTGTGTTGCCTCCACCGGGGGGCCTTAAAGGTCCAAACACCCGGCATCGGCTCAACCCCCAGGATCCCCCTTTCCCCGGACACGGCTAAGCCGCGCACGGCTACACGCGGGAGGGTCCAACCCTCGTGTGCTCGGGTACGTGGTGTCGCAACACACCAAACGCCTGCTGATGCAGACGCCCCTGCGGGGGACTAACTTGTCAAGGACAACATCACTAGTGTACTGATTTTCATAAGAAATAATGGGGGATTGATCATGCCATCTGCTCTGAATGAATGAATGAATGTTTGGTTTTTATTGGCTCAAGGGCCAGGTATGGCCAAAGAGCGCCAAGCCAGCGTTGATTAATTTGCAATGTAGTTATGAGTTCAATCAGGTTGATGTTATGTGGCTGTAAGGGGGCCTTAAAAATAGTCGCTCTAGAGTGCGTAAAACCTATCTGTTATAAAATTATGTCGATGATAATGACATGTTCCATGAGCAATAAAATCGATCGTGAGAGAATGATGCATTATAAAAGATATGTGAGATGGTGAAATTACCTGGAGCACTACTGCCTCGCCAGAGCCCTTGAAACACAAGGGCCTGGAGGCATGCGCTATGCAGTATGACTATCAAAGCGGCATCCTCTCAAGAGAGGAAGCGCTACGAATGTACGGGACTAATAACGTGTAGGACAACATCTCTGAGGAAACCAAGGACAGCGTTTGTATTAAAAAGCGGTTCTGGACCGAGAAACTTTACAGGATGAAGAGGAATGTGTTGACGGTATGCTAAGGAAAAATGTCTCCTTCTCCCAGATTCGGCTTTCCGACACTCCAGGAAGACGTGGAGCACGGTCAGCCTCTCCCCGCATCTGGCACAGGTTGGAGGGTAATTTGCGGTGAGTAAAAAGTTATGGGTGCCAAATGTGTGTCCTATTATAAGACGACAGAATAGGACATCTGTCCGGCGTGATTTGATTGCGGAAGGCCAGAACCCTAATTGTGGCTTTATTACGTGCAACTGATTATTTGTTTCCCTGTCGCACAAGCGTTGCCAGTAGTTTCGCAGTTTCCTGCGCAAGAAGGGCCTTAGATCTGTGACAGGGACTGCAGCAGTAGGATGAACAGAATACGATGCAATTTATGTGGCCATCCGGTCCGCCAGAACGTTACCTTCGATGCCCCTATGACCCGGCACCCAGCATATGATGACATGCTGGTTACATATACACGTTTTACATAGGACGGAATATAGTTCATTGATTACTGGATTTTTGTGCTTACAAAAAGACATCAAAGCCTTCACAGCGCTTAGGGAGTCCGTATATATAACAGATTTTTTGAGTTTTGTTTTCCTTATATGCTTTACAGCCGCCAGTAGTGCGTAGGCCTCAGCCGTAAAGATGCTTGTTTCCGGATGCAGTACGTCGGATTCCGAGAAGGATGGGCCGACGGCTGCATAGGACACCCCCTCGCGTGACTTCGATGCGTCTGTGCAGAACTCCGTGCAGGAGTGTTTGTATTGGAGTTCCCGGAAATGCATTTGGATTTCAATGTCTGCAGCGTGTTTTGTAACTTGCATGAAAGATATATCGCACTGTATCATCTGCCATTCCCAAGGAGGCAGCAGCTTAGCTGGAGGCATTAGGCGATGTTTGAGGATTGGGACATCCACTTCAACACTAAGCTCCCTCACACGAAGTGAGAAGGGCTGTCTTACAGAGGAACGATTACGAAAGAGTGTATCATATGTCATATCGTTAAGGGTATTAAAACACGGATGTTCAGGATTAGAGTGGACTTTCAGGAAATATGTTTGACTGAAGTATGTTCTCTGGAGATGGAGTGACCACTCATTTGATTCGACATACAAGCTTTCAATGGGACTTGTTCTGAAAGCGCCAGTGGCCAGTCGAATTCCTAAATGGTGAACCGGATCTAGCATCTTTAGCGCGCTCGGGGCTGCAGAATGATAAACCACGGCACCGTAGTCCAATCGTGATCGAATGAGGCTTTTGTGAAGATTCATCAAACATTTCCTGTCGCTGCCCCATGCTGTATGGAATAACATTTTCAGTAGGTTCATTGTTTTTATCATTTTACCTTGAGATATTTTATGTGTGGAATAAATGTTAGTTTAGAGTCAAGTATGATACCTAAGAACTTGTGCTTTTTGTTCCCAGGGATTTGCTGGCCACACATTTCGATATTGGGATCTGCAACGAGGCCTCTCTTTCTTGTGAAAAGCACACAAGAACTTTTGTTCGGCTTCACTTTAAATCCGTTTTCGTCTGCCCATTTAGATACTTTGTTCAAGCCCTGTTGTACTTGCCTCTCACACACTGCAAGGTTGCAGGATTTGAAACCTACTTGTATATCATCTACGTAAACAGAATAAAAAATGGCTGGCAGTAATGAAGCATGAAGGGTGTTCATTTTCACGATAAAGAGTGTGCAGCTAAGCACACCTCCTTGAGGTACACCATTTTCTTGTATAAAAGGTCGCGACAATACATTGCCGATTTTCACGCGGCAGGTACGTTTCGACAGATAGCTTTCTATTATGTTTAGCATATTTCCACGGATGCCCATCCCCGACAAGTCTCGTAAGATCCCGTATCGTCACGTCGTGTGGTACGCCTTCTCCATATCGAGGAATATCGATAAGAACTGTTTATGTACAAATGCATCGTGGATATTTGCTTCAATGCGTACAAGATGATCAGTCGTGGACCGTCCTTCTCTGAAGCCACACTGATAGGGATCAAGCATATTGTTCAGTTCAAGGAAATGTGTTATTCTACGATTAATCATTTTTTCGAATAGCTTACAGAGACAACTTGTAAGAGCTATCGGGCGATAACTTGCCGCCAAGGAAGGGTCTTTGCCGAGGTTCAAGACAGGAATAACAATAGCTTCCTTCCATGAGGATGGAAGGTACCCGGCAGCCCAGATGGAGTTGAAAAGTGCCAGAAGTGTCATTTTTGTGTCTTCGTGTAAGTTCTTAATCATGTCATAGATGATTCTATCAGCTCCCGGTGCAGAGCTTCTACATGTGCTCAATGCAGCTTTAAGCTCGGCAATATTAAAAGGACGATTATATGGTTCATCCGGACGGCATTTACGATCAAGTGTCTTAAGTTCAGCTAATTGTTTATATTTGAGGAATGATTTTGTGTAATGTGTGGAGCTTGATACATGTTTGAAGTATTCACCCAGAGCGTTTGCCTGGTCCTCCAAGGTAGTCCCTTGGTCGTCTACTAAGGGCAGAGGGTGGATTTGTTGCCCCTTGATCTTTCGTACGCCATTCCATACTTTGGACTCTTGGGTGTAGGAAGTGATGCCCGAGAGAAACCTCTCCCAGCTAGCCCTCCTTGCCTGTCTCCGTGTGCGCCTTCCTTGTGACATTGCGAGTTTAAATTCTGTGAGGTTTTCTGCAGTCGGGGAGCGACGCAGCAAACCCCACGCTTTGTTTTGTTTCTTTCGTACCAGTCTGCACTGCTCATTCCACCAGGGTACCCGTCTTTTACAAGAGAGACCTTGTGTTTGGGGAATGAACTTTTCAGCTGCGTCCATTATAAAACAAGTAAAATATGCTACTGTATTGTCTATGTTAAAATCAGTGATAAGATCTCGTGATAAGTAAGTTGCTTCCTTAAAATTATTCCATTCCGCAGAGGCTAGTTTCCACCGGGGTGTATGTAGGGGAAATTCATGTTGGGGCATAGAATTTAACATTACAGGGAAGTGGTCACTTCCATAGGGATTTTTGATTACATCCCATTGCAAGTCCGGGAAAATTGAAGCCGAGCCAATAGACAGGTCTATGGATGAATATGAATTATTATGAATATTGTAATAAGTTGGCTCCTTCTTGTTGAAGAGGCATGCACCGAAGTTCACAGGGAAATTTTCAATGAAAGGACCTCTCGCGTCACATCGCGAGTCTCCCCACATGGTGTGGTGGGCATGAAAATCGCCTGCGAGTATGTAAGGGTCCGGAAGCTGGTCAATTAGGTTATAAAAATAAATTTTTTCCAGATGAAAATTAGGGGGTATGTATAAGCAACATAAAGTGATTAATTTATTAAAAAGAATTGCCCGAATTGACACTGCCTCAAGGGGCGTCTGAAGGGCGACCTGGTGACAAGCTACGGACTTGTCTACAACTATTGCTACACCGCCAGACGAGGTATTCGCCTCGTTGCGGTCTTTACAGTAGATGGCGTACTGACAAAGAAAGTTTGTTGGTGTGGATTTAAGATGTGTCTCCTGAATACACAGCACCTTTGGGTTATGTTTGTGTAAGAGTTCTTTAATGTCATCGAGGTCGTGGATAAGACCTCTAATGTTCCAGTGTAATATCTGTGTAGCCATATTGTTCGTGTTTTTATGCTGTGTGTCAAGAGGAGTCAAGTTAGAGAAATGACTTACGGAGCCTTTTCAGGCCCCGTAATTATGTTGCGGGTTTTGTCTTTCTTGGAGCGGTCACGAGACTCGCGCGGCTCCCGAGGCGCTAGATGCGCCTTCTGGCTCGGGGTTGTGTCCATCGACTCTTGGGAGCCGCTGCACCGCCGCTCACACGAGCGGGGAGTTTTCAGCGTAGGCCTTGCCTCGAAAAGCAGGGCCTTGGTGGCCACCGACCCAGAGGTCGATGGGTCCTCCTTAAGGGACGGCGCAGCAGCGCTGGCTGCTGACGCCAGGGGGGCTGGTGGCAAGGCCACAACCACACTTGTTGTGGGCTGGGCCGGAGCCGGAGTCTGCTGCGACGTTGCCCCCTTGCGCGCCGCACCAGCATACCCTGAGGTATGGAAAAAGGAAAGACGTTTACGCACTTCTTGAAATGAGACGTTTTCTTTGATTTTCATTGTGATTATGTCTTTTTCTTTTTTCCATGTAAGGCAAGTTCTAGAGTATGCTGGGTGTCCACCATCACAGTTGGGACAGCAGAGTGTGCCATTACAGTTGTTTGATTCGTGTTCGCCACACTTTGCACAGGTTAGTCGGCCACGGCAGCTTTGCGAACCATGGCCATATCTCTGACACTTGAAGCATCTTCGTGGGTTTGGGATGTAAGGCCTGACTCTAATTTTGGTATATCCCGTTTCTAGGGCTTCTGGTAGCACGCTCGATGCAAAGGTAACGATGAGATGCTTAGTAGGAATATCTTGGTTGTCTCGCTTAATCTTTATTCTTTGAACTTCGATAACATTGTGTTCTTTCCAGCCCTCCAGGAGCTCTTCCTCGCTTAGGCTCAATAGATCTTCATCAGGGATGACTCCTTTGCACGTGTTCAATGATCGGTGGGGAGTAACGGTGATTGCCACATTACGGAATGCTAGGAGACTAGAGAGTTTGCCATGCTGTTGAGGGTCGCGGACCTCAAGAAGAAGGTCGCCACTGCTCATTTTCCTCACTTTGTAGCCAGCACCTAGTGTGTCGGTAAGGCATTTAGCTACGATGAAAGGTGAAATAGTTCTGTCTTTTCGGGATCTTGACTGTGTATCACTTGAAAGCGGGGGAAAGTTTCTTTGCGCTGGCTGAATAGCTGAAAAGTTTCTTCGGTGCGTCCTCTTTTTGAAAGAGGACGATCGGAAAGGGGGGAATGACGTCTTAGCCATGCAGAATAATTTAATTTCGGCAGCTACGCCAGCCGCCCACCACCGAGCCCATCAAGGGGACGCCACGAGTCCGCGAGGAAACGCAGACGCCAGCTGTACGTAGCCACTATAACCCAATATAAAATATCCAAGGTTGGATACATACACCAGGTTAACCCTTGCCGCCAAGGAGAAGGAAGTAAATAGAAGAGAGAAGGAGACAGGAAAGGTGGAAAGTAAGGAAAAGACGAAGGTTGTAGGAAGAGAGAGACAGGAAAAGGAGACTGCCGATTTCCTCCAGGTGGGTCAGTCTGGAGGTGCCGTCTATGCGAAGCAGAGGCCAAAGAGGTGTGTTGCTTCCGCCGGGGGGCCTTAAAGGTCCAAGCACCCAGCATTGGCTCAACCTCCAGGATCCCCCTTTCCCCAGACACGGCTAAGCCGCGCACGGCTACACGCAGGAGGGTCCAACCCTCGTGTGCTCGGGTACGTGGTGTCGCAACACACCAAACGCCTGCTGACGCAGACGCCCCTGCGGGGCCATCTGCTCTGGTGCACCATGTCCTTCACACTGCTGAACATGTCTTTCGTAATAATTTTGCCAATGTTAGAAAAATGACAATACAGCGGCTGGTCCTACTATCATTCCGCCAGTTTTGTGAGAGGCATGAAAGGACCTTATCAAGCGTTGAACATTACAGAGACAACCCTGAACATGTAATTGGATTGATTAAACTTATGCTAAGGACATAATGCATACTTCGCCTCAGAGAGCAGGCAAAAAGGGTGACAGAACACTCAAGGGGCACTTATGTGCTAGCACTGCTCACAAAGCAAATACTGTTCCAACACCAGTAGATGCTATGCTCAGATACTAATAATAATAACTTCAATGCAACTAAAATCCGTTTTATACACAGCAGATAAAGTCCTGGAAGCTGCGCAAGTAGTGCAGCCATTGAAGTCTCGCTCTGCACGTTTCAAAGTGCAGTAGCTCTGGATCTGCAATACTTCTCTAAAGAATATTCTTCTTCATATGTTACAACTGCAACTTGTAGACAAATTCATGCCAAATTATGTATTATTTGTGAACCCTCTGTAGACATTTTATAAAATATTTACGTAAGCGTCCTGTACTCCTTGATTGCGCAATGTCTTGATGACTGCTGGTCTCTCTACTGAATTAAATGCCTTTTCGTGATATATGAAAGCCACATAGAGAGGCTGATTGTACTCTGCAGATTGCTCGATTACGTCATTGATGAGATGGATGTGATCCACTGTAGAGTATCCCTTCCTGAAACCAGCCTGTTCCCTTGGTTCACTGAAGTCCAGTGTTGCCCTTATCCTATTGGAGATTTTCTTGGCGAATATTTTGTATAATACTGGGAGTAGGCTAGTCGGCCTACTATTTTTCAATTCTTTAACTCCATTTCAGCTTATGACAACTGCAAATGCAGGGAGCCTGCGTCTGTCTCCTTATGATAATTATTTCATGCAAGAGATAACCGAGCAAGAGGGAAATAAAAATTGAAGATGCCACAATTTTTTCGCGTAATTTAAAAAGTAACTTTTTATCACTACTGCCCTATTTTTTAAGTATTACAGGCCTCATTGAAACACTTGGCATATGACAATCTAATGGTTGCTGCTGGTTTTTCGAGGAAGTAAGACTGAGAAAAATGGGGAAAGAAACACTAAGGAGCAACTTGAAAGAACGTCTGTAAATGTGCGTGTGAATAAAATCTATATATAATGAAAGTGTGAGAAAGCACCAGTGTAAAATTTTAAGATAATATGTATCGACTTCATAACTTAGAACCTATAAATTTCACTTCGAAAAGGGGAGAAGAACCTTCAGTTGCATTTGCTTGTGAAAATTACTGCACTTGTAATATAAAAACGTACAAAATGAGCGTGCTCTTTTTCCGACTTACTGATGTGTATTATATAATTTCATTGTGCCTGATTTTTTACACTATATATGCTTTATGCAAGTGACCAGCACACCTTCGACGTGATTTTTAGAGCAAGATCGAAGCTCTTAGTATTTGCGTCCACTATGCTTTTATTCAGCTTTTCTCCGTGGAATAGGGAAAAAAGAGCTTAGATTACAAATAAAAAAAGGATGGGTACTCGCTTCGATATCCCTTATCATCTACAAAATTATGTTGTCTGTGCACTTTTAGGGAAGCACTAAACCTTGTGGAGGAAGAAAAACAGCAACCTAAACAGATAATATTATTGAAGAACTTTTAAGAAATCCATAGCGTCCATGCTAAAAGTTGAGCTTGTTGGTCCTGTAACATGGAAAGCACTTCAGTGCACAACTCGCGAATTGCAGAAGGAGAGAAAGGATACCATCCAGCGATATACCAATAAAAAATATGTGGTTTTAGATGTCAATCATTTTTCTTCTCGCCTGGTTCAAGCTTATTAGCTTATTATGCTGTGCAAGTGTGACCTATTTCAGGAGCAAGCTAATAGAGGGAACAGTGAGATATGCAAATCCCGTTGTTGAGAAAAAGTGTGCTCTAACTGTTTTCTACATTACTTTGTCAGTGTGGTATGAGAAAACTGTGAATCCAACAGATGTGCAGTGAGAATCATGGTGATGATTACAGAAAGTATGCCATTCCAATAGTAGCTGGCATTATTGTTGTGATCTCACAACGTAATGTATACACAGCTGCTCATCAGCCAAAATGCACTTTATTGCAAGTTGGGGAACTCCAATAAAGTACGCCCTCCGCAGAGGCAACAGGAAGCCCTTGTTCTCTCATACCAAAGGCATAGGTGGTGCAGCAAGCAACCGAATGAAAAGAAATAGAACAATGCGTTCCTTTTTGCCCACCTGTGCCTTGCCCTTATACTGTGCCATGGTTTCTATGTACAAGGCATACCACTTGCTTTTCTAGGCGGTATAATATATGCCATTCAAGTTGCCCTCTGATGAAGCAATGTTGAAGCATTGAAATGGCATTGCTGGTCTGGGTGATGTATTGACTGCAGTCACACAAATTATAGACTCCCATTTAGCTTGGTGCATATTGGTTCAACTGCTATACTCAACAAATATGGTCACAAAGATATTATGTAAAAGAAATCTTTTAACAACTAAGCGAAAGTTGACATAATGTTAACACAAAACAGACTATGGTTAATGGAATGAGAAAAATTGTGCTGTTGGAATCTCAGCGCTGACGCCCGTTGTTGCAAATGGGTCGCAAGCCCCAAGGGTAGCGTTGGCCTGGCGGCCTGGGGCACAACTGGAAGCATCCGAAGGTCCTGGCAAAGCAAGAGTCGACTGGTAACAGAACAACTTGTTTATTCTAGCATTGCAAAAGAGCGGGCGGTCAGGTCGACTGAAGTGGAGAGACGGGAGAGCACGTAACTCAACGGAAGAAATCGGAGCCTCTCCCGGCGTCCAGGAGCAGCTGCTCTTATACTCTCGGAGTCGAGGGGAAGAAGGAACGCCTCGTCAGAGGCCCACGTGATGCGCGGCACGGACAGGCTGAGAGACACGTTGGGACGAGTGTAGTGACGCATCCGCCGGGCCGGCGCCGGTCAGCCCTCCTCGCTTCACACTTGGGGAGCTCCTCTCCCCGGCTGCCGAGCTTTGACAAGCGTGGGCACCAACATGCACACACACACACACGCACACACGAAGACACGTGGCATTGAAACACGCCTGGACGCGCTTGGCGGCGTCGAACGGGCCAAAATGTCCGCCGCTTTGAACGAAGCCCCGGCGTCCGTTGCATCCGCGCCGGCTATACACCAGAACACCGTGAATTCAAAGCGCGCCGCCATATTGATGAGCGCCGGTCGCGCCATCTATCCCAAGCGCCGCGAAGTAGCAGGCCTGGGCTGCCACGCCGGGAGATGCGACCCGGCGCGAAAGCGAAACTTGGGCTTTTTAGCTGGGCGGAAGGCGTGTTTCGCGTTTTTTCTAGCCTGTCATTTTCGCTGTCTCGATTCAATCAAACTTCAAGACCTCATGCAAGTCCGCAATGGCCACACTGAGTGACGTGCAGACTGCAGAAGCGAATACATCGGGTAACCACGTAAGCACGTAACCTGTGAAGGATTTTACAGCACTGTGTTGGTGCCACATTTTATTAAAGCACGCATAACATTGTCCTCTGCACTTTCAGTTTGGTCTTGTTTGTCATGGTCACTACTGGGTTGGCCGCGTTTGGCAACCAACTGGCGAGGTCGTTTGACTGCCTGATTAGCAGACGCCTACCCTTCACCACCTGCACATTGAAAACAATATATATGTTATAGTAAGAAGGGCTGTAGTTCCTTCCCATGCCATCACTGTTGCGAAGACATAAAGTCCTCTCAAAATGAAATAGAAAATGCACCAGGCCAATTGTATCGTGCAACCCCTTAAGAGTACAACATTAAGAACACAAGCCTACAGTACTCGAACAAGCAGCATGTGATGCTAAACCTGCACTCATTGGAAAATGAGGAACTACAGTAGTTATAATGTTCAACTACATGTGCAGTCAAAGCCCATATAACAGGGCGAGCATGACGGATACAGGTTTTGTACAGTTGCACAAACCATGACAGGGCACATAAAATTACCATCCCTACTTAAAGCTGCATCATCAGGGAAGCCTTTGGTACAAGACAACAACCGCACCTGCATTCAAAAAAATTATACCCCTGTCACACTGGGTGTTTTAATGTCATTCGAACCGAATGGCATTAGCATCGAATGACATTATCCGGTTGCTACACAGCGATATTTAATGCCATTAGCACCGAATGACTTCCGCAATCGAATGAGTTCGAGAAACTCATTCGGCTTCGCACTCGGAGCGAATGTGTACTCTCAACCCCAGAAACTAAGCAAAACAGGACACAGTATTTGCAAATTGAAAACCGTACTCGTATAGAAATAATAACGTTTGCGTGTTTTAATGGTTTTGTTACTTTAATAAAGAGACAAAATATGTGCGGCCGGCTGTGGCAAAATGTTGTTACTCTCCAGCTCAGCAGCGTCTGGCCGCCGCCCATGCCGTCGCCACTCTGCTCGTCGGCCATAGAACGTCTAATCGCTTCCTCCGATTATTACGCCTTCTCGTAATGCAAAGTACGCAGCAACTAATCGCTTCACCTACTGCAACTTAGCGTCGTCGTCCAGCATCGTCATGTCAGCCATTTTGTTTGTTTTCAATTTATCGGCTACTCAGGTGGCTAAGCCTTGTTTTGGCTTATAGTGGCCACATGGTCTCAAATAGAACAACTTTTTTTATAGGCATTACTAAAATATTTTTTTTTTCAGTGAAGTGACGTCCCAAAAATACATTTAAATATATGGATTGCTTATGCAAGCACTTTATACCTACCTTGTTCTACTTTCGGTGCCACGTATATTTCGGAATTATCGCCATTGATATCGCCACCGAATGACATTAATTTTTCGAGTGTAGCACCTCCGCGGGCAAATGACATTCGTTGCACCGAATGCCATTCGATTCGAATGACATTAAAACTCCCAGTGTGACAGGGGTATTAGCCCCACCAACTGCAGCTACCTCGTATCAAACCTGTTTCGCTTGTGCGAGGCCATATCGGATTGTTAGCGCTCCCTTAGAAAACAGTAAAAGAAACTGGTGAGAACGAGCAAAATTTTGTTACAAAATACAACAATAATTAAGCACCTTATTTTCCTCTCCTTATGAACGGAAAAATTTTGCGATTTGCCCTGCATAACGGCCCGCACGCAGTTTAGAGCTCAGGATGCTCAAATGAATTCGTTACGAATGACACCTGCAACACCAGCTCGTAAAGACAGGCGCGCTGCAAGAACGCCTTCGGCGACGAGCAGTCGTTGTTTACGTTTTTGTCGAGGCATGCTACGTGACGAGCAGACTTCGTTTTACTTTCATTAACAATAACGCTCACCAGCAGGGCAACATACTATCGTTTACAACTTGTCGTTCACGCTTAATGGTCATGCCGTGCAGCAGCTGCAAGTATCGCTAACCGCAAACTCAACTGTTCCGCTTAACCGTCGGGAGCTCTGCCTGAATGAAAACACGAAAAGGCTTGCCTTCTTGTTATAGCCAAGGCGAAGCACCGGCGCGGGATTCTGCTCTGTGGGCTTGTCCAGAAAGAGCTAGGAGAAAACCTGCGTGTTACACATATTACGTTCGTAGGGCGCAAAGTTGAACGTGGCACCAAAATATACACAGATCGAATACTCACTCGTGCATTTTCACTGAGTTGGTAGTTCTTCCTATTCACTGCAGCTATCCACCGGTGGCGCAGCTTGTCATTCATCGTTGCGGATGGAAATCGGTGCAGGCTGAAAACACCGCACCGGCACGATTCTCTACGTGTATTGTGCTCTTCGCAAACAGCGCTGAGCAACCGGCTCCTTTTCCGCTGGTTATTTTGGCATCCAAACACGACGCAACGATGCCCAGATGACTTCTTGTACTTTGGATTCGCGTGAACGGGCACATTTCCGCACATTGGAGTCCTAGAGCTAGCGCTAGCCATGTCTGCTGGTCGCCGGCGAACACGCTTTGGCAGCCCAGAACAAAATGGCGCTGGTCGACCGGGCAATCCGGGTGCGAGAGTATGCGTTCGATTAGCCTGGGTGCGAGGCTAGCGTGTTCTGGTCTATACCGCGCGTCGTAGGCGAAACGTAACAGTGTGCAACAGTTCCTTTTACAGCGATAATCTCGTTGATTATAAATATACTGTATTTCACATATCTTTACTTTTTCAATGAGATGTTGGCTAGGAACTACTTGGTATTATCATATGCTCAGTTATTCATTTTTGCATAATGTTATATAAAGCATGTTGCTTTATTTTGTTTGTCCTACTTCTTATCTAGTATATTTATTTTGAACATACACTGAGCAATTTCGAATTATTATTATCATGTGTAGTGTTGCTGTAGTATATTTGCATATTGTTCTGCAACATAAATGATACGATACAAGTTATTCTGCAGTTGTGCTATACTACGCGCCCAGCTGAAGTGCAAGCACCATATGTTTGGTTGGCTAACAGATTCTTGTCGTACATATGCTGATAATAAACTTGATAATAATCCTGATGGCAAATGCGACATTGATAGATTGCTTTTTTTAACATATAAGGTACATATATAGAATATATGTTATACTTTGCAGCGCAGAACATATTTTCGAGCTTCCATCTGTGTTTTTCACCTTGAATTATGTACCTGTTGCATAGACTTCAATGTCGTTATTTATGTTGTAACAGCTGCATCACGCACTGAATTAAGCTTGTGATATCCACATGTACAAAAGGCCAATGTTTTCCGGAGAAATAAAGAAATTATGTTTTACTTACATTTCTCAGTGTCACAGGAAAAAAAAGTCGATCTCGCCATGGAATTGTGTTCATTATGGTAATGTGTATGGCAGTTATTTTTTATTGACAAGGTGACAATTTTAACAGTTCGATCCGTCATGGGAAGGGATTATATGCACATATATAAAAACACGGGGTGGGGGGGGGGGTCGGATAGACACGGCATGAACAAACGTAACAAACGAAAACGTCCTTTTGACCCATTCTTTTAAGGTACCGCAAGAAACGTATTAAGCGTACAGTTCATACATCTGACTGGCTTTATTTGAGCAATATCAGGGTTGCTATATAACCAAGCAGCATGAACTACACATACGCCTACTGACGCGAGCTATATATGCCATATCACTCGCATTCGCGACTGCAACCGATGCCCGCCATCCTTCTGCTGGTTCATCGTGCTCACTGCACCGATACAAAAGAAAGATAATGGGCGCAGCTGTCTTTGAAGCACTTCGACCTTGCGAGACACCGCTGCGCGGGCCAAGGGGTTATGAGATCGGCTGTCCGCGCATACAGCCAATTACGTATGCGAACATTTCCTGGCACGCTTAGGCCTCGGTGGCCCCAACCCGCGGATCGCACTGCTTCAGCTTCGATCCACCCCACTGCCCCTGGGGATGCTCTAGTGATTCTGCGTCGCCTGCTTTAATCGCAGGTGCTCTCCGTTTGTCCGTTACATGTGCCCGGGGGTCAGTACTTGCAAAGAAACCGATCTGTCGTTACGATGGGAAAGGAACCCGTAACAAAACAAAGCGCTCCGCGACTTCTGCAATATACCGCGCCCGCGGGTACGGAACGCCAACGAGGAATCTGCCGACCGTGCGCGGCTTCGAGCTCTTAACTCGTAACCCCGTCGAGTGAAACTTGCGACAGCGAACAGGGAAGCATTAACAGCTATACGGCATTTTCACTGGTGCGTGATCATTGAAAGCCACATACCGCCGGAACATTTAACAGGATCATCCTTTGGTTGCATAACTGCCAGTTGCAGGACCAACGTCAACCACACCACCACACCCACTCGCGTTCTCTCTGCGCTACAAGCTATCGGTTGCCAGATTAAAACTGACTACTGTCGCCAAGTCTAGCAAGCGTCTCAGGGGCTGGCAACCTCAGCGCGTAGCAACATGGCTGCGCTCT
Organism: Dermacentor andersoni; assembly: GCF_023375885.2. Taxonomy (NCBI): domain Eukaryota; kingdom Metazoa; phylum Arthropoda; class Arachnida; order Ixodida; family Ixodidae; genus Dermacentor; species Dermacentor andersoni. Next base: position 197,771,738 of record NC_092817.1, on the reverse strand, counting down.
TGCGGTTCCCGATTTCAATGAATGGGCCCTATGGGTAGCTTGTCCTCTAGAGTCAGTATAGTAACTCTATAGAGGAATCCACGTACACGACGTGTGCTTGTATTGTCCACGGAAAGACTGCCGCGTATGTGCTGTAGCAATACGTTCGGCGAATGCACATAGTACGATACAGGTGCAGTCGTAAACATAGCATCCCTGCCATCGGCCATACCATGCTGGTCCACTTCCGGCCACCGCAGTGAACGGTCACGGAATGTCTTGCTCACCAGGAGCGCTTACAGCGGCCCTTGGCCGTGGTTCCCGGTCAACGGAAAAGCCTTCTCCGGACTACCAGATGGTTCTACCACAACTTCCTTCAGGTGCTAGTGTTTTGAACACTATTTTTAGCCACGGCGAAGTTAAAGCACGGCCTTACCGCGTTGAGCACTTCAGAGACGCGCTTTCAAGACTGATGCTGCTGCCGGAAGTGGTGGCCCTCGGGGCTTATCAGATGAATCATGTGTGGGCCGTAACTTTTTCGAACGAGGCGACAAAAAAAAGATACTTGACTCTGAAGCATTTCTTGTTAAAGAACATCGATGCGTGGTCATTGACCCGTACAATCAGGGTGTCAGGCTCAAGCTCTTCTGGCTGCTGCACGGTGTTCCTGATGAAGACGTCCGAACAGCATTGGCACCGTTCGGGAGAGTGACCGAAGTGACAAGAGAGAAGTGGAAAGTACAAGGCTGCAACGACAAAGGAACCACGACACGGTCTGTGGTCCTGAAACTCAAGCCCGGAATGACAGCGGGCGACCTACCACATCAGCTTCGGGTCGCGGAAAACCTGGCTCTCGTCATTGTCCCGGGCAGAGCACCCCTCTGCCTCCGGTGCCGTGGCACCGGACACATTAGACGAGAATGCCGGGTTCCACGCTGTGGTCTGTGTCGTCGCTTCGGCCACGACGAGACCCAGTGCGTGAGAACGTACGCCAGCATTGCTGGTCCAGGCAGGAGCGAAGACACATCGGAGCTCCTTATGAATCAAGAGGATGCCGAGGAGGCCGCTAAGGAAGCAGCTGAAGGGGCGGATGCTTAGTCTACATCTCTGGAAATTAAGACCGAAAAGGTGAACTCGGAGGGGACTGATAAGTGCACCGTGCCGGATTCTGCGCCTCCACCCGCCAAGGTTCAAGTCAAGGAAAGTGGTGTTGAGGCGATAAGTGCGTCCTCAACTATCCAAGCAACCCCAACCACCGCGGTTGACGAGACAGTCGCCATCTCCGAGAGCATGGACATGACTTCCGACGCTAAGGGTGCCGGAAACCGGTTGCGTGACGATGTTGAGGACCACAGCCGAGACACCGACAGCGCGGGTACCGAAAGAAAACCCAGACAGAAAACCCAGACAGGACGACGGTCGACGTTGAAGGTCAAACCCAACGTTCCGCCAGACAGACGGCAGCCACACGGGCCACCTCCGCCTAATGGTGGATCCACACGACGGACGAAATCCGTCTTTTTCGCGACGGACTGCGCATCACGTGACTACGCGTCACGGATTTGTGCCGTCCGCGCGTCGTCCGCGACCCCCACGGACGGAAAATGCCGAGCTATTTTTCGCATCCGGATTTTGGGGGTCGAATGCTGCGGATTTAGCCTAGCATGCTCTACAGTCTGGCAACAAGCGCGGCTTTGGGATCTTTCTGAAACAGCTTCATCGCTGCTCACACCATTCGTGTCCAATTCGGACAAAACAACAGCCATTGCGCCTAACCGTCGTTTGCTTTCGATCTCCATTTTCATTCAGAGTGAAAACACCTATGACAAAGTCTTTGTTACACCGATGGCGCCATCTAGAGTGAGTAAAAACAAGCAATTATATTAACTTACGGCCACTGAGATCCGCCCGGGCCGCCGCAACATCTTCGAGGCCACGTTCAGCCAATACAGCCACTCTAAGCCTACACGCCGAGAATCTGAATATCGCTTTCGGAAACGGTGTCCACTCATCACGAATACATTGCTGTCGAAGCTTCTGGACACAAATTTAAACCAAATACAATCCTCAGTTTGAAAGTTACGGGCCACACAGTGGACGACGACGACTTGACAGGTTCGAGGTGGACGGCAGTCGCTTCGGGCGTAGCCGCCATCTTTAATTTTCCGGCGCGGTCGTCTACTCAGTCCGTCCGTCGTCTGGATGCGCTTCGCAGCCGGACGGGCGGCGGAATAAGCGTCCGCAGCACAGATTTGCGCGGAGCCGTCCGTCGTGTGGATACACCATTAGCGGAGGTAGTGTCCCGGAAAGAACTTCCAAAACCCGATCTTTGATCGGGAATGGGCCTGCGACTACGTGAGTTGGCAGTCGTCGGCTCGAAAGGGAGGGCCATGTTCAACGAGCATCACTGCATACCAGAGTCCGTATGTTTCCTAAGAAAAATTGTGTAGGGGCGTACCGTAAATATAACTAAAACAATGGCAGACACTATTAACCTCACCAGTCCGCTTCGTTTGGCGACATTAAACGTCAGAGGGTTGTCGCAGAGGCGAAGACAGTGTCAGATAAGTCACATGTTACTAGAAAAAGACATTGATTTGAAGGCTGTCCAAAAAACTAAAATTGAATCTGAAGAAAAAGCGGTTCGATTGGTTGAAATTTTCAGAAATAAGTACAATGTATGCGTTTGCCACGCGAGTGGTACTTCTGGGGGCTGCCTTTTGTTTATTAGAAATAGCAGTGGGATAACAGAGCAACAAGTTACTTCATGTGAGGGGGGGCGTTTGCTTATTTGTGATATTTCTTTTTCTGGATTGCTGTGGCGGTCGGTTTGTGTATAAGCCCCTAATAATAATGCTCGAGAACATAGACCTCAGACTCTGCCCAGGCGGCGCTGCAAAAAAACCCGTCACCAGCGCCCCCATCGGAGCCTTGGCGCGAACTGAGTAGTGCAAGGAGAGCTGTCCGCAAGCAAAGGTGCATCGGCCACAATGGACCCTTCTCTTTCGTTTGTGATGAGGCACGGTTTCTTAAAATCAAGGGCCTGGAAAGCTTCTTCCGCCCATCCACGCTTCGGAAAGGAAGCTCAGCAGGGCGAAGTACGTGTACAATATGAAATAAAGTCTCAAGTGTTATTTCGGCGTGCTGCAACTCGCAAGTACAGAGAGCATCAAGTTTGTCTATAGGCATATCAGCACAAAGATCTAAGCATTTCAAATTTGTTCATATTGAATATGTCCTGAATACAAGACTTATTAAGGATCTCCTATATTTTTATGTATTTTATCGTATTATTTTGTCTCGCACTTATTTACACAGAGTAAATCGAATCATAGCTTTTTCCAGGGCATCAAACAGAAAACGTTTTCCAAGGCAGCAAATTGCGTGCGATCATAACGAAAGTAAGCTTCCTACAGTGCCTACGCGCTGCATCTTTCTTTCTCGCAGGAGCTACAGCATCGCTCAGTACCTTAATTTGAACTTTGTGCAGACGCTTCGAGCAGCAAGCGCGCACACATAAATGTATATAAACGCTACATTTTTTTTCTTTACACACGTACGTATTTCGCACTTATCCAGTGCTCCTACAGCAACTTTATTGCTCACATTTGAAAAACGCAGTCGAGCAGGCTCGGCACATTGCGAAGCGTGCTTGTATCGGCGCAGGTCATACAAAATACCGAAAGCAGAAATGAGCTCGCGATACAACGATGCTCCAGAACAGGATTTTGAATTCATAAACGAACCAAAATGTTTGGTTAAGCTGACCTGCCAAATCTCTCCGTTCCACTTGTTGAGTCAAGTGGAGGCGGACGTCTGTTAAAAGGCGGAGATATCGATGGCACATAAGCAGGATGGTTCGCAACGTTGTTTTTTTCTGTTACCAACGAAGTGGTGGCTGCAGATTCTTGAGTTGTCGTTTGGTTACCATTGATTGATTGATGGATATTGTTTCTTGGCGCAAGGGCCAGAAATGGCCAAAGAGCGCCATGACATTTGGTGATGAATGGCAATGAGTATCGATGAATATGGCTGTATATTGGCCTAAAATATTCGCTGTAAATGGCGTAAAATATATATCTATTAAAATAAGGTCAATGAAAAGTGAGTCCTATGGTTGTTAAAGTACGTTGAGAACGATAAGATACTAAAACATGTTAATTTATAGCAGCACCAGTGCCTCTGCAGAGCCCTTCAGTGCAAGGGCTGCGAGGCATGCGCTGTGTAAGTGATTTCATTGCAGCTACAGCCTCTAAGCAGAGGCTGTGCTACAAATAGCCTGGCCAAATGATTTCTATGGTATTAGTTTCTTCTAAGAACTTGAGCACTGATTTAAAATTAAATAGAGGGTCATTGCCTAAAAAGAAGACTGGGTGCAGAGGTATATTATGACTGTATTAGGAAGGGAAGAACTTTTTTCTCTCTATTTCTAATAATGGGCACTGAACGAGAACATGAAGGACTGTAAGTCTACTTCCACACCTAGTGCATGTAGGAGGGTTAGTTCCAGTTAGAATATACGAGTGAGTGCTATAGGTGTGCCCAATTCTTAACCTACAGAGCAGTACTTCCTGTTGTCTCGTTGTTTTCTCAGAGATCCAGTTTCCTATTTTCGGTTTGATTAGGTGCAGTTTGTTGAATACCTGAGTGTCCCATTGCCGTTGCCAATATTTCCGTAGTTTATGCTGTAAAAATGGCTTAAGGTCTGTGTAAGGTACAGGTATATTAATGTTTTCATCAGAAAAAGGTACGGATGTAGCCCTTTCGTCAGCAGCTACGTTGCCCTCTAGGCCTCTTTGGCCAGGCACCCAACAAAGAACAATCATTTCGGTTAGACATGTATGCTGAACATAGAAGGTTATACACTTCATTAAGGATGGGGTTTTTGTGTTTTCGTAGACTTGATATGCAACTAACAACGCTTAATGAGTCTGTGAATATGACAGCCTTTGTTATACCTGTTTGTTTTATATGTTTCACAGCAGAGAGGATCGCGTATGCCTCCGCTGTGAAAATGCTGGTGTTTGGATTTAATGCACCGGACGCTGAAAATGAAGGTCCGAGCGCTGCATAAGCTACACCATGAGTAAACTTTGAAGCGTCTGTATAAAACTCTGCGCAGGAGTACTTCGCCTGGAGTTCGAGGAAGTGTGAATGTATATGCACCTCAGGCGCATGTTTTGTTATTGCGACGAAAGACATATCACATTGGATAGACTGCCATTCCCAAGGTGGTGCAAGGTTAGTGGGAGTCATTAGGACTGTTTCTCGATGTTTGATACCAGTTTCGTGAGCCAGTTGTTCTAAGCGCACAGACAGAGGAGCTCGAACAGATGGGCGGTTGTGGTGAAGTCTTGCAGAAGACAAGTCAAGTACGGTTGAGTAACACGGATGTTCGTTATTCGATTTACATTTTAAAAAGTAGGAGAAGCTTAAATACGTTCTGCGCAGATGTAACGACCATTCGTTCGCCTCCACATACAGACTTTCCACAGGACTTGTCCTAAATGCGCCTGTTGCCAGCCGTATGCCTAGATTGTGGACTGGGTCGAGGATTCTGAGAGCACTATCCGATGCGGATTGGTACACCACAGCTCCATAGTCGAGGCGTGATCGTACAATGCTTTTATACAGGCTAAGCAGACACCTCCTGTCACTGCCCCAGTTTGTTCGAGAAAGTAGCTTCAGCAGGTTCATAGTCTTCAGGCACTTAGCTTTAAGGTATTTCAAGTGGGGAATGAAATTAAGTTTTGTGTCCAAAATAATACCTAAAAATTTAAGTTCAAGACTGACCGATAGTCGTTCTCCGTTAAGGTCAATGGCGGGTTCCGGTGACATGCCTCTCTTGTTTGTGAAGAGAACACATGTGCTTTTTTGAGGGTTAAATTTAAAACCATTTTCTTCTGACCACTTTGAGAGTTTGTTCAGGCCAAGCTGTAGCTGTCTCTCACAGATGCTGAGATTGCACGACCTAAAAGCTATCTGTACATCGTCCACATAAACTGAGTGAAAGAGTGTGCGAGGTATGATGGTATGCAAGGAGTTCATTTTCACAATAAAGAGTGTACAGCTCAGCACTCCACCCTGCGGTACACCTGTCTCCTGTGAGAATGACCGAGACTGCACATTGCCAATTCTAACGCGAAATGTTCTGTCAGACAAGTAGCTCTGAATAATGGTCAGCAAGTTGCCGCGTATACCCATTCCAGAAAGATCCCGAAGGATCCCGAAGCGCCACGTAGTGCCATATGCCTTTTCCATATCTAGGAATACAGATACGACAAACTGTTTGTGGATAAAGGCTTCACGAATGTACATTTCCATTCGGACCAGCTGGTCTGTCGTCGACCTGCCTTCCCTGAAACCGCATTGGTATGGGTCTAATATTTTGTTGGTTTCAAGATAGTGGAGCAAGCGTTTGTTCACCATCTTTTCAAAAAGTTTGCATAGGCAGCTTGTCAACGCTATCGGTCTATAACTGTTTGCCAAGGAAGGATCCTTACCCTGTTTCAAAATGGGAATTATAATGGCCTCTTTCCAGACAGAGGGAATCTGGCCGGAAGACCATATACCATTGTAAAGAAAAAGAAGGGTTCTTTGTGTTTCAGATGGCAGGTGCTTTAACATTTCATATATTATGCGGTCAAAGCCTGGGGCAGATTTGTTGCAGCCGTTTAGTGCTGCTTGAAGCTCTGCTATACCAAATGGTCTATTGTATGCCTCACATTTTGCACTTTTTCGTACTAATGGCTGCCGTTCTATTCGTATTTTATGTCTTTGAAATGTGTCAGAATAGTGTGACGAACTGGATATGCGTTCAAAATGTGCGCCTAGATTGTTCGCCTGGTCTTCCATACTATCTCCCTGTGTATTTACTAAGGGTAGCGAGTAAGGTTGTCGGCCGTTTATTCTGTGCACTCTATTCCAGACCTTCGTCTCATCCGTGTAAGAGTTAATTCCTGATATATATTTTTGCCAGCTCTCTCTTCTAGCTTGTCGGCGCGTTCTCCTTCCCTGTGATTTGACATGCTTGAAATTAACAAGGTTTTCTGCAGTCGGAGAATCGCGGAGCAGCCCCCATGCTTTGTTCTGCTTTTTACGCGCGTTACGACATTCCTCGTTCCACCATAGAACTCGGCGCTTGTTAGGTGACCCCTTTGTTTCTGGGATACATTTGGTCGCGGCATCAATCAGAAAAAAGGTGAAGTATTCAACCGCAGCTTCCAGGCTTAGAGCAGAAACGTCAGCCCACGATATGAGTGTAATTTTTCGGAACTGTTCCCAGTCGGCTGAATCAGTTTTCCACCGAGGAAACTGTGGGGGACATTCATTCGTCTTCGGTGTAGACAGTACTATCGGGAAATGGTCGCTCCCGTATGGATTTCTAATAACGTTCCATTTAAGATCAGGTAAAAGGGTGGGAGATGCAATACTGAGGTCTATAGAGGAATAGGTCTTATGTGCAGTATTATAATATGTAGGTGCCTTACTATTCAAAAGGCATGCACCAGATGAAAAGAGAAACTGTTCAATTAGTCGACCTCGCACATCGCAATGAGAGTCACCCCATAGGTTGCTGTGTGCATTAAAATCTCCTAGAACCAAATAGGGTTGGGGTAATTGGTCTACTAATGCATGGAATTCATGTTTATGGAGATGATAGTGCGGGGGTATATACAGAGAGCAGACGGTAATAAGTTTGTTTAGAAGTATGGCTCGAACGGCCACTGCCTCTAGGGGCGTTTGTAGTTGTAGATGTTGACACGCTATACCTTTATCGAGTATAATAGCTACGCCGCCAGATGATGCGATGGCATCATCACGATCTTTACGAAAAATAACATAATGACGAAGAAAGTTAGTGTGTTTAGATTTAAGATGGGTTTCCTGTACACACAGCACTTTTGGAGTGAGTTCGTAGAGAAGTTCTTGAACATCATCAAGGTTTCTAAGGAGACCTCTGACGTTCCACTGCATAATTAGCGTGTCCATAATGAAGATAATTTGGTGCTGTGTGTATGGAAACGGAAGTTATGCTTTAGATTACAGAGCTCTTTCGAGGCCCTGTAATCGGGGTTTTGCCCTTTTTGAAGCGTTCGAGGGAGCCCCGCCGCTCCTTAGGCGTTTGGTGCGCCTTCAGGACAGGTGTAGTGTCCATTGCCTCTAGCGAGGCGCCGGACACGTGCTCTTGAGAGCGAGAAGTTTTCCGAGTGAGTCCTGCCTCGGAAGGCAAGACCCTTGCGGCCACCAGCCCGGAGGTCGATGGGGCTCCCTGAGGGATTTGGCTGCGCCGGCTGTTGCCAGCGCTGGAAGGGGCCGGGGATGTTGGAGCAGCCTCGGCTGCGACCACCTTCGGGCTCGATGGTCCCTTCTGCTGGGTTGACGGAGCAGCGCTAGCTGCAACCGTCGCGGGGGCAGATGGCGTAACTGCCGACTCACTGCTTGTGGGTCGAACAGCCGCCGGAGGCCGTTGTGACGCTGCCCCCTGACGCGCCACTTCGGCAAAGGTGGTCTTAGGAAGGTATGAAACCCGCCTGCGTGCCTCTTTGTATGATATGTTTTCCTTTACTTTGATTGTGACTATTTCTTTTTCTTTCTTCCAAGACGGGCATGACCGCGAGTATGCGGCATGCTCGCCATCACAGTTCACGCAGTGTGGAGCGTTTTCGCATGTTTCAGAGGCATGATCACGGGAACTACATTTTGCACATGTCTGCCGGCCTCTGCAGTTCTGGGAACTGTGACCGAAACGCTGGCATTTGAAGCAGCGGAGAGGATTTGGAACATACGGCCTGACCCGTAACATTACGTAGCCGGTCTCGAGTGTCTCAGGCAGAATGCTTGAGGAGAAAGTCAGTAGAAGGTGCTTGGTTTTTATCTCCTTCCCGTCGCGCCTTAGCATGATTCTTTTAACATTGATCACGTTTTGCTCACTCCAGCCTTCCAACAGTTCGGCTTCTGTGAGCTCCATCAGATCATCGTCAGAAACAACACCACGGCTGGTGTTCATAGTTCGGTGTAGGGTTACTGTTACTGGGATTTCCCCAAATGACTCAACTTTAGGAAGATTTTCAAACTGTTTTGGATCGCGGAGTTCCAAAAGGAGATCGCCGCTTGCCATTTTGGATGCTTTATAGCCTGTACCAAGAGTTTCAGTGAGATACTTAGATACCAGGAAGGGAGAAATCATTCTCATGGTCTTTTCAGGTTTGCTTGAATGAATTACATGGAATCGGGGGAAGTTTTGCGATTTGTTTCCAAGAAATTGGAAAATATCTTCGGTGCGCCCTCGTTTCTGAGGGCGATCAGGTAGTCGAGGAAAAGAAGTGGCCATTAGGAGTATGATGTTTTCGGCAGGGATGGCCGCCGCCCACCATGGAGCCCAACCAGGGGACGACACAGGACGGAAATATTCAGTTCTGCGCACGCCAGCGGTACAACCCCGCTATAACCGAATACATATACCCAAGAGTGGATATAGTGCACAAGGTTAACCCTCGCTGCCTACGAAGTCGGCAGTAACACGAAAATAAAGAGAGGACAGGAAAGATTAAATGTGAGAGAAAGACGAAGGTTCGAGGGAGAGAGAGACAGGAAAAGGCAACTACCGATTTCCCCCGGGTGGGTCAGTCCGGGGGTGCCGTCTATGTGAAGCCGAGGCCGAAGAGGTGTGTTGCCTCCACCGGGGGGCCTTAAAGGTCCAAACACCCAGCTTCGGCTCAACCCCCAGGATCCCCTTTTCCCCAGACACGGCTAAGCCGCGCACGGCTACACGCGGGAGGGTCCAACCCTCGTGTGCTCGGGTCCGTGGTGTCGCAACACACCAAACACCTGCTTGCGCAGACGCCCCTGCGGGGTCGTTTGGTTACCACGGTCCTCCGTCAGGGCTACGCAACACAATTACAGAAGAACAAAATTGTCGCACTTTCTCATGCGAGCCGCTGTGTTGTGGGGAATGCAAGTAATTAATCCGATTACCCAACAGGTTGAACGGCCCGTATCCATGCAGCGCTCTCGCCTTTTCCCTTCATACGATCGCGATGGAAATCGGTAAAACTGAACGTTGTTATTCCGTCCTTCACGTTCATGCCACTTTACAACACAACAGTAGCGTCGATTGCGGCGTTTCTTCGTAGCGCGCGGAGCTATCGCGGTTGCCCTTGTTTCGTCATCAGTCTGATGAGTGAGCCAGCAAGCGCTTTACGGCAGTTCGGCGGCGCGTCCCACTAGCGTTAGAAATTCATAGCACTCTGTCTGGATGTTAAATGCGCAAAACACTCGCCATATGACCCAAAATCTAGTTAAATCGTTGTTTCGCAGTCGCTAGCTGCATAGGCAACTTAGCAAGGGAGTCGGGCTTCGCACAACTCACGCACAACTCAATTACTCTCTCTTCGCACCGGCAGGTGGCGCTACGCGTCTTGCAAAACTCCAGAGTCTGACGTCCATGAACAATTTTTTGTTTATCTGAGGTCTTTCTTGCGGTGGGGGGGGGGGGGGGGGGGCGAAAGGCACGTTCTAATGTTTGGCGACTTCAATTGTGTGTGCCGGCCGATAGATCGATCGAAAAAGCAACTTAGCCCAGATAAGAGTGCCGCACTTCTGCATGACATTTTGTGTGATGTTGATCTAGAGGATGTTGGGAGTGTTCTTGGTTCTTACAGTGATGTGCAATATACGCATTTTCAAGGGGAGAGCCACTCAAGGTTAGACCGCATCTATATTCCTGTTCACTTAGTTCCGCTACTTTCAGAATATGGTGTAGAATGTATCAGTTTCAGTTATCATTGTTTGGTAATGGTTACGATAGGTATGAAAAAGAAAGAACAGAAATTTAATTGGCACCTTAGGAAACTTAACGACAACCTTTTGCAAGATGAAGTATTTCTTAAAAAAATAAAAGAGAAATTAGACGCTGTTCTCCTTGAGGATGCAAAAAATGTCGTAGAAGCTTGGGAGATGTTCAAAACCGAAGCGCAAACTATTGCTTTAGACAAAGCATGCGTGTTGCGGCAGAAACAAAAGCAAGAAGAAAAGCAACTGCAATGCACGTTAGCACACCTGTTGAACAGGGACAGCGGCGCGGCTGGTATATTTGCACATGATATCAAAGAACTTAAAGCGAAACTTGAAGTGATTGATGAAGAGAGATATCGTGGCGCGGTTTTAAGAGCACGCGGTGAACGTGTATGGCTGGGTGAAACGCCCATCAAGCGAGCTTTAAGCGATGGGAAGAGGTACGCTATGACCAAGGAAGTAAAAGAAATCGTTGATCAAGGGCAGCTTACAAATGACGGGGAAATGATAGAACGCGCTTTCGTTGACTACTATAGCACGCTGCTAAGCAAGAGGACAAGCGATATCTCTGCGTTTAAGAGGGAATATTTACCTCTGATGCCGAAAATTGATGGCGAACTTAAGGATGCCCTTGACAGGCCGATTTCTGTAACAGAAATTGAAAAAGCTATAGATGGTCTTAGCGCAAGGAAATCGCCTGGACCGGACGGACTTGGGGCAGGGATATATAAAATTTTCAAGGTTAAAATGGCCGAGGCTCTACACCGCGTCATAACCAAGTGTTTCGAACAAAAATGGACACCTCCTTCTCTCCGAGAGACACATGTAGTGCTGATACCTAAATCAACAGACCACATCAAACTTCCATCCGTAGAGGCCTACCGGACCATAAGCTTAGCAAATATTGATTATAAAGTATTTATCAAGGTGCTCGCCTATCGCCTTCAGAGTGTATTGAAATCCCTAGTAGGTACACATCAGACATGCGGTATAGAAGGAAGGACTATATTCACAAATATACATATAGCGCGATGCTTACTTGAATGTTGCGATGCGATGGGAGATCATGTAGCTATGCTACAACTAGATTTGGCCAAAGCTTTTGATAGGGTGTCACACGAAATCCTGCTTATGCTTCTTGATTATGTTAATGTCGGATCAGTCATTTTGGACGGGGTGAAAATGATGTATGATGGTTGTAGCACAAACTTAATTTTTAACAACAAACTGAGCAGGCGGATTGCAGTAATGTCTAGCATAAAGCAAGGCTGTCCGACCTCTGCCTTGCTCTTTGCACTTTATTTAGAACCTTTCTTTTTAAAGGTACTACATAGCCTTAATATTCGCGGGTACACATTCCTTCGTAGAAAAATAAAAGTTTTAGCTTATGCCGACGACATAGCAGTGTTCTGCCGCCATAAACAGAGCAGTGCAGAAGCTGTGAGAGAAGCCCAAGCTTCTTGCAATGCTTCCGGTAGTGCCATAAGTTGGTCAAAATGTTTAGGGTTTTGGCATGGAAATTGGCCAGATGCACCAGAAGTCTTTTGCAAAATGCAGTGGAGTGTAATACCCGGCACTTATCTTGGGGTTCCGCTCAGTGCCTACTGTGAGCCAATCGAATACTGGACGAGCGAGACAGACAGAATGAAAGAGCAAACTAACAAATTGGAAGGCCACAACTTTTCGATGTTTGCTAGGGCCAAAGTATGTAATATCTTTTTAGTAGCTAAAGTGTTCTACGTCCTGCAGGTGCTATGCATGAGCAGATCTTCAATTCAAAAAACACACAGAGTGTTTACAAAGTTTATTTGGGGTTCGGTGTGGGAACGCACGAGCAGAAGTAATTTGTTTCACACACTGCGCAATGGGGGACTTGGTTTACCGCATTTGCTTTTCAAGCAACTAGTGTCGAGATTTGTTTTCTTCCGCGACCAAAGCGATGGGTTTCTGCGGACGGTAATCCAAGTGAGATTGCGCGACGCTTTGCCCGATTTTGTTGTATCGTCGCACGCAATCAAACCGATGGCACTAAAGGGCTATCTGCGTGAAGTTTCCATGGCGATACGTCTTCTAAACGCTCGTTTTTCGAAAGACTACTTGGTTACAGTGTCATGAAAACAATTGTATAAGGATCTTGTCGAAGTGTTTGTACCTACACCAGTGTATCGTTCTACGTATTACTTACGGCCTGAACGAGATGTTTTCAAGCGAGTCAATAATATGGCGGTACGAGCAAACGCAAAATCATTCTTTATCAAACTGCATACCGACACACTGCCTGTTAAGCCATGGCTAAGAAGCAAGGGCTTGTTTGTCCCAAAGTCAGACAACTGTCTCATATGTAACAAGGAAGAAACCGTCGAACATATTTTTCTTTACTGCCACGATGCTCGCTTTCTTTGGGACATCCTGCAAAGAACATTAAAAAGGAGCTTCCTATCACTGCGTTCGGAATAAGGTTTTTGCCATGTGCCAAAGCTGACGGTGTGCCGGCAGACATGTTGATGCTATTGTGTATGCAAAGTGTGTGGCGAACTCGTATGGCTGTACGCAATGATGATGTTCATGCGAGGTCAGCAATGTATTATTTTATTGAGAGTGTAAATCATACAAGCGAACTGTTGAAACTGCCAAGTGATCCACCAAATTCGCTTTCAGTGTTAGACAGTTTGGCTTCGATGAAGCCATTTTAACATGACACGTCAGTCTTACTAACGACTAGACGTTTTAACACTCGTGTTTATTTGACAATATTTGTATGTACTTGCCAAGCCGGTAATATAAAAAAAAAATATCGGCCATACCATGCTGAATACGCCGGTTCTTGTCCGATCCCCGAAGCTAAGCAGCATTGGGCTCGGTCACTACTTGGGAGGGCGAACACTTGGGAACACCGAGTTCTGATGGCACCCTTCTTCTTGCTTTTTTTATTGCGTGCTTCTGTGACTTTTTTTCTTTTACACTCACGTGTGGGTGGTTGCATTTACTGTTACGTTCAACTGGAGCAGCCTGCTGGTAGAGCCAACGCCGAAGTGCAAAAACAATATGCAGGCCACTAGGCGATTGCACGCGAAGTGACGGTGGTAACCGGTATAAGTAATGGTGCAAAATTTAGTCGCACAAACTGCTAACAGTTTACCTATTACACCCGTAAACAGCTCAATGACAATCAATAAATTGGCACATTGCTAGCGCCAAACGTGGGCTGCAGCGGACGCAAATCGTTGCGCTCGCCCTCTTGTTTTTGTGACCACGACTAGCACGCACAAACGGAGCGAACAACCACAACAAACGGAGGAATCCACGTACAAGACGGGTGCTTGTATTGTCCACGGAAAGACTGCCGCGTATGTGCTGTAGCAATGCGTTCGGCGAATGCACATAGCACAATACAGGTGCAGTCGTAAACATAGCATCCCTGCCACCGGAGATACCATGCTCACTCTGCCTCTGGACACGGACGCGTTCGGGCGCGAGATGTCGAGCTCTGCAAGAGCGGTTTCAGCGGCCGCGTCTGGCCGTGGTAACAGGTCTTCTGCCGCGCCACCGGGCTATCGGTATGTACTACCGACTTTGCCATCAGCCGAAACTATGAAGGAGTGTCTGTTCTTACATTGTGACGTTGCCGGGAGACCATACCGCCTCGAAGACTTCCGTGACCCGCTGCAAGAACTCTGTGTACTGAAAGACGTGACCGGTATTGGGCCCTTCCAAATGACGCATGTGTGGCTCATCAAGCTACGAACTCCAGAGGTGAAGGAAGTGCTGGTTAGAGCGGGTAGCCTGGAGGTAAAAGGGCGCTTTTGCGCCGTCATTGACCCAGTGCAACAAGATATCACACTCAAAGTGCACTGCGTTTCATTCCACGTTACCGGGGAAGCATTGAAGAAGGCTTTCGACCACTATGGCGAAGTGAAAGAAGTAAGACAAGAGGAGTGGAAGGTGAGGGGCTTCGAGCAAACTTAGTCTACCACGCGTATTGTGCGGATGAGGCTCCCAGAGAACTTGACACCGGACGCTCTGCCCCATTTGTTCAAGATCTTTGGTGGCTCTGTGCTAGTTGTCGTTCGCGGGAGAGCTCCGATTTGCCTGCGGTGTCGACGCAAAGGACACATTAGAAGAGACTGCAGAGTGCCAAGGTGTTCTGAGTGCCGGGAATTCGGCCATGAAGCACACGATTGCGTACGTACGTATGCAAGAGTTACTGGCAGCATGCAACCCGACGACGAAGGTCTCGAATTGATGGAAGAGGGCGTAACGGAGTAACTGACAGCGTCCTTGGAAACGCCGGTTTAACAGGTGGCAAGTGTCGCAAAATAGGTGGCAACGCCATCCGCGTCGACACAGGACGCCACAGCAGGAAGAAAGCAGAGAGAAAGAAGAAGGAATAAAGAAGAGAAGACACCGCGTGCGCCCGAGAGAGAGAGAGAGAGAGAGAAAAAACTTATTTCTACGCCAGCGTCCGGCGCTCAACCCTGGTCGGTCAGCAGCTACCAGTCCCACCCAACACGTCTCTGACGTGCTGGATAAGCACCGGCAGGAGAATGTTAGTTGCATGGGGTGGTGGAGTGAGCCAGTCCGTCCATGACCGTGGTTTGATGTTAGTGGGAATGTTAGAGAGGGCTGACTGCAGTTTGGGTTGAGTGTGAGGGCAATGCCATAGACAATGCTCTAGCGACGGATATTCCATGCAGTTCGGGCATTTCGGTGGCCCAGGTAGGCCTTGAATATAGTGACGGAAAAGAGGAGTCACTATTGAGTTTGTTTGAATTCTTCGGAGAATAGCGCTGTCTTCTCGCGAGAGGTTAGCAGGAGGAGTAATAAAGGCGACGGCATTGGCGCAAAGTTGCTTTAAAAGTGATGTGCACGCCTTGTGCAAAGTCTTTCTGTGTTCCCTTGGGTGAAATTCGGATGGCCATAGGCACGGGGGACCCGGAAAACTAACTACGCAGGTGAGCTCATGAGCTCGGGAGTTCCCCCCCATGCCTTGGTGCCCAGGTATCCACTGCAAGGTAACACAGAGCGAAGGGTGTGCATCCAAGTGACATTGAAGTAGGCTGTGTATATGCTCAGGTAGCAAGTTGTTGCGAAACATGCGGCATGCATCTTGGCTATCGGTGCGAATTAAGATGCGTTGGGTAGGATGATGAGGCCGGGTGACTGCTTCGAGAATAGCAAGAGCCTCTGCGTCGGACGGGTCGGGGACTCCCATGTGTGCGTTTACATGCTCGTAGCCAGGGCCGACTACTGCAGTTAGACATCTACCCTCCGAGTGACTAGCGTCCGTATAACAAGAAAGGGGCTGACAGATGGAATAGCACACTGTGGTATAAAGTTTGTAAACAGGGATGAAGTGCCTCAGACAGGCTGGCCAACGTTTCGATAGGAGGACCTATCTTCGTCAAAGGCGGCCTCGTCATCCTCGGCGTGTTAGTTTTAAAGGGTTAGTGCAGTGACGTCACGTGCGGGTGTTGTCGCTGGCGGCTGGTTTTAAAGAGAGAGATTACAAGAGGAAACAAGCGCTGTCGTCCGACGTCTGTGAGCTTCATTCTCAAGACGAGGGGACAAGAGCGTGAAAGTGGGCACGCGGGGCGAAAAGAAAAGGAATAGAAGCAGAAAAAAAGGAAAAAAAAAGAAAAAAGAAGGGGGAGGGTGGGGAAAGCCAGGGCGGCACCAAGACAGACAAAAAAGGGGGAGGAGTGAAAGAAAAAGAAGGAGAAAAGTGAAATCTAAGAAATACGGGGGCTTGGGAGCGTGTTGGGGATGCGAAAGGTTAGGAGGTATTCAGGGGGAGTCGTTGGCGGCATGTTTTTGAGGCATTAAAACGGCCGGTCAAGCGGTCAGCGCGCGAGTAACACAAAAGAAAAAAAAAGAAAAAAAAAGAGAAAAGGGAGAAAACCCAGACACAAAAAAAAAAAAAACATGAGTTGAAAGTGACTTGAGTAGCATAGTAGTAATACGTCGACTAATTTTGAAATAGTTAAGGTGGCGACGAGGAGTCTGCGGTGCAATGTATGGGGTGACTGAAAGGCAGCGGCATGGTCTTTCAAGGGGCACTGCCCCACGCGCTTAACGTAGGTGTCGTTACGGCGGCATCCAGAGATGTCGATACTCTGGGTTGAAGCGCCGAAAAAGGCATATTGACTTCGGAATGTGTTGTCGAGGGGATTTCAAGGAGAAAAAAAAAGGATTAAAAAAAAGGGGGGGGAGGGAAGGGAGAGGGGGAGGGGGGCCGAAACCGGTATAACAAACAGGAGGGTGACGCGCACAGAAGGGGGCAAGTGTACATGGAAGAAGGGGATCTTACAGTTGGTATAGACGTAAAAACCTGAAAGAGTACATTAAATTGAATAGTAGGCAGGAAAAAATTTTTTTTCTTTTTTTTTTCCCCGAAATGGAAGAGTAGGTGAGGTTAAGAAATAAAGTTGGCTGGTGGCCTAATGTGTTTTGTGTATTGGTTGATGATATGAGAGTTTCAGATTTAAGTTACAGCTTTTAAAGATTCTAAGTTGCCGCGTGCCAAATTAATTCCTGTCGGGTGTAGGCAATTAAACTTGTGTATGAGGTATGATTCCGTATACTTCCTTTCGCGAGGGGAACGGAAATTTGTTTGTAGTATATAGAGCCTTGCTTTGTCAAACATATGTCCATGTTCATTAAAGTGGCTGGCTACTGCTTTGGGTAAATTGTGTTTTGTGTCCGCGCGGTGACCGTTGAGTCTTGTATTAATTTGTTGTCCAGTCTCACCTATGTATTGTTTGCTACAAGCGGCGCATTCTAGACAGTAGACTACGTTGCTTGATGTGCAGGTGAAAGCCGAAGTTACCTTGTGTGTGTAATTCGACGCTGTACTTTTTACTGTAGTAGTAGATTGAATGTGTTTGCATGTAGAGCACCTGGGGCGGCCACAGGGATTGGTTCCCAACTTCTTCTTTTTCTGTAGTTTGGCGTGCACAAGAACATCTTTAAAATTAGTGTTGCGTCTGTAGGCAACTCTGGGAGGGTCGGGAAAAATCTTCTTAAGTTTCTGGTTGCTGGTGAGAATCGGGTAGTATTTACTTAGGATGTTATTCACGTTTGGGAGTGCGTTTGAGAATTTAGTAGTAAGAAGAGGCGTTGTTGTTCTTGTGATCCTCGGGCGGGGCTTGAGGACCTCGGCTCGATCAAGTTTGGTTGCAGCGATGTAAGCTGTTTGAAGGTCACTGTTTGGGTGGTTCCTGTTTGATAGCGTTTCTTTAAGGTGATCGAGTCTATCTATGTAGTCTTGGTTTTCAACGCAAATGCGACGTAGTCGTGTGGCTTGGCCTTTAAAGATGCCTTGTTTGCAATGTCTGGGATGGTGGCTGGTATATTCTAGGTACTGTTGTTTGTCGAAAGGTTTCCTATACAGCGTTGTCTTTAGTTCACCATTGTCAATGTATATTGTTGTGTCCAGAAAGTTTATGCGCTCAGTTGAGGATTCTGATGTGAATTTTATTGTTGGGTGAACAGAATTTAGAAAGGCTACATATTTATCTAGACTGTCTTGACCATGTCCCCAGATTATGAGTATGTCGTCTATGTATAGTAGGTATGTGTGGGGCTTGGTAGTGCAGCGCGATAGGAAATCTGTTTCTAGAATCCCCATAAATATGTTCGCGTAGGTTGGTGCAAAAGGCGTACCCATGCTTGTACCATGTATCTGTAGGTAGTAACTCTCTTCAAATTCGAAGTAGTTATGTGTGAGAACTAATTCAAGGAGAGACAGGTAGACTTCAGTGGAGTGTTGTGCACTGTGTTTAGACAGCGTTTGTTTTATCGAAGATAAACCATCAGGGATTGGAATGTTGGTGTACAGCGCCGTGACGTCTAGAGTTGCGAGAATTGTGTTGTGGGGTAGTGTGCCTTTAGTATTAATGTCTTTGATAATTCTCAGCAGGTGGGGCGTATCTTGTACAAATGACGGAAGTGCTTTTGGCAAGTCACCAAGGTAGTGGTTAAGGAATGTGGAGATGCTCTCTGTCGGGGTGTTGTTGTTTGATACTATCGGACGGCCTGGGATAATAGCAGTGTATAGTTCAGCGGATGGAATTTTATGAATTTTCGGAAGGAGGTAAAAACGTCCGGCAGTTTTGTTGCTTGGTTTAAGAAATTTGTATTCTGATGGTGTTATCAATTCATCAGCCAAAAGTGATTTCAGCCTGTTGGTAATTGTCACTGTGTAGGACAATGTCGGATCGTTATCTAGTTTGCGGTAATGTTCTGGGTTGTTTAGTTGTCTGTAAGCCTCGTGCTTGTATTTTTCTATTGGCCAAATAACTATACTTCCACCCTTATCTGCTTCCTTAATAACAATGTCATTCCGGCAGCTCAGATTTGAAATGATATGACTCTCCGACGCAGTTATGTTTTTAGGTCGCTTAGATGTCTTGGATTGGCTTATAATTTCTTTAGTGATAGTTTTAAGGTATATGTCAAGTTCTATGGCTTGTTCTGGTTCGGGAGTCCAAGTGGATTGGGCTCTAAGTGGTGTCGTCCCGGTGTCTGGTGTGTCTGCAAAAAAGTGTCGGATACGCATTCGTCGGGAGAATTCTGAGAGGTCCTTGTGAAGCTCGAATTCATTTATTGTGTTGTTCGTGGGGCAAAAGTTTAAGCCCTTGCTGAGTACGGCTATTTCTTTTTGACTTAATGTTTTAGAAATGTCTATAACATAGGAGCGGTTTAGTTCTGTGGAAATTTCCTTCCTGTCTGGTACTTCTGAGCTCGAGGTCCCTCTTGTCTGGGTGTGGTGGCTGTTTGGTTGGAAGGTTGTCTTTTGATTAAAATTTGCTTTTTTCCTTTGTTTTTGAACCAATTTTCTAGATTGTTTTTCGCCGTAATGTTCTAAATCTCTCTTCTCATCTGGTGTCAGCGTTATGTTCCTAAGTCTGTGGTTAAAAGTTTCGATTTGCTCTTCGCAGTGTTCTTTGAGGATATTCAAAAGTGAAAGTGAGGCATTATGTAATGTTGTTTGCCAGTTTGCGCGATGGTGTGGTGGGAGGGTTCCTAGAGCTGGTACAGCCTTGAGTGTTAGGCCTTTAGGAATTATATTTTTCTCTGTGCAGTTTGTGTAGGTTTTCAGATGGGAGGTGTAGCTCACATGTCTTGTGGTAAGTTTTCTAGCCTGTAGGAATTCGGTGCTTCGTGGCATTGAAGAGTTATTGATTTGCGATGTCTGTCATTTACTTGTCTTCTTGCGGGCAGATTTGCGTGGGGTGTTTTTCTGTTCGGCCGGTTTATTATCGTATGTCTGGCTTAATTCGATCTCGGTCTCTGTTTGGGTTTGTGTGTGTGCAGGCAGGCGTGTGGGGGTCTGTGTGTAGACTTCGGTGGTGGGTTTTCTGTTGTCTGTTTGCACGGTGGTTGATGTCATTTTTGGTGCTGTGTGTGCCTTCTGGTTCTTTTCACATTCCACTGTCTGTGTTCCAACTGTTCTTGTGTTGACTGTTTCACTTGTGCAGTGACTTGCTTCACATTCCACTGTCTGTATTCCCTGTGTTCTCGAAGTGACTGTCGCAGTTGTGTTGTTCGCGGTTGCACGCTCCGCAGAGTTGGTGGAGGTGGTATTTGAGGTGGAATTTAAAAGAGTTTTTCTGTACTTGTCCTTAATAAAGGACTTGATGTGTTGGGAAACTAGCTCTATTCCACTGCGGTTAAAGTGGAAGCGTGGTGCATGGTGTCAACATTCTTATGGACGTTTTCTAAGTTGAAAATTAGTGAGTTTAGCTTGTTAATCTCCTCATTGTGCTTCATGAGTACATTAGTTTGGTAGATTAGTGGGCGGTGTTTGAAAGACCATGAAACCTTGAAAGACCATGCCGCTGCCTTTCAGTCACCCCATACATTGCACCGCAGACTCCTCGTCGCCACCTTAACTATTTCAAAATTAGTCGACGTATTACTGCTATGGTACTCAAGTCACTTTCAACTGATGTTTTTTTTTTTTTTTTGTGTCTGGGTTTTCTCCCTTCTCTCTTCTTTTTTCTTTTTTTTTTCTTTTGTGTTACTCGCGCGCTGACCGCTTGACCGGCCGTTTTAATGCCTCAAAAACATGCCGCCAACGACTCCCCCTGAATACCTCCTAACCTTTCGCATCCCCAACACGCTCCCAAGCCCCCGTATTTCTTAGATTTCACTTTTCTCCTTCTTTTTCTTTCACTCCTCCCCTTTTTTGTCTGTCTTGGTGCCGCCCTGGCTTTCCCCACCCTCCCCCTTCTTTTTTCTTTTTTTTTTTCCTTTTTTTCTGCTTCTATTCCTTTTCTTTTCGCCCCACGTGCCTACTTTCACGCTCTTGTCCCCTCGTCTTGAGAATGAAGCTCACAGACGTCGGACGACAGCGCTTGTTTCCTCTTGTAATCTCTCTCTTTAAAACCAGCCGCCAGCGACAACACCCGCACGTGACGTCACTGCACTAACCCTTTAAAACTAACACGCCGAGGATGACGAGGCCGCCTTTGACGAAGATAGGTCCTCCTATCGAAACGTTGGCCAGCCTGTCTGAGGCACTTCATCCCTGTTTACAAACTTTATACCATAGCGTCCGTATAGTAATACGTAGTGTCGGGTAGTGGGTTTTCCCTATTTATTAGTTTGACTAACTGGGAGCGGCGAGCTTCGTTCTTGTGCGGCTGCATATGTTGTGGTATGGGTAGGACCGTGAATCTGGGTAGTGAGTCCCATGGTGGTGAATACAAAGGTGGAAAAGGCGGTAGGGCGCCTGTCTGGTACCCTTGATGTTCGAGCAGTTTGCGCCCTTGTGGGGATGTTTGAAGCCTTTGAATTTGCGTTTGTCTGCAAATTGTAATGCGTTCATCAAGTGTGTTGAAAAGCCCAGTGGCGGCCACAAGGTCGTTTGCGGCAAATCGAGGTACTCCTAAAGCTAATCTCGTATATTTGCGGAGCGCCGTTTCTAATTTGGAGTGCTGGGTCTTGGTGAGAGATTGATATGGAAGTTGGTAGAGCACACGGGAGTAGACAATTGCTTCAAGAATCCTTCGAAGTTCTTGCTCCTTTAGTCCTCTGTGTTTACGTGTTACTCTACATAGCATGTGGTATATCTGGTTTAGTTGTCGGATCGTTTTTTCCAACCAGACTTCAGCTCTACCGTCATCCTGAAGGATGAAGCCCAGTATTTTGATGTTAGATCGGCGCGGTATTTCAGTGTGTTCGATATGGAGACTGATGCTTTGGCGCTGCTCTTCCGCGCGGCGGCCTATTTGATTAGTTACTACTATGTACTCAAATTTTGTTGGAGAACACTTAAGCCCAATACCGTTAACATATTCGTGAATGGTATCTAAGCCTGACTGGATGGTGTGCTCCTGTTCTCATAGGGACCCCTTGCAACACCATACAGTAATATCGTCTGCATAAATAGTGTTCGAGTAGTGCGATGGAAGAGAGCCGGGCAGGCAGATCGAGCAAAGCAATATTGAAGAGAGTGGGTGACAGGATTGAGCCTTGAGGGACTCCTGTACTCAGAGGGTATGGCGCTGAAAGCTCTCCATTGATTTGAATTTGTATAGAGCGACCGGTAAGAAAATCTTTAATATAATTGTAGAGGCGGGCGCCGGTTCGTAAGGTCAAGAGGTTCTTGAGGATAGCGGAGTGTTTCACGTGGTCGAACGCCTTGTGCATATCTACACCTGCGATTACTCTGGTTTGTACGAGACTGTGATTTTGATACACATCTTCCGAGATACGAAGCATGGTATCCTGAGTGCTAACGTGTGATCTAAAGCCTGTCAGTGTGTAAGGAAAAGCACTGCTGTTTTCTAAGTGCCAGTTGAGACGGTTAAGGGCCATGCGTTCCATCAGTTTGCTTACACACGACGTTAAAGATATAGGACGTAGGTTCGTGATACAGTTGGCCGGTTTGCCGGGTTTCGGGATTGGTATTATTGTTGCCGTTTTCCATTCCTCTGGAAGGTTTCTGGATTCCCAAATATTGTTGATGTATTCTAAAAGTTGTTCTAACTGAGAAGAGGGTAAGCTACGAGGTGTACTATAAGTAATCCCATTTTTGCCAGGCGTTGTATTGTATTGTATTGGGTTTTATGGCGCATAAGCAACTCAGGCTTTCATGCGCCAAACACATGGTATAATATATTTCAAAAATTGGGTATCCTCAGCGAAGGCCCTTGTCCGGACAAGGACTCTGAGGAGCCCAACAAATCAAATGAAGACCTCAGCCTTCTTCTCAGGACTGAGAAAGTGGGTGAGGTGCATCATAAGATGCGTGGAAAAGCTGGGTAAGAATTTTTAGAATTAGTAGTTCTGTGATATATTATATTTCGTTTAGGATCGCTGCGTCTTTCAAAAAACTAAAATAGATGATGTTCCTACAAGTGGTTTATCTCCTAAAAGTAGACTGGGATGGAAGGGAATTCGTTCATTGCAAAATTCAGTAAAATATTTTTCCTTAGCCGTTCGAGTTGTGTGCACGAGAATAAAATGTGATTTACAGTGAGTTCATCTCCACATTTCTGACATAAGGGTTTGTCTTGTTTTGTCAGTAGAAAGTTATGTGTTAGGTGTGTGTGTCCGATGCGCAGGCGGCATAAAATTACTTCTATGAAACGTTCCTGATGTCTGCATGATCTCCATTCTCCTAGAATAGGTTTTACTAAATGCAGTTTGTTATTTTCTTCGCTATTCCATGTACCCTGCCATTTCTCTTTAAGCTTGTTTTTTACTAAATTCATGCAATCTGCATAGGGTATATTTACAGTACTGACATCCTTATGGCAGGCTTGAGCGGCGCACGCGTCAGCTCTCTCGTTGCCTCTAATTCCATGATGGCTTGGTATCCAACAAAGCTTAATTTCCTGTCCTTGTGTTTGAGCAGTTATTATGTTATGGATTATATTTCCTATTAAAGGTTCCCTTACGTTTCTGGCTTTCATTGCTGTGATTGCACTCAGCGAGTCCGTGTAGATAATGCTCTTTTGAATGTTCATCTCGACTATTTTTGATACAGCCACCGAAATGGCATGACATTCGGCTGAGAAAATTGACGCGCACTGAGGCAACCTGACTACCTTTTCCCATTTATCTTGCACTACAGCACTTCAGACGTAAAGTGATGTTTTAGAGCCGTCAGTATAAAATGCTGTGTGTTCTTTGTACTTTTCGTCTAGCGCCGAAAATTCTTGTATTATATGTTGACGTGGAGTTTGCTTTTATGAAATTGTGTCAGTGTGTAGTCAACTACACAGGGAAAGGTGTGCCAAGGTGGCAGTGGTTCGGGTCTCTGGGCTATATCAGGCAGCGTGTCTAGAATACCTAATTCCTGGCAAATTTCTTCAAATCGGAGAATAAGAGGTCTTATCGCGCTGTGTTTCGTTTCAGCGAAGAGAGAGCCGTATGTAGCTCAGCTAAAGTAAACAGGCTGTTTATGCCTGTTGTACTCTCTTCGAGTGACTCAGTTGGGTAATCCGGAAGTTCTGCATTTTGCTCCAAGGGATAGAACGTCTGACGAATTTCATCAGCTATTTCTTCGCGTGTCTGGCCAGAGCTCATCATTATCTTGTCCATGGTGTGTCGTGGTTTTCCTTGGCCGAAAAGTGATCTTAAGATATTCCACACTCTCGCAGTATGTAGGCGGCCGTTGAGCTTGTCACATGTTTCTAACCAGTTCCCGGTGCAAAGTTTGTGCGTGTATTCTTGGGCTTCTAATGTTATTTGCTCAATAAGTTTGCGAAGGCCATGATTCTGTTTATGTTTCTTCCAATTCTGCACTATCCTGTGCCGTTTATCCCATAAGTTAAGCAGATGAGAGTCTATGTGTGGGTTTTGAGCAGTGCGCGCAATCATTTTGGTGTACTTTTTCCTCGTCTCGCTAATGTTCTTCACCCATGAATGTAGGTCCGGCTGTTCGTCGGCCCTATCAAGGTCTGATCGGAATCGGTGCCAGTCAGTAAGTTGTGTATTGGAAGCTGCGTTAGCAAGGCGAGCCTTAGAGCGAGGAATGCTTAGAGTAACTTCAATGATGTAATGATCACTTCCAATACTTTCGTGAAGATTCGCCCAAGTTACATTCCCGATTTCGCGGTACCAGCTTAAGTCGGGGTTAGAGTCACGTTCGAGACTGTTTCCTTGGCGCATGGGCTCGGTTGTGTCATTAAGAAACGTAAACTTGTTATCTTGCATTTTTCTTTCGAGGCGCTGCCCTGCTTTAGTTGTGCGCTGGTAGCCCCATGATATGTTATGTGTATTGAAATCCCCAGCTATAATGATGTCTTTGTCCTTATGTAGCTTTGTGTACGTGTCCAACCATTTCCGAGAAGGACAGTCTAGCCTTGGGACCCAGTATGCATTGATAATTAGAACGTCACGGCTGCCGAAGCGGCATTGGACAGTAACGTGCTCCTGAGTCGAAATGTTTATGGAATGAGTATCGATTTGGTATAGCTGGTATATGTTTGGCCACGTATGTTACAGTGGTAATGGGAACGGTCACACCCTGTGGAGCTCTTTTGTCTCGGTTAGTAGTGCTTCCTTGGGTAAAGTGTTCATATCCCGGTAATGATATAAGTCCGCAAGCTTCTTGAATTAAAAGGATATCTGGTTTCTGCGCTTCTCGGCAGATGAATTGTTGTAAGAGAGCCTTCTTCCTTCGAAGGCTCCTGCAATTCCATTGCCATATTACTAGAGGTCGATTAGGGCCTGCCATATTACAGATTTGCCGAGCCGGAGGGCTCATCGACCTTGGACTGCGTGGATGTATGTGCACGCGCGAATATTTGCGCGTTGGCTACTAGCTGTTGAACGACGACATCAGTGCGTGCAATTCCTTGTTTTAGATATTGCATTTCAGCCTGTATCGTGCGTATCACTGCAACGTCATTGGCGAGGCTGTCTACTTTAGCCGTTAAAACCTGGACCGCTCGTTCAAGGGGCTGCATGCTTGATTGGTCCGGCATGTGCGATGGTGTTGTAGATGGTGTCATAGGGAGCTGCAGAGCTTGAGAGTACGAGTAATTAAGAACTGGAGTCCGTAAAATAGAATGGGTTGACTGTGAAGTGTTAGGTGAGGATTGTGAGAAATTAGTAGCTGGGTTTGGACGGACTGGCTCACCGTTATCAGAGGCTGGCTGGCTCTTGTCATTTCTGGGACGTTTCGGCTCCGGAGTGGTAGATCGCTTGGCGGCCTTAGACGGCGGGCTTCCATTTGGAGATTTTTTTCTGATGGTTTGGTTGGCACTGCGACTTCGGCTGCGGCTGCGACTCCCGCTGCGACTGCGACTCCGGCTGCGACTCGTCTTGCGAAGCACGGAAAACCGGTTGGAAGTAGCGATGGAGGTGTCTGGGGTCTTGTCACTTATAGTGACTCTTGTGTCCTGTTGACGGGGACGGTGTGTCCCCTGTGGGAATTCAGGGAAATCTGATGTATACTGGAAGGGCTTCGTGTTGCGTATCCGTCGGTGACGGTGCTTGGATGCCCGCGAACGCGCCGCGCGGTCCGCTTCTTTTCTTGCTGGGCAGTCTTTCGAAGTAGGCGAATGCTCACCGCCGCAATTATGGCAGTAGGGGAAGCAATCATGGGGAGGTATGCTTTGCGCACTGGGAAATGTTCTACTGCATTGATGGCACATGCAATACGTCGAACGATTTGGGCATACGTCGGTGGCGTGACTGAGCGTGAAGCAGTGCGAGCACAGCGAACTTCTGTGTCGAAATGGGTAGAGGCGCTGGACAACGCGATTAATAAGGGCAAATCTGGGTAAACGTGGGCCTTGCACCGTCACTATCACGGTGTTGGACATGCCTATTCGGCGGATTGCCAGGAGTTTCGCTTGTTCTACTTCCACAATACTCTGCAGCTCTCCGTCGGAGACCGAGGTGGGTATTCCATGTATGACGCCGCGTGCGTTCATAGGATCAGCGGCCACGTAGGTGTTTGTCTCGTAAGCTTCATCGTTGATAGTGATGCTCTTTAGTTCCGCGAGCTTGTCGGCAGCAGATCCACGGTAGGTGTCAACGGCAACCAGGTTTTGTGTGGTGCGGATTTTGAAGTATGTGTCGCTGCGTTCCACTGTGTTGAGTCCTGCCGCCGAGCGGATAGCGTTGCCGAGGGTACCGACGTTGATTGCAGCAAGGTTCAGGCATGCCGTGAATTTAACAATCACAGTGGTGGCTTGTTGCTGGCGCGGCGTTGTCCCTACGGTGCGCCAGAGGCCGAGTGTCGAAGCGGATGCCGCTGCTTGCTCGATTTCCATGCTTCAGAAGCCCACGAACGCGCGTGGCGTCGGTGGTGTCGAGGTGGCGTCCAGCCAAGGACTAGGCTTAGAGGCCGGCCAAGTTCTTCCATTAATTGCATAGAAACGATGAAAAGTTCGTCTCACCGGAAGGTGGGTACCTTGAGACGTCTTCCTAGCACAAGTTTGGAGTCCTATCGAAGAAGGTTCCGTTGATGGGGTGAAAACTTCGAGGAGCAGATGTGGATCCGTGCTGACTCGGCGAGCGCGTCTCGGCGTTCTACGTGCGCCCGAAGAAACGGACCACGGGTTTGACGCGTTTAACGTGAAAATGGACGCGGAGCCAGAGACGCCGGATGAGATGGCCACTGACGAGCCAGCCGTGCCTTCCAAGCGGCACCGAAGCGATGCTCCAGATGAGGAGACGCCGGCTGACAATGTTCAGCGCCTGGAGCCGCAGTGGATGGTGGTCCGGTCGACCCGGGCCAAAAAAGGGAAGTCCGCCCCAGCGCAACGGTCAGCGTCGCTCACCCGAGAAGGGCAGGCGACGCAGTGACCAACGCGACTGGTGTCGCGGGTGCCCGTTGAAGCTGTCGTGCCGACAGGGACGCTCTGTTTGTGAGGGTTGCTATTTGCTGGGAGCCTTACTGTTGCTTTACTCTTGCTCTTTGAAATGGCTATGTCATTAGCTCCATTGCGCATGGGAACCTTCAACGTTAGAAGTCTTAGGGCGAGACGGCGGCAGCGTCAGCTCCGACGCGTAATTTTGGAAGAAGATTTAGATATATTGGCGATTCAAGAGACTAAAATAGAGAGTGAGAGTCAGACTGATGGTATGGTTGCACAGTTTAGTGACCGCTATACTGTATGCGTTAGTCATGCTGTTGGCACAACGGCCGGTTGCTGTATGTTTATTAAGAAAGGTTTGGGTATAGTTAAGGAAACAGTCATGAGTTGTCAGAGGGGTCGATTCGTGCTGTGCAATTTTGTATATTGCAACATAAAATACCGAATATTATGTGTGTACGCACCAACGAAAGTGAATGACCGGCTAAGATTCTTTCAAGAAATATCGCAGTATCTGAAAACAGACAGATGTTTGATAGTGTTAGGAGATTTCAATAGCGTTTTGAGCTCGGACGATCGTTCGAGTGGTGGATACTGGGCTGATAAGAGCGTTGTCTTTCCGAGGGGGGCCATTGGAAGAGCTCTGTTGGAAGACATTGCACATTACGCGAAAGGAGGCAATAATCGGCATTACACTCATTTTCAAGGCAATAGCCATTCAAGGTTAGACAGAGCTTATCTTTCTCAAGAAATCGCCACAATGTGCGATGATTATAAGGTGCTGAACATAGCATTTAGCGACCATTGTTTAGTAGCCTTCACGATAGGGAAAAAGATCACCGCAAAACCTAGAATGAAATGGGAAACATGGAAATTAAACGCGACACTCTGAAAGGACGACCAATTTCTAGAAAGTGTACGCACAGAAATTGCTAAAGCAAATAATGACTGTGAAAAAGGATGGGGTGAGCGATGGGAGCGATTTAAAGAAGTCGTAAAAATGAATGCCATAGAGCGAGCAGTAGAAATACGTTTTGAAGAGCGCCAAGAGGAAAATAACCTTTAAAAAATGCTTCAGGAATTTGTGGATGCCGAAACTGCAACGCCAGGCACCTTTGTGGAAGAAATAAGGTAAACAAAGAATAAAATTGAGGCTATCGACACGGAAAAATACCATGGCGCACTTATTCGCGCACGAATGGGAAAGATCTTAGCTGATGAAATGCCGACAAAGCGTGTATTGGGAACTGAGAAAAAGTATGCGAGGAGAAACGAAATAGTTGAGATTG
This sequence comes from Dermacentor andersoni, assembly GCF_023375885.2. Lineage (NCBI taxonomy): Eukaryota > Metazoa > Arthropoda > Arachnida > Ixodida > Ixodidae > Dermacentor > Dermacentor andersoni. The sequence goes on along the minus strand of NC_092817.1, from coordinate 197,742,889 downwards.
AATACAAAGGGAAAATATCAAATGAAAGCCATTTTCTAACCACTCTACCTAGGTTAGACGCCGAAGAAACAGATAGATTATCAGAAGATATCACAGCAAAGGAGATCGAAATGGCCATTGAAGACCTTAACCCTGGAAAATCGCCAGGACCTGATGGCCGAACAGCAGTTTTTTACAAAGCCTTTTGCTCGAAGATAGCCATCTTATTAGAACGTGTTTTTATGGAGGCGTATCAAAAACGTCGTTTGCCACCTTCCTTTAAAAGGGCGTATACAGTCTTGATACCAAAAAGCGATGACGCAAATAAACTTAACAAAGTAACAGGCTACAGGCCAATTACGCTGACAAACGTAGATTATAAAGTTTTAATGAAGATATTTGCGCGGAGACTACAAGGGGCTATTGATGCTTTAGTAGGACCGCATCAGACCTGCGGGATAAGAGGGAGGTCTATATTTACTAATATCCATGTGGCTCGCAGCATTCTTCAAACTTGTGATGCAGATTTTAGGAAAGTCGCTATGTTACAAATTATCTAGAAAAGGCGTTTGACACAGTATGTCACAATCTCCTGTTTAGAATTCTTGGTTATGTCGGTGTTGGATCACGGATAACAGAGGGAGTTAAAATGGCATACAATAATTGTACAACTAACCTCATTGTCAACTATAAGCTAACTGAAAGGATTGAAGTTCGTTCCTCTGTTCGTCAGGGGTGCCCTCTGTCACCTCTTTTGTTCGCAATATATCTAGAGGCTCTCTGTAAAACAATTATTGATAGTCCGGATGTGCGAGGATTCAGCCTAGAAGGACGTTAGGTACGTTTATTAGCTTACGCTGATGATGTTGTTTTCTGTGACGATAAGGAGAGTGCTCGAGGTACCATGACAATTATGCGTGAGTTTTCTGACATGACGCACAGCAACATAAACCTGAATAAGTGTGTCGGCTTGTGGCACGGCCGGTGGCAAACAACGCCGCGTGTTTTTGAAGGTATGCAGTGGAAGCTCACGCCTGGGATTTCTCTTGGTGTACCATTAGGCACACATCGAGACACTAAAGACTTATGGAATGGCAAAGTGCAGGAATTAAAAGCTCAAACTGATAAGTGGGCCGGACGTGACCTCTCTATATTCGCACGTGCGGCTATCTGCAGAATCTTCTTGGTGAGCAAGCTGTGGTATCTCATGCAAGTCCTGAGCTGTTCCCGATTCAACTTCAAGAAATTCCATAGAGTATTTGCTGTTATTGTGTGGCAGTCTGAATATGAAAGGACATGCAGGAACAACTTGTTTCGCAAGTTGGGTCAGGGGGGCTTGTCATTACCAAATTTATACTTAAAGCAACTGATTTCTAGATTTTTGTTCTTACGAGACACGACAAATCCTTTCTTGCGAAAGTCCGATTGAGCAATGTCTTACCTAACTTTGTTGTCTCGATGAGGGAGGGTGGGTGTTACGCAACTAGTAAATTTTTACGTGAGGTGGTCGTAGCATTTAGATCGCTAAACCACCACTTTTCCATACAATAATACTTGGCTACAGTCAGTCGTAAGCGGATGAGCTCGGATTTAATAGATATTATGTTCCCAGAACCATTATATCAGTTAATTTACCGCGAAGGCCAAGGGAAGGATGTGCTAAAACGTGTGAAACGAATGATTGTACCAGGGGGAGAGAAAACATTCTTTTTTAAACTACATACTAATACCTTGCCTGTAAAAACATGGCTAGAAGAAAGAGGGGACTATTTACCATGGGGGGTTAACTGTTTGATTTGCAAGAAACCAGAAACTATAGAACACGTTTTTCTAGACTGTTGGAGTGCGGTCTTCTTTTGGGATATTATGCAAAGAACTATTAAAAAAGAATTGCCGTTAACAGCGCATGGTATCCGTTACCTGCCCACAGTGCAAGACAGTATACCTTATGACATGTTCTTTCTTTTCGGCCTTCACAGTATCTGGAGAAACCCCATGACTGTAAGGAATTGTGATATACATGTCAGAACAGTAAACTCATATTTTGCTGAAAATATCAGTAAACTACGGGAAGTGTTTCAGAAGTTAGCGTATGACGATGATCTGTTGTCATTGATGGGTGCCCTTGCCAAAATGAAAGTTTTGTAATCTCAACCGCAAGCTCCAAGCGCAGCGGTGGGAAGTGAATATTGTCAGATGGTGGGAGCATTGTGTATTGATGTATTTGTTGATTGTCTGGAAATAAAAAAAAATCGGCCATACCATGCTGAATAGGCCGGTTCTCGTCCGATCCCCGAAGCTAAGCAGCATTGGGCTCGGTCAGTACTTGGGAGGGAGACCACCTGGGAACACCGAGTGCTGATGGCACCCTTCTATTTGCTTTTTTTATTGCGTGCTTTTGTGAATTTTTTTTACTTTTACACCCACGTGTGGGTGGTTGCATTTACTGTTACGTTCCACTAGAGCAGTCTGCTGGTAGAGCCAACGTCGAAGTGCAAAAACAATATGCAGGCCACTAGGCGATTGTACGCGAAGTGACGGTGGTAACCGGTATAAGTAATGGTGCAAAATTTAGTCGCACAAACTGCTAACCGTTTGCCTATTACACCCTTGTACAGCTCAATGACAATCAATAAATGGCACATTGCTAGCGCCAAACCTGGGCTGCAGCGGACGCAAATCGTTGCGCTCGCCCTCTTGTTTTTGAGAGCACGACTAGCACGCACGAATGCAGCGAACAACCACAACAAACGAAGGAATCCACGTTTACGACGTGTGCTTGTATTGTCCACGGAAAGACTGCCGCGTATGTGCTGTAGCAATACGTTCGGCGAATGCACATAGCACGATACAGGTACAGTCGTTAACATAGCATCCCTGCCATCGGCCATACCATGCATTCTGCTTCCGGCAGCCGAGCTGAGCGGTCAGCAGAATCATGGGCTCCAGTGGAGCAGCGGCCACTTTTGGTCGCGGAAACAGGATTACCGACGACGATAATGATTATCCGTTTATTCTGCCTCAGCTGCCGGAAGGACGAGTGGCATTTAACACCGTGTTTTTACACGGTGATATACGCGCCAGACCTTACAAGGTCGAAGATTTGAGAGACGCCTTACTGCCGACGGGATTGATGCCTGAAGTGCTTTGCATAGGGGCGTACAAGATAAACCACGTCTGGGCAGTGACCCTGACTGATGCCACTGCGACGAAACGCCTTCTGGCCTTCAAGGAAATGCAAGTGAAGGGACGGCGGTGCGTCATCGTGGACCCACAGGACCAGCAGGTGAAGCTTAAGCTTCACTGGCTGCTGTATGGCGTTGCAGACGAAAACATACGGACGGCGTTCAGGTCTTTCGGCAAGGTGGAGCAGGTAAGCCGGGAACGGTGGCGCGTCCTTGGCATGGGCGACAAGACGTCGACTACGAGCACGGTGCTTCTCAAGCTAAAAAGCGGCGTCAAAGTGGAAGACCTTCCTCATCAGGTCCGCGTCGGCGGAGAGCTGGCCTTGGTGGTCGTCGCAGGTCGACCCATGCAGTGCCTGCGCTGCCAAGGCACGGGGCACGTCCGCCGTGAGAGTAAAGTCCCGTGTTGTTCACGCTGCAGAAGGTTCGGTCATCTTGACGCTAACTGCGTTAAATCCTACGCCGCTGTGACAGGCCCTGTAGAGAGTGACGTGGCCGCAGAGCACGTCATGGACGTTGTCGAGACGGAGGACGCCGCTAAGGGCACCGGAGACCTGGTACCGACAGCGACTGCCAGCGAGACGTCGACCGTCGGCGCAGAAGGCATGGGTGCTGAAGCTACCCAGCAGCCGAATGGGAAGGTGCAGGTCCCGACTGCTGTGAGCCGGGCGACGGGGACCATTAGTGAAGACCCGCCCGACAGCGGCATGACGGAAATGGAGCAGGACGAGGCTGTCAAAGACGGCGACCGGACTGAGACTCTTGGTGCTCCGTTCAAACGCCCCCACGACGAGACCAAGGACCGGGGCGAGGGTGCGACCAGCGCCAGCGAGGGGTCACCGACAAAGACGCCTCTAGGGAGGAGGATGGGCTTGAAACCAAAGCCCAATGTGCCGCCTGAAAGAAAGCCTGTGGTCAAAGCGTCGACGACAAACAATGCCGAGAAGCCGGAAGGCCCCTGAGGTGGCTAGCGGAGGGCTGGTCGTGAACGGTAAGCACCATGCTCCGGGCCTACTTTTCTCATTAGATCAAGATGGCTGAAATGCCGTCTCTTAGTATTGCCACACTAAACGTGCGAGGGTTGGCGGCTAGTCGTAGGCAATATCAGGCCCTACGGTTGGTAACTGACCATGACATAGACGTACTAGCCGTCCAGGAAACTAAGGTTGACGGAGAGGAGGAGACCAGGTGCATGGTGCGACGATTCACGACCAGGTATTTTGTGGTGGTCAGTCATGCGATAGGCACCTCCGGGGGGTGCATGCTTTTGGTGAAGAAGCTGCCTGGACTACATATTCAAAGTGTGTGGTCCTGTCAGTCTGGAAGAATTGTTTTATGTGAGTTTACGATCTGTGACTTTGAGTTTTGCGTCATATGCGTGTATGCGCCGAATTCTGTAGATGAGCGCGTCCTTTTTTTTTCGAACCTCTCACAGTATGTTCAAAAATCAAAATAAAAAAAATCGAAATCTTTATTCAGCATTCTTCCGCGTATGGGTGGTTGCATTTACTGTTACGTTACTGTGTAATAAGCGCTGTTTTGTTATTAGGGGACTTCAATTAGGTGTTGAGTGCTAGAGACAGAGCCAACAATGCCGGTGTGCGTGATAGAAGTAGTGAGGTTTTGTCAAAATGAACTCGATGATGTTTTTGAGTGTCTGGAAGGGGGGCGTCAAGTGACATTTACGCGCTTTCAAGGCAGTAGTCATGCGCGACTGGATCGCATGTACGTTTCGTTGGACACGATTCCAGGATGCCACGGTTATTGCGTTGTAGCCGTGTCATTTTCGGATGACTGCCTGGTAAAATGTAACATAGGTATAAGGAAGAGGGAACAGGCTTTTAGTTGGCATCTGTGGAAAATGAATGCCTTGTTATTAAATGATGAATCTTTTCTAAAGGCAGTACGGGATGCGGTTAATGAAACACGCGAAGATGCAGCTGAAACAGTAGCAGAAAAGTGCGAATGTTTTAAACAAAAAGTTAAAATGAAAGCCTTAGAAAGGTCAAGCTGCCTCAAATTTGAGAGGGAATGTAAAGAAAAGGGTTTGCCAACACTATTTCAGCAGCTGATAACGCTTGAATGAAGAGCCTGGTCTGTACAAAGACGATGTGCGGAGCGTCAAGGAAAAATTCGAACAGTTTGACAAGGCGCGCTATCATGGTGCCATCGTGCGAGCAAGAGCAGATACACTAGCGGCAGGGGAGACGCCCACTAAAAGGGCGCTCGGTTTAGAGAAGGCACACGGACGACGAAACCATGTCGATCACCTTTTAGTGAATGGAGCTGTTGTTGACGACAACGAGAGCATAGCACACGCCTTTTTCCAGTACTACCAGTCGCTCTTTGCATTTCAGCAAGCGAATTTAGAGGGTTTCAAAGCAGACTTTCTGCACCGCATGCCGCGTTTGAGCGATGAAGCTAAGGAGCGATTAGAAGGGAAAATAATGGAGAGGGAAGTCGAAAAAGGAATCGACGATTTGAACTTGGGCAAGTCACTGGGACCAGATGGACTAAGCGCCGCCTTATATAAGGCATTTAAAAGAGAACTGGCCCCTTTATTAGTAGAAGTATTTAATGAAGCGTACGATCACAAATCATTGCCACCTTCTTTTTGGGAAGGCGCACACCATTCTAATTCCGAAGAACGATAAATTAGATAAACTGAGATTCGTATCATCCTATAGGCGCATATCACTAACAAATGTAGATTACAAGATATTTATGAAGATTTTAGCGACCAGACTTCAAGGCGTCATCAAGGAAATTGTCGGAGACCACCAAACTTGCGGCATCTAGGGGCGGTCCATTTTTTAAACATCCATCAGATGCGGTGTGTGCTCGAGTGCTGTGACGTCACCGTTGGCGGCGTTGCAGTTCTTCAGCTTCATCTTGAGAAAGCGTTCGATTGTGTCGCTCACGTTATTTTGTTCTCCATAGTGGATCATGTTAATGTCGGTACCATCATCACTGAGGGCGTGGCCTTGGCGTACCAGAACTGCACTACAAGGTTAATTGTTAATAAGTCTCTGGGGGCCCCCATTAACATCATGCGGTCGGTGCGCCAAGGCTGTCCCCTCAGTCCTCTGTTATTTGCTATATACATAGAAGCAATGTGTGTGGCCATTACCGCAAATAACAATATACGTGGTTTTAGATTAGCAGAAACCGAAGTGAAGCTGCTAGCGTCTGCTGATGACGTTGCAGTGTGTTGCACAGACAAACCAAGTGTGACGGAAACAATTGCTGTAGTAAAACATTTCTGTGACATCACAGGCAGCAGAGTAAATTGGGGCAAATCCCTCGGGCTGTGGCACGGGGAGTGGTTTTCGGTAGCGGAATACTTGGCGAATGTCAACTGGGTGAAAACTCAGACGAAGTATCTGGGTGTTCCCCTCGACAGGTACAAGAGCAGCGATGAGTACTGGAGGAACCGAACTAATGAAACGAACGAAAAAGACAGATGGACAAGCACTAACCAGTCTATTTTTTCAAGGGCAACAATTTGTAATATGTTTTTTTATAGCGAAGTTATATTACGTTATGGAAGTACTGCATTGTTCCAGGGCAAATGTGCAAAGGCTGCACAGAGTGTTTGCGGTCTTCATCTGGGGATCAGCATGGGAGAGATGTAGCCGAACCAATTTGTTTAGAAGAGTGAAGGATGGGCGTGTTGGCTTGGCACATTTTTTTGTTCGACAACTTGCCAACCACTTTTTGTTTTTTCGAGATGTGCGCGATCCTTTTCTGCGCACCGTATGTCAACGAAGGTTGAGCGACGCATTGCCGGCATATCTTGTTAGTACGGTAAGCATGACTGGAAAACTTCCGGGTTATTTAAGGAAGTGGTCGACAGTGTGAGCTTCCTTTCAGTTCGTTTTTCAAACGATTATCTGTGTCAAGTGAAAAGGAAAACACTATAATGATGTGTGCGACATTGTGTTCCCAGCGCCGTTATACAGAGCCATATACAATGGAGGGCCAGGACAAGACGTCCTTAAACGGGTGAAACGCATGCAGGTGCCAGCAGGGGTTAAACCCTTCTTTTTTTAAGCTCCACACAGGAACACTCTCTGTGAAGCCGTTTCTGGAAGAACGAGGCTGTCTTATGCCGTGGGGAACACACTGCTTGATCTACCAGAAGCCGGAGACCATAGATCATGTTTTTTTGCATTGCTGGGCGGCGGTTTTCTTATGGGACGTGTTAAAGCGAACGCTGAAAAGGAAGTTACCGCTGAACCCCCCAGAGATAAAGTATCTGCCAATTAAAGATGAAGACGGAGTTCCGTATGATTTTATTATGTTGACTGCTCTCCACTGTATAGGGCGGGCTCGCATGGCAGGGTACCATTGCGATGCCGATGCGCGGCCCGCGCGTAAATATTTCAGAGAGTGTATGTCCCAATTTGTTGAACTGCAGAAAATGCAAGAATGTGTACCGGATTGGCTGTTGAGGCTCGAACCTCTGACAGTCATGAAGGAATTTTATTATGACAACGTCAGTCCTATGCAGATGGACCGCTTAGTTGCCCCCCTTCTTTTCGTGCGGTCTTTTTTTTCCTTTGCCCGAGGCTTGCATTTGTGATATGAGTGTTCAACTTATATGTGCGATGTTATATTGAAAACCGGCAATAAATAAAAAAAAAATCGGCCATACCATGCTGAATACGCCGGTTCTCGTCCGATCCCCGAATCTAAGCAGCATTGGGCTAGGTCAGATCTTGGGAGGGAGAGCACCTGGGAACACCGAGTGCTGATGGCACTCTTCTTTTTGCTTTTTTTATTGTGTGCTTCTGTGACTTGTTTTTTCTTTTACACTCACGTGTGGGTGGTTGCATTTACTGTTACGTTCAACTGGAGCAGCCTGCTGGTAGAGCCAACGTCGAAGTGCAAAAACAGCATGCAGGCCACTAGGCAATTGTACGCGAAGTGAAGTTGGTAACCGACGGTGGTGCTCTACTCTTTGCAAGGACAATTTTATTGTCAGTGATACTATTTAAGCAGATGGCTCAGATCTGCCTCCATGATAAAGATGCTATAGGTGTGGATTTATACTCTGGAATTTTAACCTAATCACTGAATTTAGAGAATATAAAAACCAGTTACTTTAGACGTACCTTGTATGTCTTACTTTAGCACTGAGAAATGTGCCTTAACTTCAGGCCCATGCTTGTTTTGGTCGAGATAAAGCCCGACGCGAACGCGCCCAAGGTGAGGCAGTGAGTGTCTTGGGCACGTTCGCACCGATCGTCATAAGCGATGTGTTTGCATAGTTGTAAAGATGCCGTCCTCTTTTCCAGGTCTAAGATGCTCAAGCCAGCCAGCAAGAGAGTGATCTTCCAAGTACGGTTCGCCCTCCAGCCGCATATAGCATCGTACCGTGTGCCTTAAGGAGTGCCACTACAGCACTTTCGGGCGCGAAGTGCTGGCAGGCTACTGGAGTATAGAGAACTTGCGGCATTTCTTGGAAGGCGTCGAGTTCTTGATTTTAACCGAGATAAGCCGCTGACCTATGCTCTCCGCTCTATGCATTTGGACGGTGGCACGGACACGGCCCGTGAACTTCGGCAACTGGCATACATCTCCGAGTACACGACATACATCCGTCACGTAAAAGGAAGCGACAACGTCGTTGCCGACGCGCTGTCGCGGTGCGCTATAAACGTCGTCAACGCTCCAGAAGGAGTTAACTTCGACACGCTGGCGGCAGCCCAAAGAGAAGACGAAGAGCTAAAAAGCCTCCTAAGAACAAAAACGGCGCTCAAGCAACAGTGGATGCAAATGCCGGGATCAGGTGACCAGATTTGCTGCGACACCTCCACGGGCAACTCACGCCCCTTCATGCCTGCCAATCTACATCACCGCATTTTCCTTTCTGTTCACAAGCTATCACATCCTGGAATCAAAGCTACGCAAAAGTTGCTCACAGCAAGGTTCCTCTGGCCAGGTATCAACCGAGACCTGCGTTGCTGGGCAAGACGATGCATACCGTGTCGGACCTGTGCCGCCTTGCCAAGAGCATGCCTATTTACTGACGTGCATTGACAGATTCACGCGCTGGGCGGAGGCCATACCCATAGCGGATATCACTGCTGTCACGGTTGCCCGCGCCTTCTTGCACCACTGGGTTGCTCGTTTCCGTGCACCACCTATAATAACAACGGACCGTGGAAGGCAGTTCGAATCATCACTTTTCGCCAGAATTACACGTTTCATTGGTGCTTCTCGCATCGAAACAACCGCCTACCACCCGATTAGCAACGGCATGGTGGAGCGTTTCCACCCCCAGCTCAAGTCTGTGCTCGCCGCAACAGAAGAGCGTAGCTGGATGGAGGCACTATCGCTCATCCTCTTGGGAATCCGGACAGCTGTCAAGGCTTACATCGGCTGCAGCGTGGCCGAATCGGTCTACGGAACGTCATTACGCCTTCCAGGAGAATTCTTCACGGGCAGCCCGCAAGACGGTTGTAATACAGCCACCGCAGCCTACGCACTTAGGCTACGTGACATAACGGAAAACCTTCGCACTACGCCACCGCGACGGGCAGCGGCACGCGCGGCGTACGTACCATCAGAACTCGCTTCGTGCTCACACGTGTTTGTGTGCCATGGCGCAGTTCATCGGCCACTCCAACCACCGTATAACGGGCCATTCCGAGTGCTGCGTCGAGATAAGAAGCAGTTCACTATGGACGTGCGCGGTCGTCACGAAGCGGTATCACTCGATCGTCTGAAACCAGCGCACATTTAAGAAGCAAACACCGTTTCACATGCACCGTCATCTCTGACACCACCCTCCAAGGCTCTACTCGTCCAAACACGCCAAGTTACAAGGACACGCAGCGGACGAGTCTAAAAGGTGCCCCGTCATATGGACTTGTGAACAATTTAAATCGTCCTATGCACGTTCGCTAACTGACTAGGAGGGGAAGTGATGTGGCGGCCTTACGGCAGACACCCTTTCCCCTTTTTGACTCTGTAAAATCTTATCGCGGAGTGCGCGGGAAAAGGAAGTGATGTGAGGGTACGCAACCGAGCCGTAGAGGCTGGAAGAGCACAAAAATAAAGTCGTTTGTTGCTTGTTCTTCAGAGATGCATTACTCGCTTCTCTCTGCTGATTTCCAGTCGCGCACAACAGCGACTTTTGTCCATGACCTGTGTACTGTTCCAGACAACTTACTGACCATTTTCATGGCATCGCAATATTAAGCTGTGACAATAATGTTTGTTAATATTGAATTTTTCAGATGAATCAGACAGAAAAGAATTTATTCATGGGGTCAGGTAGCTTGTTTCTTTCTGTGATGGGGCCGTGTGAGACATCGACACGTCTCATATTGAAACTAGAGGCAGCAGCTTGCAAGCAGAACCTGCAGTTAGGTCAACTACCACTGGGCCAGAAGAGCGAAGCTGCATTTTCCATGGATACAGCTCTCCTCGCGAAAGGAAAGATGCCTTCCCAGAGCTTGACGGAGTCAGCGCAAATGCGTTTTCCATGCTAATGTCCTTAGTTTCGCCCGTCGTCGGGCCTGCGGGGTCATTCTTCTTTCCATAGCTCGTTGCGTCGTCCTCAATTTAATTAGAACCCTTTTCGTAAGCCTCCAGGTTTCTGCCCCGTACGTGAGTACTGGTAAGACGCAGCTATTATACACTTTTCCCTTGAGGGATAATGGCAACCTGCTGTTCATGATTTGAGAATGCCTGCCAAACGCACCCCAGCCCATTCTTATTCTTGATTATTTCAGTCTCATGATCTGGATCTGCGGTCACTACCTGTCCTAAGTAGGCACACCACATATAGTGTGTGCGCACTATATCACACTAAAAAAGGTTATCCTTTTGACAGAGCTACTAAAGACGTGCTCACACACTTGGTTTTAAACTTGCCATTTTTGCTTCTTTAAGAATCAGCCTAGTGTGTTCATCTCAGAGAGGACCGTATCTAAATAAGAAATTAAGAGAACATAGCACCACTCTGACTAAAGGGTGTGGCTGGCTCTGCATTGTAGCATGTGGTTGTGAGCTGTTATTGCAGAAATGCTTTGTTGTGTCGGGATGCAGATGTGACTCACTACGCTGATTCCGAAAGCAGCATCAAAAACAAGTTTAAAACAAGTATATGAGCATTTCTACACTAGCCTTGTAAAAAAAAATTTTGTGAGATATACGCGGACATAAACACGAGCACCTGCCTCTAATAAAGCAGTTCATGATGTTTGTGCATGTCTACTTCCGTAGCTACACCTTTAGCGGAGAGCAGAGTGATAATACCGAGCGAGGCACTTCGAAAAGTGTGTAAAGTAGGAATATTTCATCTTTGCAATATATTCAGCGAGGAATCCGTCATCACGGTTGACATGAACTATCACACTCTCGTTGTTCGAATAAACACAAGAGAAAGCATGGTTCAGAATTAATATGTACAATAATGGCTGTACCTGTTCGAAATATGCATGAGTACTCTTTACAGTAAAGTGTCCAGTAACATAGTGGATGTAAGGGACAAAGCTAATTTTATTTACGCAATCAATAATTCGGCTGTCCGGTAGTGAAAATGGACACGATCTCGACTAATGAATCGAGTCGCCGAAATATACAATGCCACCTGGGCTGCAGCACAACCACGGTTGCTTCTCCGATATGACAAGCCCATCAAAACGGCAAGTTGGGCCAGTTGGTTGGGATTCATATTAATGTTTGTTGCAGAGCAACACAAGACAAGGTCGTCGTGTCGCGCCGTGTCGTCGTTCTATATCTTCTTTTGTCCTGGTCTTGTGTTGCGCTGCAACAAACCTTAATATGAATGACAAGTCCAACCTGCATCAAAACATACGTGGTTTTCATGCATTAGTGTAAAGTACAGTTTTGATACATTCTGTATGAGATGAGAGGTCCCATAGAAACCGAGAGTTCCACTCTTGCCGTTTCTCCGGTGTACATTCCTGCATGCAGAAAGTGCTCCCAATTGTCTGCACCGCAATAAAAAGGATGGTAATAAGATGCTTGCATTTAATAAGATGCTTGCACCAGCGTCCGCATTTAGCAGACGCTGGTGCAGAGTAGGCTTTATTATCTCTAGCATGTGTGCATGTTCTGCACATACTGAGAGATATTTAAAGAAGGAATGGCAGGGAGGCTAATCATGGTGCCCACGCAGCTTATTTGAATTCTTACCATATGAAGTTGCAGCTGTAGAAAAGAACTTCGGTGCAGCTAGTGCTTCGGGAAGGCAATCAAGATCACTTCCCCTCGTCTTCGCCTTGTGGGCATTGAAACTTGTCAGTGTGGAGCTCTTTCTGACATCTGGAAGGAAACGTCTCAGTTAAAACAAGACACGTGTATTTAGAATGAGAAGTATGTATCAATAAAAATTGTCGAACCTACCCACGGTAGCCTGGCCCTTGGTGATTTCGGCAATCCCTAATATTTTAGAATGTTTTCTAACGATTTTTCTGTGGAAAATTTTTTCAAGGATAGACATCTTTAAGACTATGTCTTCCCTTATTCAGAATAACAGGAGATGTCGAAGCGACCCTTAGCGCACTGTGTAGGCTTTCCTCCATATCAAGTATTTTTCTTAACACCTCTCGGTTGGAGCCGTCGTTTGCGTCTGCTAGCTGTGCCGTCGCCAAAACCTGCGCCATGTGCCTGCGCTTCTCGAGCTCCTCGGCACAACTTGTATCCGGAAACTTCGAGAAAAGAGCGGCAGGGCTCGCCGTCTGTAGAATCGGTTTTCGCGAAGGTCGACCTGCAAAACTGATCGCATCATTCAGCGGCAAAGTCGCATGTACGAGAAAATGAGTTCCCCGATGGATTTGTTGACATCGACGTTGGGACGCGATGACGGCTTGTTCCTCGCGCGTGAAACGTACGTGCACGATGTGTGTTCGTATTCATTTATGAATATCGTCACGGCCGCGACGTACCTAAACCAGCTCCCGAAGCCAGCTTTGCATGCACAACCTACGTGTGAAACAGTTGCCATTGGCTGACAACTGAAGAATAAAAAAAAATTCAGCGGTTAGCGATATTAAGGCACATTCCTTTTTTAAGGAAAAATTGGCTGGCCCTCAATCACACATCGTAGTCCACGCTTTTGATATGGGTGACACATTTGCTGACGATGTCCGACCAGCCGTTTGCGTTCACTGATTCTTACTGCGTAAACGCGCCTGCTAGCGTACAACTTTGCACCTATTCGTAAGCAGCTCTTCTTGAAGTAGCGGTCGATGTATCGTATTTTCCGAACAGAGCAAAACACACGCCAATCAGTCAATGCCATCTCCAATCATGCACGGCGTGCGTGGCGCGGCCGTTAACAGAAGTGCCCACAATCACCCCTAACCTGAAAGTACCAGATCTCGAGAGGGGGCAGCCTCGTCGGTATCACTTCGTATTTAATACAGAGCTTCACACAAGAGGTGCGAAGCTCACACCTTATTTACAGAAGTGAGTTCGGCTTGTTTACACTAAAGCAGCATTTACCTCGAGTAACACTTCTGTACACGCTGAAATGCGTACACCTGGTCGTTCGCTTGTACAATTCTTGGCGTATATGTGCAGCGCGACACAGACGCGGAACAAAGAATGAACGACACGTCTGTGCCGCGCTGCACACATACGCCAAGAATGTTAACTTACCAACTCGCCCAATTCGCTGCGCTGCTTGTGCGATGGCTCTCACATAACGAGTCTAGAACGGCGTGTTTAAAACAGTAAATACTAGCAGATACAATTTGCCCGCTACACCCTGATGTTTCTCTACTCAGTTTCTTTAAATTTTTTGTTGGCGTTCTGATTTTTCATGCAAGGCCGATTGATGTGCTGGTGTTCACTGTTTTGTAGTAAGTGAAAACATCGTGCGCTCCCGCTGATGATGCAGCTGTGATAGCTTCAGCATTTACTGCCCGCAATGTGTTACTTGTTCGATCAGCCTAAGTCGACCTGCGGAATGTGAAATTGTTTTTGTACATTTATTATGCTCTGTGTTATAGTAAATTAATCTGAGTAGTATGAAGAGATAAAGAAAAATGTGTTGTCATACTACAGTCTGCAATGTCTGAATAATTACTTTGCAAGTTTGCCATCTTATGTGATTAGTGCAATAAAAACAACCCGCTGTTACTCTTTAAAACTTGTTGCCTCTCCAGTGGCTTTGAAGTCGCCCCCCCCCCCCCCATGCCTCCAAGAACAGCACTCATCCCCTGCTGCCACCGGCCATTGCTAATCCATTCCCTTGTACGAAATAAATTTGATCTAGAAGCTCGTGCATCTTGAAGCTTTTTGCACTTGCAGATTTGCTGCTACGAAGCAGCTGTTGAGTTTGCGGTATGAATCGTAAAAATAAGCTTTGAATAAAATGTGCGCATGTAAACATTTCAAATGCGTTTAATTCTACGTGCCTGCACCGCATATCTCAAAAAATTATCTGCTAGTTTCTGAAGCCAAATGCGCTCACATAAGTGTCCCTCGTACGTGTATGAAGTTTTCCTTAAACACCCTTTAAAACATCTCTTCCCTTCCGGCCCCGGCGAGAAAACTTCATATGCATGCTGAAAAACATTGCACCGCTTTTTGTTACAAGCTAATGCGCTTTTGCACGCGAACGTTCGAGCGTGTTGGTAAGGTTGTGTACGTTCCGGCATGTGTTTGTATATGTGCGTGTATATATGTACATCCAAACTGAAACTTTCGGGGGGTTGGCACCCCTCCGGCTACGTCAATCGTTCGAGCTTAGCCTGCATTAAAAAGTGTCATCTTGCTCAGCGCTTGCGAACATTTGCTACATATAGTTCGCGACCAGCAGACAAAAAGGAAATTGAACACCACGCGGCATTTGCCGCCTGCGCGCGCGAGGAGTGGCTTCACTGCCGAGCTGGAATACAAAGCGGCCCTATGCGCAACTCTTCTCCCTGCGGGAGCATATACAGGGCCACTACTAAATATTTCATCTATAAATGTATATACAGTAACCGACAAACCTATTTAGCATGTGATTTTTTTTTACAACATAAGCAGACAATTGTTTTTATTAGACTTCTATTATTAAAGTCTGCACTTTATTACTTGAGTAAACGTTTTGAGACCTCACTGACGTGCGATAAGCAGCAGCTCACTGCTATCTATTGCAGTCCGTGCCGTTTATCGATTCAAATTGAACAGCGGCAACATTTGCGAACAGGGTGGTCGTTCCATTTGAGCAGCATCACACAGGTTCGATTTAATTAGATAATAATATGTCAGCCAGCTTATAAATCCAACATTCGACAGCCGCCACTAAGCGAACGTGTTTAAAGACTGACTTTTATCAGGTGCAGAGTTTCCATGGCATAATGGCTGCATGCACGGCTTCCGTCGGGAGTCATCTGCCGCGTCTGGCCGACTAATGACGCGTTGCCTATTAAAAAAAAAAAGATGTGCTCGTTAGCGCGAACATTCATCGCTGGAACCAAGTACAATGTGTTTGGAAATTACACCCGAAAGCGAATTAACCTTTCAGTCTTTGGGTGTGTGCACCGTTGAGACAAAAAGGCACTGCTCCACATTTTCAAATTTATATTCTTTGCGTGCGAGGCTCACCAAACACATTCCTGTATTCATTTCTTAAAAGTGTAAAATATTAAGAATTAGAAAATTATTTCTCTTCAATGGCAATTCAAACAATGCTTTATGTTGCCACGTGACTAAGATCCCTTGCCCAGAGAGCGCACAAGAGGTACAGAGAAGCTTAACAAAAACATACCACCGTCGTTTCTTGGCTTTCGAAAAAACTAATGTTGGTAGTGGTCATAGTCAAACAAAATTCATTTGGCCACGGGCGTTGACATTGATTTAGACTTTTCAGAATACTGGAATATGTGTTCATTGTTTTTTTAAATAAGTCATTCAAGCGACGGAAAGACGGAAGGCAGAAGAAGAAAAAGTACGGCTGCGAGTGGTCGGTCTTCACCAGTTGCTCGGTCATTGTATTTCCTGTGGCTGAGTACGACCTCTTATCTCGGCTACGTGTTGTCTTCGCGGCAGGTAACAGGTAAGCGCCTCACAACTTCCAGGAAATATACACCGATATTAATTCCAGCGCAAGCCATGCGGTGCCATTCGATACATGCGGTGCAGACACAGATTTAGGCGCATTTCAAATGTTCACATGCGCACATTTTAAGCAAAGCTTACTTTTACGATTCATTCATACCGCAGACTAATCAGCTACATAGTAGCAGTAAATCTGCAAGTAGAAAAAGATTCAAGATGCAAGAGCTTCTAGATCAAATTTATTTCATACAAGGGAATGCATGAACGGCTGCTGGCAGCAGGCCAAGTGTGCTGGTTTTTGGAACCTTGGGGGCAGAATTCAAAGAAACTGGAAAGGCAACAAGCTATTAAGAGTAACAACAGGTTATTTTTATTGCACTAATCACATCAAGATGGCAAACTTGCAGAGTAATTATTCACACAGTGCAGACTGTAATATGACAACACATTTTTCTTGATCTCTTACCACTCAGAGAAAAGCCAGTAGTTGAAGACACTGTATGAAGTAAATGAAAGCACTGAAGCAGGCTTTGGCCAAAAAGGCAGGTTACAAAGCTTTGTGACCTATCGCATCAGAGGCAAGGAAATTTTACGTCATTCAACAGTGCATTCACTCCACTCTCGAGGAAACAGCATTCATCAAAGCACAACGTAGATTTCCAGCATGTTTAATTTAACGACAAGTTTTTGTTCCACTGGCTGATACATGATGCTCACAAGCTAGCACACATACAATTCCGGCTTAGCTTCTATGGCAGCAATTAACAAAATAAATAAGCCTATGCACTTCAAGACAATAAATTGACTAGAATCAATTTTACTGTTCTCAAAACTTCACACGGAGAAGGAATATATTACAATTATCACAGCTAGAGAGCTAAATATGCATATGCCAACTTAGCACCTATTTTGTCCTTGTTCCTTTGTGTGCTTTGTGCAAAGATGTCCTAGCTCTTCAGAAATTGCGGTTGACGAGGGAGGTACATATTATCCATTTCAATTTTAAACTCTGAAGGGTGCATTCAAAAAGTCAAGAAGCCCAGACTTGTTAGCAACAACACTCTCACAATAGTATCAGTGTGCATCCAGCTAGTTTGCTTGGCTGAAGCATTTACTCCTATGGCTGAATTAAAAAGGGCGTATGCCAGCTTGCATGACAATTTGTTCACGGACAAAATGTATTTATAACCCTGGGTAGGCACATTCAAGACAATAAGTTATGACAAGCATCGCTGTAAGAAATCTTTAACAAACTTTGGAGAAACAACTATCACTTTTGATAGCCAGAACCCTAGTTAGCACATAATATTTCATTGGCATAAGGACAAGTCTGCATAGCGTAAGGAAGATGAAAAGAAACCCTTGAGCTTGGGCACTAGGCGCTAGAAAATGCATTTGCCCACTGTTCTTATTCAGGATAATCCTGTGCTGCCTATCTCAATATTTGTATCTATACCAGCCTCATGAGCCCCACAAAGTGAGCTGTAAGTATAAGGCACTGTTTCAGTCTTTTCAGTCCACTCTTTCAGTCGCAATAAAAAGCTGTATTATGCATCAAGTTTACTTACTCTGTTGAGGTGCACTTTTCTACCCTTAAAACTTTATGAAGTGCTTTCATTTTCTCTTTGCTCGGTGCATTGACAACTATTTGTTTTAAAAGTTTTCACATACAAGATAGTCACATTAAATTGAACTTGTTACTGGCTAACAGCTTCTTGCTGTGGAAATGCACATGGGCAAACAAAAAGCCTACAGTGAAATAATGGTTGACAAACCAGAACTGTGCTCACCCTTCTAAAGTTATGCACACAATAGCTCAAATATGTCAGATTAATAATGAAAAGCTCAAGTGACATTTTCGCTCAGAATGCGCATTCCAATGCTCTTAGAAGCACATTTGCCAGCTTGACGCATCTTTGAAGCAAGGTGAGTATTTTTTTGCTTTAAAGCAAAGCGAAGCCTGCAAAGAAAGAAGTGTCGCACCGCCTTTTCAGCAACACTATGACATGATGGGAATTTCAAAAATGAATCACATCTTTCTTGAGCAGCCTCCTTTGAACTCTCCAAGGTACATTTAGAGTCTAGGAGGCGGGTCGCATTGATGCGAAACAGTTGCTCACAGAAATGAAGTAGCTCAAGAAGGCTGTCTGAAGGGACCTTTAATGGATTCCTTCCTTGTGTCACATAGGACTTTAGTGCTACGAGTTCAGGAACCTGCTTGTTATCGTCAATAATGCTGCTGTGACAGAGCCTGCAAAGGGTGTACTTGTGCTTTAGAGCATATGCAACATACCCAGCGAAATATTCTAGGCTATCCTCCTCTTCTTGGCAAAGTTCAATGACACCTTCAAAGCTTGTCTCCACAACATCATCGATTGTTGACTCTGGTACAATTTCTTTTTTTTTTTCTTTAAGGAATGTTAATAGATCGTGTGACTCATCGATTGTATAAGAGCCATTTCGGCTGGGCTGCGAAAACTGTTCAAGCACAATTATTCTGAAAGTGGTCTTAAACTCCCTGGCACGAGGAACAGGTGCTTTTAGCCGAATTGTACTAAATAAGTTCTCCAGTGCATCCTGGCTGAGCCTGCTCAACAACAGAAATTTGAACTTCTGCTCAACAATGTAACACTGCCTCAATTTTAAGGCGCATAGCGTTGACAGTACAGCTCCGGTCTGGACAGGCTTCCAAGATGATTTTCCTGTTTTTTCAATGATATTCAAGCCAGTGAACATGACAACAAAACCTTCCAGGAATGTTTTTGCTTCGTCCGCTTTTTGTGCATTGAGATCACTTAGGGCTGTTTTCTTGGTCCTAGAAGTCATGATAGAAAACCACTTAAAAATTTCACCGAAGAAAAATGCTGTTGTGAGTGCTTCCTTCGGTAGGTGACCCTTTTCCACAAGGTACCGTAAGGCTGCGGCAGTGGCATGGTGCAGAAGGGCATGTGCAGATGCCACATTCATCTTTTCATAGTTGTTCGGGTCCAAATCTCGCAGTCTGAGGTGAGGTAGAAGTTTTTGTTTATGTCCCGCATCAATTTCGCAGGCCGTCCTCACGTGCTCTAGAGACACCTGCAAAAAGCACGTCTCATCAATGTGCATATATAAGAAAAACATTTGATTTAATGTTGTTTACCTATTTATCAAAAGACAATTGCATATGGTAGAGTCAAATACATTGGCCATGTTATGTTTGCACGTTCTTTAAAGGTGAGAATACCAAAACGTAAGAAATTTACACTTTTTTGTATAGAACACTGTTTTGGATATTGTTGTATTCCTTACAAGAAATTATTTATGGAATAAGGGGTAATGTTAAATAAATTATCAATAAACTTCGAATTACAAAGAATAGTCATACTTAAATACTTCTTGCACTACCTCTTCACGATTATCTCACCCCTATGAATCACCTTGTAGCCCACAACACTGTGCTTCTAAATTTTCTTTATACCTTCGTGCGTCACATATCATGACAGTGTATTTTTATTCGTTACTTGCGGCTATATTTTTACCATAGCCTTTGTCACTTTTGCACTAAAACATTAAATAACTACATTTTTAAAGGCTGAAGAAAGATGAGGAAAAGCAAATGAAGTAAGGCTTGCCAAATTACTGTTAAATTTTCTACGTCAAAATGAGCTGGGTTTTTCAATGTGAAAATGAGTGACCCTAACATTTAGAGCTCTGCTAATCCAGCCAACTCAAACTGTGTTGGCTTTGTTGCATTGATGTGCTGAAAGCCAAATATATATACTGAATGCTCTTTTCAAGGGACATGCTCCATCAATAAGAATGCATTACAACATTAGCTTTACTTTGTAGCATGGCAGGGTAAGCTTAGCCACAGTAGCCTGATCAAGAATTATGTCTTGTCCTCGAACAAGATGCCACCTTAAGTTCTTTAGTAGGTGTGGTGCATCTGCAATAAAGTACAGTTGCCTGTTGTGGCCACAGGGGAGGGGGCATGACACGTTTGGTTTCCCATATTTTGTTGCCTGAATATTGCACAGACGCCAGATGGCCATGTTCCCTGGGCCCATGTCTGTTACAACCGCATCAATGGTCATCCCAGCTGCTTCTGCATGTTGTACGACTTTAAACAGGCAATCCTTAACTTGCCGAGCATCGAAAGACGAGCCTGCATGAGAATAAACAGGCAATTACAGCAGCTACAAAGTACTAAAGACAGTTGAGATTCTCTAGCACAAAGTAAGCACAGAAAAAAATTTTGCGCTTAGCACTCCTATGTTAGTAACCACATTTCAACCTGCAAAACCATATATTTTGGTCTACATCATTCCACATGGAATTAAATGTGTTGCTTGCCTAGTTGGTCAGAAAAAAGTGAAATATTGCAACTATTCCAGACTTCGCACTAAACTAATAGACCATATGCAGCATCTGCATAGCACTTAGAAAAACACTAATTTGTAACAGGTAACTGTACAACAAGCTATTTCGACCAGGTTGGCATTTTGTCATGATTAAAGATTACCAGAGAGCTTCCACTAATATATACCATGTCAACTGAAGTCATGGCAAGCAATAATGCATATCAAGTAGGCAGCTTGTACAACACAGTGTACGTTGAGATGTAACAAATGGTGTGGCTAGCGTTATTGAACATCCATTATGTACCTGTGAAATGATAAGCAACTGCTTGCTTCCACCTGCCTGTTAAGCCCCCAAGCATGAAAACCAATGCATGAGATGCAAGTTCTTGCTTCAAGGCTGGATTCGACAGGCCAATAGTTGGTTGCCCTGCAATACCCAAGAATGCGAAGAACTTTATAAGTACAGTGCTATGGATGGCCTCACGTTCCGATGACAGAATCATAAAAACAGGTGCCCATGGTATGCTTCACAACTGATATTATGTATTCATGGTCTACTTGACAGCTACAAAGTCGTCCACCTGAGGTGACCTGATTTCTTGCACTGCTGTAAGATTATTTGCGCTTGTATGTTAGCAGCGTCCAACGAATAAGATTACGGAACAACAAATATGACCTGTTCTTTTGTATCATCACATCTCATCTGAAAAATAAGATTCCTCAAACTTATAAGGGCAAGTTTCAACATCATTTGCACACGAAAGCACATGTAAACGTGTTGTTTCGAAAAAGAAACAGTGTACTGCAATGCTTGGTTGTATTTACAGACAGCAACTTTAAACTTTATGCTGTTTCCCGATGCAAATCAAGCTAGAAAAACATAACTAAGTTGCCACATGTTAAACTAGACGAAGTAAAAAGATGTGCAACAAATATCGGTAATATTATTCTTGAATAAATGCTTTTATTGTGTATTTTATGTATACAAAATCTTTTTGTTGATTTTATCAGAACTGCTTTCCTTTTTGCAGTTCTCTCCATGTGGCAACAATAGCTCTTTTCCTAATGATACCATTTCGGTTCATGAAACTTCTTGCACAGCTTTTGACATCGTTTCATACCTATGAGAACAGCATGTTCTTGTTATTTAATTACTGCACTCGCAGATATTTTTTAAGCCGATTATTATTAATTTATTTTTTAGATTGAACATGTGACTGCCCGAAATTTGCTGTGAGCCAATAACTGGTTGCACTGAGTCTTGTTTATTAGCCTTGCTGTAAAAACAAACATTCAAGACCTTTCACATTCCCAAACACGTTTCCTAAAAAGGTGTGCTCTATAAGCGTCAATACTGCACTGCGAAAGAGTACACACATTTTTTCCCATATATTATTTTCACAACATGGCCTCATACGTTGATGTACTGAAATAAGACTGCTAGTGTGAGGTTCTTAGAAAACTTCCTTACCTATGATGCTGCCAATGGAAGCATCATAATCTAGCCCAGGTGAAATTTGCATTTCATCCATCAAAACACAAGCGTGTCTCTCACAGGGACTCATTGTAGCCACTTTCTCCTTTAGGGCAACGAAAACTTCGTCCAGAAGACCTGCACAAGCAGTTTTCTCCTATAAGTACATGATAAAAAAAAACAGTACATGCTTAGCGCCGCCACACAGTGAAGCTTACCAGGTCTGAACTTGATGTGTTCAGTGTGCTTCTGTAATGCCCTTGCGGCTGGTAAGGGAACAATGTTTTCTTTGACAAAGTTGTATCCCTTGCTGCCACAAGCAACTTTTACGTGAAGGGCTTTCTGAAGTGTGCCTGGTGACCATGCACTTCCTTTCGTTGTTTTTCTCTCTAAGGCTCGAACCTGGTCCTCAGAAAGGACACTACTGAGTGACTTCCGCAGTTCATCTCTCTCCTTCTCTGCCTTGCGCCGTCGCTTTTGTTCCAAGTACAGCTTTCTTTCTAAGTGCCACTCTCGCTCAGATTTGAAAGCTCTGGTACTTCCTGCACAGATATTTTATTCCGCATTAGCTGCTGGAAGTTCCTGAACTAAAGAACTACCTTATTTATGCATAGCCATGTCCACGCACTGACACAAATTTTACAGTGAGTATCTTTAGCTGGCAGTTGCAGATTTCTGGAACTCAT
This sequence comes from Dermacentor andersoni, assembly GCF_023375885.2. NCBI lineage: Eukaryota > Metazoa > Arthropoda > Arachnida > Ixodida > Ixodidae > Dermacentor > Dermacentor andersoni. The sequence continues at coordinate 197,720,193 of NC_092817.1, read as the reverse complement.
CTTGAACATGGTACAGTTATTAGCTTCTATATTATATTACAGCAATTACATTGGTAGATGAACATTACTCTGCTTTGCAATGTATACATGTGCCATCCATGTTTATGAGACCATATATAGTGTGCATCAATAAAATATGCATGTTGCATAGCAGTTCTGTGGTGGACAAATATTCAAATATTACTGAGATGAGACATCTGCCTGAGGAGTAGTGGAGGCTATACAGGAAGGAGGTAAAGCTTTGGAACTTCACCAGATGGTCAAACGTTCAAGGTAAAGCTGCCATGCGCTGGCATTGACAGATAATCCAAGGAAGGCACAGCTCAGATTATTTCAAACGTGCACGTTCTTACAACGTTCAAGAGCACGTCAGAATTTTTTTAGCAGTGCCACACTTACACAGATATCAAGTAAATGTAGGCTGCAGCTTAAGGTTTCAGCATGATAATGAGTGGAGTTATGAACAAAAAGTGATGCAAGTTTTTCTAGTGCATTAGGCACACTCCACAGCTACACTAAGTAGTGTGGACACTTTTCTCACCTGATAATGAAAAACAATGCTGCTTTGAGAAGGCCATGCCTGGCCTTCCTGCAGGTGTGGCGGGCCATTCTAGTGTCAGGTCTGCAGAAATAATATAAGAACGTTCGAGACACTTTTATCAGCTTTTTGTTACTGTGGGTGAAAAAAGCATTCTTTACCAGGTAATGTTTTCAGAAATCCCTGAACAGCAGGTGAAGCACGTGCTTTGAAGTTTTCTTGTGTCTTGACGCCTACAAAGTGAGGCATTTAATGATCAAAACGGCATATCCTTCATAACTATTGGGATAGCTATGAACTGCGCTCATTTTGAAAATATGGTTAGTGCTCCTACATTGTGTTACTGCCACTGGTACAATATCGGTCCCATAAAATTCTGAAAATGCTGGTGGTTCTGCAAACAATGCACCCCATATTTTGTGCCATACTTTAGTATAGTTGTGACAGCAAAAATTTGTCATAGTGCTAGGCAAGTAATCTATGCACCCCATATGTTAGTATAGTTGTCACAACAAAAATTTGTACTAGTGCTACACAAGTAATCTATAGTGAAGTGACCGTTTTCATGGTGTCTCCAGTGTGTTAGCCCAACTTTCCCTACCTTGAGCTGATAAAGGTGATGTGGCAGGTGCATTCTCCACTACTGCTGGTGCTGGCGAACCTGCAGACAATGCACAGCATTTTGGATACACAAGTCACTACAAGAAACAAGATATTGTGCTTAGGCTGAGCAAGTGATAACACTAAAGTGACTGCACTCCTACTTTGTGCCAATAATGGCGACTCTGTAGGTGCACCATCAACTTCAAAATTTGCTGGCATGGCTGCAGATAACGCACACCTAATATTTATTTAATCCTCAAGGCACAAATAAGTTATAGAGGGCAGTGGAGTACAGACATCTGACATTTGTACAGACCAAGCAAAATAAAATAACACATGTATGAGCACGTAATTTTGAAACACTCATACAATTAAAAAACAAAAACCTAATGTGATGCAAAGAACGATTAGAGAAAATTACCACGCAGTTCTACATTGAATGTAGAACTGCGTGGTAATTGGAACTCGTGCCGATGAAGGTGACACAGCAGCTGCACCATCAGCTTCGGCAAATACTGGCGGGCCTGCGTACACGACAATTATTTCTTCATTTTACCTTCAGGTGGAAAATATTATACAGAGGAGTGGGATTGATAAAGACGTGTATATAAAGCAAGCATGACAACAAAGCAAATTTATGTACAATAATGGGCGCATATGAGCATAAAATTTACACCACATGAAGCTAGATGTGATGCGAAGTGTTGTTAAAGAAGACTAACATTCTCTTCATTAATAATGTTTATTCCATAACTTACTGTGGTCATCGCAGCAAAATAATGTGCTTATGGTAAACGGCTAATTACCAGGAACACCTCACTTGCAGCGTGATCATGACAAATGGACAGAAGGAGGCACACAAAGTAGTAAAAAGAAAACACACGCACCTTTTTCTTTGTGTGCTTTTCTCCATGTGTTGGAATTGTGCTGCAACTGAGGTGTTCCTTATAATTGACAAGCACACATCACAACTATTGTTTACTTTCAAGTAATTACAATACACTGTTCTCGAGATGTTCCAGGTGCCAAGCAGAATACAAAGAGAATAGGACTGATAACTAGCGGCCCGTAATTTGTCCACTTTTGTTCTATATTGTTCTGCTACGTGTCCAGACGTCAAAGATGAATTTGTACTAATAAGCCTAATTTACAGTGCTGATCGTTCACGTATACAATGTGCTGCAGGAGACTATTTTATAGCTGTGCTATCAAACACACTGGTGTGCCTGCATAGAGTGCACACCATATTGCTACTAAGTTAATATCTCAAAGAAAAAGGATGTTGAGAAAGAAATCACAGTAAAGTGATGGCGTGAGTGCATTGTGGGTTTCTGCAAACGCTGGCGGGCCTGGAGGTCCACCACAGCTTTTTTTTCATCCCACACTACAAGAGCACTAACAAGCGAATAGAAGTGGCTATGCGGTGAGAACTCACAGGAAAAGATGCTAGGGACCGCGTCTGGCTTCAAACGTTTCCTTTCTTGCAGGCCATGCTCAAACTGATCTTTTGTGAAGTGGTCCTGCATAAATGCAATTTCAGTTAGAAGTAAGCACAACCACAGAAACATGTGCAATATTCAACAGCTGTGCCTTGTCTAATACCTAGCATACGCCCTTGAGTCTTGTATATACAGAACGAAGTAGTGCAGATGACAACCGTTTGTATGTGTACACATGACCCTCCATCCCAACGTGAGGCTGTAGGGCATTAATGTCAATTTACTATAACAGAGCGCTTATTAAACATACAGGCAGAATTTTACATACCTCATTTTGACTAAGGCTGATCGTACAAGCAAGATATTGAGGGCAGTAAATGCAGTATTGCGGGCAGTAAATGCCTGCAATGAGCTATCACAGCTATCTCATAAGCGGGAGCGTCAATCGACATTACATTCAAAATCAGAAGGCGAACAAAAAAAATAAAAAAAGAACAGGAGAAAAACCAGAGTGCAACGGGCAAATTGTACCTGCTAGTATTTACTCTGTTTTGAACGCACTGTTCTAGACCCGCATAGTCAACAACCGTACAAGCAACACAGGGAATTGAGCGAGCTGGAAGCTTAAGCTTCAGCTCGGGTGCCCCTATCTAAATACATGTAATAGGATAATTCTTTCTTTTTTCGGCAACCACAGCGCCAAATGTAATGAGGTTTGTTGCATTTAAAAGAAAGTGAAAATCTAGTGACTGCTGGTTTCGAGTTTTTTAGTTAGGTCGTCAACTTTTTATTAAAAATTGCCGAAAGTCGAAAATTTCCAGAAAATGGAACTATCAAATTTCCCGCTCTGTAACTCGCAATTAAAAATGTCACAATATTGCATGTCGTAGTACATCTAAAGCATACAAAATTGGTATGCCACAAATGAACCTAAAAATTTAGTAATATGGAAATAGCTGGCGCTTTTGCAGAACCCCTGTACACAACGTAATGAATTTACGTAAGATATAAATTGACATTTCTAGTTTTTCCGCCTTCTATGACCTAGTAGTGGATGCCGTTTACAGAAACGCGATATCTGTGCTTGATGCAGAGCTAATAATTTGCAAACTTCGTGCTCCTACTTTTTTCGAACTTTCGGAAGTTCTTTTAACAAATGCAGGCCCTAAATCAAAATTGCGCTTCGAACAGCCACAGAATTTAACTTTATCTCTCAAATGCATCAAAACTCATAAAAATCGGTCCAGGGGTGATCACGGAATGGAGTTTCTGCGTTTTAGATGTATTTGAATAGGGCGAGTAGGAGATGGGCCCGAGCTAAAGCTTCCTTTTAACAGTCTTGGCGTATGCGTGCCACGTGAGTGTCGCGCTGCACGCCTGCCTTATGCCAGGCGTACGTATCTCAGCGTTAACAGAGGTATTACTCGAGATAAATGTTGCTTTAGGTGTAAACAAGGCGAACTCACCTCGCATATCCTCGTACCTTTCGGAGCCGGCCGGTCTCGACCCATACGCAGAAGCCACACGAGTCGCCGGCGCACGTCTGTCCGTCGGCATGGCACCGCGTAGAGCGCTTTACCGCCTTCCGTGCGGTTTGTGCAGTGTGGTGCGCTGCACCCCGTCATACTGGAATACAAGTGCCAGTACGATGTGTTTCGTATCACTTCACCAAGGTCGTTGACTTCACATCGTCGAATACCGTACCTGAAACCCGCAGCTGCTCCTCTCAACGCACGATCGACGGTCCGCTGATTGCAATGGCGATAGCACTGACGGAAACGACGAGTTCACATGAGTCAGCGATGCGCCCGTAAAGTTGGCTTTACAGCGGCGTGGATCATTTGACGTCATTTTTCGCGCTCGGAAAATAGCGGTGCGAGCGGCGCCGGAAAAGGTATGCGCAACTCTGCTCCCTGCGGGAGCATATACAGGAACACTACGCACCCCCTGACTGCCCCGCCCCCTGCCCCTGAGGAGGACTTTGTGCTCCTTTTACCTTTCAAATGTTGTTGGCAGATGCATATCAGTGTTAATTACTCGTCCCTACAGATTTAGTAAATTTTGGCAGGTGGCACTTGAAAGCGTCAAAAAGTGGCGGTTATCCATCCATGCAGGAGATGATTAGCGCTTCGTTCAAAACTACATTCGCGAATCTACTCTTACCGGAGATTTCTATTGCGTACTTATAATGCCGGCGTTGGAAGCGAACGCCGGCCATCATCATCAGCATCAGCAGCAGCAGCAGCAGCTTACTTTATGCCCACTGCAGGACGAAGGCCTTTACCTGCGGTCTCCAATACCCCTGTCCTCCGCCAGCCGATTCCAACTAGCGCCTGCGAATTTCCTACTTCCATCGCCCCACCTAGTCTTCTGCCGCCCTCGACTGCGCTTCCCTTCTCTTGGCATCCATTCTGTAACCCTAATGGTTCACCGGTTATCTAATCTACGCATTACATGAACTGCCAGCTTCATATTTTCTCTTAATTTCAATTAGAATACTATCCCTGTTTGCTCTCTGATACACACCGCTCTCTTTCTGTCTCTTAACGTTACACCTAACATTATTCATTCCATCGCTCTTTGCGCGGTCCTTAACTTGTGCTCGAGCTTCTTTGTCAGTCTCCAAGTTTCTACCCCATATGTTTGCACCGGTAAAATAAACTGATTGTACACCTTCCTTTTCAATGATAATCGTAACCTTCCAGTCAGGAGCAGCCAATGGCTGCCGTATGCCGCTCTAACCCATTTTCATTCTTCTGTAAATTTCCTTCTCATGATCACTTTCCCTGTGTGTAATTGACCACGGTAAACGTACTCCTTCAGACTCTAAAGGCTCACCGGCGATCCTGGACTCTTGTTTCCTTGCCCGGCTATTGATAATTATCTTTGTCTTCTGCATATTTATATTCAACCTCACTCTCACACTCTCTGTTAAGGTCCCCAATCATTTGTTCTAACTCAGCCCCAGTGTTGCTGAACAAGACAATGTCATCTGCAAACCGAAGGTTGCTGAGATATTCGCTGTTGATCCTCACTTTAAGCCTTCCCAGTTTAATATCTTGAATACTTCTTCGAAGCATGCACTAGTGAATAGATGATGATGTGTGGTGTTTTGTGGCGCAAGGGCCAGGTTTGGCCAAAGAGCGCCATGACAAGTGGTAATGTTAATGTATTATGGAAGATGTGACTTGGCTGTAAAGTGGCCTAAAAATAGTCGCAGTAAAGTGCGTAAAATCTACGTGCTATAAAATTATGGCGATGACTACTGACGAATACTATGAACACTAGAATGCATTGGGAAAAATTATGCAATGTACAAAATATGTGAGATGCTAAAATTTTCTAAGAGCACTACTGCCCCGCCAGAGCCCTTGAACCCAAGGGACGAGAGGCATGCGCTATGCGAAACAACTATCACAGCGCTATCCTTTATAGAGAGGAGGCGCTACGAACGTACGGACTAATTACATGTAATACAACATCTTTCAGGAAACCTAGGACTGCGCTGGTATCAAAGAGCGGTTCTGCACCGAGTAACATAACTGGATGAAGGGGGATGTGCTGCCGGTATGCTAGGGGAAAATGCTTCTTTCTCTCAGATTCGGCTGCCCGACACTCCAGGAGGAGGTGGGGGACGGTCAGCCTCTCCCCGCATCTACCACAGGTTGGAGGCTCACCTCCGGTCAGTAGAAAGTTATGGGTGCCATATGTGTGTCCTATTCTTAAACGACAGCATAGGACATCTGTTCGGCGCGATTTTGTTGTAGAGGGCCATAGCCCTAACTGTGGCTTTATTAGGTGGAGCTTATTATCTTTTTCCGCGTCCCACATGCGCTGCCAGTGGGCCCGCAGCCGCCTTCGCAAGAAAGGCCTCAGATCTGTGACAGGCACCACAGCGGTAGGGTTAACGGCTTGCGATGCTATAGACGTGGCCATCTCGTCCGCCAGAACGTTGCCCTCGATGATCCTATGGCCAGGCACCCAGCATATAATGATATGCTGGTTAGATATGTAAGCTTTACACAAGACGGAATATAGTTCATTAAGTACTGGATTTTTGTGTCTATAGGGTGACATCAAGGCCTTCACAACGCATAGGGAGTCTGTATATATCGCTGATCTTTGAAGTTTCGATTTTCTTATGTGATTTACAGAAGACAGTACTGCGTAGGCCTCGGCCGTGAAGATACTTGTTTCCGGATGCAGTACACCAGATTCTGAGAAGGATGGGCTGAAGGCAGCATAAGACACCCCGGCATTTGACTTCGAAGCGTCTGTGTAGAACTCTGCGCAGGAGTGCTTGTGCTGTAGTTCAAGAAAATGCATTGGGAGTTCTATCTCTGGTGCGTGTTTTGTTACTTCTAAAAAGGATATGTCACATTCAATCAGCTGCCACTCCCAAGGTGGTAACACCTTGGTTAGATGCATTAGGCGAAGCTCGAGGAGTGGGACACGCATTTGATCACTAAGCTCCCTCACACGAAGCGATGAAGGCTGTCTTACAGAGGGACGGTTATGGAAAAGTGTAGTACATGTCATATCGTTAACAGTGTGAAAACATGAATGTTGATGGTTGGAATGTATTTTCAGGAAATATGTAAGGCTGATGTAAGTTCTCTGTACATGGAGGGACCATTCATTTGATTTCGCGTATAAGCTTTCAATCGGGCTAGTTCTGAAAGCGCCAGTGGCTAAGCGGATACCTAGATGGTGCACAGGATCTAGGATCTTTAGTGCGCTCGGAGCGGCAGAGTTATATACGATGGCGCCATAGTCCAATCATGATCGAATTAGGCTCTTATAAACATTCATCAAACACTTCCTGTCGCTACCCCATGTTGAGTGGGATTAAGTAGGTTCATTGTCCTTAGACATTCTTCTTTAAGATATTTAATGTGCTGTATAAAAGTAAGCGTGGAGTCTAGTATAATACCTAGAAATTTGTGTTCTTTGTTGACAGGTATTTGATGTCCACAGACTTGAACACAAGGATCTGGAACCAGGCCTCTCTTTCTAGTAAAGAGAACACAGGAACTTTTGTGGGGGTTGATTTTAAATCCGCTTTCGTCTGCCCACTTGGAAACCTTGTTCAAGCCCTGCTGTACCTGTCTCTCGCATACTGTGAGGTTGCAGGATTTGAAGCCTATTTGTATATCGTCTACGTATACGGAATAAAAGATGGCCGGTGGCAGTGAAGCACGTAGTGTGTTCATCTTAACGATAAAGAGAGTGCAACTCCGCACGCCTCCCTGGGGTACACCAGTTTCCTGCGTAAAAGGACGTGACAGTGCATTACCGACTTTTACTCGGAAGGTACGATTTGACAAATAGCTTTCAATAGTGTTCAGCATATTTCCACGGATGCCCATTCCCGACAAGTCTCGCAAGATCCCGTAACGCCATGCTGTGTCATACGCCTTCTCCATGTCGAGGAATATTGTTAGGAAAAGCTGTTTATGAAAAAATGCATCGTGGATATTTCCTTCAATGCGCACAAGGTGATCGGTAGTCGATCGTCCTTCTCTGAATCCACACTGATTGGGATCGAGCATATTGGCGAGTTCAAGGAAGTGTATAAGTCTGCGATTAATCATTTTTTCGAAAAGCTTACAGAGACAATTTGTAAGAGCTATCGGTCGGTAACTTGCCGCCAAGGAAGGGTCTTTACCCTGCTTAAGAACAGGGACCACAATCGCTTCTTTCCATGTGGATGGGAGCTTTCTCGCAGCCCACATAGTGTTGAAGAGTGTGAGAAGTGTAAGTTGTGTGTCAGTATGTAAGTTCCTCATCATGTCATACATGACTCGGTCAGGTCCCGGTGCAGTGCTTTTGCATGTGTTCAATGCAGCTCTCAACTCGGCAATACTGAAGGGCTGGTTATACGGTTCATTCTCTCTGGATTTTCGTAAGATTGGCTTACGTTCTTCTATTTCTTTAAGTTTCAAAAAGGATTGGGAATAGTGAATTGAGCTCGACGCGTGCTCAAAGTGCTCCCCAAGTGAGTTTGCCTGAGCTTGCAGGGTATCGCCTTCTGTGTTTACCAAAGGCAGTGAACATGTTTGCCGCCCTCTTATTCTATTAACCCTGTCCCAGGCTTTGGCCGCATCAGTAAACGAGTTGATACGCGATAGAAACTTCTGCCAACTTTCTCGTCTGGCCTGTCGGCGGGTTCGCCTACCTTGGGATTCTACTTTTTTTAAAATTGCTAAGATTCTCCGCAGTGGGAGAAACGCGTAGCAACCCCCACGCCCTGTTCTGATTTTTACGAGCGATCCTACAATCGTCGTTCCACCACGGGACACGCCGTTTGCACGCCAAGCCATTTACTTCTGATATGCATTTAGATGCGACATCTAATATGAATGCTGTAAGAAACTGGACTGCAGCATCAATTCCTAACGAAGACAGGTCAGCCCATGAGATACTAGTAAGAGGTCAAAATTCCTCCCAATCAGCTGTCTCAATCTTCCACCTAGGAGCGTGTGGTGGATATTCGTTTTCTTTCGGTGATCTTAGCAGTATAGGGAAGTGGTCGCTGCCGTAAGGGTTGTCGGTAACTTCCCATTCAAGTTCAGGCAGTACAGACAAGGAGACTATGCTAAGATCTATGGAAGAATAGATTCTGTTTGCAAGAGAGTAATATTTGTGTTTCTTCTTATTCAACAGACACGCACCAGAAGAAAAAAGGAACTGTTCGACAAGACCTCCTCGCGCATCTATACGAGGGTCGCCCCACAGCTAGTTATGTGAATTGAAATCATCAAGAACAACATAGGGTTCTGGCAATTCATCTATAAAGGTCTGAAATTCATGTTTGCTTAGTTTATAATGTGGGGGAATATAAAGCGAGGAAATAGTGATAAGTTTGTTTAGCAGAATAACTCGAACCGCCACAGCCTCAAGGGCCATTCGTAGCTGTAAATGTTGACAGGCTACGCTTTTCTGAATTAAAATTGCAACACCGCCCGATGATGCGACAGCATCATCGCGATCTTTGCGAAAAGTAACATACTGTCGAAGAAAGTTTGTGCATTTTGATTTCAAGTGTGTTTCCTGTAAACACAGCACTTTTGGATTGTGTTTATGGATGAGTTCTTGCACATGATCAAGATTCCTAAGTAGACCTCTGACATTCCATTGAATGATTTGTGTATCCATATGTTAAATTAAATTGGTGCTGTGTTTACGGAAACGGAAGGGATGTCTTAGATTACAGAGCCCTTTCGAGGCCCTGTAATAGGGGTTTTGCTCTTTCTGAAGCGTTCGAGCGAACCTCGGCGCTCCTTAGGCGTTTGGTGCGCCTTGAGGACAGGTGTAGTGTCCATTGTCTCCTGTGAGACGCCGGACAAGCGCTCTTGCGAGCGAGATGTTTTCTGAGAGAGTCCTGCCCCGGAAGGCAAGACCCCTGCGCCCCCCAGCCCGGAGGTCGATGGGACTCCCTGAGGGATTTGGCTGCGCCGGCCGTTGCCAGCGCTGGAAGGGGCCTCGGAGGTTGGGGCAGCCTCGGCTGCACCCACCTTCAGGTTCGATGGCCCCGTCTGCTCGGTTGGCGGAGCAGCGCTAGCTGCAACCGCCGCGGGGGCAGATGGCGTAGCTGCCGACTCACTGATTGTAAGTCGGACAGCCGCCGGAGGCCGTTGTGACGCTGCCCCCTTACGCGCCACATCGGCAAAGGTTTTCTTGGGCAGGTACGATACCCTCCTGCGTGCCTCCTTGAAGCTTATATTTTCTTTTACTTTGATCATTACAATTTCTTTTTCTTTTTTCCAGGATGGGCACGACCGCGAGTACGCGGCGTGCTCCCCATCACAGTTTACACAGTGGAGAGCATTCTCACAAGCTTCAGATGTGTGTTCGTGAGCACTGCATTTAGCACATGTTTGGCAGCCTCGGAAGCTCTGCGAACTGTGGCCGAAGCGCTGGCATTTGAAACGTCGGAGCGGATTGGGCACGTACTGGGCATGGAGCTTGATGTACCCGGCGTCGATTGACTCGGGCAAGACACTTGAGCCAAAGGTAATTATTAGGTGCTTCGTCTGGATCTCTTTGCCATCCCTCCTCATCCTTATTGTTTTGACATTGATCACATTTTGCTCACTGAAGCCCTCGAGGAGTTCCGCCTCAGTCAGCTCAAGCAGATCACCATCCGATACAACACCACGGGTGGTGTTCATTGTACGGTGCGGCGTTACTGTTATGTGGGTCTCGCCAAATGACACTAGTTTCTGTAGATTCTCATATTGTTTCAGATCGCGGAGCCCCAAGAGGAGGTCACCGCTTCCCATTCTCGACACCTTGTAACCTGGACCAAAAACATCAGTCAAGGACTTTGAGACAAGGAATGGTGAAATGGTTCGAACTGCTTTGTTTGGCTTTCCAGAGTGAATAACATGGCACCGGGGAAAATTCTGGATTTGGTGTCCGAAAAACTGCAATACATCTTCGGTGCGCCCTCGTTTCGGAGGGCGATCAGGAAGTTTGGGGAAAGAAGGTTCCATGGAAATATATAAAAATTCGGCAACAGCGCCGACCGCCCACCACGGAGCCCAACGAGGGGACGCGGCAGAGCTTGTGTACAAGCCTGCACGACGCCAGCCGTACGCCATCACTATAACCCAATATGGTGTACCCAAGGTAGGATATCCACACAAGGTTAACCCTTGCCGCCGTGGAGAAAGGAAGCAAATGGAAGAGAGAAGAAGACAGGAAAGATATAAAGTGAGAGATAAAGACGAAGGTTTGAGAAGAGAGGGACAGGAAGAGGCGACTACCGATTTCCCTCGGGTGGGTCAGTCCGGGGGTGCCGTCTATGTGAAGCAGAGGCCGAAGAGGTGTGTTGCCTCCGCCGGGGGGCCTTAAAGGTCCAAACACCCAGCATCAGCTCAACCCCCAGGGTCCCCCTTTCCCCAGAAACGGCTAAGCCGCGCACGGCTACACGCGGGAGGGTCCGACCCTCATGTGCTCGGGTCCGTGGTGTCGCAACACACCAAACGCCTGCTCACGCAGACGCCCCTGCGGGGGCACTAGTGAATAGCATTAAAGATATTATGTCTCCTTGTCTGACCCCTTTCTTTAGAGCTAGCTTCCTGCTTTTGGGGAGAAGACGAAGTCGAAGATCGCGGACGTGCTCCACATGGGCTCCCGCTTTGAGGCCGTTTTTCGTTGGAATACCCTGCGCTGTGGACTTGCTTTTGGTGGGTTTGTCTACAGGAAGTTGCCCTGTTCCTTCGGACACCTAATTTCCGCTAGTCTGTCCCCTTTTTATGGGTTTTTCAACGCTTTTCCTACTCAACCACGGCGCGGCAAAGTTAGGCCTCATCATTAGGCCGAACCGCCGCCGACGGCACCGGGGCTGTCAGGTGCGCGTAGCCAGGGGGGGGGCTTTGCAGCCTCATAAGCCCCATTAAAGCAACCCACCCATAAGCCCCACCAAACCGTACACCGTAAGCCCCACCAAAGCAACCCCCGGCGCCGGAAATCATTCTGGATTTTGTCTAGAACATCTTTTTCACGCTCGAAAAGACATCTCACCGCTAACATTGCGAACTCGGGCTGGATTTCGCGGCAATGCCCATGCACCGGGAGTCACATAACGCAAGCAGCCCCATCCGACCACAGTTTCCAGGGCGTTTTGGTGGCGAACGGGCTCGCCGCGGAATAGCGCGGAGGCCGCGGAATCTACGGAGCGCATACATTTCAATTCCTAAACCTTATGGGCATAAAGTTCTTATCTTTTTATGCGAAACGGGCATTGATATTTCCGAAGTTGTGCTTCACAGATTCAATTTCGGAAGTTTGTGGGTTTAATATTGTTATAAACATTTGACGCCAAAGGTGCATTGACCTTTCTAAAGTCTTAGATCGGAAGATTATTTTTCATTGTTGAGTTAGCTTTAAACGTGATAGTCTAGTTTTCTGAAAAATTTCGGCACCCGAGCTAAAGCTTCCTCTTAAGGAGGAGGCCAAGCTGCAACGCGAGCCCCCCTCTCCCCCCGAACGTAATTTCTGGCTACGCCACTGGGGGCTGTGTCTTGTGGTTGTGGGCCTCTGTGAGGCTGAAGACAATGGAGTACTCCATTGAGGGAGAGACTATAACGCCCGAAGAGTTCGAGGCGGGAGAATGGGCCTGGGTTTTGCGGGCTCAAGATCGATTCAAGAAATCTGTATATGGGAACCATACCGAGAGTAGGCCTAGCGAGAAGCAGGCGGGAGCGACGGGCGCCAGACGCACGGAGCAGAACAAGTCAAGTGCGGGAAAGCGCCGATGTGGAAGAAACGGGAACCGTTTCTGAAGATGCCAGCCATGGACTTCAAGGTTGTGTCCCGACCCAAGAATTGGGACTTGAGTATGGTGACGTCGAGGGAACTAGGATATGCCTTGAGAGCGGCAGCGGAGCTGACGAATGCAACTACGGCGGAGGAAGACCTAGTGCGGGTCAACGAGACAAACAACACGATGACGGTGAGCACGCCGTGTATGCATCGCTGTTGGGCATATGCGAATGTAAAGACGCTCAAGGTGAGCGGTCATGACCTTGAGATTTCGGCGTACGTGGCGGCGCCGGAGAACTCTGTGCGCGGAGTCATTTACAACGCGTACAACGGATGCCCACTGGCAGAAGTTCGGGCGGGATTCTTGAAGAAAAATTCCTGCCAGGCTCTTTCCCCTTTTATACCACTGCCTAGTTCCTTACAGTAGTCTAGCAGCACTCAGAACGCGTCCACAAATTGGAAAATTGCACTAGAAATCACGTCATCACTTTGAAACACTACACAAAAGCAATATGTTAAAAATCCTGCCTCAAGAAGAAAAACATCAGTAACAAATAACTTTGAGGCTGATTCTTACGTTAGGGGCTTCGACTTAAGCCATCGGCGTTACCGTTGAGACTCCCCTTTTTGTAACGCACCTCAAAGGAATATTGTTGTAAAGCGAGGCTCCAGCGCAGGAGGCGGCCATTTTTGGGAGAGATGGTCTGCAGCCATTGGAGAGGGCAGTGATCCGTCTCAATGATAAACCTCGAGCCGGCTAGGTAGCATGACAATTTCTGAACGGCCCACACGATACACGCACACTCTTTCTCGGTGGCGCTGTACGCCTGCTCACGACTGGTCAGCTTACGACTAGCATACAGGACGGGGTGTTCTACTTCTCCATTTTCCCGTTGGCACAGTACAACGCCCATGCCTCGCTCACTAGCATCGCACTGAACAACGAACCCTTTTGTGTAGTCGGGCGATCGTAGCACAGGCTGGCTTGTTAGGGCGCTCTTTAGGGCGCTAAAAGCTCTTTCCTTTGTCTCGTCCCAGACGACTGTTTGGGGCTCTGTTTTTATTAGAGCATCCGTCAGGGGAGCCGCGATATCAGAGTACCTGGGGATGTACCTCTGATAGTAGCCGGCGACACCTAAGAACGACCGAATATCGGTCTTCGTGCGCGGTTGCGGGAAGTCTCGCACAGCGGCCACCTTTATTTCAGAGGGGCGGCGACGACCCCGTCCAATCACGTGACCGAGGTAGACAACCTCGGCCTGTGCTAACTGGCACTTGGGAGCCTTGACTGTCAAGCCCGCTTCGCGCAGGCGGGTTAGCACTGCCCGCAAGTGGGCCATATGCTCAGGCCAGGATGCGGAGAATATCGCTACGTCGTCTAGATACGGTAAAGCGAATTCTTGCTGTCCCCGCAACACTTTATCCATGAGGCTTGAAAAGCAGTATGGCGCGTTCTTCAAACCAAAACTCAACACTTTAGGACGGAATGTTCCCATTGGTGAAATGAACGCCGCATACCTACTAGCCTCTTCTGTAAGTGGAACCTGCCAATAACCCCTGACAAGATCTAGGGTGGAAATAAACTGAGCGCTACTCACTCTCTCAAGGCGCTCCTCGATGTTAGGGATCGGATAAATTTGATCCTTAGTGATGGAATTAAGCCTGCGCTAGTCGACGCAAGGACGAGGTTCCTTGCCCGGTACCTCAACTAAAATCAAAGGGGAGGTATAATCACTCTCACCCGCCTCAATAACACCGAGCTGTAGCATTTTCTTTACCTCAGCCTCCATAATATCGCTCTGGCGGGGTGACACCCGGTACGCCTTGGATCGTACTGGCTCTGGGGAGGTAAGTTCTATGTCATGAGTAAGGACAGAAGTCCTACCAGGCCTCTCAGAGAACAGACCTTGAAACTCTTGTAAGAGCTGGTGTAGTTCGGTTTTCTGCTCAGGCGACAGCGATGCTTTACTGATTAAGTCACTAATGACTTGATCGGTGTCTTTCCTGTTCGTCACTGAGCCTAGTCCCGGAAGCTCGACCGGAAGCTCTTCGGGAACGTTTACCATCATGCACACCACTGCTTCCCGTTGTTTATAGGGTTTGAGCAGATTACAGTGGTAAACTTGCTGTGCTTTCCGCTTTCCTGGCAGACTCACCACGTAGTTAACGTCCGACAGTTTTTGAACAATCCGTGCTGGGCCCTCCCACTGCACGTCGAGTTTGTTCTTTAGCGATGTCCGGAATATCATGACCTCATCGCCCACCTCAAAACGACGGGCCCTGGCTGTCCGATCATAATAAACCTTGGCCCTCTGCTGGGCCTTTGCCATTGCTTCACCTGACAACTCCTCTGCCCTTCTTAAGCGTTCGAGGAGCCGAAGCACGTACTCCACCACGACTGGGTCGTCGCCCCTGCCTTCCCACGATTCTCGAAGCATGCGAAGCGGAGACCGCAGCGAGCGACCGTACACCAGCTCAGCTGGCGAAAACCCCGTAGCCGCATGCGGCGCGGTCCTTAATGCAAACATCACCCCAGGCAGACACAGCTCCCAGTCAGTTTGATGTTCAAAACACAATGCTCTCAACACGCGCTTCATGACGGAGTGGAGCTTCTCAACGGAATTCGACTGGGGGTGGTGCACTGAGCTGTGTAACAGCTTTACCCCTCACCTTTCGAGAAAGGCTGTCGTCAAAGCGCTAGTAAACACTGTGCCCTGATCTGATTGGATTTCCGCAGGAAAACCAACTCGCGCAAATATGGACAGTAGTACATTGACTATCTCAACCGAGCTGAGTTCTTTAAGCGGCACTGCTTCAGGGAACTTTGTCGCTGGGCAGATCACAGTAAAAATGTGTCTGTACCCCGTGGCTGTTACCGGCAGAGGTCCCACTGTATCAATAACGAGCCGTCTAAAAGGCTCCGTAATGATAGGTACCAACTTCAACGGTGCCCTCGATTTGTCCCCTGGTTTGCCCACCCGCTGACAGGTGTCACATGTCCTCACAAAGTGGTCTGCGTCCCGAAAACACCCTGGCCAATAGTACTCTTGCAAGAGACGGTCCTTAGTTTTCTTAACTCCTAGGTGTCCGGACCACGAACCCCCATGCGACAAGCGCAACAGATCCTGACGGTAGCACTAAGGCACGATCAGCTGATCGAACTCCACTCCCCTGCGGTCTAGATACTTCCGGTACAGGACCCCACCTCTTTCCACAAAGCGAGCATTTTTCTTGGCGATACCTTCCTTGACAATGCAGCGTATGTTTTCTAGGCTGCCATCCTTCTTTTGCTCGGCTATCAAAGCCGACCGGCTGACTTTTAGCAACCTATTAAGTCCGTCTGACGTAGGCGCGATGAGCAAATCTGCAGATAGCTCTTCTAACTTTCCCGTGTCGGGCATTTCCTCTCCAGTATCTGGTGCCTTCAACGCTACAGGCTCAATTTTATTCAGTTCGGGCGTGCTCTGAATATCAACTTGCTGCGCCTCTGACCCTTTCTCATTATTCGACAACGTCGGCCCCGCAACTAACGCCTTTGCAGCGAGCTCCCGAACCTTCGATCTGGTTAAGGCCTGAACGATAGCCTCACCAAACAAAAGCCCCTTCTCGCGCAGGAGGTGATCGGACCTGTTCGAAAATAGGTACGGGTACTGGGGTGGCAGCATAGATGACACTGCGGCCTCCGTCTCAAGCGCTCCGAAAGGTCCTTCAATAAGCACTTTTGCTACGGGCAGACACACGCTATGAGCTTCCACGGCTTGCTTGATCCATGCGCACTCGCCCGTGAACATATCGGGTTCTACGTAAGAGGGGTGAACTACATCCATCGTAGCTGCGGAATCGCGAAGCACTCGGCACTCTTTCCCGTTCACGAGGAGGTCTCGCATGTAAGGCTCGAGAAGCTTCATGTTCTTGTCAGTGCTGCATAATGACAAAAAGACGACTTTTGTTTTTGTTTGTGGACACTGCGCCGAAAAGTGACCCGGCTTCTGGCACGTATAACAAACGCGCGCTTGCCTCGTCTCGAACCGCTTTCTGCGTTCGGCTTCGGCTGCCGCCGTCTCCTTACGTTCGGTCGGACTGCTTTGACTCGCATCCGCACTACGTGTGTCCCCCTGCCTCCTCTCTCTTCAAGCGAGCGACTACGTCGGCCGCCTCGCCGGGTAACAAAGTGAGCAAGCGCTGTGGCCACGTTTCCCGAGAGAACCCCTGCTTCTCGCACGTTCGCTCAAAGTTCACCAGGAACAAACCAATGTCCTCTCCAAGCTTAAACGGCCGCATCAGGTCAGTCATTTTGAACGATACTCGTTCTCCTGCACCGTGTGCCTCACTTCCATTACGAGCGCGTTCCAACTCTACCTCGAGACGCTTCATTTCCAAAGCGTGTTGACGGTCGCGCTCTTCATTTTCTTTCTCTTTTTGTTCTTTTCGTTCGCGCTCATCTTTCTCTTTCTGTTCTCTAAGTTCGCGCTCCTGTCTTTTTGCCCGCTCCTCAATGGTCTCAAGGCATTCCGACAGCTCGTCATGCTCAGCTTCTAACTCAAGAATAGCCCTTAGCAGTTCCGGTTTTCTGAGTTTGTCTGAGACATCCAGACCCAACTCTCTTGCAAGCTCCAGCAATATCGGTTTGCGCAACGACTTGAAATCCATGGCTGCTCTGAATGCTGCTTTCTCTACTGCGTACTATTGTCTGGCCGCAAACTAACCCGGCAGCAACGACAACCACAATTACCAGCTCTGTTTGTGACACTAACAAAAGCCTGGCAAAACTCAGAAGAAAGTCCCGCACTCACCAAACCTCGCAGCCAAGAATTCAGCGCAGTCGTTCCGCTGCAGGCAACCAGTCATCACACAGGGCTCGTTGCACTGCTCCCGGATGGTCGTTGTGCTGCTCAGCATACAGTCAACTGCATATCTTCGCTGCTGGCCTCCGTTGTCGCGATCTCACCGCTGGCAAACAGTTGTTGGAATCTCAGTGCTGACGCCCGATGTTGCAAATGGGTCGCAAGCCCCAAGGGTAGCGTTGGCCTGGCGGCCTGGGGCACAACTGGAAGCATCCGAAGGTCCCGGCAAAGCATGAGTAGACTGGTAACAGAACAACTTGTTTATTCTAGCATCGCAAAAGAGCGGCCGGTCAGGTCAACCGAAGTGGAGAGACGGGAGAGCTCGTTACTTAACAGCAGAAATCGGAGCCTCTCTCGGCGTCCGGGGGCAGCTGCTTTTATAGTCTCGGAGTCGAGGGCAAGAGGGAACGCCTCGATAGAGGCGCACGTGACTGGGCACGGACAGGCGGAGAGACATGTTGAGACGAGTGTAGTGACGCATCCGCCGAGGCGGCGCCTGTCAGACCTCCTCGCTTCACACTTGGGGAGCTCTTCTCCCCGGCTGCCGCACTTTGACAAGCGTGGGCACGAACATGCACACACACACACACGCACACTTGAAGACACGTAGCACTGAAACATGCCTGGACGCGCTTGGCGGGGAGGCGTATCGGCGGCGCTGAACGGGCCAGAATGTCCGCCGCTTTGAACGAAGCCCCGGCGTCCGTTGCATCCGCGCCGGCTATACCGCGTGTCGTAGGCGAAACGTAACAGGCTACATCCGAGCCACTCCAAAGGGAAATAGGCTTTGGCGGGTAGCTCAGGACCTGCAATGGACAATCTTGAACAACCCGCTAGATCATACGAGGATAGGTAACAGCGTTAGCATAGACACCTCTACAGACCTCACATTTGTTAAAGGTATAAGGGATGCAGAGTGGGTAAACACGGGACAGCCACTGGGCAGTGATCACTACATCCTTTCCATGGTATTTGTGCTGCTAAGCACAAAGACAGGGTGAAAGGAACTAGAGTGACGGATTTGGACAGATTTCGGAAAGTCAGGAAAGACACAGTGAGCGGGGAAATCGAGGACTTGGGAGCCTGGGTTGAGGCGCTCAAGAAGGACGTGAAGGGCACCACAGAAGAGGTTGTTACACAGAAGACTGTTACACATGTGGGAAGCGCATGCGAGTCTCCTTCGGAGGTGGAAGAAACAAAAACATAATGGGGTCCTCCGTAGGAAGGTGGCCAAGCTAGAACGAGAAATCTAAACCTATACGTTGGACTTGCAGTGCAAGCAATGGGGACAGATTTGTGACAGGATGAATGGGCAATTCGGATGCAAAAAAAAACATGGCGGTTGCTGAGGCACCTTTTAGATCTGGCGGCAACGAAATGGGCGTAGAAGGGTCAAATGGCTAAGTTAGTTTATCAGTATCAAGGCACGACTGGGGAGTTCATGCAAGAACTCCGAAGTCGTTACATAAACGGCTAGGCGGGCGGTTGCTTGCACGATTACTCGGGAGAGGAAAACCTGGAATTAGATGCGGACTTTAAGGTGGCGGAGGTGGAGTTTGCAATGGAGCAAATTGATGGAGCATGTGGTCCTCAACAGGCTTCAGGGTTATGTGGAGGACAAGTTGATACCTAAAACGATGATTGGTTTCAGGGCTAATTTATCAACGCAGGACGTCATGATACAGCTCAAAAAGGATGTGGTTGATCCTGGGTACGGCACGGGCACCAAGGCTATCGTGGGGCTCGATCTCACAAAGGCCTTTGACAATGTTACCCATGAGGCAATATTAAGGAACCTATCGGACATAGGACCGGGGGGTAGAACCTTCCGATACATCAGATCATTTCTGGAGGATATGACTGCGGAGATTGTAGTCGGAGAATTTAAATCGGATCCTTTCCCGTTGGGGGGCAGGGGGACACCAAAAGGGTCGGTTTTATCGCCGTTCTTGTTTAATCTCACTTTGATCACGATACCGCCCAGGCTGGCAAGGATATAGGGACTTAAACATACATTTTATGCGGATGACATTACTCTATAGGTAACACGGGGAAGCGACGCATAATTGGAGAAAACACTAGAACAGGCAGTGGATATTGTGGAGGAGCTAGCGGGGGAGGCCGGACTCTCGTGCTCTCACCCCAAGTCCGAGCTTTTTGTGTTTAGGGATAAACCTAGAGGGATACATGCGAGGCACTATGTGCCGCCACCACCGCTGAAGGTGAAAGTGGGAGGTGCACCGGTCGCTGAGGTCCAAACGATCAGGATCCTGGGTCTGTACTTTCAGATTAACAGGAACAATAGGGAGGCCTTGGAAAGGCTTCAAAATATGGTCAATGCTACCGTGAGACTTATCAAGAGAATCGCCAATCGTAAGCAAGGGGTCAAGGAAGAGGACTTTTGTAAGCTGGTACAGGCGTTTGTGCTCAGTAGAATAGTGTATGCCACGCCTTATATGAAGATGGACGCGACGGAGAAATGCAAGGTGGAGGCTATGATTAGGCAGGCGTATAAGGTGGCCCTTGGGTTGCCTAACAACGTCTACCGAAATTCTGCTGGGATTAGGGGTGCACAACACCCTGGAAGAACTGCGGCAGGCACACTTGGTGATGCAACGCAGTAGACTTTCCAAGACGAGAGTAGGGAGGGATATATTGGAGAGGATCGGCATTGGAGTTGATCCTCCAGCCGGGGACATGAAAATTCAGGTGAAGCGAGAAATGCACGAGGGCTTGTACACAAAACCTTTGCCTAAAAATATGCATCCGATACATCACGAGAACCGCAGGAAGGCAAGAGCCGGAGCTTTACATGCTAAGTATGGGAAGTACAACTGGGCAGTCTACGTAGATGTCGCCGAGTATAAGAACAAGGACGCATTTGCAGTTCGGTGGTGGACAGGCGGGGACGCTTAGTCACCTCTAGATCAGTCAAAATCTGCTCCTCAGAAACTGCAGAAGAGGCGGCTATAGCGCAAGCTACAGGTAATACTAAAGCTGACTTGATTTTCAGCGACTCTAAAACAGCCATCCGAAATTTGGCGAGGGTCATAATCTCTGTCACAGCGGCAGGATTACTAAATCGGGCCACGGGGCGAGGGACTACGGAGGTGGAAATTGTCTGGGTACCGGCACACGCTGGGAACCCTGGGAACGAGGCGGCTTACATGAACGCTCGAGGTTTCGTCAGCCGAGCAGGTGAGCCGGACGTTCCGGGGAGGTCCACGAGAGATGGCTGGTGTCCTTTCACGACATTACTAACCATTACAAACTTGAGCGGAGAATTTACCCGCCCCCAGACAAGCAATTGGTGAAGGCGCAGGAAAGCGTTTGGCGAAGATTGCAGACGAGATCTTTCTATAACCCATACATGTTAAACAAAATCTACCAGGACGTTCAGCCGGAATGCAAATGGTGCCGGAACTGGCCACCGATGATAACATATTATGGAGCTCTAGCATTGAGCCGCCACCGGCGGATATTATGCGTGATCCTTCTCTCGAGCAGTGGGAGGCCGTGTTGGCCAGCTAAGACCCGGTCGTCCAGACCAGGGCCGTGGAGTGGGCCACCCAGGTCGCCGTCAGCCATGAGCTGATGGCCCTCTAGCACGGAATCGTCCGCACATGCGTTCTGACGAAAATAAAGTTTTTCCGTCCCTCCATCTATCCATCCTGCATTTCTTGTGGAGAATCAAGGTAGCTGTGGAATCTTTGTAGATATTTAAGTAAGCGTCCTGTACTCCTTGATTACATAATACCTCTATGACTGCGGGTATCTCAACTGAACCAAATGCCTTTTCGTAATCTACGAAAGTCATATAGAGAGGATGACTGTATTCTGCGGATTTCTCGATTACGTGATTGATGAAATCAATGCGATACATTGTAGAGTATCCATTTCTGAAGCCAGCCTATTACCATGGTTGTATGAAGTCCAGCGTTGCCTTTACTCTATTGTAAATTATCTTGGTGAACATATTACATAATTTTGGGAGTAAGCTAATGGGCCTATAATTTTTCCATATTTTAACGTCTCCCTTTTCGTAGATTAGTATAATGTTTACATCCTTCCATTTCTCTGGGACCCTTGAAGTTGATAGACAGTTCTTATAAAGGGCTGCAAGCTTTTCAAGCATGGTATTTCCTCCATCTCTGATTGAATCGATTGTTGTTCCACCTAGTCCTGCCACTTTTCCCCAGTTTAATGTCTTGCAAGGCCCTTCTAACTTAATCACTAGTTATAGAAGGAGTCGCTAGCTGTAACCTGTTCATTACTACTAAGAATGGAGGTATCGTGACTGCTCTGGGTACTGTACAAGTCAGTACATAATTGTACCGCTGCTTTTACTATATCTTCGAGATCGCTCATGATATTACTCTGCTTATCTTTCAGTGCATACATCTTGGCCTGTGCTATGCGAAGTTTCCTTGTGACTAATTTCGTGCTGCGTCCACTTTTTACAGCTTCCTCAGTCTTTCTTACGTTATAGTTTTGAATATCCCTTACTTTCGCCTTGTTGATCATTTTTGACAATTCCGCGAAATATATATTATCTCTTGAGTTGTACGCTTTGATTCTTTGTCGTTTCTTTATTAGGTCATTTTTTATTTAGGAAAGCTTGCTCACTGGTGGTCTTGGTGCCTTGCCTCCCACTCAATTGCTGCTTCTGAAGCCAGCCTACTTACGGTATCTTTTTTACCTCTATGTCATCTTCATCTCTCTGTTCTAAAGCTGCATATTTGTTTGCAACTACTAGCCTGAATTTGCCTGCTTTACCTTTACTGCACCCAGACTGGCCTGTTTCTTCCTGTGCAATTGTGCTCTTTCAATCTTCAAATCGAGATGAATCCTAGACCTCACTAGCATATGACCACCGCACTTAAGGTTACCCTAACACTTCTACATCCTGCACTATGCTGGGATCGGCACAAAGCATGAAATCTATTTCATTTCTTGTTTCACCATTATGGCTTTTCGAGGTGTTCTTTCTGTTGCTAAGCTTCCCAAAGAAGTGGTTCGTTATTCCCAGCTTATTCCTTTCCGCGAACTCTACCAGCATCTCTCCTCTAGCGTTTCTAGAATTCACGCCGTAGTTACCAATTGCTTCTTCATCAGCCTGCTTTTTCCCCAGTTTCGCACTGAAGTCGCCCATTACTACAGTATACTGAGTTTGCACTTCTCTCATCGCTCATTGTACATCTTCATAAAACTTATCTATTTCATCATCATCATGACTTACTCATTCGATCAACCAATGGTCCTCAGTCTCCAGCAGCTGCGGAGCACCTGACCAAAGCGGCGGTCAGACCTGTAACGTAGCAGAGGGTGCTAAGAATTTCCGGACCCGGACAGCCCGCCAGTGGAAACTGACCCTGGCAGCCTTGAACAGCCTAAGTCTCTTAGTGATACTAACTTAGGAAGACTCTTTGAGGAAGTATCAGCCTTGTTTAGGATATCACGGCCTTAATCGGGTTCGAAGAACTGGTGAGGCTCATACAATGCCACGTCCTCATCTATAGAGGACTTCCAGATAAGAGGCTATACATGGTAGGATTCCTAATCCATAAGGACATAGCGGGCAACATTGATGCATTCTGCAGCATTAATGAGACGGTAGCAGTAGTCGTAATAAAACTTAATAAGAGGTACAGAATATATGTAGTACAAGCGAACGCCGGTGCCAGGTATTTAAGTAATGGCGAGAGCCCTCCATGTTGCTGATTGCTCAGTACACTGAAGAATGAACGATTTGAATAATTAGTAGGCATTGTTTTCTCGCATTGTACGGGAACTGATAATGTCGCTCATTAAAATAGCAGAGGATTTACTTATCTCCGTACAGGCGCTGTCGACTGAGAAACATGTATATCCGAGTTTGTAAATTATGGGGTTTTACGTGCCAAAACCACTTTCTGATTATGAGGCACGCCATAGTGGAGGACTCCGGAAATTTCGACCACCTGGGGTTTTTTAACGTGCGCCTAAATCTAAGTACACGGGCGTTTGCGCATTTCGCCCCCATCGTATGTCTCAGTTAAGCACCGCACACGTGAATGCGTTTTACGCTCAGCGCAAACCGTCAGTCAGTACGTTGTCCATAATATTGTTGGTATAGCAATCTACTAGATAAGCGTACGCTTAAAAACTGTCACAGACTGTTTTAGCGTTCACGGGTTTAACTTAGATAGTGCATTTAAGAAAAAGATCAAATTCT
Source organism: Dermacentor andersoni (assembly GCF_023375885.2). NCBI lineage: Eukaryota > Metazoa > Arthropoda > Arachnida > Ixodida > Ixodidae > Dermacentor > Dermacentor andersoni. Next base: position 197,696,283 of record NC_092817.1, on the reverse strand, counting down.
GCACCGGATGTAGTGCTTCTCAGTAAAAATTATAGAGTAAAAAGTAAGGGTTATGAACTTGCGCCAACATCTTTAAGAATATTATACGACCGTCTATTTAACTAATGACGAATGGTAAAACACGCTGACTGTCTACTTCGGTGCAGAGACGCACGCAAGTGTCGATGTTATGTTACTACAGTTAAACCTCTGGAACCTTCTGGTGTTGATTCGCTCAAAGGAAATGCAAGTGCGTCATTTGGTGTTAAGATTGTTTTCAATCGTACTACAGTAATTATTCGCAGTCTGTCGTATTTAGTTTATTTAGTTTTCGAACTGTTAAAATGGTTAATGCCCCTGAAGATAAAAACAGATTGGTATTTTGTATCACTACGGACCAGTATTTACGATGACGAAGAGGCCAGACGATGAGGCTAGCGCGTACTGCAGAATTTGACCTTTTTCTTAAATGCACTAAGTTAAACCCGCGAACGCTAAAACAGTCTGTGACAGTTTTTAAGCGTACGCTTATCTAGCAGATTGCTATACCAACAATATTATGGACAACGTACTTACTGACGGTTTGCGCTGAGCGTAAAACGCATTCACGTGTGCGGCGCTTAACTGAGACACACGATGGGGGCGAAATGCGCAAACGCCCGTGTACTTAGCGCGTACTGTTGCCTCTTGGCGAAGTGCGGCGTATTTGTTTGAAAAAATATCTGTATGTAGCTTCCCGTCTGCGTCTTCCCACATAACATATTCCGTGGAGATGGACGTTCCCTGTGCCTCGTCACGGAGCTTCGCAGTGGGCGGTATGTGGAGCATTCCATCATGGTCCCCACACTCTTAGTGAGCACTGGTTTAAAACAACGCATATAGCGATGATAGCAGATCGCATTTTGACGCTTATATATGGCTCACTCCAAGCGGCCTACTGCGCATGCCGCTTATTTTATGCGGCGCTTGCTTATGCGGCCCGCATTTAAACGGCCCCATTCGTTGCAGAAAAGGGCCGCCTGAAAATGTCACTCACAACGCGAAATCTTTATGCGGTATTGCAGATCAAACCTGTCCGGCTTGCTAAGCGGCTTAAATATTATGCGGCGCAAGATTATGCTGCCAAAAGGGCATTTTTCAGGAAAAAAATCACTTTTTTGAGGGCAGGTGCCGCCCAGATTTGTTTTGCACGAGGTTTCATGCATATTTCCCATACATATAGCTTAGCACCACATTATAGGAAATTCGTAACACTCATCACACAAGCGTCGAAACACACATTGCACGAACATCGACACATTGAAAATCGATCACGGGTATACTGCGTGACCAACGAACACTGTAGCCACTGCACCAGATCACTATACGCTGGCAGGGAGGATTCGCATAGCAATTTGTTCATACATTGGTGCTTCTGAGGATGCCGTTTTATGTCGATTGGCTACCGTCGGCGATCGTGCGTGGTATACAAAATAGTTACGTGTTCGCGTAACTGTTACCGATGCTTATGTGGTTGGTGATAGCAAAGATGTATTTAAATAAGTAGCAGTATAGAACTACCGCTTTAAACAGCTGTCATGTGCGGCGGAAAGGCTAAAAGGGGGACAATTACTGAGCATGGGAGCTGCGGAAAAACAGAAACTGCTTCGCCAGGCGAATGTTGTTTAATGTTTTGTCTTTCTTCGCTATGCTGCGGATCGTACGCAGCAGTCACTTTTTAACCGGGAACTTGCTTTGAGAAACTTTCAACATAGTTCACAAGGTTCAGTCAAATATGATCCACCGCCAACATGCACACCTACAAATACAGGTAACTGCACTAGCTTCAGAGTTGTGCTCCCTCGACGGCATAAGGGCAATACGGCTGCACTATTCTGAGACGTCGAATAAGCGGGCGGGGTTTCGTCGGCACATCTATAAAAAAATATGTTCGTAGAATCGACGAAGATTTGTATTCGCTTCCGCGGGCCGCAACACGGGCGCCCCGTCCGTAAGACTGACAGATATAGCTTTTGTGAGTACGAGAAAAATGTTCTCGAACCATGCCTCTTATGCGGCTCCGTTATAGTTATTGATTCAGTGTTTATTTTGACGCAGCAGGGCACGTCACTATCTCTGTTCGTGAGCCTACCACAATTGTATTGCAAATATCGGAAGCTTCACTGCTTGGCACGCGCTAGCTTGTTTTCACCTGCTGGGCCGCGTATTTACAATTGCTAGTAGGTGCAGCGGGGCGTGGACCTTGCGGCATGCGACGGACGTTTGCGCGCATGCGCGAGTAAGAGCGGGTGCGAGAAAGGAAATGTGGGGACTTCTGCTCCTTGAATATACGACTATGCCTAGGCACTACGGAGGAGTTTCTTAGCGCGTGTTGTATGCGTTTGTCCCTAGGCGTTCCGGCAGAAGTTGCGGTGCGCAGTAGTACTAAACTCAGCATCCCATGTTGGCGGCTGGACGTAATTATATTTATTGAATCGTGTATTTTACTAGTTAAAACAACGTGTCATTATTTCGCATTATTGGCGGCGCCTCCAGGACACCAAAGTGGCAACGAGGACATCAAAGCTAGAACCCGTACTGGTCCGTGGGTCGGGGCTCGCCGAGGCCTGCGCGTGTCAGAGGAGCATGCGAGCACCCCCTGGCAAGCTCCGGCCTCCGCGGCCCCAACCCAGGGGCCGCCCTGCTTCCAGCTTTGATCCCCCGCTACCGCTTGGGTGCCCTGGAGATCCTGCGCCGCCTGCTTTAATATAACCTCAGGTGCTCTCCTGAGGCCTCCGTTTGCCGATTACATGTGCCCTCATGGAGCAGTGCTTGTAAAAAAAATTCGATCTATTGTCGCGACTGAAAAAGCGAACCGCGACTTATACAACACCAGTCAGAACCTTGCCACTTCAGACACAGCGATCACCAAATGAGGCGTCCGTGCCCACTGCCTCACTGCGTGCGCAACCAGCGGCGGAGCGTAAACAAACTCGACCGCACTCCGTAATAGACGAGAAAACCATGGCCAGGCGGCGCTACTGAGTTTCCTGACATATCCTGACAGCGCCCCCAATGTGGAAACGTCATGCAGCGCGGTCGTGCCGTGGCGCAGTCTCCGCTTTGTTTACATTCGCCCGTGCGTTTCTTCGCTGCTCGTGCTCACGGCGCTCCGTTTTCCACGGCGGCAGATCGTCTGCTTGTGCAACAGCGATGCAAATATTGAAATGCGGTTTCAAGAAGGTTGCCGACGCCGACAGATTGTTTCGTGACGGCAACCTCACGAAAGGGGAGCGTCTGCTTCCGCACGTGTACGGCGTTGAACAAATCGTGGACGGTTATGTAACAGTGAAAGAAAGCTAAGTGCATGTCACAGCTGTCCGACAAGATCGCGTACGACGTCGAGTTAGAGGTATGCACCAAGTTCAGAAGTTTAGCTACTTTTATTTCTATATGATGCAGACACAAAGCGGTCAGGCATACTTGCAGAGATGTGCAGGGACGGTGGCGATTGCCGAAGGCGCGTTTATAGTCCGACGTGTTCGGCGCGCGGGCAAGCGTCCCTCGCGGTCGGTTACGTTACGCCGGTTACGCAACGCCAAACAAATGCGATCCCCTCTATTGGCGGCGAGGAGTTTCGGAGTCGCCATCTATCGGAAGCGCCTCGCTGGCGTAGTATGAGGGATCACGTGGCGCGCTCCTCATAGGTTTTGCTGTCAGCGCTCACTGAAAACACCAAGCGCGAGCTCTCCCGGACATTTCTGTAAGTACTTTCGAAACGAGAGAAGCTTTTTACTGTCTAAATAATAATCTTGGGCAAACTGAAAGCACACAATCGTTTACAGACGCTATCTCTTTACCGAATACGTACAGTGAATGCCACTGCGCGCGGTCGCCGCGATGGAGTCTCCCGAACCGGCTTCTTGCGTGAAAGGTAGGTAAACGCTGAGAGCAAAATATGTGAAATATGTTCTTATAGTGTTTGTATAACTAAATGGAGTGTAATAGAACGAAGCTTCAATGCAGCGATCGCGCAGATTCGCAGCGACCGACTGCGCGTCTGCATGCTTGTCCGCGCACTGTTTCGCGTTCTCCGCGCGCGCGTTTTCGCACCATGCCATGAGCTTTAGGCCGCAGAATATGAGCATTTGACAGTATACAAGCAACCGTTGTTGCGTGGGCGCTATCACAGCTGTTCAAAAATAATTTCATTGTAGAGACTTCGACGCCTACGGGGTCTGTGATGTGCCGTCGCGACGATTCAATTTTTCTTTTTCTTCTAAATTCTTTGACCTTTCAATACTATTTCTTTAGTTGCGTCGCACTCTATGTTTATCGGTGTTCTCAGCGTGCAATTTCCCGCTGCTCCTTTTTTGTAATCCAGCGCATTAATTCATAACACAAACATGACCATATGCCATGCTTTTTTTAAATGTGCTTCTTACCGCTGCCTTTCCACTCCACTGAACTTGCCAGTATCTATAGCATCGACAAGTTCATAGACCAAACCGTCACGACATTAGTCGGGCAGCGGACTCGGGCGAGCGTCTCAGTGCGCGTTTTCAGAACATCGCAGACCGGGCGCCGTAGCAGAAATGTTCCTCGCGTCTGTGCTTGCTGCATACCCGAGTTGCAGCCGATGACTGTTTGCCGGTTTTATGTTTCGCGAGCCAAGCTTCACGCAGCTTCTTGTCCTGCGGCTACGTGTGAATAAGGCTGACACCGGCCTCCGTTACGTGCGTCCGGCCCTGCGGCACCGAGCAGTAGCCTACCATGTTGCGCGCCTTCAAAGGCAGCCACTATCTATTTTAGTGCTTTCAAGCGTTGTAAAGGAGACACTCGAAGCGGGAAAATTTCGCCACTAAATGAGGACCGCAGCGTACGAGGGAATTTAAACTCGTTTTCAGCTCGCTTCGGCGCGCCCAAAGCAGCCGACGCGGCTGCTATGTCCACGTGATCCCTCCTAGCACGTCACGCCGACGGTGGCGCCAGCTTTTCCAGTGGTGGAGCTCGAGGCCAATACTTCAGCGTGGCGCGCTGTACGCGGCTCTCTTCGGAGCATGCGCAGAAAGATCGCGGACACGTGCGCCGTTCGCCGACCCGCGGGTCGTCTCCATTCTGTTCGCGCCTTTTTCTTCGCAGCCTCATCCGTTTCGCTCCATTCACGGCATCGCGGCTACTACGAACCATGGCTAGGATTTCATCTGGGCGACAGAAACTTTCTCTCGCGTTACCAGTACACCGCCTGCGGCGAAAGCGCAGGCGCTCGATGTATGTGCGAGAGATTTTCGCTGAGCGGAAAAGCACAGGCGAGTACCACGAGCTTGTGCAAGAACTACCGCAAAAGGACCCAGAGTACCATCTCAAGCACTTCAGGTAAATAGACTTCGCACAAAGGGTGCGTTTTATTCTTGGGTAGATTTCAGCTCGCTGTGAAGTGTGTGAGCAGATGTTTTTATTTCTACAAAAATGCACGCAGGAAAGTGAAATCTCGTATAATCCGTTGGAGGGCCGAATGCTTTCACACTCCGTGACGCTGTTTGGCCCAAATTTTTTTTTTAAATATAGCTTTACTGTATGTATGTAACCTGTCGTTGCTTTCAACATGCTTAGTGCATGCTTGAAAACCGTCATGTCCAACGATTTCCCGCACAGGATGACGGCCTCTTTTGATAAACTCCCGAGTCTTCTCCACGACCGCATCCTCCATGCGCCGAACCACAAGAACCCAATCAGCCCAGGAGAAAGGCTGGCAGTCACGCTGCGGTAAGTATTGTGACTTTTAGGTATGTTCCGTAGCCTATTTACCGAGATCCACTTGTTTTTATCTGTCACGGTGCTCTACCTAAGAGGTTACCGTCTGTTTTTCGCTGTGAATAGTATTTCCTATATTTCCCTATGAAAGTGAGCACATAACTTCCGGATAATGTTTAGAAAATTTTCATTCTTTCGATCGATGTAGTCTTTATGCAGCGCAATAGCAGGGAGAACGACTGTGTGTGTCGTTTAACCACTTCTCGCGCTGGTCTTTCCAAACGAACATTATCTTTCCACCTTCATGCCCTGCATTTCACTCAACGTTCCCGTGAAAAAACAGCACGTCACAAATGACTGAACGCTTGAACATAGCTGAAGACAGCTGCGGTGCCCCCCCCCCTCCCCTCCCCTCCAGCTGGACTCTACATTAACAGTCCTTTTTCAATTGAGTGGCACTTTACGTACGTATTACCCGAGTCTCAAGAATTCAGTTTCTGGAAACGAACAGCAGTGTTGCATTATAATTAAATTTTTCAGTTTGTACCTTTCGCAGGTTTCTGGCAACCGGCGGTTCTATGACATTGCTATGAGCTATCGCACGCATGTAAGCACGGTCTCCGGCATTCTGAAAGAGACCCTGCCTGCCATTTGGGACTGCCTTTCCTTAGTTGTGCTGCGAGAGCCGACCTCAGAAGAATGGGAGGTCATCAGAGAAGGGTTCGACAAGAAATGGGACCTTCCCAATGCTGTCGGGTGCATATATGGCAAGCACTTCGCAATTACGTGCCCTGACGAGAGTGGTTCGAAGTAGTATAATTACATGGGGTTTTATTCATTACTGATGCTGGCGGTTGCCGACGCAAAGTACCGCTTTATACTGGTAGATATTGGTGCCAAGGGCCGACTCTCTGAAGGCTCATTTTTTAGAAAAAGCCCGATCAGAAATAGCTTTGAAGATAACACGCTTGCTTTCAGTTTATAAAGTGTGACCATTGTGCATCGTCGGAGATGCAGCATTTCCCCTACGGCCTTATTTAATGCGCCCTTACCCCGGCAGACAACTGAATGCCACGAAAAGAGTGTTTAACCATAGGATCTAGCTCTAAAGGACACACCGTTGCGTTGAGAGCGCGTTTGGAATTTTGGTTTACCGGTGGCGCTGCTTCCTGGGAACTGTTAGTGCTGATGTGGAGTTGCTAACGGACATGGTGCCTACATGATTTTCTGCTGTTCGACAATGCCTATTGCCCTAATGATTATGCTGACAGGGTCAGTGGCGACAGAGTGCAAGCAGGCGACTGGAGGCAGAGCATAGCGTACATAAACCAGCAGAGTACCGGCAATGGCAGCCGCTCAGCTTCAGATGCCATGAGAATTCGAGACGCCATTGCAGAGTACTTCATGTCCCCAAGGGGTTCTTTGCCATGGCAACTGGGGGTAGTCAGGCGGTGCTAATGCACAGCATGAAGTTGTTGCCCCGCTGTCTGTAAACTGCGTTCTTTTCCATGCAAAGCCAGCAAAAATCACACATCAGCTCAAAATGTGAAACGTCATTTATCAATCTCATGATGGGTCAGTTCAGGAGTTAATACATGGTTAGCACCAGTGACATATCACACGCGTGTTGCGACGGTTCTTGTAACATTTGTGTTCCTGCTTCTTGTACGGGCATACCACATAAATTTGTGTGTGCTTGTTTCGTGCGCCGTGTTATTGAACTGTTTTCGTATGTAACGTTTAGTATGAACACATCAAGGTGTGTAGGATTATATTGCGGAAGGCATTTGACATGTAAATCAACATGTGCTCTGTGAGTGAACATATAGTGGAATTTCAGCAGTGGGCCTCTTTTCCTTCTTGTTTCCCATCCATAGAAGTCTCAAAGCATGCGATCACTTGTAGGCGTAGAAAGATGTGCTATTTGGTCTCGGTGATTCGAAAGCATTTTTCCAGCGCAAAAGTAGACAGGGTGTAAAGAAAGAAACACAAGCAGGACCAACACAGGACTCGGCTTTCTGCTGCGTGTGTCCCTTTCCTATGTCCTGTCTAATTCTGCGCTGAAAAAAATGCTTTCAAGTTACCAGGATATCACACACACCTTGCATTGCGAAGAAATGAAGCGGTGAAAGAGGCAGGAGACTACCAACTACATTGATATTTGCAGTACTTACAGTGAAACAGGTCAACAGTCAAACAACAAATATATCACATTTATACAGCTGACTAAAACAATAGCAACATGAACACAATGATATCAGGAAACTGCAATGCATGGCAGGAAATGCAAAAAAAATGAACTTCAATGTTCTTCAGGTTATCAAAAGAAACAAAGCGCAAGTAATATTTTTGCTGTTACCTACGCTTCAAAAGGTATACCTCATACTGGTCAAATTCTGCTAAGAGTTCCAGTATTTTAACCTTCAAGCGACAGGCAATTCTCGTTGGCATCCTGTCAAGGCTCATGGCAATAGACAGCCCGAAAGCCTCATTTTCTGTGGTGTCCCTGCCGAGCTGTGAAAGGAGCTGCTCCTTGAAGTAGTCACAACTTCTTCCTTTCTTTGACCATTTTGATGGTGGCTCGCTCACTGTGAAGTCTTCCTGACTAGCAGGTTGACCAGGACTAGCTGCTGCAGGCTCCAGGTCATCAACATTGACGTTGGGCGATGGTGCTGACGAATTGCCTTGCATTGCGTTAAAGATTTCTTTTGCTGTTGAGGCGCCGTCATCACCTCTGCAGGTAGTCCTGAAAAAACAAGTACGACTTCAGTTAGTTCAGTTTTCTCGTTTCCTTTTTTTTATTTTACTGCAATAGTATTGCCAATGTCTGTCGAGTGGAACAGCGTTACACAGAGATGAAGACGAAAGTAAGACAAACACATGAGATCTAACTACAACTGATGTGTGCGATTCAGTTTGAATTCAGGGCCCACGCAATTGTCTGGCCTTCGTTTTCGTGCCTGTGAGTAGCGCTGTTCCAATACGCAAAATGCTGAACGAACTGTTCCAATTGTCCACGTGAGTACCAGTTTCACAAAGCGAAAATGCTGGTGTTGTGAAACTTCGGTGAGTAAAGCCTCTACCTTCCAGAAGCAGGAGCCACCTTCCGGACCCATATCCTAGGCAGGCGACTGCCTACTGACCCTTTGACTGCCTACTAACCCTCGACCCACCCTCAGCGCTAACCGCAAAGCCGCAAGCCGAACAACCAAGCAACCAAAAGCCAATGCACGTCATGTTAGCCCAAAACAAAGTCTACGCGACTTCCAAGAATGCAGCTGAGCCGACCTCGTGAAACCAAACATGCAAAAACACATAACAGCAAAGCACAATCTGGAGCATGAGGATTCACAGAATTTTCGCAACAGTTGTCGGAACGCCCGGCAAGCTTATTGGATGGCATGTTTGGTACTACTCTATGTTTCGAAAGTTGGCAAAACGTTCATATGATTTTACTACGGATTCTGTCCCCTCATCTGAGAGCCGCATAAAAGCTGTGAAACGTTCCGAAAAGACGAGCAATTGCTGACAGACTTCTGCAGGGTCCTCTCCCGAAGCCATGCTGTTAAACGCGATACAGCGCAGCAGTTCATAGGCAGTTACATGAAACAAAAGAAAAAGCACGAAACGGATGCTAAATCCTCCAGCACGGACGGCGAAAGTCACGGTACAAAATCATAAATTAACGAAGGAGGCTAAGTGCACAACCTGCACCTACTTCAAGCATGAACCAACTAGCCCAAGCAAGAGTTTTACTTGAACTGTACGTGAACGCAGCACCCAATTCATGCCGTACAACGAACACGTTTCATGCGCGTACCTCCACGTATCTCGAGCAGCGAAAGAAACATTCCAAAACAGAGAAAACAACTCACTTTCTGGGACGGCCACAATTCTTGTAAAAGCTCATTGCATCGGCAAACTCCCACGACTGCCTCGCTCGTAGGCGCTGCCGCTCCACGTTGCGAGCTCGATTGCTTTAAGTTCACGGGTAAAGCGATCTCGGAGCTCCTTACACAACATGTGGCATTCTTCAACTACAAACGGAAAGCAAGGACAAAAACTATCGATCAAATATTACGGTGCATGCAGCAAGCGGCATGCTTCGGCTGAGAAACGTGCAAATGAAGCCGAACACAGCTTACCTGTAGAGAGACCGCTGCTCTGCGGTATCTGTTCCCACGCTTTCTCTTTGCGCTGTTGGTCCCTAGAATCGAGTTACTTAGGGTCGTACACACAGGGGTGTTGTTTTAGGCTTCGACAAACCTTTCCACCAGGCAATCTGACGCAAGTTCAACGTTTGAGCCGCTGGCGCCACTCGTTGTTCGCTCAGGCATCCGCCCTTTTCCTCCGCGCTATGCATTGTGGGTCGACGCAGTCGGCGGCGCCGGCGCGCGAATGGAGCAGAGCCAAATCTGCGCCGCGCCCGTCGGGGCGCGCTGGCAGCCGTCGGTTACGTCGGCGCTGCCGCACGTCGGACTATAGAAGTTGTTTTCGCCAACGTAACACAGCGCGCGCGTTACGTCGGACTTTATTTACGCCTTAATTTTGTGCTTCCACCTATTGCTGCTAAATTTCTTGGAGCATTAGTAAATTACACGTTTGTGTTCGTCCCGATTTGCGCGGAGCTGTCAGCGAACATCGGCAAGCGTTATCGATGTCTCCGCTTCGCGAAGCATGCTTGCATTTGCGCAGAACCAGTGTCACTGCGAAGTTTCACTTGACATTTCACGTGTTGAGAAAGTTTAATGCTTAAAATGCGATCCGTCGCCTGTATCTTCCGACGCTGCTCTCTGATTAGAAGATCATCATCGCCTACTCACTTGCCCAATAAATAATTACAAAAATATTTTCTTTGCTGCTCTGTTACATGAGCTATACCTTTTGCGCTTATCTGCTGAGGCACAGCTCATTTAGGACGAGCGAGAGGCGGTGTTCCGGCACCCCAATATTCGCGAGCGTGTGTTTATGTATAACCTATTTAGAGAGGCGGATTAAATGTCCCCATGGCTACGCCTATGCGTGTCTGCTCTACGTATAACAAATTGAAAATTGTGTACTTACGGGCAACGGCGTATATCTTCTGTTTCTACCTTTATTGCGCAGGTTAATTAGCTCTGCTTGGTCACGAGAGGAAATAGTGCAGTAAGAAGTGTTTTCAGGATTCACATGTAATCTTTTTTCCAGTTACAAGCGTAAGTTACATCAGCAACTTGCGCTTGTCTGCCCTAGGTATGCATGGTAACAAAATTAAAATTGCATATCCGCGTGATGTGCGCAGATGTTTTTTATGCAATTGTCGACTGTCAGGAGTAATCTGTTAGCGTAGTTCAACTGACCTAGTAGGTGCATGTTTTCGTCGGCCATAAGTGCAAAGTGTCCTTGTGCTGTGATTTGTGAAGTAATTAAATGCGAATTTTCAAATAATATGAACCCCCTTTTAGAGGCAGCAACACGGCAACCATACAACTTCTAGACATGCAGTCTTACAGCCACTGCATGCAGTAACCATTCGTGTCTATCATATCAGTTGGCTTTTATTGATAGCGGCAGACCGTCGCATGCCCAAGCTAATTTGTGCAGCTGTACAATGCTGCCAGCAGTGACAGTAACACCTAAAATAGAATATTTGTGCTCTAAGGAACCTGTGCCTGGCTACAGGTCAGCAGAATAATTAATCTGATACTCACTCATTGTTATTTTTGCATGTTATATATGTACTTACCCAAACTTGTCTACAGTCACTCGCATTCCAACTCGTTCAAACTTGCCAACACTCGCTCGCATTCGGTCACTTTCATTTTCACTGACAAGCACCCACTCATCCTCACATGTCTACTACCACTCACCAACACTAACTAGCATGTTCATGCCCGCCTTTCATCACTGTCTTAAGTACTATTGCACTTCTGTGAAGTCAATATATTTGTGTATGGATGACCTAGGTGTTTCAGGCAAATAAATTTCTTGTGGGGGGGGGGGGCAAGAAAGAAATAAAAGAGTAACATAACTTTTACGAGCATTTGACATTATAATAGTGTTGCTTAAAAATATTGATATGAAACTTGACACCAGACAACTCAATGAAGCACCTAAATTGCCATTGTTTCTTCAGCTCTTGTGGTAATGCCCTGTAAAGCGCCAGCTACATATAAGCAAAGGAAAATGCAGCTGCAAAGCCGGTAATCGGGGCCAGTGCAAACATGCCGCTGCTGTGTGCCTATACATAAATATCCATGAAGACAGCTCCTGCACAAGTCAGCCCCAAAAGTGGGGCAAGCCAACCAGCAAGCCCCTGCGGCAGCCAGAACAATATCTCCTAAACTTGTTTCCAGGTGAGCTTGTACAAAACTCTTGCTATCTCCTGCACACTTTCTTGCTGTCAAGAAAGACTTAAATGAGTTCATACATCAACTTATTTACAGCTTGCATTGACCCTGATATGCACAGTCATTATGCACATTTTCTCCATAACAGCTCAACAATAAAACTCAAGGAATATAAAAAAGGCATCTAGGGACATTCTACTACATTATCCAGAGATAGACTTCCCTGAAAGCGGTAATGACTGAATATTTGATGTTTAATGGCGCAAGAGCCAGATGTGGCCAAAGAGCGCCATGCTTATGATTAATGTGTTCGCAGTGGCTGATGGGTTCTATGATCTTAATGCGCCGTGGCTGTAAAGGGGCCTAAAAGGGTTGATGCAAATTCCATAAAATGTACGAGTAATAAAATTATGCGAATGACTATTGGCGTGTACTATGAAGATTAGAATGCATAACAAGAGAATGATGCAATATATAAAGTCTGTGACGTGCTAAAATTGTCTAGAGCACTACTGCCTCACCAAAGCCCTTGAAAGCCAAGGGCCTAGAGGCATGTGCTTTACAAAGAGAACTATCGTAGCAGCATCCTCTCGAAAGAGGATGCGCTACGAAATTAATGGGCTTGTGACATGGAGCACAACTTTCAAAAATGCGATGACTGCGTTGGTCTTAAAAAGTGGTTCGGCACCAAGGAACATAGCCGGATGCAGGGGAACACAATAACTATATGCAAAAGGGAAATGTTTTCTCCTGTCTCTCTCCGCTTCCCGGCACTCCAGGAAGACATGGAGGATGGTCAACCAGTCGCCACATCTACCGCAGGCTGGCGGCTCGTTGCCGGTTAAGAGACAGTTGTGAGTGCCAAATGTGTGTCCTATTCTCAGTCTAGTGAATAGGACATCGGTTCTTCGTATTTTCGTAGTCGGGTGCCAGGAACCTAACTTCGGCTTAATTTTAGGTGAAGCTTATTACTTGTTTCTGCGTCCCACAAGCGTTGCCAGTGGCTTCGGAGTTTCTTTCTTAGGAAAGGCTTCATGCCTGTGGCAGGGACAGCAGCAGAACGAATGCCTTGCGATGCTATTGGTTTGGCGATCTCGTCGGCAAGCACATTTCCCTCGATTCCTCTATGGCCAGGAACCCAGCATCTTACTACATGCCTATGTGATAGGTACATGTTACATAAAAGTGAGTAGAGTTCATTGAAGACAGGATTGGTATGCTTTTGAAAAGAAATGAGTGCTTTTACAACACTTAATGAGTCAGTGAATATGATGGCTTTGTCGAATTTAAGTTTCTTTATATGTTTCACTGCACACAGTACTGCATAGACGGGTTCAACACCTCAGATTCATTAAAAGACGGGCCAACAGCAGCGTAGGATACGCCAGCATTTGATTTTGATGCGTCTGTGTAAACCTCGGAGCAGGAGTACTTCAATTGAAGCTCACGGAAATGCATGGCAATTTCAAGCTCAGGAGCGTGCTTTGTGACCTTTACAAAGGATACGTCACATTCTATCACCTGCCACTGCCAGGGCGGTAATAGCTTAACTGAAGGTATTAGGCGATTTTCGAAAAATGGAACGTCCATTTCTTCGCCAAGTTCTCTAGGTTCGCCAAGTTCTCGGTTCTCTAGGCAGCTCTCTATAATATTTAACATATTGCCGCGGATACCTAGCGCGGAAAGATCGCGCAGGATTCCGTACCGCCAGGTTGTGTCGTAAGCTTTTTCCATATCCAGAAATACAGATAAGAAAGATTGCTTGGGCACGAAGGCATCGCGAATGCTCGCTTCGATGCGCACAAGGTGGTCGGTTGTAGATCGCCCTTCCCGAAAACCACATTGAAATGGGTCAAGCATTTTACCGGACTCTACGAGATGTACGAGACAACGATTGATCATTCTTTCAAAAAGCTTACAGAGGCAGCTCGTAAGCGCTATAGGACGGTAGCTAGTAAGCAATGTAGTGTCTTTACCATGCTTCAAAACAGGAATCACAATAGCCTCCTTCCATTTTGATGGGAGATAACCAGCAGCCCAGATAGTATTGAGAAGTGTGACTAGCGTTGTTTGTGTGTCGGAGTGCAGGTGTTTAAGCATATCATACATGATTCTGTCGGAACCCGGTACAGAGCTCCGACATGCTGATAAGGAAGCTTTAAGTTCAGCAATGGTGAAAGGACGATTATAAGGGTCGTTTGGCATGCATTTCCGATTCAGAGGCTTGAGTTCTTCTATTGCTTTATACTTAAGAAAGTTCTCCGAATAGTGAGTGGAGCTAAACACGTGCTCGAAGTGTTCACCGAGAGCATCAGCCTGGTCTTGGAGGATATCGCCTTGTGTGTTTACCAAAGGGAGGGAGAACGTTTGTCGCCCTCTTATGCTATTAGCCCTGTTCCAGACTTTGGCCTTGTCTGTATACGAGTTGATACCGGATAAAAACTTCTGCCAACTCTCCTTCTGGCCTGCCGGCGCGTTCTCCTGCCTTCGGATTTTGCTTTCTTAAAGTTAATAAGATTCTCCGCAGTGGGAGGGGCGCGTAGCAACCCCCACGCTTTGTTTTGTTTCTTACAGGCGGTCCTACATTCGTCGTTCCACCACGGGACGCGCCGTTTGCGTGCTAAGCCACTTACTTCAGATATGCATTTAGATGCGGCATCTATAATGAATGCTGTAAAGTACTCCACAGCAGCATCGATTTCTAAAGAAGACATTCTTTCACTTTGATCGTTACTGTTTCTTTTTCTGTCTTCCAGGATGGGCACGACCGCGAGTACGCGGCGTGCTCCCCATCACAGTTCACACAGTGGAGAGTTGTCACACGATTCAGCGGAGTGCTCATGAGCACTGCATTTTGCACAGGTTTGGCGGCCGCGGCAGTTCGATGAGCTGTGGCCAAATCGCTGGCATTTAAATCATCTCAGAGGGTTTGGGACATATGGTCTGACCCGGAGCTTCACATATCCTGTCTCAATACTCTCAGGGAGCACATTTGAATCAAAGGTAAGAATTAGATGTTTTCTTTTGATCTCTTTTCCATCGCGCCTTAGCAGAATTCTCTTAATACGTTATGATCGCTCCAGCCTTCTAATAGTTCAACGTCCGTGAGCTCCATCAGGTCATCATCCGAAACTACACCACGGGTGGTGTTCATTTTGCGGTGCGGGGTAACTGTCACTGGGACATCTCCAAATGATAGAAGGTTAGGCAGTTTCTCGTGTTTTTTGTCGCGGAGCTCCAAAAGGAGATCACCGCTAGCCATCTTTGATGCTTTATAACCTGGTCGAAATGCCTGATTTAGGGTTTTTGAAACAACAAAAGGTGAGATTGTTCCTGCTTGTTTTCCTTGTTTTTCAGAATGGATTACATGAAATCGCGGGAAAGTTTCTTTTTGGCGTCCAAAAAATTCAGATTTCTTCGGTGCGCCCCCTTTTCAGGGAGCGATCAGATAGTGGAGGGAAAGAACTAGCCATAAGTGGGGGTGTATTTTTCGGCAGTAGCACCAGCCACCCACCATGGAGCCCAACAAGGGGACGCTGCCGGGCCTGTAAAACAGGGCCTACAAACGCCAGCTGTACGCTACCACTATAACCAAAGATGACATAGCCCAGGTTGGCTACTCACACAAGGTTAACCCTTGCTGCCAGGAAGATCGGAAGTAATAAAGAAATGAGAAGGAGACAGGAAAGATGAAAAGTCAGAGAAAGACGAAGGCTGGAGGGAGAGAGAGACAGGAAAAGGCAACTACCGATTTCCCCCGGGTGGGTCAGTCCGGCGGTGCCGTCTATGTGAAGCAGAGGCCAAAGGGGTGTGTTGCCTCTGCCTTAAAGGTCCAAACACCCAGCATCAGCTCAACCCCCAGGGTCCCCCTTTCCCCAGACACGGCTAAGCCGCGCACGGCTACACGCGGGAGGTTCCGACCCTCATGTGCTCGGGTCCGTGGTGTCGCAACACACCAAACGCCTGCTCACGCAGACGCCACTGCGGGGTGAAAGCGGTAATGATGCTGTCGAAAATGTATGAGGACAAACTGATTGGCCGGCAGGTTCTGGATAAGCTTTTTGAGCAGGCCTCAAATGCAGCAGATAAAACTACCCTTGACGAGATGCTTGCTACAATGCTTAGCAGACCAGTGTACAAATACCTATCTGTCCTTGACAGCAGGACAGCGCAGCAGAGGGATTTTGTTTCAGAGCTACAGCCTAAAGAGGTACATGAATGTACCACCACAGTGATCTTGAAAGAAAAATTCACAAAGCTTGCTTTGCTCACAAAAGGGCAAGCAAACTGCACAAGGTAACTTCAACTTTATTTAATTCGCTTCAGAAATTTCACGACTATCTAATAATAGAGACTCTGGAACTTTTGATGATGATGATGATGATGATATTTGATGTTTTATGGCGCAAGGGCCAGTATGGCTAAAGAGCGCCATGCCCGTGGTAATGAGTTCGCAGTGTAAGTATGAGTTCTATGGAGTTGGTGTGACGTGGCTGCAGAAGGGCCTTAAAAATAGTCGCGCTAAAGTGCGTAAAATCTGTATAAGATTATGGCGATGGCTTATGACGTGTACTATGAAAATTAAGACGCATTTAAAAAGAATGATATGATGCCTAAAAATATATCAGGTTATATAAGATATGCTAGAGCACTACTGCCTCCTTAGAGCCCTTGATACACAAGGGCCTGGAGGCATGTGCTATTCAAAACAATTATCGCAGCGGCATCCTCTGGAGCGAGGATGCACTACGAATTTAATGGGCTTATAGCGTGTAGAACTACATCCTTTAAGAAGTGGAGGACTGCCTTGGTGTTAAAAAGCGGTTCCTTACCGAGAAACATAGCCGGGTGTAGAGGGATGTAATAACGGTGTGCAAGTGGAAAATGTTTCTTTCTTTCAGATTCGGCTTTCCCACACTCCAAGAGGACGTGAAGGACGGTCAGCCTCTCACCACATCGACCACAGGTTGGCGGTTCATTTCCAGTAAGCAGAAAATTGTGGGTACCAAATGTGTACCCTATTCTGAGGCGACAGAATAAGACATCTGTTCGCCGAGATTTTGTTGAAAAGGGCCAAAAACCTAACTGTGGCTTTATAACGTACAGTTTATTATTTGTTTCTGCGTTCCACATGCGCTGCCAGTGTTGTCGCAGTTTCCTTCTTAACAAAGGCCTCAGATCTGTGACGGGGACAGCAGCCGTAGGAAAAGTGGTTAGTGATGTGAGTGATGTGGCCATTTTGTCAGCTAACACATTACCCTCGATGCCCCTATGGCCAGGCACCCACCCTATTACTACGTGTCTATGTGATAGATAAATATTGCATAAGAGCGAGTAGAGTTCGATGAAAACGGGATTTGTATGCTTTTGTAAAGAGTTCAGCGCTTTTACAAGGCTTAACGAGTCTGTAAGTACTATTGCTCTGTCGAGTTTTTATTTATTTATATGTTTTACTGCAGACAGTACGGCATACGTTTCTGCAGTGAAGATGCTCGTTAAGGAGTTCAATACATCAGGTTTAGAATAAGAGGGACCAACAGCAGCATAAGATACACCAGAATGTGATTTTAATGCATCTGTGTAGAATTCGGAACAGCAGTATTTCGATTCAAGTTCACGGAAATGCATAGCGATTTCGAGGTCAGGAGCATGCTTTGTGACCTCCACAAAGGATACATCACAGTCTATCACCTGCCACTCCCAGGGCGGTACTAGCTTAGCTGGAGGCATTAAGTAATTTTCGAGAACTGGAACATCCATTTCCTTGCTAAGTTCTCTTGCACGCAGTGAGAAAGGAAGTCTCATAGAGGGTCTATTATGAAAAAGTGTTTCACACGTCAAGTCGTTAACGGTTGTGAAACACGGATGTTCCTTATTAGAGCGAGCCTTGAGAAAATACGTTAAGCTGATGTTGGTTCTCTAAAGATGGAGTGGCCACTCATCCGACTCTACATATATGCTTTCAACAGGGCTTGTCCTAAATGCGCCAGTGGCCAGACAGATACCCAGATGGTGAACGGGGTCTAACATCTTTAGCGCGCTCGGTGCGGCAAGGTGGTATACTACGGCACCATAATCTAACCGTGATCGAACTAGGCTCCTGTAAATATTCAATAAACACTGTCTGTCGCTACCCCACGTTGTGTGGGATAGGATTTTAAGTAAGTTTATTGTTCGAATCATTTTTCTTTAAGATGTTTTATGTGAGGAATGAAAGTAAGCCTGGAGTCAAGTATAACACCAAGAAATTTGTGATCTTTGTTTACAGGAATGTGTTGTCCGCCCAGTTCTACGCAAGGATCTGGGACCAGGCCTCTCTTTCTTCTGAAGAGAACACAATAACGTTTGTGGGGGTTGCCTTTAAATCCATTTTGGTCTGCCCATTTGGACACCTTGTTTAAGCCCTGCTGTACCTGTCTTTCGCATACTGTGAGGTTGCAGGACTTGAAGCCTATTTGTATATCGTCTACGTATACGGAATAAAAAATGAAGGTGGTACTAAAGCACGTAGTGTGTTCATCTTAATGATAAAGAGAGTGCAGCTGAGCACGCCTCCCTGGGGTACACCAGTTTCCTGCGTAAAGGGACGTGACAGTGCATTGCCGACATTTACACGGAAGGTACGATTGGACAAATAGCTTTCAATTATTTTCAACATATTTCCACAGATGCCCATTCCCGACAAGTCTCGCAAGATGCCGTAGCGCCATGTTGTATCATATGCCTTCTCCATTTCAAGGAATATCGAGAGGAAATACTGTTTGTGTACAAAGGCATCGCGAATATATCCTTCCATGCGCGCAAGGTGATCCGTTGTTGACCGCCCTTGTCTGAAGCCACACTGATAGGGATCGAGTACATTGTTGAGTTCAAGGAAATGTACGAGTCTGCGATTAATCATTTTTTCGAAGAGCTTACACAGACAATTGGTAAGAGCTATCGGACGATAACTTGCTGCCAAGGAGCGGTCTTTTCCCTGCTTCAGGACAGGAACCACAATCGCCTCTTTCCATGTAGATGGGAGCTATCCCGCAGCCCACAGAGTGTTGAAAAGTGTAAGTAGTGTAACTTGCGTGTCAGTATGTAAGTTTCTGATCATGTCATACATGACTCTGTCAGGTCCCGGTGCAGTGCTTTTGCATGTGTTCAAGGCAGCTCTCAACTCGGCAATACTGAAAGGCCGGTTATAGGGTTCATTCTGTCTGGATTTTCTAATTATTGGCTTATATTCTTCTGTTTGTTTATAATTGAGAAAGGACTGAGAATAATGGGCTGAGCTCGAGACGCTCTCAAAGTGCTCCCCAAGTGAGTCTGCCTGATCTTGCCGGGTATCGCCTTGTGTGTTTACCAGAGGGAGTGATTGTGCTTGTCGCCCTATTATCCTAATAACCCTGCTCCAGACTTTGGCCTAATGTGTGTACGAGTTGATGCCCGATAAAAACTTCTGCCAGCTTTCTCTTCTGGCCTGTCGGCGGGTTCACCTGCCTTCGGACTTGACTTTTTTAAAGTTGATAAGATTCTCCTCAGCGCGTAGCAACCCCCACGCCCGGTTCTGTTTTTTACCAGCGATCCTACCATCATCGTTCCACCACGGGACACGCCGTTTGCACGCCAAGCCATTTATTTCTGATATGCATTTAGATGCGACATCTATTATAAAGGCTGTAAAATACTCCACAGCAGCATCAATGCCTAGCGAGGACATGTCATCCCATGAAATACTAGAAAGGGTTCGGAATTTCTCCCAGTTGGCTGTGTCAATCTTCCACCTAGGAACCTGTGGTGGATATTCCTTTTCTTTAGGTGTTCTTAGAATTATGGGGAAGTGGTCGCTTCCGTAAGGATTGTTAACTTCCCATTCGAATTCAGACAGTATTGACGGGGAAACTAGGCTAAGATCAATTGAAGAAAAGGTTCTGTTTGCGAGACAATAATAAGTGGGTTCCTTCTTATTAGGCAGACACCCACCGGACGAAAAAAAGGAATTCTTCAACGAGACAAGCTCGCGCATCGATACGAGAGCCTCCCCACAAGCTGCTGTGGGCATTGAAATCACCCAGAACATAAGGTTCTGGCAATTGATCTATAAAGGATTGGAATTCATGTTTAGTTAACTTGTAATGTGGGGGTATGTAAAGAGAGCTAATAGTGATGAGTTTGTTTAGGAGAACAGCTCGAACCGCCACTGCTTCAAGAGGCGTTTGTAGCTGTAAATGTTGACACGCCATGCTTTTATGGATGACAATGGCAACACTGCCCGATGATGCGACACCATCATCGCGATCTTTACGAAAGGTTATATACTGTCGGAGACAGTTTGCGTGTTTTGGTTTTAGGTGTGTTTCCTGTAAACACAGCACTGTTGGATTGTGTTGGTGGATGAGTTCTTGTACATCATCAAGGTTTCTCAGAAGACCTCTGACATTCCATTGTATGATTTGTGTATCCATATTTAATGTAAATTGGTGCTGTGTATACGGAAACAGGAATGATGAATTAGATTACAGAGCTCTTGCGAGGCCCTGTAACCGAGGTTTTGCCTTTCTTGGAGCGCAGGATGCCGCAGATAACTCTTGTGGGGCCGGCAACCCAAGGGTAGCCCGGCCGGTTTGCTGGTTGGATGGAGTAGGCTTACCTACTTCCACCCTGGGGGCAGGAGCCAAAGGTACCTGCTCGCTACACGCGGACTGGGCACTTGGCAATGGCCGCTGCGACGCTGCCCCCCGACGCACCGCATGAGCATAAGGTGTGCTGTGGAAAGGTGAGCACCTCTTACGGGCTTCCTTAAACGAAATGTTTCCTTTGACTTTGAGGGTAATTATTTCTTTTTCTTTCTTCCAGTTCGGACAGGAGCGTGAGTAGGCTGGATGGTCACCAGTGCAGTTCACACAGTGAGGTGTGCCACTGCAGTTGTCTGAGGGGTGGCCCTGGACTCCACACTTTGCACAAGTGATTTGACCACGGCAGGTCTGCGAGCCATAGCCGAACCTCTGACATTTGAAACACCGTCTAGGGTTGGGGATATATGGTTGAACATTTAACCTGATGTATCCTGTTTCGCTGGTTTCTGGCAGTATGCTGGATGAAAACGTTAGGATAAGATGCTTGGTGGAGATTTCCTTGTTGTCTTGTCGAAGTATAATACGTTTTACGTCAATGACATTTTGTTCTTTCCACCCTTCCAGGAGTTCAGCTTCTGTCAAGTCTAGGAGGTCTGCCTCTGACACGACTCCCCGTGAGCTATTCATTGTTCGGTGTTGTGTAACAGAAATTGGTGTGTTACCAAATGTCACAAGACTGCCAAGCTTCTCGTACTGTTGTATCTGAGGGATCTCAAGGAGAAGGTCCCCGCTAGCCATTTTCGTTACCTTATAACCTGACCCTAAGGCTTCGGTCAAAGATTTTGCTACTGTGAATGGCGAAGTGAATCTGGCTTGCTTTTCAGGATTTTCACTATGTACAACATGGTATTTCGGTTAGTTCTCTTTTATGCGGGTGAAACATGTGCTGAAATCTTCGCTGCGTCCCCTCTTCTGGGGGTGACGATCAAGTAGGCGGGGCAATGCGGGTGTTCCCATGGTATTTCGGTTCGTTTTCGGCAGCAATCGCGGCCACCCACCACAGAGCCCAACATGGCGACGCTGCAGGCCTTAACGCGTAAGGCTGCAGGCGCCAACCGTACATTGCCACTATAACCTAATTTATTATACCCAAGGGAGGGCAGATACACAAGGTTAACCCTTGCCGCTGGGGCGAAAGGAAGTAATAAGAAGTGAAGAGAAGACAGGAAAGATGTAAAAGTGGTAGAGAAAGACGAAGATTGGCGAGGAGGACAGGAAAAGGCGACTGCCGATTTCCTCCAGGTGGGTCAGTCTGGAGGTGCCGTCTATATGGAGCCGAGGCCGAAGAGGTGTGTTGCCTCCGCCGGGGGGCCTTAAAGGTCCAAACACACAGCTTCGGCTCAACCCCCAGGATCCCTTTTTTCCCAGACACGGCTAAGCCGCGCACGGCTGCACGCGGGAGGGTCCAACCCTCGTGTGCTCGGGTACGCGGTGTAGCAACACACCAAACACCTGCTTGCGCAGACGCCCCTGCGGGGTGAACCTTTGCAATGTACACGTGGCATGAGGAGCGAAGAGTGCGAATTAGCAGTACAAAGGCTCACAGTATTCCAACAAAAAAAATGATGAAGGATTAAGGAGTGCAGCCCAGCAGCTACTGAGGCACAGCACTTGATGGTGATGATGTGTGGTGTTTTATGGCGCAAGGGCCAGGTTTCGCCAAAGAGCGCCATGACAAGTGGTAATGTTGACGACGTATTATAGATGGCGTGCACAATGAATTCCTTATGGTAGATGTCACATGGCTGTAAAAGGGCCTAAAATCTGTAGCTGTAAGTGGCGTAGAATATATAGTTGCTAATATAATGATGGTGACTAGGCAGTGATGTGGGCTATGGCTATAGGCTGTCGTTAAAACATTATACAATAAAAAAACACTGACACCAGAGTTTCAAGAGAGCCCTTGAATGCAGGGCTGTTAGTCATCATCATCATCAGCCTGGTTACGCCCACTGCAGGGCAAAGGCCTCTCCCATACTTCTCCAACTGCAACGGTCATGTGCTAATTGTGGCCATGTTGACCCTCCAAACTTCCTAATCTCATCTGCCCACCTAACTTTCTGTCGCCCCCTGCTACGCTTCCCTTCCCTCGGAATCCAGTCCGTAACCCTTAATAACCATCGGTTATCTTCCCTCCTCATTACATGTCCTGCCCATGCCCATTTCTTTTTCTTGATTTCAACTAAGATGTCATTAACGCGCGTTTGTTCCCTCACCGAATCTGCTCTTTTCTTATCCCTTAATGTTACACCCATCATTCTTCTTTACATAGCCCGTTGCGTCGTCCTCAATTTAAGTAGAACCCTTTTCGTAAGCCTCCAGGTTTCTGCCGCGTACGTGAGTACTGGTAAGACACAGCTGTTATAAACTTTTCTCTTGAGGGATAATGGCAACCTGCTGTTCATGATCTCAGAATGCCTGCCAAACGCACCCCAGCCCATTCTTATTCTTCTGATTATTTCTCTCATGATCCGGATCAGCAGTCACTACATGTCCTAAGTAGATATATTCCCTTACCACTTCCAGCGCCTCGCTACCTATCGTAAACTGCTGTTCCCTTCCGAGACTGTTAAACATTACTTTAGTTTTCTGCAGATGAATTTTTAGTCCCACCCTTCTGCTCTGCCTCTCCAGGTCAGTGAGCATGCATTGCAGTTGGTCCCCTGAGTTACTAAGCAAGGCAATATCATCAGCGAAGCGCAAGTTACTAAGGTATTCTCCATTTACTCTTATCCCCAATTCTTCCCAATCCAGGTCTCTGAATACCTCCTGTAAACACGCTGTGAATAGCATTGGAGAGATCGTATCTCCCTGCCTGACGCCTTTCTTTATTGGGACTTTGTTGCTTGCTTTATGGAGGACTACGGTGGCTGTGGAGCCGCTATAGATATCTTTCAGTATTTTTACGTACGGCTCGTCTACACCCCGATTCCGCAATGCCTCCATGACTGCTGAGGTTTCGACTGAATCAAACGCTTTCTCATAATCAATGAAAGCTACATATAATGGTTAGTTATATTCCGCACATTTCTCTATCACCTGATTGATAGTGTGAATATGATCTATAGTTGAGTAGCCTTTACGGAATCCTACCTCGTCCTTTGGTTGACGGAAGTCTAAGGTGTTCCTGGTTCTATTTGCAATTACCTTAGTAAATACTTTGTAGGCAACGGACAGTAAGCTGATCGGTCTATAATTTTTCAAGTCTTTGGCGTCCCCTTTCTTATGGATTAGGATTATGTTAGCGTTCTTCCAAGATTCCGGTACGCTCGAGGTCATAAGGCATTGTGTATACATGGTGGCCAGT
The DNA here is from genome assembly GCF_023375885.2 of Dermacentor andersoni. Taxonomy (NCBI): domain Eukaryota; kingdom Metazoa; phylum Arthropoda; class Arachnida; order Ixodida; family Ixodidae; genus Dermacentor; species Dermacentor andersoni. Next base: position 197,672,314 of record NC_092817.1, on the reverse strand, counting down.
TTTTCTAGAACAATCTGCCCACCGTCCTTCAACAAATCTGCTGTTACCTGATCCTCCCCAGCTGCCTTCCCCCTTTGCATAGCTCCCAAGGCTTTCCTTACTTCTTCCGGCGTTACTTGTGGGATTTTGAATTCCTCTAGACTATTCTCTCTTCCATTATCATCGTGGGTTCCACTCGTACTGTATAAATCTCTATAGAACTCCTCAGCCACCTGAACTATCTCATCCATATTAGTAATGATATTGCCGGCTTTGTCTCTTAACGCATACATCTGATTCTTGCCAATTCCTAGTTTCTTCTTCTCTGCTTTTAGGCTTCCTCCTTTCCTGAGAGCTTGTTCAATTCTATCCATATTATACTTCCTTATGTCAGCTGTCTTACGCTTGTTGATTAACTTCGAAAGTTCTGCCAGTTCTATTCTGGCTGTAGGGTTAGAGGCTTTCATACATTGGCGTTTCTTGATCAGATCTTTCGTCTCCTGCGACAGCTTACTGGTATCCTGTCTAACAGAGTTACCGCCGACTTCTATTGCACACTCCTTAATGATGCCCACAAGATTGTAGTTCATTGCTTCAACACTAAGGTCCTCTTCCTGAGTTAAAGCCAAATACCTGTTCTGTAGCTTGATATGGAATTCCTCTGTTTTCCCTCTTACCGCTAACTCATTGATCGGCTTCTGTTAGTCACGTGCTAAAAATTGCCTGGCTAAATGATTTTCAGAATGTCGGTTTCGGCTAAAAAAATCTAAGACTATTTGCAGTTTAAAAAGCGGTTCGTCACTAAGAAAAAATGCAAAATGGAGAGGTATATTTTCCCCATATGCAGAAGGGAAATACTTTTTCCTCTCCGTTTCTATTGCAGGGCACTGGATAAGAACACGGAGGACTGTCAGGCTATCGCCGCACCTACTACAAGTAGAAGGACCCCCGCCAGTCAAGAGGTAGGAGTGAGTACTGTAAGTGTGTCCTATTCTAAGTCGGCAAAGAAGTACTTCCTTGTACCGTGCTGTTTTGTCACTTATCCAATTCCGCAATCTTGGTTTTATAATATGTAACTTATTCAATGTTTCTGTATCCCACTCTGCTTGCCAATGTTTTCTGAATTTACGGCGCAGAAAGGGCTTTAGGTCTGTGGCAGGAATGGGGATATTTCCATCTGTGTCGCTAAAACTCACTGACGTAGAGTTTTCGTCAGCAGCTACGTTGCCTTTTATACCTTTATGGCCAGGTACCTAGCATAGGAAAATCGCTTGGTTGCAGATATATGCGGAGCACAACAAACTATACAGCTCATTCAAAACGGGATTCTTATGCTTTCGTAAGCTAATCAGGGCTCTCACGACACTTAATGAGCCTGTACAGACAACAGCCTTAGCGACATTTCTGCGCCTTATGTGTTTAATAGCCGAAAGTATACCGTATGCTTCTGCCGTAAAGATACTGGTGTGTGGGTTTAGTGGCCCTGATGTTGAAAATGAGGGTCCGAGAGCTGCGTAAGCAACACCCGCAGGAGGCTTCGAAGCATCTGTGTAATATTCGTCACAGGAATACTTCTCTTTAAGTTCAATAAAATGTGACTGTATGTGAGCCTCAGGTGCTTGTTTCGATAATTCTAAGAAAGAGATGTCACATTGGATAGTTTGCCACTCCCAAGGCAGTGGAAACCGAGAAAGGGCCATTAAGACATTCTCTAAAAGAGAGACCCCTGTTTTTTCTGAGTGTGCTTCCAACCGGAGGGACAGAGGAGGCCGGACAACTGGGCGGTTACGGAATAGCCTGGCCGTGGAGGAGTCGTGAATAATTGAATGACATGGATGATCCACAGTTGCTTTTACCTTCAAGGTATACGAAAGACACAAATATGTCCTTTGGTAGTATAGGGACCATTCATTAGATTCGACGTAAAGGCTTTGCACAGGACTAGTTCTAAAGGCGCCTGTTGCAAGGTGGATGCCTAAGTGGTGGACAGGATCTAGCATTTTTAGAGTACTAGGTCCAGCAGAATTATAGACTATGGCCCCATAGTCAAGGCGTGTTAATATTAGACTTTTGTACAGCTTTATTAGGCATCTCCTGTCGCTTCCCCAAGCTGTGCGTGACAACAGCTTCAGCAGATTCATAGTCTTGAGGCACTTTGCCTTAAGATACTTGAGGTGTGGCACAAAAGTTAGCTTACTGTCTAGAAGAATCCCTAAGAATTTGTGTTCACAGCTCACAGATAACCGTTCTCCATTGAGATTGATTACGGGGTCCGCCAGTATCCCTCTTTTATTAGAGAACAGGACGCGCGTACTTTCTTTCGGATTTAGCCTAAAACCATTTTCGTCCGCCCACTTAGACAATTTATTTATGCAAAGCTGTACATGTCGCTCAGAGATACTTAGATTACATGATTTAAAACCTATCTGGATGTCATCTACATATACAGAATAAAACATACTGCGTGGTATGGCAGTCTGGATCGAGTTCATTTTGACAATAAAAAGAGTGCAGCTGAGCACACCTCCTTGTGGAACACCAGCCTCTTGCGTAAATGGACGAAACAGAACGTTACCAACTCTAACACGGAACGTGCGATTGGAGAGGTAACTCTGAATGATGTATAGCAAGTTGCCTCGAACTCCCATTTCAGACAGATCACGGAGGATACCAAAGCGCCAGGTTGTGTCGTATGCCTTCTCCATATCTAAAAAAATACGGACAGGAAAAACTGTTTGTGGACAAAGGCATCACGGATATTTGTCTCGATGCGGACAAGGTGATCTGTTGTGGATCTACCCTCTCTAAAACCGCACTGTAAGGGATTGAGTATCTTGTTGCTTTCAAGAAAATGGATACGGCGACGGTTAATCATTTTCTCAAATAATTTGCATATACAACTTGTCAGAGCTATGGGCCTATAACTGTTGGGTGAGGAAGGGTCCTTGCCCTCTTTGAGAATAGGGATTACAATTGCTTCTTTCCAAACAGAAGGAATGTAGCCTGCAGAGAACATGGAATTAAAGAGTGACAGTAGTGTTTTTTGGGTTTCGGGGTGTAAGTGTCTGATCATCTCATACATTATCCTGTCGCTTCCTAGAGCGGACTTGTTGCGACAGTTCAGTGAGGCCTGGAACTCAGCCATTCCAAATGGACGATTGTATACTTCGTTGGATGTGCTTTTCCGACCCAAATTCATCTGCTCTGCTAGTCGCTGGTATTTTAGGAATGTATCTGTGTAATGAGATGTACTGGAAATGTGCTCAAAATATGCTCCTAGACAATCTGCCTGATCCTCCAGGGTGTCTCCTTGTGTATTTAATAAAGGTAAGGGATGAGTTTCGCGGCCTTTTATTTTGTTAACCCTGTTACAGGCTTTTCGTTCGTCTGTATATGAATTGATGCTACTTATGTAGTTTTTTCCAACTTTGCCGTTTAGCGCGGCGGTGCGTTCTCCTACCTTGCGACTTGATCGCCTTGAAATTAATTAGATTCTCTGTGGTTGGTGAGTTACGGAGGAGATTCCAAGCCTTGTTTTGCTTTTTCCTGGCTTCCCTACACTCCTCATTCCACTATGGAATACGTCGTTTCGAGGGTGACCCTTTTGTTTGAGGGATACATACTGATGCAGCATCAATAATGAACGCTGTTATGTATGCTACTGCGTCGTCTAGGCTAAGTTCACAGATATTATTCCAGGGCAGCTGCGTTAGTTCGCGAAACTTCGTCCAGTCGGCTGAATCAACTTTCCATCGAGGAACATATGCAGGACACTCGCTTTGTTTTTTAAGGTTTAGGACGATGGGGAAGTGATCACTGACATCCCACTGGAGATATGGCACAATTGTACTAGACGCTATGCTTATGATGATGATGTATGGATGGGGTTTTGTGGCGCAAAGGCCAGGTATGGCCAAAGAGCGCCATGTCTGTGCTAATGAGTTTGCACTGTAATTATGATTACCATGAAGTTTGTGTGAGGTGGCTGTAAAGAGGCCTTAAAAATATACGCTCTAAAGTGCGTAAAATCTGTATGATAAAATTATGGCGATGATGTATGACTTGTACTATGAACATTTCGATGCATTTAAATAGAATGATACGATAGGTAAATTATATCAGATTATGAGAAATGCCAGAGCACTACTGCCTCCTTAGAGCCCTTGAAACACAAGGGCCTGGAGGCATGTGCTATGCAAAACAATTGTCGCAGTGGCATCCTCTCGAGAGAGGAGGCGCTACGAATTCATGGGACTAATAACATGTAAGACGACATCTCTAAGAAAACGTAGCACTGTGTCTGTATTAAAAAGCGGTTCTGGACCAAGAATCATTGCAGGATGAAGAGGAATGTGCTGTCGGTATGCTAATGAAAAAATGTCTCTTTCTCTCAGATTCGGCTTCCCGACACTCTAGGAGGACATGGAGTACGGTCAGCCTCTCCCCGCATCTACCACAGGTTGGAGGCTCACTTCCGGGGAGTAGAAAATTATGGGTGCCAAACGTGTGTCCTATTCTGAGACGACAGAATAGGACATCTGTTCGGCGCGATCTTGTAGTAGAGGGCCAGAATCCTAACTGTGGTTTTATCAGGTGGAGCTTATTATCCGTTTCCGCGTCCCACATGCGTTGCCAGTGGTCTCGCAATCTCCTTCGCAAGAAAGGCCTCAGATCTGTGACAGGCACCGCAGCGGTAGGGCTAACAGCTTGCAATGTGATTGACGTGGCCATCTCGTCCGCCAGAACGTTACCTTAGATTCCCCTATGGCCAGGGACCCAGCATATTATGATATTCTGGTTAGATGAGTACGCTTTGCACAAGACCAATATAGTTCATTAAACACGGGATTTTTATGTTTCCTGAGCGACATTAAGGCTTTCACGACGCTTAGAGAGTCAGTATAGATCGCTGCTTTTGGAAGTTTTGATTTTCTTATATGCTTCACAGCAGAAAGTAATGCGTAGGCCTCGGCCGTAAAGATACTTGTTTCCGGATGCAGTACATCGGATTCCGAAAACGATGGGCCGACGGCTGCATAGGATACCCCGGCATTTGATTTCGACGCGTCTGTGTAGAACTCTGCGCAGGAGTGCTTCTACTGTAGTTCTAGGAAATGCATCCGGATTTCTGCCTCAGGAGCGTGCTTTGTAACTTTTATAAAGGATATGTCACATTGTATCACCTGCCACTCCCAAGGAGGTAAGAGCTTGGTTAGGTGGATTAAGCGATGCTCGTGGAGAGGGACATGCATTTCATCGCTAAGCTCTTTCACACGCAGCGAGAAAGGCTGCCTTATAGAGGGGCGACTGCTGAAAAGTGTAGCGCACGTCATATCGGTAACGATGCCAAAACATGGATGTTCTAGATTAGAACGTACTTTAAGGAAATATGTAAAGCTGATGTACGATCTCTGCAGTCGGAGTGACCACTCATTTGATTGGGCATATAGGCTTGCAATTGGGCTTATTCTGAAAGCGCCCGTGGCCAAGCGGATACCTAGGTGGTGAACAGGGTCTAACATCTTCAGCGCGCTCGGGGCGGCAGAGTTGTATACCACGGCACCGTAATCTAATCGTGAGCGAATCAGACCCTTATAGAGATTTATTAAGCACTTCCTGTCACTACCCCACGTAGTCTGCGATAGAAGTTTCAATAGGTTCAATGTTTTCAGACACTTTTCTTTAAGATGTTTGATATGTGGGAAGAAAGTGAGTCTATTGTCGAGTATAACACTTAGAAATTTGTGCTCTTTGTTTACAGGTATCTGTTGTCCACACATTTCTAAGCAAGGATCCGGAACCAGGCCTCTCTTCCTTGTAAACAGCACACAAGAACTCTTTTGAGGATTGATTTTAAAACCATTTTTCTCTGCCCACCCTGACACCTTGTTCAAACCATGTTGTACCTGTCTCTCGCATACTGCGAGGTTACAGGATTTGAAGCCTATGTGAATGTCGTCCACAAAGACGGAATACAAAATGGCCGGTGGTAAGGAAGCACGAAGCGTTGTCATCTTAACAATAAAAAGTGTGCAACTGAGCGCGCCTCCCTGAGGTACACCAGTTTCTTGTGTAAAAGGACGTAACAGGACATTGCCAACTTTTACCCGGAAAGTGCGATTAGACAAGTACCGTTTTATTACGTTTAGCATATTACCATGAATGCCCATTTCCGATAAGTCTTGCAAGATCCCGTATCGCCACGTTGTGTCATACGCCTTTTCCAGAAAGAGAAATATCGAGAGGAAGAACTGTTTATGTATAAATGCGTCCCGGATATTTCCTTCAATACGTACAAGATGGTCGGTTGTGGAGCGCCCTTCTCGGAAGCCACACTGATAGGGATCAAGCATTTTGTTCTCTTCAAGGAAATGGATCAGTCGCCGATTTATCATTTTTTCAAATACCTTACACATGCAACTTGTGAGGGCTATCGGGCGGTAGCTTGCCACTGAGGAAGGATCTTTGCCTTGTTTTAAAACATGGACCACAATGGCTTGTTTCCATGCGGTCGGAAGGTACCCTGCGTCCCAGATAGTGTTAAAAAGTGTAAGTAGTGTAACTTGCGGGTCATTGTGTAAGTTTTTCAGCATTTCGTACATGATTCTATCAGATCCTGGTGCGGAGCTCTTGCATTCGCTCAAGGCAGCTCTCAATTCGGCAATACTGAAAGGACGGTTGTAAGGCTCATTCTCTCGACTTTTTCTTGTTAATGGCTTACGTTCTTCTATTTGTTTATGTATGAGAAAAGATTGCGAATAATTGTTTGAACTTGACACGCTCTGAAAGTGCTCCGCAAGTGAGTCTGCCTGATCTTGCAGTCTATCGCCCTGTGTATTTACCAGAGGGAGTGAATATGTTTGTCGCCCTCTAATTCTATTTACCCTGTTCCAGACTTTGGCCTCGTCTGTAAACGAGTTAATGCTCGATAAATACTTCTGCCAGCTTTCTCTTCTGGCCTGTCGGCGGGTTCTCCTGCCTTGGGATTTTACTTGCTTAAAGTTGATTAGATTCTCTGCAGTGGGTGAAGCTCGTAGCAACCCCCACTCTTTGTTTTGTTTCTTACGAGCGATCCTACAATCGTCGTTCCACCATGGGACCCGCCGTTTACATGCCAAGCCATTTACTTCTGATATGCATTTAATGCAACATCTATAATGAAGGCTGTGAGATACTGCACAGCAGGATCAATTCCTAAAGAAGACATGTCATTCCACGAAATACTAGTTATGTTTCGGAACTTCTCCCAGTCAGCTGTATCGATCTTCCACCTAGGAGCCTGTGGTAGACATTCTTTTTCTTTATGTGTTTTTAGCAGTATGGGGAAGTGGTCGCTCCCGTAAGGATTGTTGGTGACTTCCCATTCGAGTTCAGGCAGTATACAAGGGGAGACTAGGCTGAGGTCTATTGAAGAAAATGTTCTGTTTGCGAGAGAATAATATGTGGGTGTCTTCTTATTCAGCAGACACGCACCGGACGAAAAAAGGAATTGTTCAACGAGACGACCTCGCGCATCGATACGAGGCTGCTGTGCGCATTGAAATCGCCAAGAACAACATAAGGTTCTGGTAATTGATCTATCATGGACTGAAATTCATGTTTGTTTAGTTGGTAATGCGGAGGTATGTAAAGCGAGCAAATGGTGATGAGTTTGTTTAGTAGGAGAACTCGAACCGCCACTGCTTCAAGGGGCGTTTGTAGTTGTAAAGGTTGACACGCTATACTTCTATGAGTGACAATGGCAACACCGCCTGATGATGCGATGGCATCATCACGATCTTTGCGAAAAGTTATATACTGTTGGAGAAAGTTTGTGTGTTTGTTTTTTAAGTGTGTTTCCTGTAAACACAGCACTTTTGGATTGTGTTTGTGGATTAGTTCTTGAACATCATCAAGGTTTCTAAGGAGACCTCTGACGTTCCATTGAATTATCTGTGTACCCATATTGGAAACAATGAAGTGCTGTGTGTACGGAAACAGGTATTAATTAGAGAGATTTCAGAGATTATATTACAGAGCTCTTTCGAGGCCCTGTAACCGGAGTCTTGCCCTTTCTCGAGCGTTCGAGGGAGCCTCGCCGCTCCTTAGGCGTTTGGTGCGCCTTCAGGACAGGTGTAGTGTCCATTGCCTCTAGTGAGGCTCCGGACACGTGCTCTTGAGAGCGAGAGGTTACCAGAGAGGGTCCCGCCTTGGAAGGCAAGACCCCTGCGCCCACCAGCCCGGAGGTCGATGGGGCTCCCTGAGGGATTTGACTGCGCCGGCTGTTGCCAGCGCTGGAAGTGGCCGGGGAGGTTGGGGCAGCCTCGGCTGCGCCCACGTTCGGGGTCAATGGCCCCGTCTGTTGTGTTGGCGTAGGAGCGTTAGCTGCAGCCGTCAGGGGGGGTGGATGGCGTCACTGCCGCCTCACCGGGTGTGGGACGGTTAGCCGCCGGAGACCGTTGTGGCGCTGCCCCCTGACGCGCCACGTTGGCAAAGGTGTGCTTTGGCAGTAAGGATACCCGCCTTCGTGCCTCTTTGAAACTTATGTTTTCTTTTACTTTAATTGTAACGATTTCCTTTTCTTTCTTCCAAAATGGGCACGACCGCGAGTATGCAGCGTGCTCGCCTTCACAGTTTACGCAGTGGAGAGGGTTTTCACAAGATTCAGACGTGTGCTCATTAGCACTGCATTTAGCGCAGGTTTGGGGGCCTCGGCAGCTCTGTGAGCTGTGACCAAAACGCTGGCATTTGAAGCAACGCAGGGGATTTGGAACATATGGGCGAACACGGAGCTTGATATGCCCGGCCTCGATGGACTCGGGCAGAAGACTTGTGCCAAAAGTAAGTATCAGGTGTTTGGACTGTATTTCCTTGTTATCCCGCCTCATCTTAATTCGCTTAACGTTGATGACATTCTGCTCACTGAAGCCCTCCAAGAGCTCAGCCTCGGTTAGCTCCAAGAGATCATCATGGGAGACTACGCCACGGGTTGTATTCATAGTACGATGCGGAGTTACTGTTAATTTGGTGTCGCCAAATGATACTAGATTGGGTAGCTTTTCATATTGCTTCAGGTTGCGGAGCTCCAAGAGGAGATCACCGCTTGCCATTCTGGAGGCTTTGTAACCTGTACCAAAAACTTGGGTCAGAGACTTGGACACGAGGAATGGTGAGAGTGTTTGCACGGCTTTGTTTGGTGTTTCGGAGTGGACGACATGGAAGCGAGGAAATGTTTCTTTTTGACGGGCAAAAAACTCTAAGACATCATCGGTGCGCCCCCTCTTCAGGGAGCGATCAGGTAGTGGTGGAAAGGAAGTAGCCATAAAAGATTGTAATTTCGGCAGCAACGCCAGCCACCCACCGTCGAGTCCTACAAGGGGAAACTGCAGGGCGTGTGAAACACGGCCTGCAGACGCCAGCTGTACATTACTACTATAACCAAATATGAAATAACCTAGGTTGGCTATTCACACAAGGTTAACCCTTGCTGCCTGGAAAAATTGGAAGTAAACGGAAGCTAGGAGAACACAGGAAAGATGGAAAGTGAGAGAAAGACGAAGATTGGAGGGAGAGAAAGACAGGAAAAGGCAACTACCGATTTCCCCCGGGTGGGTCAGTCCGGGGGTGGCGTCTATGTGAAGCAGAGGCCAAAGAGGTGTGTTGCCTCCGCCGGGGGGCCTTAAAGGTCCGAACACCCGGCATCGGCTCAACCCCCAGGATCCCTCATTCCCCGGACACGGCTAAGCCGCGCACGGCTACACGCCGGAGGGTACAACCCTCATGTGCTCGGGTACGTGGTGTCGCAACACACTAAACGCCTGCTGACGCAAACGCCCCTGCGGGGAGACGGTATGCTTAGGGCTATCGAAGAAAATGTTTTATGTGTAGATCTGTAAAATGTTGGCTTTTTCTTGTTAAGCAGGAACCTGAAGTGAATAGGATGTTTTCTATAAGCCGTCCTCTCGCATCACAGCGTGAGTCGCCCCACAGTGTGCTATGCGCGTTTAAATCACCGACGACTATGTAAGGGTGGCGCAGCTCATCAATAAAGCTTTGAAATGTTGTGCTAGAGAGTTGATAACTTGGGGGGGATGTATACAGACGTGATGGTAACTAGTTTATTGAATAGAACTGCTTCGATAGCGACTGCCTCAAGAGGAGTTTGGAGTTGCAGTTGCTGACAAGCGACGCTTCTGTCGACGCCTCTGTCGACTATAATTGCTACCCCGCCGGACGATGCAACAGCATCATCTCGGTCTTTCTGGAAAATAGCGCATTGCCTAAGAAAGCTTATTTGCCTAGATTTAAGATGTGTCTCCTGAACACACAGCACCTTTGGATTGTATTTGTGTAAGAGTTCTTTGACATCGTAGAGGCTGTGGATCAAACCTCGCACGTCCCAGTGTAATATTTGTGTATCCATATTGTTTGTGTTTATGTGCTGTGTGTCAAGAGATATCACTTAGGTTGGCTCAAGGGACCTTTCCAGGCCCCTTGATGCGGGGTATTTATTTTTTGTTGGCGCGCTCCAGGGAGCAACACCGTTACTTCGGCGTCTGAGACGCCGGAGAAGTTATTGTTACATCCATCGCCTCGTCAGAAGCTCTCAGTGATGGTCCAGCCAATCTCAGATTTGGAGCAACTTTTGAGCAGGAAAAAGGCTGGTTTGTAGCAATTTAGGAGCAGCCACATTAGCATTTTGTAACAGTTCTGTAGCACAAAATTGTGCGTTTTGGATCAGTTGGAGCAGGAGAAAAGCAAATGCATGACATTTGGTGCAGCTTATTACTACTGCACAATTGTTCAGTATTTCTGTAGAGTAAATAGACGCAAGCAAGAACGACGCAGCGCAGCCATTTAGCTCGTGTGCCTCCAGCAAATAAACCATGGTATGTTGCAGACAGACTTTATCTGCCTTTTTAAGTAGCACTTTTAAACAGTACTAGAGAACAGTTTTATGCAATAAAACATAGTACAAAAGTCACTAGAAATGCCAAAGCACAATTTTGTGCTGTCGGCCATAAGAGAATGACTAGACATACACAGCTGTATCAACACTATGAATAATTTCGCTATTTAGACGTGCCTACATGCACCATTTGAGTATGTCTTGTTTACACTGCAAAATAAGCTTTAAAACTTGAATGATTTTTTTGCATTTAACCCACTCATATTCCACAATGAAAACATGTAAAGTTCTATCCGTCAGTGCCTTTTGCTACTTTTTTTTTCAGCTCGAGAAGTGCAGCAGCCAGACTCTCATTCCCTTCAGCCAACAACTGCTGCCCATTTTGAATCTGCTCCATGCTCATGAGAGCCAAGCCAGTAGAGATTGTCTCTTCTGCACGTTTAAGCAATGCATGGCATGATTCAGCCTTTTCATTTAAGCCCCTTTTCAGTTGTTCCGAAGTAATGGCATTGGGCTGGGTCTGTGTGGTTGCAGGCTTCGTCACCTCCGTATCTTCGCTTTCCTTTTCAAGCATATCTGCATAACATGTCCTTGCCTTCTTTACACATCGGACCAGCTTAGGTGACAGGGGTACTTTGGTGGCATCCCCGTTGTACCTTTGCAAATATGTCTTAACCTGCCGTAGTCCATTCAGGCTATTAACAGACAAAGAGGCACGGCCCTCAAGCAGACGCTTATTTATACTGAACGCTCTCTCGCAATCTGCATTGCCATGGGGGAGAGACAGGAGGGCTTTCACGAGTTTTGCAAGCAGTGGGTACTTTTGCTCACCAGCAGCTGATTTCCGTTGAAATATTTTAGCCCATGAGCTGTCAATCCTTTCAGGCGCTGCAACTTCGCTGCTGTTCAGTGGATCGCATGTGAGCATGTACCATTCGTCAATTAATGAAGATACTTCATTCAGCTGTAGCACTTGTGGCAATTGTGAAGCAAGGTATCGCAGTGAGCGGACTTCCGAGTCTGCATCTGTGAAGTGCAAGCTAAGATTGCTTGCATGTTGCAGCAGTTTGTTTTCAAGAGGTAGCTTTTGCAGTAAGTCTTGTGAGCACGCTATGTAAAAAGCGCGGGCCCCAAGTCGCAAGCGCTTTCTTTCAGGGATGTCCCAGGTCCGCATTGCGTCATCTGTATCCATACCCAACTCGGGTTTTGTCTTCCACAATGTGGAGTCTTGCAGGTTAAGGCTCTTCAGATCATCAACTGTCTTGCCCTGGCAGGCGTCACTGCGTAAGAAGCGGCCAAGAACTCGCTGAACTAATCGCAACAATTCCGCATGAAGAATGTGCAAAAGTGGTTCTTGTTTCTTAAACAGCTTCTGGAAGCCAGTGAATAGCTCAGCACAGTTCTTCAGGAATAGTATCTTAGCATAGAGTGGTGTCTGCGAGAATGCCGCAGCCAGTTTCTTATGAAGATTTTGGGTGGCAGACCGCTGGCCAGTCTTGTTTGCTTTTTCAAAGTAGTCCTTAATGGCATCAAACTGCTCCTGAATACGGCACAGTGATTCTTGTAAAGTGAGCCACCTGTTCGACATATGTCGCAAAAACACATGCGATGGAATACCTAGAATAGCTTGAACGGACAGCAGATTTGAAGTATTGGTAAACATTTCTTACCACTTCTACATCAGATCCAAAAGCATCTAAGCCCTTTGCAAGAGCATTGTAGAATTTGTGTAAGCTGCAGTGACCCACATCGGCAATGCTTGATGTCAGATGCTGTTCTAGCTTTCTTCTGACTCTTCATAACGTTAGGATCGTCACTAAAGAAACAAATGATGCCCTGTCATGGCAGCTCAACAAGTGCATCTTCTACACAGCCGACAATGATCTCAGCGGTGGCCCGTCCAAGATTATATGACTGGACATGTTCCACGACAACATGCTGTTCTGCTTCAGAGAAAAACCTTACAAGTACATCAAGTTGCTGCACTCGCTGGTCAGGTTTTGGAGTTCCATCCACCATGATAGAATAGAAAACACCCGGATGACATAGTTCATCCACCACTTTTGACTTGAAATATGGTCCTAGTCCATCAGACACAATGCGTGACAGCTTCGACCTGCCACATTTGAAACCCTTGGCAACACTGCTGTCTGGAAACATCGTGTGGTAGATTTCTGTTGCGGTGTCGCCCCATGAAAATGGGATGCGCTTGGTTGTGATAGACATGGCAAAAATTGCTTCGGCCTTGCAAACTTGATCTTGTAGAGAGGTGCTAGATGCTCTCGGTGAAAAGTTCAAAGCCGCTTGCACCAATTTAGGTGGCTGGAGGTTTCCATTTTTGTCTGTATTTTGCAGTCGCATGGATGTGCTTCTTCATTGTCGCATGACGTTTTACTGCAGCAATACGATGTTGTGAGCAATCAATAGTGCAATTGCAGACAACACAGAGTGCTTGTGTGTCTTCAACTCCACGTTTGCACCAAAGATGAATGGGGTCATTATTGCTGTCAATTTCATTGAGCACAGACTCCTTGAACTTGGTACTTCGCCCTAGAAAGAACAAGAAAATACACCAGTCAACTTTTTTTCTAGAAATGAGAATTGGGACACCATCAGCTGTAATAACGAAAAATCATCTTTCCCAATAATCGCACTGGCGACATTCTTTCCCAGTACACCAAGCTAAAAAGTAAGTTATGTGAATACTCTTTCCTTACACTTGAACATTCTTTACTCTTGAACGTCATATTAATTCTTGCGCAGCAAAAGCAACACGCCGTCGTAAGACTATTAACCCTTCCGCTAGTACGCGATCTACAAAAGCTGACGTCGTACTGTAGTCTGAAACTAACGCACACGCTAGCGGCAAACGCCGTAATGGAGAACCAGTCTTAAGTGCCGTAGACGTCTGCCGCGCGAGAGGTGTTCAAAGTTCGGCCGGCGCACCGCACAAACGGCGGGCCAATCGACAACCGTACAGTTACTGTATAAGTGAGCCTACAGAGTAACTCTAGACTACCGCGAATTTGCGCGCCTCCGCCGCCGGGAACGCAAATATCGGCTGCAGCTTCTTTCAAGCAAAATAACTTCCGTTAGATAAAGCGATGCCTAAATTGTACTTTTTATGAAAAACGATATCCAATGTCAAACGCTAAACAGGGACGAGAGCTCCGATACTTCTCGAGCTCAGCTGAGTACACGGCTACCGACGGCAGGCGACCCGGCCTGTGCTCGCATCGCAGCCGACGGCTCCGCCTATATAAGCGTATTTTCTTCTTTGTATAGAATTAATGCGATGAGCGACGATAAAAAAAATATTGCGGCTAGTGAGCGTCGGTGACTAATTCCGAAGCGCCGTAAGCTTGAGCTTTGAAGTGAACCGGAAAAGGCCTAGCAACGATATCGGCGCTGTCGAGCGATCAGCGGCTACGAGAGAACAAGACCGGAAATGTTTTCGCTCGCAGATGCCGACCTGCCCGGTGCTAATACCGTGAAAGTATCGCCGAATACATTGTATTATAATACTACTACTTCACGCTATATATGGCGCAGACTATGTCGTTTCAAGACGTTTGCTTCGCTGTCGCTTAAGTACCAACACGGTAGTACGTACGCGTTTGCACGATGCGATTCACCGACAACTTGTTTGGGCCGCTGCAACGTAATCTCGTTTAAACTTTGCGATAACAGCTTCCGCGATAACAACGCAGCGCCTAATGAAGTGACCATACTTACGTTTGCTCATTCTTCAAACCGTGTGGCCGTGTGTCGGAAGGCGATTTCCCGTTCCTATATGCTGGACGAATGCCCGGGAAAATGATAGACAAGCAACAAGCCATAGCCTGACAAACAAGCCGATCGGCGTGCCTGGGGCTGGTTGCCAGACCAAGAACAAATAGACGCTATACGCGTTCTACGGTTGTGTTGTGGTTGTGTTAGCAAGGCAAAGGTGGCGCTCCGGCGCAAGTTGCGCTTCGTTGGGCGCAGCGAGGCGCAGACAAGTAGAATTGTATCAAAATGGCGCAAATGGCGCAGTTGGACCACCACTGGGCTCTGGATGACGCCCGCTCAGCGGGCACGCGCGGGGGTTTTGTGGGCCTGTCTGCACGAGCAGTGGCCCGGGGACCGGCAGGCTCGGAGGTCTGCTGGCCCTTCGTGGTAGGGGGCGGAAGAGCCGTGGCTGCTCCTGCCAGGGGGGCTGATGGCGTAACCGCCGTCACACTCCGTGTGACTTTCACGGCCGCCTGAAGACGTAGCGCTGCCCCCCGGCGCGCCACATCGGCGTAGGAAGGACTGGACTGATTTTGGAGAGCGAAACGCTTACGTGCCTCTGGAAATGATAGGTTGAGTTTTACTTTCAGTTCTATGATTTGTTTCTCCTTTTTTCAAGTAGGGCACGATCGCGAGTAGGCGGGGTGGTGGTCTCCTTCACAGTTGGCACAGTGGTTTGTTGATGTACAGATGTCAAAAGCGTGTTCAGAAGAACTACACTTTGCACAAGTAGCACGTCCTCTGCAGTTCTGCGACCCATGCCCAAAGCGCTGACACTTGAAGCATAGACGCGGATTTGGGATATACGGTCTCACGCGAAGCTTACAGTAACCTGTTTCTATTGTCTCAGGTAGGTTGCAGGTTCCGAAAGTAATGATTATGTGTTTGGTAGGTATTTGCTTGTCCTCTGGCCTCAATGTTATTCTTTGAACTTTGACTACGTTCTGGTCTTGCCATCCTTCAAGCAGTTCGCTTTCGCTCAGTTCGAGGAGGTTATCTTCTGAGACGACCCCGCGCACTGTGTTCATTGATCTGTGTGGGCCCACGGAGACGGGAATTTCCCCAAATGCTACAACTTTCGACAGTTTGTCATACTGCACTTTGTCGCGGAGTTCGAGAAGAAGATCGCCACTTCCCATCTTCGTTACTGGGCCAATTGCTTCAATGAGAGATTTCGCTACAACAAATAGTGAGATCATTCTGACTGTTTTCTTATCGTTCTGACTATGCACAACGTGGTACTTTGGAAAAGATTGTTTTGGCTGCATGAACAAAGTGAATGTTTCATCTTCAGGGACCGATCAAGTAGCGGAGGAAAGTTATTTGCCATATAGAGCAGGGAAATTTGGCGGTGATGGTGGCCACCCACCACTGAGCCCAACAAGGGGACGCTACAAGGTTGGAAGAATACCTGCAGACGCCAGCCATGCATCGCCGCTATAACCTAATATATATATACCCAAGGCAGGATACATTACACACGGTTAACCCTTGCCGCCAGGAAATACGGAAGTAATAAGAAGTGAAGACAGGAAAGGTCTAAAAGTGGGAGAGAAAGACGAAGATTGGAGAGGAGGACAGGAAAAGGCGACTGCCGATTTCCTCCAGGTGGGTCAGTCTGGAGGTGCCGTCTATGTGAAGCCGAGGCCGAAGAGGTGTGTTGCCTCCGCCGGGGGGCCTTAAAGGTCCAAACACCCAGCATCGGCTCAACCCCCAGGATCCCCTTTTCCCCAGACACGGCTAAGCCGAGCACGGCTACACGCGGGAGGGTCCAACCCTCGTGTGCTCGGGTATGTGGTGTCGCAACCGCACCAAACGCCTGCTTGCGCAGACGCCCCTGCGGGGGAGGCACAGCAGTTACATAAGTGCTGCAATGCATTATGGTAAGGCTACTAAGCACAAAAATGTTGCACTGCATGCATGTTTTTTACAGAAGTTGGACAATAACAAAATTTATAACAAAATGGAAGCAAATCTTATTGCACATGTACTGCAGCTGTGAACTTAACTGGTACAGTTGGTGCAAGTTGAATGGAACGAAATAGTGCAATAGATACGCAGAAAAAATGCAGACTAGAAATAAGGTGCTGTGCCTCGCTTCTTCACCATTCCGTTGGACATGCGCACGTGCACATCTAAATAAATTTTTCTCCAGGAATCAAAACAGGCCACAGCTAGGTGCAATCTGGAGCGAAAACTTGGTATACCCATAGTTCAGGTGACATTCTTGATGAGTTTCGATCATTTATTACTTTATCATTCAGCAAGTGCATATATTGAAAACATATGCTAGCTCTAATATTACTGCGTTAACTTGCACACATTGTCTCCTCTAGATGGGTCTCATTGTTCGACCAGAACCATGGCTGTGCTGCAGCCCCGACGGACTTGCAAATCTCAGTAGCGAAACTGTTCTCATATAGATTAAATTAAGTGCACATACAAGTACAGAAATTCACCCTTTCTCATTACGAGCAAAGGACTTGTGAGCTGCCTTACGTTACATTTATTAACGACATTCTTGAGCTAAGGAAGGCATACAATTATTACCCGCAAATTGAGGTGCATAAACCTCCAGCGGGCTTTTCTCTATGTGTACAGCCCAAACCAAAGCATTATTGTGAGTGTAAAGAGAGATGAATTATTCTTGTAGCGCTAATTCCCAAAATGGAGTACTTTTATTTTAAATTCCAGCATTGTTTTAAATTATGGTTTAGTCATGGCACTGCGCCTTGATCCATTTTAACTTTCTGCTTTTGTGCCTTCAGTTATGCAAGACTTTTGTATATTAAATTCTCAATGCTGTCTTCTTCCTATATGTAAACTTTTTTCTTTTGTACTCGCTCTGCTGGCTACCATTGTTCGGCTAAACATTAGGTGCTATGCACGTTAAAGAACTCCAGATGATGCGAATTTCCGTCTCCTGCTATGGCATGTAAAACGCCACAATTGTTTTTGTCGCAACAATATCATGGCCATGAATTACTTGCAGTGTTCTGTGTCTCTAACAGAGAGACCAATGTGATAATGCAAGATTTTTCATGTAGCACTCTAATGTCTGTTGCTTGCTTACTATTTGAGCAGCAATAACAGTGCATCATCAATATGCTAGGAAGGGGCAGTAAACGGCCCCAACAACCAAATGCCAATCATGCATAATCGTCCAAGCAATCCTACGTAGTGTGTACATTCAGAAAATTATTGGTGCTTGACAATTGTTTATTATCATTGTTTTCCCTTCCACACATTCATCTGAATGTGCTATTTTTCCTGCTCAAATCATGAACTAACTTGCCAAAATACAATACTCCTGCACCCTTACCATTGCTACATATTATAATCTCATACCAATACTAACCACCCTAACTGCAATAATTACCCTAACACCAACACGAGTAACAACGGTTTAAATGACAGCACATCTGCAGTCACACCTGCGACTAGTAAAACACTACTCAGAACTACAAAAAATACGACTACCTTTAAATAGGTGTGCTGCTAGTTAACAAAACGAATTCGTTTGCAACAAAAAGCGTTTATGCTTAGTGCTTCTAGTCACATGCACGGGTAATGTGAAGTCTGTGATGTAAAGATGAGCACAAATAGAAACACCAGCACTTCCTATGTTCTTGTTGCTACATTGCAAGAGAAAGTTACACAAATCAACGAATAGCTATGCACATATTTGCCACTACACAACTGACAAGTGTGCTTAAACACGTACAGTATCTTGTATTAGCATCAAATGCAGCCTGTACGAAGCTGTAAATAAAGTTTGTTGTGCAACAAGAAAAACAATAAAACTGTCCTTTTCCTTTGAAGTTACTGGTCCATGGTGCTATGCTCAGCCATGTTACCTATACATTTCGTAAAGAAAACTTGTAAGCTATTCAACAAAAAACAGAGTGGCTCAAACAAAATGTAATGCATGTTACACTAACCGAGCCTCCAGTAAGAGAGCCAAACACTAAACTGTGCTAAAATGATTGTTGGGTTCTTCTGTCAGACAAACATAACTATAAGAATTTCTAAAGCCCTTTTTAACAGTACATTGTTGTCAGATCTGTCATGTGAATACGAGTGACACTCCAAATATAAAATTAATGGGTATGCTACATTAGAGGAATTGCCAGTAGCCTAGTAGGACAGAAACACACATTTAAAAGCACTGGTTTTTTAGTGTTAAAACTAACAATAAACGATGCTGTTGCGCGAGCTTACATCAAAACCAAGCTGAATGTTCTTGGTTGAATGCAGTTTGAAGCAAAGAAGGTGAATGTAAAGGTAGGCTTAAAATAAGAGTTTTGCAGAATGAAGCATTAGAAGTTTTCCAGAACAAATACAGCGTGTAAAACACAGCAGTCTGTAGAACAAAAAACTAGTTGCACTCTTGCTTCTTAATTATAGGGGGCCCCATGTTCACAAGGCCAGCACACACAACAGCTATTTTCTTCATGTGTGGTACTCAAGTCAGGGGCACTGTGTTGCTTAGAATAAGATGTATCTTCAGCCTCCGAATTACCCTCTCCTCATGTATGGTAACTGATGCAATTTGATATGTCATGGCCATGTTTTCCTGAGCCATTTGCCCTCTATATGTATTGAACGGTGGCATCAGCTGTACTGTTCGCTTTCCCTCAGCTTCTGTCCTAATCCTTGGGAAGCCCTTGTCATTTAGCACTAGATCTTCAGGCTTTAGAAGCTCTAAAAATCCAGTCTTGTGTAATAAAAGGGTCTGTGACCCGCCCACCATACATTTTAGGCATAAATGCTATCATTTCATTAGGAAGTATGCCTACAAAAAACATGAGTGTGTAAGTTCATTTGTAATTGGCAAACATTACATGTTGGTGTTCCACTTTATAGGGCATTTCTGTTCGAATTTCAGTGCAGTCTATTATAAAATAAAATTAGGATAATGTTCTTTAAATGGGAGTAGCAAAGAGAGTTTGATAACATCTCGTGAAGGCACAAACACCCAGTCTTCCAAGGCAACACTAAGGAGGTCGAGTGTTCTGATCAGATTTGATGCAGTTGTGGTGCTCACACCAAATATTGCAGCAAGTGCACTGAATGTCACACTAAGCCGAAGTTTAGCTAAAAACAAAGTATGTCCTCACGCATCACATCAGTGTTTTTGTACCTAGAAGGAGGGAGAAGGTTCAGCAGGAGACTAAACACTGGGTCATTCCACACCAAATCAACCAGCGTTTTTTCGACCATCACAGATATAGCTGAAAAAATTTCCACATGTTTGTTAGAGTTCAAAACTTATCCTCCATGTTTATTTTTCCTTGCTAAAATTTTGTAGAATTTTGACGACAATTTGTTTTTTCTGCCAAGCTGAGCTAGACGGCATCAATCAACATTTTTTCTCAAAGACACACTGTATGATCCACTCCTTCATTTTGCGTTTGTGGCAACCCAAATATTCGATGTGACTGTTAAAATTGCAAATTTTATGAATATTTGAATACTTCGATTGGTTCTGGCCCTAGCAAAAGTGTGTAAAATTGCAAAGTTTGAGGTTTTTTTCTCGGAACGTAGAAAAACCTAGAAGTCACATATAAAATATATACCGGTAGCCCAGTTCACATAGTACAGCTGAAAAATATTTAAAGTATCGAAGGTTTAGCCGTTCGCATGGAAAAAAATTGTAAAATTCCATTTTTTTGCAAAAAGCTCCATATTCAAGGGAAAAAAAGGTGCCTTGGTGGTCGGCCTAAAAGTATATGCATTACATCATTAGATAGCCCTACGTGTCTACTATGCATGTGGGAAGTTATAGAAAGGTGTCATTTTTTAAAGGCTAAAAATTATTTTTTTAATTATCAATATGTGGATCACGTAAACAGCGTACATATATGAAGCGTAGCCGTCCTGCAACGACACATTGGCAACAAAGTGAGACCAAGAAACTATTCAGGAAGAGGCTTGTGGTTTTTTTTATTGTATGCAAACTAAGACAGGCGATTTGCAACGCCGTATCCCTGACTTTTTTTTCCATGGCTACGAAAATTTAATGTGAACCACGTTTGTATATATTAGCCTGAACATAGCCCGTATCACTTCTATAGCCGAGCAGGTGCCGGCTGTCGAACAGCTGTAACACTTCTTGTCTTCGACGAAGACGTGAATACAACTTTTAGTTGAGAAAGTGACGTCTGCTGAAAATAATGTGAAGACCTGGTTCCTTTAATGCACATAGCATTCGCAAACCTCGACGACAGTTCTACCTCCCGCTTAGATATTGCACTCTCCGGCACCCAAATTGGTTTTATATGCAAAAGGCTTTCATGTGCCCACTCGTACAGCTCCAACGGTGTAAAAATCTGCCTTGAGAAAGGCCTTTGTAGGCTTGCCTTGGCAGCCAATCGTTTCAGGGTGCCACCCACCCCATCACAGGCAGTTTTTCCGTGTTATGTAGAAAAAAAAATGCCATGTAGCATCCAAACTAAAATCTTCGTTGTGGTAGCACAGGTTTGCGAAATTCTTTCTGTTCTTGTACTGGGAAGCAGCCCCATCCGAAAAGTAGTGCACATGTTCTACCAGCGGCATGTCTACTTTAAGTTGATCCATCAGCACCTGCTGAAATGACGAAACAGCAGCAGTCGTATGGTCGAGGCAGTCGGATATCAGTACGTACGATTGCACATGTGGTTCATCAGCAGAGTTCGTCGAGCGACAGTAGACTACAATGGGTTGTACTGTTGCTTGAGAGTTGCCCCAGTATATTGACTGTGGGGCGCTCTGAATGAGAAAGCTGTAGTTTTCAGAGAAATCCATTATAACTATGGCTTCTGCAGGCGTGAGAGCGGTCTTCAATTTCTGTAGGTGCCGAGCTTGGAGCTTGCTGACAAAGTGATGCGATTTTCAGTCGCTTATCATCTCAAGGAGACGGTCTACGAAGTCATTATGGGTAAACAACATTGTTTCCAATCGGCAGCGCACTCCACTAGCCCACTGACGGACAGAAATACTTGCTGCCAAATCCCGGTTCAGTGCAGGAGAGCTCAATATCAGCGATTTGAGCGACGAATCTCCTGGGAAATTGCTGCATATACCGGTCATACAGCACTCATTTGTTATCTCACACACAGTCATCTGAAGGAGCGAATCGATTGTTTGTAAGATGCCCAAGGACTGCAACATCAATTTTACGTTTTGGTGGTAAATGCAAACACAAACGGAGTGCGTTCCCGGAGCACCGGCAAGTAAACAGTGGCGTGGCCTCACGTAGGCGAACTTAGAAAAGCCGCACTTCAGCTCTGTGTTACTTTTTTTCCATTCCTCGTGCGCTTCCTTAAGATTCATTAGTAGCAATCTTTTTTGCTTGCCTTGGATGACGTCTTTCTTGCCTGGAAGACAGACGGATGTATGTTCATCCTCATAAAACTTTATTATGCTTCTTATTGTTCTGTCGTCTAGCGGTCTACTGAACTTTGATGTAGGAGAGCCCAAAATTCCTCCCTGTTGCCTAATTTTCATAGCAATGCGAAATTGACTTTCCGATGCACCAAAGTACTCAGCAACATTTTTTCGGGACCATGAACGAGGCGCCAATGCCAGAAGAGAAATTTTTTTCGAGTGCTTTCTTTCTCGTACGAATCGATCTCTCACGTCTTCAAGAAGCTTTTTACAGTCTTCCGTAAGTGCGGTGGTTGGTGCCATTTCATAGGCTACGCCTTGCACTTGAGCATGCTTACTATCATCATTGGGCAAGGTGCCACCTGCGACAGCCGCTTCTTCCTCATTGCCCTTCCGTTTTCTGTTCGAGGTCCTTCCGGCCCCATCTCGTGGTGCAGCACAGTTTGTTGAAGTGGATGCATTCCCTTCAAATGTAGACTCGCATATTGTTTCACAATCTGCCAAGCTCTTATTGGCTGCGTCTAACTGCGCCCGCATTTGGAAACACCTGACTTTACATTGTGGACAGAGTCTTTCACCAGGAACCAGCCCCAAGAGAGACACTGCTGTAGCGAGGCCCCGAGATATGACCCACGTACCCCGACGGTTTGACCCATGGTCGGAGAAAGAGTCCGAGCACATCTTTGACGCACATAATGTCCTGAACTTCTTAATATAGACGTAATAATGGTGTGCGCATACTGTTTCTAAACTGTCCTTGTCGCTTATCGCACGCAATACCAGAAGACTAAGTTCACATTCATCTAGGCTGTCAGTTCTAATCAGGAAGGTCTTTTTCACTTGTGTCGTCTTATGACAGTCTTTGGGTCCCAGTGAGCAGGGCAGAAGGTGTTCATCTGAAAATAGAAAATAAGTTCACTGATTATAGAGCGAGATTTTATTTATAATGCTTTGCGTGAATGATGCGAGTGCTCTCTTTGCGTTTAATTTATACTTATTTGTAAATATTTCAATTTATGAATGTATGAAACATACCTTTCAAATGTGCAAGATTCTCTGGGGAAATCAAGCGGTCGTGAAGTTCCATGTGCAATTGGAGGATGCTTTACCTGGCATACGCCAAGCGCAAGCCGCATTGCACTGAAGCGTGCGTCTCTTCGCAATGAAATGCAGATGATCACACCGTCTCCCTTTCGTCTGCGTTGCAGACGATGCTAGCTTTGTCGTCTGGATCCCAGGCCAGCAAGCCTGGGCCGCGGAGCACCGGAATCAGTGCTCTACCTAGCTTGACTCGCGTCGGAAAAAGGCCGGTGCTGAAACGAAAATTCAAAAAATCATTTCTTGCGTTTAAAAAATAATACCTTTTTATAACTTCCCACATGCATAGTAGACACGTAGGGCTATCTAATGATGTAATGCATACATTTTCAGGCCGTAGACCAAGGCACTTTTAGTTACCTTGAATATGCAGCTTCTTGCAAAAAAATGGACCTTTACAGTTTTTTTTTCCCATGCGAACGGCTAAACCTTCGATACTTTAAATATTTTTCAGCTGTACTATGTTAACTGGGCTACCAGCATATATTTTATATGTGAATTCCAGTTTTTTCTACGTTCCGAGAAAAAAACTCAAACTTTGCAATTTTACACGCTTTTGCTAGGGCCAGAACCGATCCAACTATTCAAATATTTATAAAATTTGCAATTTTCGCAGTCGCATCGCATCTTTGGTTTGCCACAAACGCAATATGAAGGAGTGGATCATACAGTGTGTCTTTGAGAAAAAATGTTGATTGATGCCATCTAGCTCAGCTTGGCAGGAAAAGCAAATTGTCCTCAAAATTCTAAAAAAATTTTTGCAAGGAAAAATAAACATGTAGGATGAGTTTTGAACTCCAACAAACATGTGCAAATTTTTCCAGCTATATCTGTGATGGTCGAAAAAACGCTGGTTGATTTGCCGTGGAAATGACCACACTAGTAGTGTAACGCCACACAGCTCACGCAGAGTTTGCTCATTGTCCTTCACCGAGTTGAAGCCCTCAAAGCTGCACCTTCTTTTCCAGTTTAGTCTGTGCCAGTCACTTTAACAAATTGGAGGAAATGGTCACTATAATGCACTGAAAAATATACCCATGGGTCAGTAATAAACTGCTGGGAAGCTCACGGAAGCGCTGCATATTATTGCTATCATGATTACATGAGTGTTCACTATTTTTTTTCTGGCGCCGGTGTTTTTTCTTAATAAATCTGCATATACTGCACTGACATAATTTATTATTCATTTCTTTAGTATAATTAGTATAATGAAATAGTGACAAATATGTCATATCTATCATCTTATTTATTATACCTTATGGGAAACATTTCTAGTCCCAACTACCTAGAAAAGGGTTCAATTATGCAGCCATGCTGTCCATAACAGCTTTAGCTAATGAACTTCTCCAGAATTTGTTCTCTCTGTGAAAATTTAAAAAGAACGCTTTGGTTTAGGCGCAAGAAAGCTTTCAGTAGATGGCTGACGGGCACCAATATTTTTAGCTTAAGCATGGCTAAATCTATTGCTGGAACAATGTGTTGATGTTCCGTGACTGTTCTTTCCTAGTTCTTAAAATTGAACCACTTGGTGCAGGCTAGTTGGTTCATCCTAAATTTAAGCTAAAAAGGTGCAACTGAAACAAGGACACAAACAAAATCTTTAGTTTTTTTCCCTGTAGTGTGTAGCTTTTTGTTTTTGTTTCAGTAATGCTGTTTCAGCACAGATTCCATTATCTACCTCTGAGTTAGGGTTTCATTTACATAGTACTCTCCTCACAAAAACTAAAAATGTAATTGGAAAATTCTGTACACTCACAAACCTTGTCACCTTGTCCAGCTTGCGTGACTTGCGTTCATGCTTCAGTGCCATTGGTTGCCAGAGCAGGAGGTTCAGCTTGCCGGAAGCAGAACATCCTGTCTGGCATCCCTGAAATTGTTGACACAGAACAGCACAGGCTGCAATGAATTATTGCCACAGCTTGCTACATGGAAATATATTCAAGGCACTTACACAATAGTTACACAACCTTACACAAACTAAAACAGAGTTGCTGGATAAAGGAGTGCACCTAAAGCCATTCTTGTTACCTTTCTTAAAATTATATATTTCTGTATGATAAAATAATGCTGCCCTGTTTATGAATAAAAATGTGTAATTACAACATCAGTCACTCTGGCAGCACGAACTTCTGTTGTCATACTATTCGATGACTGCAGATCCAGTGGGCTGCTTGTTGACAGTTCTGTCAGTTGAGAAAGCCACGTTTTGGAGTCTGTTTCACATGCGTCTTGCTGCTGATCAAGAGCTGTGTCACTGCAGTCCGAAAGCGCATGTCCCTGCGGTGCTGACTGCTGAGAAGACTGCTCTGATTGCCATTGGTCTGTTAGATGCCGCTCCCATCTGCATCGCATAGAAATGACAGTATGTGTGTCTATTTGTTGTGGGAATTAAATTACTTCCTGTAAAATGTTTTCAAAGGTAATGTTCCAGTGATTTGTGTGCATATATTATTCTACAAGAGTGCTACCACTACAAGTCATGATACTTGCACACTACCAGTCATACCTTTTTGCCCTCTCTCGATCTGATGCTTTCTTTCTGTATACAGGTGGGAAGATGGTAGGGATGTATGATGGATGTTCCGTTAGGTCACTCTTGCAGTTGCCAACGAAATGGCTGCTGCAAATTCACGTGCTTTTTGATGGCTCCCAGGGAGTATCATCAGCACTGCGAGCACAGAAAGAACACATGCATTAGGCACAAATAAGCATGGCACTATACTAACGATAAAGACCCTCTTCCCATCTTGAGCAACATGGCCTAGCCTATAGCTCACTATACCCTCTCAGCCTTAGGTTCAGGCAAATCACAAATTAAGATGTTTTGGCAAACTAATTTAAATAATTATGGGGTTTTACGTGCCAAAACCACTTTCTGATTATGACCGTGGTTCTTTAACGTGCACCTAAATCTAAGTACACGGGTGTTGTGACATTTCGCCCCCATCGAAATGCGGCCGCCGTGTCCGGGATTCGATCCTGCGACCTCGTGCTCAGCAGTGTAACACCATAGCCACTGAACAACCACGGCGGGTGTTCTTTGGCATACTGTACACGCCTGTAATACATGGTGATTCGAAGATGCTAGTGCGTGTAATTTGTGCTATTTCTTGTCACATAACGTCACTGTATGGCACGAAGAGAACTGCATTATTATAAAGCTAACACAGTAATGTGGGAAGTTAGGCGAGTTGGTGATAATCATCATAGCATGTTGGTGAAGCACCGCACTGACCAATACAAAGCTGCGAGGCACAAGCAAAACGAGTGTCATGTATTCATGTGTGTGTGTCTGCCTTGTCCTAGTCAGTGCGCTGCTTCACCAGAACACTAAGGCAGTTTCCTTCCCAGAGTACACACAATACTAGAGCACAACAGCCAAAGCACACATCTGCTCAAAATTAACAATTTAAGTAATACATATGCGCATGTTGCCTTATATCACGCTGCAACAAATATTTAGTGTATATCACGCCTTATTCAATGCAGATGTTGGAGTCATTGCAGCTCATTGCATTAGTCAACAAGGTGCCTTTTCACTGCAAATGAGAAACGGGTCGTACAGACTGCTCCGCGAAATGAACCCAGACCCCGTTAACCAGCGGTTACCTTGGGACCAACAACACGAGCGAAAGCATTAGAGATGCATGCCTCACCAAAGCAAATCTAGTTCCTCGTCGCGCGAACAGCTAAAGTAAGCTCGCACCGATGGCCGGCTACTACAGGAAACGAAGATTTTTGGCAGGAAGAGTGAATCAGCAAGAATGTACAAGGTGGTATTTACCTTAAAGCATGGTTGGATATTGGGAACTTAGAAAGCATGGCCAAACAACAAACATAACGCGCACATCTCAAACGGCTGCTTTCCGATAGGCTGCTTACCGACGCACGCAAAGACCGCGGCTTGCATTAAATACGGTCTGCTATCAAACAAAAGTAGCGCGCGGCCCCTTTCGTTACCTGCACAACTAGTAATTTAAGTTGCAGCGTTTGGAAAAGGGAAATATCTTGAGCTAGTCTATGCCGATTGCGAGTGAAGGCACAGTACAACCAAATAAATGGGGGGGTTTTAACTACCAAAACCATGTCAAAACCACGAAATCATTATGAGATACGCTGTAATGGTTAGTCTCACGAATAATTTTAACCTCCGAGGGTTCTTTAACGTGCGCAAAAATTAAAGCACATGGTAACAAGGGTGTTTTTTGCACTTCGCCCCTATCGAAATGTAGCCGCCGTGGCCGGGAATCGAGCTCGCGTCGTCGAGCTTAGCGGCGCAACACCCATCCATTTACCGCTAAGCTAACACTGCGGATGTCACCACAATTCAACTACGCGGCACGACTAAACAAACGGTCGCGCGCTAAAAACAGGCATATCACTATTCCGTTTTCATAGAGCGGCCGTGATATTGCACGCGAATGCGAAAGTATGGGCCTTACTTGACTCGGCGCACTGCAGTTATCCATGCTTGTCGTCCGTCCTTCTCGTACCACTTCCCCGGAAATCTGTAGAACTTCACGGGCGGCGTTGGAGCTTTCGTGTTTTCGAGGCTGTTGTGGCAATCAACAACACAGCAGCATTGCGTGCCACCTTCCCGGGCTGATGAGGTCGCGCTCGCCATCGCAAAAACAACGCGCACGAGCCAGCACGAGTGCTCCCGCCAAACACAACACGGGCGCGCGCTAGCGCAATGACGACCTTCGAAAGTTCCATCGGTCCGCTAGGGGAGCAATCGGCGCTGGTGCCGCGCGGGCAAACTTTAGGTTGCCTCGTCTATGCCGGCATGCCTAGGGGGCAAACCCATACAACACGCGTTAAGAAACCTCCATTGTTGTGCCTAGGCAGACTCGCATATGCAAGGTGCAAATGCCCCCAGATTTTCTCTCTCGCACCCCCTCTTACTCGACCCTGCGCAGAAACGTCGAGCGCCGTGAGAAACGCCACGCCGCGCTGTACCTACTATCAATTGTAAAGACGGTGCCGGGCGCATGTGACGTTGCGACTCGCTAACGTGGCCATACCTGCAGTGCCGTCGATGCTAAAAGAAGGTAGGAAGGAAAAAGCAAGGCGTGGTTAAAGAGCTTCTATTGTGGGACTTAGCATCCCAAGGCTGCTGCGGATTACGAGGGACGCAGTAATTGAGAGCTCGGGATTATGACCACCTGGTGTTATTTAACGCGCACACAGAGGATGACACAAGTGTTTTTGCATTGCTGTCAGAATGCGACAGGCGGGGCCGAAGCGCTAGAACCACCAGGTTACCGCGGCAACTTTCGTCAAAATAACGATTGAGCTGTTTGAAAACATACAACGAAGTGTGATTTTGCCTGCGTATCGAAGCTGGCAAGGGGCTCTATTCCTAACCTTTGAAGTGGATGTCTTCTACGCGAAATGAACCTGGAGTAAACGCGATTTGTCCTTCGTCTCGTGCTGCATTTTTATGATCAGCACCACCGCCATTAGCACTGTCTGCTATCTGGAACGCAAGCAATTCTCCATGTGGAAGACGAGCCGTACCCATGCGAAATTACTTGTAGTTATGTCTATATATATATATATATATATATATATATATATATATATATATATACGACAAATGCCAACTGTATTAAAGTGGGTGCGCCGTATTAAACGGGCACGAGGCTATTGCGCTGTGTGTCATGCAAAGTAAGGTGTGCCATGCATTGGTTGCAATCAGGTGCGTTGCACTACACGCTTGAATAGCCAATTATCTCTAAGGAAAGATTGAATCAGGATTTAGGCATCGTGTAGAATAGTTGAGTGCCTCTAACTTCGTTCTGTTTGTTATGTGAACTGCACCCATATAGACAGTTATTAAAAGCATAAGTTTTTATCTTACCACTTCAAGTATGCTATGGCGGAAGGTCCACTTTCCTCTGTGTACGCAATCTGAAAGCATGGTGTGCATTCATGCAGACATGATCATGCAGACTTAGACACAGAACATAATTTTCAAAGGAGAATGATTTATTTACAATACAACAAAGTGCGCAGCATAGTTTCACTTTTGGTTCTTAACAAAGAATGAGGACTGGCACACTAAGCTTTGACAGTAAGAAGTCAAAGACAAATTGCACAAAAATACAAAAGCAAACAGGCAGTGTTCACGCCTACACCTTTTAAAATGTGAAACAAGCATAACACATGAACTTCCACAAAGTTCACGCGGTTGTGACTCCCAAAAGTTGGGCCTCTCAGTATGTCGCTTCCTCATTCACTGGAAAAACTTTTTTTAGAACCAAAATTATGTAGAACAGATAAGTTCGTTATGATAAGTACGTATGTGACCTTACACATACGTCCCAAACTTAGTGTAAGGTCGCATTTTCTATAGATAGGTTATCTAATAAGGAACTTAGACAGTGAAAGGCTCGCAGCTAATGAAAGGAAAGCTATCCATGACTAGCATGAAAAAAGGAAGAATGAAAGTGCTGCAAGAAAATGTACGTATTTGAATTGAAGTACTCGTCTGGCAGGCAAGCAACATAATTTTTTTTGTCCTGCGGAGCACACTCCGTATACGTGTCGAAGTGTTTGGGTGAATGCAGGGAGGTGCATGTCCTTTATGTATACATTGCCAATAAGAGAAAAAAAGAAGCATTTTCAAATATGTATTTCATTTTGACACATTGGTTTATCACGAGAAACACGTCAAATATTCTTCGTATATGTTCAGAATTATTTGTTCTGATGACCCTTGGACCTCTAGTTGATCGTCGTATCTCGAAGGAAGAAGAAAGTCCACTCAATGTTAGACAATTCCGGAAACTGTTTCATCTTGCCCCTGTAATGGCTCTGTTTTGTTCAGTAGTTGTTCAAGGCCAATATAATAGTGATCTAGCGCTGAACAGGCCTGAATGTTAACTGTCAAATTCTGAGGCTGTGAAATAACGATCCGAGGTCTCCTATGAGACTGCCCTCATTGTGGTGTGGCGAGAAAACCAAACTTGATTGCGCTTATTTGCACCTTGTTGGGGGAGAGAACCAGTGTCGAGACTACTCAACATCCTTGCGTTCCCTTGCTGTATAACATGCGGGCTGTTCCTAGAGCGCTGTGCATCGCATTGATGTGCACATTCTTTTCCTTCTGTTTTAAATATCGGCTCTCATGTTTCCTTTCGTTCTCTTTATATCATTTCCCCAACACAGAGTAGTTAGTTCACTTGTGTTTACGCTGGCTAACGTGCCTATCTTCCATCTTTCCTCCTCCTTCCTTTAAGAGCATGTGTCAGCATTATAAAACTAATCTGATGTGAAAGGCGCGAAGACAACGACGGACAATCTAGTCAAATGCAACATGGATAACGTCTGCCTGCTGAACGTTTTCAAGTCCTGTCTGCATCACGCTGCGGTGTTTTTTTAAAGCAGATTGAATAACTAATAGAGGCAGGCTACCCACAACTTGTGGCAGCTTCCGTAACAGAAGAAATCCTGAAGTTGAGAAACTCGGCAACTGGCCCAGGAGCTACCTTGCGAAAAAGGGAAAGTAGCCGTCTTACCTTACATACATTGTATGTCGCATAATTTATAGAAGTTTGCAGAGGGAGCTAATGTAAAAGTGTTTTCTGCCCCGTGCAAGCTTTCAAGGATCTGCAGAATGACCAACCCTTTTTTCGTAAGGCATCGGCCTATGTCACAAATCACGTAATTAAATACATTGATTGTCAGGCAGGAGTCGTTTATGAAATTCTTTTGTCGTGTGGCAGAAAGTACGTGGGAAAAACCGAGCAGAGCGCGAATGATTAACCGAGGCAACGTCAAGACAACGTTAGAAATAGAAGAGAGGGCCACCTGACATTTCATTGTAGAGATTGCAAATGTAAGCCGAATTTTCGCGCCTTCCAGGAGCTGCCACAAATGGGTTAGATTAGAAATTGAAGCGAAAAGGATCATTGAGGCAAGTTATAGGTGCTTGAGTGTTCCATCAACCTCATTATCGCAAAAAGAGCTGCTTTACCTGAACGCGAAGTGCTCACATGGACTGTGATAGTGTTCCTTGTATAAGTTAGTGGCGTTTTTTTTTTTCTTGATTAAACATTGTTGGAAGTAGATAAGGCGCCCGGTGTGTGTGTTTCTCTCTTTTTTTGTCATCTTTGCACCTTTCGCATCAGATCATGCCCAACCAACACGCCCAGTTTTCCATGTTAAACTTATAAAACTAGGTGGCGATGATTTACTACAGAAAGCAGAGCATTCGGCATCGCACATTTCACATGTGCATAACTTATAAGAGAACGTAAACAATATGTGAATGTGTCCGACGTTTAAAGTTACAGCACTGTGTTTGAAATTTCACTGGCATTATTAGCACCAAAGTCCATCCCTACTTAATCCGAATGCAATGAGTGCATGCCTACAGTAAACAAAGTATTCAACCCATGGCAATAGAGGAACACACGTAATGCTCTGAGCAAGCAACTAAAGCGAGCAAAAATATGCTTATTTGCGTTCTCCACACTCTGCACAGACACATTTCACATATACTTGTCCTCTTCGAAATCAACTCAATGTGCTTGGGCTTATGATTTATTTCACAGTCGTATTTCTTTACTCTTGCATGTAATAGCTAATTGGCCAATATTGTCAGCTGGTGGTCAGGGGCACTAATTCATGCCCCTTACACTTACTGGCATTCAGCCGCACTTGCGTTCATTTACACTCGCCTAAACTCAGTGACTTCCCACTCTTGTGAAATCAGCGGATATAAGTGAGAGGGCTCTTCAATGTGTGTCTAGCTGTAATGATAGTACAACGCGGGCAAGCGCTTGAATGTCATTCACATGCAACCAATATTGCAAACACTTGTCCCCGCTTTTGCGCTGGCACAATATCAGCTTTTCTTCGCGTGCTTCATCATAAGCATACGATTTTTGCGCATTGCAATGAACAGCCATTCTGGGCCTGACTTTTTCTTGCCGGTGCTGTAGCCCACTTTATAGTTGCACTGGAGAGCCGAGTGTACTGCTTTCTTTGGTGGCGTTGTTATTAGTGCCGACCTCTCCTGCTTTAATCCTGTATAGAAAATCAAAAATCAGTTAGGTCAGAATAAAAAGAAATTGCAGAAATTTGATAATTTTAGAAACGAAAGCTCCCAAGAAAGGTCCTAAGGCCCATTTTGGGGCCAGTGGGTACCAAACAGACGAAAATCAAAACTACATAGCAATCACTCGACATAAGGGAAATGTCCAACATGTTTTTTATTCTTTCATATTTTTTAGCAACGCAGCGCTGCTTTCTGAAATTATGAAGTGACGCCGGTATTGAAATATACAGATTTTTCAGTGACATTGTGAATGACATGTGAATATGTCCGGCCTTTCAAATTACAGCTCTGTATTTGAAATTTCGCTGCCATTAATAGCACCAATGTCCATCTGTACATAATCTGAATACAATGAGCACATAGGTAGTGTAAACCAAGTATTGAAGCCATGACAATAGACGAACGCACGTAATGCTCTGAACAAGCAACTAAAGCGAGCAAAATACCCTCAGTTGCATTCTCCACGTTCTGCACGAACACACACATACCCTCAAAATGTATTCGTCGACGAAGTGGAGAAGGCGCTGTTTTGGTGACATGCAGATCGGCGGATACGCTGGCGACATCCACGGGGAGCAAGGTGCAGATGCAAACGATGCTGTGGTCAGAAGATCGAGGCGGGCCGTGCGCAGGAGGAAGCGGCCCAACCAAATCAAAACGGACGTGATCAAAGCGACAGCAAGGTTGTAAGAAAGACTGCGTGGTAGTTTTCGTGTGGCGGGTCACTTTGGCGGTCTGGCAGGCAAGGCCGCCATTGGTGTTAATGTTCGGCCAGACGTACCGCTGTGTAACGAGGCGCTGCGTCGCATAGATGCAGGGATGTCAGATGTCGTGAATTGATTGGAAAACCACACGACGAAAGGCAGCTGGAATGAAGGGGCGAGGAGCAGCCGCTGACATGTCGCACCAGAGTGTGCCTGGAACAAACGGGTGAGGAACGAGTTCCACACGGAGGGAACGAGGGTGGTCATGCAGCCCTTTCAATTCAGTCTTTCATCTACGCCTGAGCTAGACGTTCTCATTCCACAGCAGATTCAGAAGTATCAATACTGGTTGCTGGGCTAGTCGGTTCATCTTATTGCGCAAAGCTAGGACCGAACTAATAGCGGAAAAAAGCTTTAGGACACGGAAGAGCGTAACTTTAGACTGACTTTTCTGCATCGAGGATGATTCCAATGAGATTAACACCGGTCCAAAAATTCATATTTTAGATTCCAGTAAATATTTTTTTTATTTGATGCGCATATCGCTCGGTAGCACGAAAGTGAGCTTGACTTCTTTGCCAAATGAATACTTTAGGAGGAAAAAGTAACGAATTTCTTCAGTGTGAAGGCACCATTTTCATGCACCGGGCATTCTGGCAAATTCTCAACAATGTGAAAAATACAAAATATTAAGTAATTTTTTGTGTAAATGATATACGTAAAGAAGAGTCAGCTAGTAGTGTTTGAGACTTGAGAAAACGGAACTATTATAGAAAAATTAGTTCGTTTGCTGCATTTTTGAAAAGTTGCTACATTTACGAATTTTGATCTACTAAGCCAATGCATGTAGCTATTTCAAGTTTGGTGGGCTGTGAGACCTTAACCTGTTCAACAGTTGTGCTGAATATTGTTGCTGTATCACAAATTACTATTTTTACATTTTTCCTCAAATGTGAAGTTTTGACAAAAATCAAGTTTATTTCAAAATAAAGAATTGTTTTATTTTCCCAAATTCTCGTAAACAGCTGCTCACGGACACAGCAGAAAGAACTTATTCTTTCTAATAACAATACAGGTTGTATGAATTGGCGCAATAGTTTATTTATTTCTTATGAATACCCTAAAGGCCCCGAAAGGCATACATAAGGGGGGATACAATACACACATGATATATCAACGCAATAAAAACGACTGAAGACAACAATCAAGCACATATTTCGGTAAAAGATACAGTTGGTAAACAAAAAACAAGAGAAAGAACGAAATTAAGGTGAGAGTACAGGGTACATATCATATTTGCTATACATGGCACGCTTCAACAAGGCACACGCGGCAGGTGGGTGTTCGAAAAATGCACATTTAAAATAATATATAACACAGGCCAGGCAAGGAGTGGCAGCTGAACATTTTATACATTTAAATATATTTGTAGGGTAGTTTGGAAGGCAGACGGGTCAGTGATTCTTACAATATCTTGGGGTAGGCCTTCCATTCATTCACTGATAACACCAAGGGCGAATTTCGGAATTTTTTGGTCCTAGCAAATGTGGGAGACTTTGCATACGTGGTCATTGCGGTTGGAGAGATAATGGGCGGGCAAAATGGGAGCAGATGAAAGAGAGGAACCGTTATACTAAAGGGGGTGAAAAAAGAACAGACGGAAATATTTCCGTCGTGTGCCAAGATCCCGAAAATTAAGGGCCTGTTTTAACGCCGACACACTATGGTACGGAGAGTAGGAGCGCAAAATAAAGCGGGCAGCCTTATTTTGAATTGATCAATGCAATCAGAAAGGTTCGCTGTGTGAGGGTTCCAAATAATTTAGGCGTAATCGAGGGTTGCTCTTATAAGGGAAATGTATGCATGAAGCCTTGTGTCACTGTTTGCAAGGTACAGACGGCGCTTTAAAAAGCCATGTTTTTTTAGTGCCTTGTTAGTAATATGCTCAACATGCATGGCCCAGCTTAAATCAGATGTAAAAATAACGCCCAGGTATTTTAGAGAAGAGGTTCGTTCGAGTATGAAATTGCGTAGAGTGTATAAGTTGGACGGAAAGCTTAACTTGGAAGAAAATGTCATGACCTTAGTTATATCTGAATTAATTTCCATCTTCCATACACGACACCACTCAGCTAATGTGGTTCAATCTTTTTGTAATATGGCAACGTCATCAGGGGTGGTTGTCTTTCTATAAATTACACAATCATCGGCAAACAGCCGTATTGTTGAATTTATATTCAAAGCTATGTCATTAATATATATTAGGAATAATAACGGGCCTAACACAAACCCTTCAGGCACCCCTGACCTAACGCGGCAGAAAGTAGATTGGTTGTTAATAATCGTTACTGATTGAGAGCGACCAGATAAGAGCTCGTTAATTCCCTGGGTAGTTTTTCATCTAACTTAAGGCTGTTTATTTGTCGAAGGCCTTCGAGAAGTCAATATATATTGCGGCAGTATAAAGCAAATTGTGCAAAGAGTCATGTAGGTCAGTGATTAGTTCGAACAACTGCGTTTGGCAAGACCGTTTGCATCTGCAGCCATGCTGGTTGTTGAATAAGAGTAAATTTGCATTAAGATGAACCATAATGTGGGAGTAAATTATGTGTTCAAGGAGCCTACAACAAACTGATGCCAGTGAAATGGAGCGGTAATTACTTGGACATGAGGGCTCACCGGGTTTAATATGGGTATGATTTGGCCAGACTTCCAATCATCTGGAACACAGCCGGTATCCAGTGATTGTTGGAAAATTAAACACAGTAAAAACGATGATACGTGGGAAGTTAGTTTTAGTAGTTTTGAGCTGATGCCATCCCGTCCAGGACTGGAGCTAAGTGGGAGCCTGTCAATAGCACGTGATACACCTGCTGCAGTAACGGTGACGGGCTCGCTTGGGTGAGTTTTCGTAGAAGAAGAGATGGTACAAAACTGGTCGAGTGGCGGTTCGTCGGTAAAAGCTTGATGATATTTGATGTTTTATGGCGCAAGGGCCAGTATGGCCAAAGAGCGCCATGTCCGTGGTAATGAGTTCGCAGTGTAATTATGAGTTCTATGCGAGTTGGTGTGACGTGGCTGTAGAGGGGCCCTAAAAATGGTCGCGCTAGAGTGCGTAAAATCTGTATAATAAGATTATGGCGATTACTTAAGACGTGTACTATGAACATAAGGACGCAATTAAAGAATGATATGATGTCTAAAAATACATCAGGTTATATAAGACATGCTAGAGCACTACTGCCTCCTTACAGCTCTTGAAACACAAATGCCTGGAGGCATGTGCTATTCAAAACAATTATCGCAGCGGCATCCTCTGGAGCGAGGATGCTCTACGAATATAATGGGCTTATAACGTGTAGAACTACATCCTTTAAGAAGTCGAGGACTGCCTTGGTGTTAAAAAGCGGTTCCTTACCAAGAAACATAGCCGGGTGTAGAGGGATGTAATAAAGCTATGCAAGCGGAAAATGTTTCTTTCTTTCACTGTTCGGCTTTCCGACACTCCAAGAGGACATGGAGGACGGTCAGCCTCTCACCGCATCTGCCACAGGTTGCAGGTTCACTTCCAGTAAGCAGATAACTATGGGGGCCAAATGTGTGTCCTATTCTGAGGCGACAGAATAGGACATCTGTTCGCCGAGATTTCGTTAGGGTGGGCCAAAAACCTAATTGGGGCTTTATAACGTGCAGTTTATTATTTGTTTCTGCGTTCCACATGCACTACTAGTGTTGTCGCAGTTTCCTTCTTAACAAAGGCCTCAGATCTGTGACAGGGACAGCAGCTGTAGGAAAGGTGTTTAGTGATGTGGCCATTTTATCAGCCAGTACATTACCCTCGATACCTGTATGGCCAGGTACCCAGCATATTACTACATGTATCTGTGATATATAAAT
This sequence comes from Dermacentor andersoni, assembly GCF_023375885.2. Lineage (NCBI taxonomy): Eukaryota > Metazoa > Arthropoda > Arachnida > Ixodida > Ixodidae > Dermacentor > Dermacentor andersoni. Next base: position 197,635,542 of record NC_092817.1, on the reverse strand, counting down.
ACTGCATAAGAGGGAGTAAGTTCAATGAAAACAGGATTTTTAAGCTTTTGTAATGAAATTAACGCTTTTACGAGACTTAGCGAGTCTGTGTATACAATTGCTCTGTCGAGTTTTAATTTCTGTATATGTCTTACTGCAGACAGTACTGCATAGGCTTCAGCAGTGAAGATACTTGTTAAAGGATTCAACACGTCAGACTCGGAAAATGAGGGACCAACTGCAGCAAAAGATACGCCGGAATGTGATTTTGACGCGTCTGTGTAGAATTCGCTGCCGGAGTAATTCGATTGAAGTTCACGGAAATGCATAGCAATTTCAACCTCAGGAGCGTGCTTCGTGACCTCTACAAAGGATATGTCACACTCTATCACCTGCCTCTCCCAGGGTGGTAATAGCTTAGCTGGAGGCATTAGGCAATGTTCGAGAACTGGGGCATCCATTTCCGTGCTAAGTTCTCTTGCACGCAGTAAGAAAGGAAATCTCATAGAGGGTCTATTCCAAAAAAGTGTTTCACACGTCAAGTCGTTAACGGTTGTGAAACACTGATGTTCCTTATTAGAGCGAACCTTGAGAAAATACGTTAAGGTGATGTTGGTTCTCTGAAGATGTAGTGGCCACTCATCCGACTCTACATATAGACTTTCAACAGGGCTTGTCCTAAATGCAGGAGTGGCCAGACGGATACCCAGATGGTGAACAGGGTCTAACATCTTAAGCGCGCTCGGTGCGGCAGAGTGGTATACTATGGCACCATAATCTAAGCGTGATCGAACTAGGCTCCTGTAAATGTTCAATAAACACTGTCTGTCGCGACCCCACGTTGTGTGGGATAGGATGTTAAGAAAGTTCATTGTTCTAAGACATTTTTCTTTAAGATGTTTTATGTGAGGAATGAAAGTAAGCCTGGAGTCAAGTATAACATCAAGAAAATTGTGATCTTTGTTTACAGCAATTTGTTGTCCGCCCAGTTCTACGCAAGTATCTGGGACCAGGCCTCTCTTTCTTGTGAAGAGAACACAAGAACTTTTGTAGGGGTTCACTTTCAATCCATTTTGGTCTGCCCATTTGGACACCTTGTTTAAACCTTGCTGTACCTGTCTTTCGCATACTGCGAGGTTGCAGGATTTGAAGCCTATTTGTATATCGTCGAGTTTACGGAATAAAAAATGGCAGGTGGTAGTAAAGCACGTAGTGTGTTTATCTTAATGATAAAGAGAGTGCAGCTGAGCACGCTTCCCTGGGGTACACCAGTTTCCTGCGTAAAGGGACGTGACAGTGCATTGCCGACTTTTACACGGAAGGTACGATTGGACAAATAGCTTTCAATTATTTTCAACATATTTCCACAGATGCCCATTCCCGATAAGTCTCGCAAGATCCCGTAACGCCATGTTGTATCATATGCCTTCTCCATATCGAGGAATATGGAGAGGAAATACTGTTTGTGTACAAAGGCATCGCGAATATATCCTTCAATGCGCACAAGATGATCTGTTGTTGACCGCCCTTGTCTGAAGCCACACTGATAGGGGTCGAGTATATTGTTGAATTCAAGGAAGTGTACGAGTCTGTGATTAATCATTTTTTCAAAGAGCTTACACAGACAATTCGTAAGAGCTATCGGACGATAACTTGCAGCCAAGGAGGGGTTTTTCCCTGCTTCAGGACAGGAACCACAATCGCCTATTTCCATTAAGATGGGAGGTATCCCGCAGCCCACAGAGTGTTGAAAAGTGTAAGCAGTGTAACTTGCGTGTCAGTATGTAAGTTTCTGATCATGTCATACATGACTCTGTCAGGTCCCGGTGCAGTGCTTTTGCATGTGTTCAAGGCAGCTCTCAACTCGGCAATACTGAAAGGCCAGTTATAGGGTTCACCTTGTCTGGATTTTCTAATTATTGGCTTACATTCTTCTGTTTGTTTATATTTGAGAAAGGACTGAGAATAATGGGTTGAGCTCTAGACGCTCTCAAAGTGCTCCCCAAGTGAGTCTGCCTGATCTTGCCTTGTGTGTTTACCAGAGGCAGTCATTGTGCTTGTCGCCCTATTATCCCAATAACCCTGTTCCAGACTTTGGCCTCATCTGTGTACGATTTGATGCCCGATAAAAACTTCTGCCAGCTTTCTCTTCTGACCTGTCGGCGGGTTCGCCTGCCTTCGGACTTGACTTTTTTAAAGTTGATAAGATTCTCCTCAGCGCGTAGCAACCCCCACGCCCGGTTGTGTTTTTTACGAGCGATCCTACCATCGTCGTTCCACCACGGGACACGCCGTTTGCACGCCAAGCCATTTAATTTATTTCTGATATGCATTTAGATGCGACATCTATTATAAAGGCTGTAAAATACTCCACAGCAGCATTAATTCCTAGCGAGGACATGTCATCCCATGAAATACTAGAAAGAGTTCGGAATTTCTCCCAGTCGGCTGTGTCAATCTTCCACCTAGGAGCCTGTGGTGGATATTCCTTTTCTTTAGGTGTTCTTAGCAGTATGGGGAAGTGGTCGCTTCTGTAAGGATTGTTAACTTCCCCTTCGAATTCAGACAGTATTGACGGGGAAACTAGGCTAAGACCAATTGAAGAAAAGGTTCTGTTTGCGAGACAATAATAAGTGGGTTCCGTCTTATTCAGCAGACACCCACCGGACGAAAAAAAGGAATTGTTCAACGAGACGACCTCACGCATCGATACGAGAGTCTCGCCACAAGCTGCTGTGTGCATTTAAATCACCCAGAACAACATAAGGTTCTGGCAATTGATCTATAAAGGATTGGAATTCATGTTTAGTTAATTTGTAATGTGGGGGCATGTAAAGAGAGCTAATAGTGATGAGTTTGTTTAGGAGAACAGCTCGAACTGCCACTGCTTCAAGAGGCGTTTGTAGCTGTAAATGTTGACACGCAATGCTTTTATGGATGACAATGGCAACACCGCCCGATGATGCGACAGCATCATCGCGATCTTTACGAAAGGTTATATAATGTCGGAGAAACTTTGTGTGTTTTGATTTTAGGTGTGTTTCCTGTAAACACAGCACTCTTGCATTGTGTTGGTGGATCAGTTCTTGTACATCATCAAGGTTTCTCAGAAGACCTCTGACATTCCAATGTATGATTTGTGTATCCATATTTAATGTAAATTGGGGCTGTGTATACGGAAACAGAAATGATGAATTAGATTACAGAGCTCTTGCGAGGCCCTGTAACCGGGGTTTGCCTTTTTTGGAGCGTTCGAGGGAGCCTCGCCGCTCCTTAGGCGCCTGGTGCGCCGTGGGGATAGGTGTTGTGTCCATTGCCTCTTGTGAGGCGCGGGACACGTGCTCTTGCGAGCGGGAAGTTACCAGCGAGGGTCCCGCTTGGAGGGCAAGACCCCTGCGCCCACCAGCCCGGAGGTCGATGGGGCTCCCTGGGGGATTTGGCTGCACCGGCTGTTGCCAGCGCTGGAAGGGGCCGGGGAGGTTGAGGCAGCCTCGGCTGCGCCTACCTTCGTGGCCGCTATCTGTCCTGCGGGATCGCTGCGTGTAGCGCAGGATGCCGCAGATAACTTTTGTGGGGCCGGCAACCAAATGGTAGCCTGGCCTGGTTGCTGGTTGGATGGAGTAGGCTTACCTACTTCTACCCTGGGGGAAGCAGCCAAAAGTACCTGCTCGCTGCACGCGGGCTGGGTACTTGGCATTCGCCGCTGCGACCCTGACCCCCGATGCGCCGCATCAGCATAAGTTGTGCTGTGGAAAGGTGAGCACCTCTTACGGGCTTCCTTAAACGAAATATTTCCTTTGCCTTTGAGGGTAATTATGTCCTTTTCTTTTTTCTAGTTCGGACAGGAGCGTGAGTAGGCCGGATGGTCTCCACTGCAGTTCACACAGGTGTGCCACTGCAATTGTCGGAAGGGTGGCCCTGGACTCCACACATTGCACAAGTTATTTGACCACGGCAGCTCTGCGAGCCATGGCCAAACCTCTGACATTTGAAACACCGTCTAGGGTTGGGGATATGTGGTCGCACGGTTAACCTGATATATCCTGTTTCGATGGTTTCTGGTAGTACGCTGGATGCAAATGTTAAGATAAGATGCTTGGTTGGAATTTCCTTATTGTCCCGTCTAATGATAATACGCTTTACATCGGTCACATTTTGATTTTTCCACCCTTCCAGGAGTTCAGCTTCTGTCAGATCCTGAAGGTCTGCCTCTGACACGACTCCGCGTGACCTGTTCATTGATCGGTGTGGTGTAACAGAAACTGGTATGTTACCAAACGTCACCAGACTGCCTAGCTTTTCGTATTGATTTTTCTGTGGGATCTCAAGAAGATCTCCGCTTGCCATTTTCGTCACCTTATAACCTGACCCTAAGGCTTCGGTCAAAGATTTTGAAACTATGAATGGTGAAATGAGTCTGGCCTGTTTTGCAGCGTTCTCACTATGTACAACATGGTATTTCGGGTAGTTCCCTTTTGTGCGGATCAAATATGTACTTACGTCATCGGTGCGCCCCCTCTTCTGAGGGTGACGATCAAGCAGCCGGGGAAATGCGGGTGTTCCCATAGTATGTTAGTTTGTTTTCGGCAGCAATGGCGGCCACCCACCACGGAGCCCAGCATGGGAACGCTGCAGGACTTAACGCGTAAGGCTACAACGCCAGCCGTGCATTGCTGCTGTAACCTAATATAACATACCCAAGCGAGGTCACATACAGAAGGTTAACCCTAGCCGCCTAGAAAAATTAGGAAGTGACGGAAAAGAAGAGATAAGACAGTAAAAGAAAGAAGATAGGAAAGAAAAGGGTTGAAGAGGTGGACAGGAAAAGGCGACTGCCGACTTCCCCCGGGTGGGTCAGTCCGGGGGTGCCGTCTACGTGAAGCAGAGGCCAAAGAGGTGTGTTGCCTCCGTCGGGGGCCTTAACGGTGCGAACGCCCGGCATTGGCTCAACTCCCAGGATCCCCTTTCCCCCGGACACGGCTAAGCCGCGCACGGCTACACGCGGGAGGGTCCAACCCTCGTGTGCTAGGGTCCGTGGTGTCGCAACACACCAAACGCCTGCTGCCGCAGACGCCCGTGCGGGGTCGGTAATAGCTTGACTGAAAGTATTGTTCAAGAGGTCACCCCATGCTTCATTGAGCACAATGCAGCTATCTGCGTCCTTTAGTGTTATTACAGTGTCCGTATATTTAAGTTTAATTACACGCCAAAACTTTTTGGATGAGATTTGAACAAAGTGGGCAGGGTATAATTGAAATAATGATCCTTAGCTCTTTCAATAGTTTTTTTGTGATTCACGAGCTAATTCTTTATATTTTTCCACGCATAATCAGTTTTGGTTCGCGAGGGCTTATTATACGCTCTTTTCTTTTTATTCAGGCAATGTTTAACTTTTTTTTATAAACCAGGGAGCATTTTTTCTTGATGTGAATGAAATCTCAGGGATGCAAGTATTTTAGATTTTCTTAAGGAAGTCACGGAACACTATCCAATAGTCATTAGCTGTACGGTTAATAAATTTGTTTGAAAAGCAGCTTACAAACTCGGTTAGCATGCTATTCATTCTTCCACAATCTGCCTTTTCATAATTAAGTATGCGTTTTATCTTTGTTAGCTTATTAGGAAGTGGGAGTGGGTGAGAACAATGTACTACTCTATGGTCACTAATTTCGTCAAGAACGTGAACTACAGCATTAGTTGGATTGTTCGTTAGGACTAAATCGAGGGTGCGTTCACCTTGTGTCGGTTCTTTTATCAACTGAGTTAAGTGAAACAAGTTCAACGTTTGAAGGAAGCGAGATACCTCGAGCCGGGCCGGTGTTAATGGCGATGACCAGTTACAGTCGCCGCCAAGCAACAAAGCACGCTGAGGAAATTTATTATAAATAAATTCAAGCACACTGGTCATGTGATCAACAAAATCGGGTTTGCTGTCAGGAGGCGGATAACATACGCTGATAATGCACGTGCGGCCTTCAAATCGGGTTTTTAAAAAGAGCAGCTGAAGAGGGGTATCAATAACTACAAGAGAAGGTTGATAAACGGTCCTTATTGATACCAAGACACCACCTCCTCTAGACAAAGCTCTATCTTTACGAAATATTGAGTAGTAGTCAGGAAGCATAAACCCTCAAATGCGTATGTCACCCCGGAGCCAAGTTTCTGTGCCTAGTATAATATCAGCAGAGCACGTGGGAACTGAGTGAGTGAAGAAACTTTTATTGCAGGTCCGGCGAGGACGCGAACTCGTCGCGCACCTGGCTAGTCCCACGTTGGGACCGGCAGGTCTAGCCCACCGGCCCGGTCGCGGGCACGCCGGACGGCCAGGATTTGCTTTCTAGAGCGGCGCTACGCAGAAGCGAGTCCCACTCCTCCTTGATGAACTTGGGGTATGTCGACCCGCACTCCCACAGCGTGTGCGCTAGAGTGCAGGTCTGCCCGCAGGAGGGGCAGGCGTCGTCGAGATACACGTCCGGGTAGCGTATTTTCATCCGCTAGCATCTACAACGGGGCGTGGCACTATAGGCCAAAGCTGGTCACATGACTTCCGCTGCTTTGAAAAAAGTCAGCTAAAAGCTAAGTGTACTGTGGCGTATGTATTGTTAAACAAGATTTCGTAAATCACAAAAATACTGTACGCGACGCCCATTGCTGAAATTAACGCCCGTTGGAAGCTACGACACTTACGGCACCGCAACCTCGCCCTGGCAAATGGCGACGTCCTAGGATGAGCACTGCTGGTCGAGCTACCGAGCGTCGGTGGAGCGCCCCAGCCTGCACAAAGCGAAATGTGAGTAAACTTTTACATCATTAGCTGTGCTGTCTCAATCGGTGCGCTTGACTGTGCTACTAGAAAGCGTGATGAGTGGGCTTGTTGGTATGTTACTTATGTCGCGTTCGTAGCATTTGCTGTGTTGACGCCAGGTACGTTTCAGCACGAGTTGGAATTCTTGGTCGCTGACACGATCGTGGTCGCTGCGAGCGCGTGAGGTCCAGGAAATGAAGATGCAGTGTTTATAATAACAATAATAACTAGAGAGAGTCAATGTATGCAGCTGCTTATTTAGATAGTCGCTCTCTCTTAACAGTGGGAAAGTGCAAGTAGAATGCTGGGCAAGTTTTGCACATTTCTGTTCGCGTTTTTCGAGTGTGCAAAGAGGACAAAACGCGGATAATGGCACACATGCATGCAACATAACGAACTATTTGAATGAACCTTAAACAAATCTTTATTTGCTGCATAAAGATACTCTGAATTAACTTCGATCATGCCATTCACAATAACACTGACAAAAATTGGAAGTATGTATGGGAATCGCAGGCCAAAATTCTAATGCGGAAAACCGAGAATTCTCGTGTATTGCACATCATTTCTGAAGACGACCTGAAAAAGGTAGTTTAGCGCCTCTAGAGCTAAGTCTTGTTTGCCACACCAATCATGGCGTTCTCTAGAGCCTCTAGAGCTAAGTCTTGATTGCCACACCAATCACGGCATTCTCAATCCGTGATGTTGAACGGGAATTCCACAAAACCCAGGGTATATCGATACTTCACTGTAACATTGGAAGTTTTCGAAGAAACAAACATACATTGTGTTCCTTTTTGGCACAGCATAATTTTACCTTCGATGTAATTGGCTTAACGGAAACTTGGTTAAAAGAAGGTGAGCACATCTCCATTCCGGGATACAGTCTTGTAAGCAATCCCAGGAATGCTGTATCGTGCGGTGGTGGAGTGGCTCTACTAATCAAGCAGACGGTATCCTTTAGGATAATCACCGATACTGAGATTAGTAACAGTACGGTTGAATCTCTCTTTGTTCTTTTAGATTCACGTTCAGTTGTTGGTGCAGTATACCGGCCACCAAACTCGAGTCTGCCCGTTTTTTATCAATCGTTGGAATCTATCCTTTCCACCCTAAGCAGTAGGAGCTATGGTACCATCACTATTGTTGGCGACTTTAACATTGATATCAGCAAAGACACGAATTGTGAATACACGCACCTACTGGAGTCATACAACTTTAAGAATACAATCTAAGAACCTACTAGATTGTCACCAAGTGCATCTACAACTATAGACCATGTATTGTGTAACAGTGATAACATACATTCTGGCGTATACGATTCGAGTCTCACTGACCACTGCCCTATTTTGTGTTATTACACAGCGCAAATAATACCATTGCAAAAAAGAACATCTTGACAAATCGCAGGATAAATGACAAAATACTGCGGCAAAAAATTAAGGAAAAGGAATTTCAAGATGAATTTAGCAGTGACGCTCATATCGAATGCACAAACTTTACAAATGCATTAGCCCACATGATATCTCAGTGTACCACATATAAACAAAACAAATACGAGGAACCTTTGTGCCCGTGGATGAATAACGCCATACTTACAGCAATAAAAGAAAAGGACTGGTGGTACCAAAAATGGAAAAAAACATAGAGATAACACCTATTATTTGCAATGTTATCGCATATCTCGTAACTACGTAGTAGCTGTTATCCGGAGGCGGAAAAAAGAATACAATGCATTCTTAATAAAGCAAGCACAAGGCAATACCAAAAAATGTTGGAAATTATAAAAGCAGTAATTGATAAACCAAATAAAAAACCGATCACTCTTGAACATGTTGATGCCAAGTGCGCCGACACTTTTAATGCGTATTTTACTAGCATTGGCCCAAAGCTAGCGGAGCGTATTCCAGTTACTGAAAGCAATGTCGATTGCCCCATCATCCATGCATGTTTTTCCTCGGATCAAGTGGACGAGCATGCATAACCTCAATAATATCAGGCATGCCTTGCTACAAAGCTACTGGCCACGATGGCATTACCGTAAAAGCATTGAAAGACAATATGGATATTCTTGTGGGAGCACTCACTAAAATAATAACTGTATAAGCCGAGGCACATACCCTGACATATTAAAGATAGCAAGAGTTCCTCCTAACCAGTTTTAGTGGCTCTTAGCTGCCCGCACATTCGCTTGAACTGAGTCACTTAATTTGTGCCCGCGTTTTGGTTTCCTTGTATTGCCAGCTTTGGCTGGCCGACCAGAAGGAATTTGGCCGGACTTTCTGGTGACTCCGCTTCGGCGCCTTGCCGAAGCTGTTGGCCGGACCCGGATTTTTTACCATGGTGTCTATGCGCTCGAGCAGCAGCACTTAGCCTCAGGAGCATGCTGTATGCTCCACGGCTGCTGGAAACTTTTCCTATTGCAGCAGTAAAGCTCCTCAGCAACACTCCATAGCCGGGGTTCCCTTCTGCAAGCTTGTGCATTCTCCTGAGTGCCCTTTCCAATGCAGTGTAGGTTTCTTCAGTGTCCTGCAAAATTATTTTACATCATATTGCACCATTCTGTTCACACAGGGAAACAGCACAAAAGCTCAAACATCAAGCAGAGTCAGACATGCAGCTTCACATAATGTTAACTATTGTAAGCAGTTCCATCGTGAAGTCTGTAATCTTTAGTTACATCACATGCCTATAGGTTATTTGCATTATGGGCAAACTTTGTTCTGTCTTTGCCCAGACGATCCTGTATTCTTATTGATTTGGCGTTGTCACATTATGCAATGTTCTTGCACATGCTTTGGTTGTCTGTTTAAGTTGTGTGCTTTTAATACCGAACATTACTGCCAGCCATATGCTGTCTGCATATGGCTGGCAAGGTTGGCAAGTAGCAAAGGTTGTGAGAAATAGTCACCCTCAAATAAGCTTGGATGACATAAACACACTTTGTGGCCTTGAAGTACCCATGCGGTTTCAAATATGTGTGGAGCAACATGTAAAGAAGACTTTTGTGTTCGCAGCTGCGATTGTACACAATCAGCCACAATTATGTCAGCTGCAGTTGTACATTTTCGACTACTATTATTACTCTTCTAAGCATGGGGCACAACTCAATCTTGGATATAAAGCACTGCACACTGTCATTCACACCTCGAAATGACTTCATATGGAAAGAGTCAGAATACCTTTGGTTGTGCACAGAAGTCGGGAGCAGTGCTTGGCCCTGGCTGAGGACAGGAGTTGGGAGCAATTCCTTGCCATGGCTGTTGTTGCGATGGCGCGCCTGAGGGACTTTCCGCCATATTGAGGGCTTCATCTTCTATTGGCTCACTAGGGGCATTGTCTTGTTGTGCTGGCCTCATCGGTAAAAAGAAATCCAGCGGGGGGCATCGCTCACCTAATGCAAGCTGCCCAAGCTGCTTACAGTCTGCTGGTGTGAGCTTAGGGCTATTAGGGAAGCACCCTCCGAAGGCCCTCTGCACTGCAGCCTGGTGCTTACAGAAGGCACCTTGGCTGCCTACCCAACAGGTGCAAATGCCCACATCAGCTTGTACCTGATATGTTGCGTTGCTGGAGGAACTGGGCACATAGTATGTTTCGCCAGATTTGGTAACACTCCCTGCGGGCAGCTCTGGAAGGTCTTGCAGCAGGTGTTCAAACGTGAGGCGATGTGATGCCTCTCGGTGGTGCGCATGCCGCAGAAGCCTTGTCTCGAAATACTTCTCCCAAGTCGAGGCTATTATCTCGACCAAGGCAACTGCATTGTATGCCTTTGTATGGCAAAGGACAACATCTTTGAGAATTCTTATTGAGGCTTCTGAATAGTTATTTGTGTTGTGCCCCTTGTTGCAAGATTTGTTCGGTACATCTGTACCCATTCTTTTTCGCAGCAAAGAAATGCCTCGACTCGGTGGACATAGCCTTCATGGCCAACAGTGCGGAGGTGCTCTTTTGCTGCTTCCAGCTGGCTCTTGTCCTTTGCATACAGTATCTGCAAATTACAAGGCAAGTAGGATCTCGCTCAGGACATTCACGGTTATACCCCACCCTGAGTGGGGATGAGGAAGAGAATAAGAAGGTGCACCTAGCAAGTGGAAGTTATTGCTTAAAAAAGGGTGAGGGAGGATAAATAGAAACGAGGATGGTATTTAGCTGATATAGAAAAACGACAGGTATGGGTCCTGCTGTTATTAGCAAGCAGGGCTGAAGAAAACAAAAACAGATTCAAACATGCTAGCAGGGGCTGATCATACAGTGGGCTTACCTTCCTGCAGAATAGGAAATAAAGGGAATTAAGATTAAAATAAAAATGGTAGACGAAACCAAGTTTCCCAAAGGCTTGTTCAGTTGGGAGTAGAAGTACTAATAGAAATCTTTTTCAGTAGTGAGGGACAGAGAAATCTGATCGACCAAATATTAAATAAAACAATCACTTTATGCTTGGTAAGATAGATAGCATTTTAGTAAAACATGCCTTGTCAGGTAAGAAAGTCAAGAAATCTAACAACTTAGTAAATTAGAAAAGAAGATATGATCAGCTGTCGTCTAACAAGTTGTCAGACCTAATAGCATAAATGTTTCAAAGGTAGCCAATGAGTTCATTTGTTACACTAATGGACAAATATAACCAGCAGCCCTTCATTTTTTGCAGTCTGCAGATGGGCTTAGAAGCATTGAATCATTAAAAACAAGAAAAAAGCTGATTTTATAGAAATATATAAGCGACTTTTGTTTTGCTTCTAGAAACAAGCAATACTGCTCACAAATAGTAGGTCCCCTTTTCCCTATTGTATTTGATTTCTTACTCTCCCATTAAAGCTGGGATATTCGCAATGGCACTGCTGATTATAGTCATTAGTATGAGCAGATAGACATGTTCTACCAAGTTTCCATGGTGAGTGCTGTTGATGCAGGCTTATTTTAGTTTAGTTTTCCCTCCTTTTTGGCTCGGCAATAATAGTTGCATTATGCACTTTTTCATGTTCAACATACAATCAAGCTTACTGAAATGCAAGAAAGCCTGTGGCAGCTACCATTGCAAATATACACATGCCCCAAAGATGTAAGGTTTTTTTTTCTAAAGAAAACACATGCAGTCTCACTGCCAACACAGGATAGCTTTTAAGTCTTGAGGCCTGTATGCCTGAATACCTCAAGGGCAGCCACTGCTTTATTTTTATTGGTAGTGGACTGTATGTCACAAGTAGAAGTAATTTCTGCTGCCTTGATGAGTGTCATGATGTATGCCACATAAATGTTTTTTACTAGGATGTCATAAAAAATGTTCATTTCCATTGCACTTTACCTCATTTCAACACCTCTTGGTATGTACGACAGTCACTTCATCATGCAATTTTTAAGTGTTCATTTCTGTACCTTTTGGAAGGCAGCCATCAGTTGACGTCGGTCTTCCTTGGGGACTTTGTTACCCGCTGCAGTCAGTCAGCGCCATTCTGCTGGCAGCACATGAAACTGGCATAGGAGCTGTTCTGCTGCGGGCCATGCCTTTTTCAAAGCATCCTTTTCGGGACGGGAATTGTCCGACATCAGTACTAAGGGAGCCTGCAATAAGGATTGCATAGATTGCAAATATATTCTAACATCTGGATGTAGATATCTAAGTAGACTTTCTGCTGCCTATTCATAGCTAATTTCCCTCCATAACTCTATTTCATTAAACTAAAATAATGAATGAATAGTATAAGAATGATGTCGAATCTATGTGTTGTGCCTGTGCTTTTACAGAATTTATAACATCTCGAAAACTTGCTTTTTCAATGCATTTATAACACCTGAAGTTTGCTGTCTGGGCTCTAATGTTTGTTAAATACAACACCATTACAAGAACACTCACTGCCATACATTGAATGAATTAGCCACCCAAATGACAATAACCAATTGCAGTTAAAGTAGCAACAAGTTTGAGCTCCACCTGCTAGGCTATTATCTTCACTGCTATGAATCCATTTGTTCATACCAAATGCTATATGCAGCTGGCACCGAACTTAGTGGACATGTGTCAGTAAAAACTATGGTCGAAACATTATTGTAGTGGCTATTTCTGATGCTAACTGCCAATTCAAATTGTGAATAAATCAAATTATTGGAAAAGAAACTTCACCAATCTTTTTAAACTGTATATGCAGTAGCAACTGCTGACAACACTAAGGTGAAAGTTGGAACAATGTTGTTAGCACTTGCTTCATGCCTTGCCCATCGTTTTTTATGCCACACAATTGGAACCTATAACCAAAAAGCTTGCTTTAATTCCCAGAGAGTTTTATTTTTCCTATCATTTATAGAACTTGACAAATTTAAACCATTATAAAAATGAAGAATGAAAAGTGGGGGACACCATCATTTTGTAACCAGGTGCCCTCGGAATCTAGTTTAATACGATGGAGTGGAGATGCATTTCTCAAGCAACTTCCAGTTGCAGTAATCACTGAAGAGCTTTATTGGACTGCAGTGCATTGTTTGCTTTATGGAAAGCGCCGCGCTCCACTTTGAAATCGAGGGGCAGCGTCAATGTCCTCATTTTTTTCCACTATCAGTATTTCATTTGTTCTTTACCTGCCTTAACATGTCACCGTACTAACCAGCTCACATGAAGAACCTAGTTCAGTGGGGCAGCTTCAAGTCAAGGCTCGTTAGAGAATGTGGCAGTTAGTGTGCACTTTCATGCATGCACTTATCCTCATTTACTTAAATCGCACCACCACAAGTCGCTCGTTCACAGTGCCGTTGGTGCTTGTGCGATATCAGATTTAGGTGCCTGTACATAATACTACACAACAGTAATGCATGCAATGGTGATCCTAACCAGTATTATTTTTAGGAAAGTAGCTCCTCTATGAGGCTTAAGCAGAACCGAAAATTCGGCTATCACAACATCGCTTTCTTCCAGAGTCCGGCTAAGGTAACTATGTTCATTTGCAGTTTATTTGTTAGATTGTCTGGCATTCCCTGAAGTTCTCAACTCTGCGGCAGCACCAGAGCTAAAAAAAAGTTTATTTCAAAATTCTGCAAGGTCCATGACTTGGCCACACATCGCCACATTGAATACTTGAGCATTAACAACTGTATTTTCGTTATTGAACTAACATTTGTATCTGTCGTAATTATTCAAAGTCAACCCATTGCTTTCTTCCGTGAAATAAATTCTGGTGGTATGCGTGGCAAAACCACTAACTTATTATGAGAACCTTCGCAGGGGACGCTGGATAAATTTTGACCATGTGGGATTCTTTAACGCGCGCCTAAATCTAAGTATATGGGCTTGTTTGCGGCTGCCATGGTAGGGATCGAACTCGCAGCCTTGCATTCAGCAGCGCAATGCCATAGCCACTAAGCTACCTATTCAGCCTTGCTTACTTTCCTGGTAGGGTTATTCTTTGTATTTTTTTACTAGAGCTGCCATATTTATATATTATGGATACTAGGAACACAGTGTTCTACAGAGCCTATTATTTTCTGTCCAAGTGTGCAGAACACGTTGAGAATAAGCGTTATGAACAAAAAGAAAATATTTCACAGAAGCTTTTTCAGAAACGGGAGGAACACGAGGCAGAAAACTGGAAGTGGGTTTCATCCCAAGGCACTTATATGCACAGACAGCGCTTGTGATATGTGAACCATGGGTGAACCATTTGCTTTACGCCACGTGCGTGACAACACTGCAGCCGGAGATCTTGCGTCAGTCTGTCTCCTCTTTCAAAAGACAGCGAGTCGCTTGCCAAAATTCCTCCTTGTCCAGTGGTCCAGCTCTAAACGAACAAACGACGATTGCTGCCTGTCATTTAGTGTTGATGAAATACATTTAGCCAGAAGCTTTCTGCACAATACCGAAACTGAGCAAGAAATCTTTTTCCAAATATTTCGCCTGTAGACAACACATGTCCATAGTTTTAATCTATGCAGCGAAAACGGGCATGTATGAGCCTATCTTCTAATTGCCTCTAGTGGTTGCCCTGCTAGCCTAAAACACTACTTGCCCACTGAATAGTCCTTTTACAATGCAAGAAACAGTCGTCTGTTTGAAACACCACTGTTGCTCAGAAGGAGCACTGAGATCATGATTTTTGCCATGGCCAACACTGACCTATAACAAATCTTATTCAGAATGCCTCAATAAATTATATGTATAGCTACTGATATTTAAGAAGCCAACCAACACTGACACCAAGGATGACATAGGGGAAATTAGTTGTGCTTAATAAATGAAATAAAGAAGCGATAAATTAACGTAAATGAAAGTGGATGAAAAAACAACTTGCCTTAGGTGGTGGACGATCCCCCACGCATTTCACGGGTGATGCTCTGCCAATTAAGCTACAGCGGCACTGTTTCCCCATCCACTTTCTTGGGTATTTATGTTTCCTAGTAGCTAGTGTAACTTAATGTGGATAGCTACAAGATTGAATTTTCCATTAACAGGAACCTGTACCTGTCTGTTGCCGAAGCATGATGGGCAGCTATCCTTGAGCAGTTGGAAGGCAAGGCTGTAGCTCTCCGTGGTTTGAGAGCTGTGCAGCAACACAGCATTGGGCACGGCACCTGCTTTTGTGGCGGTAAGCATGATTGTCGCTGTGCTTCTTGTCACATCACACGAGGAGGTTGAATCAACAAATATTATCTCCTGAGCGGCATCCAGAGACTGAGCTCGCTGCATGATAGGAGTGACCACAAGCACCGCCCAGCAGTCTGGTGTGCCAGCTGTGTAGATGCACGTCCCTGCATAATGCGAGCTTACGGTCATCAAGTGAATTTCACAATGTCAAGCAAGAGAATCAGTGAATTGAAAAGCTTCTATGACATGTTACATAAATTTAATACATTGTTACGCGAAGAGCTTTTCAATTGCTATTATTGCACTGTTTACTCAAATTTAACAGCTGTTATTGTTACTGTGCATTATTCAGAGCAGCTTCTACGTCATATTGGGAAACTTGACTAAATGCACAAGTGAATACATAAGAAATTCAACTGTTTCCAACAGATATATATATAAATGTAAAAAGAGGATAAAAGTAATTTCATTCATTCTTTACACTTTGCAGCAACAAAATGTAGGCAGTGGTGAAGTGGTGCATAAGGTGCTAAAATAGCGTAATACCAATGCATATTGAATGGCTGAATACTAGTGCTAATCTCAATTTTTATGAAGTGTTGCCTTGTGCTCTGGATGTAGTAATTTTGTGATAGGAACGTGCCCTTTAGTGTTTTCATCGAGTGTCTTAATAGTGGGATTTAAATTGGTAATTACTGGCCTCCGACAGATCCTAATGTTCACCACTGCAAATCATAGGTTCATAATTGGGGACCCAAATGCTTTTCGCGCGCCAGCAAATAGTGGCCCCACAACTGTGCACATGGAGATCCAAGGGCAGCTTTCTAGTTTTTTTTAACTCCAAGAAAGAAAAAATACCGGCATGGCTGTTTGTATTGTTCTCAAGAGGAATGCAAAATTGCATGAAATCCAACATAGACAAAATGAGCCAATATTACGCCGTTTTTTGTTTTCTCCATGGTACATTCTAGGTGCACCATGAACTTTATGCACTGAGGTCACATATTTCGCTACACAGCAGTTGGTCACTAATGTAAAATCATTGTGTTGGGCCTAATTAAATGATAAAGTAAACATAAAGGTAGCACCACCCATTTTAGTGCTGAGCGAGACACGCTGTTAATAGGTAAGAAAAACAGTGTGGACTATTTATGCAAAAATAAAGACATGCTTCACTTCTTATGCATCTCAACGTTTATAATGAAATAAGAAAGCATACAGCACAATTACACAGGTAAAGCCTAAGGCACTCACTAAGAAATTCACACACACCCACATACACGCACAATAAATTGTCGTCTTATGTCTCACATACTCAGAAAAGTATGCATTGTTTGCTGACATTGTGCGAGTGCACTCATGTACCACTTTGTAAACAGACGCAATGCTGCTTCAATTCTACTTGCCAAGTGATTCAATCTTACTTCCCAGCTACGACTAAGCAAGCCTGGCTTTGAGGAAGAACATTCATTTGTGTCAATGCTTTGTCCGCATCACTGTGGCTTTAAGAGGGGATCACCGAGTAAACTGCCAAGAAGGTTTTTAGGTGTTAGCAGCAAGAAAATTAAAAGAAGCCTGAGAAACAAGACAGCACAAAGCCAAGTGCTGATGACCACTGTAAACCATTTAAAAAACAGTACACTGATATTTAAAACGACAGTTTGAACTTGCATGTCATAACAGTTGTGTTGGTTCATGCATTTTTTGTATAGAACAATGCCACTTTTTATGTGAAACGTATTTAGTTCGACACATTTGTTACATCTTGTACCAAATTTTTATAGTGTGCCGGCTGTTGTAGTGTATTGCTAGCACATGACTTTCTTAAAATTGAACTTGCCCTCCCTGAACAGTGAAGACATTGTCACTTTGTTAATCTTTGCCTGTTTTCTACATATACCAGTCAATTTAAATAGTCATCATTTTTATGCCTCATGAGAAAAGTACACTGAAATGCAATAACTCTGAAATCTGGTACAAAATTGCAGAATCTCTTAGAGATACCGCAACAAAAAAGTTATTAAAAGTTAAAGTAAAGGGCATATACATTCAGCACACAAAATCACAGACTAGGGCATGATCAGGAAAGGACTTGGGGGGGTCCCAACTATTATTTTTTCATTGAAAATTTTGTATGGGGCGAATATCTCTGTAGAAAAGACTCAACCTTTGTTTTGCTAAACATAGCATAAATTTCCTTGAAAAACATTCTGATTCACTAAAGGTGGAAAAGAGCATTTATTCAATACACATATTACAAGTTTGAAGACTTGTCACTCCAAAACTAAAACATTGTACCCCACCAAACATTTTTTGGTAATCTTATGATGTTAGAACTACTGGCCCAAGAAAACTTGGATCTATATCGCCTAGAGCATTTGTTTTAATTGCCAAGCTCTGCTTTTTGAGCAAGCGCATCAGTGACCCCAAGATAGGTGACTTTTTGGGACCATTGTAGCTAGCGTGATGAAGCAGAAAGATTTTAGGACAAATCTTCAAATAGTTTCTTGCAAATTAATGCAAGAAATGTGCAACTGCATTATGTATTTATTTCGTGACAAAAATTTCAAAAATGCTGAAATTTCATAAGCAGTGAAAATTGGCCAATTTTAAAGGCACTAAAAATTGCCGATATTGTGTGGTTTGCATGGATTGTGCAAGAAAAGCTGTTTTGTTTCGCATAATGCGTTTCTTTACCCATGTTACTGAAAATGCTTCATCCATTTAGTTCCAAACCAGTAGCCGTTACTTTTTTTGCTCAGGTTTTGTTAGGTTTTATTCTTGATTTAGATGCTCTTCAAAATTATTGGTTTGGTACTATTCTCAATTCATGTTCAGTTCGACAGCTGGTATGACATCTTACCTTGTGCTGCATAGTCTGCCAACTTTTCTTGGAGTTTTGGAAGAGGATTTCCTATGGAACCATACTTTGCTTGCCTCCATTGTTGGTGCCAGTGATAAACACTCCTTTGTTGTGGGTTCACCATACCGTTGGCAAGCAGAATGTGGCTGTTGTCTTGCTTTGCCAGTGCCTCCTCGTGGTGCCGAATGGCAGCTGCAGGCGTGAAACCAGCCTCGAAATATGCATCGAATGCGGCCCTTGTTTCTGGGCTGGCACGCAGTAACTTCAGTGAGTCAGCACATTCTGTGCTGTGATTATGTGTTGCGGCCAATTTGATCACAGCTGGGAGGGGAGTGCTTCTTCACAAATATCATTTCTCTGGGTGTCAGGGTTCACTTTCTTAATTTTATATCGAGTTTTGCTGGGCAGTCAGTGTTGCGCCTTGCAGTAATTTTGTTTCGTTTGTGGTGTTGACACCGCCACACCTTGCGGAAGACCATTCTGTAACAAAGTAATGTGATGTAAATGTAAATCATATTCGAATGGCTTCTATACATAACAGCTCTGCCACACATCAAAAGCGTGGTAGCCATAGAAGAGTGGTAATGGTCGCATTTGGTACGCTCAGAAAAGTCCATCAAAGCAAGAAAAAAACCGCCCTTCCCGCCCTTCCATTCGAGAAAAAAATGGAAGGGCGGGTAAGATGGAGTTGCACATCGCCCTACACATTTTCGCAGAAGTTCATCAACCGTATAGAGAAGGCCCGCACGTATTGTCCTCAAGCTTCACTACGCAGCGCGCTGTGTAATCGCACGTGCGTTAGATTTCAGTATTTGCGTTAAACATTTAGTTACTGTGCGTTTCTTTCGTTTTCGGCTCTGGCAGCGTGACGCCGCGCTATTAGTGCGCCCAACCGCGCATTTGCCGGGCTGCTTAATTTATCGCTTGCTCGTGACGTGCTTGAAACCGGAGTGCCTGTAAATAGCTAAGTCCACAATATTTTCGGACGCCTGCAGCACAAAGGCAATGCTTAACACGAGTCAGAGAGAACATGCACAGTGCCCTATCTTGCGAAAATCTGATACTTGCAGCGGAGAACGGCAGAAAACAGGCCACGGAACAAGTTAATTGCGACTGCCAACTCGCAGATCATGTTTGTCCTTCGTTTTCACGGGACTTGCATGTGCGATCTGACTCGCACAATTTCAGTTCCAACGCAAACGGAGCAATCACAGTTTATGAAGATTTGTCCGCCCCGACGAACACTGTTACCGCGGAGCTTCGATTTGCAGCAAAGATTTTTTCACATGAGACGTCTTTTCTTGCGAACGCAACGAATCTGTAGGATTACAATGCAATGCAAGGTTGTTTTGGAGGCTTCGGTAGGAAATTCGAGAGGGTATAAGCAATTGTTTATGGACGTCAGACTCTGGAGTTTTGCAAGACGCGTAGCGCCGCCTGCCGGTACGAAGAAGCAGTAATTGAGTAGTGCGAAGCCCGACTCCCTTGCTAAGTTGCCTATGTAGCTAGCGACTGCGAAACAACGGTTTCACTAGATTTTGGTCCATATTGCGAGTGTTTTGCGCATTTAACACCCAGACAGAGAGCTATGAATGTCTACGCTAGTCGGACGCGCTGTCGAACTTAAAGCGTTTCCTGGCTCACTCGTCAGACTGGTGGTATAGAAGGGACGGTAACAGCGATAGCTCCGCGCGCTACGAAGAAACGCCGCAATCGACGCTACTGTTGCGTTGTAAATTGCCACGAACGTAAAGGACGGAATAACAACGTTCAGTTTTGCCGATTTCAATCGCGATCGTATGAAGGGGAAAGGCGAGAGCGCTGGATACGGGCCGTTCAACCAGTTGAGTAATCGGATTACTTGCATTCCCCACAACACTGCGGCTCGCATGAGAAAGTGCGACAATTCTGTTCTTCTGTAATTGTGTTCCGTAGCCCTGACGGAGGACCGTGGTGACCAAGCGAAAACTCAAGAATCTGCAGCCGCCACTTCTTTGGTAACAGAAAAAACAACGTTGCGAACCATCCTGTTTATGTGCTTGAACGAAAAAAACCAGTCAAAAACACAAAGGACAAAAGGAGAGGTTCACACCACAACGACTGGACTATCAACTGAGGTTTATTAGAATCGGTGTAGTCCCAGCAAGGCCAGCAGAGCATGCACAACTACGTATTATGTACCAACTGGCCCAAATTTCAACCCTTCTGTTTATGCGCCATCGATATCTCCACTTTTTAACAGACGTCCGCCTCCGCTTGACTCAACAAGTGGAACGGAGAGATTTGACATGTCAGCTTAACCAAACATTTTGCTTCGTTTATCAATTCAAAATCCTGTTCTAGAGCATCGTTGTATCGCGAGCTCATTTCTACTTTCGGCAGGCACGTACCCAAGGGGGGGCCCGGGGGGGCCCGGGCCCCCCCCCGAAATTAAGACGCATACCCCCCCCCCTCCCCCCCACTTCTCACACACATTCTATAGCGCCGTCAAATCAATGTTGAAACGTGACAGCTATTCCGCGGTCAATATTTTGTTGCCTTTTTCACTCCTTTTGGATGGCGGTAGTTATCGGCATCTTTTGGGGTGTGAAGGCCAGTTTCGTCATCGATTCGGTGCCCACGCGATTAACTCGAGATGCATTCAGTTGTCACCATCTTTTCGACGGTCACGCGCTTCGCTGTTGCTTCTTTAGTGCAGCCTTCGTCGTTTAGACTGATCCAGGGACCAAGAAAGGGATTCGGTTCGTGGTCAGCTGGTCTGTATGCACGTGGAATGAGTTGCGGCCAGAGAAAACGCCAATTGCGTTTAATTTTTTTTTTTTGCTTCATTATTTCCTCGAGTAACGGCTTGCCGCGACGCTGACAGGTTCTCGGAACCATATAACCGCGATATGGGTTAGATAAGGTGAAAAATAAAATAATTCGAAACGGCGTTCATCATGAAACTCTGCAATAGCGAAAACAATGAGGTGTGCTACAGACATGGACAAAGTGTATGGAGCCTGAGCATTTCACTCTTCAAAAGTCTGCGGTGCCGTTCATTTCACTGCTGAACCCGTTTTACTCATGAAACTTCACTGCCAACTAAAGCGAAACTTGACAATAAATAGTGGCAGCAAAGCAAGCATGTTATTTCAGTTCAATAAAGAATTAGGGTTTGGCCATTCCACTGTAATAGGCGAGGCAAAATGTATAAAATTACGCGCTAATAATATCATTTTTGTGGTTAAAGCCTTATTTGGGTAACAGAAAATGTTTGAAGTACGAATTATTTGCAGCCTCCCGGAGGAACAGTGGCTGGCGGTTATGAGGGCGTGGGCGCGGCTTCACTAGAGGCTTAATTTGTATCCGACTATAGTAGCGTTTTCTTTAATTAGCTCTGGAAGAACTATAGAGAAATATATATTTGAGGGACCATCACAGTTCTTTCGGATCTCTCGCTTATGCCCTACGATGTGAAGTGCTGCAAACGATTCGTATGGTTATTTGGGAAGTTACGTAACGATGCGTGGCTGCCAGTCCAGTACAACCTCGTAGGGTACAGGACGCTGCGATTCTAGACGTACTACCCCCCCCCCCCCCCCCGCGGAAGCTTAGCAAGACACTTATATAAGCACAGCATAGAAGTGGCTACGTCAGGCGGTTCGACTGATAACTGTAGAAGCGTTATTCAAAGCACACGGAATTGTTCTCCACTTCCGGTGGCGTTTTTTCTACTTCCTCTTTAAATAAAAAGATGTTGATGTATAAATATTTTCATAAACAACGGTTAAATTTGTTAACTTTCGCTTTTTCTTCCTGTTTGGTTGTTGCGCTTCGGTTGCCGAAAATGGACTCCTTAGTAGATCGCTTAATTTCTCAACGCCTTGAGACTCTCGTTTACAGTTGGCAATCTTGCACGAAAAGTGTTCTACAATTAGGCAAAAACCAGACGAGGTAACGGATGACATTCATGTTGCTTATGGATTTAACGGTTATTGCACAGTTTCATGATGAACGCCGTTTCGAATTATTTTATTTTTCACCTTATCTAACCCATATCGCGGTTATATGGTTCCGAGAAGCTGTCAGCGTCGCGGCAAGCCGTTACTCGAGGAAATAATGAAGCAAAAGAAAAAAATTAAACGCAATTGGCGTTTTCTCTGGCCGCAACTCATTCCACGTGCATACAGACCAGCTGACCACGCACCGAATCCCTTTCTTGGTCCCTGGATCAGTCTAAACGACGAAGGCTGCACTAACGAAGCAACAGCGAAGCGCGTGACCGTCAAAAAGATGGTGACAACTGAATGCATCTCGAGTTAATCGCGTGGGCACCGAATCGATGACGAAACTGGCCTTCACACCCCAAAAGATGCCGATAACTACCGCCATCCAAAAGGAGTGAAAAAGGCAACAAAATGTTGACCGCGGAATAGCTGTCAAGTTTCAACATTGATTTGACGGCGCTATAGAATGTGTGTGAGAAGTAGTGGCGTGAGCGGGAAGGGGGGGGGGGGGGGGTATGCGTCTTAATTTCGGGGGGGGGCGGGCCCCCCCTTGGGTACGTGCCTGCCCCAGAGAAGATGGCGGACGCGGCCATTGTTACACTATGCATTTTGAATATCCACTATTTTGACAAAAATAGCTTACCTTGTGCATTTTGTGGCAACGAAGTCCACAATCCACGATGTGTTGGTTTCGGCGCTGTAGTTGCGCATCCACTGTTCTGCTTCTGCTGCATTATTCAAGTTGCAGCGGAGCACCTTCGTTTCCAGCGTTGACAATTCGGTGTCTTCAACACACTCAGGAACGTCGGCGTCGCAGATTTTTGCGGTGAAAAGAAACTTGGGTGTTATCAGCTGTAACAGCACCGTGTTCGCATCAATCGCGGCTCATTGGTGTCGTCTACTATAATGAAAAGCAAAACGTGTGGAGTGGGTAGCGAGCGCAGGTTGCAAAGGTACGGCTGATGGGACTCCTGCTTTACCCAGGGAACGCTGCGAAAACGGTTCTTACAAAATCCCTTGACAATTTGAAAGTAACGACACTCTTTGAAATCTGCCGCCGCCGCGCGACCTCCTCGCCTCCTCCTCGCCCCTTGCGTGTTCCCCCGCGGTAACCAGCTTTGCCCCCGTTTATCTGCGACGATTGGTCTCCCTGCCGTTGCCCTTGGAGACGCGCGGATCTTGAGTTTTGCTTGTGTTTTTCTTTTTCGTTCGCGCCATTTTCCTCCTGAGCATGGCTGGCTCGGTGCTTTAACTCGGTGTAGTGAACGTTGTACGCCGTGTTTCCTGCTCCATGTGCTAGCGTTATGCCGGGCTGCTGCGTATATAACTGCAGCAAGAAGCCTGAACATGCTTATGCCGTTTTTATGATACCACAAGGAACGCGTGACGGCTTGCGCAGGAAGCAGTGGCTGCATGACATTGGCCGAAAGAACCGTGTTCCGACGAAGAACAGCGTTGTTTGCGAGCTGAGGCGTCTTTCTCATAGCTCGTAGCAAAGCATCCCGTAATGCTGAATTTTTTTTTCATTCTTCCGGCCTGCTCACCAGCGCTTTTGCGGTTGTCCTCAGCATGGTTAATATTCCCCTCGCACGTCGCTAACTGTTGTTATTCAGTCGGAAGTGCAGCATTATGGATTCTGCTTTGTGCCTTGAAAAAATTTGTGGCAAGTATACCCGTGGTATTGCAGGTGATGAGCGTTAGCTAGTCAACATTGAGTTTCTTTTTAAGTTTTAAGCCGAAAGCCCTTAGATCTGTTTCAAGGTCGCGTTGTAAACTGGAAGTATCACGTGACCCAAGCAAGGCCAGAGGTGACCCAAATCATTTCCACCCCTGTATAAGAGAATGATTACCCAAGTTAATCAATGAATCATTAGTGATTGACATAAGGTGGATTAGGGAGGATTAATGTTGATTAAAGTGTATTAAAGATTAAGGTGGATTAGAGTGCCTTAAGAAGAATTAAGACCCATGAATAAAGATTAAGGTGGGTGGAGGAGGATTAAGGTGAAGGGTTGATGAAAGGGTATTAAGACCAATTAGGGAGGATTAAGGTGGATAAAGTCAGATTAAGGTCGATTAATGTGGATTAAGTTGAATTAGGGTTGCTAGAGGAGGATGAAGACCGATTAAGATGGATTAGGGTGGATTAAGGTGTATTAGGGACCATGGAGCTGGATTAGGCATGATAGAGGTGAATTATGGTGTATTAAGGTAGATTGGGACTATTAAGCAGGATTAAGTTGGATTACGATGCATGAATAAGGATTAAGGTGGATGATGGAGGATTAAGGCGGATTATGATTTAAAAAGGAGGATTAAGACCGTATATGGTAGGCTAAGGTGCATTAGGGGCGATGTAGGTTGATTAGGTTGTATTAAGGTGGATTGGGAGTATTAAGGTGGATGAAGGAGCATTAAGGTGGAATAGGGTGGGCTAAGGTGAATTAGGGCTCATTGAGTATTAAGACCGATTAGTCCACCATAATCCTCCTCATGCACAATAATCCACATTCGTCGACCTTAATCCTCCTTCATTCACTTTAATCCACCATAATCCACGAGAGTCCTCCTTAATGCGCCTTAATCCACCTTCATCAACCTTAATCTATTGTAATCCTCCTTAATGCACTTTAATCCTCCTTACTCAACCCTACTGCTTCCTCATTCACTTCCTCATTCAAAGGGCACGGCAGCAGGGCTTGCACGCAGATGGCTCACCCGCTTGTCTTCTTTATGCAGATTATTGCCAGCCTGCTGCTGATACCAGCGGAACACCAAGAACCAAATCAGCCTTTCGTGATTCTCGACGCGCATGTGCTTCAGAACGACACCTTTTCGTCGTTTCCTTTCCTACCATTTGCGGAAGGGAACCCGTCATCGTCTACCTCCAGCGGAAGAAGATTCTTGAAGCCATCTAGCACGGCCCCTCACCTTACCCGGAGCATAAAACCCGGCGACGACCCAGCACATCCCAAAGGGCACGGTAGCAGGGCTTGCACGCAGATGGCTCACCCGCTTGTCCTCTTTATGCAGATTATTGCCACCCTGCTGCTGATACCAGCGGAACACCAAGAACCAAACCAGCCTTTCGTGATTCTCGACGCGCATGTGCTTCAGAACGACACCTTTTCGTCGTTTCCTTTCCTACCATTTGCGGAAGGGAACCCGTCATCGCCTACCTCCAGCGGAAGAAGATTCTTGAAGCCATCCAGCACGGCCCCTCACCTTACCCGGAGCATAAAAGCCGGCGACGACCCAGCACATCCCAAAGGGCACGGCAGCAGGGCTTGCACGCAGATGGCTCACCCGCTTGTCTTCTTTATGCAGATTATTGCCAGCCTGCTGCTGATACCAGCGGAACACCAAGAACCAAATCAGCCTTTCGTGATTCTCGACGCGCATGTGCTTCAGAACGACACCTTTTCGTCGTTTCCTTTCCTACCATTTGCGGAAGGGAACCCGTCATCGTCTACCTCCAGCGGAAGAAGATTCTTGAAGCCATCTAGCACGGCCCCTCACCTTACCCGGAGCATAAAACCCGGCGACGACCCAGCACATCCCAAAGGGCACGGCAGCAGGGCTTGCACGCAGATGGCTCACCCGCTTGTCTTCTTTATGCAGATTATTGCCAGCCTGCTGCTGATACCAGCGGAACACCAAGAACCAAACCAGCCTTTCGTGATTCTCGACGCGCATGTGCTTCAGAACGACACCTTTTCGTCGTTTCCTTTCCTACCATTTGCGGAAGGGAACCCGTCATCGTCTACCTCCAGCGGAAGAAGATTCTTGAAGCCATCCAGCACGGCCCCTCACCTTACCCGGAGCATAAAAGCCGGCGACGACCCAGCACATCCCAAAGGGCACGGCAGCAGGGCTTGCACGCAGATGGCTCACCCGCTTGTCTTCTTTATGCAGATTATTGCCAGCCTGCTGCTGATACCAGCGGAACACCAAGAACCAAATCAGCCTTTCGTGATTCTCGACGCGCATGTGCTTCAGAACGACACCTTTTCGTCGTTTCCTTTCCTACCATTTGCGGAAGGGAACCCGTCATCGCATACCTCCAGCGGAAGAAGATTCTTGAAGCCATCCAGCACGGCCCCTCACCTTACCCGGAGCATAAAACCCGGCGACGACCCAGCACATCCCAAAGGGCACGGCAGCAGGGCTTGCACGCAGATGGCTCACCCGCTTGTCTTCTTTATGCAGGTAAGAAGACGTTTTGGAAAATGTTTTCGCTCTAGTGAGCGCTGTCTCGTCGTGCTGCCGTGCCCTACGGTGCTTCTCGATTCTCTGTATGACATGGTGTACCTTGCAAAGTTGGTATTGCTTGCCGGAGATGTCGAGACAAATCCCGGGCCTGACCTTTCGGGCCTTGCCAAACAGTTAACTGAAATCGCCGCTGATATAAAGACAATAAAGGAAGAACGACTGACTTCGATAGATAAAAAACTAGAACGACTATCATGCCTTGAAGACAATGTTTCAGCTTGCACTAAACAAATCGCTAGCCTTCAAAAAACTGTATCGTACTTGGAACTAAGGCTAGACGATCTAGAGAATAGATCCAGAAGGTCGAACCTTATTGTGTATGGTATGCAGGAAGATACAGAAGAAAATACCGAATCTCTGGAACGCGCGGTGAATGAAAAGGTCATTAGGCATACCTTGAAGTTAGAAGCAGTGGCAATAGAACGCATCCACAGACTAGGCAAACCAATGGCAAACAAAACAAGACCAATAATCTTTAAGCTCATAGACTTCCGAGACAAAACAAAAATTTTGCGTAACTGTAAAAAACTCAAGGATACTGATTACGCCATCAGCGAAGACTTTTCACCGCGAGTTCGAGATATTAGGAAGAAGCTATGGCAATATGGAAAAGTAAGGAAGGAATCCGGTGATAAAGTGGCCCTGGTCTACGACAAACTAAAGATTAATAGTTGCCTTTATTCTTGGGACGAGGAAAATGATGAGGTGACCCCCATTACGTCCACTTCAAGCGATACAAAAAACCAGGACGTCGGTATGCGAATCTTGCGTCCCCGCCGCCCCTAACATCCAAAATAACGTTCGGTAATGTTAACGCTCGAAGTGTTAGTAGTAAGCTCGGACCCCTCGAATCAATGTTAATAGCTTTCAAACCGGAATTTATAGGCATAACAGAGACTTGGCTAACCAAAGACGTCAAGGACTTCGAAATTACTCCCCCAAACTACGTCATTATTCGCAAAGATCGGCCAACACGAGGCGGTGGCGTTGCTATTTTGATAAAAAAGGAAATTCCGTACGTTAAGTTGCCTGACGTTGAGGGTGTTGAAGCTGTATTTTGCAAACTTTGCTTTGCCACTACCACCTTCATTGTTGGATGCATTTACCGTAGTCCTTCTACTGATTTGAATGTGTTGCAATCATTGCACGTGTATATGCAGCAGCATGTGAAGGGCACCAAGCTCATCTTACTAGGCGACTTTAATCTCCCTATATCAACTGGCACACACTGCATCACCGTTCACCTTGCGCAGATATTCTTTTCGATATTATGCTCTCTTTTAACCTAAGCCAGATAATAACTGAACCTACGCGTGTACAAGGATCCAGTTCTAACATTTTAGACCTAGTATTTTTAAGCAATCATTTCCCCACCCATAACGCTAAATTCGAAGTCTCAACGGGCTTGTCAGATCACAAACTAGTATTGTGTGAGGTGCCGTATCAAGATTCGCTACCCTCTTCACAACCAACAAAAACGTACAAAGACTACAACAGAGCTGATGATACAAGCATCATTGACACACTGTCATTTCAACTATCGTCATTCAAACAACTCGCACATGATGGAAACACAGACATAGAAATTTTATGGCACGAATTTAAGTCCGTTGTGTCATATTGCATCAGTAACTACGGCCCGTTGAAAACTAAGAAAACTCATAAACATAATCCCTGGATAACTCGAACCGTTATTCATGCAAAAAGGAAAGTTCGCCGAATCAGAATAAATAAAAAATCCCATCCCTCACAACGAACTGCTCAACAATTAACTTACGCCGTGGACGATTTGAAAACAAAAATTAAGAAGGCCAAATCACACTACTTTACAAACACACTTCCTAACTTTATAAAGAATGCTCCCGAAAAATTCTGGCGTTATTTAAACCCTAAAAAACGAGACGAAAGAATGACATCTCCTGCGGATAACAAAAACGCTGCGACTTCTTTGAATAATTATTTCTGCTCTATTTTTACATCTGATAACGGAGAACTCCCAGGAATAACCTCCGGCACTAGTGTGAAGATGGAACCATTAACTATAACAGAAACAGGAGTACTAAATCTTTTACTAAATCTCGACACAAAAAAAAGGACCAGGGCCAGATAACATCCCTAACATATTCCTTCATCGATATGCCGAGTGGATGGCAAAATTCCTAATCCTCCTTTTGAACAAATCATTATCCACCTGCACCCTTCCTACGGAATGGAAAACTGCCAAAATAACACCAATACACAAATCAGGAAATAAATCTGATCCTTCAAACTACAGACCCATATCATTAACCAGTACAGTATGCAAGTTATTAGAACATATTATTTTAAAACACGTAAATGCTTATCTAGAAGTAAATGATATCCTAACCCTTTGTCAGCATGGCTTTCGTAAAGGCCTTTCTACTATTACGCAATTAATAGAATTAACACATGACATATCCAAGAGCATTGATAACCAGAAACAAATAGACCTCATATTTTTAGACTTTTCGAAGGCATTTGACCGCGTGTCACACACTAAACTTCTTGCAAAACTAGAACTAACCTTGGGAAGCAGCCCTATCCTTGATTGGATCAAAGACTATCTTAAGTAATCGCACACAATTTGTTGAAATTAACAACGAGAGGTCCGCGACAACTAACGTTACATCAGGAGTACCCCAAGGAAGTGTCTTAGCCCCAGTATTATTCTTAATCTTTATTAATGACTTACCCTCATGTGCTTCACAGAATATCAAACTTTTTGCAGATGACTGCGTTCTTTTCCAGGAAATTAACTGCCTTGATGACCATAGAACTTTAAATAACGCCATAACAGCAGTTTCCCAGTGGTGCAAGGACTGGCAGATGGATATCAATCTAAAAAAGTCCGTTCTATTATCTATAACCAGAAAAAAAACATACATCAGCCTTCCAGTACACCCTTAACAACATTCCTCTTGCATCTGTTCATGAGCATAAGTACCTTGGTGTGACACTAACATCTGAATTCAGGTGGAATTCCCACGTTAACAGTATCACATCAACCGCAATAAGACAGCTATTCTTCATTAACAGACGCCTTAAACTAGCACCATCTGAAACAAAGTTACTCGCATATAAAACACTCATAAGACCAGTTCTAGAGTACGCCGACACCGTTTGGTTCCCGTTTACTAACAAACTGATTAAAAAACTTGAAGGGGTACAGCGAAAAGCGCTGAGATACATATTTAATAAACACTCCATCACAGACTCACCAACAGCATTACTGAAACGGGCAGAACTTCTAACCATGCATAACAGAGCCAAGCTTGCTAGATTAAAAATCATGTATCAGTTAATACACAATCAACTTAAACTGCCTATTATGAAATACATATCAACGTCATCGAATAGAATAACTCGTCGTAAACACACAAATTAAGCGAATTTCCATTCCGCACTGACATTTTCAAATACTCTTTTTTTTCCAAGGGCGACACGCGACTGGAATAATCTTAGCACAAGTATCACTGACAGCTCATCCTTAGATACGTTTGGTACCCTGATTGCGGATCAACTATACGCATTGCAGCAATAATTCTTCACATTATTTACGTACTTCCTTGTTGCCTTGTTATTTTAACGGTGTTTGTGCTTGACTATAATTACGGCAATCATACATTACATTTCTTGTTGGCATTATTGTAACCTTGATTGTTGCGTAACTGTTATTACCTCAATACTGACCTTGTAACTGGTTTCTGTAACTGCAATTATCTTTGTCATAACCTCTCCGTTCTAGTTATTCTCTTGTATAATCAGGTAATGAAATTGTTATATGCCCAAGTTTTTTATTGTATAAGATTTAGTAAGTAACACCTTATACCATGTTCCTATGTATAACATACTGCCCTTCCTGTTACAATCCCTGATGGGATTCACAGTATCAATAAATGAAATGAAATGAAATAATCCACCCTAATCCACTATAATCGTCCTTAATTCACCTTAATCCACATTCATCTACCTTAGTCCGCCCTAATCCTCCTTAATCCACCCATATCCTCCTTCATTCACTTTAGCCCACCATAATCCTCCTTAATGCACCTTAATGCTTCCTAATCCACCGTCATCCTTCTTCATGTACTTTAATCCACCCTAATCCACTATAATCGTCTTTAATGCACTTCAACGCACTTTCATCCACCCTAAGCCACCTTCATCGACCTTAATCCAACCTTGTCCTCCTTTATGGACCTTAATCCACAACTTTAATCCACCTTAACCCTCCTTAATACACCCGAATTCATCTTAATTCAATCACTAATCAATCATTACTTCGCTAATCATTAATCATCTCCTATGCGCGGCTGCACATGCTTTGGTTCGCTTCCCGGCTTCCTTCGGTCACGTGATATTTTCTGTAGCTCACAACGGCATCTCGGAACAGATGTCTAAGGCTTTCGCCTAATAAGCCACACACAAAGGGATGTGTCACAAGCAATACTAGATCAGACGCACGAAGTAAAGCATCTGATCATGTGGCAGAAAAATTGTCTGGAGTATAGAAGTCGCCCCAAAGCTCCTTTTACATCGGTATTCCCCGTTCATACGGCTTTAAGAAAAAACCAACCTGCTCATAAGCGTTGCCTCCAGCATTATCGATGCTCTTATTAGCATTTCTCAAAATTTCCAACCCCAGTGGGGCGCGCAACTGGCCCAAAATAACACGCCTCCATAGAATCCTGGGGCCCGTCCGGGGGAGCCCAGGAGGAAAAGCGCGCCGTGCGCAGCCGGCGAGCGAGGAGAATCGAGGAGGAAAGCGCCGTGAGGAGGAGAGTGTTGCTACTTTCAAATTATCAAGGGGCTTTAGGTTCTTAAAAGCACCTTCTGTCCTGAACTGAACAGTACCAAGCTCGGTCGTCTGCTTCGGAAAGCACGTTTACAATATGGACCCGCCACTTTTGGTTGTGTTGTACCTCGGCTTGCAGCGAATGTCGGGCGCCGAAGATTTTTTTCAGGGGTCGCAAGCTGCATAAAGGCAAGAAATTATGCAACGCCGAATACGTGTCCGCCGTTCAAGAAATAGGCGGCCAAATTTCAGCGCGGTGTCAATCACAAGTGAAGAGAGTCGCGTACGAAGTTGAACTTCAGTTAAGGTTGCTAGATTCAGGCGCACAAACGTGAGGAAATGCTTGCTATAAATGCATTCACAGCAGCGATGAGCAGACATCGTGTGCACGGAACTGCTCGGGCGCACAACGGTACGCGCCGCAACGGCAGCGGTCTTTCGACATGCTGAGGAACAGCGCGCCTCCTGCAATCTTTGTTGACTGCATGCCGCTAGACAAGTAGTTATGCCTGCGCTGTAGTAGCGGTCATCTGTTCCTTTAGCAACTGATAAATAACTGATGCAATACATATGAGATCGCAGTAACGTACGTCCCAATCGCGCTGCAGCGCGAGCTCGTGCGCTCGTGCGCTGCGCGGTTCTGGTGTTCGGCGCTGGTTCCCACAGTTTGCCATCGGGACTGTAGATGAAAAAGACCGAATTTTAGCAACGCATATAATCAAGGAAGCTTCAAGACAGGCGAAGCAGTCAGCATGGCGCGAAGTTTCGCTTACCCAGTGCCACGAACTGCAGTTATCCAGCGTGCCCGACGGTCGGCTTCGTGAGGCCTTGAAGGAAAACGGTAGAATCTGATGCTGGGATTCAGGCCTTGTTCATGGCAGCCCACGACGCAGCAGTAATGACGGTGACGCTTTTTCGAGGCTGAGCTAGGTCTCTCCGTATCGGCGTCGCCGATTCCTTCTGCTTTCAGCATTACGTCCTACGGCGCACGGAGAGTCCGTTTTCGTTAAACTATAGGCTGCGGCCAGCTCTCATCGTGGTCGGCTTGGTTTGTAAGAAGTGACCAGTCTTTCCGCACTCGCAACAGAGCAGGAAAAAAGTGCGAATCGACGCAAAACTTGGGCTAGAAACGTGTGATCACCACAGCCAGGGATCAATACTACCGAAGCTTGTACTACCCAGATAATGCTTCTCGCCACCACCAGGCGCCGCTACTATTAGCGGCGAGAATTAGGAGTGGCGCCCTCTCGCGAGTGACGTCGCGGCCAGGACGCCGCTCGCTCGCCTCGCTCGGCTGCCGCGCACGCTCGTTCCCTTCGTGTATGTTTGGGGTATGAGTGAGTCGAGCCGTGCTTATTGAACGATATGTTGGCTTCTTTCTGCTGCCATGACTGAACCACAGTTCCTTCTCCTAAAGCGCATGATTCAATAAAATTTGCGGCCTGGATATCGCAAGCTATACGTAGCGTTGAAGGAGTCTACTGGCATTGCAATGGATATATGAGCCGTGCCTGCCCATAAACTTTGCGTAAAAGGAATGTCTGCAAATTCAACACGCGAAGTTGTGTATGATGCATCGCTAAACACTTAACATTCCCTTAGTATTTAGCTATGAGAGACATTGCATTTTACATAGAAGAAAAATCTTCATAATTGGCGTCAGCATGTTATCCGTGCTAAAAAGACACTGCCCAGCAAAGCTGTCATCATGATTCCTATTACTTTGGTGTGTTCTATTCAAATATGGCCATTCATTAATGCGTAAAAGATAGTTAGGCGCGCATTTCTTATGAGAAAGCTTGCTGCTACATTCATCCCCCTCCGAAACAGGCCTCCAAAAAACGACTTCCTCATGGCTGCTAACACGACGGCACGTCATGTAGACTATTTACATAGTTAATTCACAAGCACCATAGTAGCAATCACTTGAGAGAAAAGTTTCGTTGTTAAGATCGAGAGCTAATCAATTGCAAGTGATGAAATGTTTGATAGTGGCCCTCAGTAGCCTTTATCGACAATAGGGCACATCCCTGATCACGTAGCCGTAGCAACCGACTGTCGGTATGGCGAGGCACGCTATGTTCGCGAAACCCATCAGTTCACTACAACTTACCATAAAGCATTTTTTTTACAGCGCCAACTGGAATGGCTATAGTATTCTCGAGCTACTACAGCGCAGTTTAGATTGCCTAGAAAAGAAAAATTCAAGCACCTTCTGTCTCACCATGTCTCGATCCAGTGTTTAATTATACAAACGGATAACTATTCGCCTCGTCGGTACATAAAAGAGAACCTTGCCCAACTGCAGGCTAAATAGTTTTCTCCAATCCAATCGCAAACATTCATAGAGAAAGCACTACAAGCCTTGCATATACTTTCACTTGATTTCTGACCCTCCACCGGGCAATTTTGATATCTTCAATATGTCCCATACTACTAATGATTGACGCTTCGATTTCTTTCTAGCTGCAGCCATGCGGTCCAACAGGCATATTTCACTAAAAAGTTTGGAACGAACAGCCTGTGTCAGTTCGCCAACAAGATTCCTCATGTATGTTCCTCAAGCAACAAGCACCAGTAAATTTCTCAAGTGAGTTGGGGGAATATATATTGGTACATTCCTATTTGCAGTCTGTAAATAGCTATAATTAAGCCTTCATTAACTTTAGTTCAAATTTCCGCCGCTTAAAATAAACACGCGAAGAACCGCCTAATGTTGACAAGCAGTTAAAGAAGCAAGTGGTGCTTGTAGAATCTAAACTGCAGTATTAGTTAAGTTCCCCGTGTTACTGCCGAGCGTTTCCGTGAAGAAATGCAAAAATTCCATATTATATCATGAACTACTCGTCGTGAGCAAACCTGTTTTAGCGGATTAAAATCAACGTAACTGTTGTAGAAGTCATATATAGCCAGCATTTGTGACATACTTGTAGTACCGCGGCATGTATGGTATCATAACTGGATTCTTATATGCTATGTTTTTACGAGTGCCCATCCGCGAATAAAAAACCCGCAATGGGCTGGTCTGCGCTCCTTCGGCTGGCACTGTAGCATTGTCTTTGAGAGCTGCATTGTTGTCTAAGGAATTAGCTCTTTGAATAAATGTTCGCAAAGTGAGACGTCATTAAATTTATTTGAGACAACCACCATAAGTATACAAGCAGAGAGAACGAGGGCAAACAAAAATACCGCAGAAAGCGCCCGGACAACGTCCGAACTGTAGCACACGACAGGCGCGAGTCCTTGCCCTGACGTCACGCGAGCGGTGCTCGCAGCACCCCTGTACTTTGTTCTCGGGGCTAATACCTCAAACTCCAGTGCAAGACGCCCATATAGATGGCCGCAGACGCCAAACAGGTGAGATCGCCTTCGTATTTCGTACCAGCGCTATTGGCGGCTGGGCTAGAGGAGGAGTTGCTCAGGAAACGAAACTAATCATGACTGATGGGTAGGCGTGCACCGACCGCGGCACGTGCAGAGGCTCATCTCGACACGTTTCGGGATGCCTTCAAGGTCGGCCGTGTGCAGAAGAGTTCTTTGAACGGCAGCTATGACTGCATCGGCTGGGTGATAGCAAGTGGCCGAGGCGCTGTCGCAGTCATTCCCACGCAGAAGCGTGAACATCAGTCACCCGCGCCGCTCGTTGTCGTGCTTACACGTCTCAAGCGGGAGACACACGGTCCGATTCGGTGTCCGATCCGGCGTCCGATGCGCCGGAAGGGCAGCCGGAATCGAGGTGTTTTGCCGTGCCGAAGCGCCGGATCGGACGTCCGGCGTACGACAAACCGAGCAGATTTTCATCGTCCGACGCGTCCGACAGCCGCAACGTCGTCTGGCCGCAGCCAATGACAGCGCGGCTGGCATGTGACGTTCTCTGACGTTCCCTGCACGGAGGCGGCACTGGCTGGCCGGTTTCTCGCAGTGTTTTTTTTTTTTCCTTGCCTGCTGCAGTTTGTTTCCGACACGAAATAGTTACCAGTTCAGTAAACTTATCTCGAATGTGTGCCTGTTATGCAAAGCAGCGCCTAGTACGCTAGCACTAAGCTACTGGCGCGATCGGGAGCCGCGACGCGAGGGCATTTCGCGGGCAGACATCACACACCGACCGTCTGAGCGAGGCTGCTCGCTTCGCTTGCACGTTTGCCCTTCGCAACGACTGCGTCGAGTAAACCAATTGTATTTAATCACGGGCGACCTAAGTGTACTGTGTTAATTGTTTTGGCAAACATAAGCGCTCTTCGACGAGCTCGGGTTGGATCGTAAGCGCCGTCGGCCGCGGCGTCGGCCTAGCTAGGCCTACCGGCCCTATCGCTGGCTGTTAGCGGAGTCGTCAGTGGACAACGCGCCGTCGTGAAGTGTTTTGTCACTCGCAGGGGCATAATTTTATTGACAGTGTTCGCTTAAAGCGAAGCAGTGCTGTGCAGAGTTGTTTATATTGCGTTTCTCGACGTGGCTATGAAGTCAAGCTGGGGGGCTGGATCTGGGCGGAGCTTACGCGCCGCTCAATCTTTCGGATGCACGCACCGTGTGCCCCGAATCGTCGTATGCCGCACGCCGGAGCATGCGGCGCCGCACGCCGGATCGGACGCGGAATCGCACCGTGTGTCTCCTGCTTCAGACACCGCTCTCTGCCCGACAGCGCCGCATTGAGAAATACCCAGGATCTTTAAAATATGCCGCGTACTTCTTTCGCGACAGTAATGTCTGTCTCAATACAAATGAAATCAAAATAAAGTGGCAAGTATGCTGAGTACTAACTTTGCATGATCGAAATTTCTTCAACAGTGCTATATAAAATTTGGCACTAAAAATCTGCATGCTTCTGTTCCAAATTATGTATTAGTAAGACATAAATCTTGTGGACAACTTTCTGTGGCAATAAACTCGAACAATAAAGGCAGAAGTTCTGCACATGTCTTACTGTGCTATGCAGCTCGGAATTAATTCATAACCCATTTGGTTTCATGAGCAGATAATAAATTAACTTAGCTTCCACTGAAAATAAAGAATAGCCATGTCCAGCACACAAATTATTGTAATTTCTATTAATCTTAGCATCCATGGAGTCGGTCTCGCTTATTTACATGAGGCTTTCACATATGCTAAATTTGAAAGGAAACAGTGATTTTCCCGTATTAAATTGCACGTCCTGCTTTTCTCTAGTTTTGTACTGCAATTTAATAATATGCCAGTGTAATGTTGTATGAATCTCTCCAACAATAATGCTTTGTGGGTGATGTAGATATGTATAATAAGAAAATAGTATATACCTCTCGTCTGTGATAAGATGCATCCACTTTAACTCAATTTGTGTGATCGTGAAATACCATACTTTCCTATTTCAGTGCTTTGCAGTTCCGTAAACAAATTTTTACGAGCTGCAAATGGTAGCGGAAAGAAAACAGAAAAAAAACGTGAATCCCAAGCATTGCAAGAATCAGCATATGGTGCTAAGGCATAACTGCACATCTCGGTAATGACTGAGCAGTGGATTTTGGCGATGAATGCATTTCGTATCTTCGGAAACAATGGCGGACCTTGCAGAAACAAAGCACATCACCTTCACTGACCACGAAACCTGAGAGCTTCACTAAACAAAGGAATTTGAGTTGGTTTTAGACCTTGTTGATTCGATCATTTTTCGTCCAGTGCCAGGTGACTCAAGCCAGGTGACGCAGAACCCACCCAGCTCCACTGCCAGCTTGCACTGCCCTTTCGTGTGTTTTTGGAATGGGTCAAGATGCCATCACGTATACTAGCACTTTTTGTGCTTCTATTTTGCGGCTTCCACAAGGTGACGCCACCCAGGCAATTGTTCTTGTCAGGGTTGAAAGTGAGGCAGTGCAGGGGAACATAGATTGGGCCTATTTTGGAGTCAGAAGCGCAGATCAAAATTAGTTTTGAGGGCTCAGGAACATGGATCAAAATGAATTGGCGGCTAATGTGCATAAGTACCTGTACCTGAAAAGCGTGGACACAGAATAGAGGAAGAGGTTAAGGAAGCAACCAAGTACACGGTGATTGAAAGTGTAAATAGACAACCAGAACTCCTCAGAAAGAAAGTGAGAGAAACAGAGACAGCGAATGGGATGCAGAGAATGGAAACAAAAAAGAAAGAAGGCCATGGAGATTTACAAAAATGGGAAGAAAAAAATTGGAAGAGAAAATCAGTGCGATAACACAAAGGGCAGTGCCTTGCTATTTGAGGCTCGAGCTGATTGCCCAAGTACAAATACAGGGTCCTGAATACATGGCTGCGTGTGTTAAAAAAAAAGGTTTTGCTCTCATCGGTGCACTGTTCTTGTTCAAATTTTGCAGAAGGATAGCATTTTGGAGTCGGCTTTGTTTAGTATAATATTGGGCACAGTTAATTGCCTGGTTTCCAAGAAAAGAAGTGCAAATTTGTCTCCGCTTATGGTCATATGAACTGCTGCAAGGACGATGCAAGCATAAAGCATAAACAGTGGCCTGCTCCAGGAGCGGGCAACACGCGGCAGCCCTCCCTGAAACGCTGCTTTCTGCAGATGACGACAGGTGGCGACACTGCCAGGGCTGCTTTTCAGACAATTTTTCCCATAGACGACAAGAGTTTCTAATTTTTGTCTTAAAAAACAGGCGACTAATCCTGCCAAGTGTTATACTAAATGAAGTCGATGCCAAAATGCAATCGTTCTGCAAAATTTGAGCAAGAACAATGCAGTGGTGAGTGCAAAATCTATTTTTTTTATTGACCACACACAGCCAAATATTCAGGACTCTGTACATACCGAAACAAGTATTCTCAGCAGAATGAGGCATGTGTGCGCTGCAGGAAAAATCCGGAGACAACATTGCACATCCTGATGGAATGTGGAGGGATTCACTCAGCGGGACCCATAGGTAATGTACATAGTCCAGAAGCGTTTGAATTTAGCAAGAGATAAGCAAGACATTTAAAGTATTGATGGAAAAAAAGCAGGGAAGAGATTGATAGAACCGGATGTGTTACAGGCATAGGTAGCCACACAAGGTAGATAGAGCAGTTTTGAGGAAGAGAAGAAAGCTTCAGGAGATGTACGCAAAAATGCTAGAAAGAAAAACATGTACAGCGTACCTAATTAAATCAAAGCAGGCTAGGTGGCTATTTCTCCCCGCTCCATTTCGAAGGGGATGCCAATAATCATCATCATCAGTAAGCTAATAATTGTATTGCTAGGTGATGCCACCCTTCCATACACATAGAGTACAGGTGAGCCTGCCACTACGTGTAATGTGCGCTTTTTGCACTTACAGCTGTAACCAAATGGGTAGAAGATCAGGCTATTACTTGTTTGAAATTAATAGCCAGATGCATTTCTTTTTGAGTGATGCTTCCCTTGCCTGCTTTCCTGGGTCTGGTGTGCCTGCCTAGCTGTTGGGTTGTTTGTTACTTCGTCGGATATATTTGTGAATTTAAGTACGACGGTTATCGGGAGTACCTGCAAAGTGGCTTATATAGCCCTTGAATGCTCACCAAGCATGCCCACATTTGTTTGCATACCCAAAAATACCTTCCTGCGTAAAACTTCAACATGCAATGTCAGCTCACGGGCATCTCTAAAGAACCTCGATCCCTAATGGAATGGTGAAGTATGTTTAACGGATTCTTTAATTTAGCCGATTTTCTTTACATAGCTTATACACAGTCATATGGGCACTTTCAAAGTCCTTCGAACCAAAGGTCCTTTACTTCAAGGGAGAATGCGAACTGTCACACAGGCACACCAAAGGAGCCCTACTGGAAGTATGGAACACATCCACTTCACATCGCATGACATCGCATCACATCACATCGCATGTATATATATATATATATATATATATATATATATATATATATATATATATATATATATATATACAATTTGCCTTATGGCAGCTTTGAAAGAAAAAAATATGTACCGCAATAATGCTTCGTGCAGCGATGCAGCTCGCGTGGTCATGAATAGAAAAAAGGACAATTATTCCTGGCGCTAGTACAGGGGCAGGTCGAATGTAAAGATGCGCTGTTTTGGTGCTCCTTTGTGCCATAGCAGTATCCAGCGAAAATTATTTTGCACACGCCCCTTTGCACCAGCTTGCACCAGGCTGGCTGCTGCGCAGTGTCAGGCGCACCCCAAAGTGTTAAACTTCGCGGGAAGCGTGTAGTTATTTCGTGGTGCGAAGAGCCCCGCGCTCAGGAGGAGCTGGGTGTATCGTTGCAGAGCCAAGCATAAGTCCCACGTTGCCAACATGCTTGCTAAGATAGCACACGTATAATGCAAAATTGTACTTACATTTCGTCCAGTGCAGTCCGACGCACGGTAATGTGGCCAACGGGCGTGCGCGGCTGTTCAGTTCGCATGAGCGCCGCCATTTGCACTCGGCAAGGTCGCAGCGTCTCCACCATTGCCATGACAACGGGCGTTAATTTCAGCAATGGGCGTCGCGTACAGTATTTTTGTGATTTACTAAATCTTGTTTAACAATACATACGCCACAGTACACTTAGCTTTTAGATGACTTTTTTCAAAGCAGCGGAAGTCACCTGACCTGCTTTGGCCTATAGTGCCACGCCCCGTTGTAGATGCTAGCGGATGAAAATACGCAAAGCCCTAACTGCCGTTTTGGAATCGCTATATATCTCGGACACACGACCGTCTAGCAGGGCGAGGGCGATGGCGGCTTGCTCGGCGACTCCGGCATCTGAAGTGCGAATGGAGGCGCAATTGAAAATCTTGCCGCTAGAGTCGACCACAACGATGGCAAAGGTCTTCCCATCGCTGTATCGCTGTACTCCGCGGCGTCGACGAAGCTTGCTCTAATGTCTCGTTGCTTGATATGTTTGAGGATGGCTGCTGCTCTGGCCTTGCGCCTGCCCTCGTTATGGACGGGATGGACATTTCGGGGCACAGGGGCAACATCGAACTTCTCTCGAATGCACCTAGGGATCGGGGTAGTGACCATCGGGAATCCCGCAGGTTGGTAACCCAGCTCTTCGAGGATGTGTTTACCTGCCGCTGTGGTGGTCAGGCGAGTGAGTTGCGCGCGTTCTTGGGCTTCGGCAATCTCCTCAGCGGTGTTATGCACCCCCAGCTTGAGGAGATCCTCGGTATGGGTCCTGATGGGTAGCCCGAGAGCCCTCTTGACCACTTTGCAGATGAGAGCATTGAGCTTGTCTCGCTCCGCTCTGAGGCAGTTGTGCATAGAAATTGTGTACGTAAAGTGACATAGTACGAAGGCATTGATAAGCCTAAGGAGATTGTTTTCCTTCATTCCTCGGTGCCGGTTTGCTATTCTGCGAACGAGGCGGAAAGCGTTGTCCGTCTTTGTGATGACCTTGCGGAGAGCCGTTCCGTTCCCGCCGTTGAATTCGACAAACATGCCCAGGACCCGAATAACGTCAACCCTGGGTATCACCTCCCCGTCACAAGTGCGAAGACTGATGCTGCTTTCGGAGACTGGCTTCCAATCTTTGGGTCTGCCTCCCTTCTCTTTTCTGTAAAGCAGAAGCTCCGACTTGGCGGGGGAGCATGGAAGTCCGGTGGGGCGTAGATACTCGTCGATCACGTCGATCGCCTAATGCATGGATTCTTCAACTCTGCCCTCGCAGCCTTCGGATCACCATAAAGTGATGTCGTCGGCGTATATGGTGTGCTTGACGCCCTCCACGCGTGCCAACCTCTCGGAAAGGCCAATCATACAGATGTTGAACAGGGTGGGTGAGATGACGGCGCCCTGAGGAGTGCCCCGCCCTCCGAGGGGCACATCGTTGTAGCGGAAGTTCCCAATGCGAAGCTTGGCCTGCCTGTCCGTTAGGAAAGAGCTGACGTAGCTATGGAATCTGGAACCGAGACCCAGGTCTGAAATGGTCTTTACGATGAAGCTGTGGAGCGCGTTGTCGAAAGCTTTCTCGAGGTCCAGACCGAGCAAAGCCTTGACGTCTCTGGAACGGTCATCCACAATCTGATGCTTTATTAGTTTCATTGCATCCTGCGTCGAGAGTCCGGCGCGGAAGCCGATCATGTTGTACGTGTAAACCTCGTTGTCTTCGAGGTACCCGTTGAATCTGTTGAGGACGACGCGCTCCATGACCTTGCCGACTCAGGAGGTTAGAAAAATCGGCCTGAGGTTCTCGATGTTCGGGGCCTTGCCGGGCTTCGGAATGAGCACCGTGCAGACCATCTTCCATTCTGCAGGAACAACGCCGCTATGCGTTGATTTTGTCGGTCAGAAAGACGATCGACGTGTCCTCGAGGTTTCTCAACATTCTGTTGGTGACTCCGTCTGGACCCGGCGCAGACTTGCGGTTGAGCGCGAAGACGGCCTGTCTGACCTCGGTAACGGAGAAGCCTTCGTCGAGCTTGGGGCATGGAGGGTCTCGGTAGTCCGGGAGTTGGGTCACTGGATCTCCGTCGCGACGGACGGGCAAGTACTTCTGTACGAGTTTTGAGACGAGCTCATCCACCGTGTGAGACCTGGTGGCTTCGTGAAGGGCTCGGGCCAACGTATGCCTTTGATTTGACTTTGAGCCGCTTTCGTCGAGAAGGTGCTTCAGCATACCCCAGGATTTGCCGTTGCGCATCTGTCCGTCGATAGATTCGCAGAGCTCGTCCCACTGCTGCTGGCATAGCGCCTTGCAGTGGTCATCGATGACCTTGTTGAGCTCCGAGATCTTTTTTCGGAGTCTGCGATTAAGCCTTTGACCCTTCCATCGGCGGAGCAGGGCGTTTTTGGCCTCGATCAGGTGGGCAAGTCTGCTGTCCATCCGCCCGACGTCGAGATCGGTTTCCACTTTCTTGGTAGCCGCGGAAGCGTCGTTCAGGACGCCTTCGCACCATTCTTCGAGGGTGGCAGGTGCCCTGGCTCTGCCGGCTTCTTCGCGAATCTTGCGAAAGCGGTCCCAATCGATGAACGTGAATTCCTTGATCCTACTCCGAGATACCTCAAAGTTGGTCTCGAGAATGTAGTGGTCGCTGCCGAACTCCATTGCGGTGTTCTCCCAGCCCACGTCCTCAACGTTCCTGACGAACGCGAGGTCGGGTGTCGAGTCCCGGATGACGGAGCTGCCGATGCGCGTAGAAAAATTCCTGTCAGTGACCAGAGTGAGGTCCATCTCGTTGGCGTCTGGCCACAGGTTGCGCCCCTTGGTAGTGTCGTAGACGTAACCCCAGATGCCGTACAGTGCGCTGAAGTCACCGACGACGACCAAGGGTCGAGGGCCGGCCAAGTCGGTCGCTTTCTTGAGGATGGTGTTGAACTGCTGGCGCGAGTCCCTGGGGTTGCTGTAGATATTGAGGACGAACACGCTGTTTCTGCGCTGATTCTGCTGTGGTACGTCGAGCAGGATCTCAACCATCACATATTCAATTCTACCACTCGCCAGCTTTAGGTCGTGGGTGAGATGAGTCAGCCTTTTATCAATGAAGGTGCAAATCCCTCGCCCCCCGGGCAGGCCCGACACGGCCCTGTAGCCCTGGAGAGAGGCGGCAGAGACTAATGTTTCCTGGAGAGCAATGACTTGAGGCTTGACAGCGAAAGACTTGGGAAAAACCAGCGAAAGCACGTGGGAACTATTGAAAGTAATGAATCAACCTTATTTATAATGCTGCGAAAGTTAGCCAGAAGAATAGACAAGTTGTGTACCCTTCTTCTCACAGGCTCGATTCGTACAATTTGTCATTCTGAGGCACGTGGTTGCGGTGTGTCTGCCTGAATTACACGGGCGAAAACCGCGTCACAGCAGTAGATGTGCCCTTTAAGCATCAGTTTGTTGTATAGTATCATGCAGCGGTCATCCTTCCCTTTATTTTGTTTAGCGAAGTCACGCAGCATTTTCCTTGCAAACTGAATTTTGGGGGAGAAATCTTCCTCAAGCCAGATCTTTGGTTGAACATCTCTGAATTTATGCGCATTGCGAAGAAGTGTGTCTTTCGTCTTGAAATTTAGGAATTTTATAATTAACGGACGCATAAAGTCACGTCGAGGCCGCCCGATTCGATGCGCGCGTTCAATGTCTTCAATGTGCAAGATTATATTTAGGTGAGTTGAACAGAAATAAATCCCTTACTAACTTCTCGCTAGCCTCATAGTCCTCCTTCAACTTCAGCTAAACCTTTGATAAGCAGATCGTTTCTTCGTGAACGATTATTCAGGTCATCTACAACACCTTCTAAGTCGCCACTTGTACGTGACAAAGTCATTTTAACTTCTTCAAGCGAGTCATTAACAGCTTTAACAACAGTGCCGACTTCGGGTACAATAGGCAGATTTTTTTCAACTGCACAGACTCGGGACCTAATATCGGCAACATCTCGCTGGATTTTTTTCAGAATAGTTGCAGTGGTGTCATAATTCTTTTTGTTAGCATCCATGAATTATTTCAGTAGCGCATATAGGATTGGCTTCAATGTCCCCAGCGCGCAGCAACAGCAGCG
Organism: Dermacentor andersoni; assembly: GCF_023375885.2. Classification (NCBI taxonomy): domain Eukaryota; kingdom Metazoa; phylum Arthropoda; class Arachnida; order Ixodida; family Ixodidae; genus Dermacentor; species Dermacentor andersoni. The sequence goes on along the minus strand of NC_092817.1, from coordinate 197,591,818 downwards.
CTAAGCAAATTGACAGGGCGAGCGAGGGCTTGGGGCAGACCACACAGATTAAGCTGACTACTGCATGCGAGCGCTCAGTTAGATCAATCTTGTTCTAGTGGCAGGTACTGAAGGCGCAAATACAAACCCTGTAGGTAACTATGTCAATTCCCATCACTGAAAGAGGTACAGGAATGTTGGACAAAAAACAGTAATATGCCACGGTACTAGTTAAAGAAAACATATGGGGCATTAAGTACCTCTACATACCTAAAGCACAGCAGTGAGACGCAGTGGCGTAGCCAGAAATTTCGTTCGGGGGGGGCTCACTTTGCAGCTCGGCCTCCTCCTTATAGAATTAGCCGAGGGATTAAGATATATATATATATATATATATATATATATATATATATATATATATATATATATATATATATATATATATGTGTGTGTGTGTGCGTGTGCGTGTGTGTGTGTGTGTGTGTCTGTCGTTCAACAACCTTGTTTACATTTTCCTACATATGCAACGACCAGGGGAAAATCTCAATGACGCTTTCCTTTGTTAGAATGTATTGCGCAGGAGCAGCTGTCACCGGTTGTGTATTGCGAGTAATTGCTCCGAAATTATAGTCGCAACAGAGAGCACATATAAAAAGCAGGAGTTCTGCAACATATACGAGGGCGAGTCAAATGAAAGTGAGCCTATGCGAATATATGACAAACGGGGTACTTTATTTAAAAGTAGTCACCATGAGTATTTAGACACTTGTCCTACTAACGAGTCGTGTAATTCCCGTCTCATAAAACTCCTTGGGTTGCTACCTCAAAAATCCGTAAATGACTGCACGTCATCTTCCTACACGAATCTGGTTCCCTTGAGCAGTTTCTTCAAATTTTACCAAATGTGGAAGACGCAAGGCAACAGGTCTGGGCTGCATGAGGGATGTTGCAGCGTTTCCCACTTGAACTTTGCCAGTTTTGTATTAACCACATCAGCGACGTGGGAACGGGTAATATCGTGAAGCAAGATGTTCCCAATGCTCAATTTTCCACGTCGTTTGTTCTTAATTGCGACACGCAGCCGATCCGACCATTCACAATATCTGAAACGATTTAGAGTCTCTCTAGCTTTAGAAAATTCGATCAATAGTGGCCCCTAACGATCTAAAAAGAAGTCATCCCTTTTCCGGCATAAATGACGGCCTTTGTTTTCCTTGGGAGTGGTGAATTCAAATGTTTCAACTGTAAATTTTGCCGTAGTGTTTCAGGCTAGTAGTAGCGGCACCATGAGTCATCCCCGGTCACAATTGCAGACAAAAAGTCGTCACCCTCATCTGGGATTCTTTGACGTGTACTTAAATCTAAGTACACGGGTGTTTTCGCATTTCGCCTCCATCGAAATGCAGCCGCCGTGACCGGGATTCTATCCCGCCACCTCGTGCTCAGCAGCCCATACCATAGCCACTGAGGAACGACGGCCTTTTCAATTGTGTTCGGGGTGATTGCACGGTGGCTTTGGCCCGGCCATGGATCGTCTTTGTAACTTTCATGTGCTTGTTTGAACAGTTTGCTACAACGCTTCACAGTGGCCAATGAAACGCAATGTTCAACGCATACGGCAGCCATACGGCAAATAATTTCTTTTTGGGAAACATCTTCATTTGTCAAAAACCTCACGACACCAAGCTGTTCGACTTTCGGAGTGTCCATTATGTCACACACCCATGTTCAACCCACTGTATGAGAGCATTAAAGAACATTTAACCTCACCTCTGCATGTCAATTGTAAATGAGATGCGTATGTGCTACGCACATGCCTCGAAAATAATGAAGCCAACCATTATTGCGCGGGGCGGGTTTTCTCACTTTCATTTGACTCGCCTTCGTACATTAGAAATGCGAAGATACAATGGAATATACAAATGTGAAGATACAGCTTGATACAGGGCAAAAAATTGTCACTGGAAACAATGTTCACTGCGCATATGCACAAAACCTCGCAACAAGATATTTAAATATACGCATAAGTCACCAATAAATCTACGTGTCTAAGAAAAAGTCACTATATATTATGCGTCAAACAAGGCAAATAAACAGGTTGCGAAACCACAGATTCACAGATCACAGCACCCCGCCCCCCTCCCTCCACTCCCAAAATGTATCGCGTGCGACGGAAGGCGGCGCGCTTCCTCCCCGCTTTTCTCCCTTGCGCACACAAGACTCAGCCACTACCGTCGGCTCACCCCTTCCCCCCCCCCCCCCATGCTTTCACTCGCACATAGATCATGCGGCGCGCAGTCACGATGTTATCGCCCTTGGCCTTTACTTATACGGAACATGAGGGCAACGGCAGGAATACGCCTCTAGTCTTCATATAGCTGCTATCGCAATGATATAATAGTATCCGGCAACTGAAGCGTTCCGTGGCCCATTACTTTCCGCGAAAGAAGTAACAAAATCGAACTTTCACCATTCGAAAATTCGCTGCGCCGCAACAATGTCTTCTTTTTTCTTTTGTAGGGCGGGGGGCGGCGAAATAGAATAGCGCAAAGGTCAGCATGTTGGGCAACAATCGAATGCCTGCTTTGGGCACCTAGTGTGGCTACCGAAGGAATATCGAAGAAAACGTGTGACGCTTGGTCCACAGGAAACCATACGCATACTGTTCGGCACCCTACACCGGCGAGACAAAATTTTCCGGAGAGGTTGCGCTCAAGCGAACGCGTTGCAATCCATCGAGTCCCCGCAGTGCTGGCGGCGAGCGACTATGCATTGTTTCTTTTTCTCGTCTGCTAGCCAGAAAGCGTCCAAAACTCTGCCAGGCGAAAATGCAGTCGGCCAGAGAAAAACAAACGCGCATCCAAGTGCGCCACGCGGTTATCGATGCAGCACGAGAAAAACGCATGCGCTCTGGCTGGATCGGCAGCCCGCGGGTTGCGAGAACAAAAAAAAGAAAGAAAAAAAAAAAGAAAGGAAATGACAAAGAGGCTCAATATATCCTCGCGAATAAAAGTCTAGGTAGAAAAATAAATAAGTACTTAGTTACAATGGTGGCTTTAGTGTCTTGACATGGATGCTTTGGCGCAGGTGAAAAAAAAAAATGTGTATATTCTTTTCTGTGACCTGACGGCACAAATGAACCACCACAACGCTTTGTCTCATCGTGCCTCGCTGCGTGCTTTGTCAACTTGTCTGATAGTATGTTGATTCGGTTTGTCTTGTTGTATGGCCCGATGTACGACTTTACAAAAGTCGATGCACCTTTGGCGTCAAATGTTTACAACAGCATTAAACCCAAAAAGTTCCGGAATTGAAAATCTAAAGCACGACTTTGAAAATGGCAATGGACCTTTCGCATCAAAATGTTATGAGAACTTTATACCCACAACGTTTCAACGGCATCTCGCGGAGGCTCGTCTCGGCCTCCGCGAGATGCCGAGACGAGCCCGCTCGCCTTCAAAACGCCCTTGAAATTATGTGCTCGGTGAGGCTCCTTGCGTTACAATATGTGACTCCCGATGCATGGGCGTTGCCGCGAAATCCAGCCCGATTTAGCAATGTTCACGCTAAAATGTCTTTTCGAGCGTGAATTAAGGACATTCTAGACAAAATCGAGCATGATTTCTGGCGCTGGGAGTTGTTTTGGTCGGCGGCGCATGACAGCACGAAAAAATTTCGGGGGGGGGGGGGGGGGGGGCTGAAGCCCCATAAGCCCCCCCCCCCCCCCTGGCTACGCCCCTGGTGAGACGTTAGAACAGTGTCGTGCGTGACCGCATATCCCGGAGGGCCAGGGCGAAGCAGTGCCTTTTATGCTGTGCGGTGGCGCTGGATCGAGGAGTCACAGCGCAGGTGCAGTTGCTTTCCCTTCCAGGACAGCGACGTTAGTCGGTTGACACGTGGGCCAGGCCGTACTTTCACAGTCGCGATAGGTCGACGCACGAGCAGCAGGCGGAAGCCATGGCAGGAATCTAAAACACAGCAGTGAGACGTTAGAACAGTGTCGTGCGTGACCGCATATCCCTAGTTCTGCGGAAACTCGCAAGGTTGGATGAATGAATGTGTGGTTTTTATTCGCGCAAGAGCCAGGTATGGCCAAAGAGCCCCATGCAAGTGTTAGTGATTTCGCAGTGGAGTGATGGGTTCTATGAAGTTGATGTGACGTGGCTGTAAAGGTGCCTAAAATATAGTCACTGTAAAGTGCGTAAAATGTACGTGTAATAATATTATCGCGATGACAAATGACGTGTACTATATGCATTAAGATGCATTGAAAAATAATGATACGATATAAAAAAATACATAAGTTCCTAAAATTCACTAGAGCACCATGGCCTCGTTAGAGACCTTGAGAAACAAGGGCCTGCAGGCATGTGCTATATAAAACTATCATAGCGGCATCCTCTGGAAAGAGGATGCGCCACGAATTTATTGGGCTCATAACATGTAGGACAACCTCATTTAAAAAATTGAGGACTACTTTGGTATTGAAAAATGGTTCCTTACCAAGAAACATAGCTGGAAAAGGAAAATGTTTCTTTCTTTCAGATTCGGCTTTGCGACACTCCAAGAGGACGTGGACGACGGTCAGCCTCTCACCACATCGACCACAGGTTGGCGGTTCATTTCCAGTAAGCAGCAAATTGTGTGTACCAAATGTGTGCCCTATCCTGAAGCGGCATAATAGGACATCTGTTCGCCGTGATTTTGTTGGGGAGGGCCAAGAACCTAACTGTGGCTTTATAACGTGCAGTTTATTGTTTATTTCTGCGTTCCACATGCGTTGCCAGTGTTGTCGCAGTTTCTTACGCAAGAAAGGCTTCAGATCTGTGACATGGACAGCAGCTGTAGGAAAGGTGTTTAGTGATGTGGAGTGATGTGGCCATTTGATCAGCCAGTACATTACCCTCGATACCTCTATGGCCAGGTACCCAGCATATTACTACATGTATATGTGATATATAAATACTGCATAAGAGGGAGTAAAGTTCAATGAAAACAGGATTTTTTAAGCTTTTGTAATGAAATTAACGCTTTTACGAGACTTAGCGAGTCTGTGTATACAGTTGCTCTGTCGAGTTTTAATTTCTGTATATGTCTTACTGCAGACAGTACTGCATAGGCTTCTGCAGTGAAGATACTTGTTAAAGGATTCAACACGTCAGATTCAGAAAATGAGGGGCCAACTGCAGCAAACGATACGCCAGAATGTGATTTTGACGCGTCTGTGTAGAATTCGCTGCAGGAGTAATTCGATTGAAGCTCACGGAAATGCATAGCAATTTCAACCTCAGGAGCGTGCTTCGTGACCTCTACAAAGGATATGTCACAGTCTATCACCTGCCTCTCCCAGGGTGGTAATAGCTTAGCTGGAGGCATTAGGCGATGTTCGAGAACTGGGACCGCGCTAAGTTCCGCGCTAAGTTCTCTTGCACGCAGTGAGAAAGGAAATCTCATAGAGGGTCTATTCCGAAAAAGTGTTTCACACGTCAAGTCGTTAACGGTTGTAAAACACTGATGTTCCTTATTAGAGCGAACCTTGAGAAAATACGTTAAGCTGATGTTGGTTCTCTGAAGATGTACGATTATGTGTGGTGTTTTATGGCGCAAGGGCCAGGTTTGGCCAAAGAGCGCCATGACAAGTGGTGGTGTTGACGATGTATTGTGGATGACGTGCACAATGAACTCATCATGGTAGATGTGATATGGCTGTAAAAGGGCCTAAAAACTTCCGCTGTAAGTGTCGCAGAATATATAGGTGCTAAAGTAATGACGGTGACTAGGATGTGATGTGGGCTATGGCAATGGGCTTTCGTTAAAACATGATGCAATAAAACATAACACTGAGGCCAGCGTTTCAAGAGAGCCCTTGAATGCAGGGTTGTTAGTCGTGTGCTACAGGTTGCCTGGCCAAATGATTTTCAAGGTGTCCGTTTTGGCTAAAAACTCTAAGACTGTTTCCAGATTAAAAAGCGGTTCATCGCTAATAAAAAATGCAGGGTGTAGGGGTATATTCTCGCGATATGCAACAGGGAAATACTTTTTCCTCTCTGTTTCTATTGCAGGGCACTGAATAAGAACATGGAGGACTGTGACACTATTGCCGCACTCAACACAAGTTGGAGGATCGCCCCCAGTCAAGAGGTGAGAATGGGTACCGTACGTGTGGCGTATCCTTAATCGGCAAAGAATTACTTCCTTGTACCTTGCTATTTTTCCATTTATCCAGTTCCCGAGTTTTGGTTTTATTATGTGAAGCTTATTCATTGCTTGTGTATCCCACTCGCCTTGCCAATGGTTCCTCAATTTACTGCGTAGAAAAGGCTTTAGGTCTGTGGCAGGGATTAGGATATTTGAATCTGCATCGCTAAAAATTACTGACCTAGCGCTTTGGTCAGCAGCCTCGTTGCCTTTTATACCTTTGTGACCAGGCACCCAGCATATGACAATAACTTGATTTCACATATATAGGGAGCACAACAGAGTGAACAGCTCACTAAAAACTGAGTTCTTATATTTCCTTGGACTAAGTAGGGCTCGGACTACACTTAGTGAATCTGTAAATACAATAGCCCTAGCAAGTTTTGTGACCCTTATGTTTTGAACTGCCGACAGTATAGCGTAGGCCTCAGCTGTAAATATACTTGTGTGTGGATTTAGTGCTCCGGATACTGAAAATGAAGGTCCCAGAGCTGCGTAGGAAACTCCTTTAGAGGACTTGGAAGCGTCTGTATACTATTCTGTACAAGAGTACTTCTCCTGAAGTTCAAGAAAATGGAATTGTATGTGTGTTTCTGGTGCCCTCTTAGATATTTCTACAAAAGAGACGTCGCATTCAATTGCCTGCCATTCCCATGGTGGGAGCAGGCGAGTGGGTGCCATTAGGACATTCTCTGGGACTAAGACACCTGTTTCTTCTGCCAGTGTTATCAAACAAAGGTTCAACGGAGCTCTAATAGTTGGGCGGTTACGACCAACCTGGCTGGCTGTGAAGGAGACCATCCTGCTTACTCGCGATCCTGCCCTTCGGGGAAAAAAGAAGAATATTAGAACTCAAGGTGAAACTAAATCTGACTTTCCCAGAGGCACGCAAGCGTTTCCATTCCAACAATCAGACCAGTCCTTCTTACACCGATAAGCCTTCTTACACCTGGCTGTAGACACTTCACGAATAGATGACTGACATGGATGTTGCACGTCTGATTTAACCTTGAGAGCATAGGAAAAAGTTAAATATGTCATTTGGAGATGTAATGACCATTCATTACACTCCACATACAGGCTTTCTACGGGACTTGTCCTAAAAGCGCCTGTAGCCAGGCGTATACCCAAGTGGTGAATGGGATCTAGCATCTTTAAAGCACTAGGCGCAGCAGAGCTGTATACTATTGCTTCATTGTAGAGGCGGGACCGTATAAGGCTTTTGTAGAGGCTCAAAAGGCATCTGCTGTCACTTCCCTAAGATGTGCCGGACAAGAGCTTTAGTAAATTCATTGTCTTCAGACATCTCGCTCTCAGATACCTAAGGTGAGAGACAAATGTTAGTTTCGAGTCTAAGATTATTCCTAAAAATTTATGTTCGTTCCTAACAGATAGCGGCTGTCCATTAAGATGTACAACAGGGTCAGGTAATATACCTCTTTTTAGAGAATAGAACGCACGTGCTTTTTTGCGGGTATAACTTAAATCCATTCTCATCAGCCCACTTAGATATTTTGTTTAGGCCAAGCTGTACATGTCGCTCACAGATAGAAATATTGCATGATTTAAATCCTATCTGTACGTCATCCACATACACTAAATAAAACATTGTTCGTGGTATGACCCTATGGAGGGAATTCATTTTTACGATGAATAGCGTGCAGCTCAGCACACCACCTTGTGGCACACCTGTTTCCTGCGTAAACTGACGAGACAGCACTTGGCCAACCCTCACACGGAACGTACGGTTAGAGAGGTAGCTTTGGATCAGGTTCAACAGATTGCCTCTGACACCCATACCAGCCAGATCACGGAGAATTCCAAAAGGCCAGGCTGTGTCGTATGCCTTTTCCATGTCTAAAAATACCGCTAATGAAAACTGCTTGTGCACGAAGGCATCTCGGATATTCGCCTCCATGCGGACAAGGTGATCTGTCGTACATCTACCCTCCCTAAAACCACACTGCAAGGGGTCTAGTATTTTGTTGCTCTCAAGATAATGAATTAGACGTCTGTTGACCATTTTCTCAAAGAGTTTGCATAGGCAGCTTGTGAGGGCTATAGGCCTGTAGCTGCAGACGGAAGTTGGATCCTAGCCCTCTTTGAGAACAGGAATTACGACTGCTTGCTTCCAGGCAGATGGAATGTCACTGGCAGAGAATATGGAATTAAAGAGTAATAGCAGTGTTTTGTGTGTTTCGGCGTGTAGGTGTTCAATCATCTCATAAACTATTCGATCGCCTCCAGGAGCTGATTTATTGCAGCAGTTCAGTGCAGCCTGAAATTCCACCATATTAAATGGCCGGTTGTAAGGTTTATTTTTATTTCCTTTCCGGTTCAGAGGCTGTCGTTCCGCTTGTCGCTGATATCTTAGAAATGTATCTGAGTAATGCGATGAGTTCGAGATGTACTGGAAATGTGCCCCTAGCGAATCAGCTTGGTCCTCAATAGTGTCTCCTTGTGTGTTTTCTAAAGGTAGAGGGCGAGTTTCGCGGCCTTTTATTTTGTTGACCCTATTCCAGGCTTTCCGTTCGTCTGTATATGAGTTGATGCTAGTGATGTATTTTTGCCAACTTTCCCGCTTGGCCCGGCGGCGTGTTCTTCTGCCTAGTGACTTTATTTTCTTGAAATTGACCAGATTCTCGGCAGTTGGAGATTCGCGAAGGAGACTCCACGCCTTATTTTGATTTTTACGAGCTTCTTTGCACTCCGCATTCCACCAGGGAACACGTCGTTTGAAGGGCGATCTATTTGATTCAGGGATACATAGTGACGCCGCATCAACAATAAATGCTGTCAGATATGCCACGGCGTCATCAATAGAAAGTGCAGAGATGTCTTCCCAAGTCATGCGGGTGAGTTCTTTATAGCGTTTCCAGTCGGCTGACTCGACTTTCCAGTGGGGCACGCATGGAGAGCATTCATCACGTTTTGTTGATTTTATGACAATGGGAAAATGGTCACTGCCATATGGATTTTTGAGCACGTTCCACTCAAGATACGGTGCGAGTGTACCAGATGCAATGCTCAAATCGATCGATGAAAATGTTTTGTTTGCCACGCTATAGAATGTAGGCTCTTTATTATTTAGTAGGCAGGCACCTGTAGTGAAGAGGAAGCTTTCTACTAAGCGTCCCCTGGCATCACAACGACAGTCTCCCCAAAGAGTGTTGTGTGCATTGAAATCTCCGACGACAATATAAGGTTCGGGCAGTTCATTAAAAAAGCTTTGGAATTCTGTTTTTGAAAGATGGCAGTTCGGGGGCATGTATAATGAGGAAATTGTTACTAGTTTATTAAACAGTATCGCACGGACGGCAACTGCCTCTAGGGGTGTTTTGAGCTGTAATTGCCGGCAAGCAACACCCTTATCTACAATTATTGCCACACCGCCAGACGAGGCAAGGGCGTCGTTGCGGTCTCTTCGGTATATGGCATACTGCCGGAGAAAGTTTGTGTGTGAAGGATTAAGATGTGTTTCTTGAACACACAGCACCATTGGACTGTACTTATGTAAGAGTTCCTTAATGTCGTCTAGGTTGTGGAGTAAACCCCTGACATTCCGTTGTATTATCTGTGTATCCATAATGTATGTGTTTTGTGCTGTGTGTCCAAGAATAATAGATTAGATTATCTCACGATACCTTTCCAGGCCCCGTGAAACGAGATCTCTCTATCTTCCGGACGCGCTTGAGGGAACTGCGTCGTTCTTTGGGCGTCTGAGACGCCAGGTTTGTGCTCGTATCCATCACCTCTTCTGAGGCGGTGGATACTGCCCGCGGAGCGGGCACTTTCGCGGGAGTGGTGGGCTAATCTGCACCGGCAGTGGCCCTGGGTTCAACAGGCCCGGAAGTCTGCTGGCCCTCATTTGCGGGAGACGGAGCAGCGTTGGCTGTTCCAGTCAGGGGGGCGGATGGCGTGACCGCCGTCACTCTCCGAGTGACTTGGGCGGCCGCCGAAAGATGTGGCGCTGCCCCCCGGCGCGCCACATCGGTGTAAGAAGGACTGGTCTGATTGTTGGAATGGAAACGCTTGCGTGCCTCTGGGAAAGTCAGATTTAGTTTCACCTTGAGTTCTAATATTTGTTTTTCTTTTTTCCACGAAGGGCAGGATCGCGAGTAAGCAGGATGGTCTCCTTCACAGTTGGCACAGTGGGTTGCTGAACTGCAAACGTCAGAAGAGTGTTCGATGGAGCTACACTTGGCACAAGTAGCACGCCCTCTGCAGGTTTGGGACCCGTGCCCAAAACGTTGACACTTAAAACATCGACGTGGGTTTGGAATGTATGGCCTGACACGTAGCTTGCAGTAACCGGTCTCGATTGATTCAGGAAGAATGCTGGTTCCAAAAGTTATGATAATGTGCCTAGTTGGTATTTCTTTGTCATCTCGTCTTATTTTAATCCTTTGCACCTTAACAACGTTCTGTTCTTGCCATCCTTCTAGTAATTCACTTTCACTAAGTTCCAGAAGGTCATCTTCCGAGATGACCCCACGCACTGTATTCATCGTCCTGTGTGGGCCTACTGAGACGGGAATGTCCCCGAACGCTACAAGTTTTGAGAGTCTGTCGTACTGTGGCTTGTCGCGAACTTCGAGAAGAAGATCACCGCTTCCCATCTTTGTTACTTTATACCCTGGCCCTATTGCCTCAGTGAGGGATTTCGCTACAAGATGATATCATTCGGACTGTCTTAGTTTCGTGTTGACTGTGAACGACGTGGTATTTCGGAAAGGACTCTTTTGGTTGCATAAAAAAGTTGAAAAATTCATCGGTGCGCCCCCTCTTCAGGTTGCGATCAGGTAATTGGGGAAAAGCTTCAGCCATAAAAAATTGGAAAATTCGGCGGCGGTGGTGGCCACCCACCACCGAGCCCAACAAGGGGACGCTACAAGGTCGGGAAAATACCTGCAGACGCCAGCCATGCATCGTTGCTATAACCTAATATACGATACCCAAGGTTGGATAACTACACCAGGTTAACCCTCGCCACCTGGAAGTCTGGAAGTAAGAACAAGCGAAGAGAAGACAGGAAAGATTGAAAGTGAGAGAGAAAGACGAAGATTGAAGAGAAGGACAGGAAAAGGTGACTGCCGATTTCCTCCAGGCGGGTCAGCCTGGAGGTGCCGTCTGTGTGAAGCCGAGGCCGAAGAGGTGTGTTGCCTCCGCCGGGGGGCCTTAAAGGTCCAAACACGCAGCATCGGCTCAACCCCCAGGATCCCCTTTTCCCCAGACACGGCTACACGCGGGAGCGTCCAACCCTCGTGTGCTCGGTTACGTGGTGTCGCAACACACCAAACGCCTGCTTGCGCAGACGCCCCTGCGGGGTCTCTGAAGATGTAGTGGCCACTCATCCGACTCTACATATAGACTTTCAACAGGGCTTGTCCTAAATGCGGGAGTGGCCAAACGGATACCCAGATGGTGAACAGGGTCTAACATCTTGAGCGCACTCGTTGCGGCAGAGTGGTATACTACGGCACCATAATCTAACCGTGATCGAACTAGGCTCCTGAAAATATTCAATAAACACTGTCTGTCGCTACCCCACGTTGTGTGGGATAGGATGTTAAGTAAGTTCATTGTTCTAAGACATATTTCTTTAAGATGTTTTATGTGAGGAATGAAAGTAAGCCTGGAGTCAAGTATAACATCAAGAAATTTGTGATCTTTGTTTACAGGAATTTGTTGTCCGCCCAGTTCTAGGCAAGGATCTGGGACCAGGCCTCTCTTTCTTGTGAAGAGAACACAAGAACTTTTGTATGGGTTCACTTTAAATCCATCTTGGTCTGCCCATTTGGACACCTTGTTTAAGCCCTGCTGTACCTGTCTTTCGCATACTGCGAGGTTGCAGGATTTGTAACCTATCTGTATATCGTCTACGTAGGCGGAATACAGAATGGCCGGTTGCAGTGTAGAACGAAGTGTGTTCATCTTAACGATAAAGAGAGTGCAACTGAGTACTCCTCCCTGGGGTACACCTGTTTCTTGTATAAAAGGTCGCGACAATACATTGCCGATTTTCACGCGGAAGATACGATTCGACAAATAGCTTTCAATTAGGTTCAGCATATTTCCACGGATGCGCATTTCCGACAGGTCTCGCAAGATGCCGTATTGCCACGCCCTGTCATACGCTTTTTTCATGTCGAGGAATATCGATAGGAAAAACTGTATGTATAAATGCATCGCGGATATTTCCTTCGATGCGCACAAGATGATCGGTTGTCGACCGCCCTTCTCTGAAGCCACGCTGATAAGGATCGAGCATATTGTTGCGCTCAAGGAAATGCATAATTCTGCCATTTATCATTTTTTTCAAAAAGCTTACACAGATAATTTGTTAGAGCTATCGGACGATAACTAGCTGCCAAGGAAGGGTCTTTTGCCTGCTTCAGAACAGGAACCACAATCGCTTCTTTCCATGTGGATGGGAGGTATCCCCAAGCCCAAATAGTGTTGAATAGTTTAAGTAGTGTAACTTGTGTGTCAGTATGTAAGTTTCTGATCATGTCATACATGACTCTGTCAGGTCCCGGTGCAGTGATTTTGCATGTGTTCAAGGCAGCTCTCAACTCGGCCATACTAAAAAACCGGTTATACGGTTCATTCTGCCTGGATTATCGTACCATTGGCTTACGTTCTTCTATTTCTTTATGTTTAAGAAAGGATTGAGAATAGTGCATTGAGCTCGAAACACGCTCAAAGTGCTTCCCAAGTGAGTCTGCCTGATCTTGTAGTGTATCGCCCTCTGTATTTACCAAAGGGAGCGAATTTGTTTGTCGCCCTCTTATCCTATTAACCTTATTCCAGACTTTGGCCTCATCCGCATATGAGTTGATGCCCGATAAAAACTTCTGCCAACTCTCTCGTCTGGCCTGTCTGCGCGTTCTCCTGCCTTGGGACTTTACTTTCTTATAGTTAATAAGATTCTCCGCAGTGGGAGAAGCGCGTAGCAACCCCCACGCTTTGTTCTGTTTTTTACGAGCGATCCTACATTCGTCGTTCCACCACCCGACTAGCCGTTTGCATGCCAAGCCATCTATTTCTGATATACATTTAAATGCGGCATCTATTATGAAGGCTGTAAAATACTCCACAGCAGCATCAATTCCTAGCAAGGACATGTCATCCCATGAAATACTAGTTAGAGTTCGGAATTTCTCCCAGTCGGCTGTATCAATCTTCCACTTAGGAGCCTGTGGTAGATATTCGCTTTCTTTAGGTGATCTTAGCAGTGTGGGGAAGTGGTCACTTCCGTAAGGATTGTTGTTAACTTCCCATTCAAGTTCAGACAGTAGTGACGGGGAAAGTAGGCTAAGATCAATTGAAGAAAAAGTTCTGTTTGCAAGACAGTAATAAGTGGGTTCCTTCTTATTCAGGAGACACGCACCGGACGAAAAAGGGAATCGTTCAACGAGACGACCTCGCGCATCCATACGAGTCTCCCCACAGGCTGCTGTGTGCGTTGAAATCGCCAAGAACAACATAAGGTTCTGGCAATTAATCTATCAAGGACTGAAATTCATGTTTGTTTAGTTGGTAATGTGGGGGTATGTAAAGCGAGCTAATGGTAATGAGTTTGTTTGGGAAAACAGCTCGAAGCGCCACTGCTTCAAGAGGCGTTTGTAGCTGTAACAGTTGACACGCAATGCTTTTATGGATAATAATGGCAGTACCGCCCGATGACGCGACAGCATCATCGCGATCTTTCCGAAAAGTTATATACTGTCGGAGGAAGTTTTTGTGTTGTGGTTTTAGGTGTGTTTCCTGTAGACACAGCACTTTTGGATTGTGTTTGTGGATAAGCTCTTGCACATCATCAAGGTTCCTAAGAATACCTCTGACATTCCATTGAATGATTTGTGTATCCATATTAAAAGTAAACTTGTGCTGTGTGTAGGGAAACGGAAGCGATGCCTTAGATTACAGAGCTCTTTCGAGGCCCTGTAACGGGGATTTTGCCCTTTTTGGAGCGTTCGAGGGAGCCTCGCCGCCCCTTAGGCGCTTGGTGCGCCGTGAGGATAGGTGTAGTGTCCATTGCCTCTTGTGAGGCGCCGGACGCGTTCTAGCGAGCGAGAAGTTTCCCGAGAGGGTCCCGCCTCGGAAGGCAAGGCCCCTGCGCCCACCAGCCCGGAGGTCGATGGCGCTCCCTGAGGGATTTGGCTGCGCCGGCTGTTGCCAGCGCTGGAAGGGGCCGGGGGGGGGGGGGGGGCGGAAGTTGTGGCAGCCTCGGCTGCGCCCACCTTCGGGGTCGATGGCCCCGTCTGCTGGGTTGGCGTAGCTGCGCTAGCTGCAGCCGCCGGGGGGGGCGAGAGGCGTCACTACGGCCTCACTGGGAGTGGGTCGGACAGTTTGTGGCGCTGCCCCCTGACGCGCCACATCGGCAAAGCTACTCTTGGGCAGGTAGGAAACCCGCCTGCGCCCTTCTTTATACGAAATATTCTCTGTAACTTTTATCGTCACGATTTCTTTTTCTTTTTTCCATGATGGGCACGAGCGTCAGTATGCGGCGTGCTCGCCATCACAGTTGACACAGTGTGGAGCGCTTTCGCAATTTCCAGATGCCTGATCTCCGCCACTACATTTAGCACATGTCTGTGGGCCTCGGCAGTTCTGGGAAGTGTGGCCGAAACGCTGGCATTTAAAGCATCGAAGAGGATTTCGGACATAGGGTCTGACACGTAGCTTTACATAGCCTGCCTTGATTGTCTCAGGGAGGATGCTTGAGCCAAAAGTGAGTATAAGATGCTTTGTCTTGATTTCCTTACCGTCGCGCCTTAGCATAATTCGCTTGACATTGATAACATTCTGTTCGGTCCAGCCTTCCATCAGTTCGGTTTCTGTCAGCTCCATTAGATCATCTTCAGAGACAACACCACGGCTGGTGTTCATAGTTCGGTGCGGGGATATAGTGACTGGAATTTCTCCAAGTTTAACTAGGTTAGGAAGGCTTTCATGTTTTTTGGCATCGCGGAGTTCCAGAAGATCTCCACTAGCCATCTTTGATGCCTTGTAAACTGCGCCAAGTGCTTCGGTAAGACACTTTGACACTAGGAAAGCTGAAATCATTGTCATCGTCTTCTCAGGTTTGTCGGAATGGATGATGTGGAAGCGGGGAAAGCTTCGTAATTTGTTGCCAAAAAATTTGAAAACATCTTCGGTGCGCCCTCTTTTCTGAGGGCGATCAAGGAGTGGGGGGAAAGAGCTAGCCATGCGTAAAAGATGTTTCGGCAGCGGTGCCAGCCACCCACCATGGAGCCCAACAAGGGGACGTGACAGGATTTATTTTTAAACAAGGCCTGTCAGCGCCAGCTGTACACAGCCACTATAACCAAATATGACATAACCTAGGTTGGCTACTCACACAAGGTTAACCCTTGCTGCCTGGAAGATCGGAAGAAATAGGAAATGAGTAGGAGACAGGAAAGTTGGAAAGTGAAGGAATGACGAAGGTTCGAGGGAGAGAGAGACAGGAAGAGGCAACTACCGATTTCCCCCAGGTGGGTCAGCCCGGGGGTGCCGTCTACGTGAAGCAGAGGCCAAAGAGGTGTGTTGCTTCCGCCGGGGGGCCTTAAAGGTCCGAACACCCGGTATCGGCTCAACCCCCAGGATCCCCCTTTCCCCGGACACGGCTAAGCCGCGCACTGTTAGACGCGGGAGGGTCCAACCCCCATGTGCTCGGGTACGTGGTGTCGCAACACACCAAACGCCTGCTTACGCAGACGCCCCTTGCGGGGACCTTGTTTCTTCAGCTATGTCTCTAACACGCAGTGAGAAAGGCTTTGCCACTGTGGGCCGGTTGCGAAAAAGTTGACAACTGGACAAATCGTTTATGGTATAATACGCGGGGTGCTGACTGTTTTCGTTCACTCTAAGAAAATACATGAAAGACGAATATGTTCTCTCCAGTTGAAGTGACCATTCACCCGATTCAACGTACAGGCTTTCCACTGGGCTTGTTCTGAAGGCGTCTGTTGATAGGCGAATTCCTAAGTGGTAGACAGGGTCTAGCATCTTTAGAGAAGTTGGAGTAGCCGACTGGTAAACTATGGCTCCATAGTCTGGTCGGGTGCGTATGAGGCTTTTATACAAGTTCATGAGACATTTTCTATCACTGCCCCAGGTTGTGCGTGAGAGCACCTTTAATATATTCATTGTTTGCATGCATTTGTTTTTAAGATATTTTATTTGCTGTACAAAGGTTAATTTCGCGTCTAAAATTATGCCTAAAAATTTATATTCCCTGTTTACAGGCAGACGGTCACCATGCAACACAATTTCAGGATCAGATGATGATGATATGTGGTGTTTAATGGCGCAAGGGCCAGGTGTGGCCAAAGAGCGCCATGACAAGTGGTGATGTTGACGATGTATTATCGAGATGTGACTTGGCTGTAAAGTGGCCTAGAAATAGTTGCTGTAAAGTGCATAAAATCTACGTGATATAAAATTATGGCGATGATTAATGACGAATACTAAATTTCAGGATCAGGGTGCAGGCCTCTTTTTCTAGAGAAAATGACACAGGTGCTTTTTTGTGGGTTCAGTCTGAACGCATTCTCATCAGCCCATTTGGAAACCTTGTTAAGACCAAGCTGGACCTGTCGCTCACAGATTGCAAGAGAACTTGATTGAAATCCTATCTGCACATCATCAACATATGTTGAATAGAAATGTTATGTGGTATGTGCAGACGAAGAGAATTCATTTTTACTATAAAAAGCGTGCAGCTGAGCACCCCGCCCTGCGGCACTCCAGTTTCCTGTAGAAATTTCCGTGACAGAACATTGCCCACTCGAACACGGAATGTGCGATTTGACAGATAACTTTCGATAACATTGAACATATTTCCGTGTATACCTAACTGTGAGAGGTCTCTCAATATCCCAAACCGCCGCGTAGTATCATAGGCTTTCTCCATATCTGAGAATACTGATAAGAAAAACTGCTTATGAACAAAAGCTTCACGGATACGTGCCTCGATACGTATGAGATGGTCACTGGTGGACCGACCCTCCCGAAACCCGCACTGGTATGGGTCGAGCAATTTGTTTGATTCGAGGAAGTGTAGTAGGCGACAGTTAATCATTTTTTCGAATACCTTGCAGAGGCAACTTGTTAATGCGGTATGTGTATGGTCTGTAACTTAATACAGAGGAAGGATCCTTTCCGTGCTTCAATATTGCAATTATAATAGCCTCCTTCCAAACAGAGGGGATCTCGCCGGAAGAGCATAAAGGGAAAGTTATAAAATTATAAAGGGAAAGGAGGGTTTTCTGTGTTTCTGATGGTAGTTGTTTTAACGTCTCAAATCTTACGCGGTCTGAACCTGGGGCGGATGTATTACAAAAGTTCAGTGCTGCCTGCAGTTCTGCTATGCAGAATGGTTCGTTGTACGCCGCACGTTTTGCACATTTCCTTTCTAACTTTTGCTTCTCTATTCGTGTTTTGTACTTTAGGAATGTTTCGGAAATAGTGTGAGGAGCTGCATATGTGTCCAAAGTGTGTGCCAAGAAAGTTGGCTTGATCTTCCAGGCTTTCTCCGTGGCTATTTACTAAAGGCAGGGAATACGTTTGTTGCCCATTCACTTTTTCCACTCTATTCCATACTTTTCTCTCATCTGTGTACGAGTTGATGCTTGATATAAACTTCACCCAACTCTCTCGTCTTGCTTGTCGGCGCGTTCTCCTTGCCTGGGATTTGACATGCTTAATGTTTTCCAGTTTTTCAACTGTTGGAGAATCGCGAAGCATTGCCCACGCTTAGTTCTGGTTCCTCCGTACTTGCTTACATGCATCGTTCCACCAGGGAACACGCCGTTTGGAACCCATGCCGCTCGCTTGGGTAATACATTTACATGCGGCATCAAGTATAAAAGCTGTAAAATATGCAACATCGTCATCTGTGGTTATACCAGACATCTCCGTCCAAGTCATGTCTGTAAAAGTTTGGTACTGTTCCCAATCGGCTGAGTCAACCTTCCACTGAGGGACCTGGGGGAGAAGTTGATCTTGTTTCGGCGTAGTTAGGATTATTGGGAAGCGGTCACTCCCATACGGGTTGTTAAGCACATTCCATTTAAAATAGGGTAAAAGCGTAGGCGATAAAATGCTAAGATCTATGGCAGAGTATGACTGGTTGGCCAGGTTAAAATATGTGGGCTCCTTCGTGTTCAAGAGACTAGTTCCAGTGGAAAAAAGCATCTGTTCAATGACGCGACCTCGCATATCACAGCGTGAATCGCCCCACAAGCTACTGTGTGAATTAAAATCACCGAGAATCAGATAGGGCTCAGGGAGCTCATCTATTAATGATTCTAAGTCGCGTCTGTGAAGGTGACAATGTGGTGGTATATACAAAGAGCAGATAGTAATGAGTTTATTTAAAGTACGGCTCGAACGGCCACAGCCTCAAGGGCCGTTCGGAGCTTCAAATGCTGACACGCTACACTTCTGTCAGCAATGATGGCTACACCGCCAGATGATGCGACAGCATTCTCGCGGTCTTTCCTGAAAGTAATGTATTGCCGGAGGAAGTTAGTGTGCTTGGAAGTTAGGTGGGTTTCTTGAACACACAACACTTTAGGTTTAAACTTACAGAGCATTTCTTGGACGTCATCTAGGTTTCTTAATAATCCTCTAACATTCCACGGTATGACGTCATCCATGTTTAAAGTGAAATTGTGCTTTGTGTCTCACAAGTCACATTACTTTACAGGGCCTTTGTTAGGCCCTGTAATTGGTGTTTTGTCTTTTTTGGAGCGGTCGAGAGAACCTCGCCGCTCCTTCGACGCTACATGCGCCGTTTGGCTTGGACTAGTGTCCATAGCCTCTTGCGAGGCACTGGACACTCGCTCCAGAGAGCGATGTGTGCGTCAGGTAGACTTCACCTGAAGCGATGAAGTCTTCGTCCCCACCGGGCCTGAGGTCGACAAGACACCTGTGGTCTCTGCGGTGCCCTGGCTGCTGCCGGAGCTTATAGAGGCCACTGGCGAGGACAGTTTGAGAGATGGCAGGGCAGCGCTGGCTGCTCCCACCGTATGGGCGGGTGGCGATAGCCTCGGCACGCTAGGCATTGTCCGGGCTACCGCCAGAAGCCGTTGTGGTGCCGCGCCCGTTGCGTCACTTTAGCGAAAGATATTTTCATTGTGGATAGCGAGTAGATCTGTTGTCGCGCTTCACGGAACGTTATAGTCTCCCTAAATTTTACAGTAATTATTTCCTTTTCTTTCTTCCAGGCTGCACAAGCTCTGGAGTATGCAGGGTGGCTGCCGTCGCAGTTCGCTCCAGCGTTACTAGACTAGCTTCAGTTGTAAAACTGTCCGCCCGCGCGCTTACAGCCGCTGTCACCACTTCTGTGACAGCCGCCAGATGGCAGCGCCGTTCCATTGAGCTCCACTGCAGACGCCTCGCTGCAGCCTTGAGCTCTTGCGGACGGGCAGTCTGCGCGTGTTTCACGCTCGCTGCCATTCTCCCTTGTCCGAATTAGTGATACCATGAGAAAGCGGTATCCACCTGCAGCAATAAGATATATCGGGCCAGTTCGTTCATACTGAAAGAAGGGTAAACTGCACGAGAGGAAGAAACGCATACAGCTAAGCACGGAAGCTGCGTTTCTAAATGTCCTGTGTTTCTTCCTGTCGTCTTAACGTTTCGCGCAGTTTAGCGCAGGAGCCTGAAGATCTGGCCAAAGTGCGTAATTCTAGGATGATCTTCATCCCCACCGAAACTTCTCACCCCGCCAAAGAAGCACTACAAAAAAGAAAGATGAGGTGAGTGTTTGAACACACACGCCACAAAAAAAAATTTTTTTAATTCTCGGCTGTTCCACTCCGTGAAGATGGTTAACCGGAGAAGCTGAGACGTGCGACCCCTGTGTTTATCACTGGGTTAATCCCGAGGGTTCAACAAAGTATTTCTCAATTATGAGGTTACACACACAATCGGCTGCGACGGAGAGGACGACGTCACTGACGGTATGCCCGCAGTCCACCGTTGTCGCTTGCGTTCGATGTCTCAAGTTTGCTCGGCGGCGTGGTTAGCAGCCTTCGCCCGCCGTTTGCCGCTTGTGATTCTTTGATATATAATTTCTTCCAAATTAAATCTGTCCGTTACGTAAGACAATGAGTGGCTCATGGTCCTCCCACAGGACATCCGCGCGAAGATCACGGTCCGACCTGTACCCATTACCCTCCACCCCGAAAACAACAGGGGCAGACGACAAGCGAGAGGACAATTCCTCCTCAACCAAGCCTTGGCGAACCGCGAACGCTCAGCTGTTGTGGACGCGGCGGCATACGCGGTAAACAAAGCTTTCTCAGTGGCGGTTGTGGACGGCCGCGGATCCACAAGACATGCAGCCACGGTAATTGCAAGGAAGCCTGAACAGGCCGAACAGGTTGCGATCGCTGTTGCGCTCACCGACGACAATCTTTCTGACATCTACAGCGACTCCATAGCCGCATCAGAGCTTTCCAAAAGGGCACAGTCTGCACAAAGGCTCTCAGAATTGCCGCAAAGAAATAGATTAAGAACCACGTCATATACTGGTTCCCGGCACACTTAGGACCAAATATCGGCGACGTCCGCAACCTTAACGAGGCGGCACACGAGGCTGCGCGCTCGCTTACAGACTGCGCGGGTTCACCCGACCACTCGGGAAACAAGGGCGCCCCCACTACATACAATAAAATCACTAAACAATACTACCTTCAACGTAGTGAGTATACCACGCCACACCGCACTCTCACTCGAGCTCAAGCGGTTACACTCAGAATGCCACAGACAGACACATACCCCACGCAAAGCAGACTACACCACTACATGCCTGAGCTCTACGACAAATCTTATTGCACCAACTGCAATACATCCCTTAACGTCTACCATTTACTCTGGTCGTGCTCGCAAGCTCACATTAACTCTGAACCGGACAAGCGCAAGTTTGAAGAAGCAATGCGGAGCGATCGAAGAACTCGCTCCCCAATTCTGGGCCGTCCAGCAGGTCCACGACGCCGCCAGGAAACTCAACCTCCCGGTTCCATCGTGGGAGACGCCTACTATACGAGAGCCTAAAGCTCTCGTGGCCTGCAGGTCCTTGAATAAAGTTGATTTCCTTCCTTCATACTCCCTTAAGCAATGGCTCATACCCCCATAAACGCGGCCTCCCCATTGTGACGACACAATTGAACTTCTACGCTGGAATGATGAACGGCAACGCAGACATCTGTGGAAGACGACGACGACGAAAGCGGGAGCAGTGGCACGAGCGCGTGCCGTGGATTTGGCAGAGTTCCCGGTGGGCACGACGAATCGCTCTGTTCCACGCTGACCGAAGCGTCGCATTGCTGGGAGCGCAGAAAAAGTGGCGCGCCGAACTGTCGACATAGTTCCTATAGCCGCCTATGCAGCCAGGTACGCAGCACGTCGGCATCGTCTGCTGATATTCTTAACAAACTCGGCGAAGGCTAGTTTCGCGGATGACATGCTTGCTGAAATTCGCCGTCAACAACGAAGCACAGAATACACCAACGCTGCACCGCATGCTTAGTCCGGCCCGCCCGCGTAGCCGGCTAGTGAGGAAGTGAAGCCGGGCGCGACTGCAGCGCCACGAAGGCGCGGGCGGGTGGCGGTTCCGCGCAACGGCACAGAGTTTGAAAACTGAAGCTAGTCTAGTAGCGTTAGTTCGCACAACGTATCTCATCATTATTGCAGTCGTCAGCAGAGTGACCGGTTGTGTCGCACTTTGCGCACATAAGCTGACCTTGGCAGCTCTGGGACGCATGACCAAATCTCTGACATTTGAAACAACGTCGCGGGTTAAGAATGGAGGGTCGAACATGAAGTTTTACATAGCCGGTTTCAAGAGCCTCGGGTAAAGTAGTTGGACTGAAAGTGAGTATTAAATGCTTCGTTGGGATTTCGTTGTCATTCCGTCTAATTTTGATGCACTGCACATAGATTACGCCTTGGTCCTTCCATCCGTCCAGGCGTTCTTCTTCATTCAATGCCATTAAATCTTCATCTGATCTTATGCCTTTGACTGTGTTCCTAGTTCGATGTGCGCTCACATAAACAGGAACTCTTACCTCTTCAGTAAAACCCCACGTGATTATAGGTACGGAGTCTTGGCTCGACGAAGCTGTTGGTAGTTCCGAAGTATTTCCGCCTGGTTTTCGCGTCTACCGTTCCGATCGCAATGCACATGGCGGTGGTGTCTTTCTACTTGTTGACTCGTGCTTGCAATCATCTCCCGTGTTAATCCGAACTGATTGTCCTGAGTCAGTTTGGTGCAATATCCGATTTGAAACTGGGCAATTACTGACAGTTGGCTCCTTTTACCGTTCCCCCGCTTCCTCATCGCCTGAGACCTTCACAATCCTATCCGAGTTTCTTTCTACAATAAATAATGACTATATTGTTGGCGGTGATTTCAACATGCCTGACGTGAGGTAGGTTCACTATAAGCCTGTCCTTGCTAATTCTTCCGCTCTGTCTATAGCATTTCGCGAGGCAATAGTTACCAATGACATTTATCAGTTTGTTACTGAACCTACTAGATATGGTCCGAATAGCTCTTCTGTCTTAGATCTGCTTTTTTCAAACCAGCCATTGCCTGTGTCTGATAACGCCGTAATTCCCGGTATTAGTGACCATGACTGCATTGTGGCGCATGTGCAGATTGTCCCCTTCTCATGTGCACATGATCACCCAAGGAAGGTATACTTTTTTGAGAAAGGCAATTATGTTTCATTGTCTAATGATCTTGCTATATTCCTGCAGGAATTCAGTCATTTAGCTCAGTCCGCAGATTGCAATACCCTATGGGATACATTTTCCTCCACACTAAAGCACCTGGTTGACACGCATGTTCCATGGAAACATTTGTCTGCAAAAAATCGTAGTGATAAGCCTTGGGTAACTCGGGAAGTCAAGCAATTGATTAAAAAGAGGCATCGCCTTCTGAATGCTTATAGAAAGCAGCGTAACCCTTCTGTATTTGTATTGCTAAAAACCCTTGGAAAAGATATAAAAGTAAAAAACAAGGTTGCTAAGGAAGAATACTTCTTAGCATTGGGCCCAAAGTTACAACATAACCCGAAAGAAATGTGGAAGTGTTTGAAAACAATTAGCAAAGAATCAGTTGGCATCCCGACCTTAAAAAACGGTAGTGTACTTCTTACTAATGATGTCGATAAAGCTTCTTGCTTCAATCTTTATTTCCAATCATCTTTCACAACTCCCTGCCAGAATGAATTGCCGCCTATTCCCGACAATGTGTTTGAACCTATGCCGGAACTGGTCGTGACACATGGTGGTATACTTAAGTTACTTGGCAATATAAATGTTTCTTCTGCAAGTGGTCCTGATGGTATACCTTCTTATGTGTTAAAGGCTTGTTCTGAGACAATCGCCCACTATCTGGTTATTATTTTTGAGAAATCGTTAAGTACTTCTTGTTTACCTAAGGAGTGGAAAGTTGCAAACGTGGTACCAATCCATAAAAGTGGCCCAAAAAATATTGTCTCCAACTACAGGCCAATTTCTCTAACTAGTGTGTGTAGTAAAACACTGGAGCACATTGTATACAGTTCGCTAATAAAACATCTAGAAAACAATAATTTTTTTAGTAAATATCAGCATGGTTTTAGGTCTGGTCGTTCTTGTTCGACCCAGCACCTAGAATTCAGCCACGATCTTTTTCATTCATTCGATCTCGGTATACAGACTGACTGTATATTTCTAGATTTTAGAAAGGCATTTGATTCTGTTCCCCATGTTTTACTGTTGTATAAGCTATCATCCCTCGGTATCTCTCCTTCATTGCTTGATTGGATTAAATGTTATCTACAAGAACGCATGCAACGTGTTGTAGTTAATGGCTCACAATCTGATTATGTTGATGTTACATCGGGAGTTCCCCAGGGATCTGTTTTAGGGCCATTGCTGTTTTTGGCCTACATCAATGACATTGCTCAGGTTGTGTCATGCAAAGTGCGTCTGTATGCGGATGATTGTGTGATTTATCACTGCATTAGGTCTGCCACTGACCACGTGTGTTTGCAACGCAATTTAGACTGTATAACGCGCTGGTGTGTTAGGTGGCAAATGTCTTTAAACCCCAGTAAGTGTCAGTACGTGTCTTTTACACGTAAACAAAATCCACATCTATTTCATTATACATTAGACAATGTCCAGCTATTGCGAGTAACTCAGTATAAGTATCTTGGTGTTTATTTATCATCGAATTTAACTTGGACTAAGCACGCTGAATATGTTACAGCGAAAGCCTGTAAAATGCTTAATTTTGTTAAACGTAACTTCCGGCTAGCTCCTCCCAAAATTAAAGAACTACTTTATTTTTCGAACGTAAGACCGATATTAGAGTATGCCTGCATGGCCTGGGACCCGCAAACCAAAACTCTGTCTAATATGCTCGAACATGTACAAAACCGCGCAGCCCGTTTTGTCTGTAATAACTATGACTTTACTTCTAGTATTACAGCACTTAAGGACGACTTGGGATGGGAATTATTAATCACGCGCAGAAAAAACATGAGGTTGGAAATGCTTTTTAAAATTTATTTCGGCCTGGTTAAAATAGATAGAGAAACTTACCTGTTACCTCCTCATTTCTTATCTCACAGAAGTGACCACTATTTAAAAATAAGAGAACTCATTTGTAGAACAAACGTCTTCAAGCATTCATTTTTTCCACACACAATATCACAGTGGAATCAGCTACCGCAGGAAATTGCTGATTGTCACACTGAAGCATCATTCAGAGCATTTCTGCTGAGCATATAGTAGCGTGAATTTTTCTATTGTTGTGTTATTTTTTGGTTGACCAGTTCTGTATTTTGTCGAGCTTATGTACACTGTATATTCCCCCCTGCAATAATGCCTTCGGGAGCTGCAGGTACTTGAAATAAATAAATAAATAAATAAATGTTACCAAAGGCTACGAGGTGTGCGAGTCTGTTGTCTTTTAGTTCGAGGAGCAAGTCCCCACTTGCCATCTTTTGTTACCTTATAACCAGCTCCTATGGTCTCTTTTAGGCACTTGGCCACAAGGAATGGTGAAATTGCTCTAGCTTTTGTGGATGTTTGTTCACAGTGAAGGACATGGAATTTCGGGAACGTTTCTTTGTTTTTGGGCAGTAACAGCGAGGTTGCGTCGGTGCTTACCCTTTTCGAGGCACGATCACGTGAAAACGGGTTCGAGGATCCTATAGAAATAAGTGATTTGTTCGGCAACGGCGTCTGCCACCCACCACGAAGCCCAACAAGGGGACGTGGCAGAACATGTAAACAAGTCTGCACAGCGCCAGCAGTATGCCGTTACTATAACCCAATATGGTATACCCAAGGTTGGGCAGCCACACCGGAGTAACCCTTGCCGCCAGGAAAAGTCGAAGTGAATGGAAAAGATGAGAGGACAGGAAAGATTACAAGTAGAAAAGAAAGACGAAGATGAGGGTAGAGAGATACAGGAAAAGGCGACTGCCGGTTTCCTCCAGGTGGGGCAGTCTGGAGGTGCCGTCTATGTGAAGCAGAGGCCAAAGAGGTGTGTTGCCTCCGCCAGGGGGCCTTAAAGGCCTAAACACCCAGCATCGGCTCAACCCCAAAGATCCCCCTTTCCCCAGACACGCCTACACGCGGGAGGGTCCAACCCTCGTGTGCTCGGGTACGTGGTGTCGCAACACACAAAACACCTGCTGGCGCAGACGCCCCTGCGGGGTATGTATTACGTGGTACTTGGGAAATACTTCTTTTGGTTTCATCAGAAAGTTGAACGTCTCATCCGTGCGCCCCCTCTTCAGGGAGCGATCAGGAAGCGGGTGGAAACTAGAAGCCATATATAGGATTACTTTATTCGGCAGGAATGCCCGCCTCCCACCTCGGAGCCCAACCTGGGGACGTCACAGGATTAGAAAACTTCTATCCTGCGTACGCCAGCGGTACGCTCCCACAATAACGTAATATATAGCTACCCGAGACTGGACATATTGCACAAGGTTAGCCCTTGCCACCTAGAAAATAGGAAGGTAAAAGAAATGAATAGAAGACAGGAAAGATGGAAAAGTGGGAGAGAAAGACGAAGATAGGAGAGGAGAACAGGACAAGGCGACTGCCGATTTCCGCCAGGTGAGTCAGCCTGGAGGTGCCGCTTATGTGAAGCAGAGGCCGAAGAGGTGTGTTACCTCCGCCGTTGGGCCGTAAGGTCCATACACCCAGCATGGGTGCCAAATGTGTGTCCCATTCTTAGACGATAGAATAGGACATCTGTTCGGCGTGATTTTGTTGCAGAAGGTCAGAAACCTAATTGTGGCTTTATTACGTGCAGCTTATTATTTGTTTCCAAGCGTTGCCAGTAGTTTCGCAGTTTCCTTCGTAACAAGGACTTGAGATCTGTGACAGGCAAATTCAACATACTGAATCTTGGTATATGGGTATTGTAACTTATCTTAAATTTGCTGATGCATTAATGATATGAAGGGCAAATATTGCTAGTTTTCAAATAAATAATTGCTGAAGTCACCCTTTAATGCAACCATAAGTAGCATAGCCATTGCAGCATGAATTTTTTCTTCAAGGTTTCATCATCACCATCATCAGCCTGGTTATGCCCACTGCAGGGCAAAGGCCTCTCCCATACTTCAACTACCCCGGCCATGTACTAATTGTGGCCATGTTGTCCCTGCAAACTTCTTAATCTCATCCGCCCACCTAACTTTCCGCCGCCTTCTGCTACGCTTTCCTTCTCTTGGAATCCATTCCGTAACTCTTAATGACCATCGGTTATCTTCCCTCCTCATTACGTGTCCTGCCCATGCCCATTTCTTTTTCTTAATTTCAACTAAGATATCATTAACTCGCGTTTGTTCCTTCACCCAATCTGCTCTTTTCTTATCCCTTAACGTTACACCTATCATTCTTCTTTCCATAGCTCGTTGCGTCGTCCTCAATTTAAGTAGAACTCTTTTCGTAATCCTCCAGGTTTCTGCCCCGTACGTGAGGACTGGTAAGACACAGCAGTTATAAACTTTTCTCTTGAGGGATAATGGCAACCTGCTCTTCACGATCTGAGAATGCCTGCCAAACGCACCCCAGCCCATTGTTATTCTTCTGATTATTTCAGTCTCATGATCCGGATCCGCAGTCAATACCTGTCCTAAGTAGATGTATTCCCTTACCACTTCCAGTGCCTCACTACCTATCGTAAACTGCTGTTCTCTTCTGAGACTGTTAAACATTACTTTAGTTTTCTGCAGATTAATTTTTAGACCCACCCTTCGGCTTTGCCTCTCCAGGTCAGTGAGCATGCATTGCAGTTGGTCCCCTGAGTTACTAAGCAAGGCAATATCATCAGCGAATCGCAAGTTACTAAGGTATTCTCCATTAACTCGTATCCCCAATTCTTCCCAATCCAGGTCTCTGAATACCTCCTGTAAACACGCTGTGAATAGCATCGGAGAGATCGTATCTCCCTGCCTGACGCCTTTCTTTATTGGGGTTTTGTTGCTTTCTTTATGGAGGACTACGGTGGCTGTGGAGCCGCTATAGATATCTTTCAGTATGTTTACATACGGCTCGTCTACACCCTGATTCCGCAATGCCTCCATGACTGCTGAGGTTTCGACTGAATCAAACGCTTTCTCGTAATCAATGAAAGCTATATATAAAGGTTGGTTATATTCCGCACATTTTTCTATAACCTGATTGATACTGTGAATATGGTCTATTGTTGAGTAGCCTTTACGGAATCCTGCCTGGTCCTTTGGTTGACGGAAGTCTAAGGTGTTCCTGATTCTATTTGCAACTACCTTAGTAAATACTTTGTAGACAACGGACAGTAAGCTGATCGTTCTATAATTTTTCAAGTCTATGTCGTCCCCTTTCTTATGGATTAGGATTATGTTAGCGTTCTTCCAATATTAGGGTACGCTCGAAGTCATGAGGCATTGCGTATACAGGGTGGCCAGTTTCTCTAGAACAATCTGCCCACCATCCTTCAACAAATCTGCTGTTAGCTGATCCTCCCCAGCTGCCTTCCCCCTTTGCATAGCTCCCAAGGCTTTCTTTACTTCTTCCGGCATTACCTGTGGGATTTCGAATTCCTCTAGACTATTCTCTCTTCCATTGTCGTGGTGGGTGCCACTGGTACTGTATAAATCTCTATAGAACTCATCAGCCACTTGAAGTATCTCATCCATATTAGTAATGATATTGCCGGCTTTGTCTCTTAACGCATACATCTGATTCTTGCCAATACCTAGTTTCTTCTTCACTGCTTTTAGGCTTCCTCTGTTCCTGAGAGCATGTTCAATTCTATCCATATTATACTTCCTTATGTCAGCTGTCTTACGCTTGTTGATTAATTTCGAAAGTTCTGCCAGTTCTATTCTAGCTGTAGGGTTAGAGGCTTTCATACATTGGCGTTTCTTGATCAGATCTTTCGTCTCCTGCGATAGCTTAATGGTATCCTGTCAAGGTTTAAGGTTTACTTCAGCAATAAGAGCGTGCACACCATCAGGCTCACCTGCAAAAGTGACAGTAGGCCTGGTGTGTGAAGGCATTCCGACTGTGGCACTGCAATTTTGAGGTGCCTAGTTATTGTCATGTCAATTTAAGCACGACGCCACACTGCAAGTGTTTTACAATTTAATTCTTGTCATCGAATGGTGAAAGTTTCAGGCCTTAATGTAATGTCGAAAGCAACCTGTCAATATACACAGCAAAGAAGAAAAAAGATGTTATGAGAATTCCTTGCGTATGCTCCTTTTCATTTGTAATGTTTATTTTTTGTTCGTTGCATATTTGTTTGTGTCACTACATACTGAGCTGGAATGTCTCTTTTCTTGTACATCTGTCTCATTATCAAACATTTTGTTGTCATTCAGTAATCTTTCAGGTTGTGGTACATTGTATGTTTAGCCCTTGTGGTGCAATTTGTGTGCAATATTTATGCAGTTTGTCTTACTGAATATGAAAGTATGATGTTATGGCTCTTTCAGTTTCAGAGCGCCACACAGCATGTTCCTTTCACATGTAGTGATGTACAGTGTTCATGGAATGAAACACGACAGCGAGCATTTGATGGAACCCTGCATATGTGCAGAGAAATCGAGAGTACCTTGTCATGTCGCTAGGAATCTGGTCACCAGACGTGACTCGGACTCCGATCTTAGTGTACGCACCAAAATTACGTCGATGTTAAACGAACTGCAGCCGGTGGAAACGAACGTATGGGCATTAGTTAGCCCTAAGTTGACTCCTTTCATTCCGTGAGCGCTGTACCTATACATATCGCTGTGATAAATATTCGTTTGGCGTGTGGTTTAAGCACCTGCTCATTTCTGTTTCTGGTGCAGCTTAAGCCAGTTGTTATTACTGTGTACTTGTGCAGCGTACAACAGTTTTCTTAAACGATGCATGCCGTTACCTGTGATATATTATGATGCAAGAACAATGTGATCCAATATTTATTCCAACGTGTCTGTGATATGTTGCATAATGTCTCTACTAGTGAGTACTCACGATTCTCACACTTCTTCAATGTAGAGACTGTCGCATGTGATGTGTACATAAACAAGTGTATGTTGAAGGCTGAAATAAAGAAAGGTACAGTTTTCCTCTAGTGCTTTTATTTACACATCGCAACCACATTTCCAGTGCTAGCTTGCACTGTACAAATATTACTGTATAACATTGCTGAGTTCTGCTATATACAAGTGAGGTCACTTTGTTGAAATCTATCAACTGCTCGTGCGCGCACACACTTCGTGGGAGCCACAGCGTCTGACATGTCGGATGACCAGTTGGACGGCATTTTCGTCACTCGAAAGGAACTTTGCCGTTGTTGCGACACAAAATGGTGGAGGACCTAGAAGCTGCGCGTGCAACAGCACGTTCCATGGTGCGGAAGGTGTGACGTACACTGTACGGCTTGGCTTTTGTGAGCTTCTCTGTGCTAGTAGAAAGTGAGTATGTCCATCAATGTGTCCATCAATGCGTAAGGGCATACGAGTAAGAACAAAAATTCTGCAGGCTACATGCATCTAGATGACGACAGCAGCAACAAGCAGATTATGGCAGACATCTTGAAAATGCACTTATTTTTAGCTTGCTTTCAATCTCATATGTCACCACTAAAGATGCTGTTTCACTTGCTACAAATGCAGGCTTTACATAACCCTTCACTACACAACTTTTATGTACCCGCCGTGGTTGCTCAGTGGCTATGGTGTTAGGCTGCTGAGCACCAGGTCGCGGGATCGAATCCCGGCCACGGCGGCCGCATTTCGATAGGGGCGAAATGCGAAAACACCCGTGTACTTAGATTTAGGTGCACGTCAAAGAACCCCAGGTGGTCGAAATTTCCGGAGCCCTCCACTACGGCATGCCTCATAATCAGAAAGTGGTTTTGGCACGTAAAACCCCATAATTTAATTTTTTAACAACTTTTACATTTCTGAAAAAATCATGAATGCTTTGCATTACGCAGACATCAACTACAACTTAGCACGGGAAATGTATCTGCAATTTCACAGCATGAAACGCACAATGCAATTAAACTGTGTGCATGCACCCAGCGATGCTGACGCTGCTGTTGACGTCGCAGCTGCCGCCGCAAACTCCTCAGATAACGCATGTGCTGCGCACGGGTTGTGCCAAACATGCCAATCACATTGTCGCGAACAGCCCGCCCTCTCAAGTAGTGCATTCTAGACCCCGTGTTTCGGGGCAGACTGTGTGGCATGGGGTCGCCGTTATTGTCAAGCTCACTACTGCTGCCGCTGCTGCTGTCGTCATTGCTGTCGTCATCGCTGTCATCGCCTGATTCTATGTCGCCTTCAGAAACGCGAAGGTTGTGCAACACAGCATATGCCGCGACAATGTTGGCTGCAAGTTCCGGCTCGTAGAGGAGGGTGCGATATCGCTGAAGACAGCGGAAACGGCTCTTTAAGAGCCCAATGCACCTCTCCACTTCGGAACGCATGGCGGCATGTGCTGTGTTGTACTGCCCCTCGGCTGTGTGCACTGGAGGATGGCCAGGAACCGGGGTCAGGAGCCACGGCTCCAAGGGGTAGCCACTGTCACCTGCACAAAGATGGAAATAGTACATTGAGTACTCCGCTGACGAGAGGCAAGTTGTCAACTGAGGAAAGCTACAGCATCATTCAGCAAAGGTAGACTTATGGGTAGCAAGTCCCAAGTAAAAGCATGAGTTGAGCATGTCCATACCCGACACAAACTCTTAACCAATTTACAATTGCACTACTCGGTGCCTGCAACAAACAAGAAATCAACACTTGTTGGTGCTATCAATGACAGTAGTAGCACCAGCACTAATGTGTGTTCATTTCTTCTGCTTCTGGCAGGCACTGGGTTCAGCCAGCACTAATACGTGTTGCTTTCGTCAGCTCCTGGCAGACACATAATGTGCTTGTAACTTAACACTTCGAACATTGCCAATGGTGGCAGTCAATGTCTTCATTTTCTTTTTTTACTCCGGACTTACTCATGTTCTTGTGGTTTGCTTAAAAGTTTGGGTTGGAGCGGACACGGCGTTCTGCGCTGCTGAAGCGTGACTGCGCCAAAAAAGTTTTTTCTCACCGAGGAAGTATTCCCCGGGATTCACGATGCGCCCCGCTTGGAACCGCCGGCGCAACCATGTCGTCCGCCAGACGAAAGCGTCGTGGTCCGACCCCGGTCGCAGAGGGTCCAAGGCCAAGATTTTCATGTCCGCGTCGCAGATCTGAAGTAAAACGTAAACCAAAGAAAGTGCCCGTTGACGAGAGCAACGTAACTTTCAAAAAGGATCGCAGAAAACGTGAGTTTTACTTACGAACATGCAGTTGAGGGCGTAGTATCCCTTGCGGCACATGAACACAGCCTTGCGCTCACCCTTGGGTGCGATAATGGCTATGAGGCTGTCGTGTACGCATTCGATGACGCCGGGGATAACGCCGCGCCGAAAGAAACCCTTCTTCACGGCTGCCTTTTCCTCGGCTGTCTTTGGAAAATGGACCCACTTGTTGCAGGCCCCTGCGTTTACGACAGCCTCTGCCACACGTCGCACGCACTCGCTCACCGTCGACTGCGACACACGGATCGTCTCCTCGCTCCCAACGGACGCTTGGAAGCTCCCGGTAGCAAAGAAGCGCGGCGCACACAACACTTTCCGCTCCACCGACAGTCCCGTCGCTCGCTCAGCTTCTAGTTCCCCCGCCAGTTCCTCGCACAACAACCGCACCGTTCCATTCGAGAGGCGAAAACGCCGTCGAAAATGGTCATCCGGCATGTCAAATGCGTCATCTGGCTCTCCGTGTTCACGTCGGCGACGGCGAAGAGCCACGGTCATAGCGATCAGAGGGGCGGCCATTTTTTTTTTATGCCTTCGGAAACGACCCTGCCTCTGGCCGCGCCAAAAATCCGTGCCTTATGCTCCGCATAATAAGTGCGTCAACGTCACTATGACGATTACACTTTTTGCGGGTTCCTGACGTCGCGTGATTGACAGACAAAATGGGCGCAGCCCGGTCATTTTCGACCAATGGCTGCGCGGTGATGGCGGCAAAAGGCATAAAGAAAGTAATAGAATTCCTACAAAATCGCACCCCAGTATTGCTTTCGCAATAAAAATGAATCTGCGCCTGTTCTATTGTTTCACAGGTAGGCATCGGTGACGCAGTCTACGTTGAAGAAGGGCTGCTAAAGAGGCTGCGCTTGCATGTAAATAATTCAGGCTGGCGGTTCGCAAGGGGCATCCTGATAGCTCTGTTTAACAAAGAAGAGCTTGAAGGGAGGTCCCTCTTTGGGTGGCCCTCAAATGCGCATCAAGGGCTTCCGCAAGAGGAGCCACTAAACTTCAAGAAAGTCAACGCCATATTGGGTATATGTGCGAAAAAGGAGCACCTGAATATTCTTTGTGCAGTTTTAAACAAATTTCTTTTCATGACAACATCAGCACTGTATGTTAGGGTAGTGCTTGATTTCCTGGTAAAATAGCTATTAACCTGATTATAATAGCATATTATAATACAAGCTTTGCCAACATAACTAAAGAACAGACATTACTGTTGACAAATGCATTTTTGTCATAGAGCCCTTGGTCACATGAATGCCCTAATAATACGATGCCCCGTCTTGTGGAAGGCTAAGCTGTTTAGCAACAAGCTTACATTGACAATGTCTGCCTGCACAGCAAAGCATTTTATAATCTTGCTGTAGAACGTTCATAATGCCTGTTCATCTGCTTACATGTTGCTTGTATCATTTCGTGGTCCTTAAGTGCCGCACTCAACTCGTCTGTGTACTTGTGCCCAAGCAAAGCTGCGACACAGTTTGGACTGGCGCCTTGCCTTTCCTAAGATAATTCACACGCATGAAACTTCCATGTACTGGTCACGATATGAATGAGGAAGTTCATTAAATTGAAGTTGATTAGCAGCTTTTGTTTGCATATGACAATGGGTATGACACAGCTTTATGACTTCCAGCTGTTGGTGCTGCGCACATCCATCATGCTCCCAGTTTTATTGCACTAATTCAGCCATTTCATGCACTTTAGATGTACCTTGAACAAAATCGATGGAGACGTTTAGAGCTCACAGGATTGACAGCTTGCAGCTTGCGCGCTTCCTTTCTCAGAAACAGATGCATGGTGTGTTGCAGTGTCACAGTAACGAAACCAATATATTGCCTTTTTTCTCTATTTTCTAGACTACACAACGCAACATTTCACCGTACTTTTAGGACACGTGGAGAACCCGTTGTCGTCGTTACTAGCACGGGGATATTAAATAGATGTGTTCAAACACAGGTGTAAACCTGTCTTCTTCAGTTGCATGCCGCACTTAGCCACTTGGCAACGTGTGCCACTTGCCTTTGTTTAGTGCCTGCTTCTATCAGGGAAACAATTCCTGTACGTAGTCACTATATACCTTGCAATGGCCAGCATTCTAAAGTTTCTTGCAAATGTCAAGCTAAGTAATGCTGCATCAGTATGGATTTTAAGTAGCTTTCATTAAAGTTTGCATGCTATTTACGAAATAACTACTGCAGTCAGTTGAATGGTATACACTTTTTAAAACGGCAGCAAATGTACGTTACTCAGAACGTCATTATATTGCTCATTGAAGTGTGGCAAGGAGTTCTTGGACTATTGAAAACAGGTTTTTAGGAAGTACATAAAAGATCATTCAGGGAATAAGAAAACGTTTGTCAATGCTTGCAACATATCCGTGGCCAATAGTTGACAGGATGTTACCTGCAAGCTCTTAGGGTGTATAAAGGTGGTTAATGAATAGTCGCTTTACAGTTTTTAGGAAGTTCATAAAATTTTATTCAGAGATAAAAAGTTATTTTTGCAATATATAATTTCAAAAATAATTATCTCTGAATAAAATTTTTATGTACTTCCTAACAACTATCAAGCGACAATTTATTAACCACCTTTATACATCCTAACAACTAGCAAGTAACATCCGGTTAGCTATATATATGTGGCGAATAGTCTACAGGATGTTACTAGCAAGTTGTTAGGATGTATAAAGGCGGTTAATAAATAGTCGCTTTACAGTCGACATATCCTACAAACAGTCGTAAGAATTCAATCGACATTTTGTATCTACGGTATATCTTTAATATCGGCGGCTAATAGTTGGTAGGAGGTTACTACGAGGTTGTTACGGTGTCTAAAGACGGTTTATTGACTGTCGATAGGTTCTCGTAACATTTGTCTAATGAAGGTTTATTCCATGTTACAAAAAATTTTTGTAACCAGCAGTTCATACAACACGGGGGTGAAGCGTCTGTAGAATACAGTGTTCTATCACAAATACGCAGCTGGAGTGGCCACGATAGGTGCAGATCTAAACCACATGGAAAACGTGTAGGGGCTGATCAAGAAGCAATTTGCGGCCCGGATCTCCGCACGGCTACAGCTGATCAACTGTGGGCTGCCGTGAAACAAGAATGGAAGACTCTTCCTGCTCGCCCCGACGTTGTATCATCACTGTATGATTCCATGCCGCGCCGAGCTGCTGGTGTAATTGCCGTTAATGGCAACTTCACTAAGTATTGGTTGAATGTTACGTTCAGATTATTTATTTCTCACGGCAATAAAGAGCCTGTGAGTGCCAAACATTTTTAATGCTTCTTTGAAGGGAGTGATTGATTGATGGATATTGTTCTTTGGCGCAAGGGCCAGACATGGCCAAAGAGCGGCATCACACTTGGTGATCAATGGCAATGAGAATAGTTGAATACGGTGGAAATCGAGTGGCTGTATATCGGCCTAAAATATTCGCTGTAAATAGTGTAAAATATATGTGCATATTAAAATAATGTCAATTAAAAGTGAATCCTATGGTTATAAAAGTACGTTATGAAGGATTATACACTAAAATGCGCTAATTTATAGCAGCAGTAGTGCCTCTTCCGAGCCCTTCAGCGCAAGGGCTGCGAGGCATGTACACTGCATTGCAGCTACAGCCTCTAAGCAGAGGCTGTGCTACAAATAGCAAATGATTTCTATGGTATTCGTTACTTCTAAGAACATGAGTACGGATTTAAAATTAAATAGAGGGTCATTGCTTAAAAAGAAGACTGGGTGCAAATGTATATTATGAAGGTATAAGGAAGGGAAGAACTATTTTTCTCTTCTCTTCTAATGGGCGCTGAACGAGAACATGGACTGTAAGTCTACTGCCACACCTAGTGCATGTCGGAGGGTTAGTTCCAGTTAGAATATACGAGTGAATGCTGTAGGTGTGCCCAATTCTTAATCTACAAAGCAGTACTTCCTGGTGTCTTGTTGTTTTCTCAGAGATCCAGTTCCCTATTCTTGGTTTGATTAGGTGCAGTTTCTTGGATACCTGAGTGTCCCATAGCGTCTGCCAATATTTCCGTAGTTTATATCGTAAAAATGGCTTAATGAATTAATGACTGCGGATTTAGTGGCGCAAGGGCCGTGTATGGCCAAAGAGCGCCATGACTGGTAATGTCGTGTTAAGTACTGATTGGTGAGTTGCGATGGTAGGATGTAACATGGCTGTAAAGTGGTCAAAAATGAATCACTATCATAGAAGCGTAAAACAATATATAGCATAATGTTACGATAGTGATACGTGTAGTGGGGCTATGGGTATAGCACGCATGATAAGTGATCATGAGACCAAAATGCAAGAATATGGAAATAGCACTCATGCCTCCTGAAGGCCTTTGAGCCCAAAGGCTGGGAGGTAAGTGATTTCTTTTAGTGCAGCTACAGCAGCAGAAACCTCTGTTAAGAGGCCGTACTACGGATTTCCTGGGGCTATAACGTGAAAACTATGTACATCGTTTAAAAATTCTAACAAGGATTGATATTTAAAGAGAGGCTCTATACCTATGATCATTAGAGCATAGAGGGAAATTTGCTGCCGGCGTGGTAATGGAAATTGTTTTTTTTTTTTTTCCTATTAGCGTCTAATTCTGTGCATTGCAGCAGGATGTGAAGCAAGGTGTCTCATTCCATTTATCACACGTGGGTGGATCACCACCGGACAAGAGATATGCGTGCGTACTGTATGTGTGTCCTATCCTGATTCTGCAAAGTGTTACTTCTGTACGGCGCTTCTTTGACACCAGCGGCCAGTTGCCAAGATATGGCTCGATATCATCATCATCATAGGCCTGGCTACGCCCACTGCAGGGCAAAGGCCTCTCCCATACTTCTCAAACTACCCCGGTCATGTGCTGAATGTGGCCAAGTTGTCCCTGCAAACTTCTTAATCTCATCTACCCACCTAACTTCCCACCGCCCCCTGCTACGCTTCCCTTTTCTTGGAATCCAGACCGTAACCCTTAATGACCATGGGTTATCTTCCCTCCTCGTTACATGTCCTGCGCATGCTAATTTATTTTTCTCGATTTCAACTAAGATGTCATTAACTCGCGTTTGTTCCCTCACCCAATCTGCTCTTTTCTTATCCCTTAACGTTACACCCATCATTCTTCTTTCCATAGCTCGTTGCGTCGTCCTCAATTTAAGTAGAACCCTTTTCGTAAGCCTCCAGGTTTCTGCCCCGTACGTGAGTGCTGGTAAAACACAGCTGTTATACACTTTTCTCTTGAGGGATAATGGCAACCTGCTGTTCATGATCTGAGAATGTCTGCCGAACGCACCCCAGCCCATTCTTATTCTTCTGATTATTTCAGACTCA
Organism: Dermacentor andersoni; assembly: GCF_023375885.2. Lineage (NCBI taxonomy): Eukaryota > Metazoa > Arthropoda > Arachnida > Ixodida > Ixodidae > Dermacentor > Dermacentor andersoni. The sequence goes on along the minus strand of NC_092817.1, from coordinate 197,554,427 downwards.
TCATCCGGATCCGCGATCACTACCTGCCTTAAGTAGATGCATTCCTTTACCACTTCCAGTACCTCGCAACCTATCAAAAACTGCTGTTCTCTACCGAGACTCTTAAACATTGCTTTAGTTTTCTGCAGATTAATTTTAAGACCCACCCTTCTGCTTTGCCTCTCCAGGTCAGTGAGCATGCATTGCAATTGGTCTCCTGAGTTACTAAGCAAGGCAATATCATCAGCGAATCGCAAGTTACAAAGGTATTCTCCATTAACTCTCATCCCCAATTCTTCCTAATCCAGGTCTCTGAATACATCCTGTAAACACGCTGTGAATAGCATTGGAGAGATCGTATCTCCCTGCCTGACGCCCTTCTTTATTGGGATTTTGTTGCTTTCTTTATGGAGGAGTACGGTGGCTGTGGCGCCACTATATATATCTCAGTATTTTTACATACGGCTCTTCTACACGCTAGTTCCGTAATGCCTGCATGACTGCTGAGCTTTCGACTGAATCAAACGCTTTACCGTAATCAATGAAAACTATATACAAGGGTTGGTTATATTCACCACATTTCTCTATCAACTGATTCATAGTGTGAATATGGTCTATTGTTGAGTAGCCTTTACGAAATCCTGCCTGGTCTTTTGGTTGACAGAAGTCTAAGGTGTTCCTGATTCTATTTGCGATTACCTTAGGAAATACTTTGTAGGCTTGATAATGCTTGATAACATGTAGTTTATTTTCTGCTTCTTTATCCCACAAGCACTGCCAATAAGCCCTGAGCTTTTTCCTTAGGGAGGCCTTGAGGTCCATTAGAGGCTCAGTCCTAGAAGCGTTGGAGGCGTTCACGTGGTCGGATGTGGCTAGCTGGTCAGCCAACACGTTTCCTTCAATCTTTCGGTTCCCCGGCACCCAGCATACCACGATATGCCGCTTGGGCGCATAGATGGTGCATAATACTGAGTAAAGAGATATAATTACAGGGTTTTGATATATTTTGACAGTTTTCAAAGCGTTTACGACGTTCAAAGCGTCTGTGTATATAACTGCCTTTAAGATATTAAATTCTTTATTGTGTTTAACGGCGGTCAATATTGCGTATGCCTCTGCTGTAAAGATTCTTGTGAAGATACACCGGCATCCGAAAAGGACGGACCGACCGCGGCGTAGGACACGCCTGAATAACACTTCGATGCGTCTGTAAAAAATTCAGGAGAGGAGTATTTGTTCTGTAATTCAAGGAAGTACATTCGGATATGCGCGACAGGCGCGCGCTTTGTAACAGCTACGAAAGATGTATCACAGTTTATAGGTTGCCACTGCCACAGCGCGGGCCGTATAGCAGCGGGCATAAGGTGGTATTCAAGCAGTGGAGCCCTTGTTTCTTCAGCTATGTCTCTAACACGCAGTGAGAAAGGCTGTGCCACTGTGGGCCGGTAGTGTTAAGGGGGAATTATACCATCTCTGTGCACTTCGTGTGGTCGAAAGCTTTAGGTTTCCTGCTATTTTTTTACATTTCAGAAATGTAGTAGAATAGTTTACTGAGCTGGATATATCATGAAGATGCTGCCCTAGTATGTCTGCTTGGTCTACTAAATTTGTTTGTGTGCCTGGGGGGTGAAAATATGGGAATCATGTAAGGTGTGTAGTCGCCTCTAAACTTACGAGCCTTATCCCACATTGTTTTGGAAGTTATCGAGCTATTTATTGACGAGACAATTTTCCAGGACTGCCTTTCGGCTTGTCTCCGTGTGTACCTGGCTTTGGCTTTTTTGAAAGAGAGTAGATTATGCTGTGTTGGGTATCGTGGAAAGATACCCCACGCATTGTTTTGTAGTTTTTTTTTTGTTGTTTGCGTATATTGCTTCGTCCACGAGGCTTTTAGGTTTTTTCTTAACACACCAGAGGATTATGGGATTGTCTGTTCTGCTGTACCAAGTATACAGGTGATAATCTTATTCATTTCGTCTATGGTTAACTCCTCGGATATGTTATCCAGACTGGCCTTTTCGCTGAAGAGAGGGCAGTCTGCTAGATGGGGTTTCCAACGAGGTGGTCTTAGTGGTACTGTAGGGAAAGCAGATGTTTTAATAGTGCCAGGCATGTGATCACTACCATATGGATTGTTAATAACACTCCATTTAAAATCAATAGGGATGGAGTGCACAGCGCCAGATCTGGTCCAGCTCATAGCTCCTTGTGCTTGGGGAGCAGTAGGTTGCCGCACCAGTGTTTAAAAGCCATATGTAGTTTGCCAGGATAAAATCCTCACGTGTTTTCCCCCTGGTGTCAGTTGTTTTGCTACTCCATAATATGTTATGAGCGCTAAATTACCTGTTATTAAAAAAGGTTTAGGTATCTGGTTTAAAAATTAACGCCAGATCTCTTACAGTAAAATGTGAATGTGTTGGAACGTATATTGAACAAAGGGTAATGGTTTTGCGTGCTAAAACAGCAACAGCAACGGCTTCTAAGTGAGTATTAATGGCAACTTCTGTAGCTGCAATGCCGCTCTGCAGAACAATGGCTACATCACTCGAAAGCCGGTTCGCCTGTGTACGGTCGCGCCGTACAACAGTGAAGCCTTTTAAAATGTTCTTGTGCTTTTCGCCTAATTTTGTTTCTTGTAAGCACAAGGCCACAGGAGAGAAGTTACTTAAGATGACTTTGGTGGCACTTAAGATGTGTAAAATCCCTCTACAATTGCAATGAATAATAAAAGTCATATTGAAACTGAAAGGTAGAAAATGGCGTTAAAGGTAAATGAGAATACGAAAGATGTTAGGTGACACAGATCTAAAAAATGGTAATACAAGGGAGCCAGAACCATTAGGTTATCGCTTTCTTATTTAACGTGGCGATTGGGACTTTGCCCCTCTTTCCGCGCTCGAGAGAGCGCTTGTCCTTCGGCGTCGACCTCACCGGGGTTTTTGGGTCGACGTCCATCGCTCTCTCTGAATCCCTGCTGGACCGAGAATCGGGCGCCGAGACACGTACGTCAGGCCTTGGAGTTCGACTGATTTTAGGGCCCTGCGAGACTGCTGTCTGCAGGGTCTTTGAAGAGGATGGAGCAGCGCTGACTGCCTCCACCACGGAGGCGGGAGGGGTCACTGCGGGACCACCATGCGTGGGCTCGGAAGACTCCTGATACCTCTGTGACACTGCCCCCGTCTGCGTCACATCGGCATAACTTCTTCGTGAAAGGTACGACAATCGCTTTCTCGCTTCAAACAATGAGATTTTGTCTTTGACAGTTAGTGCAATTACTTCATTTTCTTTTTTCCAGCAAGGGCAACGCCGCGAGTAAGCTGGATGATCTCCTTTGCAGTTAACACAATGTGGGGAAGAGGTGCGATTGTTGGTGATCGTTGGAGCTGCATTTAGCACAAGTTGTTTGTCCTCGGTATGCGCCAGAAGCATGTCCAAACCTTTCGCATTTGAAACATCGTCTGGGGTTCGGGATATATGGTCTAACATTTACCTCTACATAATCTGTATCCAGCGAGGTAGGTATTGCACTTGTTCCGAAGGTGAGTATAAATTTTTTTTGTCGGGATTTCTTGGTCGTTCCTAAGGATGATAATTTTTGGACTTTGGTAATATTTTAATCATGGAAACAAAAATTCGTTTCTTTATAACCTTTCGTCGATTTATTTCGCGCCGTGGTTTGCCATGTGTTATTTATTCTGACAATGCTTTAACGTTTAAGGCAGCCGGTAGCGAACTTAAGGTGACATATGGACTTCTACGTGGTGTCCAGATACAGAACTTTTGTGCTTCGAGTAACATCACATGTAAGTTCATTGCTGGGCGCGCTTCATGGTGGGGAGGATTTTGGGAAAGAATGATTCTAACAGTGAAGAACTGTCGCAGGAAAACACTAGGAAAAGAATGCTTCAGCTTCGAACAGCTCCACACTTAACAGAGGTCGAGGCAGTGATAAATTGTAGACCACTCACATACATTTCCGATGATGCTACCGAAGCGGAAGTACTAACTCCTTTGCACTTTTTTGTCAGTTATACGTCTCACTGCCCTTCCAGAGGCGCAAGTTAGCGAGAACTTGAGAGGTCGCACAGACACACTGCGCGCCCGGAGATGTAGACAACAAACTAAACGACTTTTGGCAGAGCTGGTATAAAGAATACATCTTGACACTCAGAAGCGCGCACAGCAGGTCACAGAACCTCGACAACTGTTTAAAGAATGATCACCTTGTCATTATTAGAGATAGGAAAGTACCCATTCGTTTTGCAAATCAGGTAAGGTTGTTAAAATCTTTAAGGGGAGCGTGGGTACGTCAGAGCATGCAAAGTCCGACTAGCAGACAACACAGCTCTTGAGAACGGTTCAACTTCTTTGTCGTGTGGAACTGTGCAAGTGACATTGTTGGCCCCGGAGGATGTTGGAAATCATGCTGGCGCCGCGCATTGAAGAGGAAGAAGAGGGAGATGGGCTCGCGACCGGGAGAATGCCGATGTTAGGCTTGTCACCTTCAGTACGCCATGTTAGGACGGCTTGACGCTCTGCGACAATGCACCTGGCAGAAGTGTCTTTTCCCACAACGCTTATTGCTAATCGCACAAGCCAACACTGCTCTCTAACGTAGGAGCGGTTGTGGGAGAAGATGCACTGGAATATTCTTCTTAGAGCTTGAAAAAATCAGCGCCGAATAACATTGAAAGAGGCAATACCCGCGAGATAATTATGCCGTACATCCGATGAAATTCTGCAGGAATGTTTTACTGGAAGAAATGTCCATTAAAATATGCCAAATATATGCAAAGTGCCCACTCGAAGTAGAAATGCACACAACTGATAAAGGTAAAGCGCTTATTGAGCATGCAAATAAATTTTGTTGAAGCCCTTGTATTTGGCTAAACGGCGTGGTTTATTCTCCCTAAAAGAGCTTTAAATGGCTCAATATGCACAAAATGCAGTATGAGCGTCAATACTGTATTGCACCGTTTGCTTTTATATCTCAGGTTTCCTAGCTGATTTATTCCTGAGCAAAGGAGAACCGTTAGCGGCTCCTTAGAAGTGTAATTTCTAGTTTTTTGTTATGGTAATGGACTTTGCGTATGAAGATATTTTTACCACTCGCCCGAAATCATTACCAAATATGCAAAGTCTGTAGTCCCACAAACCTTCAGGTTCTCTTATTATTAGCCTCAGTTTAACGTAAAGGTGTCCGTAAATACATCAGTTTGCATAAGATACTGCGCATCTACCCCAATTTTCCTTTGCCTTTAGAATAAGTTAAGTTAGAACGTAGGTTCCGAGGCAACATATAATGGTTTATTTTTCATGGTTTCTATTTGCATGCTGTTCTATTTTGCGCAACGTTTTCAACGTGTTAATTTTAATGCATCCACGCGCCATCGTGACCGCCTTCAGGGACGTCAACAATAAATACATATCTTCCACTTATTCTGGTTGAATAAGCCGTTATATACAAACAGGAGTGAGATACAAACGCTCGCAGTCCTCTACGTCACCGGCATTTGTTTTTGTGCAGTGACATTCCGTCCTTTGTTTACTGCTCTAAAAGAGCATGAGAATTTAAGAAACATTGGGGCTTTCTAAATGCACTCTTAAAGTAGATGCGACAGCGTTTTCATATCATCTGGAATCTGCTAACCTTGAATTTAGAGGCCCATGGATTAAACTCGATTAATGCGTATTAGCGTGTAGACTCGAGTTTATTAGTGAGGTGAGTGGGTGGGCTATGGGAATTAGTGGGATTCGTTTGTTGACTAGTTTGTATTAGACAGGGTGTCTACCAACCTGACATTTACAAATTCCCTGAGTTTTCCAGGTTTTCCCTGAGTGCCTTTGAAAAATTCCTTGAGTGATGCAGAACTATGTTTTATGTCAAACGGGCTGAAACCATATCGCCCGATGCTGTCACTCTCTAGTAAGAATACAACAAATTTAAAGAAAAACGACTTAGTCCAATTTGAATATTAAGGAGTATTGTTTATGTTATTCAAAAAGAGAATAGAATGGAGGAGTTAGTAAAAGGCACAGCATATAAAATGTCTTCGAAAAAATTGCAAATCGAGTCGGACATTCTCAAATACGAATGAAAAGGAGATGCCTACAGAAGCAAATATTTTCGAATATGAGCTATTTCTATCAACTGATAGCAAGCTCATTGGTACGAGGCCCAAACTATGTCACAATTGAGATTCTCTCTCTACAACTCGTAAGTAAACCTCAACTGTCCTGACATACTCTCAGCCCGCGCACTACGCCTCAGTGTTCTGTTTCACTGCTTTGAAGAGTTTATTTTCGTTTGTATGAGGGACACCTGCATCTCGGCATCAGCCAACACTGTTTTTTGAGCTCAAGCTCCTTCAAATCGGCGGCAGCACGCTTCCTTTCCCGTTCATTCCTTCATGCGTAGGTCCTTTCTGTTCTTGTCCTCCTTCCGCCACTCGTTCGCCGCACAAACCACTTGAAGCATCTTCTTGGTCAGTTGCACAATCCACGTCCGATTTTTCGAACTCCCTAGGGGCCGCGAAAGCGTCAGAAAAATCGGCCAGTTGTAAAAAAATAAATGCATGTCATTTACTGCCCTTAAGGGCTCAAACCGCCACAGACACATTCGGAAACGCTCTGAAGGCCTGCCGGTACACGTATTAGGCCTATCGGTGTTCGTACTGCGACAGGAAATACCGGGTGCACGCGTGTATAATTAAGGAATACATACTGTGTCCCTTGGCAATAGCCCCTTCCCACGCTTGTTATGCTTCACTGCAGTACTTTTGCATATGCTTCACCAAGTAACATTTGTGTACGAAGGCGAAGCTGACCTTCGGGAACCGGCATTAGGCAACGCACTGTGCTTTCCAAGCTTCTAAGCCAATCGCGAGGACCACAAAGGCGGCGCCCGTGCCATTGCTGACAGCAGCGAATCCTTTCAATAAAAAACACGGCATCTAACGGCAAGAAGCTTCATAGCGAACGTCGAAACAGCTAGACCTAGCGTTGCCGCCGTGGTGGCTACGGCTGCCAGCGGATCTGCATGCCAGAGCGCCGGTTCGAGGCGGCAAGGTAATCAAAATTGCAGCGGTGGTGGCTTTGATTCATGCCGTTTCGGACCTGGGGTCACGGAAAGACCTCCAGAAAATCGGACGACGAAAAGTTCTTACGTCCGAAATTTCAGACGTTCTGATACATTGACTCTGTGGGGTACGTGGTGGTGCCGCGAAGACGTCTAAATTATCGGGAATCCGGAAAGTCGGTCGTTGACTGTACACTGGCAACTCCTCCAGCCGACGACAGGGCGTCAAAGACGATTCATTACGATTCCTGTCTGTTACTCGAGCCAGCATTACCTCGACTTTCGACCCTTTCAATATAATGACAGCTAATTTTCCCTGATGAAAGCACAAATTCCCTGAGTTTTTCCAAACTACTCAATATCCCTGAGAATTCCCGGTTTTCCCGGTTGGTAGACACCCTGATTAGAGCAATGAGGGGCCAGGTTTTGATGGACTAGTGGGTCGGTCCAACCTCGATATTTTTGGCCTCCTTGGCATTTGTTAATTTTTCGGCCCTATCCCTATCGAGCAATCAGAAAATTTAGTTGCGCACAAAAAAAAAAAAACGGACAGCTTTTAGTTGACAACGTAAATGCTCTGAAATGTCTTTCTTTATCCGCGTATTGCGCTTTCATGTTATCTCTAGCTAGCGTAAGATTGACATCTCGCACTGAAGTGAAGAAATAATTGCCTAATGCATCCTTTATATTCATCCCAGGGTTTTCGAAACGAGCATTTATATGAAGTAAGACCGTAGGAAGCAATTAAACTGAAAGAAAATGAGGCGCGATCAACTAGTTTGATGCGAAGGAAATCCAATAGCATTCAATACCTTCTCTTCCTTTGTGCTACCGTTCTGCACCCTTGGAGTACCAGTGACCAGTACCGTTGCCTGTGACTAATTTTTACTAGCGCCCAATCGCTGTCCCCTGTCGCTGTAGCGTTATTAGCAAGTTGCTATCGCCGGTGTTTCCCTATAGTCAGTGAGTCATTAAAGCAGTTCCTTCCTTCTAGCCGGTCTGTTAACAGGTGGAAGTTGGGGCCGACGCCGGACAGTTTTCGACTTCTAGCGCTCCTAATGCTCTAGAGTTAAAGCTAAAAGGCCGTTGAAACTATAGCTGCATGAAAAGCATAGTAGACGAACCAATTTTTGTTTCAATGCGAAAGCATTACTTGCTTCACTGAGCGAAAATACGTGTGTGTGTTTCCGGGGCGACAATATATGGTACCAAAAAATATGGCAGACGGGCTCTCCGCTGCTCAGAGAAGTTGCCTGCCCGCCACAGAGGCTGCCCGCTTGCCAGTATGTTGCCTGCCTGCCTGCCTGCCTGCCTACCAGAAGATTGCGGTTCGACACCCTGAAGTAGTAACTCGCTTACTCTTGTGGACCATCATGAAACATTCAGCTTCAACCATTCGTGCTCTATGGGTATAGTCCGTCATGTATTGTCCGTATATGGTGCGCATATATTCCAGTGTGCGCCCATTCACTTAATGACACTTTGGTGATAGAGTGGGCGTGAAATTCCGTGCCATTTGTGGTAGATGTGTGTAGATACACTCTAAAAACAAAGAGAGTTCCGAGCACTCTCTTTGAGGGAATATCTGATTGCCCCATATTCCACTCTCTTTTCGAGAGTAGATCGACCCTCTATGAGGGAGAGTAGAATAACTCCTCCTGACAGAGTTTTATTACTCCACCGCAAGGGAGTGCTAGTACTCTTCCGCAGAGTGCTAATACTCTCCCCACAAACGTAATAGTACTTCCCCAGAGCGAGTGCTTCTACTTCTCCGAACCGAGTACTTCTACTCCAAGCCGAGTGCTTCTACTCCCCCAAACAGAGTGATTGTACTCTTTCAGAACAGAGTGCTAGTACTCTTCCCAATAGTGTGAAAGCACGACGTAGAAACAGTCACGTTAGAAGGGATTCGCAATATCTACATGTGGGGAATATTTGATTCCTTCATAAGCAGGTCCTGCACTTATGCTTGGTGACTTGGATGTAACCTTCGTCGCCAAGTTACTCAAATGAAACATTTTCTCAAATAAAAGGTCAAAATGTTTATTGATCAGTCACAAGACCAACTGAATAATAATTTGATAAACATACTCACAAACACATAAAATGAGATTTCAGTGATGCCCATAACTTTACAACACATCTTTTAATAAAACAGAAGTATATTCTTAGTAACTAAATACCTTAGTAATACCTTAGTAAGTTGCGATTCCTGATGATATTGCCTTGCTTAGTAACTCAGGGGACCAATTGCAATGCATGCTGACTGACCTGGAGAGGCAAAGCACAATGGTGGGTCTAAAAATTAATCTGCAGAAAACTAATGTTTAACTGTCTCGGAAGAAAACAGCAGTTTACGATAGGTAGCGAGGCACTGGAAGCGGTAAGGGAACACATCTACTTAGGGCAGGCTGACCGCAAATCCTGGCCACGAGACTGAAATAATCAGAAGAATAAGAATGGGCTGGGGTGCGTTGGGCTGGCATTCTCAGATCATGAACAGCTGGTTGCCATTATCCCTCAAGAGAAAAGTGTATAACAGCTGTGTCTTACCAGTTCTCGCGTACGGGGCAGAAACCTGGAGGCTTACGAAAAGGGTTCTACTTAAATTCAGGACGACGCAACGAGCTATGGAAAGAAGAATGATGGGTGTAACATTAAGGGATAAAAAAGAGCAGATTGGGTGAGGGAACACACGCCAGTTAATGACATTCTTAGTTGAAATCAAGAAAAAGAAATGGGCATGTGTAGGACACGTAATAAGGACGGAGGATAACCGATAGTCATTAAGGGTTACGGACTGGATTCCAAGGGAAAGGAAGCGTAGCAAGGGGCGGCATAAAGTGAGGTGGGCGGATGAGATTATGAACTTTGCAGGGACATGGCCACAATTAGTACATGACTGGGGTAGTTGGAGAAGTATGGGAGAAGCCTTTGCCCTGCAGTTGGCGTAACCAGGCTGATGATGATGATGAAGTATATTTCTAAAGTTTCATCAGTATTACAGTGTAGAAATACCCTCTTTTCACTTGGTTCCACCATCTCAAAAATAAAGTATACAATGGAAAGTTAAACATAGAACAAACGCGTGCGAACTCACAAAATGTTGACACTACGATCGAAGAGAAATATGCGCCACATTACTGGCCAGCAAACACATTTCTGCCACAAAACGCATGCAGTTTTATATGGCAGGGCTTACCAGATGAGCTGCTATGCATGGGGCTGGTAAGGTAAATAAATTGTGCAAGAAACTTATTGTGTGCCACGTTCTAAGATTGCAGCTCACTTGATAACGTCCTGTACAGTGTATGGATGTTCCTGAATGAGAGTACAGGGCATTTAGAAATGTGTTGTATATTCTCATGTAAGGCCGCAGGTCTACCTAGCTTTGCTTATATTTCAAAGTTATTCACGTATGGGATGCACCCCATTGTTTCTAAGAGTGTCTTGTCATGGTAGTGTAGCAATATTCTGCCCGGTCTCATAGCGGTACAGAGGCGTATCATATTTCCTATTCGGTTGGCCTCCACACGAAAGTAGTTTCCTGGTGCTGTAAGGATTGTTCCTTTACATTTTCTAACAAATAAATAAAATTTAATTTACAATATTATCTGGCGTGTAGCAAATGAGTATAAAACTGCAAGGAGCACTGGCATTAAAATCCTGCGCATCAAATTTCTTGGCATATATAGTAGCTTTTCATTCCCATTCTTATTCCCATTGAAATTTTATGCGTGCAAGGATAAGAACCTACCGCAAGAGCTTCAGAAATATTTTATGCTGCTTTTTTACAGTAGAATACATTCACTTAAATTACTAAAGCACGCGTCACGCTAGTTTCGACGCGTATTTGCAGCCGTCATACCGGCAACACCGGGGAGACATCGCCCAAAATCGTCGCTCGCACGGAGTACGACTTGTAGGCGACGAGGGAACGCTACAGCCTTCTCCATCGCATCGGTTGTCGCTGTCGCACGCAAGATCGCTTATATCGGGCTTATATTTTATGCAGCATAAAACATGAATTCCTCATTCGTTGAATTGCATGAATTGCAGCATGCAGCTGAATGCCTGCGGCGAAGTTTCTAACTAGCACTGGTGCTGTACGTAACTTCAGTGGTCGCAGATTACCCATGTGCGAAAGACAACGTCAAGCGCTCGGCTTACTTATAACGAAATCATGCCGCCAGAAACATGAGGCCTTCTGTTATTGACTCCTTATTTCAACAGCGTTCTGTACACAGTAGACTGTCAAAGTGAATAAAATGACACACACAATACACGCGCTAAGCACTCTCCGCATAGGCTCGGAATCATCGGCTGGCGAACAAACCATTTTAAGCGTCCTCTCGACTGACGTCTTATTGAACATACTGTGGTTCTGGCAGCGTTTGCGATTTCCAAAGCTCTTACGGTAACTCGCAAGTGATAGCATGCAGTTATCGCGACGACTGGCTTTTTCGATTGACATCCAGAGACACAGCGAGCTTGCCTAGTCCGTTGTCAATCGCGTCTGCTAAGTGCCGCGTCGAATTCCTGGCGATAGCATGTCACATACGCAGAATGTGCACCTAAGTTAGAATTCACTTACCATGGAGGATTTGTTGTTATATCCAACAAATGACGAACGACTGCTTTCGCGCCGACGCGAGATGGCTGGCACACGACCTCCCTTGGATGGCCTTCGTTGCCGCTAGCTGGACGGATCACTCTTCCCCAGTGCTGTGCTGTTCCGCGATGTTATGTGCGCGCGCGGTGGGGCAACCCCGAGTGAAAACGTAGAGCGCTGGCTGCGCGTTCCTTTGAACTGTGGCTGCCTGTTCCCTTAGAAGCAAAACGGTGTGTCCTTTGCTCAGCATGCGTCAGTGATACATCGCCGTGTTCGGGGCCAGCCTCCTACGGTTGAAGCAGAAGCTTACGCTACGTTGTGTTCGCTATTGCCGCAAGAGTAGAACGGGCATTCTACTCTCTTCCAGAAGGACAGAGTGTAAAACATGTTTCACTCTCTCCTAGCTGACGGAGTGAACAATGCATTTCACTCCATTCGACATTTTGCGAGAGTAAAACAACGCTTTGAAGAGTAAATCGGCCCCTTCACTCCTGCGATACCCTCCCTTGTTTTTAGAGTGTACTGTGTACGAAACGTACTGTTATATGAAGCGGCGCTACTCCCTTTGTCATTGTTTAACGAGCGGTACTCACTTTAGCCGACGTTCCGGGCACCACGACAACGCTGGCGGATGAGTGAATTTCTGTATCATCAAATAAAGCCGTGCATCTCGAAATGCCAGTAGCACGTAAGGGCAGTTGCACCGACGGCCCGCCAACTTGGCTAGACAGATTCATTCCATTCCTTAATATGCCAGCCATTATTTTTGTAGCCGACTACTATGCTCGTGTTCAATCCACATGATTCAACCCGGTATGACTGGAGCACAGTGCGTTAGCGAAAACTAAGTTGCATTTCCGACAGTTGATCGCACAGAAGCAAGGTGGAAGCGGTAATGGTTTCACATTTGTGCGCTGTCACTGGGGCGACATGCGGCGCGCCGCCGGAAGTGCCATCTCGTTTGTCTAGAACAAATTGCTCCGCAAAAAGGGTGAATAACTGTAGAGGCATTGGCCATATTGCCCACTTTTGCTGGTACCGCGATGTCTCATTACGACCTCGTCAATTCTATTTTCACAGTCGACACACCTCTGGCGACTACGTGCTACGCCGCTAAGACGCTGCTTTTCAAGGTCCTCTGGTAACGTGCTCTCTGAACGACGACTCACTGCCTAATCACCAGAGCTATTTCGGCCGACGGTCGCGCTCTCCGTCTCCTGCTCATTCCCCTTCACCCAATGGAAATTCCTTTGTTGACCTCCGGGGAAGAAGGTCGTCCAACCCACCCAGGGGAAACTAACGGCGGCGACCTCTGCGTGTAAGCTTGCGGGCGACAACAAGACGATGAAAAACACCCCAATCGCTTCAGGACGCTTTGAAACCGACAAACCCTGATACCGACGAAATTAAAAGCACAAATCTTATTGTTTCCGTTGATGGACAACAAGAGATAGCACTACTCCACGCTGGTGACTATTGTATCATAATGAGTGAAGTTCTAGCCGTTCGCCTTAAGTGGAGTGTTTTAGTTGAGCGTTTGTACGCTCCTGTCAGCAGCTGAGCGGAGCGCAGGCGGGAATGCGAGCTAGCGGAGCGAGAGACACGGTCCGTTTACAAACTGCCTAAACGGAGCGTGGAGCGTCGCTTATGCTGTGCGCTATCACGGCTAGTGCGCCGCACACTATCGTGATAAGGGGTGAAGCCACATCCACATCAACAGCCCTTTCAAATGCAAGATGGCTCCCTATAGTGGCCTCGTCTATTTTCATTTTTTTAGGCAGCCAAACGGCAGCTGACAGAAAAGGACGTCATGCTGACAGTGTGATCACATGGGGCATAAGTCTCCGGAAACTCTCGGGCAGTCCAAGGCGGCCAGTGCTACCGCGCCGACGCTGCCATTCGCTCAGTATCGTGTGCTCTGTCGTCTGCTTGTATAAAATGGCGACTACGGCGGACGAAATTATCGTGCTGCTTCAAGGAGTTACCGAACTGTTGCACCCATGCGAGGCTGTTGAACAGAAACGCGACGCAGTGGATGAGCATGTAGTGAACCTTTTGCTGGCCCGACTAGTGAGGCAGGATCGGCACAGAGATCCCCAATACGTGGAGAGGGTTGTGCCAGCACACATGGACATGGAGTTTAAGATGTTTCGACTCTACAGGAGCACAGTTGCGGCTGTTGAAGAATTCGAGAGGTCTGCATTTTACCCTGAGGGCTCTCATGGACGGAAACAGTTGTCGGCTGAGAAGACGGTGCTGATAACGCTCACATACCTCGGCACTCAAACTGCAATGTAAGCGATTTCTGACAGGTTAGATGTATGCGAGTCGAGTGTGCACACATCAATGCGGCGTGTTCTCGACGTACTGATGTCTCTCAGCGCGAGAGAGATTAAGTGGCCCGACAGCAACGACAGTGTAAAAAACAAGAGGGCATTTCGAGCGCTCTGTCGCCGCCGGGGCCTGGAAGCTGTCCTGCCAGACGTTAGTGAGGCGGTCGACGGACGCCACGTTCGTATATCCAGACCCTCCGAGTCAGAATAAAGTTACTTCAATAGAAATGAGTTTCATTCAATAATCTTACAGGGTGTCTGCAACGCAGACATGATGTTCACGCACGCCTTCATCGGCTTCCCTGGCAGCGCACGCGATGCCCGAGTATTGCAGAAAAGCTCCCTTTTTCCGAGATGCAGGAACGAAGTGCGAAGGTAAGAAAATATCTGTATAGTCAGCCAACTGTATTTAAATTGAGCGGCCGTGAATTATGAATAATGGCACAGGGGAGGGTATGCTTTATAAATAATTTTCTTAGATTATTTCTTGAACAATTCCCATTGAAATATAGGTCTGATCGATCTGCCGGATAATTAACCTTTGTAGGAAGGTACCTGATAGGCGAATGTGCCTATCCAATGCTGCACTGGCTGCAGACCCCATACCGCCAATGCCGAGCGAGCTGGCAACCATGGATGGATGTCTTCAACGCAGCCCACTACAAGCAGCGGGTCGTGATCGAGGGAGCGTTCGGCCTGTTAAAGGCCCGCTTCTGACGACTTGCATACGTTGACGTCGCCACCATCCCGCAAGCTGTGGACATTGTGATGGCGACCTCCGTCCTCCACAATATTGCCAGCAGGAGCGGCGACGCCGTGGATGACGAGGAACCAGTGGACAGTGGAAATGTTTCGTCGCAAGGCCCAGACGGTGGAGTAGAGGCATCTGTCCTTGCAACACCTGTCCGCGACGCTATTGCACAGGCTTTGTGATTTTTCTTAACAGAGTATTTACCAAGCTTTCTTTGTTTCGTTTGAGTTTCAGATTCCTTCCAAATTATTCAGATTTCCTTCGGAAATCTGAATAATTTTTTTTATTATACACTAAACAGGTTTATAGTTGCTCAGAGTCCGTGTCATCATTATATATATATACATGCATGCTGCCATCAGAAAGTTCATAAAGGCACTTTCTTTATATAGTACTGCGCCGATTGCGCATGTGTATACAGGCTCCCGACCATGATCTTAGAAGACAAAATCATTGCTTGAAAGGAAGTTTGATTACTGCACACGTCACGAAAACATATGACAGTTGTGTTTGTGCATATACACAGCGCGCTCTTTAATGTGAGATAGCACTTTATGTTTATTTCGGGCATTTTCACAGTGAACATCGTTACTATATAGCAGTTGAAATTATGGTTAAAACAACATTGAAAGCAATATAGTTATCTGGAATTAATGACGATCAGGAATAAAACAGCAGAGGTTAGCGTAATCTATCAGAGCAATGGGATTGTTACTTTAAACATAGAAAAAATAAATAATGCACACGTTATACGGATCATTATACGCAAACAATAAAACAGATATCCAACCCATTGCACGAATACAAGAAACCCTACGAGCATATGATGTACAAGAAATCGAGACTGCACTTCTTGAAGGAAAAGAAAGATGGATAGATCTCATACATTTATTGCACATTTATAACAAAAAGAAATTGGACTACTCGTGTTCAACTGGCGGCCGAGAACTACGAGAAAAAATGGCTGTGGCTTAGCTAAGGTTAAGCCCAGGATGCGAAGCATACTAGCCTTTATTTTAGTTGTTGAACCACTGTTTAGCCTGGTGAACTGCTGTTGCTTGGCTATATTTGGTTCGGCTAGACGAAGAAACAACTCATGCGTTACTCTGCTTCGCCTTCAAGAGTGGAACGCGACAGCGTTCCCGTCGACCCGCCAAGGGGTGTAAGACAATGGGCTACGGCGCAGCGACTACGCGCCCCGCATTGGAAGCGGTGAGCGTCGAGCAACGCAGCGTTAGGCGCGGCAACGAAATGTGCGCCTGAGCAAGCGACGCACGCCTGAGCCTTAGAAACAGCTCGTTTCTAAGGCAACACCGCGTTCACTAGAGGCGCTTTTGTACCGCTTTGAAGCATCGTACTCATGGCTCAGTGGTAGCGTCTCCGTCTCACACTCTGGAGACCCTGGTTCGATTCCCACCCAGCCCATCTTGCAAGAGTAGAGCCAAAGCCACCTAGAAAATCAGTCTCTGTAGCACGCCGCAACCTTCGCTTCTCATTCCAACGAGCAGCTCTGTCTCCAGGAGGCATCTCACCTCGTGAGTGTAGCAGAGGCAAGCGCAGCTGCTTATATACCGCCGCGAGCGACGGCGCGAGTTGGAGCCCCGTTTCTCCTCTGTCGTGACGGCACGGTGTCACGTGGTATTGAAGGCGACACCGCCGCACCTGAGGAGCTGGGTTGAGCTCTCGTAATATGCTTCGCATAAAATAACTTTCTGTCGCAGCCACAAGGGTTTCAAGCAGCGCCTCAGGCCAGCCCCGACTGGCCATTACTTCGTTGTGGTGTCTCTCCCGATCTTTTCCCATTCACCTAAACGCGATAGAACTGCCTCTGCGACAGTGTGCTTCTTTTCCTTGCGGGACCGGGTACTGTACCCTAACGCTTCTTCCTTCGAAGATGGGAGGTGGCGGGTTCAAACACCTTATAGTGTACATTGTGGGCCGACCACCGGTGAAACGGTGATTACGTGCAGCTTTACTTCGCGTCTCATCGTGGAGAACACAATTAGCCGCATAGCGAACTAGCCATGGATGTGGTTGATAATTGTGGAGGCTGTTCGACGCGGCGTCACTTTAACTCCGCCTGCAGAGCTCTACTTTAGTCTTTAGATTTGACCTGTTGCAGTGTTCTACTTTGGCCTTTAGATTTGTCCTGTTGCTCTCCTTTCCTCTTTCCTTTTTTCTCCCCTCCTTCCTATCTTGCATTTATGTGTTTCTGTCACCTCCCTTCAGAGGAGTAGGCAGGCGTTGTGCCCCTTCCGGTGGCAGTTGCCAGCCTGCTCATCGCTTTCCCTTTCCTGATACCTGTGTATATGTGTTGAAAACAAATAATAATAATAATCATGGCCGGTGGCCTGCATTCGGTCTGTTGTGCCGTTGAAGAAACGTCAGTGGCCAACTCGACCACGTCGGAAGCATCTCGGGTATTCTCGGTGGATACTGGCTAGGGTTGAGTGCTGAAATTAACAGACTGCATAATCAGATCAAGGTAGCTTAAAAAGGCACATTTGCGGAAGAACACGTATGAGCATTTACCAGTGCGTGCAACACATAGTCTGCCAAAAAGCAACCCAACTTGCCGTCATTCATAATATGCATGCAGACCTATGCATGCAGTACGTGTCTGCATACTTGCGAACATTGCAGGCAGCAAGCATGAAACAGAGACGATTTCTTTTACTAGTTAACTAGTGGTAAAAGCAGTATGCCTAACGACTTGTTAATGACCATTCGGTGCTAACATATTTTTCTACAGATATAAACAAATAGATGTCATGAGCTGACATTATCTGACTTGACCGGACAGTTATAGGCATACAGCCAGACCTGCCACTGCGCCTCTATTAATTGACATTTTGCAACTGCATGATTCTTCGAATAGCATATGAAGGCTACTATATATATATATATATATCAGTTGAGCATGCATGCCCTTCGTATGCTCGCCTTACAATTAAGACTTAGTGTTTTTTTACAGCTCCAAGCTCCGCCAGGTACGCTGGGTTGACAGCATGGTTTCTTTCAAAGAACTCGCTTAGCTCCCTGTGGTTGTAAACCACGAAAGGTGAACGACAATATCCCATGTAAGACGTATTTTATGACAATATTATATACGCATGCGGGCTCCACACTATGCTCATTTCGTACGTGGTTCCATATCAAACGCACAATTAATTACATTTACATTCTAATTAGAGCAGAACTGCGTGCGTATGAAACAAAACTTTATATAAGTATACATGCATATGCACCTTAAATTTTATGCACCATTGTGATAAATCTCACATAACCGGCTCAGCTTGTTTTTTCGAGTTGGCTGACAGTGAAATGGCGCGCGGAACTCAGTTAACAAATACTGCACCAGTGCAACACCCTACGCAATCACATATGCTGTATATTTGTTACAGTATGCAAATGAAATCGACGGTGAATGCATCTAGCCGACAAACTGATAAAAAATAACAACAAAAATTCAACATTACAAGACGATTTAGTACACACTCCTCCAAATTGATGACTTTGAGGTCACTTCCTGAGCGTCTATTGTGGCTTTTCGCCTTCATATAGGCACGCTTCAGCGTGCGCCACTTGTCCTCCACCAGGTTTGCCACCAGATGTACCCCAAACTCTGAGTTTATTGAAACCGCCACTTCCTTCCACTCCTCGCTCTTCGACTTAAGTTTGTTCTTCCCATCCTGGTGGAAATGTTTATTTCCTTCTATTAAAAAAAGAACTCTTTGACGCGGCCACAGCTGCCTATCGTCTGCTTTGTTTGCTGTACAGGTCACTTCCTGTGATGGCACCAACACCCTGTCATCACTTCTGTCGACCTCTTTGGTGCCTGAAGTATCTCCACCGCAAGCTTCTTCAACAGAAGTTATTTGTGTGCCTATAACAAATAACAAATGAGACATGAACGACCCGAAAATGTCACTCGCACGACATTGAAATGCCTTACCTTCAGTAACATAGACGAGGTTACCATCGTGAAGCACTAAGCAGCCATTCCTTATCAGCGGGTGAACTTCAGTTCTCACTAAGAACAGAGGCGACGACGACACGGTAAACGTGCAACAGCCGCGAAAACTGTAAGCCGAAGAAGACCGCAAACGTTAGCACAAGCTTCTGCTCCAACGAATTGACGAGCAGACGACGCGAAAAAAAAGGAGAGGGGTGGGGGAGATCATACTACGCGAAAATGATCGCCTGGTACGCACTGCCAGCTACATGTAACCTCCAAATATTAGCGCATCATAACAAACGTACTGATAATGTCACTGACATAACTGCAGAGGGCCTTTGGCTTCGTGATCGAGGTTCGGCATAATTATGTACGCACGATGTGAGAAACGGCGTTTTCCATCATCGATCGATCGCCTAAACAGACAGTTATAATTGCTGTCTGGATATGAAGCATACATGCGCTATCTGCAATTATACGTTTTGGGTTATAGTAGGCGAGCTCCCTATCGCACGACGCAATAGTTCAGTTTCTCTTATATAGGTGTTAATGCACGTATTCATCAATGTGATTGTACATAAGTACTTATGCTATCGCTTGAAAATTTAACTAAAGGTTTAGCGTCGTTGCTGGTCGTCGTCAAGGCGTTTTATCATTCTAACATATGTTTCACATGCCTATACTTTGTGATTTCGAAAAATATAGGGATTTATTTACGTGTTGCTGGTGTACGTTGTTTCCAACTGGCGTCACTGCTGAAGAGCATAATGAACTTGCGGGAAAATTCAATCAAGTTTATTTAAAAATGCACAGACGCCTTAACTCTGGCGCAACGAACACATGTCTAGACTTTCAAAATTTTTCGACATTTGGGCATTTCCGCAATTCGTCTGGCTTTTCCTTCTTTGGTGGTCTTGTCAACAGCGTAATTCGCAAAGAAGGGACGGCTGAACTTCTGCAGCACAAGCCGCGCGGTGGTTTCCTGGTGCTCTCTTGTAGCACCTTCATGTCTGAAAACCGGATTCTCAGTTGCTGCTGTGAGTGTTGTTTGCACGAAAAGTGCCATCGGCTTCTTCTTAGATATGGCAAACGGTGCAAACGCTTCTGCTGCCCTTTCCAAAGTGCAAACAAATGAAAGAAATGAAAGCGTTGGATAAGAAAGCCCTCCCCGGTCTAAATTGAATATAACGGCAGTAGCGGGGCTACACGAGCGGGGAGCCTTGATTTTTTCCATGCATTGGCTGCAGTTGATGCTGTCCTCAGCTGCTCTGACGAGAAAACCTGCATTGAGGCCAAGCGTGCTCGCCCTGATGCCTGGCTGGGGGGGCCTAAGGGAAGAAAAAAACAAACAGAATAAAAATACTTGAAGGACTTCGTCATATACAGATATGACATAAATTAAACAAATAAGTACGTATTATGCTTCCTGATCAGGTATACATGTGTGTGTGTGTGTGTGTGTGTGTGTGTGTGTGTGTGTGTGTGTGTGTGTGTGTGTGTGTGTGTGTGTGTGTGTGTGTGTGTGTGTGTGTGTGTGTGTGTGTGTGTGTGTGTGTGTGTGTGTGTGTGTGTGTGTGTGTGTGTGTGTGTGTGTGTGTGTGTGTGTGTGTGTGTGTGTGTGTGTGTGTGTGTGTGTGTGTGTGTGTGTGTGTGTGTGTGTGTGTGTGTGTGTGTGTGTGTGTGTGTGTGTGTGTGTGTGTGTGTGTGTGTGTGTGTGTGTGTGTGTGTGTGTGTGTGTGTGTGTGTGTGTGTGTGTGTGTGTGTGTGTGTGTGTGTGTGTGTGTGTGTGTGTGTGTGTGTGTGTGTGTGTGTGTGTGTGTGTGTGTGTGTGTGTGTGTGTGTGTGTGTGTGTGTGTGTGTGTGTGTGTGTGTGTGTGTGTGTGTGTGTGTGTGTGTGTGTGTGTGTGTGTGTGTGTGTGTGTGTGTGTGTGTGTGTGTGTGACGACCCACGGTAAGTTGTTCTTTATTCTATGCCACGGTGTTCGGTCGTGCGACCTCTGACGCCAAGAACGAACACACCATGGATTTTATAACTGTATCTTGCACCGTGTTTTTTATGTCGCTTGTTTTATATTAACAGCTATTGCATTAGCTGGTATACACGGTATATATGTCGCGCGCAGCATTATTGCTCGTGAATTTAAGCTTGTGTAATTGTTTCTTAAGGGAGTTATTGTAGGGTTCGCACGACAGAATAGTTCAAGGGCATATCGCCATAATCAGTATACATCGACCGCACCGCAATATGTAGATCTTCATGGAACAGAATAGGAGGTCTTCGGGAAAGACTCATTGTTGGGCTAGTTGGTGTTTGCTTAACGACATAATCTAGCGCGAAGGCACAATCATAACGAAGACACGTAGGCACGCGTCAAAGGCGCAGTAGTGCCTGTGAGGTGTGTCTGTGGGTATTTCCTGTGATTGTGCCATCGTGCTAGAATATGTCGTTAGCCATTAGGGAACCGTAGTCGCGGCTGCCGAAGGCCTCCTTTTTTATTTCTGGGTACATAGGTCACTCTGTCTATTGGTACTCGTCATTTACATATGAGCGTGCAATAATTGACACGCTCTTCTCCATTCACACACTACAGGGCAAGTAGCTTCGCACCACGCACAATTGTGGCCAATTGAACTGATTACATTGCAATTAATTTACGACGCAAAACCCACCACAGTAAATCCGTAGAGCCGCCAAATGTGGCCGCATCGCTTGTCCCATTGTCGGAGCAGGCATCGCTGATGAAGCCTCGGCTGATGGCTCTTGAACGGTTCTTGACTCTTGTAGTGCTGTTGAATTCGTTTCCTCTGTGGGCCACGAGGTTGAAAGGGCGGGGTGGGATCCAAGAGGACCCATTGCCTTCTCTGTGCTGCCGCTTGGTGATGAGTGAAACATGCCCATCACCAGAGCTTTTTGCATAGATGAAAGTGCTGCACGGGCGTCTGTCAGGTCGTTCGACCCATTTAGTTGCCGAATGGTGGAAAAAAGTGCCTCGACAGGGTCACTGGAGAATTTTGAAGTCAACACATAAAGGAAACCGGAACGGAGGAGGAATTGTGTGCACCGGACTGTGGACATTATGGTGACCTGCAAAGCTTCGTCTGTTTCGAGAGATATGAATGCCCTCTTGTGGGGTGCTGCGGCCTTCCACGATGCGAAGAAGGGCAAAAATTCTTTTTCTAGCCACAGCAACCTGAAATGACATAGTATTGTAAAAAAACAATAGCATTTAGTTAGAAGGATTGTGGAGGTATATACTGATACCTGTCATCATCTGGAGAGCTGAACGGCATCCTGTTTGGGTCCCGGCTTACTATGTGAAAGGTGGTACTTCTGATGTTGTGTATAGTGAACCATTTGAATACTGTCTCCATGTACTGGATTGTGGGCAGACTGTCTTCGAAACCTGTTATCGCAAATCTTCTGCCATATTGCTGAAGGTACCGCAGCGCAGCTGTAACCTAGAAAGAATAAAGGGAGTGGAAAAGTTATGACGTAATAGTTCTGCGGAAACCCGCAAGGTGGAGAGAATTAATCAAGGAAAACTCAGACATCCACCCATTTGTAGCAAGTGCTACAGAGGATTCCAAAAGAAAAAACAGATTCCAAGGTATACAGACACGCCGCATACCTTGAAATCTATTTGAAGCGGTTAATCAAATGCTATCAATTTTTCCGCTTCGTTCCTCCTTACTTGCATGAAGGAAACTGGCACGAATGCATGTGCTCTCGCGGACACGTGCTGCACAACGCGACACACACAGCGGTCATATCGAAGAGCAGTACGCGTATACTTACGGAAGTATACGTGCGATATTGTAGCCTAATGGTTCGTGCATCGCGGGCTGCTGTGCTGCGAGACATAATTCATTTTCTTTAAGTATAATCTATTCGGCAAGGAAGCAGCACCACCCACTAGCCACATACGGGAACGTCCGGGAGAAACCTCATATAAAACTTGGCTTTGAAATCATGTTTTTGCTAAAATCAAAGAGTATGTATATGGAGGGTCCCTTCTTCGTTCAAGAATTTGGAGGCAGTGAGAGGAAGAGTAAACATCAGAGTTCGGAAATCCATGAATATCGCGCTGCCAACTATTGGCCAGGATATTTTCCCTAGTCCCCTCAACCACGCACTTTCCCCACCTTTGCACTTAGTTCTTCTGGAAGTTTCGCTGTCGAGGAGCATCGTGCGAATTATGGATGGTACTCCTCGCTCGATCTCCCGATATTCTGATCGAAGTCGCAAAACGCCTACTGAAACGCTACAATAACTTGACAGCCTCTCAATGCAATGGAATATAGATGTACAGGGCGGCAAACTAACAGGCACAAATATTATTATTTATTTTTTTCGTCTCCTCTGCAATCCTTAATCCCCTTCCCCTTCCTTATACAGGGTAGCATGTCAGCGGAATCGTACACACCGGCGAAAATACCCGTCGTTATACTAAATGCCCCCCCCCCCGCATCTCTCTCTCTCTCTTTGTTAAAAAAATCGCAACTGTCTATGACGTTAAAATCAGCGTACGTTTTTATGAACAAACTGAAGGAGCTTCAATCATGTGTTATGCCCTCCTGATCAACTAAACTTACATCAATTATGAAATAACTTTAACGACGGAATTTACGGCAAAATCGGTGTTTAGAACACATGAGTAAAATGAATTTAAGTTATCTGGGGCAAGATATCGACAAGCAAATATATTGTTTGTGCTCAGAAAAGACGGCCAAGGAAAAAAAAAACCCGCTGATGGGGCCTCACAATTGCTCTCCACAGTGAAGCCGCTCAGAAATACTGACAAAGGACTAAACGTCATCCGTTGGTTACCAATTTGACGAGGCGTTTTGTCACGGTATGGCCACTTGTAATGAGCCAGCGCGACCGGCCAGCGCACAGCTAGGACAGCTTTATGATAGAAGCAATATGAGGAATTCAAGTTACTCCAAGTTAAGAATGGCGCATCGCATGCAATTGACAATCATCTTCGAAAGTGTGCTCAGGTGTACTGTTATACCGACATTTTTGTCATAGATGTGATCTATGTAAAGTTGGTTTGGTGATCAACACATATTACTAAAGCGCACAAATGTACTCGATGCTTATTTGAGATCCCGATCAACCTATTCACAGGGAATGTACATGAAGTTTCATATTTCTTCTCTTTAAGTATGCTTAATTGCTACATTATAGCTACGGTACCTGCGGATATACCGAGAGTGAATATTTAGCCCACTAAACAAGTACTGTCAATGTTCCGTCGAAATATTCTGCCCTAGAATTCCAGCAGCTTTATGCATATCGATATTGAAAGAAATATAAGCCGGCACGTGCCGCACCTTCTCTCTGGACACTAGCGCTATCAATTTTGACAGCAAATGACAGGCTTGTTTCAGGCGCAGTCGAAATATGTATTACGCTAAAGGTATACCGCTATAATGACAACTAATTTCCAAGCTAGCATGAACGCATTTCTTCTTGCATTTAAAAATATACGCAGATGTCCGCATAGACGCCTTATACGGAGGGTAAATCAAGGACTTGCGGGCAATCGTGGATTCGAAATAATCCTGCAAGATTTTTTCCAGAAAAAAAGAAGAGTTGGACCTAAAGCTCATATAATATTTTGTCTATAGGTTAATTTGCCACGAACGTGTGCGTCACGCATTGAATTCATGGCATTAAGAGAGGTGGCATCTTCATGATGTCACTAAATATCTTTCAGTTTTAGTTATACACGCCTGAGGGGAGAACACGTCTAGGGCCCTCTTCACGCTCATTTTCTCGAAGTTTGTCGGGTACACATGTTTCCGTGTCAGGTTCCACACAAGCTTGAATGAAGGTTGTCTTTCTATTATGTCCAGTAGCATTCTTAAATATTTGGGGCTGTAGTACTGTCCGCCGTTGTACAGCACTGTTTGTGGATATCAACTGGTTGCGGAGGTTTTTGAGGATATGGCAGTGGTCGAAAGCTAGGAACAACATCCGATTGGTGTCCAAAGGGTGTCTGCAATTAAAAACGAAAACAGGCTTGGCAATACGTACTCAACACACACACACGCACACACACACACACACATAATATATATTGTCACGAAAAGACAATTAAAGATGTACCAGGTATCGGCGAGACAGACAGTCGTACAAGATGGCGTACACAAAAACTCAAGCCGGCGTCCGCAGCCTCGACTACTTCTGCCCCCACCTCTTGCCGAGCGCGCGTTCCAGTCACTTCTTTCTTAGCGCTGGCGCGTGACACCTAGCGACATTATTCCCCCGCCAAAAGAAAAGCATCGACCCCGATGCTTACTAAACTACGATGCTTACTAAAAGAAACGAAGTATGGAAGTCGTATGACATCGGCTTGGCGCCGCCTTAACGCGCGAAATACGGATTGAGGCGAACAACATGCACTATCCCCGAGTGGTGCTGTCGACGCCGAGGCGACGCGGCACCGTCGGGAATGACCTCATAGTTCACTTCACTAACGCGGCGTATCACTTTGTAGGGTCCAAAGTATCTACTAAATAGCTTCTCAGATAAGCTCTGGCGACGGATTGGCGTCCACACCCAGACTTGGTCACCTGGCTGGTACTCAACTTGCCGATGTCGAAGGTTGTAGCGTCGTGCGTCTGTACTCTGCTGTTTCGTGATGTGTATGCGGGCGAGTTGACGAGCTTCCTCTGCTTGTTGAGTAAGTTGCTCGGCGTCGGAAGTAAGTGATGCGTTGGTGTCATGCGGGAGCATTGCGTCTAGCGTGGTCTGGACCTCGCGCCCGTAGACAAGACGGAACGGTGTGAATCGTGTGGTTTCCTGAATGGCGGTGTTGTACGCGAATGTAACGTACGGCAGGACTTGATGCCATGTTTTATGCTGCACGTCTACATACATAGACAGCATGTCAGCAATGGTTTTGTTTAGCCGTTCCGTTAGTCCGTTGGTCTGCGGATGATAGGCAGTGGCCTTGCGATGCTGCGTGCAGCTCAACTCGAATATCTCCTCTATCAGTTGGGCTGTAAAGGCAGTTCCTCTGTCGGTGATCACGTATGATGGGGCACCATGTCTGAGGACTATCTGATCGATAAAGAACTGGGCAACTTCGTAGGCCGTGGCACGTTGTACAGCTTTCGTCTCGGCGTAGCGTGTTAGATAGTCTGTGGCGACTATAATCCACTTGTTTCCGCTGGCTGACAAGGGAAAGGGTCCCAGAAGATCCATGCCGATTTGATCAAACGGCGCGCTAGGTGGTGCGATGGGTTGGAGTAACCCCCCGGGTTTCAAAGACGGCGATTTCCTGCGTTGACACTCACGGCAGCTTTGCACGTAACGCTTCACCGTGGTAGAAAGTCTGGGCCAGTAGTACGTCTGGCGTACTCTTGCAAGCGTACGTGAAAATCCCAAGTGTCCAGACGTGGGCTCATCATGGCAGGCTAGGAGAATGTCATCACGGAGGGTGGCAGGTACGACAAATAGATACTCTTTGTCGCTGGCACTCGAGTTTTTCTTGTAGAGGACGCCCTGTCGGAGGCAGAAGGTCGAGAGACAGCGACAAATGTGTCGTGGGATTGTAGCATTCTTGCCTTCTAGGTGATCGATGAGAGGGCGTATTTCGGCGTCTTCGCGCTGCCGTCTGATCAGGTCAGATGCGGTGAGGGCCCCAAGGAATGCGCCGTCTTCGTCCATGTCCTTATGGCAAGTTTTGACGGGAGCGCGCGACAACGTGTCCGCATCTTCGTGTTTGCGGCCCGATTTGTAGACGATGGTAACATCGAACTCCTGCAGACGGAGACTCCATCGAGCAAGTCGCCCGGACGGGTCTCGTAAGTTGGCTAACCAACACAAGGAATGGTGGTCTGTCACCACCTTGAAAGGGCGACCGTAGAGATAAGGCCGAAATTTCATGATGGCCCACACAACCGCTAGACACTCTTTCTCGGAGGTGGAGTAGTTGATCTCGGCGCGTGAAAGGGTGCGACTGGCGTAAGCGATCACTCGCTCGACGCCTTCCTGGTGTTGAACGAGTACAGCGCCAAGACCGATGTTGCTTGCGTCGGTATGCACCTCGGTGTCAGCGTCCTCGTCAAAGTGAGCGAGGACGGGTGATTCCTGCAGGCGCTGCCGTAACTCTCTGAAAGCTGCGTCCTGCTCATCCGTCCAAATGAAGGGTGTGTCTTCTAGCGTGAGGCGTATGAGTGGTTCGGCGATCCGGGAGAAATTAGCGATGAAGCGACGATAGTACGCACACAGACCGAGAAAGCGACGTACTGCTTTCTTGTCACGAGGAGTCGGAAAAGCAGCAACAGCAGATGTTTTGTCTGGGTCAGGCTGGACGCCGTCGGCGTTCACGACATGACCGAGAAACTTCAACTCTTCGTAACCGAAGTGACACTTTTCTGGCTTTAGCGTGAGATTAGCGGAGCGGAGCGCCTCAAGTACCGCCTCTAAACGCTTCAGATGTTCTTCGAAGGTCGCCGCAAACACGACGACGTCATCTAAGTATACTAAACAAATGTGCCACTTCAGACCCGTCAGAACAGTGTCCATCATTCTCTGGAATGTGGCCGGTGCAGAACACAGGCCGAATGGAAGTACTTGAAATTCGTACAGTCCATCCGGGGTAACAAAAGCAGTTTTTTCGCCATCTCGTTCGTCAACTTCAATTTGCCAATATCCGCTCTTCAGATCTATGGATGAAAAATACCTGGTTCGCCGGAGTCGATCTAACGAATCATCGATCCGGGGAAGCGGATAAACGTCTTTTTTTGTGACGTTATTCAACTTTCTATAATCAACGCAGAATCTAAGCGTTCCGTCTTTCTTTTTGACGAGGACCACCGGCGATGACCAAGGGCTTTGGGATGGTTGTATGACGTCATCGTCAAGCATTTCTTTCACTTGTGCATTAATCACTTTGCGCTCTTTTGCCGATATACGATAAGGCAGTTGTCGTATGGGACGAGCGTCGTCATACGTGATTATGCGGTGTCTCGTGATGGGCGTCTGGCGTACCTTAGAAGAAGATGCAAAGCACTCCTTGAACCGAAGGAGCAACTCGCGCAGCGCTTTCTGCTTTTCCTCCGAAAGGTCTGAATTGATGTCGATGTTGCTGAGTGTCTGAGCTGGGTTCTCCTTCGTCGCAGACGCAAAGCATTCAGCAACGTCTGTTATGGGCTCAGCGAAAGCGATAGTAGTACGACGAAATAGGTGCCGATGTTCCTGGCTGAAATTCGTCACGAGGAGCGCCGAAAGTCCACCTCGAAGCATAATGAGAGTGCGGGCTGCACATACACCATGAGTCAGCACAAGAGAGGAATTGCCCTCTGCAACAGCTTCGCCGTCACGCAGATCGTCGCATACGACCATTACCAGGACACTTGCGCGTGGTGGTACAGTTACACTGTCGGCGTAAACTCGAAGCGCGTTACGTCGGTAATTGTCGCGGTTATTCGCTGCTCTTTCTGTCGAAAAAGTCACTGTGCGCTCCCGGAGGTCTATAATGGCACCATACTCTCGCAGAAAGTCGACGCCCAAGATGAGGTCCCGAGAACAATCGCGGAGTATAAGGCAGCTGGCTGGAAACGTGGACCCACGAATTTGTACTCTGACCGTGCACATGCCCAACGGTGTTACGATATGCCCGCCAGCAGTACGAATTTGCGTTCGAGACCAAGGCGTGATAACTTTTCTAAGTTCTGTCGCTAGTTTTCCGCACAAGATTGACTAGTCGGCCCCCGTGTCCAATAAAGCACTAACGTGGCGGCCATCGAGCACGACAGGTATGTCAAGCGAGAGTCTGTCGCTGAGTTCGGCTGCTGTCGTCGTTGAATCGTGCTGAACGGACCGTGCTCGCGTCGATGGGAGGTCTTCGGAAGGGCGATTATCAGCGGCCTCGCCCCCGAAGGTCGCTGTTCTTAGTTTTCCCGGCGAGGGCTTGGCGATCGTCCGTGCGCTGCCATTGGAGGGCTTCTAGGTGCGGGGGACAAACGCCTGGGGGACGGCGAGCGCGACTGCCGCCGCGGGAACAGTGGCATACTTTGCTGGGTCAAGTATTCTTCAATCGGCCTAGGCCTTTCGCCATGTCTGGGCCTAGGCGAATCCACGGCAAAACCTTGCAGTCCGAGGCGGCGGTATGGGCACTCGCGGTATACGTGACCGGCTTCTCCACAATGATAGCACAGAGGCCTTCTGTCCGGGGTACGCCAAACGTCAGATTTCCTTTGCAGCGGGCGACGATCCTCCATGCGTTGGATCGGTTGCACAGATGGGAGCGGGGGGACGTATGACGCGGCGTAAGACGTGGCGGGGTCGAAATGGGTCGGAGCGGGGACAGGGACTCGCCTCAAAACTTCCGCATACGACGGCCGCTGCAACTGTGCTGTCACAGGCGGCGCATTGTTGCTTGGAACGGGACCTTGGATCGCTTGCTGCACTTCGTTCCTCACGAGGGCAGATATGGAACCTAGCGTGGGCTGAGGCGGACAGGTGAACCGTTGAAGCTCATCACGCACCACAGAGCGGATAAGATCTCGGAGAACATCCACGTTTCCAAAGGCAATCGCGTCCGTCAGTGAAGCAGCGTTCGCATGCCTGTCATACGGAGCTAAGCGCTGGTCCGAAGGTGAAGTTGGGTTCAATTGCCTTTCATAGAAGGCTGAGCGCTGGTGTAACATCTTTTCAATCGTGGTGGCTTCGGTTAAGAATTCAGCCACGGTCTTTGGCGGGCTTCGAACAAGGCCAGCAAATAGCTGTTCCTTAACTCCTCGCATTAGATGGCGCAACTTCTTTTCCTCGGACATGGTTGGGTCCACCCGACGGAAGAGGCGCGTCATATCCTCGACGTACGACGTCACGCTTTCGTTCGGCAGATGAATGCGGGATTGGAGCGCCCGTTCGGCTCGTTCACGGGGATCAGCATTGGTGTAGGTCTCTAGCAAGGGACGACGGAACTCGAGCCACGATTTGATGAGCCCTTCTCGGTTCTCGTACCAAGTGCGGGCACCGTCCTCCAAGCTGAAGTAGACGTTCCTCAACTTTGCCGCGTCGGTCCATTCATTTATCTCGGCAACGCGCTCAAACTGGACTAACCAGTCCTCTACATCCTCGAATATATCTCCGTGGAACACTTTCGGCACTCGGAGATTCTGCAGCAGGTACTGAGTTGCCGTTGTGGCCGTACCTTGCATAACGGTCGATACAGAGGTCGATGTTCCTTCCATATTGGTCCGTGGGGGCGTCGATGTCGCTACGGAGAGATGGTCAAGCTCCGGAGGCAATTCTCGGATTCTCCTACTGGCCCGGTGAACAGGGGTGTCCACTAGTATGGGGCTGGTACTCCTGCTACAAGGAGGGGTTCGTGGCATCGGATGAAGCGTACCCAGCACCTCCACCAGTTTTGTCACGAAAAGACAAAGATGTACCAGGTGTCGGCGAGACAGACAGTCGTACAAGATGGCGTACACAAAAACTCAAGCCGGCGTCCGCAGCCTCGACTACTTCTGCTTCTGCCCCCACCTCTTGCCGAGCGCGCGTTCCAGTCACTTCTTCCTTAGCCTTGGCGCGTGACACCTAGCGGCAATATATATATATATATATACAATCATTTTGTATGTAATGTTGCTTCTAAGAAACGAATCTGAAAGCCTTGCCCATGATGCGTGTACTTCAGTTAGCAATATCTAAGGAGAAACTCCTTTCATCACGTGATGGTTCTACAAAATAATATTCAGTGGTTGTCAGGCTCCCACAGTCTAGCTGTTAAATTTTTCAGTTCACTAATGCAAATGTACACGCAGCCTGAAACTCAGGCGCGTAGATCTTGGTTTATTTCTAAAGCCATTCGATCAGCGCTGCACGTATTCCGAAAGGCAGTACTGACAAAAGCATTAATTTCTTAATTACATACTTGCGCTCGTACAACATATGATACATGTGGGCTCTATACAAATGAACTACGGCTAGTCTGAATAAGTTTTCTATAATACAAAGTGAGCGTCAGTGCGCGTTGACTTATATTTACAAATATCCCAGACATACGTTGTACTGAAACGTGAAGTCCAAGCAAGTACACCGGACAACTTACGGCACGACTGGAATTGTTTGACCACTTCGGAATATGGCAAACATCTTGCAGTTAGATGCGTGGTTGTCGGCTACAAGCCGGAGAACTTGAAAGCCCGCTTCTTCAATGGACCTCATGACTTGGAGTGCTAGTCGGTGCAATTGATCCCCTTTTATAGACTGCGTGAAGTAATATCTGCCCGGGAGGCTGAAAAATATAAAGGCGCAGGATATTTGGTGAAATCACTATTGCACGCTAAATGTTCAGGTAGTTCTTTCCGAAACTTATATTGTTCAAAGAAGTTGAAATGTTATGTCTTATATCATGGCGACCATCCCATCGCAATAGAAGCCTTTGGAATTGTGCTAGTAAAAGTAATGATCATCTTACGTGTAGCGCGTCGACAGCCCGACGAACACAAAAGCGAGGTGTGTGGCCAGTTCATTTTCAATTCCAAGTTCCTTCTCCAGACCTCCCATTTCAATTAGTCCATGAATCCTGTCTGCCTTTTTTTCGTATGTCGCAGCCTGCTTTAGAGACAGTTCATCCACGACTAAGGAACCCATCTTTTCCTAAAAAAGGAAATCGCATCTCATTGCATCAGATAATTCGTCCAAGGAACGTGATTGCGCACAGCGCAAATACAGAAAGAAAGAAAGAAAGAAAGAAAGAAAGAAAGAAAGAAAGAAGTCCGGGTGGGCTAAACAATATATCAAATGGACAGCGGTTACGCAGCGACTATCTTTAGTTCGATGGGTGCAAATAAGCGCGTTGTCGCAAACTGAAATTATGCAACGTACAGTCATGAGGAATTGAAACGTGACCATCACAAAGTACCTCATTAGCCGTTATCCATTTAAGACACTGAGGTGGTTCACACAGCTTCAGTGCACTGGTGCCACAACGTCCTTATCGCCCAGCCACGTCTCGACTACACGTACGTTTCACTTTGAGATAATGTGGCTAGCTAGGACTTCCTTTCCTTTCCTGTTCACGTTTCGTTCTGGGGTGATAACAATGGCTTATGGTCAGCCAAGCACTCACGTTAGGCACTTTCTTCGTTAATTATTTTCTTGTATAATGTAATAAATTATATTTCCATCTGGAAGCGACATACTCGTTCGGACAGGCGTGCGCTTTCTTGGTGCAATCTGTGTTCATTAGTGAAGAAACAACTTCGCCGTTGCAGCACCCTACGTAGCGCTTGAGTGTCGTACGGCTTGGAAGAGTGAGGCATCCTGACCGCCGCAGCATTTCATAGCCGCATGGTGACTTTGCATGCCACAGTATTGCCTGTCGGATTGTGGCTTCTGTCCAGTGGTGGTTTTTTTCATTCAGGCATTGCAGCTGCTCCTTTAAAAATATAGCTTTCTGATCGTTCTCGTCCAGCTTTTCCTGAAAATAAATGAAGTACTAGTCAAAAGCGTGTAAAACGTACAAGAACAAATAAAGTCATTTACTGTAAAACCTCATTTCGCGCCCCCATCTGTTCATGAATTGGGGACCTGGGACATGTTCACGGCTACTAACCTTCGCACTTATAAAGTAAGCGAAACTTCAGGTTTGTTACATACGGCACAGTGGACCGCGAGAATTCCTTGTCGTTTCTTTTTAACCATTTCTGCCTCTCCGAAACAGTCCACTCTGTTCAGACTTGTACGTATGACTTAAATTCGATAACGCATGCACTTCATGCGTAAGTTCTCATTGGACTAATACTTCGGCGTGCCTGCAGCTAGCAGATCTAGTCGGCAATATAATTTTTAGTTTCCAACATAGCGTCCTTATTTCTTGCCAAAATTTTCGTCTGCCCTTAAATTTCGCGGCATTTTTCAATCGCGAAATTTGCGTAAATAAATAGCGCGTGATTTTGACGATTTTACAGTATATAGGCCCCCAGACGTAGATATATACCTATAGCGTGATTGCGCCAGTAGCTTCGGCGAGTGCATTGACCTTGGAAAATTCTTTTTTCAACTGCGCAAGCTGTGACTTCAAATTATCATTTCTTCTTTCCAATTTCTGACATTTCCTGCGCAACGTCTTCGTAGCACTTGCTAGTGAACCCATCTTCTTGCGTGTTATCTTCGTTTGACATGTCATCGAGCGCCCCATTGTTTTTTGGGGACTGTGTTCCATGTGTGCTGGAGAAGCAATGTTTTCGACATCGGCATCGTGTGGCGAGGAAGGTGGATTCAGCTGATCTGGTAGAGTATATGTATGAAGCAAATCTTGGGCCATTTCTGATACAGACGCCGCTGATGCTACCTCGTCTGGTGATGCGCTAGGCTTTCTCCTGCGAATAATAATAAAAAATATTTGATTTATATGCATATGTTCGACCCAAATGAAGAAATGAGTAATGCAAGCAATAATAAATTTGATCTTTGTAAAACTAATAATTCTCGCTGACCTTTTGTCTTCATGGATTGCAGCCTGCACGGTTTGCACCTGCGCCCGCTTTTGCGCACAGCGCTTTTTCCGCAAGGCTGGAGCATGATGAGAAGGAGAAGGGGGAAAAACGGATGGCACTGCTCCAGGTTTTAAGATTTTCTTCTTCAAGCCTGGTTTGTAGTCGTCAGGCGTAAAGTGCAGGCTGCACACCTTTGAGCGGTCACTCGGTTCCCAAACTTGACTGCCTGAACCTGGAAAAAGTCGGTGAATATAGTTTGCGGCTTTGTAACATGTGGTCATAAGCACTCTTTTTTATTATTTTACGCGCAGTAGCAAAAAACCAATGCCTCAGTCGCACTTGTTCACAGAGTTCGCAAATGGCAGAGCAGTTTCCTTCTCCGATTTATAAAGCTCGTTTTTCCGCGTTAATTTAGAAGAGAAAACTGACGCCACGTTAAAGTGCGAAATAATATTTATTTTAGTACTTTTCCGCTTAATAAGCGAATTGCATATATATCTTCAATTACACGTACATTCTCCACAGCCTTTATGTAGCCGCCGTGCCGTTCAGAAAATCCACTTTAGCAATGTAGAAAGAGTTTTAATCTTCCGTATAGCGACATAAGTTTGCGTCACGCAAAGCAGTAGCGTTTTAAAGTATTGGGTCACCTGTTGCAAGCCTTCAATTTCTTTGCATATGAAACAGTACGGAAAAAAGAAACAGGAAAGAACTCACCTATCCTTCCGACTGCCTCGATCCATTTTGTGCGTACGTCCGTGGCAGGAAACTCGTGAGAACTGATGCCAGATCCTTTGCTTTGTTCTGACTTACATAGTGGCAGACAGCAGTATACCATAATGTGATCGTTACGTTATCTTATCTGTAATTAACTCAAGAAAGCTGCACGCAGTTAGGTCTGAAGCTACATGCCTTCTGCGGCGTCTGCAGATTCTCGCAGTCTGCGCGTTGTCTGTGTAACATATCGTCTGCGCCATTCTTTTAAATTTCCTCGTTCATATTAAATATATGAAGTTCTTTATTATTCTATTTGATTATTACTCCACTGCACCACATTTTATTGTATGAATCTTCTCGTAATCAGATTTTTTTTCTCTTCTACGAAGGCAACGAAAGGACAATGTTACCGTCTGCCGGCTGTACTCGTTGTTTTCCTTTCTTGCGCCACTCTTTCTACACTATGTCGTCATTTAAATGCGAAGCACTCTTTCGTAAACTTTGTTTTATTTGTAATTTCTTGAATTTGGTGCATTTACAAACAACGTAAACGCTTCGTGGCTGCCGAAATAGCGGCGCGAGCGCTGGAACAGATCGCAGAAGCAGACGATAGCGAACAGGTTATGACTAGCGCCACTCTGCTCGTACGTTCTGTCCCTAGCGGCAAAAGGGGCGAACTAGACCAGGCGTGCTGGAGGAGGGAGATCTGTGCAGGTCTGGAGTTCAGTAGGTCGTGACCGGCACATGCGCCTACCCATCTGCTGTAGAGCGCCACCCAGAGTCTGCACAATCCGCGGCTATATATGCGTTCCACAAAGGACCCCCTGTCACTGGGCACGGTGGTGCCGTCGACATGCGGCTCACATATTGCCTGTTCGTCTACATTTTGCAGGTGAGAAGGCGGTTTGGAAAATGTATCCGTTCAAGTGACCGCTTCTTGCTGGTGTTGCCGTGCCCACGGCAGTATACATAGTATGCACGTACGTCATTCAAGGATACTCCGCGACTTCCGGTTTACGGCGGCGCCATCTTCGGGAACCTATAGGCCCCTGGTCATGCCTCTAGTATGCATGTGAAGCTCTGCTAGTTCCAACTCTAGATGTGCCCTGCTGTGCGATATCATGACTATATGTGCTATGTACGGCTGCCGCAGCCGCAGCAACTCGCCTGCCAAGCCAAATAACAGAGACCGGGAACGGGAATGTTTCACCTGCCGAAAGTCATAACCTGGCAAGCGAAAGGGCGAGACAGTTGTCGGAAAAACGGCGACGCGAGTGGCTTGCGCGTATAAACCGCCAGGATTTGAAGAACCTCGACAACATTCGTGTGTGCGGTCATCATTTCATCTCAGGTAAGCGAACTATTGTGTATTTCAATTTGTATATAGCTTAATTACGATCGTAGAGAATCTGCTAGCCGAGAGTTCACACCCGACACTCCCCGCCGGGCTCGGCGAGCATATTACTGCGTTTTGCGGAGATGCGTGCCGAAAATTTTTCTCGATCCGTTGGTGAATGTACTGCGCTCGAGCACTTGCGATGTCATAAATATGCGTCGCCTCGTTCGGTTTGTAGGCAAGCCCTCAGCATTGATGGATGACGGAAACCCCGACTGGGCGCCGTCACAGCTCTTGGGTCACGGACGCGACGGTCCCTCGGCAGGCGAATTGACCGAGCGCTACAACCACCGCAGGAGACGTTCCAGGAAGGCCACCGCCGCAAGTACCACTGACGAAACTTCATATGCTGCTAGCGTGGATGCACTCCAGCTAGATTGTAGCAGTGGGTCTGGACTTCACAGTGCGTCAACCATGGATTGTACATCCAACGAGCGCCAATCCCCAAGCTGTTCGGCTGACCATGGCACCAACAAAGGTTTGTACTAGCAGCCTGTCTGGCAGTGACGTCCTTTTGTTTCAACATCCTCGGAATAAAATCTAACGCGCTTTCCTTTTAATTCTTACAGTTGCTGTCACCCAGACAGACCTCATAGTGAACGACATTGCGAGCATCGAGGTGGACAAGCAAAGGCTCGCGTCGACCCTGAAGGTATCAACATAGCAAGCAAGGCAGTTAAAAACAACACTGAACTCCTTCAATGCTGACAACCAGAGGCTTGCCACTGAGCTTCGAGAGTCAGGTAAGCAGAAGGAGCAGCTGGCGATAACAGAGGCATCACTCCGTGATGACAATGGCTAAGTGATTTTTTACACAGGGGTATCAAATTTCTCGATTCTGATGGCAATGTTTAATCTTAGTGAAGTGGTGGTGAACCACACGCCCCAACATAGCTT
Source organism: Dermacentor andersoni (assembly GCF_023375885.2). Taxonomy (NCBI): domain Eukaryota; kingdom Metazoa; phylum Arthropoda; class Arachnida; order Ixodida; family Ixodidae; genus Dermacentor; species Dermacentor andersoni. The sequence goes on along the minus strand of NC_092817.1, from coordinate 197,518,237 downwards.
GCTTAAATTTCAGGAGTTTGTTCTTCTTTTGATGAAGTGGAACTTTCCTCTGCAAGATCTTGCTTAGATTTGGTGTTTCGCAGTCCACTGCAAGCAGGATCCTGGAGAAATGGCTCCATGTTGCGTTTTGGAGGCTTAGATCACAGATAGTATGGCCATCAAGGAAGGCAATCCAGCAAACAATGCCACAAGCATTCGTGGATTCATTTGGAGCAAAAGTGGCGGTCGTACTTGACTGTTCTGAAATCAGGATTGAAAGGCCATCATCTTTGCTACCCAGAAGTGAAACATGGTCTCAATACAAGGGGAGCAATACAGCGAAATTCTTAATAGGGATATCCCCCCAAGGTGTAATTACATTTATATCTGAAGGCTGGGGTGGAAGAACGAGTGATAAACATATCGCTGAGCAATGCGGCATACTCGACAAACTAACGCAAGGGGACGTTGTTTTGGCAGACCGAGGGTTAGACATTGGCGAGTGTGGGCCTGCATTGTGCAACATTGCACATCCCTGCATTGACTAAAGGTAAAAGCGAACTTTCAGCACTTGATGTTGCTCGCACACGAAAGTTCGCGAATGTGAGGATCCATGTCGAAAGGGTGATCGGCTTAGTACGTAACAAATTCACTATTATAAAATCTATTCAGCCGATTGACTTTGTCATGTGTAAGCAAGGGGATGAGTACGCAACACTGTACAAGATTGTCACAGTGTGCTGCGCTCTCACAAATTTGTGCCCTTCTGTCGTTCCCGAGAATACTGGAGCAGCTGCATAATTCAGTCCCTGTTGCAGAATTGTATAGAGAAACCTTTTTGCTGTAATTTGTGCATGCTAGCAGGATTCTTTTCGCAACTGGCATTGGCAGTGTACTTTTGATTTGGAACTACAAGTTTAGATATGTTTAGATGCACAAAGAGGCAGATCATTAACACATATTAAGGAGGTTACCAAACATAGAACCCTGTGGAATTCCTGATATCAGTGGAAGTGGACTAGAAGCATTCTTGTTTATTTGCACAAACTGTGAGCCAATAGTGAGAAATTGTTTAATCCATCTTAGGGCATTGGGGTGAAAGTTAAGGTGTTGAAGCTTTAGAAGTATGCGTTGATGATTAACTTTGTTGAAGGCTTTAGCGAAGTGAAGAAAAATTGCATCAGTCTGTGTAGTATTAGTAGCAGAATTTAAATGTAAGTCATGAAGGAAGATGCCCAATTAAGTTTCTCATGACAGTCCTTTACGGAAACCGTACTGCGATTGATGAATAAAATCATGTGAGTTGAGAAAACCCTTTATGTGAGAGAATAAGACATGTCTCATGATTTTGCAAGGGATGCTTGTTATGAAAATTACACGGTAGTTCAGTGGTGAATCTCTGTTACAATTGTAGACCAGAACGACCTTTCCGACCCCCACTTAATTAGTAGGTAGCGTGTGGTTAATGACTGCAAATTTTCAAGGTTAAAAAGAAGCTGAAATAATTCTAATGTTTAAGGAGCTTAGAAGTTAGTTTTTCAGGGTCAGCAGATGGCGACAACATGAGGTTATCAAAGTACTGATAACATTGACCGAAAAGATGATGTCAGGCATCTCTGGCATAGTTTGCGCAGGAAAATCTGGAAGAGGCTTGTCGGAATCTTGGGCGAAAACAGACGAAAAAATTGCTTTAACGACATTGGCACAATCAGTCTGATGAGCGATCCTCTATTTCTTTTGGAATACGGATTGGTGGGTGTGATTGAGGATTGATGATTTACCAGAATTTTTTAAGGTTATCTGATATCATGTGACGAAGATTTTTATTACAGAACAAGTGTTTAGCTTTGCGAATGGTGTTCAAGTACTACTGCTCAGATTAATTTTATCTTGGGGCACCATTAGCACAAATATTTATTCCGAAATCGCAAAGGCAAGACCAAGTCAAAGTTTTATGCACAGGAATGTTCTGATAGAATGTTTCTAAAATACTGTCTGAAGTACTGCTTGTGTTATATCTAAGCTCAAGCAACAGCACGCGATATACATTTTAGCTTCAAATACTGCTTATGTACAGTTACAGCAGCATACATGGAAATAAATGTTATTGAAGCTGCATGCATTAGTTTGCCTGAAAACAAGGGTCTGGGTGAATGCCAAGTGATTGTGTTTACAAAAGGTTGTTGTGGCAAAGCAGAAACACCAATTTTCAGTTACTCGCTTTCATTTATGCCAAGAACTAGTGTGTAGACAACCCGTTAAGCAGTACTCTCAAATATTACGTGACGCTCTCGTCTCTGATGCAAGTTTGTTATGCACATGTTCTTCATGGTTTTGATTTTATTATTACTGCTTCCTGTATATATCTGTACTGCTCTATATATATTTCATTTTCTGTCTATTATTGCTGTTTTATGTCCTATCCTGGTTCTGAAGCTATTGCTCAGTGTATCATTTTATACTTTGTGTCAATGTATTTTGTACTTTTTACATCAGAACGTGTAGTTCCACCCATCTCTGTCCTTCACGAGAAATGCTGATGGTACCACAAATAAACAAAATATATGTAGGTGCTGTTGGGCAACTTTATTAACAATACTGCCAAGCTCATGCGGTATCAAAGCATAAAGCAGACACACTTAGCACAGCATTTATAAGGTCATAAGAAGGAAGAAAACATTTACATTATTCAAGGATCGCAGGTAACAGTGGAATGTAGGATAACATTGAAATCCAGACACCCCCTAATAACAGTTCTAATAATAGCAGCCAAATGAAGAGCAAAGTTTACAAATAATGCAGACAAATGTAAAAAAAGTCTAGCATAAAACTACCTAATTAGTTTAATAGAATGGAGAAGACTAAAGGGACATACACAAAATTTCAACACAACGGAACAAATTGAAATTCCATATGCACAGATCATACTCAACACATACACTAGGATATATAAAATCCAAGTAGTGAAAACATTTATTAGGTAACCTGCTACGAAAAAACACACAGGTAGCACAGTTGTTATTGGAACTGCTTTTCCCAGTAAGGATATGAAAATATTGAAGGACATGGTCCTTTTCTTACTTAGTTAACATCTAATAAGTTCCTTAGTTAAGAGTGAGACGTATAGTACGACTGACTGTTCTTGTTTACCCCACACTGGCTGCGGCTTCTGTCTGGTTGTGTCCTTGGCTGCTGGCAGTGGTGGCACATTCTTGGCAAAGCCATAACTTTTGTTTTGGAGCACGACTTATTTCGAGACATGTATAGTGGAACCACTTGTACTTACATCCAGAACCATCGCATGCCAGCATTTTCCCTGCTTCGGGGCCCTGGCAGTAGCAGAAACAATTTTTGTAAGTCCTGCTGGTGGATATCTTGTTTGTCCTAGTGAAGCACTGTGCAAAGAGCTCTGGCAAGATAACATGAGTGAAAAACTCTCTTGCAGATGTTAACATCTTTTCTAAAAAGGCATCGCCCCTCTTCACTCTCTCTATGTGCAAGGATTGTGGCGTCCAGACGAAAAAATCACAATAAGCAACACGACACACAGCCACCTCAATCTGCACTTGAAAATAATATGCATGTGTCCGCTTCAAGCGCAGGATGCCATTGCTGTGCTCGAGGCAAAAGTTGTTGGTATTCAGTGCACTATGTATCTCCTTAGTAGCCACGGTGTATGGGCACTTAACCTCGACAGTGCCTTTTCCACAGCATGTGTATTCAACAGAAGCATCTGGACTTGCTGCTAGGTATGGGTGTGTAGACTTAGGTACACACCTGCTTTGTTATTTGTGAAGTTAATGAGCCGCTTCATCATTTCTTGCACATAGTTGTGCAGTGCATCAGTTTCGTGCTGAAGACCCCAAGCTGTTGCTGCAGAATAAAATTGATGCTGTTCAGGATAACACATTTTCTTTACGAGGCTTACAGAAGGTTTACTGTTGTTGTGCACACATTCTTCATAATTGACGCAGTGATGCGCCCAGCACGATATGGATACCACTTTTGGCATTTTGCTTGATTTCTTGTAATGCTTTCAACATGGTCAACCATTTCTTAGTTTACTGTGAGCTCCGTGAGGAACTTTTCTGCACGTGTAATAAGTGCAGGCAGGTCCTCGGAACACGGCTCTGCACATGCCAGATTGCGAAGAAGTTGCGCCTCTCTTTGTCGCGGTGGCTGAAAGAGCCCACTGTACTTTGGGTGTATCATAAAGAGTGCTGGCCTTACGCCTGATTGTGCCACATTCGCATAGAACTCCTTCAGCTCTTCGTCTGTTGGTGATGGCGGCACCGGTAGTCTTGCTTCTGTATGATCATCTGTATCCACAGCATTTGAGTCAGGATCCATGCTCTCCATTTGTTTCTTTTTTCGTTGGGAAGACGAGAAATCGATGTCTTTCAGGCGCTTATACTGTGCGTGTGAATTATGCGCTCACACCCACACGTTGCTTTTTTCTGTGCACGTTCTGGCGTCTCTAATTCCCACAGCTGTCTCAACAGCAAACAGTGTTGCTCCGATGTGTGAGCACGCTTCGCCCAGCCCCGCCATGCAGGTGCAATGTGCTGTGACAATGGCCACATTAGATTCGGCAAGAACCCACACCTTCAGCTGGGGGTCCCGTAGACTCTGGGAATGGTTGACCTGAAAATAAAGGCAGAAATAAAAGAACTGCATATTAAGCATGTTTCTTGCTGTGGTTATTCATGATGCAAAGTGAGCACAACTCACCCTCTGCAGTGAGGACATGAGCACTGGCGTACTAGCTAGAGAGGCCATTCCCCCCTCCCCCACACTTCCCCATAAAAACATTCCTGATATGCCACTGCACATGCCCAAACAAGAAACCAAATTAAATGAGAAATAGTCCGTGGTAAATTCAACCTCTCGAAGTTTCGCTCCGACAACATGAAAAGAAAAATCATTAAGGGCATACTTTAGTGCAAGCGGAAGTCAATGTAGCTTGCATAGCGAATGCTTTTTAAACGTTAGCTTGCAGCGATCACGCAGCTACGCTGTGTTTATTCGGGCGGTGGCCATACCATGGAACATAGCAGCGAAAGGTAAACGGGCCACATTCGTACACTGACTAACGCTGCTAGGTTTCGAAGCGGGAATCACGTCGTTAAAAGGGACGAGTACGCTCTGCAAAACGCCCACTCTTGAGAACTAACCTCGCTGAGCACCACAACACGCTTTGACGGCAGTTGCTTCGCTGCGAGGCCTCTAACCCATCCACTTGTGAAGAAGTTATGGGCCTCCAAAGACTTCACTATTCTCCTCTGATCCTGTGTGGCGTAGTTCGTCGAAAGAACGAGGTAATTATAAATGTCCTGGTACGTCGTGGCTGGCACAAAATCCACGTCCGTGGTGGCATCGGTTCCGCCGCATAATGTGTACGGGTCGACGTTGTCAGACATGTTAACTTTTGACTCGTACCTGGCTCGCACATGGCCGACAAGGTCGTTGAAATACGTTGGGTAAAGCCCGGCACGATTCATTTTCGCCATCACTGCCTGAAACACGCTGCAGCTACTGTGACGGAGGCCACAAGAAAATAACGACGTGATAAGCGCGCGCCTGTTGATCAGGTACCCCAAGATGGCGAAAGGCAGCGGAAGCAGATGACAGCAGCGGATGTGACGTCACGTGCATACTATGTATATGGCTGTGTGTGAATCGTGCATGACACATTTTAAGAGGCCATTGTTGATGGTCGAAGATAGTGAAAGCAACCCCGGCCCTGACCTCGAGAAAATCGCCAAACAACTTACCGAAATTGCTTCCGACATCAAAGATATCAAAGAAAAGCGACTAGCGGACATAGGTAGCAAGCTTGACGTCATTACGAAACTTGAAGCTGAAGTCACCGCATGTCATACAGAAATGGCTTGCATGAATAACGTAATTGAGTCTTGAAGCACAAATAGACGACCTAGAAAACCATAGCAGGAGGTCAAGCCTAATTGTTTATGGCCTACCAGAAATGGAAGAAGAAACAAGCGAAGCGCTAGAAGAGGCCGTAAACGAGGAAATAATCGCAAAAATCCTTGAACTCGACATATCTTATTTTGTTATAGCGCAAGCTAGACAAGGACAACAGAAGGCACATCTGACACACACAGCGCTGTGTGTGTCAGATGTGCCTTCTGTTGCCCTTGTCTAGCTTGCGCTATAACAAAATAAGATATGCCGTACCAACAAGCCCCTATTGCTATCCTCATCGACTTGAACTCGAACCTGTGGCCATTGAGCGCATACATCGCTTAGGAAGACGAAGACCGAACAAGACGAGGCCAGTCATATTTAAATTACTAGACGCAAGAGATAAGTGTCCATACTAAAAAACGTCTTTAAACTAAAGAACTGAGATCTCTCGATAGGGGAAGGTTTTTCGCGAAAACTTAGAGAGACCGGAAAAAACTCTGGGACAGTGCTAAGCCAAACCGCGAAAATAAAGACAAGGTTTCGTTAGCGTACAACAAACTATTCATTAACAACCGTGTTTTCATCTGGGATGATGAAAAGAATGACAGGGTAGAAATAAAGAAGCACGACAAAATAGCGCGAAAAAAACAACGCGAACGTGGAGAAAAGAAAAAACGAAGTAAGCCGCCCGGCAACACACCATTACCAGCGCAAGAAAAAATAACCTTGTTAAACGTAAACGCTCGAAGTATCTGAAATAAGGTGCAGCCATTTGAAAACTCATTGCTCGATCGTGAGCCAGATATAGTGGCAGTCACCAAAACATGGTTATCATCATCTGTCTCAAGTCATGAAGTCACACCACCAAACTACGTACTGGTTCGCAAAGATAGGCAATCACGCGGTGGAGGCGTGGCGTTAACAATAAAGAATTCAATCCCACTGGTCATTCTTCCAGAGGTAGCTGATGCTGAGGCAATCTTTTGTAAAATTAACACTAACGGCACAAGTATAGTTGTTGGCTGCCTATATCGAATCCCCGTGTGTGGACACGAATGCGTAATTGCCATACAAGAATATTTGCAGCAACATGCTCGAAATTGTCGTGTTATTCTTATAGGTGATTTTAACCTTGTCGACCTTAACTGGTCTACCATGCAGTACACAACAAAGGCTTCAGAAGCCCTTCTGGATATAATGTTAAATTTTAACTTTCGCCAAATTGTGGAATGCCCCACAAGGGTGCAAAACGAGTCTCGGAGTATACTTGACCTGATCTTGCTAAGTAGTAACTTTCTCTTAGAACAAGTGAAGGTAGAAGTAATAGAAGGAATATTCCGATGTGTATCTTACCTCTAGATTACAAAATATCAGTGCAAACCGCAGCCCAAGATTTAATCAATTTCGGCAAAGCAGACGACGCCCACATACAAACCTATTTAGCTCACGAATTCCAAGAGTTTTTGGCATTGGCCTGGACTGATGTAAATGTTGTTTGGATGCGTTTTAAAGACATGGTGTCCCACTGTGTAACGAATTTTATTCCTGTTATTGAAAAATAACCCATAGATTACTCGGTTAGTAATACATGCAAAACGCCAACTCAAAAGGTTACGCAAAGCTAGCAAGGCAACAGGCAATACTACATGTAAGACCCCTAGGCTAGCGCTTGCAGCAAAAATCTTCAAACACAAATCCAAAGAAGCGAAACACCGCTGCTTCAACACTGTACTCCCCAGTTTTATAAAGAACAAACCACATAGATTTTGGAACCACTTTCGCCAAAAAAAACACACTCGCAACTCAGCTCTCGTCAAGTGAAAAAGCGGATAAAGCCAACAGATATAACCAATTCTTTCGTTCGGTCTTCACAAAAGATAATGGCGTCATGCCGGACTTAGTTACACGAACTGTTTCCACTATCGACCCACTCGTTATCACAGACGCTGGTGTTCTTAACCTTCTTGCCCTAGACACTAAAAAAGCATGTGGTCCGGACAATATACCCAACCAATTTCTTAAAAGGTACGCACAGTGGTGCAGCAGATACCTCGGCCTTATTTTCCGTAAATCCCTTTCAACATCAAAATTACACAAAGATTGGAAAATAGCTAAAATTATTCTGATCTACAAATGGGGAGATAAATCCGTTCAATCAAATTTAAGGCCAATATCGTTAACAAGCACGGCACGCAAACTACTCGACCATATAATTCTAAAACATTTAACTATTTTTTTAATGAAGGCATCCTGTCCCTTAACCAGCATGGGTTTCGCAGGGGTTTATCGACAATAACTCAATTAACCGAAGTCATACACAATCTCGCGCTGGGTATTGACAATCACGGCCAAACGGACATAATCCTACTTGATTTTTTTAAGGCGTTTGATTGTGTTTGTCACACAAAGCTAATAAATAAACTAAAAAACATTATCGGAGACGGAGAAATTGTTGCTTGGGTGCGCGCGTTTTTGTTTAATAGGTGTCATGTTTGTTATTTTCGAACATACATCAGATATAGTAACAGTTACGTCAGGAGTGCCCCAGGGCTCCGTGCTTGGGCCCTTGTTATTTCTCGTGTATATGAATGATATAACCACTAACATAGACTGTAAAATAAGGCTATTCCAGGATGACTCTATCATTTACAGAGAAATTAAAAATGATCAAGATCACTACTCCCTTAACAAATCACTTAGTACTATTACAGAACGGTGCTCGGACTGGCAGATGATAATCAATGTAAAAAGATCAGCATGTATGACTATAACGAGGAAAAAAACCTTCAGACTTTTGCTACACCATAAATGGTACAGCTCTGACTAAAGTACAGAAATATGAATATCTAGGCTTAATAATAACGTCAGACCTAAGGTGGGACGAGCATGTTCACCAGGTTACTTCATCTGCTATGAAAAAATTTTTTCTTCGCAGGTCACTTCAACTCGCACCCTTGTCAACAAAACTCCTAGCATACAAAACATTCGTTAGGCCGATCCTCGAATACGGAAACACTGTATGGTTTCCTCATACCCAGGCTAACATAAAGAAGATAGAAACAGTACAAAGGAAGGCCATTCAATTTATCCATAACAAATTTAGACGGGAAGACTCTCCCTCTAACCTTCTAGCAATTTCTGGGCTCCTTACGCTCGAAGCACGACCGAAACAGGCACGTTTGAAATTTCTTTATCAACTCCTGCATAATTATTTCAAAATTGGCATTTCAAATTACATTTCTTATTCACAAACACGACCTACCAGACACAAACACACAAAAACCTTAGTAGAATATAAATGTAATGATGATGTGTTTAAATATTCCCTTTTTCCGGTTGCCATCCGTGAATGGAATATGTTAACGCCTCTCAGCACTAACACTGAGTCACTGTCTCAGTCCGAATTAAAAATAGCAAAAAATTGTTAGCAGCTTAAAATTGCTAGTGCTATTATTAGATCATGCAAATCACCATGTACTTGTACCCTGTGGGAGTAGTCGTGTATGCAGCATAAAATACCTAAATTGCCATTTTATTCTATTTTGAAAATTAGCATGTACTTGTGTTTGGTGTGTACATTATGTAGTTTAAATTGTTTGTGTAAAGTGCAAAACTGACGTTCTACATGTATTGATCCTTAACATGGTGAGTTTTTGTATATGTACATATATACATTATATATATATATATATATATATATATATATATAGTGCCCGCCTGCTATCGTCTCAGCAGAGACTGGCAGCATTGTAAGTAAATAAATAAAATTAATAAATAAAGCAAAACAGCTCGCGTGGCTCGCCACACCACAAATTATGGCGGAAAGTCTCTGCAATGGCGACCTAGCGCAACGCCATGCAACGTCAAATTGATGTTTACGAAACGACCCTTCCTGTGACACTCATCAGGGTTCGTCGGCCAATCAGCAAGCTAACATGGCGTATTTTTAAGCCCATCAAGTCACAAAAACTTGAAAATGAGGGAAACCCGCGCCACCAAGGTATAGCAGGTTGAAGCCAATCGAAAATAAATGACGAAGGGTAGAAACCCAAATTGTAATTTGTGTTTCTACCCAAATTACAAGCCAATTGTAGAAAAAAAAGAAAACCGAGGTAAGCCGACATAAAGTGAAGATATATGAGAAGTAGGGAGCAGGAGGTAACGCGAAGTATAAGTCTGCATAGGCATGGCATTTGGCGACTCGGGATTCTGACCAGCTTTTTATTGAGTCACAGAGCAGAAGACAAGTATAGAGAGTAAAATTGAGGGAGAGAAGGGAGAGCAAGAGAAAACGAAAGAAGAAAGAATCAGGGCGGCAGAAGAGGGTAGGGCCTGAGGAGGCCTAAGAAGGTCCTGCAGGATGCCGGACAGCAGGAGCAAATATTCGGGTGAGCCGGGTTGCGGGAGGCTTGAGACGGACTGGCACTTGGTAGGCGGCTCCCGGTGACTGACACAGTGGTATAGGCATGAAGGCTTGTGGGGCGGCGCGCACCTGGTACATGTGGTCTGCAGTCTCAGCGAGTTCCGACAGTGCGCCTCGCAGCAGAAGCAGAGCACAGGGGCCACTTGACTGAATATCTGCGCGCTGAATATCTCCAAGAGGCTTGAAAGTGGTAGCAAATAAGTTTCAGTAAGTGTATATTAGGCAATTAGCAGAGGAGACAGATGGGAAAAGGAGGGAAAACAAAAGGGACTGAATCGGGAGGTCAAGCATTCCGTCTATAGTGTCCCCGGAGACGAGCTCCACCTTAGTTGGCATAACTAAGGACACTATAGAGCGAAAGGCGAAGAGCAAGGAGGGAGGAAGAGGAGAAGGAAAGAGATTATAATGGACAAGGAAAAGACCAATGAAAAATTATTGTTAGGAGGGGTCAGGAAAAGCGAACGAAGAGATGACGCGATAAAGACGAATAAGGAGTGCCCGGCTTCGTTGGTCGGTAAGAAGACAGTTACAGAGATCAGATGTCACGGTAGTCTGGTGCTTATCTTTAAGGAGAAGAGCAATATGAGACGTGAGAGGACAGTCGTTGAAATAATGTAGCAAGTCAGAGCATGGAGTGCCACATGCGCAATTACGGGTAGATGAGAGATGAAAGCGGAAATAGTAAAAAAGGAAGCGGCCATGAGCGGTGATGAGGTGAACGATGGGTCTTTTTGGCGGGAAGAAAGGGGGAATGCATTTAACGTTTTTGATCCATTTAAAAAGTCCAGTTTCACTGTTCTCTCGCGTCCAGTGAGCATTCCACTGGGCGAAAGAATAGGCACGCATCTTAGATTTTATGGAATAAGGAGTGGCCAGGAGGAACCGAGAAACACCATGGGAGGCGGCGGAGTTAGCAAGGAAGTCCGCCATATCATTGCCATGGACGCCCTGATGTGCCGCCATATCAAAAAGATACACCCGTCGCCGGGTAGAAATGAAAAGGAGGAGCTTCTTGATGTCCCGCACATAGGTATTGGTGGTTGTGAAGGAGTTCAATGCAGACTGACAGGCAATCGGTGAAATGAGGCAGAGTCTGAAATGAGGCAGAGTCTGAAATGAGGCAGAGTCTGTATGTAGGCTAGTGCTTCTAGTAAAGCGACGGTTTCGGTGCGTAAGAAGTGGCACCGATGAGTTTAAACTCGCCGACCTTAGTGATTTGGCCTGTAGGATTATAAAGTATAAAAGCAGCGCCAGCAGAGTAGGAAGTGTATGAACCGTCAGTATACAGGTGGCAGGCCGGCATAGTGGTAAAAGAGGGTATCTCTTGAAGTGGAACGCGGTGATGAGAAAAACGAGATTTGAGGCTGGGATGACAGTCCCAAGGGTTCAGGGGGTATTGGACTAGTGTCGGATGGTGCGTGGCAGGGCCATAAAAGGTAAGGGCCTTGAGCGCTAATAAACAAACGTGTGCGTTTAAGCGGTCGAGTTCAATGGGGAGCGGTAGTGCATTAGTCAAGATCTGAAGAGACGAGGTACGCGTCGTACGGAAAGCACCGGTGATTGTAAGGAGAAGAGTACGTTGGATAGAGGTAATTTTGAGTTTAAACTGTGACGCAGGAAAAGTCGGCCACCAGACAGGAGAAGCATATGTTATGGAAGGAAGTAGAACCTGATTTTAGAGGAGACAGAGAGCGGAGGGAGGCATCCAATAGTGCATTCGAAGGAACAGGAGAAGACGGGAAGAGAGAAGGTCTGCTTTAGTACGGAGATACGTTAAGTGCGCGTTAAAGGTAAGATGTGTGTCAAAGATGACGCCAAGAATTTTAATACTCGACTGAGATTTGAGGGCGAAACCGTTAAGGCGAGCAATGGGAAGACGGGTGCGTGAAGAGGAAGAGGAGTGGCTATTGGGGAAGTAGAGGAAAGAGGATTTGTCGGTACTGATTGTGAGCTTGGTGCGCGTTGCCCAGGTCGAAATAAGATTGAGAGTGAAAGATGCCTTAGATTCTAAGGCGCGACGATTGGCTGCAGAGAGCACGATAACAGTGTCGTTTGCGTAGGCCTGCGCAACCACGTCCGGGGAAAAGGGGGCGGTCAAGTAGTCCGTAAATGACAATATTCCACAGCATCGGACTGAGGGGTGACCCTTGAGGGCTGCCCAAAGTAGGCGTGGCAGACACCTCACCAGCCTGCGATCGGAAAGTGACCACGCGGTGCTTTAGGAAAGATTTTAGGAGGTAGTAGAGGTTGGAAGGACAATTGTGTGAGCGTGATAAGGGGAGAGCGCCCGGGTGCCGAACACTGTCGAAAGCTCCTTTGAAGTCTAGGCAGATGAGAATGGCATGCTGTTTCAAGTCTTTGTAGGTGGTTAAAGTTTTTCGAAGGCGGTACAAAGCGGTGGACGCACTCTTCCCATGCGTAAAACCGAATTGATGGGGATGAAGTAAGTTATTGGTGTGGAGAAAAAAAGTAGAGCCGGGAATTTATAAGACGTTCGAGAATTTTGCTAAACAAAGAATTCATAACAATAGGGCGGTAGGATGAAGGAGAGTCAGGAGGGCGGTTGGGTTTAGCAATAAAGCTGACAAGTCCTTTACGCCAATGAGCTGGGAAGTAAGATAGATTGAGACATTGGTTAAAAATGAAGAGGAAAAAGGACGGGTGGTAGGCAGTGGCGTAGCTAGGTGGTCTTGCACCCGCCCCCGGGTGTAGTCGAGGAAGGGTCGACAATTTCCGGGTTTCAGCACCACTACAGCCACCTTGGATACCGTGCACGTCCCCCGGTTCCCCCTCTCCTTCGCTTCCTTTCCCAGAGATCGCGAATGCAGCAGGTATACACGCTGTTTTTTCTGCGCCAAATAACACAGGGTGCTGCACTGATAACTTGCGATAAGCGCATGTGCACATCTTCTGTAAGACTGTAAGGCTTGGCAGCCAATACAAATGCAGCATCGTGGAAAATGTGGCTCACGTCACAGGTAACAAAAGATATCTTTATAAAGTTTTAATTACCAATTTTAGCGGCAATATTGCATTTGCAAAATTGAAGCCCGACATTGATATCTTGCCCTACAAGAACTTCACAAAAATCGTCGTAGGTACTATGGCGGGCAGTATTTTGACTGTGGGCAGCCCTGAACGAAAACGAAAATGAAATTGTGCGTCAGTGACGCTGATCTCCCCACCCTATTAGAAAAAGCCACCTGCATCCCTGCGGCGCGGGTTCCAATGCTATGACATTTGCGAGTTCTCTTTATTCTGATCAATAAAGCCTTGTTTTTATTTGCTGCTATACGGACAAACGTGATTATCCGAGCTGCGGTACCAGGGCATGATTGGGTACAAGATTGGGAACAGAATAGAGCACGCTTCGCGTCGATTCTTGGCGTCACCATAAAAAAAAAAAGGCCGTGATGAAGCCCGTGCCAGCGAAATCTTGCACTACTGTTGGTCTGCACTCGCAATGGAGATGATTGAGGGATCAACGTCACTGGTCCACTATTTAATATTTCTGTCGCTGCTGCCATACTGGGCGCCACCCGCAGTGCCAAAGTACTGTAGGCTGTAGCACCCAAAACGATTTTGTTTAAGAAGTTTTTCTTGAGTTAATAATATGACTTTGAGTCCTCGATTCTCGAATTGAAGTGCTTCCTCTATAAGTACTAATTAAAGGATTATTCAGGATATGGTTATAACTTATCTGCCGTATTTTTGACGCTACCGAGTTCCTAGTAATCACAAAGACACATAACGTCACAGAATATCGGGAAATATTATTACAAAATTAATCTTTTTTTAATAAAATTCCGTGTAGCTGACACAGACACTGTACTTGTGACATGAAGTCACACAGCAACAAAATTATAAATAAACGGTTAGCTAGGACTAGGAGAATTATCTTTTATTGAACACCGAGAAACTGATAAAGAACGAATACAACGATTCAAAATTCATAAATAGAACATAGTATACATATTGCCGATGCACAAACCATGGTGGGACATCGAGCCTTTTGCACTAAAGTAATGACCGGTAAGGACACATTTCCTTCAGAAGTTCTTTTTCCGACACTTCGCTTCTGCAAACTCACTACAGTAGTAAAAATTATATATTTTTTACATGTTCTTTTTCTATGGTCAGTATCGCCAAGTTTGACAGTATTTCATCACTCATGGTGGTGCGCAGAGACGTCTTGATCAGCTTTAACTTGGAAAAGTTCCTTTCGCATGATGCAACTGACACGCAGATCGTGAGGAACAAGCGAAAGATAACAGTAAGTAAGAAGTTCCATTTGGCGATAAATTCCAGGAATTCCAGGCACCGAGTCTGAAGACGATCCAGAGAATCCCATTCGCGACTTTTCACGGCCGCACTTATGCAACGTCGCTCTCAACGAACGCTTCGCCGTAAACGCGAGCGCCGGGCGCGCTCGTTGAACGCCGTCTCGCTGCTGTCATTGTTCGTCTTCGCTGCGCGTTCGGAACGGAAGAGGGACCGAAGAGCCTCAACGCCTTATAACGCCTGACTGTATGTTTAGCGACGCCTGCTGCCAGCATGAACGCACGGCACGAGCGCACCCCACATGAAACGTTCCGCTAAGGCGAGTAGTTCAGCGACTATATTGCGAAGTAAATTTTTTAGCCCGCACTTTCGTGCAATTATTTCGTGGGGTGTTGATAGAGCTGCAACCGACAATTCTGCGGCGCAACCCATCGGGTACATGAGCTCGTGCTACTGGATATCGGAGCATTCATTGCTATTTGCGCGCAGTCAAGCCGTCGGAAAGAGGGGTGTCTTCAGACGTATATGACACCCCCCCCACTGGCCCCCTGCACCCGGGGCCCACGGCCGCCCGGCCCCCCTGTTGCTACGCCACTGGTGGTAGGAAAAAAGCGTTTTGAGCATGGGAAGAGTTAGCCCGTCAAGGCCTAGGGCGGCGTTGGTGTTGCCTGAATTGATGGCATGTTGAATCTCACCGATGGTGAAAGGTAGGTCGATAGTCCTGGAGGAGTAAGGCCTGTCGGTTATAGTACGCAAGCGGACGTGGTCGCCATCATCTGTTCAGGGGGGTCTTTAGAAACGTGAACAGTGAAGAGAAAGCGGGCAGATTCAAGCACGCTGCATGTCGAACTACCATCGGGTAAAAGAAGGGAGGGGAGTTGGTTGGTGCGGGAAAGTTTGCCGAAGCAGATGCGGAAGGAAGGCCGAAAAGATTACGTTTGGAAAGATCGGAGATTTGGAGGCAGCAGATTTGGCCTGGTCGATGTGCATTTTATAGTTGGCATGGGCATCGTAATATTGAGCCTTAAACGTCTGTCGAAGGAGAGGATCAGTGGTGCGTTGGAAGCGCCGACGGAGAGCACGGATGTGTTTGCGTTCAATAGTGAGTTATGATTAGTCAGTGAGGGGCGCGGCTTTATCCAGCGAGAATGGAGATGATAAAGCTGGTCAAAGAGAGTATAGAACTTCGCTAAAAGCAAATCGACTGCGTTGGGTGATAGCAAAGTCGTCGGCTGTACCATCGAAAACCATGGAGAAGTCACGAGTGACTCCAGAATATGAGATGTAGTCGATTTGGTTAAGCGTTTGTGGCGAGGTTTGGTATGGCCAAAAAAGGAAAACAAGATATATTTGTGGTCGGAGAGCGTTTCTGACTCCTCAACCGATTAGCTGTAGCCGAATGAGGCGTGAGGAACCGATGCAAAGGAGACATCGATCCAACTCAGCAAGGTGGGATTGAAAGGTAGGCGGCGAGCGAGGATCATTCAATGCTTTAAAGTTGTTTGCGGCAGCAAATTGAGCGAGCTGCGCGCCCCGGATATCTCCTTCCACTGGGCCCCACAGTAAGTGTTTCGCATTGAAATCTCCCGCCATCACCAGAAATGGTTGAGTGATACAGGACGGGTGCGCCTGTAGGCCATCAAAAAGTGGTTCCAGTGGTTCGTGAGGGGGAGCGTAAACGGCGAGGATGACAAAAGAGACAGAAGGGGCGACACAGGAGACCATGACATAGAGAGGATGGGAATGGATTAGGATGAGATCATAGGTATGTTTAGGCGCTAAGAAAGCCAGACGAGGAGTAACTGGTGAAGCGAAGGCGATGTGCGCGTGAGGTAGGTGCGGAAGAGAGTTGCCTCGTGTATATGGTTCAGAAATGATGATGAAATCAATGTGGGGCTGCTGAATAAAATCCGACAACAGCAATGTTGGTTGTCGGGAATGCGCCGCCAGATTTGCCTGGAAAGATCTAATAGGTGTGGAATGGGCCATGATTGATAATATACGAGAAAGGGGAACAGAGCGTTAAGATGAATATAGGAGCGAAGATGACCGAAATGGGTGATAGCAAAGGCAGACTGCACGGAGTAAAGAGGAGACAAAAGTTGACGGATAAAGGCGAAAAATGGAGGAAAGAGAGATAGAAGAAAGGAAGGAAGCAAATAGAGAGAATAAAACCACAGGAAGGAAAAGAGGGATATGGTGAGCAACAAAATAAAGCCGAGGAATATTGAGCAGGCAGATGCGTCTGACGGGAGGAGGCAGAGATGGGAATAGCGACCGCGCAGCCCCCAAGGGACAAGAGAAGGTGGTGCGTGTTATCTTAAGCATAGTCCGTGCGCATGCGCATACGTGCTATGCGTTCGAGCAAAACCGGGCAAGTCGCATCGCCAGTGGGATGCGACGACGCCTTAGCCATCCGTCGGCACTCGGCGCACAACACCGCAGCGTCCCCCATACGGACCGAGCACGTTTCCGCAAGATGTGACTCTGCACATTTCGTGCATACCATCCGCGAGGGGTCCGACTTATGCGGGCGTTTAGAGTGCCCGTACGTCGAGCAGTAGGTGCAGGTGCGGACATGTAAATCTTCCCGCACCGTAACCGAAGTCCATCCAATGATTAACCGTCCGAGGGCGGTAAGGGAGCGGAAAGAAGCTGCATCGACGGCTAGGACGTGGGTGAAGTTACCGCACCGTTCGCGGAAAGAGCCCCACTCTACAGGATTCAGGGTCGAGCTGGACAGATGGGTTACGCACATTGATGGCGGCGAGGAGGCCATGAGCGGGTACGTCAGGATCGACGCCTGAAATGCGAACATGGTGTTGTCGTTTTTCGGCCACCTTGATGGAGATCGCTGTACGAGTTAGCGGGTTCCTCTCGATTCCCCTCGATGCAGCCTTAAGATGTTCGAAGGAGTGTCGCTCATTAGTGAGGATTGTGATGCCGTATCGTGTACGGTGCATCGAGACGTCACCTATTCCCTCAGTGATCGGGTCTATATTTGCCTTCAGAAGGACCACGACATCGCGTGCAGGCGAGGCGGAAGGAGCAATAGGGGTCAGAAACGTGATAAAATCGTGCTCTCGCCTGATCGCACGTGTCGTGGAGGAAGTACAGTCGGTTCCGGATCAGTTTGCAGAACCTCTGCAGGAGCCCTCGTTGGGGGCTGCCGGGTCGTCAGCGGAGCAGCCTGCATCCCAAGATGCGCCGCAGCCGCGTATGTCCTGGGCTGGCAGGGAGGAGGCGGTGGAGCCGCCAGCGTATCACGAGCAAGGCGCCTCGCCTATTGCAGCTGGTCCCGCAACTCGTCGACGCGACCCGACTGATGGGCGGCGATTACGCGCACATCGGAACATTCCTGCAATATCTCAGCCAGCCAGGATACAATTCGCGAGCGGTGAGCATTCGGTACTTTGTAAGAGGGATGGAAAATCAAGTCGGTGATTTGTTTTTGCCTCTCTGCTATACGATGGATACAGGCGGTAATCCGTTGCTCGGGATCCAGTTGATCAGTGGAAAGCGAGTTGCCACAAACGGAAGGCGGGGAACTGCGCGCAGCAACAACAGGGGGTAAAAGCGCGGTAGTGGGGACATCCCTTCCAGGCGGATCGCGTTCCCCTCAAGGTATCTCGGCTTCGCGAACTAATGCGTCGCCTTCAGCAGAGAAGACTGACTCATGTGAACCGTCTGAGCGAGGCGTTTTTACCCCACTAGGGGAGTCTCGCACGGACGTCTGCTCGTCCTGGGGAACCTCGGGCTTAGGCATGGCCGCGTACACAGGCGGCCATGGCCATCAGCCGGCCGGCCAGCTCACGGTACTAGAAGGTCCAGGAAAGCAAAAGGAACGCACAAAAAGCCCCAATCACGCGACAGAGCGAGTATTGACAGTCTTAGAAAGAGCCTCAAAGCAAGGTTGGGTTGGTGGGGTCGAAAAAAAACCTTACATTTTTCGAGAAAACCCAGGAGCTGAGAGAGCCGCAGACCCGCTTGCCAAGCTATGGCAAGCGAACGCTCCAAGCCACAGTGGTGGCGCAACGCGTCACCCCATCCGTTGAGATCACGCAGCAAATTCGAGATTTGCCGAGTCATTTGGTTACCGGTAGTTCTTATTCGGTGCGCGCTCGGCCCGCAGCTGTTAGCTGCTCACATGGCTACTCAGCTGCTGTGCCTGTATCTCTGGTCACATTTTTCTCTGAATGCTTGCTCTACTTCGGTCGCTTCCTGAAAGGCATGTGCTCCGCACTTTGGGCGAGTTGTGAGAGGTTTACAATTCAATGTCAGCGCATTTAGGCTATAGCATAAGTAAACAGACCGTTGTGAGCGATAAGCGATATGTATTCGTCACATTTTTGACCGAGGCCTTGCCCGTGTGTACTTTGCCCTGTTATGCCAGCTTTATTGATTTGCATGGTCGCTGGATCAGTGGCATTTTACGCATGAGGATTTGCATGCATGCGATTCATCGCGTTGTGGGAGTGGATTCATCCCTGTTGGCCAAACGTGGTGAAGCTGGTTGCCTCAGATGACGCTGACTTCCGCAAGGAACCACGAGTTACGTTTGCTACGTACGTGCTATGTTGTTTTATTGTGAAATGCGGTGCGCTGTCAATTTATCTGCTCCCAAGAAAAGCAGCGGCAACTGCAAACAGCGCTTGTTCCAGCTTTTGGAGTTTGAGACCCATATACGGCCGGGTGAAGCGGTCTCCGCTATGTTCCCAAGCACTGGCCCTGCTTCGACCACTGCGAACACGAACAAGCGGCAGGTCATCGGAAGCATACGATCTTATTACAAAAAAATATGGGGTTTTAGGTGCCAAAACTGCGATCGCATTATGAGGCACTCCGTAGTGGAGTATACCAGAATAATTAGGGCCACCCTGAGTTCTTTAACGTGCACCTAAGCCTAAATACACGGGTGCTTTCGTTTTCCGCACCCGTCGAAATGCGGCCGCCGTGGTCGGCATTCGATGTCGCGATCTCGTGCTTAGCAGGCCAACACCATAGCCATTAAGCAACCACGGCGGGTAAAACTGATAACATATATCGGCGGACGAAAGAGAAATGTGGACTCCAACTCAAACTCTGCCTTATCAATCAAATGAGAACTGACAAGCTTACAATACAGTTTTTTGCCTCCCTTTATAAGTGAAGGATGTGAGTGATTAGCTTCTGAAATCACAACAGACATTGCTATGCAATTTACTACAACACGAACCGCCGCGCACACTTGACCCATTAGCGCCCACTGTACTTTTAAAAGTACAGTACCATTTTCATTTATAAATAATGAAAGACAAAACACACAGTGTCTCTTGGTACGCCACTATGGTAAGAAGGGTCCTGCGAAGACGACCGCACTGCAGTTTTTGTTAGCTGTATGATGTGTTTGGTCTATTTATCGCCAAATTTGGAAAAGTGCTGAACGTAGCAGGTGCTGACCCACATGCAGCTTTTTTATTTTTTATCAAGCACAGCATACGCTTCTCGAAGCTGAAGTTTTTGGGTAAGTTTTAGAAAAGAAGGGTGTAAACAATGAAAACGTGGCATTCCATATATAATACATATTTATATCATCGCAAGAAAATGAACGCACGTGTACTTTGCAAAGTACGCTGGGCCTATGTGTGTGCTTGATCTCGAAGCACACACGATGGTTTTTTTACCTGTATTTTGTCCAAATATTTTTTGCTGACTACAAGAACTTCAGAGACTGTTACAGGAAAGAAATTTATTTAGAATTACATCAACATTGCTATTATTTCTCCTGGTTCCTTTCTTGCTGCTGACAAAGATGACGATGCTCTTGTCTTTCCAGCCAGTAAAATAGCCAGCAGTCTTGGAGTAAATTTAGATAAATAGAAACCATTTACATATCATATGAAGAATGTTTAAAATGAAAGATGATTCATGAATCATGCATTACAAATTGGAAAATTAGTGGCAGGGAACAAAAAACAACAAAGACTATGTATATTCCTCTGCCAATCGAGATGAGTTATGCAATAAAAGTAGGGAAGCCCAGATTGGTGAACCAGATGTAGACCCCACCTCTTGAAATGACAGAAAATCCTAACGAAAATGACACCTACCAGTCATTCAATAGGATTGTAATGCAAGAACCGATTGTCATTGAAGGATATGTCATCAGTCTCTTGAATGTTTCAATTACCACTGAACCAAATGCTGAATGCCTTAGTTTTCAATTCCTGTATTTATCGTGAATTATCGCGTAGGGATCTGCGTCAATAATATATTTGCGTTGCGCGCGCCTCTGAAAGCAATAGCAAAGCCCTTCCTTGTTACTTCACAAACTCATGTTACACACTTGATAAGTAAAAACACCTCCATTACAAACAATATTTCCCCCTAAAATGCTAATCTTGCTACCAGAAGGTTATGCGGGCTTGCGCAAAATTTCATTTGGCTCTTCGCTACAAGTCTTTTTGTTTTTGGAAGCTCCAAAATATTGCGTATACATTTTGTGACCTACATCAGGTATTGTTCCCATAAAGGCCCAGCGTACTATATAAAGAACACTATCGTAGCGTTTCAAAGAATAAAGCGCCACTCACAAAACTTTCACAATGTATTTACAGCGTGAAAAGACTTTCTGATACGAAAAATCAGCAAACTGTAACCGGTAGATTTTTCTTCGGCCTTAATCGGTTAATCACAAAAGCAGTCAGCAGTGTAGTAATGCCGCGCACCTTTCAGGGAGGCCTGCAACATTTGCCTTCAACTTCCGACATGCTTCAGAGGCTTTCTCTCCGACGTGGCTCGCCGAGCGGACACGCATAGCGCAACACCGCGATTGGATGCCACAATCCAGAAACTTGAGCGCGGCATTAAGCGATAGTGCCGCGGTGGTAGCCATGTTGTTGTTTAGCTGAAGAGTTTCAAAAGGTTGGGATGTGTATCGGGGAAAAAAAAAATTAACGGGGAGTATTAGAACCTACCGCGCGCTCTGATGTTTTTAGTAACCACGCATTCGGCCGCCACATTGGCTTCAATCGTGTTGCGGCGTGCTCCCTCCTACTATTTCCTTCCTCCATGTTGCAGGTGCATTGGACTGGCTTCTGTACGCTACCGCTCATTTTCTTGTTCAAGCATAACCTAGCAATATCGCTGCCAAGGACCAGAAAAATCTGTTCACGCTTCGTCATCTTGAGGAAAAACGCATAATTGCATTTTGCAACACTTCCGATCCCGGCACAAATTTCAAGACACGTACGTGAGCACTCGACAGCCAATCGGATTCAACATGGCGGATAATGGCGGCCGTGCAGCCGCCATGCGTGTCGAGAATAGAGCCTCTGCTCTCCGCTGCGGCCTGTTCGGCTTCTTCTGCAGCGCTGGCCCCGAAAGGGGTTCTTGATTGACGAAGACTTGTGTTCGCGGCGCGAAGTCGGCCCTGCGGACCCCTACCAATACCCCGCAGCCTGAGATGAAGTACTTCGGAATGTAGTGCTTGCCGTTAAGGCGGTACCTTACTATTGGCGCTATAAAGGAGCGCGTGAATCTGAATTAATGTTTCATGTTTAATGGCGCATAGGCCAAGTATGGCCAAAGAGCGCCATGCCCACGGTAATGAGTTCGCATTGTAGTTACGAGTTATATGACGTTGGTGTGATGTGGCTGTAAGGGGGCTTAAATATAGTCGTCTAGAGTGAGTAAAATTTGCATATTAAGATCATGTCGTTGACATATGACGTGCAATATGAACATGAAGAAGCATTTCAAAAGAATGATACGATGTGTAAAATATATCAGATTCTAAAATTGGCTAGTGCACTACTGCCTCCTTAGAGCCCTT
This sequence comes from Dermacentor andersoni, assembly GCF_023375885.2. Lineage (NCBI taxonomy): Eukaryota > Metazoa > Arthropoda > Arachnida > Ixodida > Ixodidae > Dermacentor > Dermacentor andersoni. Next base: position 197,495,813 of record NC_092817.1, on the reverse strand, counting down.
AAAACGCAAGGGCCTGGAGGCATGTGCTATGCAAAACAATTATCGCAGCAGCATCCTCTGCAACGAGGATGCTCTACGAATTCAATGGACTTATAACATGTAAGACGACATCATTTAAGAAAACTAGGACTGCCCTGACGCTAAATAGAGGTTCTTGGCCAAGAAACAGCCGGGTGGAGAGGGTTGTAATAACGGTATGCTAGAGGAAAATATTTCTTTCAGCTTCGGCCTCCCGACACTCCAGGAGGACGTGAAGGACGGTCAGCCTCTCCCCGCATCTACCACAGGTTGGAGGTTCATTTCCAGTAAGTAGAAAATTATGAGTGCCAAAGGTGTTTCCTATTCTGAGACGACAGAATAGGACATCTGTTCGCCATGATTTTGTTGCGGAGGGCCAAAAACCTAACTGTTGCTATATACAGTGCAGTATATTTATTTCTGCGTCCCACATGCGTTGCCAGCGGTTTCGCAGTTTCCTTTGTAAGAAGAGTTTTATATCTGTGACAGAGACTGCAGCGGTAGGATTAACAGCTTGCGATGCGATGGACGTGGCCATCTCGTCCGCCAGAACGTTACCCTCGATGCCCCTATGGCCAGGCACCCACCATATAATCATATGCTGGTTAGATATGTACGCTTTACACAAGACGGAATAGAGTTCATTAAATACTGGATTTTTGTATAGAACACCCCAGCATTTGACTCGAAGCGTCTGTGTAGAACACTGTGCAGGAGTGCTTGTGCTGGAGTTCTAGGAAATGCCTTCGGATTTCGACCTCTGGTGCGTGCTTTGTAACTGCTAGAAAGGATATGTCACATACTAGCACCTGTCACTACCAAGGTGGTAACAGCTTGGATGGATGCATTAAGCGAAGTTCGAGGGGTGGGAAATGCATTTCATCACTAAGCTTCCTCACACGCACTGAGAAAGGCTGTCTTACAGAGGGACGATCATAGAAAAGTGTAGCACACGTCATGTCGTTAACGGTGTTAAAATATGGATGTTGATGATCGGAATGTATTTTCAGTAAATATGTGGCGCTGATGTAAGTTCTCTGCAGATGGAGTGACCACTCATTTGATTCTGCGTATAAGCTTTCATAGGGCTTGACCTGAAAGCGCCAGTGGCTACGCGGATACCTAGATGGTGGACAGGATCTAGAACCTTTAGAGCGGTCGAAGCGGCAGAGTTATATACAACCGCACCATAGTCCAATCACGATCAAATTAGATTCTTATAAATATTCATCTGAGATTTCCTGTCGATACCCTATTTTGTGTGGCATAGAATTTTAACTAAGTTCATTGTCCTTAGACATATTTCTTTAAGATATTTAATGTGTGGAATGAAAGTGAGCCTATAGTCAAGTATAATACCTAGAAATTTATGTTCTTTGTTGATAGATATTTGATGTCCACAGAGTTGAACACAAGTATCTGGGACCAGGGCTCTCTTTCTTGTAAAAAGAACACAAGAACTTTTGTGGCGGTTGACTTTAAATCCGTTTTTGTCTGCCCACTTGGACACCTTGTTCAAGCCCTGCTGTTCCTGTCTCTCGCATACAGCGAGGTTACAGGATTTGAAACCGATTTGAATGTCGTCCACGTAGACGGAATAAAAAATGGCAGGTGGTAATGAAGCGCGAAGCGTGTTCATCTTCACGATAAAGAGCGTGCAACTAAGCACGAATCCCTGGGGTACACCAGTTTCTTGTGTAAAAGGTCGCGACAATACGTTACCGATTTTCACGCGGGAGATGCGATTTGACAAATAGCTTTTAATTATTTTCAGCATATTTCCACAGATACCTATTCCCGACAAGTCTCTCAAGATCCCGTACCGCCATGTTGTGTCATAAGCCTTCTCTATATCGAGGAATATCGATAAGAAAAACTGCTTATTTACAAATGTATGGCGGATATATCCTTCAATGCGCACACGATGACCTGTTGTCGACCGCCCTTCTCTAAAGCCACTCTGATAGGGATCAAGTATATAGTTGAGTTCAAGAAAATATATGAGTCTGCGATTAATCATTTTTCCAAAAGCTTACACAGGCAGCTTGTAAGAACTATCGGGCCATAACTTGCCGCCATGGATGGGTTTTTTCCCTGCTTCAAAACAGGGATCACAATCGCTTCTTTCCATGTGTGTGGAAGGTATCCGGCAGCCCAAATAGTGCTGAAGAGTGCAAGTAGTGTAACTTGTGTGTCAGTGTGTAAGTTTTTGATTATGTCACACATGACTCGGTCAGGTCCCGGTGCAGTGCTCTTGCGTGAGGTCAAGGCAGCTATCAACTCGGCAATACTGAATGGCCGGTTATACGCTTCGTCGTGTCTGCATTTACGTACGAATGGCTTATGTTCTTCTATTTCTTTGTATTTAAGGAAATATTGAAAATAGTGGATTGAGATCGACACACGCTCAAAGTGTTCCCCAAGAGAGTCCTTGTAAGGTATTCCCTTGCTCGTTCACCAGAAGCAACGGATGGATTTGTTGCCTTCTTAGCTTTCTTAAGCCATTCCACAGTTTTGCCTCCTGCGTGTATGAATTAATGCCGAAGAGGAACCTCATCCAACTTTCTCTCTTTGCCTGACGTCGTGTCCGCCTCCGCTGTGATTTATTTGTTTAAACTGAATTAGATTTTCCGCATTAGACGATCTGCGCAATAGGCCCCTTGCCTTGTTCTGTCTCTTTCGCGCCTTTCTACAGTCCTCGTTCCACCAGGGAACACGTCTTGTAAGTGAACCACCATTCGTCTGCGGGATGAACTTTTCGGCTGCATCACTAATAAAAGCAGTAAAATATGCAACAGCATCATCTATAGTAATATCATTTATAAAACCTCTTGGTAAATAAGATGATTGTTTAATATGCTCCAAATCCGCCGATGCTAATTTCCATCGACGAATATGCGGAGGATTCTCATGCAGAGTTATCAGGTTTAAAGTTAAAGCAAAGTGGTCACTTCATACAATTTATTGATCGCGGATCATTCTAGGTGAAGCAGAAGAGAAGAACCGATTCCTACGTCTGTTGCTGAATATGTGTTATATTGAACACTGTAATACGTCGGCTCCTTGTTAAACAGGCAGGCACTAGAGGTCACAAGAAACTTTTCAATCAATCGACCTCTCGCGTCGAACCGCAAATCTCCCCACATCGTGCTGTGGGCATTAAAATCTCCCACGAGTATGTAGGGGCCAGGAAGCTAATTATGTGATACAAATCGGTTTTTCTCAGATGACAGTTAAGCGGTATGTATGTAGAACACACAGTCACCAGTTTGTTAGAAAGGGTTGCGCGAACTGACACTGACTCACAGCGCGTCTGGAGGGCAATCTGTTGACAAGCTACAGACTTGTCCGCAACTAATGCAACACCGCCGGAGGCATTAGCCTCGTTGCGGTCTTTACGATAGATTATGCACTGACGTAGAAAGTTTGTCTGTGTGGGTTTCAGATGTGTCTCTTGAACACACAGCAACCTTTATGTTTGTGCACTAGTACTCTAATGTCGTCGAGGTTATGTAGAAGTCCTCGTACATTGCACTGTAGTATTTGCGTTACCATTATGATAAATGTGTTGGGTGCTGTTTGTTTAAGAGATTGAGATTAGTTCACGGGCCTTGTGGAGGCGCCGTGACGCGAGTTTTGTCTTTTTTTGGAGCGATCGAGAGAGCCCCCCTGCTCCTTAGGCGCTGGTGGCGCCGTCTTGCTGGGTGGTTGTGTCCGTCGCCTCTTGCGAGGCGCTGGACACACGCTTATTATTCGCGTAGCACTGACTTATATCGCTAGTCAGGTGTACTCATGCTCAGCGCACAAAACCGTGCACGAAATGAGACAATCACAACAGCTTGCACACGGTGCCGTCAGCAGAAGTGTGCCGCGTTACAAAAAGGCGAGGAGAAAAGAAATGAAGGTGGGGCACGTGACATGCGTCACGCGAACCTTGAGATGGGAGAACGCAGGGAAGGGATTTCGCTTGCGGAGGCTAGACTAGGCGAGCGGAGACAGCGTCTCGCTTAGCAGTGGAGCTCGCCTCCTGAAATCATGGGTTCGCCTCACAGACATATTTCTATCTCGGCTGTTAATGAGCAGATTTGAAAAATTTTTGCGGCAGAACGCTCCCTGGAGGACACGTAACAACTTACAGCGTATAACCAAAATTTGCGACGGGGCCTGAGGAGGTATCTAGACTGCAATAAAATTTAGTGTAACCAGTTTCACGTAAAAGACAGAAATAACATGCTACCCTCAACGGTCAATTTTCATTGGGTAACCCATGTACTTATAAAGGACTAATGCATAAAATGTACGTACGCAGCAACCAAGTGAGCACTTCACTGACACAAATCCATAGCAACACAACACTGCCACGTTCTGAGCCAATATATTTAGAAATATTCTGCAAATTTCTCGCAGTGTGGAAATCCTTGTTAGGCAAAGCATTTTCCAGGTAGCTGGCTATCCAGCATTGTTCGGTGTTCCGTAAAAGGTTACGAGGCGGACCAATCTGGCAAGGATTGTCTTCCAGAATACCCAATGTATAAATGAGCACTTGAAAGACCATCTGTGGTCATTATTGATCAGAACTATCTCCTAACTTCCTCACCATAGCAAAAAAGAGTACGTGAAAAGTAGTTTTTTGGGAAACTCACCCAATAAAAACAATCCTAGGCACTACTGTCTATAAAATGCAAGAAACTGTACAAGATGGGGCTCAGGCTGTCATTGATGCTTTTGTTACATTCTGCCTTATTGATCGTAGGCTTCTAAATTCATCTCACTGGTGTGCTCTCGAACATTTGGTTGTAATGGTGGTTGCTCTGCAAATGCTTATCAAGCATGACTCCTTGACAATATTCTACATAGTTAAATGTGTAACATATTCAACTAACATTTAAAAATGTTAGTTGAAAGCATTACATTTTTAGTTTTTCTGTTCTCTTTATGCTAAACATCATTAAGCTGACTTATGTTGTGCTTAACCTCTGACCTACACAGTGGCTGCTAACAACCCCTCTGTCACAACTATTCAACACCTCTACTACAACGAAGCCCTACCTACACCTTCTGACATCATCTTAGACATGTCCACTAAGCAAGCACATAATCCTGCTGTTTTTTTTTTTTTTATTATAGAGGTTTTCACTGAAGATCTTCCAAGCAAGAACTCTTTAGCATCTGATCGTTTAGATGGTTTTAACAGGAACACAGTGAATGCATCATGCTTAGCAGAACTTTAGCTATTTTAATCAAAGCACAGTTAAAGCCTTTGATGTATGAAGTTTGTCATTATCTGCTTTCACTTCATCTTGCTGGTTATCTGATTGCGATTTATGCTTAGATCAAACATTCTAATGGCCAACATCTTTCATCTGTGAAGCGCCGAAAACTGTACAGCACTTGTCAGTGTTGTTACGGCATTCTCAAATGGGATGATTCGGCTACTGTCTGTTTAGCACTATAGTAGCATTGTGCAGGGTGACCATGTTTAAGTTTTATAGAATTTTTAAAAATTTCCTGTGGCAGATGGCATACTTCTTGTCCTTCAGCTAGATTATTTGATGAGGCGGACATTCCTAGCATGAGAAATTGAAACACATGTTCGACTAATTAACAATGATTCAATAATTACCTTCATAATTATTTTACTGCACATATTTCAATTTACGAATTGTAGCCAATGAGCTTGGAAGACGTATGCACTTGAACTTCTAGGATGGCACCAGTTAAGAAATATTTCCCAAATTATAGAACAAAATACAAGAGTGTTCCAGTTACTTTTGTACATCAGTGCATAAAAGCGCATTTTGTTAAAAAAGTAAGTGGAACAACAGTGCATTTTTACAGCAAGTTTGATGGTGCATATCTCCAAACTGGCGCCATTCTGGAAATCAATCCCAAGTGGATACACTTTGGAATCTCACAGGCTATGATTCGTAAATTACTATATGTACCGTAAAGTAATTCATCCGAAAGATAATCACACAATTTTTGTTAATTTGTTGAATACATGTTTCGATTTCTAGTGATAATAATGTCTGCCTGCCTGAATATTCCTGCTCAAGGACTAGAAGTATGCTATCTGCAACAGGATACATTGAAAATGTATCCTGTTAAAACATAAAACCGTCACCCTGTATAAAGACACTGAATTAAAAACAAGCTTCCGCGAACCTTATTGAATCAGCAAATGGCCAGTGTAACCAGCCTGATCATCCTAGAAATATTTTGTAGCTTATAAGCATAGTGCATTTCAATTTCATATATAGGAGCGCAAAATTTTCTTGAAATCAGCCCTTTCTTTTTAACAGTTACCATTCCTTCCAGTTGGGTTAAACACAATGTTGCATGACTTCAATTGTACTGCACAATCAGATTTCTTTTTCTGTTCACAGTGCCTAGCGATGTCTCTAGCCGCTGAGATAATGTTCCTGCAGATAAATATCAGAAAACATTGCAATAACTGCCAAGCAAATCCAATCATGTGTCTTGTTTACAATAGAGCATGCGCTCTACCTTCTGCCAGATTTGCTCTCCATGTCAGGCCAGCATGCTACTTGCACAAGAGGCACCTTTCGCATGCATGAAAATATTTTATGAGGTTATGGTGGTGTCAAAACATGACATCAACCATAATGCTTTAAACTATAATATGAAACACTCATCTGTAAAAATCTAGAAAAGGCACTAATTTTGAATTTATCACATTTGATTTACAGTGCCATAGTAGAAGTGGCTCAACTAGTACACGTATGCAACCGGCTAGTTAGTACTGGTCCATCATGTTTGACAGCGTGAACTCGACAAAGAATGGCGAAAGAGGCGATAGCGTTTGTCTCCATTTGTCGCTACTTTCGCCGTCCTTTGTACAAGTCCGCGCTGTCAAACATCATGGATCAACTAGTACAGCCTGAAAATGATATGTCATGAAAGAAAACTTGGCTTTCAACAGCAAGACAATTCTGTATGTCAAGTATTATGGTTTCTTCAGAACTTATTTCTTTATACCAAGTCAGACCCATCAAGTAAAGCTTATTGAGAAAGAAATGAAGAACAACATCAGCACCTCTCAATGCACATGCATCAAAGCAGTTAGAGCATCATACACATTACCTTTAAGTGCAAGAGCATTCTTTTTCTTAGACAAACTGCATTTATAGCTTCTAAAGCCTATATATTTATTTGTCACAGCTATAGGAAAATCACAAGGTGGAAAGAGATGTGCTGGAGCAATTTCAACTATTAAGCCCAACAACAAAAGGTAAAGCATAGGAAGTCTCACTGCCCCTCCGCCTAAATGACATTCAGTTTCATTTATCATGTCTAGTTACATCCTGATGGTAACAGGAACAGGAAGACAGCAGTGTGGCTCAGAAAGCAGACGAAGGAGATGGCATCCTAGCTGACATAAAAAGTAAAAAAGGGAGCTGGTCAGGCCATGAATTGCAGACTTAAGACATCATTAACTAGCTCGAAGACGACAACGGATGACAGTTAGAAGCACACAGGACAGAACTCCAGGCTTCAGCTGCAGTTTTTGCTACACAGAAACATAGGATTCAGGGGATGCGCAGAACCTCGATGCACGGAAGCAACATTCATCTTTCCCTTTCCCCGTCTGACACAGGAGGTATCGAAGCAAATCGATGGACAGGTTAATTTTGAGATCCGAACACTCTTTTTTGTGAGGACCAGGGACGGGGTGCTTACACACTTATCACCCGCTTTTTTGATACAAAGTGCTTCGAATATTTTCATATCGACCTGCTTCTAGAGCCGCCTGAGCATACGAGTACTCTGAAACTGCACGGTGCACGAGCACCTACGGCAATGATCGGCCAGACGGCCACCAGCCACTGACAGCTGGCCTATTATGTTCCCTCAAGCGGTCATTCAAACACCGATCTGTCTTGCTTGAGGGAACATAGGGAAGCACTTTAGTGGCTGGTGGCCACCTGGCCGATCATCGAAATAGGTGCTCGTGTACTGAGTAGTTTCGAAGCAGTCGTGTACTTGGGCGGCTCCAGAAGCAGGTTCATAGAAAAATATACGAACCGCTTTGCATATAAAAAAGGGGCAATAGGTATGTAAGCACCCGTCTCTGGCTCCTACCAAGAGTGTTCGTATGCGCAATTAACCTGTTCATCGATTTGTTCCGATAGCTCCTGTGTTGTTTCCGTGCGTCAACTATGCACATCCCTTGAATTCCGTGTTTCTGTGTCGCAAAAGTTTCAGTAGAAGTCTATAGAGTTCTTTCTGTCTTATGTGCTTTTTGATGTCGTCTGTCGTCTTTTTCGCGCTAGTTAACGATGTCTCAAGTTGGTAATGAGAACCGACTAGCCCAAGTGTATTCTTTAACCATGTAATGCATAGGGCAGATAACCAGCGCCACATTCGAGTTACAGAATGGATGCCAAGGGGAGAGAAGGGTAGTCGAGGACGATAGAAAATTAGACTGTATGATGAAGTCAGGAAATTTGCAGGCTTCACTTCGAATCAGCTAGCGCAAGACAGGGATAATTGGTGATTAGTGGGAGAGGTCTTCATCGTCCAGTGGAAAAAAAATGTAGGCCAATTGTGATGAAAAAAGCATACCTGTCGGCTTAGACGTCTTCACTGTCTTTTCAGTAATGTGTAGGACCAAGACGGTAAGTCGGTTAGCATGCGATTGCTTCATGCTAACTAACTGCATGAGCACAGGAAAACTCACCGTGCATACCACCCGACATCGACCACTTAATAAAAGAACCACTCAAAACTACAAATACAATTAAGCATTTACCACCTTAATATAAAAATATAAAGGCCAAGAATAGTTACAATAACCATAATCTTTATAACTAGACATAAGAATTAGGTAGTGAAACGTACAGTAGCAGTAGGACGTTCAGTGAAATTTATTTCAGAAATACTGTCGACCACTGACAGGACGCCTTAGGCAGGGTTCAGTCACACAACAAGAAAACATAAATAGGAGTGGAAATAAGCATGCCTGCGTGAAATGAATTCAAGGACGACAAAAAAAATTATTAGGTTGCGTGCACTTTTACAAAAACATAAATTTATAAACAAATCGCGTAACTGCGCGTTCATCCGCAACAGCACGAGAGCCACTAAGCAAATGAGCACAACTGAAAATGAAGGATAAGTACATAGTCGGGATAGTCATGGGTTTTTTTATTAGTTATAGTGATGAAAGCACAAGCACTGGAAGCCACCTGCGCCATAACCTACGACGTGACCTTCGACAAAAAAAAAATTGAGTGCAATTACACAAGGGACGTTTAATACGGTTGTCACACTGCACATTTTTAGCCGCGATCAATCCTGACTGATCGAATTTCTGGTCGCGTTTGGCTTCCTTTATCTGCGGACAGGAGCCAATCGCGGTCCAAAATTTCGATCCATAACGCACTCAATCGTGATCGAAAGTGACCGTGTGACACCGGTATAAGTCTGCACCCGTCTTTAATTACAGAATGAACCAATTAGCCAAACGAAAGTATTATTTACCTGCCTGCGCCGAATACTGACGCGTAGCAAAACTTAATTCTCTACAAGTCTATGTGCTGTCACAATTGGTTGAGGACACGAGAACAATGAAATTTTTTTTTTCACATTCGGTGCCCGTGGGCACCGCCTGATCTACACATGATTCACTCACATTTAACACACCTTGTGCTTTAAAAACATTACGCGAAAATTAATGCCACAATGACGCACCACAATAACGCGACGCTGAGCGTGACTACGTACATACGTACCTTTTATCCAAGGAGGCCGTGCGCATCAGATTAAAGGCGGAGCGCTGTCACGATGTGTTCTTTGGGCACGCCATATCGTCTAAGTAGTGGCAGGACGACGTTGACGATGGATTACGCCGAAACAAAAACGTCCACTTCATCACTGTTCAGGACGAATGGAAGGCGTTTTCTCCTTTGTCACGAATCACGGCCGCCGTAGGCATAGTAAACACACGATCACAAAGAAACGCCGATGTTGTAGGCCACTGCAGCCTTTCTTTCTCATGCATATTCGCGTCGCCTTTAGTACGGACGCTCACTTCGCGTCAATGAGCACAAAAGTACACGAAAGAAGACCAGGTGCTGCAACTAAACGCAGCAATAAACTTATCTAATTACTCACCACTTCAAGACTGTCACGCAGAACACACACACATGCACCCAGCGACCCGCCGCGAGACTCAACAGCGATAGCGGCGACACCCGGCGGTGGAAGTTCTGCAATTTCGGTTTCGTTTTCAAGGCATAAAAACAAATATTGTCTTGAATTACGCGTGTATATTACTTTCCAAGCTATTTATTTTACGCTACCTCTAAGCCATTTTCTATGTCTAGGACTAGTTTCACTGGAAATTTATTTGCACAAGCATTGGCTGATATCAATATAAATGGAATGGTAAGGGTTGGCTGGTGGTAGCTGCGTGTAACTATATGTAACAGATTTAACTCACACTCTCGCTTTTTTTTCTTTGCTTGGACGTTCATTTGTAAAAAGAGGCGGCCCTTTCTGATTGTATAAGATGCAGAGGTACTTGCGATTCTGTCTTTTCTTTTATCCACAGAGAAAGACAGAGAAAGAGAGAGAGAGAATGAAACCTTTATTTGAAGTCGTGACTTGTCAGTCGAGGTGGGAGGGTCCCTTATTCCAGGAACCCTCTGGCTTGGATCGCCCTCCGGGCCCGGGCGACTAGTTCGCGCTGGTCGACCATGTCCGGCTTGGAGATCGCAGCCTCCCACGTTTCAGCGAGGAGGTTTGGATCTGCGTCTGCTGCTATTAATTGTGTCGCTGTGATGCTTGCTCGGGTGTTCTTGCATTGCAGGAGGAGGTGCGCCAGGGTGTCAGGCACGTTGCAGTGTGGACAGGTGTAGCTGTATAGCGTCGGGTGGAAATGATGCAGCAGGATTCCGTGGGTAAAGGTATTGCTCTGGAGTCGCCTGTAGTTGGTGCCTTCGTTTCTTGTTAGTTTGGGATGTGGTGGAGGGTACACCCTGCGTCCAAGCCGATAGTGTTGTAGTAGTGCTTGGTAAGTTAACGGTATTGTTTCCGTTTCCTCCGCTGATTTGTGTGGGTGCGACCTTTCTCGAATACCGTGCGGGGAAGCCCGGTTGACGCTTGCGCGGGCCGCGGTGTGTGCCGCTTCATTCCCCTCGAGTCCCTCGTGTCCCGGAACCCACATGATGCAGGTGTAGGGGGGAGGAGTATCGCCACGTTTCAGTAAGTTGATCGCTTTGGTGGAGACCCTGCCTTTCATGTAGTTGCGTGCCGCTGTTTGAGAGTCGGTGAAGACCACTATGGCATCCTCGCTTGTATGGGTGGCGAGTGCTATAGCTGCCTCCTCAGCTGTGTCCGCGCGTTTGGCGAGAATTGTCGCCAACGCCAGTGTCGTCCCCCTGTAGTCTGTCACGCTAATGGCGAAGGCTTTTCGGCCCGGATACTTGGCTGCGTCCACGTAGCGAGCCTGCGGGTCGTTACGGTGCTTGTGTCTGATGGCGTTTACCCTGGCGAGCCGTCTACCTTGATGGTGTTCTGGATGCATGTTCCGAGGGATCTGAAGAACTTGTAAACATTCTCGCAGCTTCGATGTGATCTTTTCTTTATGTTCGCCATTGTGTTCTATGTTGGTTACGTATCCTGTGCGTCGGAGGACTGCTCGGCCTGTGGTTGTGAGCTTCAGTCTCTCGATCTGGTTGATGAGGTGCGCTTCCGCGAGTTCTTCCCAGGAGTTGTGAACTCCCATGCGAAGCAATCGGTCAGTGGAGGCGGTTGTCGGTATCCTAGGGCGAGCTTCGTGGCCTTTCGTATTAGAAGGTTTAGCTTTTGTTTTTCGGCTGTCTTCAGGTTGAGGTAAGGAGTTCCGTATGTAATGCGGCTGTAAAGGAGGGCTTGTACCATTTGCAAAGTTTCGTGCTCTTTGAGGCCATTGCGGCGATTGGCCAGTAAGCTGTGCCACGGTGTTGTGTAGCCTGGGGAGTGTGGCGGAGCCGGACCCGTCCTTGTGTATATGGACTCCGAGGACTCGAAGTGAATCGACCTTCGGTATCGGGACTCCCTGAAGAAGGACTTGCGCGTCCGGTGCGTCGTGGCTTGGGGGCCGGCCCCGGGTGCGTGCCCCGAGTACTAACAGCTCGGATTTATCTGGGGCGCAGTGGAGGCCGCAGGTGTTGAGGTACCGTTCGATGATGTTGACTGCCTCCTGAAGACGGGTCTCCTGTTCGCCCGTGCTCGCGCCTGTCGTCCACAATGTGATATCATCTGCATATAGAGCATGGGATATCCCTGGGACGGTGTCTAGGAGGCGGGGAAGGTTGAGGAGGGCCACGTTGAAGAGGAGTGGCGAGATTACCGAACCTTGTGGCGTACCCCTGTTAGGTAGGTGAAATGACTTGCTTCGGAGGTTGGCAATCCCCACCGTGGCCGTACGGTTGGTGAGGAAAGCGCGCATGTAGGCGTATGTTTTGGCACCGCAGCCGATATCTTCTAGATTACGGAGAATGGCTTCATGGCTCACGTTATCAAAGGCGCCCTTTACGTCTAACCCTAGAATGGAAGACTTGCTGTGTTTGCTCAAATTGTCAAGAATATCTTTTAGCTGGAAGAGGACGTCCTGCGTGGAGAGCATCTGGCGGAAGCCGAACATGGTGTGCGGATAGCGATCGTTTCCCTCGAGATGTGTGGTGAGCCGCTCGTTGACCATGTGTTCAAACAGTTTCCCGGCGCAGGACGTAAGGGAGATGGGACGGAGGTTTGCGATGGAGATGGGTTTGTTTGGCTTGGGTACCATGGTTACCTCCGAGTGTTTCCAGGCTGTTGGTAGCTCGCCCTTAATCCAGCAGTCGTTATAATACCGAAGGAGAGCCGTCAGCGCCCGAGGGGGTAGCTGTCGAAGGTGCTTGTTGGTTACTCTGTCTTTGCCCGGGCTCGTATTTTCGTGTTACCCTAGAGAGGGCCGCCTGCAACTCTGCCTGTGTGAAAGGCCGATCTAGCTCTTCGTTCGGCGCTCCTTGGTACTCCCTGGGGGTGGAAAGGTTGGTGGCAGTGGTTTGCGGGTTAGCTGAGCCGTGTAGCTTCGTCTGAAGTTCTTGGAGTAGCTGATCCTCTGTGCCCCCATAGTTGTGGATTAGTCGGTGAATTGTATGTCTTTGTTGGGTTTTGGTGTGGGTGTCGTCGACCAGGGATCGAAGTATATGCCAAGTCTTCTTTGTGCTGAGGGTTCCTTGAAGTTGGTCGCAGAAGGATCGCCAGTTCTGACTCACTAGCTGTTCAGCGTACTCCTGTGCCTGCATGCTTAATAAGGGAATTCGGCGCTGGAGCTTGCGGTTGAGCTTTTGGCGTCGCCATCGTTTGAGGAGCGATCGCCGAGCCTCCCATAAGTGCAGTAGGTGGTTATCGACCGCCGGGTTGTCCTCGTCTAGTTGAATCATCCTGGTGTGGCCGTCAGCCGCACCTACGATACCGTTTAGCCAAGATTCAACGTCTTCGATGTCCGAATCGTTGTCAAGCTCATTCCTATACGCATTCCAGTCAGTGAGTCGCGCCTTTCCTGTCTTGTGCGCGCGGTGAGATTGTTCAACCTCGATTTGAATTATGTGGTGATCGCTCCCTAGCGTGTCCGGGAGTCGGGTCCACGTGGCCTTTTGCACGTCTCGAGTGAACGTGTGATCAGGATTGGTGTCCCGGAACACGCTGTTGCCCACTCGGGTGGGTTGGAGCAGGTCATTCCATAGCGTAAGACCGTGCTGATGTGCGGCATCGTGAACCCGTGCCCCTTTCTTGGTGGTATTGGGGTAGCACCAGGCCGCGTGTGGGGCGTTAAAGTCCCCTACTACAACAAGCCGGTTGCCGTTTACGTTCTTGCGAAGGTCCCGGACGAAGTGGTCGTAGTGGAGTAGCTGCTCCCGCGGCGGGCTGTAGAGATTGGCGAGGTATAGGCTCTGTTGACTCTTGCGAGTCGGCAACACCTCCACTATGGTGTGTTCGATTTCAGTGTCCTCAATTTCGTGAGGCTGTGTGGTTAGTGTCTTCTTGACAAGAATTGCGGTGCGGGCAGTCTGTGCCACAGTGTTGTAGCCGGGGAGCTTTATTTTCATGGTGTTGGTTTCCTGTAGCGCGATTATGTCAGGATTGTTTGCTTTGAGATATTCTTGCAGGTTGGCCGAGCGGGGTCTATAGGATCTGCAATTCCAGTGCCAAATGCGGAGGGTGGGAAGCGGCTCGGTATGTCTACGTTTGGGAGCCGCTATGTTGGTGGTTGTCCTCCACCTGGAGTAGGTGGTTTGGCGTTGTCGAGCTAGAATCCTCCGCGGATTCCCCTCGTACGGTCTTTCGTCCTTTTCGTTTGGTTCCTAACTGCTCCGCCAGATGTTCATGAGTAACGAAATTCTTGTAAGCATATGTCATGAAGTTTTCTAGAAGTCCATAATGCTCATATTTCTGAACTGGAGTGCTCACGCAAATTTTATATAGCTTGGACGAACGACAGATGTAGAAGTACTTGCATGCTAGCTTACTATACGTGTTATTGGCAAACGTGATCATCCGAACTGCGGTACCGCCACAAGATTGGAAACAGAATAGAGCACGCTCCGCATCGATTCCTGGCGTCACCATGCAAAAAACTAGAAAGCCACCATGATGGCCGTGCCAGAGAAAGCTTGTGCAACAGTTGGTCTGCATTGGCAATGAGACGATAGAGATCGATGCTGCTGGTGCACTATATCATATTTCTTTCGGTGGTGCCATATTAGGCCGCCCACAGTGCCAAAGTGCTGCATGCTCTAGCACCCGAGACGATTTTGTTTAGAGAAGCTTTTGTTGAGTTCATGATATGAATTTGGGTCCTCAGTTCCCAAATTGCAATGTTTGCTCTATAATTACTAATTAAGCAGTTATTTAATATACCTTTATTAATTATCTGCCATATTTCCCACAATACCGAGTTCTAAGTGGTCACAAAGACACATAACCTGATAGAACACCGAGAGATATCATCACAATATTCAACTTTCTGTAAAGAAACAGGACACTGCATTTGTGATATGAAGTCACAACAGCAACAGGAGGAGGGGGTAGAGGGAAAAAAAAGAAGGGAGGAAAGGTAGGAAGGAAGGTCAGCCAGACGCGCGTCCAGTTTACTACCCTAGACAGGCAGAAGTATTTAAGGGAAGAAAAGGAGAAGGAGGGAAGAAGGTACTATCAGTGTGAATACGTGCTATGTCCATAACTTCGCGCCTATAATCAGTCACTGAGGTCAGTCAATTTCATGAAACGTAGCAGTGCCCACATCGCTTTGTGAGCCTCCTACGCGTGGTGCTATGGTCCAAGGAGGAGGAGGAGGAAAAACTTTATTTCCTCTAATTAGTCAGAAATTAGCGGTGGCAGATGTGTTTGGCCGTCTTCACGGTCTTCTTCCCCATCTGCGCAAGGTCGACGCCCCTATTCCAGGGCACCACTAAGGGTGGCTACACGGTGAGGGTGCCTTACTAGTCCATGCTGGACTTTCAGGTCGCTGCTGGAGAGCACCCCCTCCCACTGCTCCGCACTCGGGTCTTTTATTTGTAGGAATTATTGATTGTGAACGCATCCCCATGTAATGTGATATAAGGTGGGCTTGGCGCTGCACCAGAGGCAAATGTCTCCATACTGGGTGGGAAACATCTTGCTTGGTGTGTTTAGATTTGGGTACGTTCCTGTTTGCAGCCCCCTCCAAGAGGTTGCTTCATGCTGATGTAGCCTGTTGTGGGCTGGAGGTTATTTGCTTCGCACCCCCTTATTGTAATTCAGAATGTCAGAGCAGCTTGGGTCGACTGGTATGGCTTCCTCAGGGTCGGTGCTTGTGGCCGCTCGGTTTGTGTGCTCTCGAGCTGCCTTGTCCGCCCTTACGTTCCCTTCTATTCCAGCGTGTCCCGGTACCCAGAAAATCGTACGCCTGACTTTGTTGTTAGCCCTGCAGGAGCGGAGGATTTGAAGCGCTCTGCGTCCTATTCTGCCGTTCATGCAATTCCGACACGTAGCTTGCGAGTCGGTGAGTATTGTTAAGGATCTTTCGGATCGGTAGCCCTCCACTGCCGCTAGAGCTACGGCTATTTCCTCAGCTTCCGTTACCGAGCAGTCCTTCATTGACGCACTGCTGATCTCTTTGTAGTCCGCGCTTATTACTATCGCAGCCGTCTTTACTATGTTTGTTCGTCTTTGCTTGGCGTATACTGCAGCATCTGTGTATACTGTTGTGTTTTTTGTGGCCAGGTACTTTTGGACGTATTTCCCCCTTGCGTCCCTTCGCGCCGTGTGGAGGTTTGGGTCCATGTTTTTGGGTAGGGGGCTAACAGTGTATGTTTTCCGCTATTCATTAGGAATCCCTCCGTTCTTTGGGTTTCTTTGATTGATTCCGCGAAGCTCAGCCTTAATAGCAGTTCCCTTCCCGTTTTGGTCTGCTGAAGTCTCATTATCTGTGCGATACTCTGGGCTTCTTTTAGTTCTTCGAAGGTGTTGCTTAAAACAAATGCCATTAGTTTCTCTGTCGATGTATTGTTCGGCAGGTGAAGTGCTGTTTTGTACGCTTTGCGTAAAATGGTGTCTTCTTCTTGTATTTCCTGTTTGGTGAAGTTGCAGTACGGGAGTGAGTATGCGACCCTGCTGACCACTAGGTTCCTAGCCAGAATAAGTGTGTCTTTTTCTTTCATCCCATATCTCTTTTGTGACACCCGCGTGATCATGCGTGCTATTTGGCTTGTTGACTGCTTGAGTGTTTTCAGCATGTGGGTGCAGCGCTGGTTGGATTGGACTCACATTCCAACGTTCCTGATTTGTTGGCTTTCCGGTATCGGCTGACCCCTTAGCCGCATGTTAAGGGTTTCTTTGCTTTTCTTGCCCCGTGTAATTCTCAGGAGCTCGGATTTCTCCGTTGAGCACTCAAGGCCTCTTTCCCCGACGCATTCTTCCACGCAAGTGGCTGCTTCTTGCAGATAGCTTTCTTTTTGGCACAGCGAGCCTTTAGTGCCCCAGATGGTGATATCATCTGCATACATAACGTGTTGTATGCCTTCGATTTTGCTTAGTTTATGCCCTAGGCCAATCATTTTGATGTTAAATAGTATCGGGGAAATTACTGAACCTTGGGGAGGCCCTTTGTTTGGTGTGGGGAATTTTCGCGATCGGATCCCTCCCAAACCTATTGTTGTTGTTCTATTGGAGAGGAAGACTTTGACGTATCCGTGTACTTTCTTCCCGCAGTCTACGCTGTTAAGGCCTTCCGGGATTGCCGGGTGGCTGACATTGTTAAAAGCTCCTTTTATGTCTAGTGCCATTAAAACGTGTTCTCCATTGTATGAGATGTTGCTGGGAACCTCATGTTTAATTTGGAGAAGAACATCCTGTGTCGATAGCTTGGTTCGGAAACCTAACATACTAAGGGGATATAGCTCGTTTTCCTGCATGTAATATTGTAGTCTTTTTGTTACTGTCCTCTCATGTAGTTTGCCTAAGCACGATGTGAGGGAGATTGGTGTTAAGTTTGTTACCTGTAGCTTTTTGAATGGTTTGGGGATAATTATAATCTCGGCGTGTTTCCATTCCTCTGGTACCGTTTCTGCAGCCCAGTGTTGGTTAAGGAAGGTGGTGAGTTGTTCCACCAGTTCGTCCCCTCGCTTTCGAATAAGTGAATTTCTGATTTTGTCCGCGCCCCCTGCTGTATTCTTTATTAGGCTTCTTATGGCCGCGTACACTTCTTTTGTGATTGGCCTGTCCAGCAGCTCGTTTTCTTTCCCTTTGTATTGTTCTGTGTAGTCCGCCGGGTTCTCATGTCCGAAACATTTGACTCTGACCTGCTCTAGCAGTTCAGAGTCCGGTCCCTCGAATTGGTGTACCAGGCGGTGTAAGGCCTTATTGTTTTCAAATTTGGTTTTTGTTGGGTCCAGGAGCGCCTTGAGTATGTCATATTTTTGCTGTGCTAAGGGTTCCGTTTAGGGACTCGCTAAAATGTTGCCAGTTTTGCCCATTCAGCTGAGCCGCATACTCCTCCGCCTCCTTGGTTATCTCTGCGATTTTTTTTTAGCTTCCTGTTTAGCCTTTGTTTTTTCCATCTTTTAGTGAGCCCGCGTGTTACCTCCCGTAGGTTGAGTAGTCGCGAGTTCACCTCAGGTACTTCCTCTGTTCTTTCTATTTCTTTGGTGTACTTGACGAGCATCTCCCTGAGCTTGTTTCCCCACCCTTCTAGGGACTCGATGTTTCCCTCTATAGTTTTGCATCCTTCCTGAAGGCATTCCAATCTGTCACCTCGGTGGTGCCACTTTCGCTTTTTATTCTTCCGGTTGCCAATTGCGTTTTTAGGATGTAGTGATTGCTGCCCAGGTTCTCCAGCATGTTTTCCCATACCGCCTTGTCTGTTCCCCGGATGTATGTCAGGTCGGGGCTTATGCTGTTACTTAGTCTGGTTGGCGTTCTGTCGTCTGTTATGAGGGTGCAGCCGTATATATCTGCTGCTTCCTTAACTTGCTTGCCTTTCTTGTCTGGTTTTTTTGTAACCCCAGGTCGCTGAAATGTACAATCACTAGGGGGTTTGTTTTGGCGAATTTGCTCGCTCCTGCAAAAAGTTTGCGGAAGTCCGCCTCTTTTTGGCTCGGAGGACTATAGAGATTTGTGACAAAGACACTGTTGTGTTTTCTTTTTGGAATGATTTCGACAATACCGTGGTCTATGTCTGTGTCGGCTATGTTGTCGCGTGCAATGGCGGTGAGGGATTTACTGATTAGTATTGTTGTGCGTTCTTTTTCATAGCACGTGTAGCCTTTTAGCGTTGGTGTGGTTTTCCCTTTCTCCTTTAGTGCTATGATATCTTAGTCTCTGAAAATGGTCTGCTATATAATTGGTTTAGCACCATCTGAAGAATGTCGCATTCGATCTCATAGAGATTACAAAAACGCAACACGTGCTTGATCGTCTCTTCACATTTGCACAAGTAACAAATTGGTGCGTCGGTCATTCCAATAAGGAATGAGTAGGCTTTCGTAAATGCCACCCCTATCCAGAGGCGGCACAGTAAAGTTGCATCACGGCGGAAGAAGTTCGATGGAATCTGGAGCCTCAACGTAGGATCCAGCCAGTGGAGACGGCAGTTGGAGATAATCGAGGTGTTCCACAAAGTTTCAGTCTTGCTTTGAGCAAGTAAACTACTCCTCGCAGTGTCTGCCCTTGATAAGCGTATAGGAAGTGTCACGGTTTTTTTATGGACTGACCAGATGGTATCATCTGCAAGGTCATTTCCAACTATGCCACATTGCCCCAGAAGACATTGGAAGAAAACGTCACGTCCGTTTATGAGGGCTTGATGGAGAATCTCTCTGGTCTAAAACACCAGTTGCTCATGGGTCTTGCGTCGTAAGGCTAACTGCAGAATCTGAAGGGCTGCCTTGGAGTCAAAGAAAACGACCCCCTTTCAATGTTTGGCTTGTGCGATGTAACTAACAGCGGCGTGTAGAGCGGCAAGTTCTGTTGCCATAAAGGGCATTATATGGGACACTTTCAACGTAATTGTGACTTGTAAGGCCGGGATGATAGCAGTGCCTGTGGAGCTGGTGGCGGAGACAGATCAATTAGTGTAAATCTGCGTTCTTTGTTCATATGTCTCGTTCAGTAATGACTGTCTGAACTGACGTAGAGCCACTGTTGATTGGCGGGTCTTCTTCATAATTCCCAGAATCGTTAGGCGTACTTTTGGCTGTCGTAGGCACCAGAAGAGTGACAGTAGTCTTCATCACCATCATCAGCAGCCTGGTTACGCCCACTGCAGGGTAAAAACCTCTCCCATACTTCTCCAATTACCCTGGTCATGTACTATTTGTGGCCATGTTGTCCCTGCAAACTTCTTAATCTCATCGGCCCACCTAAATTTCTGCCGCCCCCTGCTACGTTTCCCTTCCCTTGGAATCCAGCCGTCAGATGACCATCGGTTATCTTCCCCCCTCATTACATGTCCTGCCCATGCCCTTTTCTTTTTCTTGATTTCAATTAAGATGTCATTAACTCGCGTTTGTTCCCTCACCCAATCAGCTCTTTTCTTATCCCTTAACGTTACACCCATCATTCTTCTTTCCATAGCTCGTTGCGTCGTCCTCAATTTAAGTAGAACCCTTTTCGTAAGCCTCCAGGTTTCTGCCCCATACGCGAATACTGGTAAGACACAGCTGTTATAAATTTTCTCTTGAGGGATAATGGCAACCTGCTGTTCATGACCTGAGAATGCCTGCCAAACGCACCCCAGCCTATTCTTATTCTTTTGATTATTTCAGTCTCATGATCCGGATCCGCGGTTACTACCTGTACTCAGTAGATGTATTCCCTTACCACTTCCAGTGCCTCGTTACCTATTGTAAACTGCTGTTCTCTTCCGAGAGTGTTAAACATTACTTCAGTATCCTGCAGATTAATTTTTAGACCCACCCTTCTGCTTTGCCTCTCCAGGTCAGTGAGCATGCATTGCAGTTGGTCCCCTGAGTTACTAAGCAAGGCAATATCATCAGCGAATCGCAAGTTACTAAGGTATTCTCCATTAACTCTTATCCCCAATTCTTCCCAATCCAGGTCGCTGAATTCCTCCTGTCAACACGCTGTGAATAGCATTGGAGAGATCGTATCTCCCTGCCTGACGCCTTTCTTTATTGAGATTTTATTGCTTTCTTTATGGAGGACTACAGTGGCTGTGGAGCCGCTATAGATATCTTTCAGTACCTTTACATACGGCCCGTCTACACCCTGATTCCGTAATGCATCCATGACTGCTGAGGTTTCGACTGAATCAAACGCTTTCTCGTAATCAATGAAAGCTATATATAAGGGTTGGTTATATTCCGCACATTTCTCTATCATCTGATTGATAGTGTGAATATGGTCTATTGTTGAGTAGCCTTTACGGAATCCTGCCTGGTCCTTTGGTTGACAGAAGCCTAAGGTGTTCCTGATTCTATTTGCGATTACCTTAGTAAATACTTTGTAAGCAACGGACAGTAATCTGATCGGACAGTAGTCTTGCTGCTGGGTAAAGCCCGACGGAAGGTAGCCTTGATGTGTCGCAACAAGTTTGGAAAATGTGGCTTGAGCCCTTTGCACTGGTAAAGCAGCAATGTGTAAAGCAGCTGGGTAATTTGTCTTTAAGGTTGTCAGTCGTTATATATGTTGGAACCAAGTAGTCTCTGGTAAGCATGAGTGTTGCATGAGTTGGGGCACATTGTGGTAGTCCAAGACATGTCCGTAGAGCCTGGCCTTGCAAACTTTTGAGGGTACGAATGTTTGTTTTACATGTGTTCGCCAAAACCAGGCAAGCTGTACAGTAAAGATCCCATAAACAGGGCTCTGCAAAGCTGCAGCATGGAACATACCGACGTGCCCTGGATTTTTCCGCACAGGAACCTCATTAAATGTACAATCGAAATTAGTCTCCGCTTCAGGTAAATGCAGTGGGGACTCCATGAAAGGTCCCGGTCAATAATCACACCTAAGAAGTGGTGATACTTCCGGTATTTGGTACCCTGATCATTAAGGGAAACAGGGTACTGTGCCATGGGTTGGCGCGTAAACGCGATTAATGCACATTTTTCGATGGACACACTAAGGCCTTGTTTGCAGAGATACGAACAAGTTCGGGTGGCTACCCGCTGCCTTCTCGCGCGCACTTGAAGACGAGTCACCGCAGAAGGCCGAAGACAAATATCATCAGCATACATTGGTGAATTGTCTTGGGTATTATTTCAGCAAGGCCAACCATAGTTAGGTTAAAGAGAATAGGGCTCGATACCCCGCCCTGTGGGATGCCACCGTCACAACAAAATGACAAAGAGATGGTTAGCTACGACTAGGAGACAGTGCTCTTATTCGATACCGCGAAACTGGTACAAAACTAATACAAACGATACAAAACTGATAAATGGAACACTGTATATATATTGACGATACACAAACAATGGTGGGACATGAGCGCATCGCAGGAGCGCCCAGCACATGAACCGTTCCGCTACTATTTACGCCCAGTCAAGCCGGCATATATGACCGACATATGTGACACCACCTGGCACTTGGCACTTAAGGCCACCTGGCCAGTGCCGTTACTACGCCACTGCAACTTGGTATTTTATTATTTGCATAAGCTTTGTCAGTGCACCTAGCCATTATATATTTGCCTAGTACGTTGAAACGAAGGTGATTTTCTATGAATAGTGTATTCTTTGCACGGCACCAACACAATTGAGCCATATAGCGTGCAGTTTAAAACCAATAATGCAACGTTAAATATATGTATATGCGAACTATCAGGTTGTGTACACATAATGGATATGCATCTATTATACGATCAACATTTACATATGCAAACACATTGTTCCTTCACCCTAAGTAATGCACGCTGGTTCTATTTACACACTGCTGAAATGCATGTCAAAAGAGCAGTATACTTTCACTGGAACAGCATATTTGGTTTGATGTGTTCAGTAATGTTCAGCACATTCTTCATAAATCAAACTCAAACACAATCTCGAGATAGGCAATTCAGCATTTACGGGAATCTACAGTAACCCTGTCCCAGATAACAATTATCAAGCACAATGTTCTATAAATCTATTAACCAAGGACATACTTTAAGTCCATGATAAAGTACACAGATAAATGAATTTTAAGATTTGCACTTAATTGTATGTGAAATAATGTCACTACTGAAATATGTGTCATTAACTCCAATTTCACATGGTCAGCCAGCAGCGACCTATTGTGTGAGAAGGAGCACTCATAATCAGCCTTTACCTACTAAACTTTTTTATTGATGTTATTCAGTGCTCCTGCAGTCTTCAGCTTGCCTCATGTTTTCGTGTTACTTTTTTTGTGATTTGTAGCAACCATGGAACCCATTCGTCTGCTGCAGCAACAGGGCCTTTCCAGGCCAACTCCATAACACCCACCTTGAACCTACATACTCAAGAAAATAATCTGAGTTTGCAGATATTTATACCTCATGCACCTTACACGTAGTAAAGAATGTCAGAAAGACTGGCCATTGTTTTCGTGATCGAGTAAAAGAACTACGCAGTCAAATGTGTGCATGGAGGCAGATTGCCATCACATTGCAGCATGTGTGTGCCTCCATTTGGTAAAGGAATGCACTACTCAGAGCAAACAGGGGGATCTCCTAATGCGAGGATTCACAATACCAAAAAGATATCGCGTTCACGAGATTCATCACAGTGTCAATTGCTTTATTAGAAATATTATTATTTATTAGGCATCAGTGTGATAGTTTGATTAGGGAATCCTGTATATTTTACCAAATAAATTTATATTACTGCTGAGTCTCATCACTTCTGCCTGTTCACGTCAGCTTTTTATGCTGTACAGTAACTTATGCCTTAACACTAGGCATGCCAATACATATCTCGCGGGAGAAAGACTACACAGCAGTGTTACTAACTAGTTAAGATCTATGTAGTATACAGCTGCTTCGCATAATGCACTACCAAAAAATGCAACAATAAAGCAGCACACTCTTCTCAGATTTGTTTTCCCAGCAGCTAGTAACAAACATCCAAGCAACAGACCATGGAACCATGGCCCATGGCTAAAGTTTCACAACTGTCTATAGTCTAAAAGATTTTACTGAGCAACAGAAAAATCAAGAAAATAATCATTTATACCTTGCTGCTCAAATTGTTTACGTTGCTCTTTAGAGTGCTACTCTACACCTAAGTTGGCACACTCTTCAACCTGCTCAGCTACCAGGTAACTGAAGAATTGCCATCTTCTAGCTGTAGATTTCAATCGCTATGCAATGGCTGAAAACCAAACCAAATGTTCAAAGCTAGGCCAACACTCTCGTAGAGTTCATTTGCAGAATCAGCTTTACTTGAGTTTTCAGCTTTATCCATACAGAAATAAAAATAATGCAGATCCCATGCAATGTGCGAATCGATGTAAGCGAACCTTTCTGTGCTTTTGGCTTTGATCGACGATAATTAGCAGTGATGTTGAAGGCGAGTTGATGTTAAACATTACCTTGCGTGCACCACTGCTGTTTTTCTGCGTATTAGACAAAACACACAGAGGGAGGCGTTTCCTTGAAGTGGTGTTTTGCGCCTTACTTAATTAATGACCTCTGAGAGAGTTGAGCATATTCATTGCCTCATATGGCACATTGTATCGTGGCACAGCTATTAAACTTTAATTAAATCATGTAGCTGTGCATGCTAAAATTGCAATCGGATTATGAGGCACGCCATAGTGCCGGACTCTGGATTAATATTGACACTGTGGTCTTTCTTTAACGTGTCCCTAAGTGAAAGTGCACAAGCATATTTTATTTCACCGCCGTCGAAATGCAGCTGCCGCGATCAGGATCAAACCCGTGACCTCAAGCACTGCCATACCCGCAAAGCTACTGTAGCGGGCACTGAAGTGTTGATTTGGCGTGTGACTACTTCCGTAGTGTCGCCTTGACCATAAAGGTGTGCTTTAATGCGGCTCTGCTTCAGCACACCCCGAGTAAGTTGTCCACTTGACAAATTTGCATGGTGCTTGTTTTTCAGAAATAGCAGAAACGTACCGTACCGTACCTTTAACTTAAATTTATTCCATTTGCCTGCACCAATACTATGAGCGTCCCCTCTGGAACGGGGTAATGGGTTGCGCCACCAAACGCTTATACCATACTATCTGAATCCCTGTTGAGAACTTCGTTTTTGTGCACCGCTGCTGCTTGTCGTTTGCCTAATTTTCTTCCATCGATCTTCGAATCGCCTCTTAGTAATCTCTATTGCGGACATGTTTACTTTCCTCTTGCTATCGCTTAACCCAAGCGCTTCAGGAGGAAGGAAAGAACAGGCAAGCGCCCTCGTATGCAACAGATGAACAAGAGCCTTTAAGGAAAAGTGGGCTTTATTCTTGATGTAAATGTTTGCTACAAACGGCATTTGTATGCTCGTTGCACTAAATACATTTTACTGGTATTTTACAAAAAAATGGGATAAATCCTCGATGATGCATAAATGTGCATACAAAATATCACTAATAGTTTCTGCGTTATCTGTGCGCGCTACACATCGGCAAATTTTTTTCATGTACATCCTGATATGGCTCCTGTCCTTTAGGTTACCGTAATTCACTCTATCGCAAATTCGGATTCCACGCGCGCGCATGCGTCAGTTAAGTATTGACTACGTTAAGAAGCCATATACCTTAATAAAAAAAAAAAACATCACACGGCAATTTTGTTGGCAACGTAGTTTCTCACACAAGCCATAGGCACACGCTTGCTTTTAATCGTTTCTTTAATCGTCATTGGGCTACAACAACTTGCTCACGCGTACATCTGGTCAGAATACCAGACATATGTTCATATTTACACAGACGGCTCCGCGTCACCAACGGCATCGACAACAGCTGTGGTGATACCAGCCCAACAGATGACTCGAGGTTTCATACTAGACCATAATTCTACATCAACCGCTGCAGAGCTTGTGGCTATTCGGGAAACGATTCGCCACATCTGCGGGGAAAGACCTCAAGAGTGGTGCATTTTCACGGACTCAAAACCCGCGCTGCAAATTTTGGAATGCTTCCTGCGCCACACCGCATATCAGGTTCTGGCACTGCAGATCACCGCGCTTCTTTCATGCGCTCAAGAAAAACACCACCGCATAGTGTTCCAATGGATCCTGGGGCACTGTGGGCTCAACGGTAATGAGATGGCCGATGCTGCAGCTAGACGCGCCCTCAGCAATGGCCTGCGAGCTATAGTGCCATTCTCCAGACCGGACATCACATGCCTCCTGTCGGAATTAATGAGGAGTGCGACGAGAAGATACTGGGCCCAGCCAGACGCTCGTCACGTCCGCCTTAAAAGGCTGGATCCCGATATGAAATTCCCTATTCTGCGTGGAATTCTACGCCCTCATACATGCCTGATACACAGACTGCGATTAGGCGTCGCCTTCACGCGCAAATATTTCCAGATTATTGGACGGACAGACTCCCCGGACTGTTCAGTGTGTGGTGCTGTAGAGACTATAGAACATGTGCTCTTTGTGTGCCCTTAGTATGCGCGCGAAAGACTGACAATGGCTGATACATTAAGACATTTACAAAATGGACCACTGTCGGAGGACCTCTTGCTAGGCGCATGGCCACAGAGTTGGCAGACGAGAGAGACAATGCGTGCGCTTTCACGTTTCCTAGGTAACACGGGCCTGGACTCACGCCTGTGATACCAGTTGTGTAATGTGTCCTTCACTTCGTTCCTCCCATTATCATCCCCCATTGTGACCCTTTTCTTCCCCTCTTCCCCTTCCCTTACGTAGAGTAGCAGGCCAGGTGCTCCATTATCCGGCCGACCTCTCTACATTTTCCAATCATTAAAATACTTCTTCTTAATCGTTTCTTTAAATACGTATCCATACACTTCAATCACACAGAAGCAAAATTCTTGCAATAAACGTCATGTTCCTGCATGACCGCGCAAGCTGCAAGCTTTTGCGCTAAGGTGCTTAACGCCAGACTCTGGATGACCTAGTTTTGGGTGGTATGCTGACGCATTTACGGCCGGGACACAAGCCACGAGTAAAAGAAGTGGCGCCATTTAATGTCAGCTGCATCCCTCGTTTCATGAGGATGTTCTGGCGGACTAGTTGCATGAAGGAAAGGAAAAAGTTTTATGAGAACGTAGGACATACATGCAAACACGAAAAAAATAAAGGTTAAAAATGGCCAGAAGGATGAAAAGGATGAGACAACTAAACGACCGCCTCTGTCTTGCCCTTTTCTTTACCCATGCCTGTGTTTGCAAGCCTGCCTTTCAGTGACATGAATCCCTGCCAACTCGCTCGAATTTATGGCAGTGGTGAAAAGCTTTTCTCTTATCTTGTTGAGTGGATGGGGAGCGGGGGTCGTGGTGGATACCGCCAAGCTCGCACAAGGACACACTATATAATTTGCAGCGCTTTGTAATGTGTTCCATTTATTCCAGCTAGCCCAGCATTCTGCCTTACTACAACACTCTGCCTGTGCGGCCTCTCCGAGGCAGAGAACTAAATCCAGCGCATACATGTAAAAAAATAAAGTGGTATATGGTTTGCAGTGGTGTATGATTACTGCTTTTAAAATACTGAGCTATTTAGTGTTTTAAGTTACGTTTATACAGATCAACGACCACTAGTTGCGCGATTGTAACGGTTCGGATTTGATCGCTTGTCTGAAGTCCTACCCATAGCTCGACGCTGTGTGTTTGTCCATGTTGGCTCTGCGTGGTGTGCATCGTGTGCATTTGTGTTTTGTTTTAATTGTCCTCCTCTGCACGAACTTCTACAAAGCACATTCGTCACGATCTTATAGCGTGCTTTCACCGACAAAACGCTGGTGCGTGCAGTGCGAGGTCGACTCGAGAACTGAGGTGCCATAAGAGGCTAATCCGACAAGCGTTGCCGATTTTGACGGCGCCAAATCTTACGAAGCATGGTGGACAGGCGATGACAGTGTGTCCGGTGGATACCTAAAGCCAAGGTGCTCCACATGGCAGGTAAGCTGTTACACAAACAGTACTGTGTCGGTGTATAGTGACATTAGGTTGCCGAAAAGGCTAAATAAAAGAAAACATTGTCCAATTGCAGTTTTCAATGGGACGCAATTGCTCGCAATTGGAGATCACTGCAGGTGTAAGTTCGTACAATTGGACATCATTGGAGTTTAAAATGTAATTGGACCGAATTTGAAGTCACTGGATGAGAAATCCCGTGAGAGAACATAATTTGATAGTCATAAAATCATTATAATGTGAGCCTTCAAATTTGAAGAGAAGCATTTAGCCTTTTGGGAAGTTAAAAATCTGCCTTGGAACTTTACCGTCTTCTTTCAATTACTGGCATCACTTGGTGAACCAAATTTTGCTTACATTCATAGCATCTGGCATAATGAACATGTCAATGGTGAATATGTTATCGAAGAGAATTGCCATTGCGTGTTCGTGCATGACTAAGCTTCTCGAATGGATTTGCAAGTGTACCTTCAGCATGTCAAAGTTAGGACGTATCTAGGGCTTTTTTTCTTTCATATTGGTCGCAACGAGCCCAATGCGAGATCAATTGATCGATCCAATAAATACAGCTGTGTAAAAAAAAACTATACAACTGGGCCAATTTCAAATCATAACAATTATTTATTTCTTTGCTAGTAACAACCGCACAAAGGTCCATGCCATGGGCTCTGAGAGTGCGAATGTTGATGAGTTGCTCTGAGAGGAACTGTGGTGATTTACTGAAATGCGTTTACAATCTTGGTACTCCCACTGAAGTCACACAAGAAAACAAAAAAGCTATTTCCGTAGTTGAGAACGACACCTCGTATAACCTGGTAATCATTTCTTTAAAGTTGGTATGGTATTACACGAGTCTGTCTTACACACATGCACCATGCTAGTTATGTTAATATTCTCTTAGGTAGTTCTTGCAGGTAAAAATTGAATCGCCTGCAAATCTTGCCGTTGTATATAATCCCAATGCTTGTCAATAGTTGACTGTCAGGCCTAACAAGAATGGTGAAGACTTAAGTGCAAGCTTTATTGTAATCTTACATTTGTGTTGCAAGATACCAAAAAGAGAAAAAGCGGTAATCTATACTGTCAGTCTTGTGTATGCATTATGCAATATTATTTCATTTCTGTGCTCAAACGTCACTGTTTTCTGCTATCGTGCAGAAACATAGGAGGAAATGGAATTGTTCCTAACCAAAAGGCCTAGAAAAACAATGAACCTCAATGAGGGCAAAGGGAAGAAGAGGACAAAAGGGAAGGTATGATTACCCAACACTGTTTTTGGCACTTATGCATCGGACTAAAGTGGGACACGTACCGCTTAGTCTGCATGATGAAAGCACATAACTTCTGCCAATCGAGTCTGTGCATTGAACACATTTGACGATCATGACGTGCCAACTTTCATTCTACATGTAATGCAATGTGCAATTTGCTGTACAGAAAAGCATGGTTGGGAAAGTGAAGTGTAGAAGCAAAGCTACAATAACGCTTCGTATGAGCATAGCCGTTTTGCTTGCTTATAGCTTACAGAGTGCCTGAGTGAAATATTGTTGGCCTGTGTCAATTTTTTTTATTTTGCACTTGCCGCTCCAAGGTTCTGGGAACAGTATGAATGCTAGCTTTGAATTGTTATTGCTATATTGAAATTGAAGAGCGCAATGTGATGTTAGAAGTTAGTCAAGAAAAGCAAAAAGCCATTTTACCTGCTTTAAGTCTAGATAAAAGTATGTGAGCTCCACTTACAATATCACAAAGCGTTTAAGGCCGGTTAAAGGGACTGACAACCAATTTTCCTGGCACGTATTTTCTTTAGTGCAACGGAAAGCGTAGCGATCAGAGTACCTAATCATGAAAAACACGGGGAAGATGGGAGATGGAAATTCAAGATGAGCAAAACGAGAACAAGGTAAAAGCGGGTGGCAGCATTTCGACAAGTGGACTTGTCTTTTTCTAGGCGATATATGCTTTCTTCGGCACAGTATATATAGGCAGGGTTCTTCTAAAGGGGAGGGATGATAAGGCGTGGGTGAGACAATGACCGAGGGTGCGTTAGCGGCGACGGTGTAGCATTGAAAATAAAGGGATGCTATTCAACGTTAGGGAAAGAATGTACGGCAGCGCCGTGTCAACCGACCGTGTGTTTTTCTGTGGTAGGGGCCTGGACGACATAGCAGGGGGGAGGATTAACTGCTCTGCTGGAGGTCAGTGAGCTATTGTCTCTCCGAAAGAGAGAATAAGAGAAGCTTCTCTTATTCTCTCTTTCGGAGAAACGATAGCTGACTGACCTTCAGCGGAGCAGATAATCTCCCCCTTCGTTGTCGTCACAAGCCATTTGCGTTCTTTCTACATTTTATAATTAATAACTCAGGGCCCCAGAATTATACTGTAGAGTTCTATGGGCTATACTAGCGGACAACTTTCTGTGGCAATTAAGAGAAAGCTACGGAGGCAAAGTACGCACAAGTGAGAGCACTTCTGAAAATAGTCCCGTGTTTTCAGCCACATTAGTTTAAGCTGGGGAAGAGAAAACATAAACACATTATTAGCAACAGCGAAATAAGATAAAACACACCACTGAATGTAAAAGTTTACTTATGTTGCGGCTTTTCCCTTCCGCGTCAGGGCAAGCGCGAAACAGACGCACGTGAAGCTGCATTGATTCAGCATCTGTTCCGAGCTGCCAGAAACACTGTCAAACGCTGCCGGACTATTTGGCGCTGTAACACATGTGCAGCAGCCTCGCGCCCGTAGCTTTCCCTTCATTGCTTAAATGATATTGCGCGACATAAAAACGACACGGACGTGAAAGAAGACGACACACCAAGCGCAAACTTTCAACTAAGTTTATTGTGCCACTGCGTCATTTTATACATGGCAGGCAACGTAGATCGCGCATGCGCTTACAAGGAAATGAAGTGCGATGTCATGTAACATGGTTACGTGTCATGTGACGCCGCGTCCAAGTAACGTAATTCTTTTTCTTTGAGAGCCAGAGACGGGAAGCTAACACACGCATCACCCAATTTCGCGATCATCTGCGCTTCAGATATCTCACGGATGAGCTGCGTTCTGCCCCGGGAAACAATCGTGCATTGATCCTCAAGAGGCTTGCACCCATGATCGCGACAGTGGATCGCCATGTTACATGACATCGCACTTCATTTCCTTGTAAGCGCATGCGCGATCTACGTTGCCCGTCATGTATAAAATGACGCAGTGGCACAATAAACTTAGTTGAAAGTTTGCGCTTGGTGTGTCGTCTTCTTTCACGTCCGTGTCGTTTTTATGTCGCGCAATATCGTTTAAGCAATGGATTACCAACTTGCCCGGAATGCTGCTCCCATTTCCCTTCATTGCCACAGAAAGTTGTCCGCGAGTGTACGGTTCACAAGATGTCCAGAATTGGAATTTGCTTTATTGCCACTTTGACAGCCAAAAGCAATTTATTTGTCATGTTGCTTGCAAGGTACTACATTTAATGTCCATTTGCTTGATATCATGTTGAAGGTAGTAGAAATGCTGTTGTTGGCACACTGTAATTGCAGACTCAGGCCTGCACTCTCGCAGCAGACCGTATTCTCACATGAGCTCTGAGAGGAACCCACATCTCGTGGGTGAGGAAATATTTTGTGCGCATATGTGGTTTAAAATTTGCTAGCACATTCAAATTAATTTAACTTTTATAACTGTAGCAGTGCTAGTATACTTCATCTACATTGGAATAACTTATTGTTTGTATGGTCTTCAGGAACCACTGCAGTTGTGGCTTCAGATGACACTGTGGAGGAGCGTGTGTCATAGCAGCTTGATAAGAGATTTTCTGTATGCCACTGCTTGCATATTTTTTTATAGAACACTTGTCATTTGATTTTAGAAAGTTTCCATATCGAGCCGCTTGCGGACATATTTACCGCAGTTTAAATTTATTGCATAATAATAAGGTAACTTCAGTAAAGCTTCTGTAGGGGCGAGTTGTTACATGTCCAGTAATATAATATAGCAAAAACCAGGACGACCACAAAATGAGAGGGACACGCACAGAAGCGCTACTAACAACTACTTTTATTCACTGCCACAACACACATATACAGGGTGTCCCAAGTAACTTGAGCCAAGAATTTAAAAATGAAAGGCGCATCGGAAGCGAATCGAACTAAACGCATGCTATTCGCAACAGCCTAAAGTAACTCAGACAGTTTTTGTTTCCCAATTACTCACTAATTCATTAAGTTTATTTACCCAACTTCGTAATTGTTCTCCGAGGACCCCAAGTATCATACGCAGATTTGTAGACACCATCAGAAACCACCGATAGAGTTGCTTACGATACGTCTCACGTAGTCCTTTTTTTCGAGTTGCAAAGAAAGCCCGCAAAATATGAACAAAGCCACGTGACAGAGCACTTGCGCAGAGGTATTGTGCTCCTCTCAAGAGTGCGTTCCGTGAACAAGGTCGGCTGCATCGTGTCTGGCGACCAGGAAGCGACAGGGAGTTCTTTATCTCGTCGGCAGCACTTGGCCAGCAGCATGCATTTTCGCCGTCATCCGACGGGGGCCGACGTTGTTCACCGAACGCACGCTTGAGAGCAGCACGATACCACTGCGCAAGCGCTCTGTGACGTGGCCTTTTTCATATTTCGCGGGCTTTCTTTGCAACCCGGAAAAAAGGACTACGTGAGACGTATCGTAAGCAACTCTATCGGCGGTTTCTGATGGTGTCTACAAATCTGCGTATGATACTTTGGGTCCTGCGCCAATAATTAAAAAGTTGGGTAATTAAACTTAATTAACTAGTGAGTTATGGGGAAACAAAAAATTGTCTGGGTTACTATAGGCTATTGCGAATAGTATCCGTTTGGTTCAATTCGCTTCCGACGCGCCTTTCAATTTTACATTCTTGGCTCAAGTTATGTGGGACACGCTGTATACACCGTGGCCACACATGCGCAAAGGTAATTAAAATGAACACATCATTTATTCCAGGCAGTTAACCTATGTGAGCTTAAAAACTGACACTCTGCAGCGTAAAGAGATACGGATGTGTCACTGACACAGTCATCTGCTTTTTTCTTTATGATAAGCTTTAGTACTAATCGCGCTTGCTCGCTTTTGCTTCGAGTTAGACGGCGCTATTTTCAATAGCGCCGTCTAACTCCACACTACAATCTCTAAAACCCTGGGGAGCTAGATGTCCAATTAAATAATGCAGAATGCAACCACAGAAAATATGGGGGCAAGCTGGTGCAACGAGTGCGCAGCATTCCCCCAAAATATGAGAAAATATGATATGATATCCAAATATGATAAAATTGGACGAGTGAGACTCATAACATTTGTTATGACTTAGTTGATGCATTGCTCGAATAATTAGTGGGATTGTGTGTAAGCAGTTGTTTAAACAGAACTAATAAATTAGAAATTGGCAGAAAATCTAATTGAATTTTTTTTCCTGTGCCTCAATATGTAATTCCATGCTGAAGCGGTCAGAAGATGGTTCCAGATGAGCTCGGTAGGAAATGTTTTCTTAAGCATGCTTTTATATGCATATATATTTTTATTTATTTATTTTATTTATTTATGGTACCCTCAAGGCCCGAAGGCATTACAGAGGGGAGTGGGAAAACGGGAAGTATATCAATAAGTATGGAAAATAAACAATGCAGCGTGTTAGTAATTACTAATTATACAATACAATGTAATATCTTGCCCAATATTTTTAAGTACGACAGACAATGTAAACAAAGTAGCATCTTGATAATTCCTAGTAGTACAATGTTAACCAGTGTCGTCCTTAGTCGCTTGTAAGTACGGCAAGTAAATGAAATAACATATTAATAGTTCCTAATTATACAATGTTAGCTAATGCCTTACGAAACAATACATACAATTTCACAGGGAAGGTGGTTCCACTGCCGTGATGATCTGGGAAAAAAAGGTTGACTGAAAGTGTTAGTGTTGCCTGTTTGAAGTCCGACCTTATGGCGATGATCGATGCGGCTCGATAGGTAATGAGGCTGAGAAATGAAGTTACTGTGAAGGGAGGAATGGTAATAAAATTTGTGAAACAGTGTCAAACGTGCTATTGTTCTACGAGATACAAGTGATGGAAGAGATAGATTGTCCTTCATTGATGTTACGCTAGCGGTACGGTTATAATTTGAAAATATGAATCGGACTGAGTTATTTTGGACAAGCTCGAGTGAAGAAATAAGGTTTTCATAGTATGGGTCCCACACACCTGCAGCATATTCTAATTTAGGACGCACTAATGACTGGTAAAGTAGCAATTTTAAGGATGGTGGCGCTTTGGAAAACTTGTGGCGTAAGTAACCGAGCATGCTATTAGCTTTACTTATTATGTACTCAGTGTGAATGTTCCAGGTTAGTTTTGCTGTTATATGAACTCCTAAGTATTTGTATGAGTTAACGGGTTCTAGAGGAATTTTATTTAGATTGTAAGTAGGAAGAGCACAGGTGTTCGTCTGCACGCGCATAATATTAGATTTATTAATATTAAGCTCCATAAGCCAAGTGTTACACTAATCAATCACATAGTCCAAGCCAGACTGAAGAGCATTAGTGTCGTCGTTAGTAATTATTTCACCATATATCACGCAATCGTCAGCAAACAAGTGAATGTGAGATGTCAATGAAGAAGGTAGGTCATTAATATAAATCAGGAAAAGTAGGGGCCCTAGTACTGATCCCTGAGGCACACCAGAACGAACCTCGGTCAATGATGAATCATAATAATTCGTAGTAACAATTTGATGACGGTTAGTAAGAAAACACTCAATCCATTTCAGCAGGTTACTGTCAAGGTTTAAAAGACTCAGCTTGAATAGCAGCAGTTTCTGGCAAACCTTGTCGAATGCTTTGCTAAAGTCTAAAAATACACAGTCGGCACAGGAGGCGTGCTCTAAAATACAGCGTAATCTATGAGTGAAAGATATTAGTTGGGTTTCATATGAGAATGTTTTGCGAAAACCATGTTGAGCTGAGGTGAAAAATGAGTTGATGAGGTGATGCATCTGTTTTTCTTTCAGAGTACTCGCAATATTGTGCATTTTAACCAATGATCCTAATGCCTCTCTTCGATGCCATTTCCGTCAAATGAAGGGCACAATATCACTGTCATGATGGTTCTATTGGTGCCGCTCAACAAGCTTTCTAGGAAGTATTGCAGGGCTCCTTACACGTCTCATGTGGATAATTTTATTCTCTGCTACATGATAGGTAGCTTTGGAGCTTAACCTGAGCTTAAAGCGTGGCTTGTAATGTGTAAAAGCCAGCAGTTATTGATCACGCATCCATCCTTTTTTGTTTGAAATCTCTTTCTATGCACATGTGCAATAGATTTTGCAGGTGCGTCTGATGTTGCAGAGCCCCATTAAGAATTAGCATCCACCGACTTCCTTTCTTGACTGGAGTTGTGTTGTTCTGTCATTATAATAAATTATTAGAAAGTACCCTGGTTATTAGTTTTGTAGTTAAAGTATTGCTGTAGAGTGCGATGCCACACATAAGCAACACTTTACAGGTTGTAAAAAATAATTGAGAATACTTAAATATCATTGCTCACAACTAGCAGCATTGCAAAATTACGCACAAGGTACTTGAGCTCTAGTAGTCTGCTAGAGCTGTTCTACATCACACCTTTCTTTCGCTTAACTGAAGTATGATCTCAAACTAATACGACGCTGCAAGGTTTTACTTATAGGCAGTGCAGGTGGAAGCCTCGAGCAAACTGACACTAATGAGTGCAAAGCAAAAAATAAAAGCATGTTGAAAACTGCACAAAAGATTGCTTCAGAATAAAACCAAGGATTATACACTTTCACTGAATTTATTACTTTGAGAGCTATTGTTGTCAGGCTTTCTAATTTTGTCAAAGCTGTATTCATTTCTTTTAAAATTTCTGCCAGTGTAGCTAGTTTGATTTGCAATGTGTACTACACGTCCTTTACTTTTGTCTGTGTCCAATTGTTATCCCTATTAAATGTTTGCCATTGTAGAACCTTGGACCTCGCAGGGGCTAGAGGACGCCCTCATGAGCGAACTGCCAGAGGCCCTCCAGACTGTGATCGACAGTGAGAGAGATGATGGAAAGGTAATTTCATTATGCCTTGTGGTCTGCCTTTTTCCTTTATGGCAAGAGAAGTTATGGCGCATGAAAACCTGAATTTGTGTAGAAGGCCATGCAGCCTGGTATTTAGAGGTACGTTTGCATTTTTGAAACCGTTGCATTGCAGTCATCTCTTGCGTCTGCTAACTTACAAAACAACAGCTCTCGTGATTGTATATTTTTTGTATAAGCAGCCTCTAAGCAGCCCCTAAGCAAATAACGTGGCTTAGGGGCTGCCTGGGGGTTGACGTCTGTGACACGAGTCCTTGCACAGGTCCTTCAAGATAATATTGTCACGTGGTCGTGACGTTGAATAACACAGTAGCGGTACTGTGAACGACAAAACTAACTTTTATTGGGCGAACCTGTGCCCACAAAACAGGCTACACTTATAGCACAACGATAGCGGCGAACACGCTCGGCGATCGACGAAAATCTGCTCAGCGGGTCAAGCGCGTCGGCTTTTATACAGCAGTCGTCGAATGTTCCAGACTAATCGCTGGGACCCGCGCGTATTCCACAATGTTCTACGCCATTCGCGTCAGGCGATGAAATCAGATAACATAAGGTTCGGCGACAACAGACAGCCGGGTAGAATCATCGATAACTTTCCAGAAACGTCGGATACATGCAGGCGCGTCCGTCGCTGTGCGATTACAGTTGTTAAGCGGCGAAACGTGGTCGCCCGATAAAGATAAGCACACGTGTCATTACCCCCCTCTTAAAAAGCATCGCCCCGATGCTGCTAACAAACGAAAGTAACAAAGAAAAGCACTCGTAGCAAAGAAAACAACAAACTAAGGAAGTTCATCAGCGTCCGTAAAATGGTTTAAGGCGCACCACGTGGACCACTTCAGATCGTGCGCGGCGCCGCTGTGAGTGCGAAATGCCGTCTGGCACGACCTCATAGTCTAGTGCGCCAATACGTCGGATGACCTTGTAGGGTCCGAAATAGCGTCGCAGCAGCTTCTCACTGAGTCCTCGCCGGCGTATCGGGGTCCATACCCAAACACGGTCGCCGGGCTGGTACTCGACGAAGCGTCGTCGGAGGTTGTAGTGTCGGCTGTCGGTACGCTGCTGGGTCTTGATCCGTAGGCGGGCGAGCTGTCGGGCTTCTTCGGCGCGCTGGAGATAGGTAGCGACGTCAAGATTCTCCTCGTCAGTGACGTGCGGCAGCATGGCGTCGAGCGTCGTCGTCGGGTTCCTGCCGTAAACCAACTTGAATGGCGTGATCTGTGTTGTTTCTTGCACCGCCGTGTTGTAGGCGAAGGTGACATACGGCAGGACCGCGTCCCAGGTCTTGTGCTCGACGTCGACGTACATCGCTAGCATGTCGGCGAGGGTCTTATTCAGCCGCTCCGTAAGACCATTCGTCTGCGGATGGTAGGCCGTTGTCCTCCTGTGCCTTGTCTGACTGTAGTTCAGAATGGCTTGAGTGAGCTCCGCTGTAAAGGCTGTTCCTCTGTCGGTGATGAGGACTTCTGGAGCACCATGTCGCAACAGGATGTACTCGACGAAAAATTTAGCCACTTCGGCTGCGCTGCCTTTCGGTAGAGCTTTAGTTTCAGCGAAG
Organism: Dermacentor andersoni; assembly: GCF_023375885.2. NCBI lineage: Eukaryota > Metazoa > Arthropoda > Arachnida > Ixodida > Ixodidae > Dermacentor > Dermacentor andersoni. Next base: position 197,458,533 of record NC_092817.1, on the reverse strand, counting down.
CGGGTGAGATAGTCCATCGCCACGACAATCCACCTATTTCCGGAAGCTGATGTCGGAAACGGTCCCAACAAGTCCATCCCGATCTGCTGAAAAGGTCGGTAAGGAGGCTGGATCGGCTGTAGTAATCCCGCTGGTCTTGTCGGTGGTGTCTTGCGTCGCTGACAGTCGCGGCATGTCTTGACGTAACGGGCGACATCGGTGGTTAGGCGCGGCCAGTAATACCTTTCTTGTATCCTCGATAGCGTCCGGGAGAAACCGAGGTGCCCAGCGGTCGGATCGTCATGTAGGGCGTGCAGTACTTCTGGACGTAGCGCCGACGGAACAACAAGAAGGTAGTTGGCGCGGACTGGTGAGAAGTTCTTCTTCACGAGTAGGTTGTTTTGAAGCGTGAACGAAGATAATCCACGCTTAAATGCCCTTGGGACAACGTCGGTGTGCCCTTCCAAATACTCGATTAGGGCTTTTAGCTCCGAGTCTCCTCGTTGCTGTTCGGCGAAGTCTTCCGCGCTTATTATTCCAAGGAAGGCGTCGTCATCCTCGTCATCTTGCGGCGGCGGGTCAATGGGGGCGCGGGATAGGCAATCGGCATCTGAGTGTTTTCGTCCGGACTTGTAGGTTACAGTGATGTCGTATTCTTGTAGCCTGAGGCTCCACCGTGCCAGCCGTCCTGAGGAGTCTTTTAGGTTAGCTAGCCAACACAACGCGTGATGATCGCTGACCACCTTGAATGGCCTGCCATATAGGTAAGGGCGAAATTTCGCTGTGGCCCAAACGATGGCGAGGCATTCCTTTTCGGTTGTAGAATAATTGCCTTCTGCTTTTGACAATGATCGGCTAGCGTAAGCTATCACGTGTTCATGTCCATCTTTTCTCTGGACTAGGACGGCACCGAGGCCTAGGCTACTGGCGTCAGTGTGTATTTCGGTATCGGCGTGCTCGTCGAAGTGCGCAAGTACGGGCGGCGACTGCATGCGTCGTTTGAGTTCTTGAAATGCGTCGCCCTGTGGCGTTTCCCACTTGAACTCGACGTCACATTTAGTTAGCTGTGTCAGCGGCTCAGCGATGCGTGAAAAGTTCTTGACAAATCGCCTGTAGTAGGCACACATGCCAAGAAATCTACGCACTGCCTTCTTGTCGGTGGGCTGCGGGAACTTTGCAATGGCAGCTGTTTTCTGCGGGTCGGGGCGTACTCCGGATTTGCTGATGACGTGGCCTAGGAATAGAAGCTCATCGTAAGCGAAGCGGCACTTTTCTGGCTTCAGAGTGAGCCCTGATGACTTGATGGCCTCTAGTACTGTGGCAAGCCGCCTAAGGTGATCGTCAAAATTTTCGGCGAATACAACGACGTCATCCAAGTAAACGAGACAGGTCTGCCACTTCAATCCTGCTAAAACCGTGTCCATCACGCGCTGGAACGTTGCAGGCGCCGAGCACAGTCCAAATGGCATAACCTTGAACTCGTAGAGGCCGTCTGGGGTGATGAAGGCGGTCTTTTGACGATCTCTTTCGTCGACTTCTATTTGCCAATAGCCAGACTTGAGGTCCATCGAGGAGAAGTATTTAGCGTTGCAGAGCCGATCCAATGAGTCGTCTATCCGTGGGAGAGGGTATACGTCCTTCTTCGTGATCTTGTTCAGACGACGATAATCGACGCAGAAACGAAGGGTTCCGTCCTTTTTCTTCACCAGCACAACAGGAGATGCCCACGGGCTTTTCGACGGCTGGATGATGTCGTCGCGCAGCATTTCGTCGACTTGTTCTCTTATAGCTTCACGTTCTCGCGGCGAAACTCGGTAAGGGCTCTGGCGAAGTGGTCGAGCGTGCTCCTCGGTGATTATGAGATGCTTGGCGACTGGTGTTTGTCGAATCCTCGATGACGTCGAAAAGCAGCCTTTGTATCGCCGGAGCAGACTTCTGAGCTGCTGTTGCTTAATCACGGGGAGACTTGGATTAATGTCGTAGTCTGGTTCGGCAACCATGGTCGTCGGGGTAGATGCGGCGGAATCCGAGAGGACAAACGCATTGCTGTTTTCCAGAATTTCCTCGATGTATGCGATCGTCGTGCCCTTGTTGATGTGCTTGTACTCCTGGCTGAAGTTTGTCAGCAACACTTTCGTGTTTCCTCCGTGCAGTCGAGCGATCCCTCTTGCGACGCAAATTTCACGGTCTAGCAGTAGACGTTGGTCGCCTTCGATGACACCTTCTAAGTCAGCGGGTGTTTCGGTGCCGACCGAAATAACAATGCTGGAGCGAGGCGGGATGCTCACCTGATCTTCGAGCACACTCAAGGCGTGGTGACTACGAGGGTTCTCCGACGGTATCGCATGGTCTTCCGACAGAGTTATTGACTTCGACTTCAGGTCGATGACTGCGCCGTGTTGGTTGAGGAAGTCCATGCCGAGAATGACGTCTCGTGAACACTGTTGGAGGATAACGAAGGTGACAGGGTAAGTCCGGTCGTGAATGGTAATTCTTGCCGTGCACATTCCAGTCGGCGTTATGAGGTGTCCTCCGGCGGTACGAATTTGAGGGCCTTCCCACGTAGTCTTAACTTTCTTCAACTGGGCGGCGATGTGTCCACTTATGACGGAGTAATCAGCCCCTGTGTCGACTAAGGCGGTGACTGCGTGGCCGTCGAGAAGCACGTCGAGGTCGGTGGCTCTTTGTCTTGCATTACAGTTCGGTCTTGGCGTCGGATCACGACTGCGTCGCGTTGACTTGTGGCTGGTATGTGACGTCGTCAGGTCGTCTTTCGTCGTCGGATTCTTTCCTTCCAGACTTCGTCGGGACGGCGGCGTGTCGTTATGTCGTCGAGGTAGTTTCTTCGGCGTCTTCGTCGGCGGCGGAGGATCTTCGACAGTTCGACGGACAGCAACCGCACCTCCATCGGTTGCTGCTTTTAGTTTTCCGGATATGGGCTCGCTGACCGGCCCCGAGCTGGGCCAGTGTATGGTCGGCGCTGCGGCGACAGGTAGCGGCCCGGTGATGGTGAACGCGACGGTCGTCGAGAACTCCACTGAGTAGCCGCGAGGTAGTCAGCGATATCGCGAGGGCGTTCACCTTGCTGCGGGCGCGGAGCGTTGACGGCGAAACCTCGCAGTCCCATTTCCCGGTATGGACATCGTCGGTAGACGTGACCCGCTTCCCCGCAGTGGTAGCAGAGCGGGCGGTGGTCAGGAGCGCGCCAAACGTCGGTCTTCCTCGGGTAGCTCCGCTGGGCGACGGGTGGGCGCGCTGTCGGCGGCGGCGGCGCTGGTCGACGGAATTGCGGCGTTACAGGGCCCTGGCGCGGTTGCTGAGGAGGGCCTTGACGGCGTACGACGGCGGCGTAGGTCATCGCTTCGGGTTGGGGTTGCGGTAATTGAGGTTGCACCTCCGGAACTCCAAGCGACCGCTGAACCTCATCTTTGACGATGTCAGCGATCGAGGCCACTTGAGGCTGCGACGACGGGAAGATCTTCTGAAGCTCCTCTCGTACGACTGCCCTGATAGCCTCGCGCAGGTCTTCGGAGGCCAGTGATTGAACTCCGGCATAGTTTGTAGCGTTGGTGCGGCGGTCGAATTGCCGGTTTCGCATCTCGAGTGTCTTCTCGATGCTAGTGGCCTCGCGAAGAAACTCGTCGACAGTCTTCGGTGGGTTTCGTACCATACCGGCGAAAAGTTCCTCCTTAACACCACGCATTAGTAGCCGGACTTTCTTTTCCTCGGACATTTCCGGGTCGGCGTGGCGGAATAGGCGGCTCATTTCTTCTGTAAAAATCGCGGTGGTATCGTTGGGCAGCTGCACTCGGGTTTCCAGTAGTGCTTGGGCTCGTTCTCGGCGTACGACGCTTGTGAATGTCTGCAGGAAGCCACTTCGGAAAAGGTCCCAAGGTCGTTAACGTGGCTTCTCTGTTCTCGAACCACGTCCTGGCAGCGTCTTCCAATGCGAAGAAGACATGTCGCAGTTTGTCGTCGCTGTTCCAGCTGTTAAATGCAGCGACCCTCTCGTACGTCTCGAGCCAGGTTTCCGGGTCCTCGAATGTTGAACCGCGGAACGTGGGGGGCTCCCTGGGCTGCTGCAGCACGACGGGGGATGCTGGGGCTGCCATTGGGGAGGACTTGGTGGCAATCTTCCTGCACGTCTCAGGTAGGAGTCCGTGCTCTGGGGGCAGTCCTTGCAGCCGGCGGCTAGCTCGCTGGTCTTGGGCGACGTTGGTTTTGTCCTCGGGCTTCGGGCTTGGATCGCGGCTTTGCGGGGGCGTTCGGTACATGAACGCACAAGCACCTCCACCAGATGTCACGTGGTCGTGACGTTGAATAACACAGTAGCAGTACTGTGAACGACAAAACTAACTTTTATTGGGCGAACCTGTGCCCACAAAACAGGCTACACTTATAGCACAACGATAGCGGCGAACACGCTCGGCGATCGTCGAAAATCTGCTCAGCGGGTCAAGCGCGTCGGCTTTTATACAGCAGTCGTCGAATGTTCCAGACTAATCGCTGCGACCCGCGCGTATTCCACAATGTTCTACGCCATTCGCGTCAGGCGATGAAATCAGATAACATAAGGTTCGGCGACAACGGACAGCCGGGTAGAATCATCGATAACTTTCCAGAAACGTCGGATACATGCAGGCGCGTCCGTCGCTGTGCGATTACAGTTGTTAAGCGGCGAAACGTGGTCGCCCGATAAAGATAAGCACACGTGTCAATATACCGTATCGTGGGCGCTGCCTAATCTTGGGGGTCATGCTGGACAAGTGGTAATGGCGGTATTTTCAGTTTTAGTATTAAAAATATGGTTGATCCCTCTTTCGCAGGAATCTACAGAACACAAAAGTGTGTCTTCACAGAAGCTCTTCCATGTTTGCCTCGTGAACTCATGGTCGAATGCAGCGAAAGGCGCATGATTTACAGGTTGGCGAGCATGTTGCAGGCTTGCTTGGCCAGGACGTCCTATTGGTGAGCGGAGTCCTGCTGCCGAGTCGCTTTGGCGAAGGTATGGGCATTTTCGCCCGACTCTGTAGTGGCTTGGACAGTAAGTTGCAGCGCACTGAGCTTCAGGAATGCAAGTGGCAGAGTTCGCAGCTTGTGCCTCAAACGCGCGAAAGCGTTCTGTTTCATGCTGGCGTGTCTATAGCCGGACTAAAGCGAGATTCACCCGTCAACGTCATTGTCTTTCTGAGCCACTTAGTGCAGCAGTTTTCCTAGTTGGTGCCATCATGAGCGAAACAGTAGGCGGTGTACAAGCACTGATGATGCGTGTCGAAGCTGCACTCCGTAAGCGACGAGGTGCCACAGGCTAATCGGAAGGAAAAGACAAACCATGTGCGGAAGCTGCGTAGTCACCTCAGCCAAAGGCCTACACTGCCTACATCAGGCTACACGGTGTTGAAGCCTCCGCTACACTGCGATTACTGAAACGTTCATTGTCCGTCCTCGTTAGTGTCGTGGTGCAGTACTTCGCTTCACCGCTCCTACGTGGCAGAGCCACCCCGTCATCACAGAGCATAGTTGACGTGTTCACGCCGACGTCACATCAGTTACACAAAGTTGATGGTGTACCCCGGCATAAAACACTTTCGTTTCTAAAACAATTTCCGCATATTGTTTTTCTTTCGTGTCGGATTAGCACGTGACGTCTCGCCACCTACGGTGTGCAGCTTTACCATGCATCAGCAGTGCTTACATGCTGCCTGCTGCTTCGCTTGTGATTACACCAACTAAGAAGAAAACTGGCGTTAAGCGGCGCAAAAAGGCAACAACGTCAATGGGCGAATCTCGCTTCGGTCCGGCGAGAGACACGCCAATGTGTGAAGCAGAACGCTTTTGCACGTTTGCGGTGCATGCTGCGAACTCTGCCACTCGCATTCCTGAAGCTGAGCGCGTCACAAGTGGCTGGCCAAGACACTGCGGAGCCAGACCGAAATGCACGTACCTTCGCTGAAGCAACTCGGCAGCAGAACGCCAATTACCAATAGGACGCTGCAGCGGACCGCGAGCTCACGAATCGATTTACTAAAAACACGTTCGGTTTCCCTTGTACAACTTGCGAACGCCTGTGGTTTATGGCGGATGGGCACAGTGCTCCAGCGCATGCAATGCAGTGTCTTTGTGTGGTATTCCCTGGTCACGAGTCGTTCCACTACATTCGCTTGTGGCAATTGTCGAGGATCCCTGTGCAGTGGTAGGGCGCCGCTGATGACTACTTGCAACTTAGTTCTTCATGTACAATAAGCATGCAACAGCTTCTGTGACGACATGTTTCACTTTCGTGTTCCACCGATTCCTATGGAAGAGCGATCAACCATATTGTTTGTTAGCTTTCTTTTCTCTTGTATTTCGAATGTCAAATTTTGCTGGCTATGCTACTTTAGGAAAGGCTTCTTGCACAGTAGAAATTTTTTTCACTTCGCCTTAAAGTCATGCAGAAAATTTTGTATAACAATTCATTCTTTGTGCTATTTCCGTGGTAGGCTCTCATTTAAGAAAATGCAGAAGGGTGAATTGCCAAACTATCACATGTAAGGTGTAATGTCCATCAACAAAGCCATATGCAGCTCATGCTGTTTCAGTATATTCTAGATGGTGTTTATTGTGCGTATTGAAATGTAATGCCTAATGCAATTCTTCATATTACATATCTATACTGGGAGCTACCGGTGGCTCGAAAAGGAGGCTGGGGCACCTTGTTTCGCGCCTCAATGGATTCCCTTTTTTGCCACATGTCAACCACTGTCTATTGGACGCCAGATCAATTGAGGAGCCGCAACGTGGCAGGAACACTATCAAATAAGTGCCGGGAAAAGGGGCAGATGGAGCCGAGGCCCGCTTTAATCCCCGAGAAGGTGGCCTCACTAAAAGGTTTGCAGCATAGTGCATTTAGATGTTATACTGTGTCATGCAGCGAAATCTTTTCTTTCAGTGAACTACTGTTTCAACTGAGGTGGCCGACCACTGCGCAGTTCACTTATTCGGATTTTTGAACCTTGCAATGTTCATAAATCATAGGAATTCAGTATACTGAAGTATTGGACCACGAAGCCCCTTGCATGTGTAAGGTGGGCTATGTTGGCTGTGCTTTGTCAATGAAAGAAACTTTCTGTCGGTTTAGTTTAGCTGTGCGGTTTATCACTCAAGTAAAATCCCAGGGCATGGCGCATTTACTATAATTTCTGCTGTTGAACGTAGGGTCAGGGGTTCACGGTGGCCGGTGCCTTATAGTCCCAATAATCACGAATCTGAAATGATGAATTTGCCAGGAAGTTATATTCCAGAAGTAGCCAAAAAGGCTTGTCAATCCGTTGTTGCATGCACACCCTATTGCAAAAACCAGCGTCTTCCAGTGTGAAACCAGCGCGCTTTTTGGCGCTGGGTCGCACTGGCTACGCTGGCACTCGCTGGGACTCACTGGGACACCAGTTAGAACGCTGGATCACACTTGAAGAGACGCTGGTTCCACTGCCATGACGCTGGGGCGCACTGGTTTGTGCTGTACAGGCGCTGGTTCTCGCTGCAGTTCGCCTGTTCGCACTGGAAACTGCGCTGGTTGTGTTTGTGCCGCGCTGGTTCCAGTACGCATGCACGAGCGCTGCTGAATATTAAATGCTTTATACAATTTCATCGCTTGATACTTGTCTCTTGTCCTAAATAACGCTATATCTTGGGGTATAAAACCCTATTTCGTGTCACAGCTTGGAATAAAGGTGCGTGAGCTGCCCGGTTTATTCATGCACATTTGAAACTGAAAATCACTTTCGTTTTTTTTCATTTTCCCTTTTGACTGGGCGGATAGCTAAATTCTTGAACGAAACCACGCAAACGCAGAAGTCGCCGCGTTTTTTAGTAGTTCGCACGTAACGCATGACTGGTAGTTGTCGCCGTTGTCGCAGTGTTATGGAGTGGACATCAAATGCAGAAGTCGTTGAGACGCGCGCGAACGGACCCCGAGTTCGAAGCCTATGGCTGACTGATATTATCGCACCCATAACAAAGCTGAGGTGATTCGTGCGCTTGCACTTTCCCTATTGTACTAAAAAAAGTTCTGAGGCTCAAATACACGCATTTTAGCTTTTGCCAGCTACCCGCGCCAAGATCGGTCCGCACCGAAGCTTAGGCCTAGCGTATCCGCCGAGTCCGTCCTCACGCTATCGGCGCGTCTAGGCTCAGGAATCAAGAAATCTAACGAGAATAAGTCACTATATTTCAGCTTTCGCATCGGTGCTCTTAAATAAACGATTTTTTTCATGTCTACAGTGCCAGCACAAGAAGCGATGACCTCTGATGTGACGCGTCATAAACACAGGTATATGTGCTATCGGCGAAGGCACCCAGCACTAGCCGTCGCTTCTCTGACAAAGATATATGACTCGACAGGCGTGTTGACTGACAGGCATCACTGAACTAAGGAAACGTTGCATATCCTTTGCGTGAAAAACAAGAAACGGCTATCGAAATCGGCAGTAACAGCCCATACACCGTCCCGGGTCGGCGGTTCATTTAGGACTTTTTTTCGAAGTTAAAATAGCAATCGCAAGTGAAAATCGATGTTGTGGCACTTCCAAGCATGCTGCTGAATACGGACAGCAACCTTTTCTTTCTGGTACAGGCGTGAGGTTTAGTTGCTGGGCGATAGCGCATCAACCGCGCCTGTACGAGACGTAGCTTTGCGAAACAAACTGCTTCTAGGCTTTGACATGGCAAACTATCCGTCTATATCCGTCTGCTGGCATGGCATGTTGGATTTAAAAATTCAATTGGCATTGTCGTTGAAACGGTTACAAGTTGCTTGCAAGGACTCTGTTTTGTGCGATCTTTCTTATGGGGAAGCTATATTTAGACTTATTTGTTTCTATGCACCTACACAGCCACATGAAAGATGTTTGTTCTTTCGCGAATTGAGTATGTATTTTGATTGTGAGAGGTGTTTGATTGTATTGGGTGACTACAATTGTGTCCTTAATCAGGAAGACCGTTCAACCACTGCTAGTGTACATGATGAAAGTGCTCCGTATCTTAAAGAATGCGTGAGCAAATTCTCTTTAAATGACGTGGCACAGTTCGCAAGAGGTGGAAGTCGCCAGCATTTCAAACACTTTCAAGGCACCAACCATGTACGACTAGATCGAGTGTATGTGTGTTCGGAGATTGCTCCTTTGTGTCAGTACTACGATGTTGATGCTGTTTCTTTCAGTGATCATTGTTTAGTGACCTTCGAGATCGGCCAAAAGCAAAAAAGGAAACTTGAATGGGAAAGATGGAAATTGAATGCCAAGCTTATCAAGGATGACGTGTTCATAGATAAAACCAAAAATGAAATACATCATTTTTTAATGACACACTACGCAGTGCCGCAGAGAAATGGGAGTTATTTAAACAAAGGGTAAAAGTGAACGCAATAGAAAGAGGTGGGCATATGATCAGGCTCAAAAACATGAACAAAGGCTGCGGCAGGAGCTCGAAGACTTGGTGCGAATCGAAACAGGTAATCCGGGTTTGGTGACGCAAGAACTGCAAGTCATTAAAAGAAAACTAGAAAGCTTAGAGGAGGATAAATACAGAGGTGCAATTATACGAGCACGAGCTGAAAAATATCTCGCGGGGGAAGTACCTACAAAGCGAGCTTTGTCAGATGAAAAGGCGTGCGCTCGAGGAAATGAAATATTGGAAATAGAATGTAATGGTAAGATATTCAGAGAACAGAAAGTTATCATGACGGCATTTGAAAGTTACTATAGAGATTTGTTTGCTTGTCGTGAGCCAAAGGTGCCGGGCTACGAGGATGACTTTCTGGCAGAAGTGCCGACGCTAGGCAAAGAGGAAACGAATTTATTAGAAATGAAAATTAGTATGGAAGAGATTGAGAGGGCTATTGAGGAACTAAGCTCGGGCAAATCTCCTGGTCCGATTGGCATTACCGCGGCATTTTACAAGGCGTTCAAGACCGAGATGGCAAGAGCATTGCATGAAGTATTTTCAGAGGCACTCGTGCGGGGGACTTTACCTCCATCGTTCAATCGTGCGCACACAGTACTAATCCCAAAAGGCAAAGAAAAATATATACTACGCAAAGTAACGGGATACAGGCCAATTACGTTGACTAATGTTGACTACAAGGTTTTCATGAAAGTTCTTGCAGCAAGGCTGCAGGGAGTTATACGGAAGTTACTTGGGCCGCATCAGACATGCGGCATCAGAGGTAGGAAAATATTTACAAATATTCATACAGCTAGAAGCATTTTAGAATATTGCGATAGCGCTCTCCTCAAGGTAGCGATGCTGCAAATAGATCTAGCTAAGGCTTTTGATATGGTACCACATAGTGTTCTCTTTTTATTAATTAATTATGTAGGGCTTGGTTCTGTAATGTGTAAAGGTATCAAAATGGCATATCAAAGCTCATGTACCAATTTAATTGTTAATGATGAACTATCACAACGCATACAAGTACTCTCTTCCGTTCGACAGGGTTGTCCGTTAAGTCCTTTACTTTTTGCTTTATTTTTGGAGCCGCTCTGTAGAAAAATAGTTAATAGTACGGAAATCAGGGGGTTTAAGATACAGTCCTGTGAAGTACGTGTTCTAGCTTATGCCGATGACGTGGCCCTATTTGCTGCAGATAGGGAGAGTGTTAGCTCATTATTAAGAGTTACTGGAAGGTATTGCGAGAAAAGCGCCAGTGAAATCAATAAGCAAAAGAGCATTGGTCTCTGGCATGGCCATTGGAATGCCACGCCCGGTGTTTTTGAAAATATTCGGTGGCTCACGACGCCTAGCACTTACCTGGGAGTGGGTAGCACATACCTTTGGATGGGTATCGTGAGAACGAGTCACTCTGCCTCGAAAAAACGGATGAAATGCGTGCGATGGCCGAAGCATGGGGTGGCCGTGAATTGTCGATTTTTGCACGTGCCACTATTTGTAACGTTTTTCTCGTTGCGAAAATTATGTATCTTCTGCAGGCGCTGTATTGTACACGTAAGCACATTCAAAAATTTCACCGAATCTTTGCCACTGTTACGTTTCGCCTACGACGCGCGGTATAGCCGGCGCGGATGCAACGGACGCCGGGGCTTCGCCCAAAGCGGCGGACATTTTGGCCCGTTCAGCGCCGCCGATACGCCTCCCCGCCACGCGCGTCCAGGCATGTTTCAGTGCCACGTGTCTTCAAGTGTGCGTGTGTGTGTGTGCATGTTGGTGCCCACGCTTGTCAAAGCGCGGCAGCCGGGGAGAGGAGCTCCCCAAGTGTGAAGCGAGGAGGTCTGACCGGCGCCGGTCCGGCGGATGCGTCACTACACTCGTCCCAACGTGTCTCTCAGCCTGTCCGTGCCCAGTCACGTGCGCCTCTATCGAGGCGTTCCCTCTTGCCCTCAACTCCGAGAGTATAAGAGCAGCTGCTCCCGGACGCCAAGAGAGGCTCCGATTTCTTCTGTTGAGTAACGTGCTCTCCCGTCTCTCCACTTCGGTCGACCTGACCGCCCGCTCTTTTGCGATGCTAGAATAAAAAAGTTGTTCTGTTACCAGTCGACTCATGCTTTGCCGGGACCTTCGGATTCTTCCAGTTGTGCCCCAGGCCGCCAGGCCAACGCTACCCTTGGGGCTTGCGACCCATTTGCAACAACGGGCGTCAGCGCTGAGATTACAACAACCGGTGTCAGCGGTGGGGTTCCAACAACTGTCTGCCAGCGGTGAGATCGCGACAACGGAGGCCAGCAGCGAAGATATGCAGTTGACTGTATGCTGAGCAGCACAACGACCATCCGGGAGCAGTGCAACGAGCCCTGTGTGATGACTGGTTGCCTGCAGCGGAACGACTGCGCTGAATTCTTGGCTGCGAGGTTTGGTGAGTGCGGGACTTTCTTCTTCTGAGTTTTGCCAGGCTTTTGTTAGTGTCAGAAACAGAGCTGGTAACTGTGGTTGTCGTTGCTGCCGGGTTAGTTTGCGGCAAGACAATAGAAGGCAGTAGAGAAAGCAGCATTCATAGCAGCCATGGATTTGAAGTCGTTGCGCAAACCGAAATTGCTGGAGCTTGCAAGAGAGTTGGGTCTGGATGTCTCAGACAAACTCAGAAAACCAGAACTGCTAAGGGCTATTCTTAAGTTAGAAGCTGAGGATGACGAGCTGTCGGAATGCCTTGAGACCATTGAGGAGCGGGCAAAAAGACAGCAGCGCGAACTTAAAGAGCAAAAAGAGAAACAGGAGCGCGAACTTAAAGAACAGAAAGAGAAAGAGGAGCGCGAACTTAAAGAACAGAAAGAGCGAGAGCAACAAGAAAAAGAGCGCGACCGTCAACACGCTTTGGAAATGAAGCGTCTCGAGATAGAGATGGAACGCGCTCGTAATGGAAGTCAGGCACACGGTGCAGGAGAACGAGTATCGTTCAAAATGACTGACCTGATGCGGCCGTTTAAGCTTGGAGAGGACATTGGTTTGTTCCTGGTTAACTTTGAGCGAACGTGCGAGAAGCAGGGGTTCTCTCGGGAAACGTGGCCACAGCGCTTGCTCACTTTGTTACCCGGCGAGGCGGCCGACGTAGTCGCTCGCTTGAAGAGAGAGGAGGCAGAGGATTTCGACAAAGTGAAATCGAGTCTGCTAAAAAAGTACAGGCTGTCAGCGGAGGCTTTCCGTCGGAAGTTTCGGGAAAATGAGAAAGGCAGAAGTGAGTCATATACAGAGTTTGCCTACAGGCTAATGTCAAACATGCAGGAGTGGCTCAAAGAAGAGAAAGCGTTGGGTGATCACGAGAAAGTTCTGCAGTGTTTCGGGCTGGAACAGTTTTATAGTCGGTCACCTGAGAACGTGCGGTACTGGGTCTTGGATAGGCCAGACGTTAGTACGGTGGCTAGAGCCGCTGAGCTAGCCGAGGAGTTTGTGACGCGTCGGGCTCGCGGAGCTAAGGACGGTCAAAAGGGTGAATTTGGCTCCAAGTTTGAGAGGCCGAAGTTCACGCCCATGAGAGCAAAGGGGGACACACGTAGTGCGGATGCGAGTGAAAGCAGTCCGACCGAACGTAAGGAGACGGCGGCAGCCGAAGCCGAACGCAGAAAGCGGTTCGAGACGAGGCAAGCGCGCGTTTGTTATACGTGCCAGAAGCCGGGTCACTTTTCGGCGCAGTGTCCAGAAACAAAAACAAAAGTCGTGTTTTTGTCATTATGCAGCACTGACGAGAACATGAAGCTTCTCGAGCCTTACATGCGAGACCTCCTCGTGAACGGGAAAGAGTGCCGAGTGCTTCGCGATTCCGCAGCTACAATGGATGTAGTTCACCCCTCATACGTAGAACCCGATATGTTCACGGGCGAGTGCGCATGGATCAAGCAAGCCGTGGAAGCTCATAGCGTGTGTCTGCCCGTAGCAAAAGTGCTTATTGAAGGACCTTTCGGAGCACTTGAGACGGAGGCGGCAGTGTCATCTATGCTGCCCCCCCAGTACCCGTACCTATTTTCGAACAGGTCCGATCACCTCCTGCGCGAGAAGGGGCTTTTGTTTGGTGAGGCTAGCGTTCAGGCCTTAACCAGATCGAAGGTTCGGGAGCTCGCTGCAAAGGCGGTAGTTGCGGGGCCGACGTTGTCGAACAATGAGAAAGGGTCAGAGGCGCAGCAAGCTGATATTCAGAGCACGTCCGAACTGAATAAAATTGAGCCTGTAGCGTTGAAGGCACCAGATACTGGAGAGGAAATCCCCGACACGGGAAAGTTAGAAGAGCTATCTGCAGATTTGCTCATCGCGCCTACGTCAGATGGACTCAATAGGTTGCTAAAAGTCAGCCGGTCGGCCTTGATAGCCGAGCAAAAAAAGGATGGCAGCCTAGAAAACATCCGCTACAATGTCAAGGAAGGTATCGCCAAGAAAAATGCTCGCTTTGTGGAAAGAGGTGGGGTCCTGTACCGGAAGTATCTAGACCGCAGGGGAGTGGAGTTCGATCAGCTGATCGTGCCTCAGTGCTACCGTCAGGATCTGTTGCGCTTGTCGCATGGGGGTTCGTGGTCCGGACACCTAGGAGTTAAGAAAACTAAGGACCGTCTCTTGCAAGAGTACTATTGGCCAGGGTGTTTTCGGGACGCAGACCACTTTGTGAGGACATGTGACACCTGTCAGCGGGTGGGCAAACCAGGGGACAAATCGAGGGCGCCGTTGAAGTTGGTACCTATCATTACGGAACCTTTTAGACGGCTCGTTATTGATACAGTGGGACCTCTGCCGGTAACAGCCACGGGGTACAGACACATTTTGACTGTGATCTGCCCAGCGACAAAGTTCCCTGAAGCAGTGCCGCTTAAAGAACTCAGCTCAGTTGAGATAGTCAATGCACTACTGTCCATATTTGCGCGAGTTGGTTTTCCTGCGGAAATCCAGTCAGATCAGGGCACGGTGTTTACGAGCGCTTTGACGACAGCCTTTCTCGAAAGGTGCGGGGTAAAGCTGTTACACAGCTCAGTGTACCACCCGCAGTCGAATTCCGTTGAGAAGCTCCACTCCGTCATGAAGCGCTTGTTGAGAGCATTGTGTTTTGAACATCGAACTGACTGGGAGCTGTGTCTGCCTGGGGTGATGTTTGCATTAAGGACCGCGCCGCATGCGGCTACGGGGTTTTCGCCAGCTGAGCTGGTGTACGGTCGCTCGCTGCGATCTCCGCTTCGCATGCTTAGAGAATCGTGGGAAGGCAGGGGCGACGACCCAGTCGTGGTGGAGTACGTGCTTAGGCTCCTCGAACGCTTAAGAAGGGCACAGGAGTTGTCAGGTGAAGCAATGGCAAAGGCCCAGCAGAGGGCCAAGGTTTATTATGGTCGGACAGCCAGGGCCCGTCGTTTTGAGGTGGGCGATGAGGTCATGATATTGCGCACGTCACTAAAGAACAAACTCGACGTGCAGTGGGAGAGCCCAGCACGGATTGTTCAAAAACTGTCGGACGTTAACTACGTGGTGAGTCTGCCAGGAAAGCGGAAAGCACAGCAAGTTTACCACTGTAATCTGCTCAAACCCTATAAACAACGGGAAGCAGTGGTGTGCATGATGGTAAACGTTCCCGAAGAGCTTCCGGTCGAGCTTCCGGGACTAGGCTCAGCGACGAACAGGAAAGACACCGATCAAGTCATTAGTGACTTAATCAGTAAAGCATCGCTGTCGCCTGAGCAGAAAACCGAACTACACCAGCTCTTACAAGAGTTTCAAGGTCTGTTCTCTGAGAGGCCTGGTAGGACTTCTGTCCTTACTCATGACATAGAACTTACCTCCCCAGAGCCAGTACGATCCAAGGCGTACCGGGTGTCACCCCACCAGAGCGATATTATGGAGGCTGAGGTAAAGAAAATGCTACAGCTCGGTGTTATTGAGACGGGTGAGAGTGATTATACCTCCCCTTTGATTTTAGTTGAGGTACCGGGCAAGGAACCTCGTCCTTCCGTCGACTACCGCAGGCTTAATTCCATCACTAAGGATCAAATTTATCCGATCCCTAACATCGAGGAGCGCCTTGAGAGAGTGAGTAGCGCTCAGTTTATTTCCACCCTAGATCTTGTCAGGGGTTATTGGCAGGTTCCACTTACAGAAGAGGCTAGTAGGTATGCGGCGTTCATTTCACCAATGGGAACATTCCGTCCTAAAGTGTTGAGTTTTGGTTTGAAGAACGCGCCATACTGCTTTTCAAGCCTCATGGATAAAGTGTTGCGGGGACAGCAAGAATTCGCTTTACCGTATCTAGACGACGTAGCGATATTCTCCGCATCCTGGCCTGAGCATATGGCCCACTTGCGGGCAGTGCTAACCCGCCTGCGCGATGCGGGCTTGACAGTCAAGGCTCCCAAGTGCCAGTTAGCACAGGCCGAGGTTGTCTACCTCGGTCACGTGATTGGACGGGGTCGTCGCCGCCCCTCTGAAATAAAGGTGGCCGCTGTGCGAGACTTCCCGCAACCGCGCACGAAGACCGATATTCGGTCGTTCTTAGGAGTCGCCGGCTACTATCAGAGGTACATCCCCAGGTACTCTGATATCGCGGCTCCCCTGACGGATGCTCTAAGAAAAACAGAGCCCCAAACAGTCGTATGGGACGAGACAAAGGAAAGAGCTTTTAGCGCCCTAAAGAGCGCCCTAACAAGCCAGCCTGTGCTACGATCGCCAGACTACACAAAAGGGTTCGTTGTTCAGTGCGATGCTAGTGAGCGAGGCATGGGCGTTGTACTGTGCCAACGGGAAAATGGAGAAGTGGAACACCCCGTCCTGTATGCTAGTCGTAAGCTGACCAGTCGTGAGCAGGCGTACAGCGCCACCGAGAAAGAGTGTGCGTGTCTCGTGTGGGCCGTTCAGAAATTGTCATGCTACCTAGCCGGCTCGAGGTTTATCATTGAGACGGATCACTGCCCTCTCCAATGGCTGCAGACCATCTCTCCCAAAAATGGCCGCCTCCTGCGCTGGAGCCTCGCTTTGCAACAGCATTCCTTTGAGGTGCGTTACAAAAAGGGGAGTCTCAACGGTAACGCCGATGGCTTAAGTCGAAGCCCCTAACGTAAGAATCAGCCTCAAAGTTATTTGTTACTGATGTTTTTCTTCCTGAGGCAGGATTTTTAACATATTGCTTTTGTGTAGTGTTTCAAAGTGATGACGTGCTTTCTAGTGCAATTTTCCAATTTGTGGACGTGTTCTGAGTGCTGCTAAACTACTGTAAGGAACTAGGCAGTAGTATAAAAGGGGAAAGAGCCTGGCAGGGCTTAGTGAGGGTTGTTTCGTGCTTGCTGACTGAGCGGTTGAGTTTCGGCGTAGTTCTAACGCTTGCCGGGAACGAGAACAAAAATGTCAACTCTCCCGAAGTCACTTTGCAGTGTCCTGTGTGAACCTGAACGAGAGAACGAGGCCTTCTCTGTGCGCTGCGCTCAAGAAACGCCGAAGGACGCCCGACTTCGGTTATGAGCATCATCAAGCGACATCCCTCCGGACAGCGGATGCAGTCCCCTGACCATCGGGATCTCCTTCCCCCGGCGGGGCGGTCTGTTACGTTTCGCCTACGACGCGCTATATAGCCGGCGCGGATGCAACGGACGCCAGGGCTTCGTTCAAAGCGGCGGACATTTTGGCCCGTTCGGAGCTGCCGCAAAGCCTCCCCGCCAAGCGCGTCCAGGCGTGTTTCAGTGCCACGTGTCTTCGTGTGTGTGTGTGTGCCCACGCTTGTCAAAGCGCGGCAGCCGGGGAGAGGAGCTCCCCAAGTGTGAAGCGAGGAGGTCTGACCGGCGCCGGTCCGGCGGATGCGTCACTACACTCGTCCCAACGTGTCTCTCAGCCTGTCCGTGCCCAGTCACGTGCGCCTCTATCGAGGCGTTCCCTCTTGCCCTCAACTCCTAGAGTATAAGAGCAGCTGCTCCCGGACGCCAAGAGAGGCTCCGATTTCTTCTGTTGAGTAACGTGCTCTCCCGTCTCTCCACTTCGGTCGACCTGACCGCCCGCTCTTTTGCGATGCTAGAATAAACAAGTTGTTCTGTTACCAGTCGACTCATGCTTTGCCGGGACCTTCGGATGCTTCCAGTTGTGCCCCAGGCCGCCAGGCCAACGCTACCCTTGGGGCTTGCGACCCATTTGCAACAACGGGCGTCAGCGCTGAGATTCCAACACCATGTTTATCTTGTGTTCTACGTGGGAGCGACCATCAAGGACAAATTTGTTTCGTCGAGTAAAGAAAGGTGGTCTGTCGGTGCGCCACTTGTTTCTTCAGCAAGTTCTATCACGTTTCATATTGATAAGGGACGAAAGAGTCCCGTTTCTGTATTGTTTTTTTTTTCAAACCATGTTAACAATTTCTATGCCAGATTTTTTTGTTTCTTCAGCCATTGGCCCTCACTACACAATTTCAAGGTTCTTGCGTGAAGTTGTAACGTCCTATCGTTTCCTTAGGGCGAGATGTTCCCTTGAGTACCTCTCCAATGTAAAAAGAAAGCGTCTTATGAATGATCTCATTGAAAGTGTGTTCCTTGTTCCACTGTATCGGTTAATTTTTCAAGAAGGGCCTGGGCAAGACGTACTTAAAAGGGTTAAAAATATGTGTATACCGGCGAACGTTAAAACATTCTCCTTCAAGCCTCACACGGGAACCATACCTGTTTAAACGTGGGTAAAGGAAAGAGGGATTTATGTGCCATGGGGAAGCAGATGCTTTCTGTGCAACAAAGCTGAAACGATTGAACATGTTTTCATTGATTGGAATAATGCCATATTCTTTTGGGATATATTACAGAGAACGTTAAAGATAGACCTACCCCTCAATCCACATGGCATTCGTTTTTTTACCCCCTGAACGCGATTTTGAACAGATGGATTTAATCTTTTTACTTGGACTGCACGCAGTATGGCGTAGTCTATTGGCATATAGACATTGTGATGTTAAAGGCCGAACTGTGTATGAATATATTGTGGAAATGGTTGTGAAGGTACGTGACGTGTACAAGATAAATGACTCTGATGAAGCTGTAGTGTCAATGCTTGATACTTCGACACATATAAAACGAGTGTGATCTATGATCACAAACACTTTTAAGGCTTGTAGCCAAGCTGAAAATAAAGAAAAAAAAAGCTGGCATGGCATAGCGGTAAAGTGCCAGGCTTGGGATCTATAGGTCGGACGATCGAATCCCGGTAGGAGCAGTTTTGTTTTTACGTTTTCTTTGTTTTATTGCACTAAAACGCTCTTTGTTGCTTTCTGTATTAAAAAAATATATACGGTGTCCAGGCACCGCATATTTAACGCTCTAGAGCTGTTTTTCGTGCGAGTAGCCAGTGCCTCCCAGCAAGCTGCGCCTTCCCAGTGCCCCAGCATCCAGCACGCTGCACTGGGCCCATAATCTGGCGCACTGGGTCCCAGTGGCACTGTGTTTTGCAATAGGGCATGCACTTGCATGCTACATGGCCAATCGGTATTTTGTCCATGTCATGGCATCGCTACAGAAAAATGCGTGCACAACATCTACATTCTTTGGCGACATGGACAGATGATGATGATGAAAAACGTTTATTTGCTCTATTTTGCAGTGATTTTTGCGGCTTCAGATGGAGCCTTCCATCTTCTCTCCAGGGTCGGTTCCCCTAGTCCAGGGCTCCGCTGAGGGTCGCTGCCCTGCGTGCACGCCTTACTAGTCCTTGTTGGACTTTCAGGATGTCGCTGGATAGCATCCTCTCCCACTGTTCCGCACTCGGGTTTTTTATTATGGCTAGCCCATCTATTTTCTGGCAAGCCCATGTGGTATGGTATAGGGTTGATTTGTCTCCACACCATGGGCACTTGCTCTCGTACTGCGTGGGGTAGATCTTGCTTAGCATGTTTAGGCACGGGAATGTTCCCGTTTGTAGTTGTCGCCATGCTACGGCGTCTTCTCTATTTAGTTGTTTGTGAGGGGGCGGGTATTTTCGTCTGAAGCCTCTGTAGTAGTTTAGTATATGAATAGCTTTGGGCTACCGGCTCGGGTTCCTCAGCGGGGTCGGGATTGTTGGATGCTCGGTTTGTTGCGTGCCCTCGAGCTATCCTATCCGCCTCCTGATTTCCCGTAATGTCGGTATGTCCCGGCACCCAAACTATCGTGTGTTTGGCCTGGTTGTTGACGGTGTTGCCAGTTGGGCGGAGGATGCGGAGCGCGCTGTGGCTGATTCTGCCGTTTAGGTAGTTGCGGCATGCTACTTGAGAGTCTGTGAGTATGGTTAAGGACCTGTTGTATCGGTAGCCCTCCGCTGCCGCTAGAGCCACGGCTGCCTCTTCGGCCTCAACTACCGTACAGTTCCGAATTGATGCGCTTGTGATTTCTTCTAGATCCGAGTTGATCACCGTTGCGACTTTGCTTTTCTTGTGGTTTCTGTCCTGAGTGTAGGTAGCGGCGTCTACGTACACGGTGTAGTGTCTAGTTGCCAGTGTTCTTTGTCTTCGTGCCGTGTGTAGGTTCGGGTCCATATTGCTGGGTATCGGTGCTACTTTGATGGTCTTTCTGTATTCGTCCGGTATCGTCTCCGTGCTTTGTGTCTCCTTTATGGTAGCTTCACCGCCGTATCTGCTCAGAAGTCTTCTGCCCGTTGCCGATAGCTTTAGTCTTTGCATTTGCGCGATTATCTGCGCTTCTTGGAGCTCCTCGATACTGTTGTGTAGCCCCAGGGCCAGGAGTTCGTCCGTCGATGTTGACTGCGGTAAGTGGAGCGCCGTCTTGAGAGCTTTCCTCAGGATTGCGTCCGCCTGTTGCATTTCGTGCTTCGTACAGTGGTAGTACGGGAGGCTGTACGTCACTCTACTGACCACCAGGCTTCTGACCAGTATGGGTGTGTCTGCTTCCTTCATGCCGTGTCTTTTCCGCGAGACCCGCGTTATCATGCGGGCCACTTGGTTGGCTGCAGTTTTAAGTAGTGTTAGGGTGTGGGTACATCGTTGGTTCGATTGTACATTCCTAATATCCTGATGAGCGTCTTCTCCGGGATTGGCTGTCCCTCGAGGTGGATGTTCAATTTCATGTTTACTTCCTCTGGGACGGTGCGATTCCTCTTGCCTCGCCATACTCTTAGGAGCTCGGACTTCTCCGTTGAGCAGGCTAGACCTCTTGCCTTGACATATTCCTCTACGCATGTCGCAGCTTCTTGTAATATTTCTTCCTTTTCCCTGTTGCCATGATTCGACTGGCCCAACAACTAGACCAAATCCACGGCGTACGCCACGCCATGTACGCCGACGATAACATGAACAGAGAGAGACTTCTCTCAAGCACTTCAATGACCATGGGTTAGTTCGCAAGTGTCATTGTCTGCCACTTTTCGTGCTCCAGTGTAGACATTAAGGGTAGAGTCAGACCCATTTGAAGCTGCTTTATGACTGATTGTAACCACCTAAAAAGAAAATAACGAAGAGTGGGTTGCTATTTAACACAATTGAACAGTTACATCGATTCCTACAGATGTGTACGAGATCCACATAATTCTTTAAAGTGAAGCTTTCTTAGTGAATCTGCCTGCACTTCCCTTGCCTACGGTGGTTGCTGCTTGTGCGTTCTCGCTGAATGGCTCATACTCGTCTGTGGGATGGCGCATCCATGTGGACGGTCACATCTGTGCCTGTTAGGAGTGGTTGGGTTCCCCAAACAAATAGTGCAGAAAGCCAGCTTGCCTCTTTCAACCCCTATAACGCTGGTTGTATTCACAGGTGCATTGCATTCTTTGCCAACATGCCACCTAAATTCACTTTGGACTCATATTTACTAAAATAGCACAAATACGTATTATAGCACCCGAGCCTTAATTGTGCATATTTATGAAACTCTTCACTGTATACATATACATTACAACTGCATTTCTAAACATGTTTTTGAATTTGCTCCTTGCTTTTTATTTGCAGCTCTCTCGGGTATATATTTATGGGCAGCGATGTGTCTGACGAAGACCAGAAAAAATAAAAAGGATGAAGAATGTTCAAAAGCACCTTGCACAGAAGCCGGGCGACGTGACGGAAGTGATTGTTTGTGCCGCAAAATTTTTTTGCCGACTGTGGTACTTTCTGAAAATAAAAATAATTTCAGGTACCCAGGGAAAGACTTATTTTCTGCCAAAAAACACAAGACTGTATGTGCAGGCCTAATAGGCTTAGACCATGAGCTCCAATAGGCCGATACGCCAACAGGCCGATACGCCAACCGGCCAATACGCCAACTGGCCGATACGCCAACAGGTCGATAAGCCAACAGGCCAACAGGCCGATAAGCCAACAGGTCATCAAGCCGACAGGCCAATATGCCAGATTTCCGCACAGCCAACAGAATGGTAGCTTGTTGGAATTTTTGACTGGGGGCCACTTATGTTTATAACCGTGCTCTTGACACAGTTGTGCCATCACCCCGTAACAAAACAAATCTCAATGCCCTTCCACTCTATGAACAGGCATGACCAGCCAAGCTGTGTATGTGTGCCCCTTAATGGCAAACTGCACCGGATCGGCCAGGCATTGCACCAGCTTCGGAACCGGCCCACGTATGGTGAGTGTTCAACGCCTGCTTCACCTCCGCCGCGGGTCTGTCCCAGCGTTTTTAGATCTCTTTCAGTTTGAAAGCTCCGGCGCGCGGAGTGTCGCCTTTCTCTTTTCTGCCGCGCGGTGGCGCTCGCCACACTGTTTGCCCGACCGGCCCGGTCCATCCCTATCATCGCCGCCGCTGCCGCCTTGTCAAAGTAGCGAGCAGTGGTACTTTTCACGTGTGCGTGTTTACGCTGTGTGGTGCCGTGAATATTGCCGCTTTGTTGTGTCGGTACAGTGAGTAGTGAACATGCCCTGTTGCTTCGTGCCTGGCTGTAAAAGCGGTTACGACTCGAAGACGCCTCCGCCTGAGAAAATACATTTTTTTCCGGCAGCCCAGTGATGCTGCACTTCTTCTAGAATGGCAGCGCGTGATTCCCCGACTCGACAGACAGCTTACGTGCTCCTGTGTTGTGTGCGATGTCCACTTCCAAGATGAGGACTTGTTAAAACATTTCGTGCACATTATGAATGGCGACACTGTCGTCATTCCACGCGACAAATGTGCCTTGAAAGATGACGCCGTGCCACGTTTGTTCCCCAACTGCCCAAAAGACTTCTCAAAAAACACGCGGAAACGCAAGGAACCGGCTTCGCGTACTGCCCCTCAGGTTATGTGGTGCATAAATTCAGCAAGAGTACAACATGGCCTTCCTGCATAGAGGATATCAGCTCTCCAGTGCCAGTTGTTGGCAGTAGATCTTACCCTCCGCTCTGCCCCGCGCAACGGCATGGCGGTACTCCCCGAGAACAGAGACTCCCCTTCCACATACAATGAAATCACGAAGTATTACCTTCTTAATCGCAGAGTTTACAGTTCGCCGCATCCTAAACTAAACAGGGCTCAGGCACTTACATTACGCTTACTACAGACTGGTACTTATCCTTGCCCACGGAGACTGAACATGTTTTATCCGGAGACGTATACAGAGCCTCATTGCCGAGATTGTGGTGCTTTAGCCACGCTCGAACACATGCTCTGGTCTTGCGAAAGAATTGAAGACTCGGCGATCAAGGATGCGTCCAGGTGGGAGGCTGCACTTCGCAGCCCGGAAATGGAGGAACAATTCTGGGCTGTCCAGCAGGCTCACGACGTGGCCGTGAGGCTTGGCCTTCCGGTCCCGACGTGGGAGTGGCCCGCTTAGTGGTTAATTATCACTACTTGCCGGACCAAATAAAGTTTTCCTTCCTTCCTTCATTCCTCACGGTGTACAGGAGCTTCAAGCAAGGCTTCCTAAAGCACCCTGCCAAAAAGATGTTACAGAGTTTACAAATATTGTAAACAGAGCAGTTTCAATTTCATTGAAAGAAGGCCCACTTTCCGCGGATATGTTTTGGGAGGTGTTAGTCGAGTTGGAATTGAGAAACCTTGCGCGGCTTGGATGTGCAGAGCATATGGCCTCTTTTACATGCCAGGTGCTGAATTTTGTCATAGTTACACGCATGCCCAGGACGCGGCCCGAGGTCAAGGCATTCTGGAATGAGGACGCCTCTCCAAAGCTTCATTCACCCAATAAAAATGTTTATTCTCTCTCTCTACACGAGAGATGTGAATCGCCGGCTGGAAAGTAGAGAAAAAGTCACCATTGCAAATCAAAAAGCTCGTCTTCTGTAGGCATTCCTTCCGTGTTTCGTACCAGGTGTGTCTGCATTCAGTGTTTGTTTGTGTACACTTAAATAAATGCTCAAAGTGAACGTGAAAAACCCTGCTCTCTGTGCTGTGCTCCGTACATCGGTAACAGAGCGCGGAATTGCGTGACTGTTCTAGAAACAGAACGGAACATGGCTACTTTAAATCGGCCTTCATGGTTCGTGAACTGTTCACAATAACCATTGATAGCGTTACGCCAACAGGCACTAAACTATCCAGGATAAACATCGCAAATACGATGCGATAGATAAAGCGCGAAGCAAGTAAACGATCGCAGTTTTTCGCGATCTTGCTTCAACCTGCCCTTTATCTCACCCTTACTGTTCAGGCCAAACAGTTCTTTAACCATGAGACTTAATTCAGTTTCTGCGTGACAAATAAAAAAGGCCAACAAATTTGAATTCTGCGCGTTCGTTCGCGACGTCATAGCAGAGGAGATCCGGCGTAGAAGGCTGCCGCAGCCGCTGCCGAGCGCGAGCTCTCCGGGCCGACAGTGACAGCAGCGCCGCATGGTGAGTGGAAACGGAAGGGGGCCGCTTTCTCGTACGCGGCTCGGTGGGAGCTTGCGAACTGAAAGAGATCTAAGAACGTTGGGTCTGTCCGGCATTGCACCAGCTTCGGAACCGGCCCACGTATGGTGAGTGTTCAACGCCTGCTTCACCTCTGCCGCGGGTCGGGCCGGCATTGCACTAGCTTCGGAACCAGCCCACGTATGTGGAGTGCTTACGCTTGCTTCACCTCCGCCGCGGGTCGGCCCTGCATAGCACTATCTTCGGGATCGGCTCACGTATGGGGAGTTTTTTGCTCACCACAACGACACGAAAATTTCCTTGGACGGTAGAGATATACAGCTTCGCTGTAAAAGGCAACATGTGCCGGTATACAGATAAGGAATCTTCTTTAACGTCACTGCTGTCGTTATCTTGTACGAATATTCGCAGTTTATTAAACAAGCGCGACGCATTCAGTGCCTATATGGAGTATGGCGATCCGGATATTGTAGTTTTAACTGAAACTTCGTTGCGCACTGACATCACCTATGAAGAACTTCTTCCCAACACTAACAAATATAACATATACAGGCACGACCGTAGTAGGAAGAGGGGTGGAGGTGTTCTGATTGCTATGAAAAGCTGCATTTCATTATTTCTTGTTCACACAAATTTCACTATTGGAATAGTCTGGGTAGCATGCGCAACAGCCTCTACCCATGTTCTAGTGGGTACTTGTTATCGGCCGCCCACTCGTTTCTCGACGCACTGCGTGAAAGTTTAACCTCTGCGACTCAACAATGTTCGACGGCTATCGTTTATCTCCTGGGTGACTTTAATTTTCCACTAATTTATTGGCCAAATCTGTCATCACCCTGCCGCTCCTCTGCAGAATTCATTAGATTAACACTAGATTACAATTTAACACAGATAGTCGATCGACACACCCGCGGTCCCAACATCTTAGATTTAGTATTAACTACCGCACCCGATGGCGCCGTGCTTATTGCTTACATTGATGGTTTGAGTGTTCACAAATTTCTTCAATTAACGTTAATGTTACAGTAACTTTCTATGGGGCCCACACTAAAAGCAATAGAGATTACAATAGACCAGACTACAACAAAATTAATGCTGAATTAGCTGTCTTTTTCAACGAAGAATTTTAGCTATACCTTAGCTCAAGATCGGTGAACGACAGCTGGGAACTTTATAAGCAAAAATTAACAGCGCTTGTATAAAATTACGGCCGAAACTCTCAATAGTAAATGACAGGTCTAATCATTGGACAACAGAACACCTTCGAAGATTGAGAAACAAGAAGGAGCGTCTGTGTAGGGCCAGGCCATGGGGAACATGCCATGGGGAACACATTGCCTTATTTGTAAAAAACCAGAAACCATAGATCATGTCTTCATCCACTGCTGGGAAGGGTTCTTTTTCTGGGACGTGTTGCAAAGAACTCTAAAAAAGGAGTTATCGATAGATCCCCACGGAATCAGGTTTCTACCAGTAGATGACGATGAAGGTTTCCCGTACGACGTCATTATGCTTACGGACCTCCACTGTTTATGGCGCGCAAGAATGGCGGGCTACCATTGTGATCCGGGTGGACAACCTGCGCGTGTATACTTCTGCGAATGCATGCAGCGGTATGTAGAAGTGCAGAAGTTGCAACAGCCTGTTCCTGAGTGGCTGTCCAGGGTTGAACTCCTCAGAGCACTCAAGGAATTTTAATAAGACAACGTCATTCCACAGTAGCGGACGGCAACGAATGTAAATATTATTGTTCTTTGTTCTGTTTGTGTATTCATTCCTTTTTTCTTCTTTGGTATCTGTGTATGTCATTTAAGGAATTTGTGTTGTGACATGTCGAGCACTGGCAATAAAGAAAAAAAAAGCGTCTGTGTAGGGCGGCCAGAAGGGCCAGAATCAAGCCTCATCTTGAGCGGCAGACAGTGATTTTCTAAAATCTACGGCACAGAGCTATGTACAGTCAAAGACAAACATGTTTCATGTGACCTGCCCCCTCTTCTAATCAATAGCCCCAGAAAATATTGGCAAGATATATCACCAGATTCCAGTGCCCGCAATGTTGTGCTGCATGATGATGATGAAAGCCCTTTGTCTGACGCTGATTGTCCAGTAGCGTTTAACAACTTTTTCACATCTGCTTTTACACACCTGTTTTTCTTTTCACATCTGTTTTCTAACATCTATTTTTACAAAGGAAGACTACACCTATGTTCCCATAGTCACTGACTTTGAATATCCTTTTCGGAGCCAATGTAAATTACAACAAATGACCATTTCGTCTTTAATAAGTAATCTCAAGTTATCCACACCGTATCCAGCTTTTCTGGACACGCGTGAATGCCACCACGTGGCGTACTGACCTTAAACTTTTGAAACTTCCCGCGGTGACGCGGGAAGTTTGAAACAAAAATAAAATAAATAACAGTTATCCCTGCGCTTTGAACTTCGCCACAATGCTTCTCCCGCCGGCGTTATCAGTGTTCTTGATAAAGCGTAGCCGCTCGTCGCCTGGAAATGACTTATCATCCTAAGATTGTTTAGTCGCCACGAGCGATGATTGATTCTGGGATTTTAATACCGTTCTTTCTTTTTTTCCTTTTTTTTCCGTTTTGATGCTATGGAGTAAAGACGCTAAGGTAACAGTCAGAAGCACTCCGTGGCAGCCTTTCAAGAGTCTGCACACGTCCTTAACGTCCGAGCATCGCAGAGCGTCTGCGAGAGACGCCGTCGTGAACAGCTTTTAGTTTTGACCTATCGATTTCGTTTAGGTGCCCCCAAATATTTCCCCAGCGGCTTTGCTAGCCGCGCTCATGGGCTACCGCAGCAGCTGCAAATCGAGATGTGCTTGAGTATTAAGATATATATATGGATATGTTCGAAGTATATAACAGCTGTCTGTTACCTGTACTCACCCACGGGCCAGAAATCTGGAGGCTTACGAAAAGGGTTATACTTAAATTGAGGACGACACAGCGAGCTATGGAAAGAACGATGGGTGTAACGTTAAGGGGGGTTAAGAAGAGAGCAGATTGGGTGAGTTAACGCGAGTTAATCACACCTTAGTTGAAATGAAGAAAAAGAAATGGGTATGGACAGGGCATGTAATGAGGAGGGAAGATAACCGAGGGTCATTAAGGGTTACGGACTGGATTCCAAGAGAAGGGAAGCGTAGCAGAGGGCAGCAGAAAGTAAGATTGGCGGATGACTTTAAGAAGTTCGCAGGGACAACATGGCCATATTAGCACATGACTGAGGTAGTTGGAGAAGTATGGGAGATGCCTTTGCCCTGCAGTGTGCGTAGCCAGGCTGATGATGATGATGATGTTGGTTTTTACCTTGAGGCAAAAAGCATGACCCAAGAATTGCGCAAACTGTCTCTGTGTCGTCGGCCGTTAGCATGCTATGGCCGAAGCCGCTGGCAATATTACGTCACATTTACTGGCCGCAGGGCCAGGTACACCTTTGGGTATAACATATATAGTACTTGCAGTTAGTTCCCAAAGTAGTCTCCTGTCACGGTTATCCACGTGTGTAAAGGAAGACCACTATTTAAAATTATTGTGCAGTAATACGTGCGGGATTTGTCTGTTTTCCATATTTTCTACCATGTTGCCGTTCTGCCTTTATAATATATAGCCACAATGTAGACTTGCAGATATCGAACGCCACAAAGGTTACCCACATACTCAAAGACCTCGCGCACAACTCCTGACACTTACTTGTATTCAAGAGTTGTGCGACTGCCAAGGACATCGTGAACGAATATTACATAATAAATTATGGGGTTTCGCGTGCCAAAACCGCGATCTCCTTATCAGCCACGCCGAAGTGGGGGATTGCGGAATGATTTGGACCACTTGGGATTCTTTAACGTGGGTGTAAGCCTAAGCACGCGGGCGTTTTCGCATTTCACACCAATTCATCCATTGAAATACGGCTGCCGTGACTGGGATTTGATCCCACGGCCTCGTGCTTAACAGCCGAACCCCATAGCCACTAAACGGTGGCTAAGGATTGTTGGCAGTTCGAGGAAGGTGCCAGTCGGCCTATGAGACAATTTGTTCCCATCCTCAATGCCCGAGAATCGGTACCAGCCGTCGAAGAATGACGCCGTAAAGTGCGCTGTATGTAATCTGATGGAGTCCGCGTGCAAAACTTGAGACCCGAATCACCCTGAAACGACTGACAACCAGGCATCTCGCTTATACGTGCAGTCGCCTGACAGCTGCCGGCGCTGGCGTCGTCCACAAGACCTACTTGACCTCTCTTCAACACTTGCCCACAATCTTGCCTTATTTCGCACCATCGGGTTTCAGCTGAACTGCTTCAACAGCCAATTTATTTGTGCCAAAATTTGGCCACACTGTCAAAGTTATAGCTTTTTTTTTTATATGAAGGTAATCTTTAATCTTCTATATTTGGCCTGATGCTGTCCTGAGATTTCCAGCGGTTTCACCTTTCCCAAAATGCCCGCATTTTGTCGGCCTCTATTCATATATTTGGGTATTTTTAATAGACGTTGAAACCATAGCACGGCCCCGTTACCACGCTGCTCAAAAAGTAATTTTATTTTCCTGTAGTCTTAATTGTGCAAGCTTCTGCCTTCTTGCCGTTCATCAATCTCCTGATTTCCCTGTCCCCTGTATCCCATTTTGACGAGTACGATACCACGGTAGTTGGCAGGGATGTAATTGTCATGAGATTGAAGCCGTTTGAATAAATTCTACCGTGGACACGACAGCCGCTTTTGCTCACTGCGAATGAAAACATTGCAGTAATGAGTGCCATGCTTAAGCATGTAAATTCACTCTTAAAATTATGCTGATCCCACGCACTGTGCGAAGCTTTCTGTGTTGTTCGCTTTGATTTATGCTAATTAGCGGTAATGCTGACTGCGAATGTATGATTTTTTCAGCGTTTGGTGCAATGCGAGAGTAGTGAGTTGATGGCACCCAAATGTTACCTTGCGTGCACGACTGCTCTGTGTCTGCGTAGTACACAACATACAGCGAGCCGTGTTTGCTTGAGGCGTTGTTGTGCGTCATTGTATTGTTTATAATCTATGATAGGGCGGATCATTGTCACTGATTCGCATGGGACTGCGGCATCGCATTGCGGGATAAGTGTTGGGAGAATTATGGTACTGTACGTGCAAAACCACTATCGGATTATGAGGCAGGCCGTAGTGACGTACTCCGGATTAACTTTGATACCCTGGTGTTCTCTAACGTGCTCCTAAGTCAATGTGCATGATAGTTTTTGTATTTCGCTCCAGTCGAAATCCGGCGCCCGCGGCCGGCATCGAACCCGCGACCTCGAGCAATGCCATAGCCGTCAAGCTACCGCGGCGGGCGCAGAGATGTTGATTTGACGTGCGAGCACTTCACTGGTGTAACCTATACCCTATGGTAATTAATCGCGGATTTGTGTCTGCACACCCTGCGTTAGTTGTTCACTTTTCAAATTTGCACGGCGTCTATTTTTTAGAAATAGCAGAAACGTACAGGACCGGGCCTTCCGTTTGCCTGCAACCGGTGTCGGGCCTATTCGGTCATTCCAGCGACTATAGGCGGCGAGACGGTCGGTCAGAATGGCTGCCGAGACGGTGATAAGGCGATCTCGCAAGCGTGTGCATCTCGAGCAGCAAAGCACGTCACGCCCTCTGGTTTCGCTGCAGGCCATACTTTCTCTCGCCAAGGAGACGTAGAGGTGTGTAAACGAAGGTGAGGATACGTTCGACGCCTGTCACATCGTATGCTGTGGCATCAAGTACATTGCAGACACCGAGGTCAACGCCGAATCGCTCTGCCTGCAGACGAGTGCAATGAAGGGCCCGTCGCACTGCGTGAACGTCGCAGTACGTGAAGATACAGGCTCTGTCAAGGTCAGTATATCGTTACTAGCCTTGAAAATGCTCAGGCGCATCAAGCCATATATTTGTGTTTTCGCAAACAGTTAGTTAACGCAAGCGCATACCGGTAACAGATAGTTGTTTTTCAAGCGCTCCTCTTTTCAACAAATTAATGCTGTGCAGTAAGAACAAACTTTAGTACGTATCCAAATCTAAACTTAAGAAAACACCGTTGTAACATACACTAATTTGCAAAACTCGTAATGTACAGGGGTGATCACGCTCGTCTAGAGCCTCGAGGATAGTGTGGCGGAGCACATAAACTGAAATTTAGCGTTGCTGTTTGACTAGCGGCACGGGTTGAGCACTGCGGCACGCTGCACATGCGTTTACTCTTCGCTGTTTTCCATTTCGGCGTGTCCTTGACTACCGCGAGACCTAACCACCCAACTGCGTCGCAGATTTCTATCACCGGGTGACTGCTTCAGAGGAGGGCCGCGTGGCCCCGGCTGCGCCGCTGGAATGACCGAATAGAAGTAGAGTTATGTTATCTTCTCACGTCGCCTTTGCCTGTCGCGTCCTTCTCCCCTATATCAGAACTGCGAGCGAAAAATGGCAAGGTTGTTATTAACTCGTTTCGCGAATACCCCGGTTCTACCCATTCACTGCCTCTTCTCCCTGCACCGAGGGTTCCTCCCACACTGCTCTCGCCATTCAAATATTATTAATAAAGATGTTTTTCTCTCTCTCTGCCTCCTCTCTACCGTTCTATCTACCTCTCTTCGGGACTTGCATGTTAGGTTAAGGGTAAGCACTGTAGTTTCTGAAATGCTTTTTCCGGCGAGTCACGGACAATTACAGCTGTCAAGAGGCTAATCTGACGACGCCAAGGGAGCTCCAGAGGGCACTATGCACATGTGACGCGATGGAAAGGTCCAAACAAGTTTCTTGCGCCGCCTTTCCTCTTTTTCACGCTCCTTCCATGCATATTGTTACGCATGAAGAAAACGGAGAACGGTGAACGTGCTTGCGGTCCCGAGTGGGGGAAGGAAGAAGAGAACAACGCTGAGTTGATGAACCAGCTGGCCGCTCTTGCGCTCACCTTCGCGACTTAAAGTAAACGGTCCCCTTCATCCGTAAGGGTTATAAACGGTCTCCTTCGCGCGTAACAAAGTGGTGGAGGTGCTGGGTACCGCTCACAACAACGGAACCGCCGCTGCCGCAGCTTCGTCCAAGCTGTCGACTTGCCGGTCTCCCACCATCAGCCGTGACCGTCTTCGACATGCCAGAAGAAGGAGCCACTCCGAGGGCAGCGCCTAGCAGTCCACTGCCATACTATCGAGTTCCACCCACCTTCGGAGGCAAAGCGGGGGAAGATGCCGACGAGTGACTCGTCCACTACAAACGAGTGAGCAAATACAAAGGGCGGGATGCAACCGCTCAGCTCACCAATGTAGTGTTCTCCCTGACCGATACCGCCCTCGTGTGGTACGAGAACCACGAGGACGCGCTTACGACGTGGGAACATTTTGTTGATGAGTTAAAGGCGTGTTTTGGGGACTCAGTCGCCAAAAAAGAAGCGTGCGTAGCAGACACTGTCGCAACGGGCGCAGCTACCAGGTGAGACGTGCACAACATATATCGAAGAAGTGTTAAAGCTGTGCAAGGTGGTCAGTGCTCGCATGTCGGAAGAAGATAAAGTTGGACATTTGCTGAAAGGACTGGCTGAGGATGTGTACAATTTTCTAATTGAAAAGGAGAGCCTCAGTTCTGTGTCCGACGTCATTCGGCACTGCAGAACTTTTGTAACGCTCAAGATGCGTCGAATTGCGCCAAAGTTTGGTCGGTTGGCAAACGTTACGACGGTTGCCAGTGTGGACACGAGTCCTTGCCTCGACCTTCCTTCGACCATCCGACAGATTGTCCGCGAGGAACTTTCCCGCCGCGAAGAGTTGTTGCATTCAGCTGTTGGCCACCATGGCGTGTACACGTCACGTGAGGCTATGACGGCTCCACATTCGGCCCTTGGCAACCGATGGTTACCGCAGCGGCCGTAGAGTACAGTGCAGCCCCACAGTCGAGGATAACAACACGCCCGCCGACTCCGCGCTATGACCAACGCGCTCAGCGCACGCCTTCTCAACGCCCGACGTATCGTCGTGACACACGCCACGAACCAACCCACTACACGCGGCCAAATGATAATATCCGCTTCATCGACGAACAACCAAGGTTTCGACCTCTCCTGGTGTGTTATTCCTGCGGTGTGCCGGGTCATATATCGCGGTTTTGCAACCAGTGTATGACCACGTGGTATGGCCAGCCGTCAGAGTTTTCTCGGCCCTCCGAACGGCCACACGGTGCCCCGTGGCCAGCGCACGTATCATCTGGCGACGAGTATTGGCCGAGCAGCTCCCGGAATCGCTCCTCGGTATCTGACAGAAGTTTGACACCACCACCGCAACGTCGTGCTCCCCGTTCTCCCTCACCGCTGCGTCGCACCGCGTCCCCTTCGTCACCGAGCTAGCGCGGCCAATGGAGGTGAGGTCGCTGGAGACGTGCTACTGACAGAAATACCTCCTGTGTTGATGTTGAAAAACAAAGTGCGCGTGCTTGTAGATAATGTCCCTGTGATCGCTCTGCTGGACACAGGCGCAACAATTTCGGTCATGAGTGTCTCCTTTAAACACGTGTTAGGGCGAAAGGTTTTGTTTAAATGGGACGAAGATTCAAAGTTCTGCGGAGTGAGTGGCGAGCCGTTGCGACCTATTGGGGTGTGTAGTGCTGACGTGTTTTTGGGAGGCCATGTTATTACGACAGAGTTTGTGATTATTCCTCGGTCGACCCATGATGTTATTCTCGGCATGAACTTCTTGCGGGAGTGTGGTGCTACTGTCGACTGCCGCACAGGAAAAGTATTCTTAGGTGTAGGATTCCATCAGGACTCCTGGAGAACCCTGTAGATCGCGAAACTACACTGTGTGTTTGTGGTGATACGGTCATACCTGCATCATCTACCGTTTGCGTTCCCGTTATCTGTTGCGGCGCCGATTCCGGCAGCTTCGAAGCTACCGTAGAACCGATGCACTTGAACTGTATGAAGAAGAATGTGTTGGTGCCACATTGTGTGGTGTCGATCAAAGGCGGACTCACTGGCTTATGAACCGTAAACTGTTCTAACGAGCCCGTTATACTATCAGACGGCATAAAATTAGCCTTCGCCAGGGAACACGCGTCTTTATCAGTGGCTGAACTTACAGATGTGCCGGAAGAACCTGATGGCCACAATTCGGAAACGGCCCTTTTGTCGATGGTAAATAAATCGCTCAGCACGAGTGAACGCCGAACGTTAGTGGGTGTGCTTTCGAAGCACGTTTCGGTATTCGACTTTGCGCAGAAGGACAAAATACCTGCAATCTCTGCGTCTCGAACGCGCCATACCATCAACACGGGTTCGACAAATCCGATTAGACAAAAGCCATATCGTGTTTCACCACTAGAGCGCCAGATTATCAACGAACAAGTGCACGAAATGATGGAAAAGGGAGTCGTACAAGAGTCAGCGAGTCCGTGGGCAGCTCCAGTGATTCTTGTTAAAAAAAAAAAAGATGGATCTTGGAGATTTTGCGTCGACTATCGCCGTTTGAATGCTGCAACAAAAAAGGACGTGTACACACTCCCACGTATTGATGACGCAATAGACTGCCTTCATTCCGCCTCTTACTTTTCCTCAGTAGATTTACGATCCGGCTATTGGCAAATTCCGATGCATCCTGACGACAAGGAGAGAGAGAGAGAGAGAATAAACATTTTTATTCGGTGAATGAAGCTTCGGAGAGGCGTCCTCATTCCAGAATGCCTTGAGCTCGGGCCGCGTCCTGGGCCCTCGCAATCAGCCGTTGCTGATCCTCGAGGTCGGAGCTGGCCAAGGCTCTCTCCCAAAGCTCGTCAGTGGGGTGAGGGTTCGGAGGACTTAATGGTGCCGCTCTGCAACCCCCTACTATGTGCCAGAGGGACCCGGGCTCTGCGCAAAAGCGGCATTGCGGAGAGAATTTTGTAGGGTCTATGAGGTGATTTCTGGTTGGGTGGGGGAATGTATTAACCTGTAGAGCTCGGAGGAATCGCTCCTGCTCTCTAGGTAGTGACTTGTGTGGGGGTGCATATGTTCTGCGGGTTAGCTTGTAGTGTTGTGGGATGTCTTGGTAAGAGACTAGAGGGTGCATGCGCTCGGGTTCAGATTCCTCGGCGTCGGCTCGGTGGGTCAGATCTCGAGCCACGTGGTTGGCGACCTCGTTGCCAGGAATGCCTTGATGAGCTGGCGCCCAGATGATCATGACTGATCTCGTTGGCGGCTTTTGATTGATGATCCGGAGCGTAGTGGTATGAATTCTGCCACTAGCAAAGTTGCGGCACGCCTGTTGGGAGTCGGTCACTCTCCCAACCTCTGTTTGGGAGAGCGCGAGGGCTATGGCCGCTTCCTCGGCTTGGAGGGGATTGTTTCGTGTGAGCGAAATGCTGCTCCGATGTTCTGTGTTGACGACTACGGTGGCTGTTGTGGCTGCGCGTCTGGAGTAAGAAGCCGCGTCCGTGTAGGCTGTAGAGGGTAAAGTCCCGTGTCGCTTGTGTATGGCCAGGGCGCGGGCCTCCCTTCGCTCTGTGTGGTGCACTGGGTGCATATTGCGAGGTAGAGGACGTACGGTGATGTTTCTCCGGATGGCATGGGGTAAGCTCACAGTCTGAGGCGGCGGATGGCTCGGAGGGGCAGAGAGCCCCAGGCGTAAGAGAACGGACCTCCCTGCTTCCGTAACCGCCAGCCTTGTTCGCTGTCTGGATAAATGTGCCTCGATCAGCTCCTCGGCCGTGTTGTGCACACCTAGTCGTAGTAGGCGTTCTGTGGACGTACTGGTTGGCAGGCCCATCGCCTGCTTATATGCCTTTCTGATCATTGTGTTCATTTTCTTCAGTTCCGTCTCGTTGAGTAGTGCGTATGGAATAGCATAAGTTATTCGAGACACGACGAAGGCTTGGACAAGCCGAAGCGTGTCCGCCTCCCCCATGCCTCTTGTCTTGTTGTTATTCGCCGGATCATGTGCGTAACTTGGGCTGTTGTATTTTTAAGCTTTTGAATTAATATTGTATTGGTGCGATCCGACTGGAAAACCATTCCCAATATCTTTACGCTCTCAGACGGAACGATGGTGTGTCCATCCAGTTGTATGTTGATAGTGGGCGAGTCGGATGTGTGCTTCTTTCGCGGTGAGACCAGGAGTAGCTCCGACTTTTGGGGGGCGCAGCTGAGCCCGCATGACTTAGCATAGTCGCTCACCACGTCTGCAGCTTCCTGCAAGCGGTTCTCAATTTCCCCGATGGACCCTGTGGATGACCAAATGGTAATGTCGTCGGCATATAGGCCATGCCGGATCCCTGGGATGTTATCGAGGAGCGGCGGTAGGCCTATTAGGGCGATATTGAAAAGGAGAGGGGATAACACTGCGCCCTGTGGTGTGTCGCGCCCGCCCAGTAGGAAGGGGTTTGTGGCTTTGTCCCCGACCTTTAGGATGGCTTTTCTATCTGAGAGGAAATCTCTGATATAGGAGTACGTCCTGGCCCCACAGCCCAGCGCGTTTAGCCTCTGTAAGATTGCTGTGTGCTTGACGTTATCGAACGCCCCTTTAAGATCTAAGGCGAGGATAGCCGTGGGGGAGTTGCGTGTCGCTGATACAACCACCTCCTCTTTCAGCTGAAGTAGGATGTCTTGAGTTGAAAGGTGTGGACGGAATCCTATCATCGTTGTTGGAAGTTTCCCCGAATCCTCCAGGAATGGTTGTAGCCGGTTGAGAACGATGTGCTCTAGGAGCTTTCCTACACACGAAGTGAGGGAGATCGGTCGTACGTTCTCAATGGCTGGTGGCTTGCCTGGCTTTGGTATCAGACGAACCTCGGCTATTTTCCAGTCCTCGGGAAGGTTTCCTTTCCTCCATACTTCGTTAAGATGAGCGGTAAGCTCTACTAGCGAGGGGCTGTCAAGATTTATAAGTGCCTTATTGGTAATTTGGTCCATTTCCGGGGCTGTGTGGCGTCTCAAGCCCATTATCGCCGCTGTTACCTCATGTAGATGAATGTCCTCATCTAGGAGCTCGTTAGGGGTGCCGGTGTAGGGTGGCAGAGGCTCCGATGTCTGTGCGGGGAAGTACTGGGCTTTGAGAGCCAAAAGGAGGTCCGCCTCGTTTCCAGGAAATTGGTGAATTACTCGGGCCATATTGTGGTGGGATTCCGTTTTGCTGCTGGCCGGGTTGATTAAATACCTCAATAACTTCCACGTCTTGGAAGTACTCAGTCTTCCTCTCAAGCTGTCGCAGAGGGATAGCCAATTCTCTCGGCATAGCGTGGTAGCGTATTCCGCAGCCTCTTGTGTGAGTAGTGCTATTCGCCTCTTGAGCTTGCGATTTAATCTTTGCCTTTTCCAACGCTTCAGCAGGCTACGCCGGGCTTCCCACATGTGGAGCAAGCGAGCGTCGATGCTTGGAGTGGTGGTGGATGTTTCAAGCATTTTGGTGTGCGCCTTCACATCCTGGTGAAGCTGAGTGATCCAGTCCTTAATTGACTGAAGCTGTTGGCTCTGTTCGTTCGCAGCTCTTTCTTCTCTTATCTCCCGCAGCTTGGTCCAATCCGTGAGGCGAGCCGTGCCTATCCTGGCTTTGTATTCGAGCCCATGGAGAGTGGTGGCTAGCAGCGCGTGGTCGCTGCCTAGGTACTCCTCCAGATTGGTCCAGCAAGCTTGGGGGATATTTCTGGTGAGGGTTAAGTCGGGGTTCGTGTCTCTTTGAACACTTGTGCCGAGCCTCGTGCTATTCCTTGGATCGTTGACGAGCGTGAGATCCATGTCCTCAATTATTTTGTGAAGCATGTTTCCCCTGGGGTTGGCGTACGTATAACCCCAGAGGGGGTGGGCTGTATTAAAGTCGCCCACAATTAGAAGCGGATGGTTGCCTGCTGCGTGCGTGGCTTGCTCCAAAACCAGTTTGAGGACCGATGGCGCGCTTTTCGGCCGACAGTAGACGTTTAGAACAAACATGGGACCCTTTTTCTTTGTTGCCTGTGGGATAATTTCGAGCAGAATGGCAAGCGGTTCGGATTGCTGGAGATGGTGTTGAACGGCCACTAGCTTTTTACTGACCAGGGTGTGAAGGCTGCTCCCTGTATCGGTGCCATAAGTGACGTATCCGGGTAGGCGGACGTGTGTGTTCGTTTCTTGCAGAGCGATGATTTCAGGTGGTCTTGTTGATGTAGCGATGTATTGTATTAGTGATCCATACTTGTTCTTGTAGCCCCGGCAATTCCACTGCCACAGCGTGGTTTCGCCTGGGGAGCCCCCGCGCTTACTGCATATATGTTGAGGCGGAGCCATCTTGGTTATCAAGGGGTGGTGATGCGTGTACAAGATGAGGTTCTGGGGAGCCCAGAGAATCTGGATATTCTGGTAGGCTCTGATGAGCTGTTTTCTTGGGGTGCCGGCTTTGACGAGCTTCCAGTGCTAGTATGCGTTCCTCTAGTCTCATGATGCGTTCCGCCAACTGAGTGTTAGAGTGTTGTTGTTGAGTTGCGAATTGTTGTTGTTGTGCCGCTGACTGTTGTATAGCTGTGAGTTGTTGCTGCATGGTAGCTTGTAGGGATGTCTGAAGGCTCTGAATAGCTTTTGCTACTACCTCTTGTACCTTCTGGAGAGTGGCATATTGGACGGGTATGACTCCCTGCGGTGCAGTGGGCTGCGCGGTTGCTCGTTGCGGTGTCGGATTTGAAGTGACTGTGTCAGCTGGCTGCTGTTCCCGTTTCCGCTTCTCCGGGGGTGGGGTTGAAGTGTTTTGTGTAGGGGTAGTGCTATTTCTTCCAAGCAATTCATCTTTAAGTGCTGCGAATTCCGCGTGTACGCTAGTGATTTCTGATTTGAGTTTTGCGTTTTCTTCAGTGAGACGCCTAATCTGGGCATGTGCCTGTGCCAGCTCTGTGTCAACAGGGGGGGAACGAGCTTTGGGAGAAACAACCTGTGCCCAGCTCACCTGCTGCGTGACCTGCGCTGCTCCCTTGCTTCCCCTCCTGCCGCTTGCGAAACGACCACGGCTCGAGGTCCTGCCATGGGATGGCGTCCGTCGTCGCGATGAGGTCCGTCGCCTGGAACCGGAACGCGGCCTGGAACTGCTCCTCCCTTGGACAGCTCCGCGTCGTTTCGGGGACCGCGACTTGCGGGATGCTGAGTGCTCGCCACGTGGACTCGGAGACGAGGAGCCTGCTCTCGGGGTCTGCTGCGGTTTCCGGCGGTTGACGACAAGGAGAAGGAGAAGGACAAGGACAAGGAGAAGACTGCCTTTGTAACCCCTGACGGGCTCTTCGAATTTAATGTGATGCCATTTGCATTGCGCAACGCTCCGGCAACTTTCGAGAGATTTGTGGACACTGTTTTGCGCGGCTTGAAGTGGAACATCTGCATGTGCTACCTCGACGACGTCGTCATCTTTGGCCGCACCTTCAGCGAACACAACTGGCGTCTGGATATTGTCCTGAACTGCATCAGAAACGCTGGTCTTGTTTTAAACTCTAAGAAATGCCACTTCGGAGACCGCCAAACCCTTGTGCTTGGGCACCTCGTCGACAAGGATGGCATCCGCCCTGATCCCCAGAAAACAGCAGACGTTGAAGCGTTCAGTGCACAGCGCTCTGTCAAGGAGCTCCGTAGTTTTCTGGGGCTTTGTTCCTATTTCCGCCGATTTATTCCTAAATTCGCCGACGTCGCGTATCCGCTGACATGCCTGCTACGAAAGGATACCCCCTTTGAGTGGACTCCGGAGTGCGACTCTTCTTTTCGTCAGTTGAAGTTTCTGCAGACGACACGACCGGTTCTTCAGCACTTCAGTCCTTCAGCTCCGACGGAACTCCATACGGATGCCAGTGGCATAGGTATTGGTGCCGTCCTAGTTCAACGCTACGGTGACCGCGAACACGTGATCGCATGTGCCAGCCGCTCATTAAGTAGGCCCGAGCAGAATTACACTGTCACGGAACAAAAATACCTCGCGGTAATATTTGCGGTTCAGCGGTTTCGTTCTTACCTGTATGGACGCCCCTTTACTTTGGTCACCGACCACCACTCATTGTGTTGGATTGTGAATCTTCGTGACCCTTGTGGCCGCCTTGCGCGCTGGGCGCTCCGACTGCAAGAATACAGCTTCACCGTGTCTTATAAGAGCGGTCGACGACACGCTGATGCGGACTGCCTCTCGCGTATGCCACTTAGCACTACGGACTGTGACGCCGACGACTTCGATCACCTCGTGGCTTCTGTGTCGCCGCGTTTTCCAGACTTCGACCGCTTCAAAACCGAACAGCGAAAAGACGATAAATTAACACTGCTCTTCACCGCTACGACCGCCTCGACGACAGCAAACCATTTCTGTGTGCGTGATGGACTCCTGTATAAGAAGAACTTTTCCAGCACTGGCGCACGTTTTCTCCTATTGGTACCGGAGAGCCTTCGCACAGCGATTCTGAGTGCCATGCACGACGACCCTACGTCTGGCCATCTAGGTTCGGCGAGGACGCTCTACCGGATTCAGGAACGCTTTTATTGGCCTGGAATGCGACAGTCTGTTGAGACGTATGTGGCCAGCTGCATGCAGTGTCAGCGCCACAAACGGCCATCTACTGCTCCAGCTGGTCTCCTGCAGCCGATCCCGCCTCCAAGCCCGCCTTTCCAACAAGTGGGCATTGACTTCGTAGGCCCATTTCCAAAATCAGCCAAGGGAAACCGTTGGATAGTTGTTTGCGTCGACTACCTCAAACGCTACTGCGAGACAGCGGCCGTGCCCTCCGCAACTGCCACTGACGTTTCAACATTCCTGCTGCGATATGTGAACCTGCGACATGGTTTGTTACGCGCGAAGGAGACCGTTTATAACCGTTACGGATGAAGGGGACCGTTGACTTTAAGTCGCGAAGGTGAGCGCAAGAGCGGCCAGCTGGTTGATCAACTCAGCGTCGTTCTCTTCTTTTCCCCACTCGGGACCGCAAGCACGTTCACCGTTCTTCGGTTTCTTCATGCGTAACAATATGTACGCTCTGAACCCCCCTCCGACACGGCGTGCAAGACAGCAACAGCACTAGTGGGAAAGTCGCAGGAAAAAGCAAAGAAAGCTCCACTTTAAAAACTGCCTTTATGTTGGCGTGCAGTGGCCAGTAGTCGTGGCGTCAACGGGATTTTGCGGGATTTCTAACCGTTGAGAGCCAACTGCCCGACTTGCCCACTAGACTTTCTGCCTTCAGGAGCAATCTTACCCTGTTGCCAAGACTCGAATAGTCTACCCAGTTTACTACAGACCTACAAGACGTTTTTTTTTTTCAGCCTATTCATTATTTGCGCCCTCCACAGCTATACTGTGGAGGTACTTCCTTTTTACTACACTGCAATAAGTGAACTTGTTTTCGAATTATATTCTCTAATAATGTTGTATTCTTGCTATCATTGTCGTAAGTAATCTACACAGAGTACTCAGGCACCCTCTAATGAAATGCTTTCAATTTTTGCCTGATTACGCCCGCAATTGTCATGCAAATAAACGTAACTTGAACTCACTTTCTCAGAAATAAATGCTGAATAAAACGCTGACGCCACCCTGAACGAGATCAACAAGCGCCGTAGTACGATCTTCTGATGCCCATATTCGCAAGCTTTCTTCTTTTTTTTTTGGGGGGGGGGGGGGGGGGAGGCTATGTGATCTTGTACCGCAGAAACGTCCCTCGGACATCCCTCATGTTCTCTTTTTTATTCTCAAGCACCCAATGAAAACAGTCACCGCTGCAACTCAAGATGTCCTGGTGGCAGGCCACCATGGCGTGTCGCGCAAGTAAGACCACGCTGATTCATTTGGGTTGGCATATTGTCACGTGGTGGTGACGTTCAAGAACACAGTAGCAATACTGTGAAGAACAAAACTAACTTTTATTGGGTGAACCTGTGCCCACAAAAACAGGCTACACTTATAGCACAACGATAGCGGCGAACACTGTCGGCGATCGTCGAAAATCTCCATCAGCGGGTCAAGCGCGTCGGCTTTTATAGAGCAGTCGTCGAATGTTCCAGACTAATCGTTTGGACCCGCGTGCCTTCCACAAAGTTCTACACCATTCGCGTTAGGCGATGACATCAGATAACGCAAGGTTCGGCGACAACAGACAGCCGGGTAGAAGCATCGATAACTTTCCAGAAACGTCGGATACATGCAGGCGCGTCCGTCGCTGTGCGATTACAGTTGTTAAGCGGCGAAACGTGGTCGCCCGATAAAAATAAGTACACGTGTCAATACCCCCCTCTTAAAAAGCATCGACCCGATGCTGCAAACAAACGAAGTTAATAAACAAAAGCACTCGTAGCAAAGAAAAGAACAAAAAAAATTACCGACGATTACGTTACTTTCTAATGCGAAATTTGAGCGCAGCAAATAAGCTGTTTCACCTTTTCGATAGATTGAGGCAAAGAAATCGAGCAACACATGTATGCGCTATCACAGAATTTTTTTTTTATTTTTCACACGTATTCCTTTAACAAAGACTCCACTAACAGTTCTTGACAGTCATGAAGGAAGCTTTGTGGTCGGAGAAATAGACTGATATATGTTCGACTTGGTACACCAATGCTTGATTCTCAAAGACGAGATCTATACAAGTGCCTCGCGAGGTTGTCACAGCCGTGGGACGCGTTACGAGCGAGAGGAACGGGATGTTCTCCCGCATAAGTGTTAGGAAATTGCTGTTTGTCTTTATGTCAACATTAAAGTCCCCCACTACTAACATCGGTGTGGATCGATGGACGGTTAATGCGAGTTGCAGGAAGTGCACGACGTCTTTCGTGAGTGCGGTAGGGGCGAAGTAGGCAGCTACTACCAGCAAGCCGTTGGGCAACTTTGCGGCGCACAGTTCGCAAACTTCATGTGACGTGCCAAACATTTCGACTGGTATTGCAGAGAGACCTGTGCGCAAGTAGATAGCGACTCCCGCCGCTCTGTTGTGGTCTCTGCGAGCACCACAGCAGTATAGGAAATCTATGATTTCGAGAGGCTCTTCGGGATCCATCCAGGTTTCAGCAAAGCAAAGTACAGAGGAATGGCGCAGAATGTGATCGTGGTGTACGTCCTTGGCATGTGCGGCAAGGGAGCGTACGTTAAGAGCGGAGATCAACAAGTAGTGCGGCTGTTCAGTCATGGCGAGGCACTTGGCGGTGATGGTGTCAAGTTTGTGGGACTGCAACCGACGAAATTCATCGGCTAGCTTTCTGTCCGGATTGACTTTTCCGTGGTAGAATGTGAAGTCGAAGAAAGGAATTAAGTTCGAGCCGGCGCTTTGACAACCGGAGACTCGCAGGAAGAGGGGGGAGGGGGGCGGCGTGTACACCCAGCGGCAAACGATGGGGGCAGAAGCGCGCGCAGCAAGCGGACAACACGATAAAGGGAGGAGGGAAGAGATAGCAGCGACTGACTGATGCCGCTGACGCCGATAGTGAGTCAACCCCAGCTGCGGAGTTGGTTTCAGGGACAACGCCGCCGATGCCGACACAAACAATATGATACCCTCGCTTCCGCAGCGCTAAGAACCAGGTCTAGCCGTGGGAAGGTGGTCACGTATTCGTCGACGTGCCGGGGCCTACGTGAAATAACCGGCGCGTCGGCAACTGAAGAGCACCCTATCCGCCACACAAGAACAGGGGGGGGGGGGGGGGACCCTTTCCTCCTCTTTCTGCATGGCGGCGACGGTGTTCTATGCAGTCACGTTATCTTGACTCTCTAGCGGCGTCAGCGGCATCCAGCGGTATCAGTCGGTCGCTGCTAGCGCTGGGGGGATGAAAGGGGGGCGGAGCTGGTTACGAGGCCGACGACAACGCCGACGACGA
Organism: Dermacentor andersoni; assembly: GCF_023375885.2. Lineage (NCBI taxonomy): Eukaryota > Metazoa > Arthropoda > Arachnida > Ixodida > Ixodidae > Dermacentor > Dermacentor andersoni. Next base: position 197,415,576 of record NC_092817.1, on the reverse strand, counting down.
CGCGAAACCCAGGAACGGACGCCAAAGAGCTGCGCTCTAAAATGACGAAGTTCGTCAGCGTCCGTAAAAAGGTTTAAGGCGCACCACGTGGACCACTTCAGATCGTGCGCGGCGCCGCTGTGAATGCGAAATGCCGTCTGGCACGACCTCATAGTCCAGAGCGCCAATACGTCGGATGACCTTGTAGGGTCCGAAATAGCGTCGGAGTAGTTTCTCACTGAGTCCTCGTCGGCGTATCGGGGTCCAGACCCAAACACGGTCGCCAGGCTGGTACTCGACGAAGCGTCGTCGGAGGTTGTAGTGTCGGCTGTCGGTCCTCTGCTGGCTCTTGATTCGCAGGCGGGCGAGCTGTCGGGCTTCTTCGGCGCGCTGGAGATAGCTAGCGACGTCAACATTCTCTTCGTCAGTTACGTGCGGCAGCATGGCGTCAAGCGTCGTCGTCGGGTTCCTGCCGTAGACCAGCTTGAACGGCGTGATCTGTGTTGTTTCTTGCACCGCCGTGTTGTAGGAAAAGGTTACGTACGGCAGGACCGCGTCCCACGTCTTGTGTTCGACGTCGACGTACATTGCTAGCATGTAGGCGAGGGTCTTGTTCAGGCGCTCCGTGAGACCATTCGTCTGCGGATGGTAGGCAGTTGTCCTCCTGTGGCTTGTCTGGCTGTACTGCAGAATGGCTTGGGTGAGCTCTGCTGTAAAAGCCGTTCCTCTGTCGGTGATGAGGACTTCTGGGGCACCATGTCGCAGCAGGATGTTTTCGACGAAAAATTTCGCCACTTCGGCTGCGCTGCCTTTTGGTAGAGCTTTAGTTTCAGCAAAGCGGGTGAGATAGTCCGTCGCCACGACGATCCACTTATTCCCGGATGTTGACATCGGAAACGGCCCCAACAAATCCATCCCAATCTGCTGGAATGGTCGGCGAGGAGGTTCGATCGGCTGTAGTAATCCTGCTGGCCTTGTTGGTGGTGTCTTGCGTCGTTGACAATCTCGGCATGTCTTGACGTAACGGGCGACGTCGGCGGTCAGACGCGGCCAGTAATACCTTTCCTGTATTCTCGACAGCGTCCGGGAGAATCCGAGGTGCCCAGCGGTTGGATCGTCGTGTAGGGCGTGCAGTATCTCTGGACGCAGCGCTGACGGTACAACAAGAAGGTAGCTGGCGCGGACTGGTGAGAAGTTCTTCTTCACGAGTAGGTTGTTTTGAAGCGTGAACGAAGATAATCCACGCTCAAATGCCCTAGGGACAACGTCGGTGTGCCCTTCCAAATACTCGACTAGGGCTTTTAGCTCCGGGTCCCCTCGTTGTTGTTCGGCGAAGTCTTCCACGCTTATTATGCCAAGGAAGGCGTCGTCATCGTCGTCATTTTGCGGCGGTGGGTCAATGGGGGCGCGTGATAGGCAATCGGCATCTGAGTGTTTTCTTCCGGACTTGTATGTTACAGTGATGTCGTATTCTTGTAGTCTGAGGCTCCACCGTGCCAGCCGTCCTGAAGGGTCCTTTAAGTTAGCTAGCCAACACAACGCGTGATGGTCGCTGACCACTTTGAATGGCCTGCCATAGAGGTAAGGGCGAAATTTCGCTGTAGCCCAAATGATGGCGAGGCATTCCTTTTCGGTTGTAGAATAATTGCCTTCCGCTTTTGACAACGACCGGCTAGCGTAAGCTATCACGTGTTCATGTCCATCTTTTCTCTGGACTAGGACGGCACCGAGGCCTAGGCTACTGGCGTCAGTGTGTATTTCGGTATCGGCGTGCTCGTCGAAGTGCGCAAGTACGCGCGGCGACTGCATGCGTCGTTTGAGTTCTTGAAATGCGTCGGCCTGCGGCGTTTCCCACTTGAACTCGACGTCACGTTTAGTTAGCTTTGTCAGCGGCTCAGCGATGCGTGAAAAGTCCTTGACAAAGCGCCTATAGTAGGCACACATGCCAAGGAATCTGCGCACTGCCTTCTTGTCGGTTGGCTGCGGGAACTTTGCGATGGCAGCTGTCTTCTGTGGGTCGGGGCGTACTCCTGATTTGCTGATCACGTGGCCTAGGAACAAAAGCTCATCGTAAGCGAAACGGCACTTTTCCGGCTTCAGAGTGAGCCCTGATGACCTGATGGCTTCTAACACTGTCGCAAGCCGCCTAAGGCGATCGTCGAAATTTCCGGCGAAGACAACGACGTCATCCAGGTAAACAAGGCACGTCTGCCACTTCAATCCGGCTAACACCGTGTCCATGACGCGCTGAAACGTTGCAGGCGCCGAGCACAGTCCGAATGGCATGACCTTGAACTCGTAGAAGCCGTCTGGCGTGATGAAGGCAGTCTTTTGGCGATCTCTCTCGTCGACTTCTATTTGCCAGTAGCCAGACTTGAGGTCCATCGACGAGAAGTATTTAGCGTTGCAGAGCCGATCCAATGCGTCGTCTATCCGTGGAAGGGGGTACACATCCTTCTTCGTGATCTTGTTCAGTCGACGATAATCGACGCAGAAGCGTACGGTTCCGTCCTTTTTCTTTACCAGGACTACAGGAGAGGCCCACGGGCTTTTCGACGGCTGGATGATGTCGTCGCGCCGCATTTCGTCGACTTGTTGCCTAATAGCTTCACGTTCTCGCGTCGATACTCGGTAAGGGCTCTGGCGGAGTGGTCGAGCGCTCTCTTCGGTTATTATGCGATGCTTTGCAACTGGTGTTTGTCGAATCCTCGATGACGTCGAAAAGCAGTCTTTGTATCGTCGGAGAAGACTTCTGATCTGTTGCTGCTTACTCATAGGAAGACTTGGATTGACGTCGAAGTCTGGTTCGGGGACAATGCTCATCGGGGTAGATGCGGCTGAATCCGAGAGGACAAAGGCATTGCTGGTTTCCACAATTTCCTCGATGTATGCGATTGTCGTGCCCTTGTTGATGTGCTTGAACTCTTGGCTGAAGTTGGTTAGCATAACTTCCACTTGCCCTCCGTGGAGTCGAGCGATCCCTCTTGCGACGCAAATTTCGCGGTCGAGCAGTAGATGTTGGTCGCCCTCGATGACGCCTTCTACGTCAGCGGGTGTTTCAGTGCCGACGGAAATAATAATGCTGGAGCGCGGCGGGATGCTCACTTGATCTTCGAGCACACTCAAGGCGTGGCGACTACGAGGGCTCTCCGGCGGCATCGCTTTATCTTCCGACAGCGTTATTGACTTCGACTTCAGGTCGATGATTGCGCCGTGTTGGTCCAGGAAGTCCATACCGAGAATGACGTCTCGTGAACACTGTTGGAGGATAACGACGGTGGCAGGATAAGTTCTGTCATGAATGGTTATTCTTGCCGTGCAGATTCCAGTCGGCGTGATGAGGTGTCCTCCAGCGGTCCGAATTTGAGGGCCTTCCCATGCGGTCTTAACTTTCTTCAACTGGGCGGCGATGTGTCCACTCATTACGGAGTAATCAGCCCCTGTGTCCACTAAGGCGGTAACTGCGTGGCCGTCCAGAAGCACCTCGAGGTCGGTCGTTCTTTGTCTGGCGTTGCAGTTAGGTCTTGGCGTCGGATCACGGCTGCGTCGCGTTGACCTGTGGCTGGTATGTGACGTCGTCAGGTCGTCTTTCGTCATCGCATTCTTTCTTTCCAGACTTCGTCGGGACGGCGGCGTGTCGTTATGTTGTCGAGGTAGTTTCTTCGGCGTCTTCGTCGGCGGCGGAGGGTCTTCGTCAGTTCGACGGACAGCAACCGCGCCTCCATCGGTTGCTGCTTTTAGTTTTCCGGATATGGGCTCGCTGACCGGCCCCGGGCTGGGCCAGTGAATGGTCGGCGCTGCGGCGACAGGTAGCGGCCTGGTGACGGCGAACGGGACGGTCGTCGAGGGCTCCACTTAGTAGCGGCGAGGTAGTCGGCGATGTCACGAGGGTGTTCACCTTCCCTCGGGCGCTGTGCGTTGACGGCGAAGCCTTGCAGTCCCATCTCCCGGTATGGGCATCGGCGATACACATGGCCGGCTTCTCCGCAGTGATAGCAGAGCGGGCGGTGGTCGGGGGCTCGCCAAATGTCCGTCTTCCTCGCGTAGGTACGCTGGGCGACGGGTGGGCGTGCTGGCGGCGGCGGCGGCGGCGGACGACGGAATTGCGTCGTTGCAGGGCCCTGGCGTGGTCGCGGAGGGGGACCTTGACGGAGTGCGACGGCGGCGTATGTCATCGCTTCTGGCTGGGGCTGCGGTAATTGTGGTTGCAGCTCGGGAACTCCAAGCGATCGGTGCACCTCTTCTTTGACGATGTCGGCGATCGAAGCCACTTGGGGCTGCGACGAAGGCAGGACCTTGCGCAGTTCTTCGCGCACAATGGCCCTGATGGTCTCCTGAAGGTCGCCGGAATCCAGTCCTTGGATGGCGTACTGCGGCGTGAGCCCCTGGCGGTTATATTGCCGGGTGCGCATCTCCACAGTTTTCTCGATCGTCGATGCCTCTGCCGAAAACTCAGCTACGGTCTTCGGCGGGTTACGAATAAGTCCTGCGAAAAGTTCTTGCTTGACGCCCCGCATCAGGAAGCGGACTTTTTTCTCTTCTGACATTTCCGGGTTGGCGTGCCGGAAAAGACGGGCCATCTCTTCCGTGAAGATCGCGATCGTCTCGTTTGGCAGCTGCACTCTGGTGTCTAGTAGTGCTTGGGCTCGCTCTTTTCGCACGACACTTGTAAACGTTTGCAAGAAGCCGCTTCGGAACAGGTCCCACGTCGTTAAGGTGGCTTCTAGATTCTCGAACCAGGTCCTGGCGGCGTCTTCCAGTGCGAAATAGACATGCCGCAGCTTGTCGTCGCTGTCCCAACTGTTAAACGTAGCGACCCTCTCATACGTCTCGAGCCAGGTTTCCGGGTCCTCAAATGTTGATCCGCGGAACGTCGGAGGTTCCCTGGGCTGCTGCAGCACGATGGGGGACGCTGGGGCTGCCATTGGGGTTGCCTTGTCCACAATCTTCTTGGTCTTCTCAGGTAGAAGTCCGTGCTCCGGGGGCAGCTGTTGAAGACGGCGGCTTGCTCGATGCTCCGGGACTACGTTGGTGTTCTCTTTGCGGTCCGGGCTTGGATCACGGCTTGTCGTGGGCGTCCGGTACATGAACGAAAAGCACCTCCACCAGATGTCACGTGGTGGTGACGTTCAAGAACACAGTAGCAATACTGTGAAGAACAAAACTAACATTTATTGGGCGAACCTGTGCCCACAAAAACAGGCTACACTTATAGCACAACGATAGCGGCGAACACTGTCGGCGATCGTCGAAAATCTCATCAGCGGGTCAAGCGCGTCGGCTTTTATAGAGCAGTCGTCGAATGTTCCAGACTAATCGTTTGGACCCGCGTGCCTTCCACAAACTTCTACACCATTCGCGTTACGCGATGACATCAGATAACGCAAGGTTCGGCGACAACAGACAGCCGGGTAGAAGCATCGATTTCTTTCCAGAAACGTCGGATACATGCAGGCGCGTCCGTCGCTGTGCGATTACAGTTGTTAAGCGGCGAAACGTGGTCGCCCGATAAAGATAAGTACACGTGTCAATATACTATTTTATGCGTCATACTTCGCCACATTCATTTTTCAAACTATGCCAGAGCTCGAAAAAGCCGGCCAACTCACTAGGTCGCTTTCCTCTGTTTACTTCCGCAAAGTGTGCATCTGTCGCTGTGGTTACCAAATATGCCCAGCGGTATGTTATTACTCAAGCCTTTCTGGCGACCTGAGCAACTGAAGTATGTCACTTCCAAAGGGGGGGGGGGGCAAAAGATGCCATTTACCCCCCCAGCACACACACTTTTGAAAGCGGGCACTTTCGGCTGCACGCTGAAAAGTCGAACAAAACTACAGCTGTAGTTTTGTTCGAGAAAATTTGCTTCATCTAGATGAAGCAAATTTTCTTTCTTAATAGAGTGACCACATAGGTAATGCTTTTCTTTACTGCGCACCCCCTGCTTCGACAGCGAGGATTGCCCTTTGTGCCTTCTTAGCGGGCGACGCGCGGGATTGACCATAAACACTCGCGTTGCGAACGCCTGACGCTGGGCAGTTAGCGCCCTAACAAATGTCAGCTTGTCCAACTTGCATCATGCCCAGCTTTTCGGGACAGCTGTTTCCTTATTCATAAACACAATCAGCTTGGTACATGTAACCTGCGGGCGACGGGGAAGTCCGGATAAAGCATTACAATCAGCCGCGCCCAACGACTGGTGTGCCTTGCGGTATGAAATCGTTGGCTTATCAAATGCTGGAACTATTTAATCTCTGTCAAGAGATAGTCTACGTAGAGTTGCAGTCTCAGTAGGAGGAGGATGAGGAAAAAACTTTATTCTTGTCCTGTACAAGGTGTTGCCACCTGCCTGGCTAGTCCCATATTGGGACTGGGAGGTCAAGCTTCCTAGCCCTATCACGGACCTACTGGACAGCCAGGACTTGAGGGATATCATCTGGAGATCTGATCATTCCTAAAAACCGATTCTCAGTATTCTAAGACTGTTTAGGTGTTTATTTGATCGGAATAGGAGCAGCGCAGCGGTGACATTCTGTAGGCAGAGCACGGACTCCGAGCGCGAGCGGCATTCACGAGAAGCGTTGAAGAACACGACCGACTACAAAGCGCTGAAGAGGGCGACCGACTATGTTTTTCCAATCCTTCTCTACAATTACCCCATGGGAACAAAATGGGAGCCACCCGGCGACCTAACAGCTTGTCGCTATGCGTGGGTCGTAGTAGGCCTTGAGACGATCGACGTCGACAGTGTCTCCTCCACGACGGCGTGAACGTCCGCAATGACAACACGAGCGGTGGACGCCGCTATGGGGTGAATGCGCTGGGCGCTGGCTGTACATCAACAACATAATCGAACCTCTTACAGGTACAGCTGTCCAATTTCATCGTGTAATCACTACTTATTCTAGATATGCTAGTGAAAATGACCTTGATGGAACGTGCAGCGCCATTTCAATACCAAGAGGACACTGGCTTGAAATTTTTCTAAAGGAATTTGTCACTACTGACTTTGGCGATTTCATTTTCAAGCTCTTTTTAAATAAGAGCTACACTATTATTTGTTTCCTGGCAGGAGAAAGAAACAGCAGATATTCCGATTTTCGAAAAACCAGGGCCACTTTTTTGTGACGTGTACCGAAAATATGCACTCTGAAGGTTGCTTACGTGCTCTGAAGACAGTCATTGATAGTTTATTTATCCCAATTCTTATGCGTTATATACGACATTTAGTTGTTTTCCCCCGATATCCTCGGTAAGACATGTGGGGCACGGTGTTTATATTTATTCGAAGTGCGAAGCAATCTTCTGAATTACGAGCGATATATGTTTATTCTGTGTGTAGGGTGTTTTATAAAGTTGCGCATTGAAGCGTTCCAGAGTGTCGTATTTTCGCTAATCTAAATAGTTCCCAGACTCCTAAAATAACAGCACAAAAGACGGTTGACATTCCGTCACAATAAAGAGAACTTTAAGCCCTATGCGTTGCGAAACTTTCACTTTCATGGTTGAAGTGAAAGTGTTGCAGATAATTCCTAAGCCCCCGTTAGTCTATGTGTTTTTTTCGTGCATCATCCGAGATTCGTAGTTTTTTTCTCTGCTGTCCACGGTGAGCTAAACAAGGCGATTTGTTAATATCGGGGGAACATTATGGGCATGGTATGGCCAATGTGTAGCCAATGTTCCAAGTGGGTGGGTTAAATGCGAATTTTCCCGTATAATGCATATACAAGTGCTCCATAGGGTCATTATTCTGTTTTACACACTGCGTAAAACTTAGACAGCTGTGCTGACGTAATTACAACTACAACTGAGGTCAAATTTTGCCAGCATAAGGGGAACATAAGTTCATGTGCGATGGTGAATTCGTGTTGATCAAATATAGCGTTAAAAAATTGTAAGCAAGTGCTTTAAAGTGTCACGCTGCTACTATTAACTAGGTTTTCTAATGTCCCAAGAGAACACTGCTTTTCAGATTTTATACTTCGAAGGAATAGGCAGCATTTTAAGTGTTAACGTTTCTGGCTTACTTGGAAGCGTTAAGAATAATTACTGAACCATCATCCCTTTTTTTTTACGTTTTCATGCGTGATATATTAGTTTCGCTTGGTACCCTCACTAAAATAAATGGGACAGACTCGTTTTGTTTGATGACTGCAAGGACACGCTAATGAGTGCAGGGTAATGGGTACAGTTATTGAAGACAGATTAATACATGGGCTTGCGCAATAAATTACGCATGCAAGCATTCCAGTGTGTTATGAGCGTGTCGAACGAGCGGAAGGCAATTGAGCCCGCTGCCCTGGCAGAACTATAAATGCCGCTAAGACCAAGTTAAGTGAAAAATTGTGATACGCTATGGAAACTCTGTGAGAAGTATGGCTGGATCAAACACAGCCTTTCTAAAAAAAAAATCTTATTCAAATGTTAGAGCGTGTGATATCGCTGCTATCGGCTATGGTTCCCAGTGTCCCGACATAGCTATACCTTACAACAGGTTTATATTTTTGAAAAGTGGACGGGGGCCATGGTAACTGCAATGTGTGACAAATTTTTGAGTTCCTGGTCCAGTTAGAAGCGTTGCCAATAATTACTGATAGGAAAAAAAAGGAAATTTCTTTCCCTATTTTCAGGCATCATAACATGTTCCGATTGGGTTTCAGCGATGTCCTCGGTGAACTAAAGAAGACATTTTGTTTATAACTCGCGAAAATCAGTGGCGCGTTATCGTCAATATGTAGGTAAACTTCAAATACAGAGGGCTAATTATGCGTTTGCACTAAATTACGCATGCAAGTGATGCGGAGATTTATCAATATTGTCACGTGGTGGTGACGTAGAAGAACAGAGTAGCAATACTGTGAACGAGAAAACTAACTTTTATTGGGCGAACTTGTGCCCACAAAACAGGCTGCACTTATAGCACAACGAAAGCGGCGAACACAGTCGGCGATCGTCGGAAATCTGATCAGCGGGTCAAGCGCGTCGGCTTTTATAGAGCAGTCATCGAATGTTCCAGACTAATCGTTGGGACCCGCGTGCCTTCCACATAGTTCTACATCATTCGCGTCAGGCGATGAAATCAGATAACACAAGGTTCGTCGACAACAGACCGCAGATAGAAGCATCGATAACTTTCCAGAAACCCCGGATACACGCAGGCGCGTCCCGCGCTGTGCGACAGCATTTGCTAGGCGGCGAAGCGTGGTCGCCCGACAAAGACAAGCACACGTGTCAATATGTTTTGCGAACAGAGAATTTATCCCACTGCCCTGGGAGAACTGTGAACTCAACCGATATCAAACCTAGCGGAAATTGAGATAAGGGGACGGGGCAGGGAGTTAGGTAGGAAACCATGGTGAATATTATGGAGAAGTAACAAGTGTGCTGATGAATAATTCCTGGCTTTTTAAAAATTTCCAGCAAGAAATGCTTTAAAGCAGTACTTGTGGGGAAGGTTTCAAACGGAACTGTCATATATATCGCGCAACTTCTTAAAATATGCGATATAGTCCAAAGAAATTTAAACTTTTATTGCAACTGTTCAAAAGAGACAGCTTCGCTCGAAATCGGGTTGTACTTCTCCCAAGGTCACACACATCTGCTGCCTTTATTTTTTCTTGTGAATGTTGCAGGTAATTTTTCTTGATTGTACTTCGGTGCCTATAACCTCGACAATAATTTTACGTAAACTAGCGATCCATTTATTCTGTGAACTTAAACATCAAGTACAATTCTTTAATTGGTAAAATTGTTGCAACTACGCCTTCTTTATGTGCGCTGTACTGCTGCTACTGGGCGGAATCCTGGACCTCTGTGAGGCACTCATTGCCTTTTGTCCATGTATCATCCTGAGATTTTACATAGTTGCAAGAAATAAATGCAAATTCAAATGGTTCACCACGTGTGATTGATAAATAGGTTAAATAGAAGTATAACTGACAGACGCAATTCCAGGCTCTTTCACTTATTGTAATAGTCACTGTATTATATATATATATATATATATATATATATATATATATATATATATATATATATATATATATATATATATATATATATATATATATATATATATTTATATATATATATATATATATATATATATATATATATATATATATATATATATATATATATATATAATATTGTAAGGCGGTTTATTGGACGAGTCCAACAAACAGGCGGTAGCTCTGAACAGTAGGTCGGGAGAACAAGATGGTGGTGTTCCAGCGCCGATCTCGTGCCCTCCGCTCTTGATGATGATCGGGATGTCATTATCTTTCTTCATTACAATTGCCCCCGTCGAGAAAGGTGGAGCCATCCTGGCGAGTTCACAGGTGGGGACAAGAGGGTCGAAGTACGGCTTGAGACGGTCTACGTGAACAACATCACGTCCACGTCGACGACGGTCGTCGCGCAGCGTAAGAGGTTCAATGAAGTAGTTTACGGGCGAAGTACGCTCGACGACGCGATAGGGACCATGATAATTTGGGTGTAGTTTGGACGACAAGCCAGGGGCGCAGGGTGGTACAAGCAGCCACACAAGTGCTCCAGGAGCGAATGTTGTGGCAGGAGAGTGGTCATCATCGCGAGCGTTTTTCTGGCGTTGTTGGTCGGCTGCAGTAAAGCGCTTGGCTAGTTGTCGGCAATCTTTAGCGTAACTGGCGGCTTCCGACACGGGCGTGCACTCTGAGGCATCTGGTGCGTATGGCAGCAACGTGTCGATAGTGTGCGTCGGCTGGCGACCGTACAGAAGGAAGAAGGGGGAATACCCCGTTGTGACTTGCGTAGCGGTGTTGTACGCGTATGTCGCAAATGGAAGAACCAGGTCCCAGTTTGACTGATCAGCTGCAACATGTGTCGCAAGCATGTCGCCCAGTGTCCGATTAAACCGCTCAGTGAGACCGTTCTTCTGAAGGTGGTAGGCAGTACACGTCCGATGTACAATGTTGCACTGGTGGAGAACTGCTTGGATTACATCAGAGAGAAATACGTGGCCACGGTCACTGAGGAGTTCGCGAGGAGGACCGTGTCGAAGCACAAAACGCTGGAGGATGAAAGAGGCGACATCCTGTGCTGTCGCTGTGGGAAGAGCAGCGGTTTCAGCGTATCGTGTAAGGTGGTCGACAGCAATGATAGCCCATCGGTTTCCCGCCGTGGTCAAAGGTAAAGGTCCATAAAGGTCAATTCCAACGCGGTCGAATGGGCAGTCTGGGCACGGAAGGGGCTGTAATGAACCTGCGGCAGGATGCGGTGATTTTTTTCGTCGCTAACACTCGTGGCAGCCGCGAATGAACTCGCGGACAAAGCGAAACATTCCGCGCCAGTAGTACCTTTTGCGTAAGCGTTCATAGGTCTTGAAGACACCGCCGTGAGCACACTGTGGGTCGGAGTGAAAGGACGCGCAGATTGTAGAGCGCAGCGTTCTGGGGATAACTAGGAGCCACTTCCTACCATCTGGCGAGTACTTGCGCCGGTACAAGAGGCCATCACGGATGCTGAAGTGCGAAGCTTGGCGTCGCAGTGTTCGAGTGGTCGAAAGGGTGGGTGCCTCGGATAAAACGTCAAGAAGCAAACGATCCAGGGATAGTGGCGCTGTGCAGAGGAGATGGTGGCGACGTCAAGAGCTGACAATGGGTGGTCTATAATGGATATGGACGCAGTTTCGGTGGATATTAGTGACCGCGACAGTGCATCAGCATCGGCATGCTTGCGTCCGGAACGATATATAACGCGGATGTCAAACTCTTGAAGTCGAAGAGCCCAGCGGGCAAGGCGACCTGACGGATCCTTCAACGAAGACAACCAACATTATGCATGATGGTCCGTAACTACATCAAACGTGTGGCCATATAAGTAAGGGCGGAACTTGGCAAGCGCCCAGACTATTGCCAAGCATTCTTTCTCGGTGACGCTATAGTTTGACTCAGCCTTGGTGAGCGTTCTACTGGCGTATGCGACGACATACTCTGCGAACCCAGGCTTTCGTTGTGCGAGAACAGCACCGAGGCCGACACCACTGGCGTCTGTGTGCACCTCAGTTGCAGCCGTGGGATCGTAGTGGCGCAGTATAGGTGGTGACGTCAGGAGACGGCGAAGGGTGGAGAAGGCTTGGTCACACTCAGAAGGCCATGACGAAAGATTGGAGGCGCTGCTTAAAAGTTGGGTCAAAGGCGCAATTATAGAGGCGAAGTTGCGCACAAACCGACGAAAGTAGGAGCATAGCCCTATGAAGCTTCGTAACTGCTTTAGAGTCGTCGGTTTGGGAAAGTCGGTCACGGCACATAGTTTAGCCGGGTTCGAAAGCACGCCGTCCTTTGACACAACGTGACCGAGAATTGTAAGGTTTCGCGCAGCAAAGCGGCACTTCTTGAGATTTAGTTGCAGCTGAGCGGTCTTCAGACACGTCAGGACATGGTTGAGGCGTTCCAGATGGATTGCGAAATCTGGCGCAAAGACAACAATGTCGTCGAGGTAGCAGAGACATGTGCCACTTCAAACCCCGCAGAACCGAGTCCATCTTGCGCTCGAAGGTGGCAGGCGCATTGCAGAGGCTGAAGGGCATGACATTGAATTCATATAGACCGTCAGGCATGACGAAGGCTGTCTTTGAACGGTCGGCCTCTGCTAAAGGCACCTGCCAATACCCGGAACGCAAATCTAACGATGAAAAAAACTCGACACCTTGTAGGCAATCAAGGGCATCGTCAATTCTGGGTAACGGGTACACGTCTTTTCGAGTGACCTTGTTTAGGCGCCGGTAATACACGCAGAAGCGAATTGGTTCATCCTTTTTTTAACGAGAACCACAGGCGATGCCCACGGACTTTGTGAAGGGCGAATAACGTCGCGTTTAAGCATATCGTCAACCTGGTCGGTAATAACTTCACGTTCCGCGTTGGAGACACGGTAAGGGCGTTGTCGCACTGGCGAGTTGGAGCCGGTGTCGATGTAGTGAACAATGGTAGAAGTTCGGCCAAGGCCACGTTGGGCAACATCGAAAGAGTCGCGGAACTGGTAGAGCAGCTGGAGAATAGCAGAGCGTTCAAATGGTGACAGTCCGTCTGCGATCGACGAATCGAATAGGTCGGCAGCTGGTACATCAGGAGGATATCCTTAATATTAAGAGCACTGACGACGACGAGGTCGTGTCGAGCTGAATCTTGCTGCACGGAAAAAATTTGACCGATATCAATGGGTTGCACGCATCCAAGGGATTCACCTTTAAGCAGTTTGATGGGATACGGAAGAGGCTTTGTGAGGCAGAGAGCGCTTGTTCCATTCGAAATAGAGAGGGTCGAATAAGGTAGAAGAAGTGGCTTCCGACTTAGAAGGAGGCGTGATGGTTCAAAGAATGCAGCTTCGTCACATATGCTGTTGCAGAACACGGGGAGCAAAACAGCTGCTGTCGGCGGAATTTCGGTATCTTCTGTTACGACTAGTTTGTGTGCGGCTTGATGAGTGGGGTTGTAGGACTGGTCACACAACAGGAAGAGCTCAAGTTCAGATCTGGCACAATCAATAACGGCGTGGTTATACGATAAAAAGTCCCAGCCAAGTATGATGTCGTGCGAGCAGGATGAAAGGACGATAAACTCAACAATGCAGTGCTCTTTAGCGATAATAAGTCGAGCAGTGCAGGCAGCTATAGGTCGAACAAGGTCTCCATTCGCTGTACGTAAGGGAATCATCCCAAGAGGCGTGGTCACCTTCCGAAGCTTGCGGCAAAGTGTGGCGTCTATAACAGAAACGGCAGCAATGGTATCGACAAGAGCATATGCACGGGTGCCTTCTACAAAAACTTCGACAATATTCGACGGCAAAGTTCGAGGACTTGAGCATTTCGACAGCGCAGTTCTTGCCTCACGAACTGCGGGGGCTAGTTTCTCTCATTTTCAGGGGCTGGTCGACGACGCATGGGCGACACGGGTCGGCGACGGGGTGAAGGTGAGCGACGAGACGTGGGTTGCGGATAGTCACGTGAAGACGTGCTTGTTTGGAAACCCGGACCTTCATAACGAGAGCGGGGACGATCCATGTAGTTCTGCGAACGGGCGTCTGAGTATCCTGGCGCGCGACGGCGGCAGTATCGGATCCGTGCTCGGCCCGCCACTTTTCCTAATATACATAAATGATTTACCATTAAACGTAACATCTAGCATACGTATGTTCGCGGACAACTGTGCGATATATCGTGCTATTACTTCCACCACTGACCAATCTTCTCTTCAAAGTGATCTTAATGCTGTCCAGGACTGGTGTAACGAGTGGCTAATGGAACTTAACCCGCCTAAATGTAAATATTTGTCCATTCACCGTCGTCGTATTTCTCTCGTATTTCCTTACGTAATCTCTGAAGTTCCGGTAGAACTAGTTCATTCGTACAAGTATTTAGTAGTAACACATTTGAGCGATCTTTCCTGTTATCCTCATGTTGCTAACCTAATATCATCCGCGAACATGACGTTAAGATTTCTATAACGCCATCTACATCATGCTCCTCAACATGTAAAATTGTTAGCCTACAAATCATTTGTCAGGTCAAAACTAGAATTTGCATCGCCTATTTGGAACCCTCATCAGGAATAGCTAATTAATAATGATCTTGAATCTGTACAAAATCGCGCCGCTCGTTTCATCCACTCGTCATATTCCTTTGACATCAGCGTTTAATTCCTCCTTAAAAACTGCATCCGCATTATCCCCCTTATCGCTCCGTCGTCGTATTGCCAGCCTATCTTTATTTGACAAATTCTTTTATAGCCTTATGCGCATCGCACCTTATATCCTTCCTCCTACACGCATATCTCACCGCACCAGCCATAAGCTACAGGTTGCCCGTCCATGCTAACGCACTGTCACGTTTTCAAATTCTTTTTTTGACCAGGGCCACCGCATGTGGAACAGATCGGCCGGTTGTCGCGCGTTCGCCAGGGATTTGCAGTGTTGGGAGCATCCCATGTCACGGACGGCTGAATCGGGGCTGCAGCATACGACACACCATGGGACGGTGAGGGCTGTTGAAGCTGCTGCCGCTTTACTACCTCTGCGTAAATAAGAGGCGCGGCGACAGGTTGCTGCTGAATGGGCACCGGCATGGCCTCGGAAATCTGTTCTTGGATGACGTGTTGAAGCACGGGAACCGACGGGATTGGTCGCTGCAGTTGCTGCTGCTGTGGCAGCTCCTGACGCTGAGCAAACGGCAGGAGAGACAACTGACGGGCCACCTCCTCACGCACAAATTATTTCATTTGTGCGAGAAGGTATGACTGGTCAGGCACGATGTCCAGTGCAGCGAGTGGTTGACTGTACGTGTGAGATGAACGTCGGGTGAGAGCCCGCTGCCTTTTCAATTCGTCATAGCTGTGGCACAGAGTTACCACTTCAGACACTGTGCCAGGAGACTTCGCAAGGAGCATTTGAAAGACATCGTCGTCGACGCCCTTCATAATATGCTGAATTTTGGCACTTTCGCTCATTGAAGCATCGGCGCGCCTGCAGAGATCGATTATGTCCTCAATATAAGCGGTAAAAGTTTCATTTGGTTCCTATGCCCGTGTGCTCAGCCGTTGCTCGGCGCGTAAGTTCCGCACGGCAGGGCGACCGAAAACGGCAGATATTGCCTCCTTAAAAGCGGGCCAGATCTCAAATTCCGATTCGTGGTTCGTATACCACAGCTTCGCCACGCCAGCAAGGTAAAAGTTCGCGGTACTCAGCTTAGCAGCGTGATCCCACTTGTTGGGTCCACTAACGTTTTCGTAGGCCGACAGCCAGTCCTCGACGTCCTGGTCTTCCGTCCCCGAAAATACCGGGGGGTCTCGCTGGCGAACCGGGCCGGGGCAAACGGCGGCCGGTAGAGATGGCGGCGGTTGGGCAGCGTCAGCTTGCATGGTCGAGTGCAACGTACGGGGTCGGAGTTCCAGGGTGCCGGCGATGTGCGTACCCAGCACGATCCATCAAATGTAAGGAGTTTTATTGGACGAGTCCAACAAACAGGCGGTAGCTCTGAACTCTGAACAGTAAGTAGGTCGGGAGAACCAGATGGTGGTGTTCGAGCGCCGATCTCGTGCCCTCCGCTCTTGATGTTGACCAGGCTGTGATTATCTTCATTCCTTCATTACCATATATATATATATATATATATATCTTAGAGAGAGGGAGAGAGAGTTCAGCTCGTTTGCGGTTTGCCCCCCACTCGAGAAATAGTGTGTACGCCACTGCTGCCAGCGGCTTCAAGCTTTCCCGCAGGGAGCTGCTGGGGCTGGCACTCCAGAAGTTTAATTGTATAACCTCCATGCACAGAAACGACAGCATGATTGCTAATATATTGTTGGCTTGGATATATTTGGCACGAGGCCTAAGACGGCACCCTGTCTTCTAACGTATTCTTATGTTTGCGTTCGCGTCTCTGTCTTGAAGGGACGGGCACCGTAACATGCTGCAATGGTGCTTGCGCTGAGCCCATGTAAGGTGAGAAACGCTGTTCTAAACTGTCTGTTCCGTAACTTGTGCAGTAAACCCATGTTTGTACTATACCCGCAATCGCAAGAGTCACAAGTATGGCAACGGTAACCACAAGCGTCACGGTATGGTCGTAACTTGTGACAGCACTGTTGTAATCCACAGAGCCTGCCACTAAGAAATACGCGGCGAGGTATGGCCGATGAATAAGTGGTTGCCAAGATTGGTAGTCAGTAAATGTTTATTACCAAGAACGGCGGGTGCTTATACTACCGCAAAGGACGGATGCTGGGCGGCGACTCCAATCCTTTACTCGCAACATCATACGTCTACATCAGAATTGAGCCGGTTTCACCAAGTCTTGCGTATATTCTCTTGACCATAAACTGCGACTTCGCCTGCCACCCGGACTCCAGCTTTTTCTCTTTTTGTCGCCCGCTCTTTTCCCACTGTGCTGAGACGTGCTTACACCGATGTTTCTTCCTGCTTTTTCTCACTAAATAAAGGCATTCATTCATTCATTCATTCATTCATTCATTCATTCATTCATTCATTCATTCATTCATTCATTCATTCATTCATTCATTCATTCACTCTTAAATCGCTGCAGAAAATAGCGTATCATTATCTCCATAACCACCCTGTTTCTCACCTGCACTCTCCTATCGCAAAACAATGTTCATGCGTTGCGAATGGTAGGGCGTCGCATGTACAATTTTCGAGCAACAACCCGCAGCGCGGCGTACAATTTTCGGTGGGTGACGAGAACATATAGAGCACCTTCTCTGCCACTTCCACACGCAGCGCTCTGCTCTGTGAGCTACTATCGCCGCTAGGACGAAGTATGAAATGAAAGAAACCTGGGTGGGCTGGTCCCGGCCACCTCTTTCGGTTTCGTGATGCGTCGATTTGAAATATACACGTCTTATCTAAGCCTGAATGATAATAATAGAGGCGAAGTGAGTTGCGCTAGCTCGAGGGTTTGGACTAACCACCCCCTTTAGGCAGCACTTTCGTCTTATGCATGTTTGCGAACCGGAGTGAAGGGCAGGAGGGTAACATGCCTTCCTGAAATCAAACATTCGGTTTGACGGTTGGACCTATGTCAAGGGCCCAAGATACGAAGCACCTTCAAGTCGGTATCAACTTGCAAAAGGGGAACTCAGATGACACGTTGTCAAGCGGATAGGTTTTTAATTATCATAAGGATTTCCTTATTGAATTTTTTACCACGAGGTGAAAGCCAACTAATAAGCTCTTAGATCTTCTGCATTGTTAAGACCTCCTATTAATATAAGGTTGCTGTCTCTTACAGCCTCCTAAATTAATAAGTAAGATATGAAAAATAAATTGTTGCGTTAATTGTGTAAACGCACACGCAACAAAAATCCTAGTCCATTTCCCAGTATTCACTCATTAAAGATGTAGCACGCCTATACTGTCACGTTATAGTGATGTGAAGAACAAAACAGTTCCAAAAGAGTGAGTCAGAAATATAACTCATAAGGCGACCTTGCGCTGGAAAAGAAAATAACACCCAAAGCACAGCGAACGCTGCGCGCAAAGTAGTGGTTTCTTTGAATCTGATATACGGATCAAGGCATCGGTGCGTCAGATTGGAATGCTCCTACATTGCAGCGCAATCCCGGGTCCTTAAAGGTGATGAAGAATGTACTTGGAATGTACGCCAGTATTCGCTTCACGCGCGCAACGTGATAAGGTTGAATCCGTGACAACACACTGGATATTATAAACACATGTAAGCGCCTCTTGAGCTAACCGATAAGTTTGGAACAGTGGTTACATGCTAAAAAAAGTTATCCCCCTCCAAAAAAAATAAAGTATAGTTGCTTTGAATATTAGCTGAAACAGTGCTCGTGGTAAAAAGGGCCCCCCAAGACTGCACAGCGGCACCGACATACCAAAACTCAAGAGCTAAACACTTTCTAATTGGTGGTATTTATAAAACCAGCATTTCGTAGTTCAATGTAGCCTTGTATTCCAGGGGCCAGTTCCACCACGGTTACTGTGTCAGAGCTCATATTTCACGTGACTGTACGTATGTCAGCATTAATTGCCACAACATCACAGTATTTTCTTCTTAAGCTCTTTGCATTAGACAGCCAAAATATATGCAGCAAAAGCCTCATCCTAATGTTGCAATGATTTTCGTTCTAACTTACATGCCCGCGAAGTTACATATGTTACAAAGTACTGAAGATATCTCCGATGCTTTCCCGCAGACAGCTGTTTTTATTCTTAATAATGACGCCAGGAAACCAAGCCTGATGCCACCAACGCTCAGAAATCTAATCGGAAGCGCGCACAATGTTCTCGCACACCTTGCCTTATATACCATATAGCGCTGAGGTACTTCTTGTATAATGAAGAATAGTCCATTGAAAAGGTAGAAGTACACAGTTGAGCACATGTGCTTAAGCTCATAAACATGATTTGCGCCAAGCAAACCTGTCCAAGCTTTCACACGTGCCTTATAAGAAGCCTAAAGCACAACCAATATGCCGGCTACTTTTAACTGCACCAAACCAAACTATTAAACCAGCACAAGTATTGGTGACATCATTTTATCATTCGAGTGTTCACATTAGTAACCTCTGGATGCGGAGTAAGTTCAAAAGTTGTGTGCGTAACCCGCCGTGATTGCTCAGTGGCTAAGGTGGTAGGCTGCTGAGCACGAGGTCGCGGGATCGAATCCCGGCAACGGCGGCCATATTTCGATGGGGGAGAAATGCGGAAACACCTGTGTACTTAGATTCAGGTGCACGTTAAAGAACCCCAGGTGGTCGAAATTTCCGGAGTTCTCCACTACGGCGTGCTTCATAATCAGGAAGGGGTTTTCGCACGTAAAACCCCATAATTTTAAGAAAGCTTCTGTGCGTAATTAGCAAAGCTACATTAATTAAATTTTCAATAACTGATCTTAGGTGGCTAAGGAAGATGAGCAGTTTGGAGCCCGTCCTCGAGATTATCTAGCCGAGCGCAGAACTTTTGATTAAACATGCTTCTCCAAGAGCTAAGCGAACTGTCGTGTGACATAACCACCCATCCCCCTCCAAAACACTGCTTTAACGCACAACCAAGGTTCAGACTAAGTGCCATAAATGCATATGTTGTTACAAAGGACTACCCTTTTGGCGCAGACAGTTGAAACTTGTTGATATATTAAATAAACTCCTCTGATATATTAAAATAAAATGTTATAAAATTTTGCCCACTCAATTACGCATGTGCATTGCCGTGAAGTTCCACAGGATGGTGAAGGTGCGATATCCAGAATTCCTGAGTAGGTAGAAGAACAAGTCCCTCCGAGCGGCCGCTGCGTCCTCGGTGAGATATTATTTTCTATTTTCTTCGAAGAATCAGTGCTGTGTTGAGACTTCGCTGTTGTCCAGAGAGATCAGACATCCCGTGGGATACCTATGTGCTAAAGATGACGCACAATATCGCGTGGTTTTGCTGCGCTCCGCAGCGCATCTACGCCTACCACGGCTGTAGGCGGCAAAGAACACCGGCACGAGCCATATGTCCGACAGCGCGTTCCTAGGCGCATGAGTGCCGCAGAATCGGCGCCGCACTCGGAAGTGCCACAACACGCGCCTAATGTAATCAAGTCGGCGACGCTAGTTTTCAACGCTGCCCTACCTTCCAGCGCACCTTCAGTGAGTAAGGCAGAGACAAGTGAAAGTGAAGCCAAGAAACCACGGGTTGATGACGACAGGACATCTAGCTATGAGCTAAGTGAAGATGAAGACATAGATTGCGATAAAACGCCGTTCTCCTTGGTAACGTATAAAAAGAAGCGCCCTGGGGTAATTCCAGCTGTTTTCAACCCTCACAGGAAGGACGCAACTTCTGGCAAGTGAATCCAAACCGCGCTGCGTCGGAAATTGTTTTCGCGACAAAAGAAAAGGTACAGTGGTTCTGCGTGAATAGATATGGAAGTTTCTTTGTCAACGTTACTTCTGTCTCATCTGCAAGACATCTACTGTCGATGAGCGAAGTGGCTGGTTTGGGAGTCAAGCCATTCATTCCGGTGTCTTATACCAAGAATGTTGACAAGATACGCCATGTGCCAGTTGAGTATACGGAAGAACAACTGATTGACTTCCTGAAGGGTTTTGGCGTTACATCTGCCCGTCGTCAGGCGCGCTACAATCGCCAAGAAGACGGAGCGGTAGAATCACCCTCTGAGAACCGTCATTCTCCATTTCAGAGAAGACAAACCAATGCTGCAATGCGTGCATTTAGGATTCACGAGTCATCCCGTAGAAGAATATCGTGGCCCTGCGCTGAGATGCTACAACTGCCAGAGATTTGGACATTTTTCCAAGAACTGCCGCAGTCCACGTCACTGCAAGATATGCTCCGAAGACCACAACCATTCAGAGTACAAGTCTGCGTGTCAGCCAAAGTGTGCCAACTGTGTTGGAAAGCATAGAGCTTCCTACTCCGGGTGCCCTCAGAGCAGAGCTGCCTCAAGGTTACGGAGACATGAATTGAAATACGGAAGGCTGCCTCCTAGCAATGCGCCCCGACGCTGTAAGATGCGCGCCTCCAACTCCCAAAGAAAAAGAGCAAGGGCTCAATATGAACTATTCTGCTGCTCTAAAGCACTCAGGTCGACAACGTTCTGACAGCGAGCGACACGATCCACCTTCAGAGAATACTACTCATCTTGCCCAGGCTTCGAGTGAAATTCGCCGAAATTCTCAGCAACGCCCTCTGCTATTGACAAAGCAACCTCATCTAACATCTGAAAAACTACCTCAGCATACGCCGCAACCACGCCAGTCATGCCAGCGACCATCTCAGTCAGCTCTTCAGCGACCTGCTTCGAGCACACATGGAGCTTCAGCGTCGTTTGGTGATTACACGTCTTTACCCGTGGCACAGATGATCCTGCCCATGCTATTCACAGCTCTGCGTGCAATTCTCAGTTCCATTCCACAGGCAAACAACCTAACAGAGGTAAAAGCACTGCTTTCTATGGAATCGTTGGTGCTTCCACAACCACCAACAGCTCCACGGCAGGCTTACACTGAATAATCATTACAACAATGTTTTCATATGTCAGCGGAATGCTAATAGCCTTCGAAATAAGTCAGCTGATTTTCGCAAACTACTAGCTCAACATATCTTTCCTGTTTTATGTATACAGGAGGCAGGCGCACGAGATGACTTTCGTCTTTCAAACTATGTTATATATAAATCATCGCGCATTGCTGGAAGTAGCAGAGCGGTGTTATGCGTGAGAAAAGACCTGCCGTCCTATTTGATATAATCTAGTGATTTTAATATACAGGAGTTCGTAGCATGCAAGATATATTTTAGAAATACAAGCGTCACAGTGATCCGTCTTTATCTACAATGTTCCAGCAAAATATCAGTAGACAGCTTGGTGAATGTACTTGGTGTCGCAAAATCACATGTGCTGGTTTGTGGGGACTTCAACGCAAATAACGTCACCTGGGGCAGGGAATATAACGATTCCCACGGAAGCATTATAGAGTCTGCCCCACAAAAAAGTAATCTGGTCGGGTTAAGTGACAGCTCTCCAACGTTCTTGCGGGGGTTTCGTTACTCAAGCTGTACAGATGTTACGCTCTGCTCACAAGACCTTCTTGGTCGCGTTGAGTGGTCAACGGAAATAGAAACGCACGGTAGTGATCATGTATCGGTCCTGGTAAAACATCGTCTCATATGGAGTGAACTGACCCGGCGCTACTCAAAATATACTAATTAGCGAAGTTTTCGTCACCATCTAAGTAACTCATTGGGCGAAAATTCGAACTTTCAAAGTTTTGCAAATATACTGTACGAGTCTTACAAGATCTACACAAAGTAAGTCATTGTTCCAAATGAATACGATGCAGTCGACGGGGAATATGAATCTCTAAGAGCAATTAGAAGACGCGCAGAACGGGCTTACCGCACCAGTGGAAAGCTGGATGACTACAAGATGGCACAGAAAGTTCAACTTCATGCAGACACTTACAAAAGTTAGGTACGAGAAGATGGCGAGAATACCGCGCGTCGTTGTCTCCGTTTACTCCAGTTCCCACAATATGGTCGGTTGTCCGATCTTTTAGTGGTCCAGTTACCCAGAGCCATCCCTTCTGAGCCCTTGCCGTAGCTCGAAGCACTCCGGAAACATCTGTTGCTGACGAATTCTGTCAACTTATATCCAGACCAGGAATTCCGTTTACTTGCCTACAATTTGGAAGTTCGACAACGCTAGCATAACAGAAGGTTGGTGCGTACTTTGTGTCACAACATCGTCAACTTGGCTGTGAGTTTAGTTTGAATGAATTGTATTGTGCTCTTTCGTCATGCCGTACTAAAACAACCGCAGGCCCAGATGGTGTTACGTATGTGATGTTAAAGAGCCTAGGTCCAGTAGGAAGAATGGCTCTTTTGGAGATAGTTAATGATATCTGGATAAGAGAGACTCTTCCATATTCATGGAAATTAGCTCGGGTACTTCTAGTACTAAAACCAGGAAAGACTCCCCTTTGTCTTGCCTCCTACCGACCCGTCAGTCTCACAAGCTGTTTTTCCAAACTAATGGAGATGATAGACAGTCGACTGCAATGGTGGTCTAAACACACAAATGTGTTTTCCAACTACATGACCAGTTTTCGACAAAATAGGTGTATAATGGATGCAGTATTAGACATTGCCACATGCGTCGAACATGAACGATATCGTGGAAATGTGACAGTAGCAGTATTCTTAGACATTCAAAGAGCATTCGACAGTGTAAGTCACATACACGTCCTTGCAGGTATGTTAGAGCTTGGCCTAGCTACACGGTCGAACACTGCGGTGGGTATCAAATTTCTTGAAAGATAGAAAAATATTTAAACAAACAATCGAAGGAGAGAGTAATTATCGCAGCATCACGCAGGGCGTTCCGCAGGGCAGTGTTCTCAGTCCGTTTTTATTCAACTGTGTCATGGCAGCCTTGCCACAAAACCTCCCGTCTGGTCTGCAGTATTCTTTATACGCAGATGACATCTGCATATGGGCCTCTGGATCTCATATACAAGACATTCAAACAACGCTGCAAGAGGGTCTTGATAGTATCGACACCTTTTTTAAATGAAAGAGGCATGAGTTTTATACGCAAAGACAGCCGTTCTTCCTTTCACTAGACGACAGCTGAATAATTTCCAACTTACGCTTAATGGGCAAACTTTGATGTTTGTGAAAAAGCATAAGTTTCTTGGAGTTATTCTTGAGCGCCAGCTAACATGGGCATCACACATCCGCGCAATTGAAAAGCAGACCAATGCAGTAATAAACGTACTTCGGCGACTCGCTGGCCCAACCTGGGGAGTATCAGTCTCTTCACTACTACAAGTTCATAACGCACTCATAAAACAAAAGATTGCTTACTCGGCCCCTATTCTCCATAGTTTATCGCAAACTTCTGAGGAACGTCTTCAACGTTTACTAGCGAGGGGGCTACGAGTGTGTTTCGGGGTTCCGCAGGCTACCTCGAGTTCTTTAGTAATTGCTGAAGCTCGTCACCCACCATTTCCAGTCATACGAACGGTTCAAACATGCCTACATATTTATCGCATCTTAACCCAACACGAGAAGCATCCATTAAACCTCGTGCTTACCGAAAGAAAAAAAAAAGCAAAATTCACGATGTTGTTCGAGAACATAAAGCATTATTAGCAAGATTTAAATTATGCAAAGTGGATCTTAGTTACCCTCCCTGGATGCTAACATGTCCTAAAATAGAATTATTGGTAGACGGGATTATATCTAAGAGAGATATGTTCATAACAGCGGCACAACAACTGGCACTCTTCCAAATTTACTCAGTATGTGCCGAATACATCCACGTTTATACAGATTGTTCGTGTCATAAAAACTCCTCGACTTCAGCATTCGTCATTCCCCATTTTAGCGTTAGAGCAAACATTTAAATTATCCCAAAAGACAACTTCCACCGTGGCAGAACTGTTTGCAATCATGTGTGCTTCGCGTTTCATAACATCAGAAAAGCATTCACAAGAATGGGTCATCTTTAGCGATTCGGAAGCCGCTCTCACATTAGTGCAGAACAATAAGAAAAATTCCTTAAACAACGTGGGATCCAATGTAGGATTTCCCGGAGTATATCTCGGTTGAAGTTCCGCGCTTGTCCTGTGTGTTTCCTTTTTTGTCCTTTGTTATTTGCGCGGTTACATGATGCATTCCAATAACGACCACCAACTAGCCCGCCTATCCCTGTTAAATATGTTCTTTGAGCACTTTGCTATAGTGTGAGATGCCCAAAGAACTTACAAAAGCAAGCGCGATGAACCGCGTAATTGCCTTTCAGTGGATACCAGAGCACTGCAACATTCCTGGTAATACTGCAGCGGACGCAGCTGTGAATCGGGCGCACAATAACGCAGAGACAACCAATCTTCACTTATTGCGAAGTGAAGTCCGTCTGATCCTGAGACAGATTTCCTGTCGCCTCAGCGAAACTACCTGGTTTGATGAGCAAACTAAAAACTCGGGCGTATACTTTATAGACCCATGTATAAACTTATCAATGCTGGATAACCTAGGAGACATTAGAAAACTTGAAACACGGTACACCACCTACGTCTTGGTACTGCATTTTCGAAACACTTCTTGTACAGGATAAAACGTCTCTCTAGTTCACAGTGTTCTTGTGGCCACCTAGACGAAGATGTGCATCATCTTCTCCTCGAGTGCACGACATACGATCCACAAAGAAGGGTACTGCAAGCAAATTTATTGATCTTAGACAGAAGACCAATCAGTCTAAAACACATACTTGGCCCATGCCCAACTGCGGGCCTTCAAGAAAGAGCACTTCTTTGCAGTGAAAAAGTTTTTAGAAGACACCAACATCTTGGGAAAATATTAAGTTTCAGATGATCCGACTACGCTAAATGAGTATCATAAATGTTGTCCGTGGTTCATAACTGGTTTATGTGGTGATTGCAACTTTTACGCAGTATCAGTGGCGTAGCCAGAAATTTCGTTCGGGGGGGGCTCACTTTGCAGCTCGGCCTCCTCATTATAGAATTAGTCGAGGGATCAATATATATATATATATATATATATATATATATATATATATATATATATATATATATCTGTGATTCAACAACCTTGTTTACATTTTTGTACATATGCAACGACCAGGCGAAAATCTCAATGCCGCTGTCCTTTGTTAGAAAGTATTGCGCAGGAGCAGCTGTCACCGGTCGTGTACTGCGAGTAATTGCTCCGAAATTATAGTCGCAACAGAGAGCACATATAAAAAGCAGGAGTTCTGCAAAATATACGAGGGCGAGTCAAATGAAAGTGAGCCAATGCGAATATATGACAAACGGAGTACTTTATTTAAAAGTAGTCACCATGATTATTTAGACACTTGTCCTACTAACGAGTCGCGTAATTCCCGTCTCATTAAATTCCTTGGGTTGCTGCCTCGAAAATCTGTAAATGACTACACGTCATCTTCCGACACGAATCTGGTTCCCTTGAGCAGTTTCTTTCAAATTTTATCAAATGTGGAAGACGCAAGGCAACAGGTCTGGGCTGCATGAGGGATGTTGCAGCGTTTCCCACTTGAACTTTGCCAGTTTTGTATTAACCACAACAGCGACGTGGGAACGGGCAATGCCGTGAAGCAAGATGTTCCCAATGCTCAATTTTCCACGTGGTTTGTTCTTGATTGCGACACGCAGCCGATGCGACCTTTCACAATATCTGAAACGATTTAGAGTCTCTCCATGGTTTAGAAAATTCGATCAATAATGGCCCCTAACGATCTAAAAAGAAGTCAACACTTTTCCGGCAGAAATGACGGCCTTTGGTTTCCTTGGGAGTGGTGAATTCAATTGTTTCCACTGTAAGCTTTGCCGTAGTGTTTCAGGCTACTAGTAGCGGCACCATGAGTCATTCCCGGTCACAATTGCAGACAAAAAGTCGTCACACTCATCTGGGGTTCTTTGACGTGCACTTAAATCTAAGTACACGGGTGCTTTCGCATTTCGCCTCCACCGAAATGCAGCCGCCGTGACCGGGATTCGATCCCGCGGCCTCGTTCTCAGCAGCCCAACACCTATAGCCACTGAGCAACCACGGCCTTTTCGATTGTGTTGGGGGGGATTGCACAGTGGCTTTGTCCCGGCCATGGATCGTCGTTGTAACTTTCATGTCCTTCTTTGAACAGTTTGCTACAACGCTTCACAGTGGCCAATGAAACGCAATGTTCAACGCATACGGCAGCCATACGGCGAATAATTTCTTTTTGGGAAACATCTTCATTTGTCAAAAACCTCATGACACCAAGCTGTTCAACTTTTGGAGTGTCCATTATGTCACGCAACCATGTTCAACCCAGTGTATGAGAGCATTAAGGAACATTTAACCTCACCTCTGCATGTCACTTGTAAATGAGATGCATATGTGCTACGCGCATGCCTCGAAAATAATGAACCGAACCATTATTGCGCGGAGCGGGTTGTCTCACTTTCATTTGATTCGCCTTCGTACACTAGAAATGCGAAGATACAATGGAATATCCAATGTGAAGAGACAGCTTGATACAGGGCAAAAAATCGTCACTGGAAACAAAGTTCACTGCGCATATACACAAAACCTCGCAACAAGATGTTAAATATACGTATAAGTCTCCAATAAATCTACGTACCTAAGAAAAAGTCACTATATATAATGCGTCAAACAAGGCAAATAAACAGGTTGCGCAACCACAGATTCACAGATCACAGCACCCCCCGCCCTCCCTGCACTCTCAAAATGTATCGCGTGCGACGGAAGGCGGCGCGCTTCCTCCCAGCTTTTCTCCCTTGCGCACACAAGACAGTCACTATCGTCGGCTCGTATCAAAAAGACATGCGCATGCTTGTGGTTATGTTGCCCAAGGAATAAAATCTGATAATAAAAGCGATGAGTTAACAAATAAGCAACGCATTGCTACGTTTTAGGAAGCAAAAATGTAAAATATAGTAATTGATGAGCCCTCCTGAAGAAAGCAATACTGAAGCCAAATCTTGTGCTTTGTTGTTTCGGCCATCTGGCGGGAGACTGTCAAGCTCAGCCTACGTGGAGTTAATAAAGAGGAATCATGCAGCACGGCATCGAAGCGCTGCCAGCATGACGCGGAACGATAGATGCGAGCGATTAAACGATTCGGCCACGGATTCCAACGTTTCCGCACATGATATGCTCGGGTTTCTATAGATACCACATGAACTTGCATGACGGTGTTTCGCTTTTGGGAACAATGTTATGCCATGTGTAGAAAGTCGAGACAGGCATGAATCGCAACCTGAGTCTCCGGTCTGCATACATTGCAGTGGCTAGTACAATAGACGCCGTAGTTTCATCACAGCAACCATTTCGTCTGAAAATTTGAATACACATTTTCGTCGTTTCCATAGGTTTCTATTGCTGAATCTTTCACCGCTGTGGGAACAAAATTGTTGTTTGGCACAGCGTGATCACTGCATTCGGCTTGTGTAGATTGTCTTCCAGAACATGTCTGTCACCTGCCCTTTTCAATAGTTGACCTGCAGCTTTTGTTATTGGCCAGAAACCTGCTCATTCTATTGAAAACGCGCTAGCTTCGTGCCAGGGCCGCTTAGATCGCTAGTTGGCACGTGTCCAGGAAAGCTGGATACGGGAATTTGAATGTGCTTGCGAAATATGGACATAAGCTTTACACCAGTTGTGTTGCGTGCGCCTTCACTTGAATGGCCTGATGGAAGAAGACCAAATAAAAATGAAAACAGGCATAGATTGTCGTAACTAGCAGCAATGGGGCTATTGAACTCCTTTTCTCGAATTCAGTGAAACACACATGACAGATTCCACGCGGCGTTTTACAGCCAAGCTGTACAACTCTACCCTACAATGCATTTGTCGTGTCCGTGGACAAAAGGTCAACAAATCACAGCGAATGCGCGGCGGCACCGGCCATGCGGGAGAACACCAAAAAAGAACCAGAAAGCTCTTCTCAGTGCATAGTGTTGGCCGCAAGCGCTTCCCAGTAAACATTACGGTTACATAAGATGCAGTTGCCGGGAAACAGTAACTAGCATACGAAGCAGGGAGTGACGTAACCACACTTTCAAGTGTAAAAGGAGAACCCGCCTAGCAACTAATTTCATTTGTGTTCTGATAGTGCTATGGAAGGCCACGCATAGTTAGCACTCTCGAAGAGAAGTGCGAACCCGATGAGCCACGAAAGGAACGGCACCGTCATTATGCATAATGGCGTCCTGCTCTGACTCGGCAGGACCCAGTTCAAGGCTACGTCGCATTGGTCGTTCGAATCACGTGATAGCACGTAGCTTCGCTGGCCACCCACCTTCAAAGCGTGGATTGGAGAAGATTTTTTATTTCAGCGTGAGGAAGAAATACCGGTCACACATTTTCGAACGCACGAACCAACGCGCAGGGGCTTTGCCCTTTATTACGTACGTCCGGAATCAGCGAGCTCAACCTTACTATCGTCCATCTGACAGCAGATCTACACGCAAGGTACTGTACTTTTTCACGGGATAAACATTTAAAGGCAGAAAAAATAAATATAACATCGAAGTTTTCTTGCCAATCACCTTTTATACCGCAACATACGTCTTGCCTCGAGAAGCACCAGCCGTAGGGCAGGCAATCTGCGAAAAAAAAAAAAACGATTCAGGCAATAACACTTCTTCTTGGAAGATGTTATTACACCAGTTTAGAAGAATATAGGTTTTACCGAAATAAACTTACAAGTAAATTGAGAACAGCTAAAAACTTATATCTACAAAACTTATTTTAAGAACCGGCGCCTACGCGATCCGATATGACATGGAGAAATTTAAACTTTCTGCTATGCCCTGGTAAACCTCACATTATTCCCGATTACTTTATACATCAAGGCAAACAGCTATCTGGCGCAGCACTAGCAGATGCGTTTAACGATTTCTTTATCCAACAAGTTAACCCCTGTAGTGATTTACAGAGTAGTCATTATGATGCCCTGCCCATTAAAAACATGAGTGTAAAATCATTTTTCTTCACTCCTACCAATTGTGCTGAGGTTCTTTCTTTTATAGGCTCTGTTAAAGATAGTAAATCGCAGGACGCAGATGGTATCCAAATTGGACCTATAAAGCATGTCCTTGGCATCATTTGTCCTGTTCTTACTCATATTTACAACTTGATTCTATCGTCTGGCCAATTTTCGAAAGACATGCAAATTGCTCGAGTGCAACCTGTGTTTAAAAAACGTGACAAAAATTTGCTAGGCAATTATCGTCCAATTTCGATCCTACCGGCATTCTCTGAAGGCATTGAAAAAATAATTCACGCTAAAATATCACCATATATTGACAAAAATAATTTGTTAGGCGATTTCCAACATGGCTTTAGGAAGCATCACTCCACCGAAACAGCTCTTTTCATTCATAAAGAAAAACTTTCTACAAGCGTTCAACAAAATATTACTTATGGGAATATACATAGATTTTTCCAAAGCATTCGATCTTGTAAATCATAAAATCTTACATTCTAAGCTGCTAGCTTATGGTATCCGTGGTATCGCTTTGGAGCTCTTTGAATCTTATTTATCGCATCGAGTACAATATGTAGAGTTGGAAAGGTAAAAGTCCAGTCATCAGGCTGTAGGAGCTAGAGTGCCTCAGGCAAGCATCCTTGGACCACTCCTGTTCATAATGTTTGTAAACGATATGCCACAAAGTTCAAAACGGGCAAAATTTATTTCTTATGCTGATGATACAGCAATGTTTATCACTGCTACGTCAGAAACTGAACTACAGCTTCAGGGGAACAGAGCGTTAAGAGAATTTAAAGATTGGGCCGATGGAAATTGTTTGCGAATAAACGCCAGCAACACAAAAGTTGTTGTCTATATGCAAAGAGGCAAAACGTTACGAAGCACAATAAACATGAAAAGAGATACGGATCAATTAGAAATTGTTAACACGGTCTCTGTCTTAGGCGTAACATTCGCTAAAGACTTAAGTTGGAATGATCACGTGGAAAATATAAGTAAAAAGCTATCTTCTGTTGTAGGTATAATAGGTCGATTGAAATCCTTTCTTCCTGTTAAATTAAAATTTTGCTTTATAATACTTTAGTATTGTCAGTTATGCAATATTGTAACCTCGTTTGGGGCACTACTAGCAAGGTAAACCTTACGAAATTGCATTTGCTCCAGAAAAGAGCCGTGCGATACATTGCCAATGTCCCTCGTTTATTTTCTACGGCAAATCTGTTCTCAAAGTTTGAAATCTGGCCTGTATTCTCTTTATACAACTATCGTTTAATTTTGAATTACAGGTCATACTTGAAGTCTAATAACTCTATTGTGTTTACCATGGCTGATTTAAAAGCTAACTGTAGCATCCGTGATACTAGGCATAAAGAGGAATGGCAGGTACGCACACCTCGGACCAATTACGATAAACAATCATTAACACTTACAGTACCCATTCTACTTAATCAACTCGCACAAGAAGACTGATCCTTTATGCAACTCGAATAATGAAATAAGACTATTTTGTCAGTTATGCGAAATAGACTAGAATGTCATAATATTTTTATTCACATATTACAGTCATGAGTGCATGTTAGCACACCTGTCCATACGTGTATACATATCTGTGTGCATTGCTTGTGCATATAGTATGTATCTGAATGTGTGTATGTATGCATAAATGCGAAATTGTATCTGTATATGAGTATGTATGTATATTGTGTAATATTATACTAGGTTTTTTCTTTTGTTAAAAGTGCATTTGTTTCCAATATTACTTTGTTGCAAGTGTTGCATCTTTTGTGATGTTTCTGCAGTGCTCTGGTGTCAAACGTATAAGGGGGCGGGACCCTCGTCAAGCTGTACCCCAGCTTTTAGTCCTGTCTCCTCTTTTTCAATGTGAAAAGAAATAAAAACACCATTCATTCATTCATTCATTCATTCATTCATTCATTCATTCATTCATTCATTCATTCATTCATTCAAAGGTTCTTACTAACCCAGCATTCCTCGTACAATAAATGGAGCGCTGGGATATTCAGATGGGCATACATGGAGCCCTGAGAGAGAGCTTCACCTCCAAGCCAATTCCACTTTCCTCGTTCGAATGCATGTGAAACACTCAAATACACAAATTTGACACGCAGTTTGATAAATCTGTGTTGCATTTAATAGAAAAAGCTCATTTCTACAATGTTCTGAAAGCAAAAACTCCAACTAGTGACGCATTTCTTAAAGCGACCTGCCGATAGTCAAAATAATTTTTTATTTCTTGTAATAGAATCGCAAAGTTAGCGACTCTGCTACGAAAACAGATGTTGCGATACTGGAAGCTGCACCATATTTGTTAAAATTGAACAAATACAAAACTTTAGTGTACAGCTTGCAGTAAATTGCTACAAAGCGCAAGTTTTTCATATGCTATATTCACAAATAAGTGTTATATTAAGGAGCAGTCTGTATTTTATGAGCTTAGTCCGCTATGGGCATCATGTCAGATGCAGTATCCAGTACTGCCTTGCAGTTTCAGCTTGACGTTATATATTATATATATATATATATATATATATATATATATTGTAACGACGCGGGATCGACGAGTATGCGTAGCAGCAGCGCCTAGAAACGCACTTTATCAGTCGTCCAAGGGAACAACAACAACGTCTTCTTCGTTTTTCCCGCTTCACCTAAAAACCCGCGCTACTTCAGCGTCGTCCCCACTGGCGCATACCCGCTGCATTATGGTTCTGCCAAATATAGTTGTGTCATTTGCTCCCCCTTTAGAAAATATCATCGTCCCGATGATAGAGGCTTGGTAAGCAGCGGTAAAGAACTGCACAGTCTTGTCAGTCCTCATAGTATGGCTTCATACGAAGCACGTGAACGAACTCGGGTAAATGCCGTCGGCGCTTTGAACAGTGCGAGCTGTCTGGAACGACTTCGTAGTTGATGTCACTGATGCGTCGGAGAACTATGTAGGGCCCGAAGTATTTGCGTAGAAGCTTTTCAGAGAGTCCACGCTGTCGAATAGGTGTCCAGACCCACACTTTGTCGCCGATGTTGTATGTTACGGCTTTGTGCCGAAGATTGTAGCGTCTGGCGTCACAGTCCTGTTGTTCGTGGATTCGCAGACGCGCAAGCTGCCTTGCTGCCTCTGCTCGGTGTGTTATCTCTTCAGCACCCGTCTCGTTGTCGTCAAATTCATGAGGGAGCATTGCGTCTAATGTTGTTCTAACCTCACGGCCGTATACGAGACTGAAGGGCGTCTTGCGAGTGGTCTCTTGACGAGCCGTATTGTACGCGAAGGTGACATAAGGTAAAACCTCGTCCCAGTTCCTATGCTCTACATCTACGTACATGCTTATCATATCAGCCAGTGTCCTATTGAGTCGTTCTGTCAGTCCGTTCGTTTGAGGGTGATACGCTGTTGTCTTCCGGTGGGCGGTACCACTTAGACGTAGAACGATACCTAAAAACTAGGCCATGAACGCAGTACCTCTATCCGTGACGACTACTGCGGGAGCGCCATGCCTTAAAACGATGGATTCCAGAAAAAATCGTGCCGCTTCATCTGCTGTTGCCCGTTGCAGAGCACTTGTCTCGGCATATCTAGTCAGATAATCCGTGGCAACGATTATCCACCTATTACCAGTAGTAGACGTTGGGAAGGGGCCCAGAAAGTCCATGCCTACTTGTGCAAATGATGTGGCTGGTACGTCAATAGGGTGCAGTAAGCCGGCTGGTTTGACGGATGGCGGTTTACGACGTTGGCAATCCAGACATGTCTGAACGTAACGTTTAACGACCGCAGTAAGTCTCGGCCAATAGTAATTCTGCCGAATCCGTGCCAATGTGCGAGTGTAGCCCAAGTGCCCAGCAGTCGGCTCGTTGTGGCAGGCGTGTAAGATTTGACGTCGAAGCGGTGATGAAACAACAAGGAAGCAGTTGCTGCCGCTAGGCGAGAAGTTCTTCTTGTAGAGGACGTTGCGATGCAAGCAGTATGATGCCACCCCTCTTGCAAAGAGCCTCGGCACGCTGTTAGTTCGTCCTTCGAGGTAATCAATAAGCGGCAGCAATTCAATGTCATCCCGTTGCTGGCGTGAAAGATCGGCAATATCCACGAGTCCCAGAAAAACCGTGTCGTCATCGTATTGTGCTGCCGGCTCAACAGGAGACCGAGAAAGGCAGTCCGCGTCTGCGTGCCGTTTTCCCGACTTGTATGTAACAACAAAGTCGAACTCTTGGAGTCGAAGACTCCACCGTGCGAGCCGGCCGGAAGGGTCTTTCAAATTAATGAGCCAGCAGAGGGAATGGTGATCACTAACGACGGTGAAAGACCGACCATACAAATACGGACGAAATTTCAGAACTGCCCATACCATTGCGAGGCATTCTTTTTCAGCGGTGGAGTAGTTAGCTTCGGCTTGGGATAGTGTTCTACTGGCGTAAGCAATCACGTTTTCGCTGTCGCCCTGCCATTGTACTAGCACCGCCCCTAGACTGACATTACTAGCGTCTGCATGCAATATCGTCGGGGCTTCCTCATCGAAGTGTGCTAATACGGGAGGCGATTGCATGCGTTGCCGGAGCTCGTGGAATGCCCGCTGCTGGTCTTCGCTCCAAGTAAAAGGCATATCTTCTCGAGTGAGCTGTGTTAACGGCCATGCGATACGCGAGAAATTCGCAATGAATCGCCGGTAATATGCACAGAGTCCCAGAAAACGTCGCACGGCTTTTTTGTCTTATGAAATCGGGAAATTAGCGACGGCGGCAATTTTATCCGGATCAGGTCGGACTCCTTGGCTACTGACGACGTGACCGAGGAACTGGAGCTCATGAAAACCAAAGTGGCACTTTTCAGGCTTCAAAGTGAGACCGGCAGAGAGTATCGCTTCAAAAACAGTTTTCAGCCTTCGTAAGTGTTCGTCGAACGTTGCAGAAAAGACAATCACGTCATCCAAGTACACCAGGCATGTTTGCCATTTGAGTCCGGAGAGCACAGTGTCCATTAGACGCTGAAATGTTGCTCGCGCCGAACACAAACCGAAAGGAACTACCTGAAATTCATGAAGTCCGTCAGGCGTCACAAAGGCTGTTTTCTCACGGTCTCTCTCATCCACTTCGATCTGCCAATAATCGCTTTTCAAGTCCATTGAGGAAAAGTAGCACGCGTTTCGCAACCTATCCAAGGAATCATCAATACGTGGCAGTGGATAAACGTCCTTCTTTGTAACCTGATTGAGCTTCCGATAGTCGACGCAGAATCGCAGGCTACCGTCCTTCTTCTTCACTAAAACTACAGCTGATGCCCAAGGACTATTAGATGGTCGAATAACGCCATCTTCCAGCATCGTCTTCACTTGTTTCTGTATTGCTTCGCGTTCCTTTGGGGCCACACGGTAAGGGTTTTGTCGGATGGGTCTGGCGTCGACATCAGTAATGATGCGGTGTTTGGTAAGTGGCGTTTGACCAACTCTTGACGTAGAGGAGAAACAGCCCTGGTACTGATTGATGAGCTCATGAAGACGGTCCCGGTCAACGGCCGTTAACGTCGGATTAACGTCTACAATAGGCGCAGCTGTGTGGATTGTAGAGGCCGACTCCTGCGCTAAGTGGCAGTCTTGTATTTCTGTCACTTCGTCGAAATAGGCGACAGCAGTGCCTCTAACGATGTGTCGGCGCTCCTTACTAAAATTCGCCAGCAAGAGTTCGGCGCTTCCGTCGATTACATCGATAAGTGCTCTGGCAATGGAGACACCGCAATTCAGTGCTACCGCACTGATGTGCTCAGCTACTCCAGTCCCATTTTGCAGGCTGTCACAGCGCACCTGTACGAGGGAGCAACTCCGCGGCAAAAGTACGACGTCGTCCGCGGCAATACGTAAGCGAGGTTGTTGTGGCTTCTCAGTGGTGACATTATCCGAACTCGTGGAAAATGTGACGCTTCTGTCACGGGTGTTAATCACGGCGCCATACTCCCGTAGGAAATCCATGCCCAAT
The DNA here is from genome assembly GCF_023375885.2 of Dermacentor andersoni. Lineage (NCBI taxonomy): Eukaryota > Metazoa > Arthropoda > Arachnida > Ixodida > Ixodidae > Dermacentor > Dermacentor andersoni. Next base: position 197,380,064 of record NC_092817.1, on the reverse strand, counting down.
ATAAGTTCTTTACAACACTCAGTAAGGATGACGAGGGTGACGACGAAGGTTGAACCGGCGATTAAGAGTCGGGCCGTGCATTTCCCGACAGGTCTCATCAACAGACCTCCGGCGGTTCTTATGTTGGGCCCGTGCCATCGTGTCTTCACCTTCCTTAGTTTGTCAGCGACCTGTAAGCTTAGGATTGAAAAATGGGAGCCAGTGTCAACCAGAGCGGCTATTTCGTGACCGTCAATGCAAACGATGAGCTCGGCGCTGACGATGTCAGTTACGTCTTTCGTACTTCTATCCGTCGTATTCGTCGTTGTGCTGGGCGTCTTTTTCGTCAATGTAGTCTTCACGTCGTCGTTCGTCGATAACGGGGGATGTGGAGCAGTTCTAGTATTGGCAACCTCACCCCCGGAGGTCGCTGCGGCTAGTTTCCCCGTCGAGGGCTAGGCGATCTGCCCCTAGTGACGTCAGCAAAACTGCGACGAGTCGGCGAATTGTAGCACGCCGGAGATGGAGAAGGAGAACGTGGTCGGGGCGTCGTCGTATTTTGCGGCTGACTGTTCACAGGAGCTTCGTTGTAAGCGCGTCGACCGTCGTACGGAGAATAAGCATAGTTGGCAGGAAAGCTTGGGTGTTGAGCGGCGCGATAGTTGTTCCATTTGTGGCAAACTCTATAGACGTGTCCAGCTTCACCACAATGGTAGCACACTGGTCGACGGTCGACGGTGCGCCACAAATCGATTTTCCGACGCTGATAGTTCGGCGGTAACTCTTTATGGAGCCAAGGAGTGGCGTGCACATGTCGGAAATACGGCGTTGTTTGTGCTGGCATTATCGGCGGGGTCGGTAGAGTCGACGAGGGTAACGATGTCGGCGCTGTTTGTGGCGTAGGTGGTGTTGTAGTTATGGGTGTCAACGGCGTTGAAGTCGCGCTGAGTGGACGGCGAACAGCCTCCGCATAAGTGAGGCGGCGCGGAACGTTCCCACAGTCTGGCGCTGAAAAAGCTTGCCGGACTTCCTCCCGGACTACATCAGCAACAACATATAACGCTGGCGTCGGTTCCGTAGGCGCAACCACAAAGCCGAGCTGCCGAAGCTCTTCTCGCACCACCTCTCGGACAACTTCACGCAGAGACATGTCGTTACTCGCAGCCAGTAAGGAAGTGTTCGCCGCCGAGTTGCTCATGTCATGCTGGCGGTATCGTTGATGCAGGGCCCGTTCAATGGCTGTAGCCTCTTTTGTGAACTGTGCCACTGTTGTCGGTGGATTTCTCACAAGGCCGGCAAACAGTTGCTCCTTGACTCCTCGCAAGAGATATCGCAGCTTTCTTTCCTCTGGCATGTCTGGGTCTGCCCTACGGAAAAGACGGGCCATGTCTTCCGAGAACATAGTAACACTCTCATTGGGGTTTTGAACGCGGATTTCAAGGAGACGCTGCGCGTTTTCCCTCCTGTCGATGCTTGAAAAGGTATCCAGCAGCTGTGCGCGGAAGTCGTCCCACGTGGCAAAGCTCCTCTCCCGGTTTACGTACCACGTACGAGCATTGTCCTTCAAATAGAAATAGACACTCGAGAGTTTGTCCGCCGAGCTGGTCTTATGGTTATACTGGGCGACGCGCTCGAACTGGTCTAGCCAATCTTGGACGTCTTCAAAGGCATCACCATGAAAGCTCTCCGGGACCATAGGATTCTGTAGCGTTACTTGAGATGGAGCTGCGGTGGCCATGTTATTTGTAGGAGGCAAACGATTTCTCGAAGTTTCTTGCAGGGGGCTGGACTCAGGCGCTAAGCCTAGCAGGCGACGACTGAACCGGTGGACCGGTGTTTCGATGCGCGGTGGTGATTCCGGGCTCGATCGTCGGCTCCGCGAAGGGGTGCCAAGCATGAAGAATACCCAGCACCTCCACCAGTGTAACGACTCGGGATCGACGAGTATGCGTAGCAGCACCGCCAAGAAACGCACTTTATCAGTCGTCCAAGGGAACAACAACAACGTCATCTTCGTTTTTCCCGCTTCACCTAAAAACCCGCGCTACTTCAGCGTCGTCGCGTTTCTTCCGCTGAACGCCAGATCATCGATACCCTCGTTGCCGACATGCCGAAACGTAGCATAATCCGCCCATCCTCAAGCCCTTGGTCGTCACCTGTCATTTTGGTGCGTAAGAAAGACGGCTGAGTGCGATTTTGCGTGGACTAAAGTGCCTTGAACAAAATAACCCGCAACGATGTATATCAACTGCCCCGAATCGATGATGTGTTAGATTCATTACAAGGCGCGGAGTATTTCTCCAGCCTTGATCTATGCTCCCGATACTGGCAGATACCCATGCACGAAGCAGACAAGGAGAAAACCGCCTTTGCCACACCCGATGGACTTTGTGAATTTAATGTAATGCCGTTCGGCCTGTGTAATGCTCCCGGTACATTCGAGCGGATGATTGACACCGTACTACGGGGCCTAAAGTGGAAGACTTACTTATGCTACCTTGACGACATCATCATATTTTCGTCGACCTTCCATCAGCACTTGCAGCGCTTCGACGAAGTCCTGACATGCCTCTCAGCTGCTGGCCTTCAGCTGAATACAAAAAAGTGCCACTTCGCCAGCAAAACCATTAAAGTGCTCGGACACCTTGTCAGCAAGGAGGGCCTTCTACCCGACCCCGACACGATCACCGCTTTCCTCCGATTCTCCAGGCCTCAACGCGCCAAAGACTTGCGTAGCTTCCTTGGCCTAGCTTCGTATTTCCGGCGCTTAATACGTAAATTTGCCACCATTGCGGCGCCGCTCCATCAACTCCTTCCTTCTGGAGCTCCCTATGTATGGTCGGACGAATGCCACACTGCTTTTGACGCCCTCAAGCGTGCCCTCACGTCCGAACCTGTGCTTTGTCATTTCGACAACACCGCACCCACTCTTCTACATAATGACGCCAGCGGACACGGTATCGGCGCTGTCCTTTTGCAACGTCAGCAAAATTCCGAAGAACGTGTGATTACATACGCAAGTCACACGCTAACAGCTGCAGAGAAAAATTATACGATTACCGAGCAAGAGTGTCTCGCCGTTGTTTGGTCCGTCCAAAAATGTCGGCCTTATCTGCACGGCCGCCACTTTACGGTCGTTACTGACGACCACGCCTTGTGCTGGTTGGCGACGCTAAAGAATATATTTGGTGGACATGATGGGCAGTCCCTTTCCTCGTACTGGAGCTCCGAAGTCGTACTTTACCATCTCCCGATGCAATGACTGAGGACGCCTCTACCTCTCAAGCCGTACCCACCCCCGCGCCTGCCCTGTGTGCTGGTGTGGTTCGTCAGCGTGGCGCTCCGACATTCAGCGGTACTGCCGATCGCGATGTCGAAGACTGGCTGTCCGAGTATGAACGCTGTAGCGCTCATAACAAGCTGGATGGCGCTGCCACGCTGACTGACGTCATCTTTTACCTGACTGATGTGGCCAGCTTATGGTTTAAGAATTCTGAAGCCGAATTCACAGCCTGGTTGGTTTTCAAGGTAGCCCTCACTTCGTTGTTCGGTCGGCCAGCCGTGCGCAAGCTTCGCGCTGAACACCACCTGCGGTATCACTGGGCATATTGCGCGCCGCTGTCGCCGACGTGTAGGGTATTTTCATCACGTCGCGCCCCGCTTTGAATACACACCTCAACGACCAGAACGCCATGTTGACGCTGACCGCTTCGGACTCTTATTCACGTCGTGCCATCTTCAGCTCGCGTCGGTCGCCTTAACCTCGCCGCCGCTCCATTTCCCCTATGCTTCGGTGGTCTAATTCTTCGCCGAGGGAAAATTAACAGCCGCAGTTCCTGAGGCAAGAACTGCGCTGTCGTCGAAATTTTTAAGGCCTCATAGTTTGCCCCCTAATGAACTCGCAGTGTTTATCGATGGTGTCGCGACCAAAGCTCTTGTCGACACAGGAGCTGCTGTTTCTGTGATAAGTGAACTACTGTGCAGCACTCTGAAGGAAGTGACGATACCGGTTCCTTACCTGTCCTTACAGACGGCGAGCTCGCAGCACGTTAAGCCTTTGGCCGCGTGCACCGCTCGTGTTTTGATTGAAGTATGTCGTCTAATTTGTCGTCCTCTCGCTTGCGTCGCATGATGTTATCATAAGCTGGGACTTCCTTTCCGAACATCCTGCTGCAGTCGACTGCGCTCGTGCACAACTGGCCCTGTATCCGTTCAGTACGATAATCGCAGACCCTGCGTGCCCGTCTCCTAAAGTGGTTGTCGCTGCCGAAGTCGTCATTTCTCCGTTCTCGGCCGCCTTAGTGTCCATCCGCTGTGGCTCTATCACTGATTCAAGTGCTTTTTTTACGCCGTCTGAAGATTGTGCCCGTCGCTGGAACCTCGTACTTCCGTTTGCCGTCGGTGAAGTTGCTGAAGGTTCTGGCGCAGTTTACGCGTGCAATCCCTTTCCCTGCCCTTCAACTTTATTACACAGCGAATGCCTCAGCCATCTGCACACGTTATCAGCGACCACGTCGACGATATGCGGAAATGTGACGTGATTCAAGAATCCCACAGTTGGGCTTCTGCGGTCGTGTTGGTGCGTAAAATGGATGGTTCGATCAGGTTTTGCGTCGATTACCGCCGACTTTACAAGATTACACACAAGGATGTGTATCCACTACCGCGCAGAGTCCTGGATTGCCTTCAAGGAGCCGAATATTTCTCGTCGCTGGATCTGCGCTCCGGCTACTAGCAAGTGCCCATGGCTGAATCCGACCGTTCAAAAACGGCTTTTGTCACCCCTGATGGTTTATATGAATTTAATGGGATGCCTTTCGGCCTTTGCAACGCGCCTGCAACTTTCGGGAGGATGATCGACTCTATTCTCAGAGGATTCAAATGGCAGACCTGTCTGTGCTACTTAGGTGATACAGTAGTGTTTTCTGCAGATTTTTCCTCTCACATCACTCGCCTTGAACACGTTCTCGAGTGTCTGACTGCCGCAGGATTACACCTAAACTTGAAAAAATTTCATTTTGGTGCCCGCGAACTTACGATCTTAGGCCACGTAGTCTCGAAAGAAGGCATCTTACCGGATCCTGCGAAGCTTCGTGCGGTTGCCGACTACCCCAAGCCTTGCACTCTAGCTTCATTGGTTTGTGCTCGTATTTACGGCGCTTCATCCGCAATTTCGCCTCCATTATCGCCCCCTTGACGCACCTTCTTGCCGGCAGCACTGACCTCTCGACTTGGAATCCCAAGTGTGATGAGTCATTCACAACGCTTCGCCGACTCCGCACATCCCCTCCAATACTGCGTCACGTTGATCCTACCACACCTGCTGAAATCCACACGGACGCTAGTGGTATCGGACTTGGTGCCGATATCGTCCAACGCCAGCGTGGCTTTGGCGAGTATGTGGTGGCATATGCCAACGTTGACGACTGGGCGTGTTGGTATAGCATATTAGAGGTTGCATTGCGCAACATTTTGACGAGACACGCAGAAGAGAAACACGCACCACAGAGCGCTACTTGCAACTATCGCTTTATTCCCTTATCAGTGGAATAAATACAGGAAGACAGGGGGGAGGGCGGTAGCGACAAAAACAAAAAAACAATAATTGTTTTGACCAATATGGCCGTCTACCAAAACAATAATTGTTTTGACCAATATGGCCGTCTACCAATGCCAAGCCGGCTTTGCCATGTGATCGTTTTTGCTGCACACGACATCGCAAAAGAAGGAACAGGATACGAAATTTCAGATTAGTGCGTGAGGAAATCTAATTCCTTTGCACTAAGGGAGACTGAGGGCGTGCTCACGGACATACTTCCCAAACGCGCAATCTCAGCGGCTTCGATTATCTCTCGCGTTATTTGGCTGCCATCTTTGCTAACAATATTACAATTCTTAAAGAATGGCCGACATGCGCAATCTCTACAATGTATCCCAAGGTGTCCGGCGACTGTTTTTGAAACGTTATAATCATGTTCCTTTAATCTTTCGTTTAAACATCGTCCAGTCTGTCCGATGTACTTTCTGCCGCACTGAAGTGGAATGAAATATACCACTCCCTCAGTGCAGTGGACGAACTTCTTTCTGTGTTGTGTTTCACAGCCTAGTTTCTGTGTGGCACCCGGGTTTACGTTTGCACACCATGCTCAGCAATTATTCCGGTGCGGAAAACACCACTTTTACCTCGCGTCTTTTACCAATTTTCTTTACTCGGTGAGCGATCGAATGAATGTACGGCATCACCACTATTTTTTCTCGTGTGCTTGGACCGCAAGGCTCCTTCCCAGATAACGGTGCCCTGGTTCCGATTTCCTTGAGTAAACATTGTGCCACAGATACTAATACATGGAAAGGATAACCTGCATCGGCGAGCCTGCGCGTTTGCTCCCGAAAGCTGTCAGCAATGCTATGATGGCACGAATTTTGCAACGCGTTTCTGTAAAATGACTTAACTATGCCTCGTTTTACGATTTTCGAATGCGCAGATTCGAGGGGCAAAAGAGGCTTATTAGCACGCGGTTCGTATTGCCAACAACAATGACTGGAGCCCAGACTTAGCATTAAGTCAAGAAACCTAATTGCTCCACCGTCTGGCTCTGCACTTGTGATCACCAATGGCTCTAGCCCCTCTCTGAAGGGAATAACTGACAAGGGAATAAAACGATAGTTGCAAGTAGCGCTCTGTGATGTCTGTTTCTCTTCTGTGTGTCTCGTCAAAATTTTGCGCAATCCAACCTCTAATTGGCATATGCCAGCCGTACACTAACAAAGGCAAATTACTCCGTAAAGGAAAATATATGCTTGGCCATTGTTTGGGCAATCGGTAAATTTCGTACTTACTTTTCCAGTTGTCAGTTTGACGTTTTCCCCGACTACCATGCCCTGTGTTGGTTATCGTCGTTGAAAGATCCCACTGGACGCCTCGCTCGCTGGGCTTTACGCCTTCAAGAATATGATATTCGTGTCATTTATCGCTCGGGAAGAAAACACCCGGACGCTGAAGCCCTCTCCCGTTCGCCCCTACCTTCTGAACCTGTCTGCTCAACCACTTCTACCTGCGATTCATCATCCCTTACCATCACCGAGATGCCGGCGGAACAACGCTAAGGCCCTTGGATCGCTTCGCTGCTTGACCATATATCTCAATCTTCCCCTGACTCGCCTTCACGCACCCTTCGTCGTCAACCTCCACACCTTGGCGTTCGTGAGGGCTTGTTGTACCGTCGTAATTACTTAACCGACGGCCCCAGGTGGCTTCTCGTTATTCCTCGTCATCTGCGCTCGGACATTTGCAGCGTGTTACACGATGACCCCCAGTGTGGCCACGCCTGCACATTCAGGACGTACTCCCGTCTTCGCCTACGGTACTACTGGCGCGACATGTACCGCTACTTTTGTCAGTATGTTCGGCCATGCCCTACGTGTAAGCGCCGCAAAAGACCTCCTCCCAGCACCGCCGGTCCTCTACAGCAATTGCCTTGCCCTGCCCGACCGTTCAACCGCGTTGGAGTCGACCTTTTCGGTCCTCCTCCGAACACTCCTGACGGCAATCGGTGAGTGATTGTCACCGTTGACCACCTCACGCAGTATGCTGAAACATCGGCGCTGCCAACCGCCACTGCGTACGACGTTGCTTGCTTCCTTCATCGCGTCATTCTGCAACATGGTCCACCACGTTAATTGCTAAGTGACCGTGGCCGCGCGTTTCTCTCAAACGTCATCGAAGCCATCCTAAAGGAATGTCAGATTGTACATCGCACCGCCTCAGCCTAGCATCCTCAAACTAACGGCATGACCAAACGTTTCAATCGTACCCTTGCCGGCATGCTCGCGATGTACGTGTCCGACGATCACAGGAATTGGAACCGGGTACTTCCATTCATAATCTGTGCTTATAACTCTGCCACCCAATCTACCACTGGTTTCTCACCTTTCTTTCTTCTCTATGGACGTGAACCATCATACTGCATAGACTCATTTCTGCCATACCGACCTGACGTTTCTGAAGCGAAACCTATTTCTGAAGCGGCTGCTTATGCAGAAGAATGCCGTCAACTGGCGCGTTCGTTTACCACGCAAGACCACAGTGTCGTCAAAAATATCGCCATGACGCCTCTGCATCTACTGCCCACTATTCCCCCGGAAGACTCGTTTGGCTATGGGTTCCATCCACCCTCGGCCTTTCTACCAAGCTCTTGTCCAAATACCACGGTCATTACAGAGTCCTAGAGCAAACGTCGTCCGTGAACTATGTCATCGAGCCGATCGAGCCAGCTCCCGTAAACCGCACTACGACCCGCCTGCGTTGTATCCTGCCTAGGTCGCCAGGTTGGCTCCTTTCTACCCGGGAAGTGTTGTACCGGAGCTCCAGTTCTGTGCCAGCACAGAGAAAGTTGTTCATGTGTGTCTCGCTCTATCGGTTTTTCGGGCTGTGGCTGCCTTGTGTTAGTGGCCCTTTCCCAGAAGCCGTGTCCACGTTGCTGAGACAAACGCGCCTGTTACGATATATATATATATATATATATATATATATATATATATATATATATATATATATATATATATATATATATATATATATATATATATATATATAAAGGTTGTTATAGCTAACTTTAGCCAGAGTTTAAAAATCTGCCGATATATTCTAAGAAGACGCGACCAAAAGCAAGTTGCTCATTTTTGTATGTAATGTGTCACGCTATATTTTGTATTTTGCTTAATAAGATAATTAGTCAAGATTAATCAACCAACTTCTGAGGCACTGAAGCTAGGAAAAAAAATTCTAATTAGAAAGTTGCTGAGCGATTTGCAGAACGTCCGATTATGTGGTTTCTAACTTTCTATTAATATTAGTGTTTTTCAGCTTACTGCGGATGCCCGCGAAATAAAAAAAAATACACCACGTGACATGCCCGCTTGCGTGTCGTGGTTATTAATAGTGGATATTTTATATAATATTGGAAGTACGCTGATGGGCATATAATTTTTCAATTCTTTAACGTCTTCCTTTTTGTGGATTAGTACAATTTTGGCATTCTTCCAGTTCTTTGGGACCCTTCAAGTCGATTGGCAGTTCGTATAAAGGGCCCCTAGTTTTTCAAGCGTTATGTCTCCTCCATCTTTGATTAAATCGACTCGTAGTCCCTCTTCATCCTGCCGCTTTTCCCCGTTTCATGTCTTGCAAGGCCCTTCTAACTTCATCGCTAGTTATAGAAGGAACTTCTGTAACCTGTTCATTGCTACTTCGAATGGAGCTATCGTGGCTGCTTTGGGTACTGTACAGCTCAGTATAGAATTCTTCCGCTGCTTTTATTATATTTTCGAGATTGCTGATGATATTACCCTGCTTATCTGTTAGTGCATACATCTTGCTCTGTCGAATGCCATGTTTCCTTGTCACTGATTTCAGGCTACGTCCATGTTATTGCTTCCGCAGTCTTTCTCACGTAGTAATTTGAAATATCCCTTATTTTCTCCTTTTGATTAGTTGTGACAGTTCCGCGAATTCTATCTGATCTCATGAGGTTGCGCTCTGCATCTCATTTTTTCGCCTTCACTGCGCAGCACGTTGGTTGGCGTTCTAGCCCGCCTCGTTTGACGTGTTCCTGTGTGTGTGTGCGTGTGCGTGCGTGCGCGCGCGCGCTTGTGTGTGTGTGTGTGTGTGTGTGTGTGTGTGTGTGTGTGTGTGTGTGTGTGTGTGTGTGTGTGTGTGTGTGTGTGTGTGTGTGTGTGTGTGTGTGTGTGTGTGTGTGTGTGTGTGTGTGTGTGTGTGTGTGAGTGTGTGTGTGTGTGTGTGTGTGTGTGTGTGTGTGTGTGTGTGTGTGTGTGTGTGTGTGTGTGTGTGTGTGTGTGTGTGTGTGTGAGTGTGTGTGTGTGGACAGGGTTTTATTTGGCGACTTCGGATTGATTTAGGGTTTGTGGGGTCTGGGTTACTGGCCACTTCTGACTCGTAAATTAGACGATTTGAGTCCTTTTAGCGCTCGTAGGACAAGGTACACACAGACGGACACATACACACTGCCACACACACACACATGAGGGGGTCCCGGTTAACACGAACCAAGCGTTAAACATACGGATCACATTGCACGAATCCAGATTGTTCACAACCGAGTTGAGAAACAACCGGTAATCCTTTGTTAGTGACCCTCAGTAAGTTATTAAAATTAATTAGCTAACTCGTCGTTTACTAACGTAGTTGACAAGCCGCCAATTCAGTAGCTTACGCGAGGGCGCTGATTTCTGGTGCGCGTGCGTACATAACCACTGGGTATTTTTTTATTGCCTCGCGGGATTTTTTTCTTCGGCGGAAAAAAATTAAGCACGTCAACTTTATCTCCCTTAACACATCCCACTTCGATGATTGTGATAAGTGTCTACAGCTTCTTTATAGACGCCTTGCTACTTAGGACCGTAAGTAACGAGTTAGCGAAACAACTGTAATCAAAATCGAGTGCACCGATTAAAACTTTACTGGTGGCTTCTGAATTGGATTGTAAACAGTGTGCACTTGCATTAGTACTGATGCTTGGACTAGTTGGTACACATTTAATCCTGATGCACTGGCGCAAAAAAATAACGAGGACACAACGAGGAATGTACGCCACGAGTGCTTGTGGCGTACATTCGATGTGTCGTTGTGTCCTGTTTTTTAGCACCATTGCATCAGGAATAAGTGTGCACTTAGTTTCGTTGGTGCCTAGTGACTTATCTTTTAAAAAAAACACGGCGTAGTTGCTAAGCACGAGGTCGCGGGATCGAATCCCAGCCACAGTGACCGCATTTCGATGGGAACAAAATGCGAAGGCACCTGTGTACTTAGATTTAGGTGCACGTTCAAGAACCGCAGGCCGTCCAAATTTGCTGAGTCCCCCACTACGGCGTGCCTCATTATCAGATCGCGGTTTTTGCACGTCATCATCATCCTCAGCTGCTTAATCCCACTGCAGGGCAAAGGCCTTTCCCATACTTCTCCAACTACCCCGGTCATGTACTAATTGTGGTCATGTTGTCCCTGCAAACTTCTTAATCTGATCCGCCCACCTAACTTTCTGCCGACCCCTGCTACGCTTCCCTTCCCTTGGAATCCAGTCCGTAACACTTAATGACAATCGGTTATCTTCCCTCCTCATTACATGTCCTGCCCATTTCTTTTTCTTGATTTCAGCTAAGATGTCATTAACTCGCGTTTGTTACCTCACCCAATCTGCTCTTTTCTTATCCCTTAACGTTACATCTATCATTTTTTCTTTCCATAGCTCGTTGTGTCGTCCTCAATTTATGTAGAACCCTTTTCGTAAGCCTCCACGTTTCTGCCCCGTACGTGAGTACTGGTAAGACACAGCTGTTATAAACTTTTCTCTTGAGGGATAATGGCAACCTGCTGTTCATGATCTGAGAATGCGTGCCAAACGCACCCCAGCCCATTCTTATCCTTCTGATTATTTCAGTCTCATGATCCGGATCCGCAGTCATTACCTGTCCTAAGTAGATGTATTCCCTCACCAATTCCAGTGCCTGGCTACATATCGTAAACTGCTGTTCTCTTCTGAGACTGTTAAACATTACTTTAGTTTTCTGTAGATTCATTTTTAGACCCACCCTTCTGCTTTGCCTCTCCAGGTCAGTGAGCATGCATTGCAATTGGTCCACTGAGTTACTAAGTAAGGCAATATCATCAGCGAATCGCAAGTTACTAAGGTATTCTCCATTAACTCTTATCCCCAATTCTTCCCAATCCAGGTCTCCGAATACCTCCTGTAAACACGCTGTGAATAGCATTGGAGAAATCAAATCTCCCTGCCTGACGCCTTTCTTTATTGGGATTTTGTTGCTTTCTTTATGGAGGACTACGGTGGCTGTGGAGCCGCTATAGATATCTTCAAATATTTTTACATACGGCTCGTCTACACCCTGTTTCCGTAATGCCTCCATGACTGCTGAGGTTTCGACTGAATCAAACGCTTTCTCGTAATCAATGAAAGCTATATATAAGGGTTGGTTATATTCCGCACATTTCGCTATCATCTGATTGATAGTGTAAATATGGTCTATTGTTGAGTAGCCTTTACGGAATCCTGCCTGTTCCTTTCGTTGACGGAAGTCCAAGGTGTTCCTGATTAAGGTGAGGCAACGGACAGTAACCAGATCGGTCTATAATTTTTCAAGTCTTTGGCGTCCCCTTTCTTTGGCACGTAAAACCCCATAATTACTTTTTTTTAATGATCGGCCCATGTTACTTGCTACACAATGTATAGATTTTTTCTTGATTGTCGTCAACTTGTGCAAAATATATTGAAGGTTTAACTAAAAAAAAAACACATCGCTGCCAACCTTTGCTAGGTTCTCTTTTATATGCAAGAAACATCTTCAATATCGCTTTTATTGATGCCTAGAAAGATTATTTCACCGGTACCATTTACGCAGGACCTTTCGACGTTATTACGAGTATATTACTCTTAGTCATGCATTCGGATATTAGCACTGCGCCGTTTTCGCTTAACGTGTCGCCGAAGAGTTAACACTATCACGAGAGATGCAATGATGCGTTGTGGTTCGTAATTATGCCGTGAATGCGCCCTTAGGGCAGTCCACGAAGCCCGTGAATGTGGCGCACGCTTTGTGTGCCACGACTCCACCGAATATAGTCTGGCCTGTCGTATACTTCCCCGCTTATCGCATGTTCTGCGCACTGCTGTAGACCACCGAGAGAAGGATTTCTGTGCTTAATGTCTCAAACGGTGGCCGCGGGCCCTTACCTCTCGTATGGCTCTTCAGAGGCGTCCGCAACTTGCCTGGCAGGAAGCGTACGGATTGGAGCCGCTGCTCACCCGAGCCCGCTTGCCGCAGACTGCACAGGCGAAGCAACAAGCTTCAATAACAGTGCTTGCGACTCTCTTCACTCGGCAGCGTGCAACAGCTGGACTGTATGCTGCAATGGTTTGGTCTACCACACCGGCGTCGCTAGAGCCCGCAGTTTGGCGTGCCGTCGAAAGTGCATATTAAACACTGACCTCCACCAGCGGCTCTTACGCGGACGAAGGAGGCCGCGTAGTCGACGACACGAAAATAACGAAGCTGCGTGTTGCAAGTTTGCATTGCTCAGTTTGTTCATAAATGTTGCCAACTTAAATCTATTGCTTTCATTCGATACCGACTTCTCTCGAGCGTTTGTCATGCTGCGCATTTTGTCGTGGTGCGCGGTACTATAACGTTAGTCGTCTTTTGAGTTGTCAGCTGGCGCACATTGGTTTTCCCGTGTTTTGTGAACTTAAAGGCGATCTCGCGTCACACCTGTAACGATTTTAGGTTGTTAAGCTCATTCGATGGTGGATTAGCGCAGTCATCAACTGTTTCGTTGTAGGATGACTGTGCAGGTATGACAAAGGAAACAAAAAATTTTCTCTGCGTGCTACTTACGATCAAAACTGGGGTACTCCCCGATCACTGAGTGGAGTACGAATGTTCCTAAGAGCTGCTTTTGTGTTCCTAAGAACAACTCTGCGAGACGGAATATACATGACTGTTTAGTTTCCGGACATAGCGGTCTTCTCTCTTTAAATGCTGTTCCTGGCGACGTAATAATCCATACTCTTCTTCAAAAATGTCGCAGTTTCGGCGGCGAATCGCCGATTGCGATAACAGATTAGTAGATAGCTATACGATAAGTAGGGATAGTAAATTTATCAGCCGTATAATCTTGTAAACATTCGCTTACTAGCTAAATTAACAATGGTAAAATGTGCAAGCACGACTGAACGCGGACGTAGAAAGAAACAGACACACAGAGACAATGCTGCCTCTGTGTGTTTCTTTATACGTCCTCGTTCATTCGCGCTTGCACATTCCAATATGGTTGCAAAACAACTAGCCCACCAGCGTGTTTTATCTGAATTAACAAGCACCGTGTCACGCGCGCACAGGTAAACATGACCACATCTTGCGCGATGAGCGCGGAAACGCTGTCAAAATGCTGGAGTGAGTAATCGCGGAAGCAGCAGCGATCCAATTGGCCTTCGTGTATCTTTCGCTTCAACGCGAACGAAATGTCGAAAGCACAGCGCATACGAAGCTACCAGTACTACGCGCTCTGCAAACATAGCATATCGCTTTGAAGATGAAGCCCGCGCGGGCGCGCACTTTGGCCACGACGCAGATCGCTTTCAACATACGGTGCCCGCACGGCCGCACCGTAAGCAGCCCCCCCACCTTCTCCCTCATCTCACCTGAACCCCTTAAACTTTGTAAAGTACCGCCACGCTTAGAAGAATGCCGCCTCCTCCTCGCGCGCTCAGGCCGAGGCCGACGCCGCGTCGCTATTGGCCTAATAGCATCACGTGGGCCCTCGCGCCGTGCATCAGCGCCATTTTTGCTCGAGAAGCGTCCACGGAGTGGCGAGGAGCACATGTTGGCGCCGTTGCTACGCTCGAGCAGTGTAGGCGGCACCACGGTCGAGGAGGGAGCGTGAAAAAGAGGAGAAATAAGGAGGAGTGAAGGCGGAGGAGGAGAGTGTCACTACTTTACGAAGTTTAAGGGGTTTTAATCTCACAACCGTGCCTTCCGCACTACAGGAGAGGGCGCGCTTCAGGATCGCCTTTCTCGCTCGCACACTATTGAACAACACCACCTAGATAGCTGGTCTATCTAGGATAGGCTATTTAGGTGGCGTTGGATTTAACCGCGTTCGCCGGCTCACCCTCCCACGCTTTCACTCGCACATACAGCATACGGCACGTGGCGACCATGTTATCGCCCTTGAACTTTATATGAAAGCTCATGGCTCAGAAATGCACCTGGAGTCTGCATATGATTGCTATCGCAATAATAATAATTTTGCCATGAATGCATGTGAAAAATCTTGCACCAGCCTAGAATATCCGATGGTTCGTTTGCTACTAATAGCGGGATGGAGGCAGTGAGAGCTTCGTTTCGATAGTTTGCGTGGCTTGAAATGTAACCAGCTTTCGCCGTAAACAGAATCAAATTCATTTAGCAGTCGTTGAACGAGAACGTTTATGCACGCTGATCGTGGCAGCGAGCACGTGAGCGTCTGCAGCGTGAGCCTACCGTCCTTTGGCCTTTCTTTGTTTCTGCATCTGCCTTTTTCTCTTACACGTGCGCAAACTGAACCTAACCTATTTGGCACCGAGACGTTTTTCAGTCCATGAGATAACGCGTGAACATATGGAACCCACTACAGCGACAATCTAAGTTATTTTTCTGTAATGCAGTGATTTGGGCTTATTTTTCACTGTTTCTTTATTGCCGTCTCGGCTCTTTCCTAACTTGATTTGTGGAGTGTTTAATTAATTTCGTTGGATGCAACGCGTGTAGAGATCTCTTTAGCGAACCTGAAATGATAACACACTGGGGCGCTAAAACGTGGAGCTATCCAAACTGCTTCTATTCCATTTCTGCCACTAGCCCTCCATGGTTGGTCAAATTATTGCGCGCCACCGTCACCTCGTCTGTCTGTCACGCGACGTCGCGAAAACCGCGAAAACTGCGCAACAACTTTAAAAATTTGATATCACGTGTACACACTGAATATGCATTATCAAGCTTAACAAAAGAAAAATCATTTACGGTTCAACGTCCTTTTCGTCATAAGCCCTACTTAGTGATCAACATTTTCGTGCTGCGCCCACTTCTCCTGTGTGTCACAGCACGTGTTAAAACCGCAAGAGCTCACACGTAAGTGTGACGTGTACACACTAAAGACGCATCAATATGCTGCACAAAACTTGTTTTAGAGTGCAGCTCATAAGCGTTCGTTCCTGCGTTGAGCGTCGACGTGCCTCGACGTCATCGGCGTAACCAAGCGAACGAGCAGAACGAAGGATGAAAGAGCGAACGCGGAGCACAACGTCGTTGAAAAGCGAAGACAGGGCGAGGAGGAAAGCGGAGGAGGAGGCTACAGTGAAAGCATGAGGCGGAAAGTGGAGAAGGACGGTATGACGAAAGCGTGAGAAGGAAAGCGCAGTGCCGCTCTGCGGCGATGTTGGCTACGAGATGGCGCCAGAGTAGCGCGCTTCTATTCATCGATGGCATGCGGCGAGCGTGTCCAATGATATCATATATTAAAACAAAGCGCTGCATTAGCGGAGGTCTGTTTGAGGCGGCTGCTGCGAATCACGCCCACGCGTCACCCACGCGCTGTCTCTCGCGATCTCCCGATTAGCGAGGCAGTCGCACCACACTGCGAGATGCAAAACAAGAAGACAGTTCGCGCAGAGAGAGCCCTTTGTCGGTTAGGCTCCTAAGGAGGCTGAAGCTAAGGAGCGTGGTGGGGAAGGGTAACCTGACAACAAACGTGCAGAAGTGAAGCAAGATCTTCTACGCTGTAGACGTGGACGCTATCACGATCGTCAAGTAGCGATGAGTGAAGAATAGAACGGCAGAATGCTATATCATCTTCGTTGTCGTTACGCTTCTCGGACTGTGAAATATGGCGAAGAAAATATGTACCGTTGCCGCGAAGGATGCCACTACCATACTACGGGACGGGTTTCTACATCAGGTTTAGGGAAGCGTTCCCTCGTGGACTCCTTCGCAGTTCCGTTCGGAGGCAGGCAAGCGCTACCAACGGTCGCGCAAGCGCTTATGGGAAATGTGTGCATGCCGCAACAGCCGCAGAGACCACCCGGACGAGGCTCGCACCCTCGCTTTGTTTCTACACCATACGAGCACTTTGTCAGCAGTCATAACTCAAGTAAATTTGGCAAAGTGAAACTTGTTACCATCTGAATCAAGCAAGAGCTTCTTGTTTGTCTAGCTGCGACGGTCTCTACAGCCTCTCTGCGATTCCCAAATGTCTAGTATTCCAGCGTTGAGCCAGCCACCACCGGAGTGGTTCCAAAACTTGACTGTTTCTCACAGATACACTTGGAATCAACATCCACCGCTACTGCTAGCACACGCAAGGTGACATTCTGATATTTAAAGAAACGTGAGAGCACAGCCGGCATCTTGTGAAATCATATACGTTGATTAGACAACGCACGCATCGTTTACATCGTAGGAAACGAAGGATAAGCTGCTGTCACCTTTCATCGACATTGGCTGCAGGTGTTGCATTTTACAAACACGGTTGCGATTTCGCGTGTTTTGTCTCACAGCCGAACACATGGTGCATATGTTTGTCTCGGTGAAAGCGCATGCCCTCGAAGATAAATTGAAATGTTACGATTGTACGAACAGACATGAACTTCCAAAACTCCCGTAGTGTTGCACGATTGCGTGATTGCACGTTTTAGACTTTCCTTTATTTTCCGAAACTGTCGATGAAGAAACGACCCAATATCTGTTACTTTGGTACATTACATATACCACTTATCATTGTGCTATTTCGTATGTTTTAGAAAGTTTAGATGGTCCCAACGCAAAGGTGGAGGAGATACACGTGCTGCGTGCTCGGCTGCGACAAGATAGCAGAAGCACATTTGTGCCGCGGCACAAATTTATGGATTGGTCTGGTATGAAAAAAATATGTCTGAAGCGCCTCAACAACAAGTGGCATAGAAAAAATACTGCCTTAGAAGCTAACCGCAGCCGTAGAGTCTGCAGTATTTACTTCAGCGAAGTAGCATGGAATGCACGAGCGCAAAGCCACATACAATTCCTATCCTGCAAGACCTATCCTGCATGTGCACTGGGTCCTATACTACGAGCATGTACAAGATCTGGTAATGTACACAATGTCTGGTCATTTGATATGCATTATTGTCTCATTGGCTTATAGTTTCTTTTAATGCCTGTCGCAAGCATATGCAAGAAATCACATTCAGTTGAACAGACACAAAATTACTCAAGTGCTGACGGCGTCACCATAAATGTTCCGCTGTCAAATGGCTGTGCATGTTGGTTAGGTATACACTTCAAAGGACACGCTTCATAAAGTCATCCTTGGAGGCCTCTGCGACTTGGGAGTTTATGCTTGAGAAAATGGTGCGGCCTCATGTTCTGATTTCGTTATAAACGACGTGCTGTCAGATATGAGTAAGTAGTCCATCCTCTGAATAAGTAACATGCATACTAAAGCACAACTTAGATGCGCTGGCAGACGCAACCAGCTAGACAAGAGGACCACGCTTCATGCTACTGTCGATGTACATTGCACACTATATATGTGGCACGGCTGACAAACACAGCACAATGCCTCGACTCTGGCGTTTATAAGAGTCGCTGTTGTGTCATGATAGAACAGTATGCTTAAACACTTTGACAACCTAAACAGACTGTATACGTAAAGGCACCATGCTTTTCTGTTCCTGATGCTTTACCATTTTTGGCAAAGCACATTTGGACTATATTTATTCCAAAGGTCCTTCGACACTGAAGAAACCTGCGTAGTGGGCAAAATTAACCAGCATGGCAAACATGATTGGGCATTAAGCAGATCGAATACTAAACCCAATACAAATTCCAAAACTGCAGAGGCAACTGCCGGAGAGATTAGGTCTATGATCTGCCCTGTTTAATACTGCGTTTTTCACGAGTGAACATCATTTCACTCTGCAATGCAAAAGAGAGGGAGTGCTGTTCGCTTCGCAGTTTCTCGCACGATGTTTTTTTTTTTTTTAAGGCAGAATAAAAACAATTTATTTCGCTTTGTGTTCGTTGTGCGCCAAACTAAAGCACTGCACTTCATAATTATGTCAGGTGCCACGTCCGAGAGTGAAGATATAAAATTCTTTAATGAGCGCCGCGAAGTTGGGCATGTGCTCTGACGAAGCACATTGCTTAGCTGCAATCGGTGGCTCAGTGTCTGAAACACGCGGTGTGTAGTACTTGCCCAAAACCGTAAAGAAAATGCCCTGCTAACTTTTGATGTAGTACAGCTGATTAGAAACACCTTCAAAAAGATTTCCGCCACGAAGCCTCAACCTACTTCACTTGCAAGCAGTGCGCTCTATGAAAAAAAAAAAAAAGCATTATTGCGAGCTACTTCCTAGTTCAGGTGGATCGCGGCCCATGTACGCTATATTGAGAGTGACCGGGCTAGAAATTCGATTCCAGTACAATGTTCGCTCACGAAAGAGATAGGTGTATAAGCAACATCTGTTTCTATCTAGTATTTATTAAGAATACAAGCAGCGCCAAACTGGCGAGCACCCTCGCCGCCTCTAAAACCCCACACCGTACATGCCCTTCTCTTGTCTGTTCATTGTCGCAGCAGAAGACCGACGAGTTCCTTTTCTTTCCGCATGCCGCGGTCTCTGGTTTTTAGCGCGCCGTCCGTCAACGGCGGCCTCCTGTAAACGAAGTTTCAAACGATGGAGGCGGTAGGACGGTGGTTAGGTCTCCGCGAACGGGCTGCCGCTCGGTGATAAGCGCACTACGTTATTTCTTTCGCGTTTCATGCATAGAATAGAAATAGAAACGCAGACTCTGCATGTTTAATTGCTACGTGAGGAGCGTCAAGGAAGAAGCGGTACTGCCGTCTTCGCTTCGTACACCCTCGGCGCTAACGCTGTAAACGGGGTGCGGGCAGCCGGGCAAGCCTGTTCGCTCGACGTACACACTTTTCCAATTGTGCAACATGCTCCCGCGGGCCACAACGGGATTGCCTGAGAACGATCTATTGTGACTGCCTGTAGATATCGTCGCACGTTTCGAAATTTCCGTGTCCATGTTGGCGAAGAAATTCCCGTCTAAAGAATTCCTTCTCTGTGTGCAGTGCTTATACAGGTCTAGCTTGAACAAGTTCAAGGTACTTCATCTTTCCCGCAGTAACGCTTTTATCTACCCACCTATGCTGTTCCTTCAACTTGTTTAATCCGATTTATTTGCCCGCTCATTCCCTTCATGCGCTTGCGGCTGAAGTCCACGAAGCTGTCACTGACTGTCAAGATCATGGAATAATTTCATCGCGAATAATTTTGAAGTTCTTTGTTTTCCAACGGCGAAGATTCTCAACAGGAAACAAATTGCTCACATGACTCGCGATCTAGTTTATTCACCAGGTTGCACCGTATATAATATTGATGCGAGACATTCTTGGCGAGTTCAACGAAGTTTTCTGCAATGACTATCTCGCGACAATTTGACCGCTATCTGACCGTGTTCGTGGGCCGATCCCGAAGGGTCTGCTGTCTATGTGTCACTAGGTGTGTTCCACTAAGATCTGTGCCGCTCTTTAAGTGACCCCTTCGACAACAACTTAGGCCACTGGGTAATGTGGGCCGTTCCTGTGGGTACGTGCAACTAGGTATGGGCCCCAGGGGCTAATGGATTATGTGCCGCTCTTCAGTGAACTTCTTTGACACCAACTTCACGTGTTGCAGAACTAGGCTGCAAATCGAGTCTGCGCAAGTTCCGCCGCTTCACGCGTAAGGCTCATCGCCTCCAAACTGTCCCAGCAAACATTTGTTTCGCTAATGGCTGGGAAACAGCCGGAGAGAGGACGTACGCACCCGCTGCTCGCTCTACTCACACCGGAAAGTGGCTCGGCATTCGGTGTGTGGCTTCACAGCAGCGCGGCAGTTTACGCCACGTTGCCGCCACGCGTGTTGCAGTTCTTCGATGGACGAAGAAACACTGCCAGTGCGACACACCATTCACTCTCCGTAACGCGCAGTTAGAACGTAGAACATAGTCCAATCTAAAAATGTGGGCCGATCGTGAAGGGCACTGGGTATGTGCTGCTGGGTACGTGCCGCGCTTCATTGAAAGGCTTTTACGCCAACTCGGTTCTCTGGGTGTCACAACAGCAACGAACGACACCATGCGCTGCACCCCACATCAGTTCCCAAACTTCACAAAAGCATTACCCGTTAGCTTAAGAACAGTTATACGATTCGTAAGAACTAGCCTCTACCAAACCGCGAATGCTTCGTATTATGCAAATGTCAATTGGAGCCGAGACTGCTTATTATTTATTTTTACTTGTCCCAAGCCTGTTCGCTGCTCAGATAAGGCTTCCCTTTTTTTCAGGAAGCAGAGTTTTTTTACATGGCTGTTGCGTTATGCGCGTTGTCATTCCATGTATTATAGTCCTCGGGAAAAGGAACTGGCTGACGGAGGGAGTGCTCATCTCACAACCTGTGGCTCTGCTGGTCATTAGCATGCTGATAATAAGAGTACCGAGACCTTGTCACTCTTGTAGGGTGGTTGAGGAAGCAGTTTACTTGTCTCACTCGGAAATCAAAAGAAAAAAAAACATGATTGCAAGCCTTAAGTGCCCACCGAATCACACGTATGCGCGACACGAATGTACGACTGAGGAGTGAAAATGTTACTTCATTTTGCATATTTAGCGCATTTGTTACCAATAACGCCGCTTGTTGCGATATGACAGTTCTAGTCACCTGTCATCTGTGCAAATTTTCCTCTTTTCCTTTCTTTTTTCTTTCAGATGTTCCACCGATGTTCTCGTAATATTGATCGTTTCATGAAGTCATGCTAAATGCGAACTCATGCACAGTGATTCTCGGTCCGAGTTGCATTCAACTATGGGCGTGATCACTTCGACCTAGCCTCTACCTGCTGCGTACAAGTTTCTTGTGTTAATTTCTGTACACCTGGAGTTTTAAAAGCAACAACTCGCGTAATTGCCCAAAATTAGCGTGTATAGATAACTATGTTTCCGGAAGGAGGTATTTAAAAATCTGAAGCGATTTTCATCCTTGAACTATTCCACCTTATCTCCACTACTTCTTGGACAGTCGATGCCATGGTATCCAACTATGTTTCTCCAGCCTGCTTTGTAAACTATTCAGGGAGATGTATAACTTGAATGATTTATGCGCACCCCAAAAGAACCTCAACATGGCGACGTTTCCGCGTCGAATGTGCCTGAGGGGAACAGCAGGTGCACTCGTCTCGACTACAGCTGTATACGACCCCTGCGCACTTGAACCCGTCTTCACGAATGCACCTCGACTCGGAGCTCTTACACGAGTTCATGACGATAACATGAGCGTACCATTAGAAACTGGCTAGAGACACATGTTGCCAAGTTCGTTCGTGTAAACATTTTAGTGTATCCTCCCCCCCCCCCCCCCATTGGCGTTGTCCTCCACCGACTAAAGCACAGCGTCACCCCTCGACCACAGAGCACACTGCAACCCAGTGACTCCCGTGGGGGATTCCTGCGACGAGAGGTTCTCCTGAAAAAACATTCCTACACTTTAATGTAATGAAGGGGACGTCGGCACATACAGTTACAAAGTCTTACTCTTGCCCTGTTACAATATGTTCGCTTACTAATCGCCGCGGAGTGACGTTGAAGCGCTGCGACCACCTTAGTGAAGTGGCAGCTCTGCCATCTGTCGTTTAGTTTGTTTGTTCATTTGTTTCTTTTTGGGTTCAGTTCTATTTGTTTCTTTGTTGTTCTAGTCGGGGTAGAGTGTCAAGTCGAGAAGGCGTCCTAGACCACGGCGTTTCAGTGGCGCCCCACTCACCGAGGTCTCGGACGATGCACCAGTCGCAGCACTCGCACTTGCTGTCGAATGGCGGCGCCCCAGTCAGGCACCAAGTGTCGTTGATCGGTCCGCACGCGATCTTGGAGCAGGACTCTTCCGAGCACTTCATGAAGTCATCTGAGTTTTCAAGAAGTGAAGACAACAACCCGGGATGGCTGAGGTTGAGAGCATCTTCCTTACGAAAACCATTGCCTTTCTTTGTTCTCTTTTTTAAAAAGCTCGAACGTTCGCTTAGATTCCTGTATTGCACCAGCACACATATATTTTTTTCTTGGTTTCTTTTTCTAGTACTTAGCTTTCGTTTGCTTTTCATTTCATGCTTATACTGTTTAATGTCCGAGCGGCTGGCGTAATCGCCTACATTAATAATAATAATAATAATAATAATAATAATAATAATAATAATAATAATAATAATAATAACCAGAAGAAAAAGGACGAAGGCGTGGAAGGAGAAGTAAAATGCTAGGAAGAAGTACAAGGACAGGGAAGTGCAAAACCCACTATCGTTTAAGTTATACTAGACAAAGCGTTTCTGTTTTTCCAGAAGTTAAATACGACAGAAAGCGCCTTCCCAACGTTGTCTTTCTTTGCTCGAATTGTCTTCATCAACATAATTATCAGCCTATTTATGTCAACAGCAGGACGAAATACTCTCGCACCGAAACCCAATTGCCCCTGCCTTGCCCTAGCTGAACCATCTTATTTGTGCCTGTAAATTTCCTTATGCCTGAAAATTTCCTGGAAAGGTGCGTTGAGCTAACACGAGCTCGGGGATACAGTACGCACGGAATCTAAAGTTTGTAAGGGATTCGAGGTATACAAAATTTAAGCGGAAACTCCCTGAGCGGCAACTGTCCAAGTTACGCGTAACATTATTTGGCGGTGGGCGTCGTGCGAAATGTGTTATGCGCGGCAATGATGCGTGTGGCGATTTACTGATGTAGTATATGCGTTATTTATTTATACATGCGCGAGGGGTACGATAAGAGATGCCCACATTTATATCGCCGAACATATACATTCCGCACCAAGCCGACCTCTATATCAATATCATCATCATCATCATAATTTATTGACCCTTAAAGGCCCCTTTCGGGGTATTACATGATGGGAGGAGGGGCAAAACAAAAATACGGACTAGTCATGATAACAAAAGTGACATGGACAATTAAAGGCAAAAAATAGGTAGGACGGGTACAGGTGTGAGCAAGGTGATTAGGTTTGAAAAGGGGCTGTGAGCAACTGCTTAAATTAGGACCATCGCGCTCATTAGCTATTCACTGTGGCAGCTCGTTCCAGTGATCCATTGTGATGGGCAACAATTATTTATGGAATGCGGTGGAAGTTTCACATGCTCTGACTAGAGCGAAAAAAAATTGGCGGAGTCACACGCGTCGCAATGGGAGTTTTAGAGGGCTAATTTCACACGATTGGGTGAGAGGCTGTACCACACTGGTGCAAGGAGAGGGGAGTACAAGGATGACGATGGCTGAAGCGCGAAATCCGATATAAGTAAAAGTTCTGGCTGAGTTTGCCTCACTCGTATTATACGCGGATGAAACTTTTTTTCGCTCTCCGCTATCCCCAAATCTCGCCTGGTATTTCGCCAGGCAAATCTCACCTCGTCTTTTTCTTTTTAGTCTCGCCGATTTACGATGCCGAGTAGCATGCGCTTGATGGTCTGTGGACGAAGCCTCGCACTTTCTTTTTATTCGGTCGGTCTTTGGTCGCGGCGTCAGTTGTCCAAGGTATACACGCGCTTGTGGCCAACACAAATGCCTTCCGTTTCGTTCCTTTCATTCCGTATTGCCCAATCAAAAAAAAACGTTTTTGCTGCGCAAGGGCGTGTTTTCACGCGGTCAAATTTACAGTTTGTAATATTGCGTTCTTCTGCGACTGCCCAGCCTTAACCCCTCTTTCCCCGTCGAACAAAAATATGGCTACGCCTTTGGGGTGAAGTTGTGGGGCTAGCGATGGTGGGTCGCTCGCTATAGTTTCGATTCTGTAACCGAGCCCTTCTTTGTTGCTGCGTTAAAGAATGATGCACCTTTCTCGTTTCTATACAGTCGTGAGCGTCCCATGGGGGAGCCCCTCGTTCACCGCTTCATTGGCTTATCGCATAATTGCTGCACAGTTGTGCAGACGTGTTTCCGTTAAGAGCGCCTCGCCGGCCGAGTGCTCTGACATGCTCACTCTTGAGTCGGTTCGTCCTCCAGGAAGGCACGTCGCCGCAGAAGCGCGGGCTCTTGAGGCGCCTCGCCGTTGCGGGGGTGCCGAAGGTGTACACCAGGATGACCGCCACGGCGACGGCGACGAATGCCACGGAGCACGCCAGGAACAGCAGCACCGACGGCTGCGGAAAAGACCAGGCTCAACGACAGAGCAGGCACGGTCCGGCAACCACCTCGGATTCAATATACCCACGCCAAACTGGCACAAATCTGTTCGAGTAGACACGAGGACACCCGAAGACAAAATGAACGTTCAGTGAACGTGGCGTGCGTGCGTGTGCGTGTAGAAGGCATACAATCTTCTCGCAACACATACTGATAGCCAACAATGAACGATCAAATGAGCTCACCTTCCTCTCTCGTGGCTCTGCCGCCGCTGTGGGCTGCTGTGCCCCTTGCGCCGGATCCGCAATCTTGGCAGCCCCTTGCCTTGAGTCAGGGACTTCCTTCGCGTGAAAAACAGTGATCCTCGTTAGAAGTGAGGCAAGCAACCGTAATGAGACGACGCTAATGCTGAACCTTTTTTTTTTGAAAGAGCAATCAGGCGAAACTCTGCGTGGGTTGCACGTTGTTCTCCCGTGAAGGACGCACCTGTCCAAAGGTGACATCTCACGGTGATGCGTGGCCCGCGCCTGCACCCCTCACTATCTCAATTGTCCAATCACGATTGTTCCTCCCCGGAAAACGGGCGTTCTCATGAAAAACGTTTAGCAAACCTATGCTGACTCTCCTTTGGCAAATATGGAGAGCGTGAGCTGAGAGCCATCCCATTAACCTCGTATTTTTTTCCCTAACGTAGTCTTTACGACTGATGCTTGAATCTTCACACAGTACTCAAGAATGCTGAAAATCACGCGAAGAACGTTGGAAACTTTGAGGAGAAGGGTCGAAGATACGCAGCGCACAGGGGAAACGACACAGAAAGAAAAAAGAAAACGGGGTGAGACGAAGCACTGACTTTAAACAAATCTTATTGATAGGTGACGTTAACATATTACATAACCAATATGCATTCGCATGTACAGAAACCTGAGGGCTATGGAAATACACGAACAGACCATTGTGTGATAAGACAAAGTAGCAGAAGGAAGAAACGATTAAAAAAAACTCTGGGTTTTTACGAGCCAAAACCACGATCTGATTATGAATCACGCCGTAGTGGGGGACTCAGAATTAATTTTGACCACTTGGGGTTCTTTCACGTGTACCCAATTCACGCTACACGGGCTTTTTTCATTTCATTTACATCGAATTGAAGCAATAAATGAAACCAAGACGACAAAAAACACATGCGAGTTTAGAATTAACCGTCCCGAGACCCCACCGTGGCGCATGGTTCAAAAACGTGAGCTCATTATCCTAAAAATTCGATGTACTGAGAACAAGCACACGAGTCTCTTAACGTGGCTATTTCCGCAGCCTCAATATTTTCTACCCTGGTGACCTTAATCTTGCTCCTGCCAATCACAACGCACTTATCACAGAAAGGCGCACGCCCACAGTTTCTGCAATGGAAGCTCAAATTGCCAATGTTATGCGAGGTATTCAAATGCTCCCGAAGTCTTAACATTTAAACAGCTGCCAGTCTGAGCAATCTACTGCTTGCCGCAGTACAGCGGTAAAGAATGAACGGCCCCTTTGCAGCGAGGGACAAACGTGGTTGTGGTGTTTTCTCTCCCAGACTGTTTCGAGCGTCTTTCATAATAGCCGGCCCTGCATAAGCTGGAAACCTTATAAGGTGCCGTAAAGACGACGCGCATGTTGGCGCTATTTGCAATACCTTTTAGCCGATGTGACGCATCGCGTATACACAGGATAACCAGAATGCACCGCCTATTGAGAGTGCGTTCCGTCACCGATACCGCGGCGACCATCGCCGCTGCATCTTGCGTGAGTATTGCTGCAGAAGTAGACACCGATGTTCTGCCTCGCGTCTGTTCTTGTGTCGTAACGATTAGCGGGAGTGCACAACAGCTGCGAAGGTAACAATGATAGTCAGCTGTTGTACATGCCAGTGAGAGATGGTGGGGGGCTATATTATCGTGTAAGTGTCCAAACTGCCTTTGTTTCCTCCTCTCTAACCGTGGTCGAGAGCGGAATGGCTGGAGATCGCAGCGCTCTGTGAGCGGCGGATAAGAAGCCACGCTCGCCACATCGCGGACGGCTTCCGTTGCCATCCTCACCAAAATTCTCTGGGTGCCCATTTTACCTGAACTATGACCAAAAACAGCAAACAAGCACAGACCACCCATCTCTTACAGCAACTTTTTTTTTCAGCCCCACGGCAGAGCAACGCGGGCGGCCATGTAGCCCGGCATGGTCAACGTAAATTTGACGGTGATGATGATGATGGTGATTATTATTATTCCCTAATGACATCCCTTTTTAATCGGTATGGCAATAAGTGGTCACCTCGACTACTTGAGATCATTGTGCGTTTCCCATATTGTAATCTGCCATTCCATTTTATCTCGCACCTTTATTATGCCCCGTGACAATCCCGTTCCAATCTCTTTCCCTGCTGTTTTTGCCACCTGAGCCATTCCACGCCAAATGTCCCAGGCGTGTCGCTCGAGCATAACAGATTTTCTCGAAAAAGAAAAAGCATGGATGTTCACAACCTTATATTGCTCGAAATGATTTCCCAGTATGTTTCTCGAAATGAAAACGGGCGTGGCTTAGCTTGCTTAAGCCTGGTGATTGCGAAGCAATAGTGTGTTATTCTCGGATCAGCTGGTAGTATGGCTGGTGGTAGTCTTGGATTATGCTAGTGTTACGGCTTACAGTGAATCATCTAAGAGGAAGTCATCCGTCGAATCCGTGTCTGCCGACAAACATTTCCCTCACCAGCGTGCCCATTACAAAATCTTCCAGTATCGATGCAACGGCGAGATGCAAGATGCAAGCTTCGCCTTCAAGAGTGGAACGCGATAGCGTTATCGCACCCCGTTCGCACCGCCTACTCAAACGCGCTACGCCAGCCAAACGTCGCGATCGGCACAGATAGCCGGGCCCCGACGCGCCATGAATTTTATTTGGGGTTTTACGTGCCAAAACCCCTTTCTGATTATGAGGCACGCCGTAGTGGAGGACTCCGGAAATTTCGACCACCTGGGGTTCTTTAACGTGCACCTAAATCTAAGTACACGGGTGTTTTCGCATTTCGCCCCCATCGAAATGCGGCCGCCGTGGCCGAGATTCGATCCCGCGACCTCGTGCTCAGCAGCCCAACACCATAGCCACTGAGCAACCACGGCGGGTGCGCCATGAACGCGGACGCGATCATGGGGCGAGTGGCGCGCCACCACCTGTCGGGGCAGCGCCGTACATTGCGAGGAGGGGGTCTTCTGTGTTAGCCGCAAGATGGCTCTGCGTGCGCTCAGAGGAAATGTAGCGGAAACGTACTTCGCTACTCGTGAAACGGCGACTTCTGTAAGTTACATGGCCATAATTACCGATATACACCGCACTATAACTTTCTACAGCAAGTTTCTAAGGCAACACCGCATTCACTAGAGGCGATTTTGTCCCGCTTTGAAGGAACGAGCTCGTGGCTGAGTGGTAGCGTCTCCGCCTCGCACTTCGGAAACCCTTGTTCGATTCCCACCAGCCTATCTTGCAAGATATTTTTTACACAGCTGGTGTGACGTCACTCTAGGTCACGTGGTGTGACGTCACGCAGCGAGGTCACGCTAAAGGTCAATGGTGCCTACCACCGCCTCGCCACGGAACGGGCTGAAGTGCGACCTAAAGTAGTATTGCTTCGAAATAAAAAATGGGGTCACGAGACATGCTTCCAAAAAATTATGGGGTTTTACGTGCCAAAACCATGTTCTGATTATGAGGCACGCCGTAGTGGGGGACTCCAGAAATTTCGACCATCTGGGGTTCTTTAACATGCCCCTAAATCTAAGTACACGGATGTTTTCGCCCCCATCGAATGCGACCGCCTCGGCCGGGATTCGATCCCGCGACCTCGTGCTCAGCAGCCTAACACCATAGCCACTGAGCAACCACGGCGGGTAGACATGCTTCCAGTGCTTGGTTAAGTACGTGAAACGTGGTTCACGTAAAAATTTTCTTGCGTCAATACAGTTGGCGAATTTTTCTTTAAATCCGTGAAATGAATTGGCGCGAGATAATTTTTCCTGTCAAGCACAGTTCCACTACATTCATGTAAAGTAATTATAGTGTAGAAATAAATAGAAATTTCGCCCGTATAGATGTTCGATATCACAAATTTCTGTCAGTATTTGGGGCTCTTAAAAGACATTTCCCTAACGAAATGGCCCATAAACACAATTACTCATTGAAGACAACCCTTTCTAGGTTCAGCAGACGAAGTTGAGCGGCTATACAAACCAAAATAGCTTTTATATTATTTTCTCGCAGAACCACGTTTCACGCACCCGGGACAACTTTGGAAGCACGACACATGAGAACATATTTTTTTTTCGGCGATAATATAGCGGCCGGGAAATGACTCTGAACATGATGGTATAAGCATCCGCGATTTTTCGCAATGACATCTAGTCCAGACCCACATATATATTCCAATCGCCTCTTCCGATCGGCTCCCAGAACTCGCCGCATGCTGCAGAGATAGCGCTCGACGGCGCTGTCGTCCTCGCACGTGGACGGCGCAAGGAGGCGCCGCTCTACGTGGCCGCGCAGCGCTGCGCGCGCGACAGCTCGCGGCTCCGATCGCGTCGCGTCGAACCGCGACGTGATCGACGCGTCGAAACGTGAAGGGACCCGCCGGCGGCGCTGCACCGATCTCGAGCGCCAGAGAAGCCTGCTTGCGCGGCGGCAGGGATCTTTCGCTCGCGTATGCAGAGGTGCTCTCGCCTAACTCGATCCGCGTCGGGGCGGCGATGCGAAGCTACAGGCGGACGCGAAAGGAGAATCCGAGTTCCTGCTGCATGCTGCTGTGGCAGTGGTGCTCAATACCTATGCCTGCCACGCTCCATATTCCGAGCCAGGCTTCAGGTACAATGGTGTTAGACGTTCTTTTTTTCTTCTTATTTTATCATCTAAGTTTGGCACTTCGAGAAAGGTAGACAAGAGTAAGCTATCGCACGTATTTCTAATCATCGCCACCCTAGAAACGCAGCTCGACAGCGGCTCAAGCGTTTTCGCCGAACATGTTTAATATACGCATAATGTACGCTCTGCAGAGCCGGCCGGGTGCTGGGCTCCTCTGTTTCATTCGTGAAACGTGACCATAAAGTCTAGACGAAACTTGTCATGCACAGTCGGCCACAAAGGTTTGCAGTGCAAAGGATTTCCTGTGGAAAAAAGCTCAACTGCCGGGAAGCGCGCGCACGCTACTTCGAATTCCCAGTAGCTGTCAGCAGTTTTTTTGCGACTTTCTTCAAGTTGAAAAGGACACGGCTTAACAAAGCAGGAATTCAAACCTGTCGTGCAGCCCTTATCTCCTCAAGATTTGTGATTGACTGTACGATTCTTGTCTTTCTTTTTTTTATGAGTTTGCTTTTATTCAGAGCCTCTAGTAGGTACGTCTGGATAGCAGAGCTGTGACGCGCAAAACGGAACGGGAAACGCGTATCACATGGAGCCCACGTGACCTAAGCAAGAACAAACGCCACAAGCATCTCCGTGTAAGCTGTTACGTTGGGGTGGGCACTGGTGCTTTCCTTTGCGTTTCAACGCGCCTACATGGTACTCTTAAAAATGCTAGAAAAAGAAAGCAGTCGTTTGCAACAAATCGCATTCCACAACAATGAAAGACAACCGAATATTCCACAACAGAATATCCGATCTGTTATGCGACTGGTACAGTATAACAAGAAACACACTCAACAAAGTTGCGCAAGTTTTCAACCTTTTCATCATCATCATCAACGTCAGCCTATTTGTGTCCAATGCAGGACGAAGGCATGTCTCAGCGATCTTCACTTGCTCTTGTCCTGCGACCCCGTGTTATGCCTGCACATTTCCCAATTACATCAGGCCACGTAACTCCCTGCCATTCTCAGCTGCGACTCCCTTCCCTTGGCACCCACCATTCTGTAACTCTAAGGGCTCATTCACACCGGCGACTTGAGGAGGTCGTGCGACCATTTGCGACTCGCAATCAAAAAGCGACCGAAGGCGACTGATGTTCACACCGGCAAGCCCGGCTGAGCACGACCCGCAAGTCGCAATCCCGGAGATTATCGTTCTCAGCGAGAACTCTCGGAATCTACGCGGAATTTGAACGCGACGCCGGAGGAGGCCGGATGTAGACACACGAGAGATCACTTCCGGTGCGCCGCTGATTGGTTTATCAGTTTCGCGACCACGGTCGCGCGACTGCAAAATCGCGCGGGGAGCGACTGGCCCAAAATGGTCGCTTTTCAAGAAATGCGACCGTTTGCGACCATTTGCGACTGGTCGCTTTGCGACCAACTTGGTTGCGCGACCACTGTCAGTCGCCGGTGTGAATGAGCCCTAATAGCGCACCGGTTATCTGCCCTACGCATTGCACGGTCTGGCCAACTACGTTCAGTCCTCCTGCGATGCCCGCCAGAATGTCGGCTACCCCCGCTTGCGCTCTAATCCCCAAGCTACGCCTGTCATATTTCATTTCAACGCTGCCCACAATTCCTGGTCCTTTATTTCGCAAGTTTCTTTGTTAACCTCCATGTTTCTGCCTGATGTGCTAGCACCGGCAGGATGTATCGATCGTGCATTTCCTTTTCAATTATAGCGGCAAGCTACCGGTTATGACTTGCTAATGCCCTGCCGCATGCGCCTCAACCCATATTTTATTATTCTGCAGATTTTCTGCTGATGACCTGGGTCCCTTGATTAAATTGAGCCTAGATTAACGCACTCTTTCTCCGATTCTAGAGGCTGGCTGCCAATCACAAATTTTCGTTATCTTGCTAGCCTAATGAGCATTCGCTTAATCCCGTCGCCCCCTGCCGCTCTTAGTGTACGCGGTCTGGACGCGTGCTCGTCTCTATTTCTTTCTATCTCTCCCTTCCACTCTCTTTCTCTTTTTATCCCCCTTCACCCTTCCCCCCGTGCAGGATAGCCAACCGGAACTACCTCTGGTTAACCTCCCTGTCTTTCTAGGCATCCTTTTTTCTCTCTATCTCTTGTGTATATTATTCTTCAGAGCTGCTCTTGGTCTGTTAAGGTCTCAGTCATTTGTTGGAAGTCATCTACAGCATGTTACGCTAGTCAGCATCAGGAAATCGGGCAAACTGCTCAAGGCTGACCATGTTTAACTGTAGCACAATAAATACGCGTCACAAGCGGAGCTGGCACACACACCCCATGTGGATCCCCATTGATGTGCTTGGGATCTGCGTTTATTTATTTATTTATTTATTTATTTATTTATTTGCGCCCTAGCTAAGCATGTTAAACAGGCAGGGAAGCCATGTTTCCAACGCCGCGTCCAACGGCTTTCATCAAGAAATACTTTTTTGCAAGCTAGTTGATTCCTACTGAAATTCTTAACGTATTTGCGCGAAACAATCACCGTTACGTGCGGAAAGAAGACAAACGATAAGAAAGAATGCGGGCTACCAACTCTTTATGTCTAGGAGAACCAGTAAGACAACGTAAAGGCATGATACAATTGTGCTACCTGGAGAGAGCCCTTCTTGTTTAACAAAAACAATTTCCCTCATTGATGCACATATCTTGTCTGCCTACGCGTGCATGAAGGTCATTTCATACGAGCAACCCACACGTGTTTGCAATGGTGATAAAAATTTGCTTGTGACATCAAACAAAAATGCAGGAAAAAGCGAATGCTGCCCCTCTAATACATAATGCGGTTACAAAACCCATGAAGCATTGAAAAAATATTTTCTGAAACCAGAAACTAAAATTCTACAAAGAAAACGCGACGATTTAAAAGAAAACAAAACATAAGCACAATGGCTCGCTCACGACAACACCTTGAGTGTGATCAGATCAAACGTGGCATTGGTGTAAGCACGCCATCGGTTTCACTGACAGAAAGATGGCCTTCCTTGACGGCCATGTTCGAACTAATCACACTCAAGGTTTTCTTGTGAACGCGCCTTAGCACTTCAATTTTGTTTTCTTTTGAATTGTTTTTTTAGAACTTGTCCCTAGTTTTAGCAAATGTTTTTTTTTATATGCTTCATGGATTTTGTAACCCCAGTTAGGCCATGTATCTCAGGGCTCGCAAGGAAAGTTTTATCAACATTGCAAACACGTATGGTTTGCTTGTATCAAATTACCTTTATGTACGCGCAGGCACACAAGATATGTCTGCCTTCATGTATCAATGAAGGAATTTTTTTTCTTCTTTTGAACGAAGGGTACTCTGCAGGTGGCGCAGTTGTATCATGCCTTTAGATTGACTTGCTGATCCTCCCAGAAATGAGCAGTTGATAGTCTACGGTCTTTCCTTTTCATACCCAACGGTGATTGTTTCGCGCAGTACGTTAAGAACTTCTGTTCGCTAAAATTGCCGCATAGGAATCGGAGTAATGCACCGCACTATCTCGGATACAACTGCTAGTATTTGCACCGGGTACAACTTTTCTGCATGAATCTGTGCTTCCGCTTCAAACGAATACTATTTCTTTTTTTGCTTTATATGCAGCTGTAGCTAAGCTGAGCTTCCGAAGTGCCTTACGCAGCCGCACTATGCCTTTAGCGCGCTGTACGCTCAGGCGGCAACCACATTCAACGTATTTCCAGCGGCGTAGCGTCACCCGGCCCCCGCTCGTAAATATTGCACTGCGTATTCATCGCGCTGTACAATACCGATCCATGTGCATCCATCATGGTACGCAGGCTAAGCCGGGCGCACCGAAGTACAGTCGAGCGCGATTTGAAGGTTATCGTGCGAGCGTCGACCGGGAACGCCAACAGCGCCATGGCCCAGAATTCTCTGCCGAGGCGAGGGAGGTATCAGGCCTGCTTCCCTCACTCTTTTTGCTGTTCCTTCAGCAGCCGTCACTCCCTGCTGGGCTATCAGTTTCTTTCTTTTTCTTTTTTTTTTGGTTCTGCGAACAGGCAGTGATCGTAGTGCGCACGACGTACTCTTGGGTATTATCTGAAATTGGACGTTACGAAGCTGTATCTAGCCTATGTAACGTCATTGCTGCTCAGCCAGGAAAAATGGGTGACCAAGAACATTAGATTAAGCCCGCGAAGATACGAGGTAACCAAGTCCACACTTTATCGCAACAAATGGAAAGCTTAGAATAGAGAGAAAGGGCGGTGAGTTTGTCGCGGGGTGATGGTTGTTGTACGTAACAGCGAACGAGGGAGAGAAGAGTGCGAAATCATTATTTTTCCTGTCCCGAAACCGGCCGCCAGGTGCCTGGAGTGTTGGGCTGGTTGACGCTCGCGCGATAACCATCAAATCGCGCTCGACTGTACGCACTTCAGCTGCGATACCTTTGCGCTTTATTGCGCAAAGTGAAGGATGTAGCGCGCCGAGCCCGGGCGACGCCGCTCCCAAAGCGCGTCGGCGGTTACGTCGCCCCATGTGTTTGCCGCTTTAAAGGCGACCGAGACGCTTCGCCCGCACCTTTCCTCTCTCTGATCTGGACGGCGTCGCGGCAGGCAGCTTGGGCTCCGGTCCAACGCCGCTCTCCTCCGCCTCCCGGGGAACTGGACGACTGGCCCTCTGCGAACGGGTTGGAGAGGAATCTAGAGCGCCAGCGCGGTTGGCGCGGCACGGTATCGTTACACAGCTCTACGAAACTTCACCGAACTTCTTTTAAAAACCTAAAGCAGTCAACGCTCTCCATGCGAATAAAAGCAAATGTATCCTCTCAGTCGCCATTTGGAGAAGCCTATTCAGAAGCAGGAAATGCGGTCTCTGTTCTCCCAGCTGGGTAAGCCCGTTACTCTCGGAGGTGTTGGCAGACAGTCACGCTGCATGATGTCACTCGGCCGGCAGCGAGGAAGCCAGGCTGGTGGTTATGCAGCCGTAGTGCGCTGCACGGGATTAAATTCTGAATGTGTCTTTATTCGCGCAAGGATGACCTGAGGCCTTACTCAGAAGGTGGGGAGAGGAAAGGAGACACGTCCAGGATAATATTGACTCCGTAGGTCAGCTCCGATGACAAAATGTTGCGGCATGATTACAGCGCCGCGTGCATCAAGTGCGAAGTACAGCCAGCCGTTGAGAACCCACACTGTCTTAGGCATGTACTGACCACGGAGTCCGGCGAGCCTTGAACACTCCCAGAGAAAATGTCCAAAATTTACGCGGCTGTCCGTGGAACAGTGCACAGAGATGGTGCGAGCACTGAGGAGCTTTCAGAGGAGCACTTCTCATAACTGCGTGCTGCTTGCCTTCATTCTCGAAGAAAGGGCTTTACCGAGGGGCCCGGTTTTTATTAGTCATATCATAAGACGCCAACAAACGCTGAAACCAAGAACAACATATAGGGAAATCACTTGTACTTAATAAATGAAATAAAGAAACGATAAATTGATGAAAATGAAACTGGATGAAAAAGCAACTTGCCGCAGGTGGGGAACGACACCAAAACCTTCGCATTTCGCGCCAAGGTCCGTGAGTGGTGGCGCTGGCTAACACTCCCAGAGTTCTACGAGGAAACAAAGTGGATGGGGAAGCGGCGCCGCGGTAGCTCAATTCGTAGAGCATCGCATGCGAAATGCGAAGGATGTGGGATCGTTCCCCACTTGCGGCAAGTTTTTTTATCCAATTTCATTTCCATCAATTAATCGTTTCTTTATTTTATTGATTAAGTAAAAGTAATTTCCCTTATGTTGTCCTTGGTGTCAGTGTTTGTTGGCTTTTTATGATTTGCCTTCATTCTTGGAATACTTCTGCAATGTAGGCGGCGTCCTGCAGACACCCTGTGTACTAGGATTTGCGCCTCACGTGGGAAACCGCAAGGCTGCCTCGGATATCCGTATGCGATGGCGCTTACCTGAACACGTAATGGGTGCCTCGATGGGCACCCAAATTAGAGGGGTAGACGTTCTCTGGCGCGAAGGGACACAGACGAAGACAATAGAGGCAGACAGGACGAGCGCTAGTCTTCTAGTCTTCGTCTGTGTCCCCTCGCGCTGTAAACAAAGAGAATGTTACCGTACCAACTCGCCCAACTGCCCATCCTTAGGCGGGCACAGTTACAGTGCACGCTGTCGAGGCACAGGCGCCTAATGGGGCCTCGTCCAACTCGCGCGCTCCTGTCTAGACTTCAATGTATGCCCGTTCGCAAGGCCTGGCGCGGCACTTTTGAAGTCGAGGCGATTCTGTCGAGTCAGCTTGTCGATGCTTAGGAAGCCGAGGCGTGTCGAGATGCGTCGAAGTAACGGATTAGAGCGTTTGGAAAGCATCGCCTGCAGGAATGTTCTTAAAACTAGCAGAAGAATGCTAGGAAATTAAGTAAAGGTTCCTTAGTGTCAAGGTGTGTGACACGAAAAGCAAGAAGGAAACACTGCTGTCAAAAGGCGGGCTAGTTGGATGGTAAGCGTTGCATTTATACTGGCAGCACAAAATCAACTCAAAAGGCGCACAGAAACAGAAGTTAAATAGATGGAACGAGCGCTGTGCGCGGTTTCAGTTTCTTTTTTATTATTTTGCGCTGCCGGTATAAGTAAAAGCGCTAAGAAAAAAGGTTGAAAGCAGGTGTTGGAACCTACGTGAAGCAAAGCTTTCGTGACGCTTAATGAGGTGCTATAAATCTGCCTGCCCCCCACTGAAATATTCCTATGGCCGGCTCCTCCGCAGTGATAGCAGAGCGGGCGGTGGTCGGCGGCTCGCCAAATGTCCGTCTTCCTCGCGTAGGTGCGCTGGGCGACGGGTGGGCGTGCTGGCGGCGGCGGCGGCGGACGACGGAATTGCGGCGTTCAGGGCCCTGGCGCGGTCGCGGAGGGGGACCTTGACGGCGTGCGACGGCGGTGTACGTCATCGCTTCTGGCTGGGGCTGCGTTAATTGGGGTTGCACCTCAGGAACTCCAAGCGATGGTGAACCTCATCTTTCACGATGTCGGCGATCGAGGCCACTTCAGACTGCGATGAAGGCAGGACCTTGCGTAGTTCTTCGCGTACAATGGCCCTGATGGTCTCTTAAAGGTCGTCGCAACCCAGTGCTTGGATGGCGCACTGCGTCGTGAGCTCCTGGCGGTTATATTGCCGGGTGCGCATCTCCAGATTTTCTCGATGGTCGATGCCTCTGCAGAAAACTCAGCTACGGTCTTCGGCGGGTTACGAATAAGTCCTGCGAAAACTTCTTGCATGACGCTCCGCATCAGGAAGCGGACTTTTTTCTCCTCCGACATTTGTGGGTGGGCGTGCCGGAAGAGACGGGCCATCTCCTCCGTGAAGATCGCTATGGTCTCATTGGGAAGCTGTACTCGGGTTTCCAGTAGCGCTTGGGCGCATCCTTTACGCACGATGCTTGTGAATGTTTGCAGGAAACCGGTTCGGAACAGGTCCCGCGTCGTTAAGGTGGGTTCTCGATTCTCGAACCATGTCCTGGCCGCATCTTCCATTGCGAAATAGACATGTTGCAGCTTGTCGTCGCTGTTCCAGCTGTTAAACGTAGCGACCCTCTCATACGTCTCCAGCCAGCTTTCCGGGTCCTCAAATGTGGAACAGCGGAACGTCGGTGGCTCACTGGGCTGCTGCAGAACTATTGGGGCCGTTGGCGCTGCCATTGCGGCTGTCTTCTTGGTCGTCTCTGGAAGATCTTCTTGGACGATCTTCTTGGACGTCTACGGTAGAATTCCGTGTTCCGGGGGCAGCTGCTGTAGCCGGCAGCTTGCTCGATGTTCCGGGACGGCGTTGGTGTTGTCTTTGCGGTACCGGATTGGATTACGGCTTGTCGGGGGCGTCCGGTACATGAACGTAAAGCACCTCCACCAGATGTCACGTAGTAATGACGTATAAAGAACACAGTAGCAATACTGTGGAAGACGAAACTAACTCTTATTGGGCGAACCTGGGCCCACAAAAACAGGCTACAGCTAAAGAACAACGATAGCGGGGAACACAGTCGGCGATCTTCAAAATCTGATAAGCGGGTCAAGTGCGTCGGCTTTTATACATCAGTCGTCGAATGTTCCAGAGTAATCTCTTGGAGCCACGTGTCTTCCACAACGTTCTACAGTATTCGCGTCGCGCATACATGCAATCAGACTACACAAGGTTCGGTGACAGACAGCGGATAGAACCATCGATAACATTCCAGAAACTTCCTACGCGTGCAGCCGCGTCCTGCTCTGGGCGATAACATTTGATAGGCGGTGAAACGTGGTCGCCCGATAAATATAAAGAAGTACACGTGTCAATACAACCCAATTGCCCAATTATACGCCCAATTTTCCCAGGTCTCGAGAGGCTCCTTACCCGCTATCGCTGATCCGGTAATTAATCCGTCACAAGTCTGAGTCCTCTGCTTTTCATCAGCCGTATCTCCTAGCCTAGGCTGCCGCCGTGAGGACGTTACATTGTCAGTTTCCTCGTTTGAAGATGAGCTTTCACGTTTCCTTGAGAGGGCGCGTGGCCGCGATCGCGTTAATGCCATGCAAGCGAGACTGGCAGAGAACGACCGGCCCTGTAAAAGCTGCTCCGATTTGTTCGAAAAAAAGATATCAAAAGTGTTCGGGTAAACTTGGACTCATGGCTGTCTCCGTTTGCAATCTTCCATAAGCGCCCTCGAGGGTTACCCTGGCAACTAGCTAGCACGCGCTCCGCTCTTCTGCGACTTGTAAGATCCATGCGCATTCACATGTATAGTCTCCGGGATAAACACAGGACGGATGAGAAACTCCCTTGGTGGCTGCGGAATCGCGAAGTGGACTGCACATTTTCCCGTTTACCACGACGTCCTGCATATGGCTCGAGCAGCCTCAGATTTTCGTCTTAATGGCTCATGCGGGCGAACGCTATTTGCTCCTCGCAATTTGTGGAAATATGGCCTTCCTTGTTGCAACGGAAGCAGATAATTGGTCTCCGGGCCTCGAACGCGCGCTCTACGTCTGCCTTAGCTTTAGCGGCTCCAGCCGATTGGGCTGTCTCTGCTAGCCCTTCCTTCGCCACCTCAGCCTTAGTCGATGCTCCTTTGCTGAATTCGTCACTTGTAGATTATTTCTTATTCGGCAAAATTGAGTTGCGCGGGGAAAACCACTTTACAGAATAGTCCTTTTTTCTCTAGCCTGTCTTCCTGAATAGGTTTTTCTTGGAAGTTTCGGCGCGTGTAATATTCCTACGCGAGCTGCGCTGCCTTCTCGAGGTCTACCTCTGGGAGCCTGTCCTGCAGCCAAAGTCTAACTTCTTCTGGGAGAACTGGGTAAAACTGCTCCACTGGTATGCATTCAAGAAACTCGTCGTGGTTGCCATACACTTCTGTATTTTTGAGCCACTCTTTTAAGTTAGACTTTAACTCGTACGCGAACTCCGTGTGCGACTCGCTGCCCCTTGTTGTGCCTGTCTAAACCGCTGTCGAAATGCCTCGGTAGAGAGGCGGTATTTGCGAAGAAGCGCGGCTTTTACCTTTCCATAGTTCTCGTAGTCTTCTTTGGAGAAGCGTGCAAGAACTTCCGCGGCCTCTCCTGGGACAACTGAAAGAAGTTTTTGAGACCAAAGGCTTTCGTCCAGCCCTATTTTTTCACACATACGTTCTAAATTTACAAGAAAAAGTGTGCTATCACCGCCTGTCCTATACGGTAGCATCAGGTCCTGTATTCTCGGCTTAGGCGTATCGTCTCCACCGGAAAGGCGACTTGAACGCGCCGAGCTGATTCAAATTCGCTCTATTTCCACTTCTCTCTCAATTTAAGAGCATAATCTCGCTCGGCGCGCCTTTCTTTGTCCTCTGCCTCAACCTGCATTTTTCTCTCCTCTGCCTTCTCGCGCCTTTTTTGCTCCTCTTCGCGAATTCTTTTCTCGCTTCTCCTCTCAAAAATTTCTCCCCAAACCTCTTCGACTTCCTCCTCAGTTACTTCTTGTGCCCTCATAATGTCCAGAGTGGCTTTCTTTCGCCTTGCCGCGGCAACTGAAATGCCCATCTCCTGACAAACATCAAGAAGGTCCTGTATCCTGAGCTTCTCCATCGCGATCTGACGACTCGTCTCTGGTTTTGCCTCTCGATTAGCTTTGCTTCGGAAGCCGGAAATTTATGCAAGGCCTGAAGTGAACTAAGACACAACCACTACAACCCTTTCAGAATACTTGAGCAATGGTCCTTAGCATTTACGTGCGCGACAAAGTCTGGCGATGCGAAAGGCAAACGTCAGACACTCACTCCTCCAAAGTAGCTGAAGCGGGTAGTCCTCGTGGCTGCCGTTGAGCGGTGTAGTGGACGTTATCTGGCCTCGAATCCGACAGCTTGCCATCCACTGTTGTGACTTCGGGGTGGAGGACGAAAGGCGGACTCTTTCCGCAGACGAAGAAGAAACGAAAAACTTTATACAATATTTACAGATAGTGGATAATAGCGTACAGGTAGCAGTAAGTGCACATCAGACCGACTGGGCGGCTGAATGGGGAGTTCTCCCTTAAATCCCTTTGGCGACTCCTCGTCGGTAGGAACCAGGCGGCGCAGGATGATTATGTCGCCCGCGTCGAATTCTTCATTCGTCGCGAAGATGGCTGGACGCTTCTTGAAGTCACCTCCTGGGTCGAATTCTTGATTCGTCACGGAGAAGTGGGAGCTCCCGTCGCTTCACTGATATGCACGTGGTGCACGTAGTACGGCAAATGTCGCCTCGATGATAGGCACGTAGTATGGCAAAATAACGGTCACATTCCCGCCTCTGCTCTCGGCGTCATTCCTGGTACATTCGCTGTTGCTCGGGCGTGCGAACCACTCGCGGCCGCCCTAAGGCAACGTCGAAGTGAAAATGAGCCTCTATCCCCTTAAATATCCACTCCGTCACAGACAGGTGATATCAGACACAGGTGGCCGCTACAAACGCGCTTTTGTGCGAGAACGCTCTCTGTCCTTTTGTGGTTTCACGTTGGAGCCAACTACGTCACAGATACGTGGTTTCAGATAGAGGGAGAGAGAGAGTGAACTTTAATGAGCACCAGCAGTTTAGTCGGCTGGGCCTAGGCCTCCCACGATGGAATGTCGAGGTCTTGCCTGCCTGGTGGTTCACTCAGAGTTGGCCGTCGAGATGGGAGCTTTGCAGGGCGGCGTGCCATCTCGACGAGAGGGTCACGGGATTAAGGTCTGGGCATTGATGTTTGCACTCCCATAGCATGTGGGGGAGTGTTGCTGATTGAGTTTTACAGATCTTGCACGTCTGGCTCGGGTAGATGTCGGGGTATATGATGTGATAGCGTGTGAGGGAGGAAAAAATTAAATATATGCGGCTTTACGTGCCATATGATGTGACAGCGTGTGAGGGAGAAAAAATTATATTATGAGGTTTTACGTGCAATAACTACGATCTGATTATGAGGCACGCCGTAGTGGGAGACTCCAGAAATTTGAACCACCTGGCATTCTTTAACGTGAAACTAAATCTAAGCGCACGGGTGTTTTCACATTTCGGCCCCATCCAAACGTGGACACCGTGGACGGGATTTGTTTCAGACACAGGTTGTCGCTAAAACCACGATGGGGACCACGATTCGATGCGAAAAAAACGGACGTTCTCCTTCCTTTTCGTTTTATTTTCGCGTCCTCACTCTCGGTTTTGCGCTCATGAGCTCGCCTTGTGGAGGAGGGGCTTCTTCTCGCTAACAAACGGTTTGCCCTAGCCAAAGACAGCTTCGCTGTAAAAAAATGGAGGCGGAAATGACATCACAAAATGTTGAAGCATTTTACAAAACACCCGGCATACGCATTCCAAACCTACGTTCAGTGCACGCGTACCGTCCTCGGTGTGGCTACCGACGGTGCCCCGGGGCGCTCTATGTACCGGCTGTCGCACGCTGGCCCTGTGTCCACAGGACCCGCTTGAGGGATCTGCTGCTGCAATAGAGGAACACTATGCCCACTGTGTTACACAAACCAACTGACAAATCTGAAGGAACGAAGAAAATTACTCGGGACAGGGCTGGCTGTTCCTAACGTGAAGGCGACCTATAGGCTGCGCTGTGGTGAACCAATAAGCTAGTGCGCGAAAGCCGCGCTGAAACATTGTAACGGTAGCGTCAAAACATTGTAACGGTAGCGTCAACGATGGTGCAAAGCTAGGCGGACGACAGAGAGTATGGCTGTAAAGTGGAGCTTGTATCGTATGTGTTGCCGCCCTTGCTTTGTGCCGTATGTTTAACTGTCATTACATTGCTTAACTTGAACCAATTAGCCCAACTCTGTACACTCGAGCAGCACTTAGGGTAAGCGAATTATTGACCAGTGAGTGAGTAAGATTGGAGTTAGTTTGGAGTGAACTTGTGAAATAAAGGCGCCATGCACTTTAGTTTTTTGGTGTTAAGTGCTTTGGCATCCAGTGTGCCATCGATGTCTCCACCAGCAGTGCGCATGAAGACGTCTCCCTAGACAGCAACGTTAACAGGATCGCGTTCGAGTGCAATAAGTTCATTCGATCACTAGGATCCGAATGTTGCTGTGTGCCTTGTTCCCACCACGCAAGACTAAGTTCGATCGAAGTAAGCTTCGACATCGGTGGGCAGGCGCCACCCGGCAAATATAAGTTTGGCGGTTCCTAGGGAGCAGATACACGGATTAACCTTAATGTAAGTATAGTATAGCTAAAGCACGCGGTTCACTCGCTGGTTCTCCAGTACAGCCACAAGACCTTCGAAAGTTATGTCATCACGTACGCACTGCGTACAGCTCTACACACTTGTTGATCACCGTTCGGTTAATCGACACGAGTAGAGAAGAGCACTCACCCTGCTTTTCGAAGCTCGCTGCGGCTCAGCGGAAGGGGAGTACCCTTCATAAGGCGAGTACTGCTGCTCATAGCCACTGAAGCGGGAGCCCTATTCAAGGCAAAAAAAAAATTCATTTCTCTAGTATCTCTGCACAGGTGGGCCACTGTTCCGCCATTGTTCCTCCATGTTGGCGTTTTCAGCAAATTAGGAAAGCCGTAGCAGCACTACAGTTCAATCGGAGGCGAATTCAGCAACCTACTGCAATTAGCACACTGAATGAATAGTACATCATCATGATCAGCCTATTTTATATCCACTGCAGAACGAAAGCCTCTCCATACTATCTCCAATTACCCCTGTCCTGCGTCAATCGATTCCAACTAGCACCCGCAAATTTGCTGATTTCATCGCACCACCTGGTCTTCTAGCGTCCTCTACTGCGCTTCCCTCCTCTTGACACCAATTCTGTCACCCACGGTTATCCAACGGTTATCTATTCTGCGCATTACATGACTTGCCCAGCGGCATTTTTTTCTCATAATGTCAATTAAAATATCGTCTATACCCGTTTGCTCTCTGATCCAAACCACTCTCTTTCTGTGTCTTAAAGTTATGCCTAGCATTCTTCATTCCATCGCTCTCTGCACGGTCCTTAACTTGTTCTCAAGCTTCTTTGTCAGTCTCCAAGTCTCTGCCCCATATGTCAGCAGCGGTAAAATGCACTGATTGTATGCCTTGCTTTTCAATAATAACGGTAAGCTCCCAGTCAGGAGCTCACAATGTCTGCCGTATGTGATCCAACCCATTTTTATTCTTCTGTGAATTTCCTTCTGATGGTCACGGTTCCGTGTGATTAGTTGACCGAGGTAACCGTACTCCTTCACAGACTCTACAGGCTCACTTGCGATCCTGAACTCATGTTCCCTTGCTCGGTTATTCTTCATTATCTTTGTCTTCTGCAAATTAATGTTTATCCCCACACTTACACTCTTCCTGTTCAGGTCCTCAATCATTTGTTGTAACTCGTCTGCAGTGTTGTTGAATAGGACAATGTCATCGGCAAACCGAAGGTTGCTGAGATATTCACCGTCGATCCTTACACCTAAACCTTCCCAGTTTAATAGCGTGAATACTTCT
Source organism: Dermacentor andersoni (assembly GCF_023375885.2). Lineage (NCBI taxonomy): Eukaryota > Metazoa > Arthropoda > Arachnida > Ixodida > Ixodidae > Dermacentor > Dermacentor andersoni. The sequence goes on along the minus strand of NC_092817.1, from coordinate 197,336,508 downwards.
TCCAAGCACGCAGTGAACTGCATTGGAGAGAATGTGCCTCCTTGTCTGACCCCTTTATTTATAGGTATCTTCCTGCTTTTCCTGCGCAGAATTAAGGTGGCTGTGGAATCCCTGTAGATATTTTGCAGGGTATTTACGCAAGCGGTCTGTACTCCTTGATTACGCAATGCCTCTATGACTGCTGGTATCTCTACTGAATCAAATGCTTTTTAGTAATCTATGAAAGCCATATAGAGAGGCTTATTGTACTCTGCCGTTTCTCGATAACCTGATTAACGATGTCATCCATTGTAGAGTATCCCTTCCTGAAGCCAGCCTGTTCCCTTGGTTGACTAAAGTACAGTGTTGCCCTTATTCTATTCGAGATTATTTTAATAAATATATTATGTAATACTGAGAGTAAGCTAATGGCGCTGTAATTTTTCAGTTCTTTAACGTTTCCCTTTTTGTGTATTAGTATAATGTTTGCATTCTTCCAGTTTCATAGAACCATTGCAGTCCATAGACACTTCGTATAGAGAGCCGCCAGTTTTTCTAGGTTATGTCTCCTCCTTCTTTGATTAAATCGACTGTTATTCCATCTTCTCCAGCGGCTTTTCCCCGTTTCATGTCTTGCTAGGCCCTTCTGACCTCGTCTCTAGTTATACGAGAAGTTTCTGTATCCTGTTCATTATTGTGTCGAATGGAGTACTCCAGAGTCCTTTGGATACTGTACAGGTCAGTATATAATTCTTCCGCTGCTTTTATTACACCTTCGAGATTGCTGCTGATATACCCTGCTTATCCTTCAGTTCATGCATCTTGGTTTGTCCTATGCCAAGTTTCCTCCTCACTGATTTCAGGCTGCGTGCAGTTTTTGCGGCTTCTTCAGTCTTTCTTACGTTATAATTTCGAATATCACTTATTTTTGTTTTGTTGATCAGTTTTGACAATTCCGCGAATTCTATCTGATCTCTTGAGTTGGCCACTTTCATTCTTTGTCCTTTCTTTATTAGGTCCTTTGTTACTTGGCAGAGCTTGCCTACTGGTTGCCTTCGTGCCTTGCCTCCCACTTCAACTGCTGCCTCTGAAGCCAGCCTCGTTACAGTTTCATTCATTACCTCTATGTCATCAGGATCACTGTCTGTTCTAAGGCTGCACATTTGTTTGCAAGTACCAGCCTCAATTTGTCTGCTTATACCCTTACTGCCTCTAAGTTGATCTGTTTCTTCTTGACCAATTTTACTCTTTCTTTGTTCAAATTGAGGTGAATCCTAGCCCTCACTAACCTATGATCACTGCACTTTACCCCAGCTATTGCTTCTACATCCTGCACTATGCTGGGATCGGCCGAAAGTAGGAAAGCAATTTAATTTCTTGTTTCACCATTAGAGCTTTTCCAGGTGCACTTTCTGTTACTACGTTTTCTGAAAGGTGTTCATTATTCTCAGCTTATTCCTTTCTGCGAATTCTACCAGCATCTCTCCTCCAGCGTTTCTAGAATCGACGCTGTAGTTGCCAACTGCCTGTTCACTCGCCTGATTTTTCCCACTTTTGCATCGAAGTCACCCATTACTACTGTATATCAAGTTCGCACTTTTCTCATCGCTAATTCAACGTCTTCACAAAAATGATCTACTTCTTCATCGTCGTGACTGGATGTTGGAGCGTACGCTTGTACTACCTTTAATGCATACCTCTTACTAAATTTGATTACGACTGCTGCTACCCTCTCATGAATGCTTTGTTGCTGTGTGGTCCACCCTACATGCCGCATAGTTGCTGGTAAGCTTCCTAGTTCTTTTCCTCCACTATGAATCAGTTTTTCCTGTACAAATACCTCAACACTTTCCCAGCCCGTTTACTTTCTTCCTTATTCCTCAGTCGTCCTTCATAATTAATATTACGGTGAGCTTCCCTCATTTCAAAACTTGTCCAGCCCATATCACCCTGCACTGTTTCATTTGTAGTCTTCCCGTGACCGCCCAATGCGAGGCGTACCACTGACCTTTGGTTGCCATCGAGTCCCTATTGTATACCTGATTTCAAGCAAACAACAGCATTTTCAAATGTAATTCCTCGAACCATTGCACATTTCCACATATCCCGGAGCACCTCGTACCTATTGTCTCCCCATAGCGCTCTGTGTTTCATTACGACTGCATTTCTATTCCCCTTTCCTGTTATTGTTTTTTCCGGTGTTTTCATATATATATTGCCTTCATTTATTCATATACGAAGGTATTTATATTCTTTTACCCGAGGTGTTTGCTGGCCCTGTAATGCCACTGTCTGTTAACTGTTTTCATTGATTACCATAACACCTGATTATTTAATGCTGAATTTCAAACCTAAATTCTCGCATTTCTGTCCACAGAGCCAGACGTTGCAAATCACTTTGCTTGTTGCTGTTCTGCTGCTGTACGCGCATGTTTATATGAGAGATTAGAACCTATATTACTTCCTTCTAGCGCCATCTCCATCCTCACCATGTACATCATAAACAGCAGTGGGGATAAAAGGCATTCCTGCCTCAGTCTTTTGTTGATATAACTTTCTCCTCGCTCCTCGTCCCTTGCCATTCAGCGCAAACAGTATTTTCTAGGCAAATCTTCCTACAAAGCTGTAGACAATCGTCGCTTAAGCCTTCCCCTTCCGGAATATCCCACAAAATGTTGCGTTCTACGTACGTTGTCATACGCTCCTGTAATGTATAAAAAGGCCACATATAATGGTCTGTTTTGTACTCTGGATATTTCAATAGATTGACTAAGAACAAATAAGTTATCATCCAAAGGCCTGCCTAATCTGAAATTATTCTGAAGTTCTCCCAAAATGCCGCTATCGTCCGCCCATGCTTGCAGCTTTAATTTAATTGCCTGCATTGCTAACCTGCATATTACAGATGTAAGGGTCAACGGTCTATACGAGTGAATTCTATCTTTCTCCCCCTTACCGTTATAAATTAAATTGTTTCTTTTTGTCGCCAACTGTCTGGTATTCGTCTATCTTTTAAAGTTTTTTCCACTGCTTTCACCAGAGCTTCCTTACTTTTTGGTCCTAGTTCATTAATCAGCCTAACGGAACTTCGTCTAGCCCTGTGGCTGTGCGCTTACGGATTTTCTCTTCTACTTTCTTCCAGCTGAAGCTTGTCAGCACCAGCTCCTTTTCCACCTGGTTCTCTTTCAAGCTCTTTTTTCTTCAAATAAAACCTCGTCATTGCCTTGGGAACATTCGGCCGTTATTTATCGGATGTAATTTAATGCCGCTTCTACTTCCTGTCTGTTCTCATCTTCGTCTAGAATATGTTCTATTGTTGTTGACTTCTGGCCTAATAATTTTATGTGGTTCCAAAATATTCTAGGCGCGGCCTTCTTTTTCTCACGTATTTCTGACAATCAACATTCAATTTCTCCTTATATCTTTGCTTGCATCAGTATTTCAACCAATGATTTTTTTCTCCTGGTATATTTCCCATTTACTAGCTACTTCATGCTGCAGCAACTGCGCTTTTCTTGCCTGCCTGTGCTCTCGGGATGCTTTGCGTCGTTCGGCGATCGCTTCTCGTACTTCCCTGTTCCACCAGCTTTTCGGTTTCCTTTTTTCCTTTTCAACAAATATGTTGTTTCTATTTCTGTATTTCTGTCATTATTGCACTTGGGCTCACTATATTCTCACTCTTTACTTGGCCACTTGCCAAGTTCTCCCTCGACTCTTGTGACTATATTTTTTCTTTGTTCAGCGTGGAAATTCGGACTGGCCATTTTGCACTCCTTGCTTTCTTTCCCAACTACATATTCCATTTTCAAAATGATAGGTTTGTGGTCCCCCCCTATGCTGCTATACCCTTCCTCGTCAATGACCATTTCTCTTAATTTAACATGAATTCCTTCTGTCATCAGACAGTAATCAATGGTCGATTGCCGGTTTCCCACTTCCCACGCGGTCTGCCCTTCAAACTTAGGCCCTGTATTCACCTTACAAATGGATGGATGGATGGATGGATGGATGGATGGATGGATGGATGGATGGATGGATGGATGTTATGAGCATTCCCTTTGGAACGCGGCGGTGGGTTGTGCCACCAAGCTCTTCTTATTATATTGGCTAATGTTTAAATATATTAAAGGAGAAAAAAAGAAAAGGAAACAAAATCCACGATGAATTCCCATGATCAACATTTCTGACCCCCTATTGTGAACTTTATTTTTTACATCTACGTTTTTTGTCGTTTCCCTACTTTTCGTCCACGGCCAATCACCTCTTACTAATCTCTGTTGCGGACATGTTTACTTTCCCCTGCTCTCGTTGAACCCAAGGGCTTGAAAGAGGCCAGTGTTGCCTAAATCAACCGCTGGGCAGATATCTTCCCATTCTAATAAAACATGCCATGACATCTCGGAACCTTCGAGATGTCAGCGCCACCTATCGGTGAAATCGGAAGATAGCCGCAACTACGACATATGGCCTCTGACATTGGAAGATCTTGCAGGCCAACTAAAACTAATAAACATGCGCTGCTTAGCGTACGCTATTGGGGGGCGAGCTCCACCACTGGAAAAGCTAGCGCCACCGTTGCCGTGACGTGGCATGAGGAATCACGTGGACCCTGCGGCCGCGTAGGCTGCTTTGGAAGCGCCGAAGCGAGCTGAAAACTAAAGTTTAAAGTCCCACCTGCGCCGCGGTTCTCATTAAGTGGTGAGGCTTTACAGCCTTTGGTGTCTGCCTGACAACATTTAAAAGTACTATAATAGGTAGTGGCTGCCTTTGGAGGCGTGCAGCATCGCAGGCTACTGCTCGATGCCGCAGTGCTGGACGTACGCAAGGGAGCCCGGTGTCAGCCTTATTCACACGTAGCCGCAGGGCAACGATATGCGTGAAGCTTGGCTGGCGAAACCGGCAGACAGCCATCGTCTACAACTCGGGTATGCAGCAAGCACAGACGCGAGGAACATTTCTGCTACGGCGCCAGGACTGCACGATGTTGGGTGAGCAGCAGAAAACGCGCACTGAGACGCTCGCCCACACGCGCTGCCCGGCTAATGTCATGACGGTTTGGTCTATGAACTTGTTGATGCTAGAAACTGGCAAGCTCACTGGAACGGAAAGGGAGCGGTAAGACGCACATGAAGAAAAGGCACGGCATATGGTCATGTTTGTGTTCTGAATTAATGCACTGGATTGCGAAATAGAAGCAGAAGGAAACCGCAGGGTGAGAAGACCGATAAGCCTACAGTGCGACGCAACTTGAGAAATAATATTGAAATGTCCAAGAATTTAGAAGACAAAAAAAGATCGAATCGTCGCGACGGCACATCACAGTCGCCGTAGGCGTCGACGTCTCTATAACGGAATTATTTTTGAACAGTTCTGATAGCGTCCACGCAACAATGGTTGCTAGTGTACTGTGAAATGCTCATACAATACGGCCTAAAGCTCATGGCACGGTGCGAACACGCGCTCACACCGAAAGCAAAGCATTGTGTGCGAACATGCATGCAGACGCGCAGCCGGTCGCTGCGAACCCGTGCGATCACTGCATTGAGGCTTCATTCTGTTATGCCCCATTTGGTTATACAAACAGCCCACTATAAGAACACATTTCACATAGTTTACTCTCAGCGTTTGGCTACCTTTCACGCAAGAAGCCGGTTTGGGAGACTCCTTCGCGGCGACCGCGCGCGCAGTAGCGTTCAGTGTACGTATTCGGTAAAGAGATAGCGTCTGTAAACGATTCTGTGCTTTCCGTTTGCCCAAGATTATTATATCGACAGTCAAAAACTTCCCTCGTTTTGAGAGTACCTACATAAATCTCCAGGAGGGCTGCCGCGTGGCGTTTTTATTGAGCGCCGTAAGCGAAACCTATGAGGAGTGCGCCCCATGACCCCTCATACTACGCAAGGGGGCGCTTCCGACAGATGGCGACTCCGTAACTCCTCGCCGCCAATAGTTGCGTACGCTATACTGTAACTATCTATTAGACAGCTTTAGTTTAGGGTACGCTATACCATCGCGTACGCTATAAAATAGCGGGTCGTCACTGCGCATGCATGCGCAGATCGCTAAGCGATCCATAGCGTATAGCGTACGCACGCTATTTCTTAGATTTAGCGTTAGCGTCTTTGCGTGGTTTGCGGAGTTCGCGTGAAACATGGAGGCGGTCCCAGCTGCCCGCTTCGAATTGAACTTCGCGTTGCTTTTGTAAAATACACTTCGTTAGTATAGCAAATGACTGTGTAAACGGCTTTCGCTTAGTCTCAGGCCGCTTCGACGAGAGAGTAATATGGATAACCTTACGAGCACATCATAATTGGATTTCTCCGCTCCTTTTGCGCATGCGCGAGGAGAAGTGGTTGCGAGAGAGAAATGCGGGGACTTTCGGTCCTTGAGATTTCTCTTCGCCGAGGTACTACGGGGACGAAAGTTGGTAGCTCCGTTCGTCCCTAGCCGAGCTGGCAGCATAATCGATAGAATGCGTGGCAGGTGTTCTGTGGTGTGGCCGGCAAGGCGAAGACGCCGTGTCCAATGTGAGTTTGTTGCTATTTTGTTGCGAGGTAGCATATTAAATGCTTATAGTCGCAAGGGGATATGTTTGGATGTGAGGTGTCTTCTCGGATGACTTTGGTGGCAAAGCATTACATCGCGCCGATGCAATTCATTAGTGTCGTTGAGCAAGGTCAGCATACCGCACACTAAATTCAGGAGATTCGCGGGAGCGGAAACAGTTTATGAATTCGACTGCCGTGCCGATGCGAGTTTGTCGCTTTTTTCTTTCTATTTTTTTTTTTTTTTTTTTTGCGGCGGTAGCATATTAACTTCTGATAGTTGCAGGGGGATACGTTTGGACGTGAGGCGTTTTCTCGGATGACTTTAATGGCAAAGCATTACGTCGTGCCGATGCATTCTTCATTAGTGTCGTTGAGCATACCACACACTTCAGGGGAATCGCGGGAACGGAAACAGTTGGTGAATTCAACTGCCGTGCCGATGCATTAGTTCTTAATGTAACTGAGCATACAACACACTTGGACGTTCGTGGGAATGGAACGTTTTGTACTCTGTATGTGAAAGTACTAAAAGTTGCGTCGCCATGCAATCTGAGCCGTAGATTGTTGTGAGAGCTCTACAGCCACACTGGCAAAACACTACGCCCTGCGGATGAATACAAAACAAATGTATGCTAAAGAAAAATAGTTTTCATGCAATTTCATAGCAGTAGACCCTTGTGAAAACTGTACAGTAACACTGATATTGGCTACGTGGTTTGTGCAATCAGCCAGCTCTTCCAGATTCAGAAAAGACTTAAGACCAGAGGAAAATTTCTAAAACTACAAGACGGCAACCTGATTTGATAAATCATAGTTTGCATGTTTCCAGTAGAAGCACGTGCAGCAACGTAAACTAAGTTGCAGTAAAAGTTGGACTTCAGAAAGCAAGTGCGTCAACATTACACCAACGATAAACGCAATTCCACTACATGAATGACTTGCCTTGTATGAAAACATTGTTTTCACGTTTCGCTCTCCTATTCGCCACATAAGCATTCCGGATTAAGAAGAAGTCTCACTGTTTAGTGCAATGCGTTTGTCACTGGCTGACCACAAATTAATCGCTATCAATGTCGTATAATGGGCATTGAAAAGTTCTCTTCAGCTCCTACTTTGTGACTGCTGAGCCGGCTGTGCTTACATAGGTGCAGATCCACCTCCAGAGGGTCATCATCGAATTGCATTTTTTTTTTTTTTACAGGAGCGTTGCCAACTGCATAAATAGTGTTTTTTGACTGACTGCACATAGGTTACCAGGCTTTTTATCAATCATTTAAATCACCCACAGAGGCGTACGTTATCCTCTTCATTTAGTAAAGAGGGGTAAACATCGACAAAATGATGCAGCTCAAATAGCTTGAACGTGTATGCGTTTTCTATCCGCAGTGACAGACAAGACGGCTCGAGCGTTGCATAATGCCGTTTGCCTAAAGTCAGCTTCGCCGCAAGCCACCAATGTCGCGCAATCAAGCATACGCAGTGTATTGCGTCAAAGTATACAAAGAGTGGAAAGCGACCACTGTCGGAAGATATAGTGTGATGTACGTGCGCACCTGCCGGCACGTCTCCTGTCGCAGTACAAGCACGGAGACGCCCAACGAGTGTACTGGCAGGCCTTCAGAGCTATTTCGCACGCGGCTGTAGCGATCTGAGCCCTTGTTTCGCGCACATAGAGCGCCCCGTATTTGAGCTAGACATCGTAACAGCTGGGATTAGTAATACGCGCTCCTTCATTAATTACCCTTGCACACAAGCCGCTCAGAATCGCTACGAATCTGCACCACGTAGCCAATGTCAGTGTTACTGCACAGCTTTCACGAGGATCTACTGCTATGAAATTGCATGACGACCATTTTTCTTTAGCATACATTTGTTCCGTTTTCATCCGCAGGACGTAGTGTTTTGCCAGTGTGGCTGTTCAGTTCTCACAACGATTTACGGCGCAGATTGCATGGCGACGCAGAGTACAATATGTTCAATTCCTACGAATCTCCAAGTGTGTTGTATGCTCAGTTACATTAAGAACTAATGCATCGGCACGGCAGTTGAATTCACAAACAGTTTCCGTTCCCGCGATTCACCTGAAGTGTGTGGTATGCTCAACGACACTAATGAACAATGCATCGGCACGACGTAATGCTTTGCCATTAAAGTCATCCGAGAAAACGCCTCACGTCCAAACGTATCCTCCTGCGACTATCAAAATTTAATATGCTACCGCCGCAAAAAAAAAAAAAGAAAAAAAAAAGCAACAAACTCGCATCGGCACGGCAGTCGAATTCATAAACTGTTTCCGTTCCCGCGAATCTCCTGAATTTAGTGTGCGGTATGCTGACCTTGCTCAACGATACTAATGTATTGCATCGGCGCGATGTAATGCTTTGCCACCAAAGTCATCCGAGAAGACACCTCACATCCAAACATATCCCCATGCGACTATAAAAATTTAATATGCTACCGTCGCAACAAAATAGCAACAAACTCAACTCGGACACGGCTTTTCCGCCTTGCCGGCCACGCATTCTGTCGATTCAGTGCAGCCAGCTTCGCTAGGGACAAACGGAGCTAGCAACTTTGTTTCCCGTAGTACCTAGGCGAAGAGAAATCTGAAGGACCGAAAGTCCCCACATTTCTCTTTCGCAACTACTGCTCCTCGCGCATGCGCAGAAGGAGCGGAGAAATCCAATTATGATGTGCTCGTGATAACCTTGTGGTGTTTTCGATATCGCTTCTCGTTTCCAACGAGTCGAAGCCTATCGAAAGAAATGGATGGATGGATGGATGGATGGATGGACGTTATGAGCGTCCCCTTCGTAACGGGATGCTGGTTTGCGCCACCCAGCTCTTGCTATTATACTGTCTAATGTCCTACCTAGGTTAAACAAAAAACGAAAAAAAAACGCTATGAACTACCCCACCCAAATTTTCTGATCCCCTATTTCGAACTGTGCTTTTGTACTTCTCCGTTTTATGTCGTTTCCCTACTTTTCTTCCACCAATCTTCTAATCGCCTCTTACTAATCCCTATTGCGGACATGTTTACTTTTCCACTGCTCTCGCTGAACCCAAGCGCTTCAAGGAGGCCAGTGGTGCCTAAATTGACCGCTGGGTAGACGTCTTTCCATTCTAATAAAACATGCTCCACAGTATCCCTAGCTTTACCGCGGCAAGCACATGCTTCTTCTTCCTTCTTATATCTCGCTTTATAGGTGCGTGTTCTAAGGCATCCCGATCTCGCTTCGAAAAGTAATGAGCTTCCCTTTGAGATATCATAAATTGTTTTTTTATTTCCTGATTTCGTTTTTTCCTCTTAAGCAGTTACTCATGGCAGGTCTCTTTTCCATTGCCCGCACCCATGAGATTATTTCAGCCTATCTGACTTTGCGCTTGACCTTCTTTGTTGCTGTGTTGCCCACCCTACAGGCCGCATACTTGCTGGTAAGCTTCCTAGTGCTTTTCCTCCAATGTGAATCAATGTTTTTCCTGTAAAAGTACCTCAACCCTCTTCCAGCCCATTTACTTTCTTCCAAATTCCTCAGCCGTTCTTCACACTCAATTTTACTGCGAGCTTCCCTCACTTCAAAACTAGTCCAGCCCATATCACCCTGCACAGCTTCATTTGTAGTCTTCCCGTGAGTGCACAATGCAAGGCGACCCACTGACCTTTGGTTCCCGTCGAGTCGAGAAGCATTCGAGATGTCAGCGCTACCTATCATTACAATCGTGAGATAGCCGCACTGATGGCATATGGCCTCTGAGATTCAAAGATCTCGCAGGCCAACTAAAACTGTAAAAAACGTGCGCTCGTTAGCGTACGCTACACTATAGCGTATACCGTGCGTTGTAAGTTGCGTACGCTAAACTAAAACTGTCTGTTGACTCGGCCCGATCGAAATCCTCTCCACTTGAGCGTTCTGCACCCTCTTGTCAGCCAGTTCTTTAAGAAAAACTGCCCAATGCAGGCAATGTTATTTGCTTTGAAACAGGCACGTACCCAGAATTTTTTTTCGGGGGGGGCCCACCACCTCCACCATCATCATCATCGTCATCATCATCAATCTATTTTATGTCCACTGCAGGACGAAGGCCTCTCCCTGCGATCTCCAATTACCCCTGTCCTGCGCCAACCGATTCCTACTAGCGCCCGCGAATTTCCTAATTTCATCGCTCCACCTAATGTTTTGTCGTCCTCGATTGCATTTCCCTTCTCTTGGTACCCATTCTGTAACCCTATTGGTCCAAGGGTTATCTAACCGGTGCATTACATGACCTGCCCAGCTACATTTTTTCCTCTTCATGTCAATTAGAATATCGTCTATACCCGTTCGCTCTCTGATCCAAACCGCTTTCTCTGTTAACGTTATGCTTAGCAATCTTCGTTCGATCGCTCTTTGCGCGGTCCTTAACTTGCTCTCAAGTCTCTGCCCCATATGTCAGCACTGGCAAAATGCACTGATTGCACACCTTACTTTTGAATAACAATGGTGAGCTTCCAGTCAGGAGCTGGCAATGTCTGCCGTATGCGATCCAACCTATTTTTATTCTTCTGTGAATTTCCTTCTCATGATCAGGGTTCCCTGTGATTAATTGACCTAGGTAAACCTACTCCTTCACAGTCTCTAGTGGCCGGCTGGCGATCCTGATCTCTTGTTCCTTTGCCCGGCTATTTATCATTATCTTCATCTTCTGCATATTAATATTCAACCCCACGCTTACACTCTCTCTGTGAAGGTCTCCAATCATTTGTTGTAACTCGTCTGCATTGTTGTTGAATAGAACAATGTCATCGGCAAACCGAAGGTTGCTGAGATATTCGCCGTCGATCTTTATTCCTAAACCTTCCCAGTTTAATAGCTTGAATTCTTCTAAGCACGCAGTGAATAGCTTTGAAGAAATTGTGTCTCCCTGTCTGACCCCTTTCTCTATAGGTATCTCTCTGCTTTTCTTGTGTAGAATTAAGGTAGCTGTAGAACCTCTGTAGATATTCTTACGCGAAGGACGAGTCAGTAAGACGAGAAACTATTTACAGATTATATTTACAACAACGGTTGCAGCGCTGACCGGTTAGATTCACAGCGCGAGCCCAGTTCGTTCTTCCTCCTCTTTTCTGGAGTGATGGCGCCTACGCTCCTCGTTCAAACAAACAAGTACCACACGCATGTAGCAATATTTTTCAAGCTTTTTACGTAAGCCTTCTGTATTCCTTGATTACGTAGTGCCTCTATGATTGCTGGTATCTCTACTGAATCAAATGCCTTTTCGTAATCTATATAAGCCACATAGAGAGGCTTATTGTACTCTACAGATTTCGCGATAACCTGATTGAGGACATGGATGTGATCCATTGTAAAGTATCTCTTCCTGAAGCCAGTCTGTTCCCTTGGTTGACAAAATCCAGTGTTGCCCTTATTCTATTGGAGATTATTTTGGTAAATATTTTATATAATACTGGGAGCAAGCTAATGGTCCCATAATTTTTCAATTCTTTAACGTCTCCTTTTTTGTGGATTAGTATAATGTCTGCATTCTTCCAGTTTTCTGGGACCCTTGCAGTCGATAGACACTTCGTGTAAAGACCCGCCAGTTTTCCAAGCATTATGTCTCCTCCAGCTTTGATTAAATCGACTGTTATCCCACCTTCTCTTCCCGCTCTTCATCGTTTCATGTCTTGCAGGGCCCTTCTGACCTCCTCGCTAGTTATAGGAGAGTTTCTGTATCCTGTTCATTACTGTTTCTAAGTGAGGTATCGTGACTCCTCTGGGTACTGTATACAGGTCAGCTTAGAATTTTTTCCGCTGCTTTTACTATATCTTCGAGATTGCTGATGATATTATCCTTCTTATCTTTTAGTGCATACATCATGGTTTGTCCTATGCCAGGTTTCGTTTTTACTGATTTCAGGCTGCGTTCACTTTTTACGGCTTCTTCAGTCATTCTCATGTTATAGTTTCGAATGTCAGTTATTTTCGCCTTGTTGATCAGTTTTGACAGTTCCGCGAATTGCATAACGCTGTGCGGCCGCCAGTCCCATACAACCGCGCCGAGCGCAGGACTCTGCGATTCTAGACGTACTGCGCTCACCGCGACAGGTTAGAAAAACACCCGCATAAGCACAGCAGAGAAGTGGCTACGTGAGGCGGTTCGACCGATAACTGTAGAAGCGTCATTCAAAACAAGTAATTGTTCTCCACTTCCGGCGGCGTTTTCTCTACTTCCTTTTTAAGTAAAAAGATGTTGATCCATAAATATTCTCATAAACAACGGCTAACTTTTGATTATTCGCTTTTGCTTGCAGTTTGGTTGTTGCCTTGGCTCTCTCCCTTAGTAGATCGCTTAATTTCTCAACTCCTTGCGATTTTTGTTTACGGTTGCCAATTTTGCACGAAAAGTGTTATACAATTAGGGAAAAACAGACGAGGTAACGGGCGACAGTCATCTTGCTTATGGGTTTAAGGGTTATTGCAGGGTTTCATGATGGACGCTCTTTCACATTATTTTATTTCCCACCTTATCTAAGCCATATCACGTGCATATGGTTCCGGGCATCTGCCAGCGTCGCGGCGAGCCGTAACTCAAAAAAATAATGAAGCAAACGGATAAGTTAAACGCAATTGGCGTTTTCTCCGGCCGCAACTCGTTCCATGAGAGTATAGACCAGCTGAGTAACAGCCGCATCCCTCTCCTGGTCCCAGGATCAGCCTAAAAAAAGAAGGTTGAACTAACAAAAGCAACAGCTATGCGCGTGACGGTTGAATAGATGGTGACAACTGAACGCATCTCGAGTTAATCGCGCGGGTGCGGAATGTATGAGAAAACTGTCCTTCACATTACAAGAGATGCCGATAACTACCGCCATCTAAAAGGAGTGAAAAAGGCAGCATAATGCTGACCGATGAACAGCTGCCAAGTCTCAACATTGATCTGGCGGCGCTTTAGGAATGTGTGAGGAGTGGTGGCGTGGGTGGTGGGGGGGGGGGGGGGGTATGCCACTTGATTTTGGGGGGGGGCCCGGGCCCCCCCGGGCCCCCCCCTGGGTACGTGCCTGCTTTGAAAGCAAACAGAAGTGACCTACTATAAACCATAACATTTAATTGGGCTTTTCAAACAGCGCTGCAGGTTAGCGCCTGATCTAAGGGACACATCGCTATATCAGGCGGACACACAATCACGGATCGAGAACGATCCGTGATTGGAATTAATCAACATATCACCAAGTGCTGCAGCCCTCTGTGGATATCTCAGGTTCGTGCACATAAACCCGTTCTTTATGTATGTGTTCTCTTTGTGCTTTGATACACCAAGGTGTATATATCCCATGTATAGGTATGCATCTGTGCATATGCATATATATATTCTGCTGAGGCTGGAAAACGGGAGGACTGAGCAGGCCACACGCTTGGAACTCTTCGTGTATGAGAGTGCGAATGAGCATACGCAGGTCGGTATCCGACGAAGGAGGCGCGTCACCGACGAAAGGTTGTAAACAGATGGCCTGCGGTGCGTCCAGGTGTTGGCAAGTCACGATCAGATCATTAACGGTATTTGGATTTTTGATCGCCAGTGCGTTGAACGCGACGTGGGCAATGCCCTTTAGGATATGACGAACATGATCGGATTCCGTCATGGTGGCGTCAACACAGCGACAAAGGGCGAGGACGTCCTCGATATAAGAGGTGTATGTTTCCCCGGGAAGTTGCGTGCGTCTGTCAAGCTTTTTCTTGGCGACCTCAGAGCGGACGTTGGGAGCGCCAAAAATCTGGCGAAGCTGGTGTTTGAATGCCGCCCAGTCAGGCAAGGTGCTCTCGTGGTTGAGAAACCAAGTCCTGGCAACGTTAGTGAGGTAGAATGCGACGTTGCGAAGCTTATGCATGTCATCCCACCGGTTAGACTCACTCACGCGGTCATAATTGTCCAGCCAGTCATCAACATCGTCGCTACGAAAGCCAGCGAACATGGTGGGATCGCGCTGCCGCGTGCTGACGGTCCATGCAGGAACGGCCTTTAGGGCAGAGACGGTGACTCCGGAGGCTCCTGGAGGATCTTCTTGGGGCATCCTGGCGGAAAGGTGGAGCAAGCGGCGGCCTGAACGAAGCTCCAGTGAAACTCGAAGGCGTAGAGGACCAAGGGATCGAAAGCAGCCTCCACCACTTGCGAGACAGCTGTTAAGCCTCAACGGTTTATTCCGCCGGTCGCGCGCTGAAGACGATGGCGCGGGCCATGATGATGAATATATACAGATGAAGAAGATCGAGTGGCAATATAATGCTCACAATATATATATATATATATATATATATATATACGCATTGTCTTGCAGCACGACGAAGAGAAGCACCGGTTATCACGTCTCTCCAAATGGTGATTGAAAAAATAATCCGTTTTTCGTTTCAGAAACGTGGCCGACGCGTCCATTGGCAAATTAACAGAATATATCAACGAGTGCTGGAAACAAGGAAAGATACCGCAGCAGTGGAAGACGGCACAAGGCATCCTAATACCAAAGCCTGGCAAACAACTACAACTCGGGAATCTAAGACCCATATCTTTAACTGCCTGCGTGGGCATAATAATGGAGCATGCCTTCCTCGCGAGGCTCACCAACTACATAGAAGACAACGACTTACTCCCAAAACGATGATAGTATTCCGAAAAAACCTGTCGACACAAGACGCCATGCTGCAACTGAAGCACCAAGTAATAGACGAACCTGGGCGATCGACTCGAGCCATCCTCAGGCTAGATCTCAAGAAGGCATTCGACAATGTGGCACACCAAGCCATACTGCACCAAATAGCACCCTTAGCTTGGGCGAGCTGACGTACAACTATGTACGAAACTTCTTAACGGATAGAGAGGCAAAAATCACGGTAGGAGATCTGACGTCCGAGAAAGTGCCTATTGGCAGTGCAGGCACACCGCAGGGATCGGTTATATCGCCTATGCTCTTTAACCTGGCTCTGATTGGTCTTCCTAGCAAATTACAAAGAATCAAAAGACTTAACCACACACTCTATGCAGACGACATCACGCTATGGATAAATGATGGGAGTGATGGATCGATTGAACAGGGACTACAAGAAGCTGTTGAAACAGTCGAGAAATACCTAGAAGACACCGGTCTAACATGCTCGGCCGAAAAATCTGAGTTGTTGCTGTACAGACCAACGCCAAAGGCGAGACCTCCCAAGAACTACAACAGACAAACCTACAAAGACATTCAACTCATGACGCAAGATGGACAACCCATACCCAAAGTCGAGAAGATAAGGGTGTTGGGAATGATCATAGAAGCCAAGGGCACCAGCGGAGAAACTATTCGCAAAATCGAAGCCAAAGTTTCTCAGACGATGCGATTGATCAAGAGAATCACCAACAGGCACGATTGAATGAAAGAAGCAAGCGTTATGAGATGCATCGAGACGTTCGTCATAAGTCAGATCACTTGTGTGGCGGCATACCGCAAATGGGGCGCCGCAGAAAAGAAGCTAGACAGCCTGATTAGGAAGATATATAAACAAGCGATTGGACTCATGGTAAGAACGAGCACGGCGAAACTCCTAGAGCTGCGACTGCGCAACACGCTAGAGAAGCTAATAGAAGCGCAACGTATAGCGCAATACGAACGCCTCTCCAAGACGTCGGCGGGCAGACACATCCTAGATAAATTAGGGATCCGCTACGCCACACAACACGGAGACAAACGGTACATACCCAAATAAATAAGGGCCGAACTCACGGTACCCCCCTTACCCAAGAATATGCATCCTGTGCACCACGAGGACAGGAAAAAAAGCAGGGCAAAGAACACGGCGAAGAATTACGGAAGGAACAAGGACGCGGTCTCTGTAGACGCTGCACGTTACAAACACAAACGCAGCTTTGTTGCAGCAGTACTTAACCACAACAGACTATGCTGCACAAGCTTGACTATAAACACGACACGCATCGAAACAGCGGAGGAAGCGGCTATAGCGTTAGCCATAGCCCAAACCAACGCATACTTTATAGTCAGCGATTCCCAGACGGCAGTACGCAACTTCGCGAACGACCGGATTTCAGCTGAAGCGCTAAACATACTCATAAAAGGCAAACCAACAAGGGAAGACACGCGCGGCCAAATCCTATGGATACCAGCCCACACCACTGACTCAACGGGAGAGGACAACCCTAACGCGGCGGCACACAACGTAGCTCGAGGACTCACTTTCCAAGCTGCGACAAACGTAGACCCCTCGACAGGGCCCTCCGAAGTATGGGAATGGGAAGACAGATTGACCAGGTTCAGCGACATCACCACCATTACAAGATGCAAAGATTCACTTATCCTCCACCTCATCCACGACTCAGTAGATTGCAAGCTTTCCAATGGCAACAACTACAAACCAAATCATACAAGAGTCCGATACTAATGCACGCCATATATCCAGAATATACACAGCAGATAGATGCAGAATGCGTGGCACCAGAGCCGCGCTAGAACACATGCTAAGGGAACGTCAGGAACTAATACAGGACAATGCGAGCGCAGCCTCCATCGACAGCTTCCGCGCGCGATGGCAGGCCGCCCTGCTCAGCTCGAACCTGGAAGACCCACTCTGGGCAGTCCAGCGGGCCAAGAAAGCCGCCGAGAGGCAAGAACTCTTGGCGGCAACCTCGGCGGGTGCCCCAGCCCACTAAATAGCCGGACGCGAATTGTTCTGATTCGAAATAAAGCTTTCTCACTCACTCACTCATTGTCGTTTCTGGGCGAAGTGGTGGTGTATTCTCTGACGTAACAAACACAGGGCAGCCAGTAAAATGTCATACATTCGTGGGCATAAGTCAGGAACACGCAACCAATCTTTAAAATTCATTTTCAGGGAAACTAAATCGCTTGTAGTCACATCGTTTGGCACAGATAATCGAAGCGAAAAAAAAAAGGGAACGGATATTCAAAATATTATTGAGGTGAGTGGACATGGAAAAATCGCCGGAGTTGCCCTTTAAGCGCCCAAGTCTCGCGCGTGTCGCTTTCAGTTAAACGTGGCTTGCAGTGGCACTGGACATCTCCGTGTTATCCTTCTGAATTAGTTAATCATGGTATAGATGCTTCGGTATATACATTTTTTGCCAGGCAAGAGATGACAGGGGACGAAATAAATTGCCGTCGTGCGAACAACGCCCACATCCCATGTGCTTGGCATTTTTTTTTAATTAATACCGCTTAGCCGTTCCACATTAGCGAATTAGGCTCTTGACAGTGCACCACAACACTTGGCGTTGCGAGCTGCCGCAGTATACCTCACTGGCTATGGAGTTGCACTGCTGAGCACAAGGTCGCGGGTCCGAACGCCGACGCATTTCTATTCGACGGGTCTCGAATGCAAAAAACGTGCAGTGGATGCCAGTGGCGTAGCCAGAAATTTCGTTCGGGGGGGGGGGCTCATGTTGCAGCTTGGTCTCCTCCTTAAGAGGAAGCTCTAGCTCGGGTGCTGCTATTTAAATACATGTAGAAGGGTAATTCGTTTTCCCTCGCAACAACTGCACCAAATTTGACGATGTTTGTTGAATTTAAAAGAAAAACTTAAATTCTAGTGACTGTTGGTTTCGAATTTTCATTTAGGCGGTCAATTGTTTATGAAAAATTGGCCAAAATCGCAAATTTTCAGAAAACGGAACTATCAAGTTTAAAACTCCGTAACTCAACAATGAAAAATGATAGCACAATTCTGTGAATTGCATCTAATAGTACATCTACAGCGGACAAAATAGCTATGTTAAACATGAATCTAAAAAAAAATTAGTATAATGGAAATACGACTTTTGCAGAACCCTTGTACACAACGTGACCAATTCACGCAAGATACAAATTGACACACCAAATTTGTCTGCATTGACTTTCCTAATAGTTGCCGTTTACAGAACCGAGATATCTGTTCTTGGTACATAGCTATTATTTTGTAAAGGTCGTGCTTCTATTTTTACGAAATTTCAAAATTTTCAAACTATTTTATACAAAATTCAGGCCGTAAATCGAAATTCCGTTTCCAACAGACACTATAATTTACCTTCTCTCTCAAATGCAACAACTTTCATTAAAAGCGATTAGCAGGATTATCTCAGAAAAGCGTTTCTGCGTTTTACATGTATTTAAATAGGCCGCGTCGGACTGGGCCCCAGCTAAAGCTTCCTCTTAATTTGTCGAGGGATCAAATACATGAATAATAACTGCATAACCATTGTCAAAAATGCTGTAAACGAATTCTTGAACGCTACGCACTGTCCAAACAAGTAAAATGTGTATTTTTTCATAAAAGAATATTCTCGTGTGTGCTAAAAATTGTGCCCAAAGTAACTGATATCAATGATTCCATGTTTTTGTCGATTTAATAAGTAAAGAAAATATCACACGAACTTTAGAACTATATCAGTTCGAAAACAGGAAAGCAGCGCATGCCGCTGATATGAAAAATGAAACGGCCATGAAATGAACAAGTTGAGAACAAATATGGTAATTAAACTTTATCATTCAAGAACCGTGTTTACGTTCTTGTATATATGCAATGGCCAGTGAAAAATCTCCATGACGCTGTCATTTGTTCCAATGTATTACGCAGGAGCAGCTGTCACCGGTCGTGAATCGTGAGTAATTGCACCGAAATTATGGTCGCAACAGAGAGCACGTATAAAAAGCAGGAGTTCTGAAAGCTATACGAGGGCGAGTCAAATGAATGTGAGCCAATGCGAATATATGACAAACGAGGTACTTTATTAAAAAGTAGTCTTCATGAGAATTTAGACATTTGCCCCATCGACTAACGAGTCGCGTGATTCCCGTCTCATGAAACTGCTTAGGTTGCTGCTTCAAAAAGTGTGTAACTGACTATTTCACGTCACCGTCCGGCACGAATCTAGTTCCGTTTAGCTGTTTTTCGGTTGCCCCAAAATGTGGAAGTCGCAAGGGGACAGGTCTGAGCTGTATGACGGATGTTGCAGGGTTTCCCACTTGAACTTTGCCAGTTTTGTATTAACCACATCAGCTACGTGGGGACGGGCATTGTCGTGGAACAAGATGACCCAATTCGTCAATTTTTCACATAGTTTGTTCTTGATTGCGACACGCAGTGGTTCCGGCGTTTCACAATATCGGAAACAATTGATAGTCTCTCAAGATTGAGCAACTTCTATCAGTATATAATGGCCCCTCACGATCGAAAAAGAAGTCAACAACACCTTTCCGGCGAAAATGACGGCCTTTGCGTTCTTTGGCCGTGGTAAATTCGAATGTTTCCACCGTAAGCTTTGCCGTCGTGTTTCAGACTCGTAGTAGTGGCACCATGGTTCGTCCCCAATCACAATAGCAAACAAGATATCGTCATCCTCATTGTGATACCGGATCAGATTAGTCAAAGCAGCGCCAAACTTCCACGTCTTCTGGCGGTGGATCAAAATCTTAGGCATCCATTGCGCACACAAGAGCCGATAACCGAGGTGCTCATGAATTATGGCGTGAACCGAACCGTGACTGATTTTCACACAGTCTGCCAGTTCATCGACGCTTATCCTTCTTTCTTGTTTCATCAGCTCATCAACCTTTGAAATTGTGTGGGGGGTGATTGCACGATGGCTTTGGCCCGGTTTTGGAATGTCTTTGCAACTTTCCCATTCTTCTTTGAACCGTTTGCTCCCACGCTTTACAGTGGCCAATGAAATGCAATGTTCAACGTACACGGCAGCCATACGGCGATTAATTTCTTTTTGGGAAACACCTTTAGCTGTTCAGCTTTTGGGGTGTCCATTATGTTAGGCAACTATGTTCAACCCAGTGTATGAGAGCATTAAAGAACATTTATCCTCACACATGCGTACCACTTTTGTAAATGAGAGATGCCACTCTGCTACGCGCATGCCTCGCAGATAATGAACCGAACCATTATTGCGACTCGCACTCGTGCATTAGAAATGCGAAGATACAATGGGATATACAAATGCCAAGATAGAGCTTCATAAAGGGCAAAAAGTGTGACTGGAAAAAAAGTTCACTGCACGTATACACGAAACCTCGTAACAAGATATTTAAATATACGTATAAGTATCCATTAAATCTACGTATCTAAGATAAAGTCGCTGTATATTATGCGTCAAACAAGGCAAATAAACATGTTGCGCGATCACAGATTCACAGAATCCTAGATTCCGCCCCAATTCCATCCACTCACCCCGATGTATCGCACGCGACGGAAGGCGGCGCGCTTGCTCCCCGCTTTTCTCCTTTGCGCACACACGACTGAGCCACCATCGTCGGCTCAGCCATTCCACCCCGCCCCCCTCTACGCTTTCACTCGCACATACAGCACGCGGCACGCGGTCACGATGTTATCACCCTTGGACTTTATACGAAACATGAGGGCGACGGCGACGGCAGGAATGCGCCTTGGGTGTCCATATAATTACTATCGCAATGATATAAGAGTATATGGCAACTGAAGCGTCCCGTGGCTCATTACTTTCCACAAAAGAAGAAGTAACAAAATCGAACTTTCACCATGCGACAATTCGCTGCTCCGCAACAATGTATTTTCTTTTTTCCTTCTGTGGGGCGGGGGCACCGAAATGAAAAAATGCAAAGGAAAGTATGTTGGCCACAATCGAATGCCTACTTTGGGCACCTAATTTAGCTACGGAAGGAATATCGAAGAAAACATGAGACGCTTGGTCCACTGAGAACCAACCATACGCATACTGCTCGGTATCATACACCGGCGAGACAAGACTTTCAGGAGAAGTTCTGCAAAAGCGAACGCGGTGCAATCCGTCGAGTCCCCACAGTGATGGCGGCGAGCGACCATTATTTCTTTTCTGCAAGCCAGAAAGTGTCCAAAACTCTGCCAGGCGAAAATCCACTCGGCCAGAGAAAACCGAACGCGCACCGAAGTGTGCCGCGCAGTGGTCGGGGCCACGCGAGAAAAACGTATGCGCTCTGGCTGGCTCTGGCAGCCCGCGCGTATGGTAGCGAGAAGAAAAAAAAATTGAAGAGGCTCAATGTGTTCTCGCGAATAAAAGTCAAAGTAGAAAAAATAAATAAGAACGTAGTTAGCTTGGCTGGCTTTAGTGTTTTGACATGGATGTTTTGGCGCAGGTTAAAAAAAATTTTGATATTTTTTTTTATGTGACATGGCGGCATGAATGAACCACCACAACGCTTCGTCTCACTGAACATCCCTGCGTGCTTTGTCAACTTGTCTGCTAGTGTGTTGATTTGACTTGTCTCGTCGTGTGTTCCGATGTAAGACTTTAGAAAAGTCAATGGACCTTTGGCGTTAAATGTTTATAACAACATTAAACCCACAAAGTTCCGCAATTGAAAATCTAAAGCACAACTTTGGAAATGTCAATGCACCTTTCACATCAAGAGTTTATGAGATCTTTACCCACAATTTTCGGAACTGACATCCATGCGCTCCATAGATTCCGCGGCCTCGGCGAGATGCCGCGGCGAGCTCGCTCACCACCAAAACGCCCTCGAAACTTTGGGGTCAGATGGGGCTGCTTGGCGTTATGTGACTCTCGGTGCATGGGCGTTGCCGCGAAATCCAGCCCGAGTCCGCTATCTTCGCGGTTAAATGTCTTTTCGAGATTCAAAAAGACATTCTAGACAAAATCCACAATGATTTCCGGCGCCGGGGGTTGCTTTCGTCGGCAGTGCATGGACAGCACGAAAAATTTTCGGGGGGGGCTGAAGCCCCATAAGCCCCCCCCCTGGCTACGCCCCTGGTGGATGCATGTTAAAGAATCCCAAGTGGCCCAATATAATCCAGAGCCCACCACTATGTATAATGCTGTGAAATATTTACGGAACGCCTCATATTTCTGTTGTAGTTTGGGCACGTGAAAGTACAGATCTTTCTTTTTACTTTCCGATGCCCACTGCGGGCCCGCACCTTCACAACGGGACACTCGTGCTACGCGCTTTGTGCGCTCGTGAACCTACCGGTTTGTAACCCCTGGGAGCGGCGCTGCGTTGTGGTGTCGGTTGCCAGTAGATCTGGCCGTCGGCTGCCATGAAGCACTGACCGCTGGGCTTGTGATCCTCACCGCTCACGGCACTCGCCCTCTGCATGTAAAGAGAAAAAAAAAGATTATGCAGATCCCACTCACTTCGAGTCCTCGGGGTCCATATACACAAGGACCGGTCCGGCTCCGCCACACTTCCCAGGCTACACAACACCGTGGCACAGCTTACTCATCTGATACGACGGGTGGCCAATCGCCGCAATGGCCTCAAAGAGCACGACACTTTGCAAATGGTACAAGCCCTCCTTTACAGTCGCATTACATACGGAACTCCTTACCTCAACCTGAAGACAGCCGAGAAACAAAAGCTAAACCTTCTAATAAGAAAGGCCACGAAGCTCGCCCTAGGACTACCGACAACCGCCTCCACTGACCGATTGCTTCGCATGGGAGTTCACAACTCCTGGGAAGAACTCGCGGAAGCGCACCTCATCAACCAGATCGAGAGACTCAAGCTCATAACCACAGGCCGAGCAATTCTCCGACGCACAGGACACGCAACCAATCTAGAACACGATGGAGAACGCAAGGAAAAGATCACATCGAAGCTGCGAGAAGGTCTACAAGTTCTTCAGATCCTTCGGAACATGCATCCAGAACACCATCGAGGCAGACGGCTCGCCAGGGTAAACGCAATCAGACACAAGCACCGTAACGACCCGCAGGCGCGCTACGTGGATGCAGCCAAGTATCCTGGCCGAAACGCCTTCGCCATCAGCGTGACAGACTACAGGGGGACGACACTGGCGTTGGCGACAATTCTCGCCAAACACGCGGAGACAGCTGAGGAGGCCGCTATAGCACTCGCCACCCATACAAGCGAGGATGCCATAGTGGTCTTCACCGACTCTCAAACAGCGGCACGCAACTACATGAAGGGCAGGATCTCCATCAAAGCGATCAACTTACTGAAACGTGGCGGCACACACCGCGGCACACATCGCGGCACACAATGAAGCGGCACACAATGAAGCGGCACACACTGCGGCCCGCGCAAGCATCAACCGGGCTTCCCCGCACGACATTCTAGACAGGTCCCACCCACCCAAATCAGAGGAGGAAACGGAAACAATACCGTTAACTTACCAAGCACTGCTACAACACTATCGACTTGGACGCAGGGTCTACCCTCCACCACATCCAAAACTAACAAGAAACGAAGGCACCGACTACAGGCGACTCCAGAGCAATACCTTTACCCACGGAAGCTTACTGCATCATTTCCACCCGACGCTATACAGTTACATCTGTCCACACTGCAACGTGCCAGACACCCTGGCGCACCTCCTCATGCAATGCAAGAACGCCAGAGCAAGCATCACAGCGCCACAACTAATAGCAGCAGACGCAGACCCAAACCTCCTCGCTGAAACGTGGGAGGCTGCGATCTCCAGGCCGGACCTGGTCGACCAGCGCGAACTCGTCGCGCAGGCCCGGAGGGCGATCCAAGCCAGAGGGTTCCTGGAATAAGGGACCCTCCCACGTCGACTGACGAATCACTACTTCAAATAAAAGTTTCTTTCTTCTTCTTCTTCTTCTTCTGCAGATCCCACGCACTGTGGGAACCGACGTAAGCGAAGTTTTCTGCGCCAGTTGCTTTGATTGACGATAATTAGCTGTGATGTTGACGGCGAAGGCTTAATTTCTTCAACGTTTAGTTTAACACGAGAGTGGCGAGTTGATGTTAAACGTTACCTTGCGTGCACCGCTCCTGTTTGTCTGCGTAGTAGACATAACAGAAAGGGAGAGGTGATTGCTTAAGGCGTCGTTGTGCGCCATATTTCATAACCTTTGAGAAGGTTGAGCATTGTCATTGCCTCACATGGCACATCGCATCTTGGCAAAAGAATTAAACAAGAATTGGATTATGGGGCACTGTACGGGCCAAAAGAACAATCGGATTATGAGGCAGGCCGTACTGGTGGACTCCGTATTAATTTTGACACCGTGATGTTCTTTAACGTGTACGAAAATCTAAGGGCACGTGCGTTTCCTACTTTGCCCCCATCGAAATACGGCTGCCACGATTGGGATCAAATCCACGGCCTCTAGCAATCACACAGCCGCAAAGTTACCGCGGTGAGCACAGAAGTGTTGGTTTGACGGTGGACCGCTTCCCTGGTGTTGCCTGGACCCTGTGGTGCGTTTTAATTTATGCGGCTATGCTGCTTCTGCACGCCCTGCGTAATTTGCCCACTTGACATATTTGCATGGTGTTTATTTTTCAGAAATTGCATGAACGTACTGCACCGTATCTAAAAGTTAAGCTTGTCCACTTTCCCCGCAGGCGCTGTCGTATAGTAGTAGGGTTTCCTTGCCTCTGACATCACCTCCACCCTCTAGTATGGGAACTGCCTCTTCTCCCCCCTCTCCTCTCTACACTTCTACCTACGACGCCTCTGAACTCGCACGTTAGTAGAAAGGAAAGCGCTGCAGTTTCTACAATGCTTTTGAGGGGGGTCATGGATAATTTCAGCTGTCAATGCGCTAATGTGGCGACACCCAGGGAGCTCCAGAGGGCATTGGGCACATTCGACGCGGTGGGGCCCAAACGAGTTTCTCGCGTCGCCTTTCCTCTCTGACTCGCTTCCGTCATGTATACACAGGCTCTGAATCACCTGCCGACGCGGTGTACCAGACAGCAGCAGCAGTGGGAAAGTCGAAGGAAGAGGCAAAGAAAGCTTCGCTTTAAAACGCCACGGAAACGCAGCTGCTGCTTCTGCATGCATTCACTCCAACGCGAGTGACCACGCCTCCTACAATTGATCGCGTTTACGTTTGTTCTGAACGTCAAATCGCGGATAGCGTGTGGTCCTACAGCTGCAGGTTTTCGTCTCACTACTAGCGTCGCATTTGTCAAGCGTACTTAATTCATATAATATCAAACAAATTAGGTTTCTTTTCTAGGTGAAAGTGGCTGAGAAATATGACCGTTGTCTGTTCACGAACAACGCAGAGGTCGGGGCTCTGATGCATCTGTGGAGTAACCGTAGTATGAGATCACGTGAGCTCGGGGATCTCTGACGTCAGTGCGTTCTAAGAGTCGGCTTCAGAGTAGATGGTATCGCTGAGTTACGCTATTCTGTCTCGAGTGACGGCACTTGGCGGTTTTCGATTCCTACCTTTACTTTTTCTACGGCAAGAACTGATGAAACCAAAGTTTAGGGACACCAAAGAAGTTCGGTCAATTCGGCTGTCACAAAAGTGTAATTATGGGGTTTTACGTGCCAAACCATGCTATGATTATAAGGCAGGCTGTAGTGGGGGACTTCGGATTAATTTCGACCACCTGGGATTCCTTACCGTGCGCCCAGTGCACAAGACACGGATGTCTTTGCATTTCGCCCCCATTGAAATGCGGCCGGCACGGCGGAATTTGACCCAGCGACCTCGGGCTTACCAGCGCCACACGAAATCCACGACGCCACCACAGCGAGCGACGGCTCCCATTCATTAGGTGCTTCCCTTTTACCCCTTTTGAGCGGAACCTCTCAAAGTGCTAAGCACTTAAAGTACATGATGGCTCATGCATGTTTATGTCCCCAAGGCACTTCCAACGCGATCGCTCACATACGTGTTCTGCGCGCGCGTTTGTATAAGTTGCTATTGCGTTCCCACGCCTGTGGCATGCTTGCTCATTGCTATTATTGGCCGAAAATACGCCGTAGCAAACAGGCGTAGTACCGCTTGGCTGCTAGAGCCTTTCTCTGTTCCTGCTAAAGCAAAAGGGAACTGCATTTAGGAGAATCTTAAGCCCTGTCACAATTAGTCATTGGTACGAGTTCTTCCTTCGCCCGCAGAGCCGATGACGACGGTATCAACTTACCCAGCCACCGGCAGCCGGCTGCCTCGATGACATTGTTCTCAGAAACAGCAGGGAATCACCTCGACGGAGAGTCGCAGGCTTAACCACAACCTGTAGGTTCCACCTGAAACATATAGTAAAAACTTTCAAGGCGATGGGCGACGTTCAATTTGCGGTGCGGATACGCAGTGCGTCGATTCATAATGGCGGCCTATAGAAGGCGCTTAGTTCACGTAATAATGTAATGCGAAGGGATTCACCCAGTGAGACCCGGAGGTAACGTACTACACCATCCAGAAGCGCTTGGATTTAAAGTGGGCGGAAGAATCAACCGGTCACCAGTCGAGATAAACGAGAGACGTTTACTGTATTCGTGGAAAAGAATGCAGGGAAGAAACTGATGTGACCGGATAGGTTACAGAAACATGTAGCGGTACAAGGTAGATAGAGAGGTTTTGAGGGGGGCAAAAATAGATAATGTGATGTATACAAAAATCCTAGAAAGAAAAACACGTACAGTATACCTGATTAAATCAAGCAGGCTATGTGACTATTTGTCACCGCCCCGTTTCAAAGGAAATTCCAATAAATCATCATCATCATCAAAGACATTTTACAAGCTCAGATGCCGCAGAAGACTGTGTTCGGAATTTCGATAAAGGCCCGGTCACACTGTAGGCCTACATGACACCGATATTGGTCGGTCGACTGCCCGGGACGGCTGTCTCCATATTGTCGATGCCAGGTTACACTGCGCCGACAGCAGCAGTCTGCAGATGGTCCGCCGATGTCGGCGGGGGCTCAGCGCGTCGGCCTTACGATTTTGCTGTCGCAATGCAACGACATGACGACCTACACCACCGTAGAATATTCGGCTAATTCTAAATGGGCTCTTTTTTTTATATGTATTAACTTAGAGCAAAACTTTCCGCGTTCGAATACGAATTAACGAGGGCGGCGCATTTGCTTGCATTTGCACGTAGTGTCGGCCCAGTGTGACCGGGCCGCTCGTCGCAAGTGAAACGACGACTGATGTGAGCGGGCTCTGCCCTGTCGAATCGGATCGAGCGCTGCGCCCTGCGTGACGCAACCGCCAGTGTAGTGTTCCCGCTTAGCGGCATGCACACTTTCGGGAGTTGTAGACCCGTCCGAGTGGATCGGTCTCCAGAGGCTGTGCTAAGCCTGTCTGTCTGCGTAGGCAGTCCATGAAGGACAAACACTTCTTACGAAAGAAGTTTGTTTAGAGAGTTAGCCCCTTGCTTTCAAGATTGCACAACAGCGTCACTTTTCAAGTGCTCATCCATGTTTAAGGGATAATTACGAATAATCCACATATAGGCATGTTAATACAATTAGCGTGTTTAAAATTGGCGTGCAGTAAAAAGAGCATGTGCAGCTATGCTGATCTGTCCGTTGTAAAATATTGCAGGCTGTAGTTGACGAAGCCGCGGAGGAACTTAGAATCGCTGGCGGCCGCACTCAGCTGCCCATAGCCTTCGATGACTACCACTCGAGGCATCACCGTAGTTTTTATTCGTAAGCTTATTTACAAAGAGTCCTGACAGGCAGGAAAGTAGACGTGTTGGCGCGAAACTGTGTGTAATAATTAATTATTAAAGTTGCATTGACACCTGCTGCCGCAGGCGGGTACCGCGTTGTAATATTTTCTAACAGTATCCATGCCAACTTGTTCAAACGTGGCCTCTCTGAAGGCATTCACAAAAGTGTAATTATGGGGTTTTCCAAGCACGAGCTAAATTTTGCGTATGGAAATTCTTGTGGGCTATGCATTTACTTTATTTATGCTTACTCAGAATGTGCATATCTATGGGCAATTTCTTTATCTGTTTCTACACATGTTCTGCCTTGTATCTCGTTATCCAATTTATGACATTCATGACATTATGTTTGAGAACGAAGAGCAATTATTACGCGCCTCGCACGGCATTCACAAGGCGATATACGAAGGGCATAACCATAGGGCGGCGTACATATACTTGACAGTGCTGAGAAATGGTGGATACACTGCTTCTTGTTATGGACGATCAGCAATATTTTCTGCTACAGAACGGTCTTCATTCCTTTCTCCTAACCGAAGAAATGTCATCGGGTCCGCCTTGTGTCTCGGTGCGCGACCAAGGCGGGGAGACGTCATTCAAGATCTACTGTCAATCTGGCCGAGCTTTGTTTCTACTCTAAGAAAAATGCCTGTGAAAGCGGCAGTACGTGAGCACTTAGCCTAAAAAAACCTGCCGTTAGTCCCTGTCGAGGTTAAATGCAAAGCGAGCTTGCGGCGAGCAAATTTTGGCAACAAAGTGTCTCGTCGTCGGCTACTTTGGACGTGCTCTCGGACAAGGACAATTCTCGAAAGCGTGCTTAAAGGTGTGAAATGGAACAGTTATCAAGCTGAAGACTATGTAAGATGGATTATGAACAACACATTTCATAAATTACTATTGCGGTATCTCTATAAAACCGGCATGCATGATTATATTTAGTTTCATACTGACGTGCGCGAAAACCCAAGCGAGAAAAAAAAAAGGGGGGGGGGGGGGAGGGTTTCGTCGTCTGTTATAAAGAGGTCAATATAGAAAAACCAGTTCGTACTTCGTGATGTCGAGTAATGCAGCCTAAGCGTCCATTTTCTGTTTAATAAATGCTTTAGATGGGGGCGAAATTCAAAAAAAGAAAAGAAAAGAAACGCCCGTGTACCGTGCATTGGGTGCACGTTAAAGAACCCCCGGTGGTCAAAATTAACCCGGAGACCCCCACTACCGCGTGCCTCGTAATAATATCATGGCTTTGGCACGTACGACCCCGGAATTAATTTTTTTAGTTAAATAAATGCGGCAATTGAACTTAATTCCGGACATGGCGCTCTTTGGCCATACTTGGCCCTTGCGCCATAAAACATCAAACATTCATTCATTCAACTTAATTGGATGATTCTTATACGTTACTCTGTGAACCTCGCGCAAGCACTGCCCATTTAAAAGTCGAGTTTCACTAAGCAACATGCAAATGAGAAACATTTACCCTTCATGGGAGCAACTGCGAGGAGTCCATCTCCTGCGAACTAGTTCCAGGGAACCAAAAGTTCATCCTCTCACAGTCAGCCACCAATGTTTTTAATGGTCCCAGATTAGTTTGTTTGTAGAGGTATTAACCTTTCACGCTCCCCCTCCACCTCCTCGTGTTTCTGCTATGTTCCCTGTCTTTCTTAAAGTTAGCAGCCCATTAACATTTACACGTAAAGGTCTTAATCTTTTTTTTCTTTTATTTATTGGCAATACTGCCACTCGCAGTTGAGAGCATAGCCGGTGGGCACTCCAACGGATTACAAAAGATAATCGTCATTCAAAGGAAAAATAATCGAAATTTGAAACATGCGCACTGTAAACACACAAACACGCACGATGAACGAATCATATTCACCGGAGTAGGATTTAAGAAATAGGTGTGCTCTAAGCAGTTTTCCGTGCAAAAATAAAACATCAACATCGTAGATAAAATATAACAGGGTACAATCACGTGCATTGTGCACTCACCAGAAAAGAACAAAACAAGAAATAAAGAATCGGAAAGCCCACCTAATCAAGAACAGAAAGAAAATAAACTTTAGACAGAGCATTTGTAGCAGACATCATAAAGAAAAAAATTGCCACTTCGATAGCATGAGCGCTGTGAACACGAAACGAAGTACAAATACTGAGGACGGGTTGTAACGTGAAGCGTTTTCATGTGCGAGCACGAAGGAGTTACGGCATTTGATTACAAGGCATTGCGTGATAACGGCTACACGCTTGAACGCTGAGTGTGTTGTCACGTCGGGTGCAGATGTCGTTAGCATTCGCCCTTATCGGGTTGTGCTCGCTGCGGGCATTATTCCAATGCGCGAACAGAGCGGCAGCGTTCGATGTAGCGAGTACAAGAAGTGGTAATTCTGAATAAACACGGAGGCCTCACCTGTGCGGCTTTCTTTCTCTTCTTCTCCCTGCTGCAAAATACCACTTCTTCCTCCTCTCCTCGCCTTCGACCAAACTGGAGTCGCGTATGCTGACACCAACGCGTCGAGCACGCAGTTGGCATCTGCCGCGGCACGATGCGGATTTCTGCAGTTACACAGAACCAGTGCTGCTGAAGTCATTTTGATTTTTCTTCAATAGCCCGTAGAAGATTTCATTCAAGATGTTTATGGAGCGTAGGCACCTGCAGTTGCTGTAATGGAACCGAGCAGCATATTACAGCAAACTCGCAGTTGTACGAACGTCGGTTTATCGAATATTTCAGAATAACGATCTGTTTAAAAATCCCCGGCAGTTTTCTTATAGATTCTATGCAAAAATGTTTCACTTAAACGAATTTCGGAACAGTCAATATTTCAGTTTAACGAACTCGTTCAGAGGATCAAGGCTTGCACTGCACTGCAGGCGCAACCGATGCCCCCCCCACCCCCCTCATCAAACCGCTGCTCGAGCGGCAATGTAACGTCGCTGGCGCTACAGCGTCCCTGGGGCAAAGCGGCGGCGCAGAAAACGAATGGCAACGAGACATATCCTCCGAGATTGCCCGCACAAAACAAGCAAGCATGTAATCGTGGAGGCCATGAACAAAGTAACATCGCTGGCGCTTACAACGCCGCCAGAGCAAAGCGGCGATCTGTCACACCAGAAACCACGTGGTGTGTGTTTTTTTCCGACCGGGTAGTCGTGGCATGGTCGTCCGTCTCTTTCCAGTCTCGTCGGTTCCACGTATGCACACAAACGACCCACGTGGTGTGTTTTTCATTAATATGTACAAATTCCATTTCACACATTTCTAACAATATGGATGCCATATCTTTTGCTCCATGAATTGCACTTAAACCTTTTGGCTCTGTATGCCATGTCTTATGTTGGTCTAGTGAATATTCAGTTTAGTGAACTTTCAGTTAAGTGAACCATTTCCTTCGGTCCCTTGAAGTTCACTCAAGCGAGAGTTCACTGTTCCTTCTTTCCTAGTGGTATTATAGGTAAAAAAAAACCAGAAAGAGATAGACAGAGAATCGAACATACTTAAATTTCTGTACCTTCGCATGCGTGCACTTTTGTTTCTTGCTTCGTATGTCCGCTGATTGGTTCACGACAGCTTAGTCCTATACTATAGGCAAGAAAGGCTACATTTCACGAAACAAGCACGAACTTCTGAAGGCGGCTAAGAATGTTTGCATTATCAGTGATAAGTATACGCACCATACTTACGGAGTTTAACTCTTCGAGTGAAACAAATCTGATTTAGTGATTCCGTATAGGAAAAAATGACTCTTGAAAACTACCAAGGCTGGAAGAAATGTAAAGAGTGATTGCTCGTTCTTAACTATAACCTACGGGTGCCGTAAGATCAAAATGAAACAAAGAAATGTTTTCAGAGTTACACACACACACACACACACACACTGTTGGAATCTCAGCGCTGACGCCCGTTGTTGCAAATGGGTGGGTCGCAAGCCCCAAGGGTAGCGTTGGCCTGGCGGCCTGGGGCACAACTGGAAGCATCCGAAGGTCCCGGCAAAGCATGAGTCGACTGGTAACAGAACAACTTGTTTATTCTAGCATCGCAAAAGAGCGGGCGGTCAGGTCGACCGAAGTGGAGAGACGGGAGAGCACGTAACTCAACGGAAGAAATCGGAGCCTCTCTCGGCGTCCGGGGGGTAGCTGCTTTTATACTCTCGGAGTTGAGGGCAAGAGGGAACGCCTCGATAGAGGCGCACGTGATGCGGGGCGCGGACAGGCTGAGAGACACGTTGATACTAGTGTAGTGACGCATCCGCTGGGCCGGCGCCGGTCAGACCTCCTCGCTTCACACTTGGGGAGCTCCTCTCCCCGGCTGCCGCGCTTTGACAAGCGTGGGCACCAACATGCACACACACACACACGCACACTTGAAGACACGTGGCACTGAAACATGCCTGGACGCGCGTGGCAGGAGGCGTTACGGCAGCGTTGAACGGGCCAAAATGTCCGCCGCTTTGAATGAAGCCCCGGCGTCCGTTGCATCCGCGCCGGCTATACCGCGCGTCGTAGGCGAAACGTAACAGACCGCCCCGCCGGGGGAAGGAGATCCCGATGGTCAGGGGACTGCATCCGCTGTCCGGAGGGATGTCGCTCGATGATGCTCATAACCGAAGTCGGTCGTCCCTCGGCGTTTCTTGAGCGCAGCGCACCGAGAAGGCCTCGTTCTCATGTTCAGGTTCACACAGGACACTGCAAAGTGACTTCGGGAGAGTTGCCATTTTTGTTCTCGTTCCAAGCAAGCGTTAGAACTACGCCGAAACTCAACCGCTTAGTCAGCAAGCACGACACAACCCTCACTAAGCCATGCCAGGCTCCTTCCCCTTTTATACTACTGCCTAGTTCCTTACAGTAGTCTAGCAGCACCCAGAACACATCCACAAATTGGAAAATTGCACTAGAAAGCACGTCATCACTTTGAAACACTAAACAAAAGCAATATGTTAAAAATCCTGCCTCAGGAAGAAAAACATCAGTAACAATCAACTTTGAGGCTGATTCCTACGTTAGGGGCTTCGACTTAAACCATCGGCGTTACCGTTGAGACTCCCCTTTTTGTAACGCGCCTCAAAGGAATATTGTTGCAAAGCGAGGCTCCAGCGCAGGACGCGGCCATTTTTGGGAGAGATGGTCTGCAGCCATTGGATAGGGCAGTCATCCGTCTCAATGATAAACCTCGAGCCGGCTAGGTAGCATGACAATTTCTGAACGGCCCACACGAGACACGCACACTCTTTCTCGGTGGCGCTGTACGCCTGCTCACGACTGGTCAGCTTACGACTAGCATACAGGACGGGGTGTTCCACTTCTCCCTTTTCCCGTTGGCACAGTACAACGCCCATGCCTCGCTCACTAGCATCGCACTGAACAACGAACCCTTTTGTGTAGTCTGGCGATCGTAGCACAGGCTGGCTTGTTAGGGCGCTCTTTAGGGCGCTAAAAGCTCTTTCTTTTGTCTCGTCCCATACGACTGTTTGGGGCTCTGTTTTTCTTAGAGCATCCGTCAGGGGAGCCGCGATATCAGAGTACCTGGGGATGTACCTCTGATAGTAGCCGGCGACACCTAAGAACGACCGAATATCGGTCTTCGTGCCCGGTTGCGGGAAGTCTCGCACAGCGGCCACCTTTATTTCAGAGGGGCGGCGACGACCCCGTCCAACCACGTGACCGAGGTAGACAACCTCGGCCTGTGCTAACTGGCACTTGGGAGCCTTGACTGTCAAGCCCGCATCCTGCAGGCGGGTTAGCACTGCCCGCAAGTGGGCCATATGCTCAGGCCAGGATGCGGAGAATATCGCTACGTCGTCTAGATACGGTAAAGCGAATTCTTGCTGTCCCCGCAAAACTTTATCCATGAGGCTTGAAAAGCAGTATGGCGCGTTCTTCAAACCAAAACTCAAAACTTTAGGACGGAGCGTTCCCATATGTGAAATGAACGCCGCATACCTACTAGCCTCTTCTGTAAGTGGAACCTGCCAATAACCCCTGACAAGATCTAGGGTGGAAATAAACTGAGCGCTACTAACTTTCTCAATGCGCTCCTCGATGTTAGGGATCGGATAAATTTGATCCTTAGTGATGGAATTAAGCCTGCGGTAGTCGACGCAAGGACGAGGTTCCTTGCCCGGTACCTCAACTCAAATCAAAGGGGAGGTATAATCACTCTCACCCGCCTCAATAACACCGAGCTGTAGCATTTTCTTTACCTCAGCCTCCATGATATCGCTCTGGCGGGGTGACACCCGGTACGCCTTGGATCGTACTGGCTCTGGGGAGGTAAGTTCTATATCATGAGTAAGGACAGAAGTCCTACCAGGCCTCTCAGAGAACTGACCTTGAAGCTCTTGTAAGAGCTGGTGTAGTTCGGTTTTCTGCTCAGGCGACAGCGATGCTTTACTGATTAAGTCACTAATGACTTGATCGGTGTCTTTCCTGTTCGTCACTGAGCCTAGTCCCGGAAGCTCGACCGGAAGCTCTTCGGGAACGTTTACCATCATGCACACCACTGCTTCCCGTTGTTTATAGGGTTTCAGCAGATTACAGTGGTAAACTTGCTGTGCTTTCCGCTTTCCTGGCAGACTCACCACGTAGTTAACGTCCGACAGTTTTTGAACAATCCGTGCTGGGCCCTCCCACTGCACGTCGAGTTTGTTCTTTAGCGACGTGCGCAATATCATGACCTCATCGCCCACCTCAAAACGACGGGCCCTGGCTGTCCGATCACAATAAACCTTGGCCCTCTGCTGGGCCTTTGCCATTGCTTCACCTGACAACTCCTGTGCCCTTCTTAAGCGTTCGAGGAGCCTAAGCACGTACTCCACAACGACTGGGTCGTCGCCCCTGCCTTCCCGCGATTCTCGAAGCATGCGAAGCGGAGACAGCAGCGAGCGACCGTACACCAGCTCAGCTGGCGAAAACCCCGTAGCCGCATGCGGCGCGGTCCTTAATGCAAACATCATCCCAGGCAGACACAGCTCCCAGTCAGTTTGTTGTTCAAAACACAATGCTCTCAACACGCGCTTCATGACGGAGTGGAGCTTCTCAACGGAATTCGACTGTGGGTGGTACACTGAGCTGTGTAACAGCTTTACCCCGCACCTTTCGAGAAAGGCTGTCGTCAAAGCGCTCGTAAACACCGTGCCCTGATCTGACTGGATTTCCGCAGGAAAACCAACTCCCGCAAATATGGACAGTAGTGCATTGACTATCTCAACTGAGCTGAGTTCTTTAAGCGGCACTGCTTCAGGGAACTTTGTCGCTGGGCAGATCACAGTCAAAATGTGTCTGTACCCCGTGGCTGTTACCGGCAGAGGTCCCACTGTATCAATAACGAGCCGTCTAAAAGGCTCCGTAATGATAGGTACCAACTTCAACGGCGCCCTCGATTTGTCCCCTGGTTTGCCCACACGCTGACAGGTGTCACATGTCCTCGCAAAGTGGTCTGCGTCCCGAAAACACCCTGGCCAATAGTACTCTTGCAAGAGACGGTCCTTAGCTTTCTTAACTCCTAGGTGTCCGGACCACGAACCCCCATGCGACAAGCGCAACAGATCCTGACGGTACCACTGAGGCACGATCAGCTGATCGAACTCCACTCCCCTGCGGTCTAGATACTTCCGGTACAGGACCCCACCTCTTTCCACAAAACGAGCATTTTTCTTGGCGACACCTTCCTTGACATTGCAGCGTATGTTTTCTAGGCTGCCATCCTTTTTTTTGCTCGGCTATCAAAGCCGACCGGCTGACTTTTAGCAACCTATTAAGTCCGTCTGACGTAGGCGCGATGAGCAAATCTGCAGATAGCTCTTCTAACTTTTCCGTGTCGGGCATTTCCTCTGCAGTATCTGGTGCCTTCAACGCTACAGGCTCAATTTTATTCAGTTCGGACGTGCTCTGAATATCAGCTTGCTGCGCCTCTGACCCTTTCTCATTGTTCGACAACGTCGGCCCCGCAACTACCACCTTTGCAGCGAGCTCCCGAACCTTCGATCTGGTTAAGGCCTGAACGCTAGCCTCACCAAACAAAAGCCCCCATATCCAGCTTTCCTGGACGCGTATTTAGAATTGCTCGTAGGTACAACGGGGCGTGCCACTTTTGACGGAGCTCGACGTTTCTGCGCAGGCGCGAGTAAGAGCGGGCGCGAGAGAGAAGATCTGGGGGCTTTTGCTCCTTGAATATATGACAGCCTAGGCACTACGGAGGAGGTTTCTTAGAGCGCGTTGTATTCGTTTGTCCCCTAGACATGCCGGCATTGCAGAGTTCGGTCGAGTTGGTTTATACGCTCCGCCGCTGGCTGCCCGCGCGGTGAGGCAGTGGGCGCGGACGCCGCTTGGTGATCGCTGTGTCTGAAGGGACAATGTTCTGACTGGTGTTTTATAAGTCGCGGGTCGCCTTTTTCGTCGTGACGATAGATCGGATTTTTTACAAGCACTGCTCCAGGAGGGCACATGTAACCGGCAAACGGAGGCCTCAGGAGAGCACCTGAGGTTATATTAAAGCAGGCGGCGCAGGATCTCCGGGGCACCCAAGCGGTAGCGGGGGGATCAAAGCTGGAAGCTGGGCGGCCCGTGGGTTGGGGCCGCAGAGGCCGAAGCGTGCCTGGGGGTGTTCGCATAAAACATTGGCTGTCCGCGATAGCGGACAGCCGATCTTATACTCCCCTGGCATGCGCAGGCCTCTGCGAGCCCCAACCCACGGACCAGTCCGGCTTCTAGCTTTGATATCCCCGTTGCCGCTTTGGTGTCCTGGAGGCGCCGCCAATAATGCGAAATAATGACACGTTGTTTTCATTAGTAAAAACATGATCGATTAAATATGATTGCGTCGAGCGCCAACTTGCGATGCTATGTTCAGCACAACCGCGCCCCGCGACTTCTGCTGGCACGCCTAGGGACAAGCGTATACACCGCGCGCCAAGAAACTCCTCCGTAGTACCTAGGCAGAGTCGTATTTTCAAGGAGCAAAACTCCCCACATTTCCTCTCTCGCACCCGCTCTCATTCGCGCATGCGCGCAAACGTCCGTCGTCTCCGCAAGTTCCACGCCCCGTTGTACCTACGAGCAGTTGGAAATACGCTTCCTGGACACGTACCAACTAGCGCCCCAAGCGGCCCCGGCACGAAGCTAGCGCGTTTTCAATGGAACGAGCGGGTTTTTCGCGAATAACAAAAGCTGCAGGTCGATTATCGAAAAACGCAGGCGACAGACGTGTTCTGGAAGACAATCCACACGATCCAAATGCAGTGATCACGCTATGGCACGTAAGAATTTTGTTCCCACAGCGGTTAAAGGTTTAGCAATGGAAGCCTATGGAAACGACGAAAATTTGTACTCTATTTTCGAGGCACGAACGGTGCCTGTAATTAACCTACGACGTCTATCGTAATACGCAGTGCAGCGTATGTAGTCCGGAGACTCAGCTTTCGATTGATGCCTATCGCGACTCTCCATACATGGCGCAACACTGTTCCCAAAAGCGTTTTTTGTAACACTGTTGTGAAAATTCACGAGGTATCTATAAAAACATGAGCGTACCGCTGGGCGAAGACTCGGAACCCGTGGCCGAGTGGTAGAATCGCGCGAACCTTTCGTCTCCCGTCGCGGTTGCCGCGGTTCGATTCCCGCTTCGCACTTTTTCTTTAAGCCGCATAGGGCCTAGTTTTATAGTCTGTCATTAGATGGCAGAAACACAAAATCCAATATTTGCTTTCGGTTCTGGTTTTGCAGCGGCGCAGTTTTTTTTTTTTTTTTTATAAAGCCGCATAGGACTTAGTTTTACATTGGGACGGGCTAACCTAACCATGGGGGTGATGTGCGGCTGCGCCAAGCTGAATTGGGGGGGGTGATATATGGGTGGGCTAACCTTAATTGGTGTGTGATTTGCGGTGGGCCATCCTAAATTTGAGGTGATTGAGGGGTGGGCCAGCGCTAGTTTGGGGCGGATATGGGGGTGGGCCAACCCCGATTTGCAGGTGGTATTGGAGTGGGCCAACCTAAATTTGGTGGTGTTGTGGAGGCAGCCCAATTTGTATTTGAGGGTGATATGGGGTTGGACCTACCTAAATGTGGGGGCAATCTCGGGGTCAGCCAATCTGAATTTGGGGGCGATATGGGGGTGGACCAGCCTGAATTTGGGGTGCGCCGACTCGAAATTTGGACGTCGATTTATGGAAATTCGGGCGTGCATGCACCAACTTGAAAATTAGGGGTGGCCCAATTGAAATTTGGGATTGGGATTTGAGTTTAAGGCTGGGCGAAAAGAAAATCGGGCGTGGCCGAATTTAAATTTGGGGGATGGGCCAATTTAAATTTGAGGGTGTGCCTACTTGAAATTTGGGGGTGAGCCTACTTAATGTTTGGGGTGGGCCAATTGAAATTTGGGGGCCTGTTTACGAATAGTTAGACAACACCAGCGGTGTTTCTGCATCGTTTTCATCATCGCAAAGTACGTACATTAATAATTGTTAGCCAATACCCCTCAAAGTGAGCTACCACTCGAGCCTTCCCAGCCCACTGAGCTAATAATGTCACAGGAGTGCTCTCATCGTGACGACCGCGACGTTCAATGTGGAGATCCACAAGAACAAATCGCAGACCGAGCTGACCATTTTCACACGAATGTCATCGTTAACACTACTCGCGCGTGCTAGACGCAACACAAGCTTACAACGATCATAATTCAACTTTCCATTGCACGCTAGTCGACACGCTCTCAGTGCACTATTTCGCCAATCATTGGATAGAGCCTTGCTGCATGTTTTACTGTCATGTTGCGTCGTTTTTCACGAAGGCCGTCTCCTGAAAAGAGAATACATTTTTGAGATTGACGAGGCAAGCTAGTATATAACTCATACGAAGCAAATGTTAAACGGTTATATTGATTTTTCAAAAATGAATATAAGTAAATAAGATTTCAGATGGTATTGTTTCGACCGGGCATGACAACGAGTTTTTCCCGCCCGTCACAGTGCTTTGACCGAAAACCTAATCATTTTGCTCAAACGTGTTGCCCCAATACTACATGTGCTAAATGTAGAAAAGTGCGGTGCGTGGTCACAGCTTCAAAGCCAGTCTATTTTGTGTACGGTTGTTGATATTGTAGTAATGTGGAGTTTTCTTCTTTATAAGAGCACAAAAAGAAGAATATAACAGATGGTAGCTAAGCGCAAAGTAAATTGGAAGATCTGAAACCAGCAATTATTTTTAATTTGTGGGTTGGTCTTCTCCGCCGGTAGATCGCTGTCGGATCAGTTCAAAGAATTTTGTTTGTGTGCAACTGCAGCAAAAACAAAGATACTACCATTTCATTGCCAGGACCTTTATGCCCTCCACACACACAAGAAGGACACCAGATAATTGGCAATATCAGTTTATAAACTGACATTATTTTGCTAGTTTCAGTGTAGCGTGGTGCCTGCGGACGGAGTATTTTCTTAGTATCAGTCCAGTGTTAGCAGTGAGAAGCAGTTCGGTCTACCATTCCCATGAGGGCATACTAGCCATCGTAGCGCTTTACTGTAGGACAAATTAAGTGCTAAAAACTTGGTGTGCCTTGTCCTTCCCGCAGGTCGTTCATCCAATCTGTTATGGTGACGATCAACGTTGTGTCCGTCAGGCCTCCTCCTCATTTTTAGCTTCACCATCGCGAGAGTGGACAGAGAAAGGAAGCTTTCTTCACAATCAGCCCCAGCGGGATTCCACCACTCGTAACTGCTGCAATTTGCATTCAGTGACTGGGCATGCTAAGCACATCCTTAGTTTCACAATGACTAGAGTACGCAGAAAAAGTAGAGCTTTGGTCGCTATCACTACCATGAACCCATGTCAATGCATATATAAGTACGTGCTGGGGCTGAGTATGCTAACCTCTCCGCTACCACCTGCTTCCACCACCTTAGATTTTCCAGGCATACCTGCTTCTTGTTTTCATCGCAGACGCATGCAGGGTAAACGCGTATAACTAAAAAATCTCAGTGCCCTTCCACTCTGTGAAGAAACATGACCTGCAAAGCTGTGTATGTGGGTCCCTTAATGGCGAACTGCACCTCCACCGTATGTCGGCCCCGCATTGCACTGTCTTCGGGATCGGCCCATGTATGGGGAGTGCTTAACGCCTGCTTCATCTCCGCCGCGGGTCTCCCCAGCATGGCGTTACATTCGGGATCAGCCCATATATGGGGAGCGCTGAACGCATGCTTCACCACCGCTGCGGGTCGGGCCGGTATTACGCTATCTTCGGGATTTGGCTCTACACGCGGACGCGATAGGGGGGAAAGTAGCCCTTAAGAGGAAGCTTTAGCTCTGGTGGTCCTATCTAAATAAACGTAAAAGGAGAATTCGTTTTTCTCGACAGCCACTGCATCTAATTTGACAAGGTTTGTTGCATTTAAAACAAAAACTTAAAATCTAGTGTCTGTTGGTTTCGAATTCTTGAATTAGGTCATCATTTGTTTATTCAAAATTGTCAAAAATTGCAAATTTTAAGAAAACGAAATCATCAAGTTTACAACTCGCTTTCGGCAATGAAAACTGATATCAAAATTATGTACATTGCATCTAACAGCACATCTAAAGCAGACAAAATTGATATATTACGCATGCATCTCAAAAAATTTAGTAATATGGAAACACAGCTTTTCCACAACCCTTGTTCACAACGTAACGACTTCACGTAAGATATAAATCGGCATATTGGAATTGTCTAATGGATGCTGTTTACAGAACCGCGATATCAGTTCTTGATGTGGAGTTAATAATTTGTAAACTTCGTGCTTGTGTACTTTTCACACTTTCGAATTGTTGAATATCTTTTACCAAAATTCAGGCCCTAAATAGAAATTCCGCTTGCAATAGTCACTAGAATTTACCTTTCTCTCCCGAATCCAAGAAATGTCATTAAAATCGGTCCAAGGGTTATTTGAGAAAAGCGTTTCGGCGTTTTACATCTATTTGAATAGGCGGAGTCGGAGTAGGGCCCGTGTTAAAGCTTCCTCTTAACGACTTCGCTGTAAAAAAAAAAAGAATGAAAGTATAAAAGAAAACAAAAACGCTGCAGCCATCAATATCGCCGGCTCAGATTTTGTCATGATGGCACCGTCCCCATCGGCACGGCTCCGTGAGCAGCTACCAAGCTGTTCACTTTCGTTATCTTCCTTCCCTCGGCGGCAGCGCATTGTCTTGATGCCAGCGACGCGCTAAATCTGCATCATCATTGAGTCATGCATCGCTCCTGCGACCAAGCAAGCTTTCGGCGGCACACGTACACTGCCGCATTGACACCAAAACTTTAAACTGCTTTCTTTCGAGCAAAGAGCATGAATAAAAATGGAACGCGACTATAAGGCCACGGGGAATATGTTCGCGGGGCAATACTATTGATGACAGCATCCCGAAAGGCTAGATGTGGTCAGGTTGACTTTACAGGTTTGGAAGGAATGACTGATGGTCTAGTTGCTTCATTATCACATAAAGAACAGCATTTGAAGCTGTTAGCGCAGTTTGTGTGTGGTTCCTCCTTTGTGTCCCGTCGTGAACTGCTGTTCTTTCTGTGGCTTTACAGATGTTCCTTTTCTGCGTCAGTTACGCCTTCCAAGAGTGTTTACTTGGAAAATTTTTGTTCGCATGGCTCTTACAGAAGCATGTTTAGTCGAAAGTTTTTCGATTGGCTGCATAATCTCGTGGACGGGCTCCAAACTGCTCATTTTCTTTAGCCACGTAAGAACCATTACTGAAAATTTAATTAACGTAGCTTTGTTAATTACGCAAACAACTTGTCAACTTACTCCGCATCTAGAGATTACCAATCTGAACACTCGAATGATAAAATGATGTTAACATTGTTTGTATCATTTCAATAGTTTTGTTTCGTGCAGTTAAAAGCAGCTGGCATATTGATGGTGTTGTAGACTTCTTATAAAGTAAGTGTGAAAGCTTGGACAGGTTATCTTGACACAAATCAACTTCATGAGCTTAAGCACATGTGCCCAACCTTGCACGACTGCCTTTACAACCGATTCTCATATGTTATACAAGAAGCACCTCAGCGCTACGGTACATCCCACAAGGTGTGCGGGAACATTGTGCGCGCTCCCGATTAGGTTCCTGAGCGTTGGTGGCATCAGGCTCGGTTTCCTGGCATCATATGGAATAAAAACTGCTGCCTGGAGGAAAGCATAGGGTACATTTTCAGTACTTTGTAACATATGAATCAGCACGGATGTGTACGTTAGAACGAAAAGTACTGAAATATTAAGATGAGGATTTGGCTGGATGTATTTTAGCTGTCGAATGATAAGATCTAAAGAAAAAATACTGTGATTTTCTGACAATTAATGCTGACATGAACTGTGAGCTCCGACACAGTACCCGTGGTGGAACTGGCCCCTGGACTATTGGGATACATTGAACCACGATACGCTGGTTTCATAGTTCGCGCTTGAATTTCTTGTATGTCGGCGCCGCTGTGCAGTGTTGGAGGCCCTTTTTAAACGACAAGCACTATGTTTCAGCTAATATTGAAAGCAACTGTATTCTCTTTTTAGGGGGGAGGCTTTTTTTTTAGCGTCTAACCACAGTTCCAGAGTTATCAGTTAGCTCAAGATGCGCCTGCATGTGTTTCTAATATCCAGTATGTTGTCACGGATTCAATAGCGAAAGAGCGTTATCTTATCAGATTGCGCGCGTGAAGCGAATACTGGCCTACATTCGCCGTCACATTTGACGACCCGGGATTACGCTGCAATGTACGAGCATTTCAGTCTGACGAACTGATGCCTTGATCCGCAGATCGGAATCAGAGGAAGCACCAAGGCGGATTTAAAGTGGTGGCGAAGGCTGGGCCGAAAAGTGGTTTAGCGCGACTGCAGCACAACCAGAGGATGGGGGGCAAAACACTCATATAAAGAAATGATAAAGCTACAAAATTGGAATGTAATCTGCCAATAGAAAAGAAAAAATATATTAGCACCTTGTTTTATGAAAGAGGTAAGTCATTTTATTAAAACCTGGCAAATTTTGTATTTTTGCAACACTCTTGACCTGCCCCCTATTCATGAGTGTGCGGTGCATTACAGCGCGTCTTTGCAGGCCTTGTTTCGATACCCGGCTAACCCGGCCACAGTGGCGGGAGCTTACGAAGCGATTTCTTATCGCCAGCTGTCTGCGATGGCGCGCCTGGTAAAGCGTATACATTTAGCTCGCCGGTCTCAAAATGCTCCTTTTGCGAAGTTTTCGTCGTCCTTGCACGTCGCTTCTTTGTCACCGTTCGGTAAGATTTGCAGCCCGCTGCACCGCTGCGGCAGTTTTCTCGGTTTTGTCGTTTCCTTCGGCGTGCGGCCAGTGCGAAGTCTTTTTCCGTCTTTGCACGCTTCGCGCTCTTCTTTTGAAGCGCTTAGCGCTTCATTTCAAGATGAGCTTGCGGCATGTGAAGAAACGATGCTCCGTGGCACACTGCGACAGCGTGGATAGTACCATTGGTGTCACGCTACACCGATTCCCGCTGGACTTTTATCTGGCTATATTGTAGAGTACAGTACACTGATTACATGCTTTACTGCCCCGCGAATGTCCTTGCACTTCACTGTACGCTGTACTTCATGTGTACTTTTGTTGACGTAAAATTACTTCAAATTGATCCGGCTAACGA
Source organism: Dermacentor andersoni (assembly GCF_023375885.2). Lineage (NCBI taxonomy): Eukaryota > Metazoa > Arthropoda > Arachnida > Ixodida > Ixodidae > Dermacentor > Dermacentor andersoni. Next base: position 197,292,930 of record NC_092817.1, on the reverse strand, counting down.
CTAGAAGTACTCTGGAGATGGTACGCCGGCTCAATGTATGGTATTTGCTCCTACGTTGAGCACGTTTGAGGGTGCTAAAGCTGGCTTTAACATTGCCTTGCAGATGTAAACGCACCTGCTATATTCTTTCAGCTGAAGAAATTAAATGTGAAGAATAATCCCAGTGTGCTCTATGGTCTGTGTTGATGCGCCTACTTATGTCATGTTATGTTTGCTTCAATTGAAGCTGTCGTAGCATTGTTTTCTATACTTTTCAATTTCCTAACTGACAACGTTCGTGGCACTTCAGGGCTTTTTCCTATCTGCACTGTGACTATTGAGATGATTAGCCAACTTAAACAATACTGCTTGTGCTGCCTGTGACATGTATTTTTTGTTTGTGTGCCAAGGGTGTGCTTTGTGACTGTATTTGTTTGGTTGCTGCAATAAACAATGAATATGAAACTATGAAAACCATACTTGCCGTACACTCTATTGCGAACTGTGCACTTGAGCCAGTGCTTTGTGCATCATACCTTGCTGTACTCAAAAGCTCTCAAAAGTACTAGCACCAGTATTTGCACTATGAATCATGCATGCTTCGCCAGTGTCTGGAAGTGTTGCTGCCTTTCTATGCTGCCCCTCCTTTACCAGTCACTTTCATTGCGTTCCCAATTGCACATTAACAAGGCCATAACTAGCAGGAACTCGAGCACATTTGACTGGCAAAGGTCGGGGCGCGCTGAAAGGCAGCAACCTTCGAGAGGTACGGGCTCGAAAACGCGGATTCTACAGAAAGACCGCTTTATAATTCGCGCCAAAAGCATACGTATGCGTGACGTCATTCTACGTCACGTTTGCGTAGTTTGCCCCCCAAAATCCAGGGGGCGCTGGAGTGCCCACGAGCCGCCATTTTTTGGACCAATGGGCGTCTATGGAGCCTTCGCTACCAGTACATCTACCTTGGAAGCACTTTGCGCGCAGCCATCGTTGCGCTTTGAGCGTTTTCTTTTCCAGCGAAAGCTCCCCTTATAATGAGTTATATTCGTGACTCACTCTTTGGAAGTGTTTTGTTCTTGACATCCCTACAATGTGAGAGTATAGAGGCGCTCCATCTTCATTGAGTGAATACTTGGAAACGGACTAGGCCTTTTCTTGCGTCTGCGTTTCCATACTTACCGCTTCAATTTATTTTTATTTTTATAACCTAATTTAGGAGGCTGTAAAGCACAGCAACCTTTTATTAACAGGACGTTTTAATAACACAGAAAATATAAATGCTTAGTAGTCGGCTTTCACCTGATGGTAAGGAATTTCAATAAAGATATCTTTATGATAATTAAAAGCCTGTCCTCTTGACAACGTTTAATCTGAGTTCCTCTTTGCAAGCTGATACAGACTTGCAGGTGATTCGTATCGGGGGTCCTCAACATATGTCTAACCGTCAAACAAAGAGTTATTCCGAATGTTTAATTTCAGGAAGGCGTGTTACCCTCCTGTCTTTCATTCCCGTTCGCAAACACGCATAAGACGAAAGTGCTGCATGAATAGCGTCGTTAGTCAAAACCAACGAGCTAGCGTAACTCACCTCGCTTATATCGCTGTCATTTATACTTATATACGAAATATATATATTTTGTATCGACGCATCACGAATCCAAAAAGAGCTGTCCATGACCAGCCCAGCTAGGTTTCTTTCATTTCGTACTTCGTAGTAGAGCTAACAGTAGCTCACGAAGCAGAGCACTGAGTGTGGATATTGCAGAGAAGGTGTTCTATATACTGTCTCGTCACCCACCAAAAATTGCCCGCCGTGCTACTGGCGATTCCTAGAAAATTGTATATGTGACGCCCAGTCATTTGCAACACCGCAACTTTGTTTTGCGATTGGAGAGTCCAGGTGAGAGACAGGGTGGTTATGTAGATAAAGACACGCTATTTTCTGCAGTAACATAGGAATGCATGAATGAATGCCTTCATTAATTGAGAAAAAAGAAGACCAAGCATCAGTGGAAGCACGTCTCAGCAGATTGGGAAAGAAGCGGGGGACAAAGAGGAAAAGCTGGAGGCCGGGTGGCAGGCGAAGTCGCAGTTTAGGGGCGAGAGAATATAAGCAAGAGTTGGTGAAACCAGTTGAATTCTAGTGTAGATCTGTGATGTGGTGAGTAAATGATTGGAGTGACCGCCAAGCATCCGTCATTTGCGGTAGTATAAGCACCCGCCGTTCTTGGTAACAAACGTTTACTGAAAACCAATCTTCGCAATTAATTATTCATCAGCCATACCTCGCCACGTATTTCTTAGTGGCAGGGTCAGTGGATTTGAACTACGCTGTCGCGACAAGTTACGACTATAACGTGAACGCTTGCGGTTACGGTTGCCATACTCGTGACTCTTACTATTGCGCGAATACTATAAACATGGGTTTACTGCACAAGTTAGTGAACAGACATTTTAGAACCGCGTTTTTCACCTTACATACGCGCAACGCAAGCACCATTGCAGCATGTTGCGGTGCGCGTCCCTTCAAGACAGAGACGAGAACAAAAGAACGCGTTAGAAGACAGGGTACCGACTTGGGCCTCGTGCCAAACATATCCAAGCCAACAATATTTATTTTATTTCAATACCCTAAAGGCCCGATGCGGGCGTTACGTAGGGGGGGATTCATCAAAGAAAACTTAACAATATACAACACAGAATATAAACGGCTGAAGACAAGAATAAACAAGTTATTAAGCCAGGTGCAAGTTGACAGGGGAAGAAATGGCTAGGAACAGGTACTGAAAAAATGCACATGTAGCAAATCCCACAAAACAAAACAAAAATCGCACCTTCAGAAGTTCCAAAACATGTCATCTAACATTCCACGGAATGTTACGGCCCACACGCACACACTGAAACAAAAAAACGAAAAAAAAAACGCCCATCATTCTACAGTGGAATTTTCTAAGTATGGGGGGGGGGGGGACCAAAGAGTTGCTTTAAATGATGATGTTCCAGCGATAGCCACAATGCCAGAAGGAAGCGAATCCCACTCTTCAATAGCCAGGACCAGAGGTGAGTATTTGTATCGTTCTGTCCGAGCGAAAATGGGGTTAGTCTTCTTCATGTGATCTACACGAGCCGGTGTGTGCGGCACCAGGAGAAGATGTGAACTTGCGAATGGTGTGTTGCTGTGATAGAGAGTATGGAAAAAAGATAAACGGCTGAGTTTTCTGCGCATGACCAGAGGCGGGAGACGGAGCGATATTTTCAGTACTGTTACACTTTGATACCGAGAGTAACGGAAAAGGATGAATCGAGCAGCCTTGTTTTGTATATATTCCAACATGTTAACAAGATAGGTATAATGAGGGTTTCAGATCACGGGTGCGTATTCTATCACAGGCTTGATTAGCGTGTTGAATGCGTGTAGTTTTGTATCCTGGTTGGCTTGGCGTAGTCGGCGTTTAAGAAGACCAAGTTTTTTTAAGTCTTTGGTAGTAATCAGTTCAATATGAGTGCTCCAGGATAAATAAGAGCTAAAATTTACACCGAGGTATTTTACCGACGCTGAAGTTTCAATGATAGTATTATTAACTGTGTGGGCATTAGGAATCGTCTTAGCAGCGGAAGTAAACTTGAGATGTATAGTTGTGTCTGCGTTAATTACCATCTGCCCTACCGCACCAATGAGTTAGCTCATCAAGATCAGTCTGGAGAGCAATGATGTTAACAATCATGCCGTCGTTTCTAGGCAAAGAGGTTATGTATTTAAACTTCTCGGGTGACAGTCCAATCCGCCACCTACGGGAGCGCTTGAAGCCGCCGGCGGCCATATTGTTAGAGGAAAAGGAGTACGGCTACAGTACGTGGCTGCAAGCACGCGCGACGCAACTGTGCTTGCGGTTCTGCGATGAAAAATAAAATGACACCCCTTTAGGAAGTATATCAGTCCGGCATTGTGTGTCGCTGTTGTCAAAAAAAAAAATTATGTCATGGTGGTGGGTGCCTTGTGTTCTGTGTACAATATGTTGCGAGAACTGAAAAACAGTCGTTTCCTGTTTTCTTCATTCAGTAACCTGACGCGTGCATCGGCACTGTGATGCCCTTTCGTCGATACGTGGTGCCGGGCCGTATTGACAAAACATGACCTTGAAGTATAGTATCCTTATGCCATTTCTTAAAAAAATCACTGTTTGTGTTAGTGAGCATTTTTGCTTTAAACCTAGAAAACAAGAAAAATATTCAACGGTAGGTCTCATTTTTGTCCGGCGTTTCAGTTCTAGCTGAAAAGAGTTGGTGAAAGCAAATTTACAGTAATGCTAAGGCGACCCACCATCTGCACGAAGCCGCAAGCCTACATGCGCTCCGATGAGGGTAACCTGCCAAAGTTAAAGTCATGCGTCACTGGCGGCGCAAGCAATCTTTACTTTTTTTTTCGTTTCTGCATCCGTTCTTCCTGCGTCTGCGGCGAAAACGAGAAGTGGGAAGGCAGATAAACGGAAATTGGTGGAGGCAGGTGGTAACGTAATGGTTAGAGTGCCCATCTCCCAAATGCAAGATGCTGCATTTGGGAGATGGGCTCGAATCCCGGTGGTTTGTTTGGGAAGACAGCTTTCTGTGCACTCTGGTGACTGCGACGCTCAGAATTAGGCGGCAGCCTGACGACAACGGTCGCCATCAACGTAACAGAATAAGCGGGCGTGCAAGGTCCCACTTAAAGCCGAAAGTACATTCAGAGGAGATACGCTATACTCTTGTCGGCAAAAAAAAAAAGTGATGAGTAATGAGCGGTGTTGTTGAGCGAAGCTGTAGACCGATAATGTCACCATACACAGGACCACGCTCCAATCCCGGTGCTCAACGGAAATATACGTCGACAGCATGTCAACTAGCGTGTTATAGATACTTCCTTAAAGTCGTTGCGTGTTTGTGTTGTGTCTAGCAGGAGCGAGTAGTATAGGAGATTTCATTGGAGAGGAGGCGGTAAGCGAAGTCCGCGAAAAGTAATTGAGGATAGCCACATTGAACGTCGACGCCGTGTTGAAGAAAGCCTGCGACTTCAGTTGCTCAGCCGACAGAAAGGCTTGAGTGGTAGCATACCGCTGGGCGTATTTGGTAACCACAGCGATAGACACACACTTTGCGGAAGTAAACAGAGGAAAGGGACGTAGTGAGTTGGCCGCCCTTTTCAAGCTCTGGTATAGCTTGAAAAATGAATGTGGCGAAGTATGACGCACCAAATAGTATATGCCAACCCAAATGAATCAGCGTGGTCATACTTGCGCGACATGCCATGGTGGCCTGCCACCAGGACATCATGAAGTTGCAGTGATTACAGTTTTCATTGGGTACTTGAGAATAAAAATGAGCACATCAGAGACGTCAGAGGGCTGTTTCTACGGTATAAAAACACATCGCTCTCGCCCCCCCCCCCCCCCAAAATAACTAAATCACGAATATAAGCTTACGAATAGGGGCATCATAAGATCGAGCGCTAGGGCGCTTGTTGATCTTGTTCAGGATGACGTCAGCGTTTCATTCAGCGTTTATTTCTGAGAAAATGAGTTGGAGTTACGTTTATTTGCATCACAATGGCGGGCGTAATCAGGCAAACATTGACAGCATTTCATTAGAGGGTGCCTGACTACTCTGTGGAGATTATGTTTAACAATGACAACAAACACAGAAAGCTTTGCTTACATCGATTCGCACATCCGTGGGATCCGCATAATTTTGTGACTATCAATTTAGATGCTTCAGAATGGCGCTCATTAGCGCAACATTTCCATCCACAGTGAGCAAAAGCGGCTGTCGTATCCACAGTAGAATTGATTTAAATGGCTTTAATCCCATGGACATATCGTCGCCAACTTCCGTGGGAATGGAGTCGTCAAAATGGAATACAGGTGACAGGGAAATCAGGAGGTTGATGAACGGCAAGAAGGCGGAAGGTTGCACATGACCTCAGGGATATAAAATGACTTTTTGAGCAGCTTATTCAGGGGGCCATGCAATGGTTTCCACGTCTATTAAAAATCCTCCAAAATATTAACAGAGGCCGACAAAAATGCGGGCATTTTGGGAAAGGGGAAACCGCTGGAAATTTCACGCCAGCCTTAGCCTAAATATAAAAGATGACTTAAAAATAAGAAACCATAACGTTGACAGGGTGGCCAAATTCTGGCACAAATAAATCGGCTGTTGAAGCAGTTCAGCTGAAACGCAATGGTGCGAAATAAGGCGAGAATGTCGGCAAGTGTTGAACAAAGGTCATGTAGGTCCTGTGGCCGACGCCAGCGCTCGGCAGCTGTCTGGTCGTCAGTGTCTGGTCGTCAGATGCCTGGTCGTCAGATGCCTGGTCGTCAGTAATTACAGTATGACTCGGGTCTGAAATATTGGACGCGGACTCCATCACATTGAATACAGTGCATTCTACGGTGTCATTCTTGGACAGATGGTACCCATTCTCTCGCAATGAGGATGGGAACAAATTGTCTCACGTGCGGGCTGTCACCTTCCTCCTAATGGCAACATTCCTTTCCCTCCGTAGTTGCTCAGCTTTTATTGGGTTCGGCTGCTAATCACGATGTCTCGGGATCGAATCCCAACCACGGCAGCGTACTTAGGGTTAGGCGCACGTTAAAAATTCCAAGCGGTCTAAATTATTCCCGAATCCTCCACTACGGCGTGCCTCATAATGAAATCGTGGTTTTGGCAAGTAAAACCTCATAATGCGTTATGTAACATTCGGTAAGGATGTCCTGGGCAGTCGCACAACTCTTGAATACAATTAAGTGTCAGGAGTTGCGCGTGAGGTCCTTGAATATGTCATCATCATCATCATCATCATCGTCAGCCTGGTTACGCCCACTGCAGGGCAAAGACCTCTCCCATACTTCTCCAACAACCCCGGTCATCTACTAATTGTGGCCATGTCATCCCTGCAAACTTCTTAATCTCATCCGCCCACCTAACTTTCTGCCGCCCCCTGCTACGCTTCCCTTCCCTTGGTTGGAATCCAGTCTGTGTATAATAGCTGTGTCTTACCAGTACTCACCTACGGGGCAGAAACTTGGAGGCTTACGAAAAGGATTCTACTTAAATTATGAACGAGGCAACGAGCTATTGAAAGAAGAATGATGGGTGTAACGTTAAGGGATAAGAAAAGAGCAGATTGCGTGAGGGAACAAACGCGAGTTAATGACATCTTAGTTGAAATCAAGAAAAAGAAATTGTCATGGGCAGGACATGTAATGAGGAGGGCAGATAACCGAAGGTCATTAAGGGTTGAATATGTGGATAGCCTTTATGGCGTTCGATAGCTGCTAGTCTACAATGCGGCTATATAATAAAGGCGGAACGGCAACATGGTAGAGAATGTGGAGAACATACAAATCCGCATATATTACTGCACAATGATTTTAAATAGCGTTCTTGCTTCACGCACGTGGATAGCAGCCATAGGAGACTACTTTGGAAACTAACTGCAAGTACTGTATATGTCGTACCCAAGGGTGTACCTGGCCTGGTGGCCAGTAAATGTGACCTAATATTGCGAGCAGCTTCGGCCATAGCATGCTAACGGATGACGACACAGACTGAAGTGACTAGTGCAAGAGTGGACAGGGGACACTAAAGACGCTACAAGGACAAGCGCCCAGTTGGAAGTTTGCGCTTATCCTTGTCGTCTCTTTAGTGTCCCGTGTCCACTCATGAGCTAGTCACTTTAGCATGGAATACCAACTAGCCCCTCTCACACCCTGCGACGACACAGGGACAGTTTGCTCAATTCTTGTTTCGTGACTTTTGCGTCAAGGTGAAAACAACAAATCCATGTATATGTCTTAATACTTAAGCACATCTAGATTTGCAGCTGCGGCGATAGCCCATGAGTGCGCATTGCAAAGTCGCTAGTGAAATAATTGTGTGCACCTTAACGAATTCGACAGGGGAAAATCAAAATCCATGCACGACGGGGTCTCTAGTAGGCGCGGTGCGATGTTCGGACGTTAACAATGTATGCCGATTGAAGAAAGGCTGCCCCGAAGTGCTTCTGACGGTTAGGCTAGCTTCTTTACTCCGTAGAATGAAAAAAAAAAAGGAAAAAGAAAAGGAAAAGAGAAGAAAAAAAAAAGAACCGAATCAAAAGCCCAGAATCAAGAATTGCTCGTCGCGAGTAAACGCTGGATGACGAGCAATTTCCAGGCGACGAGCGAATACGCTTGATCAAGAACACTGATAACGCCGGCGGGACATGCATTGTGGCGAAGTTCAATGCGCAGGGATAGATTTTACTTTTATTATTTTTGTTTGGTTGACGTCATCACGCGTCACCGCGGGAAGTTTGAAAAGTTTAAGGTGAGTACGCCACGTGGTGGCATTCACGCGAACTAAACCCTCGTGTCCAGAAAAGCTGGATACGTTCTCGCGCGGGAGGTGATCGGACCTGTTCGAAAATAGGTACGGGTACTGGGGGGGCAGCATAGATGACACTGCGGCCTCCGTCTCAAGTGCTCCGAAAGGTCCTTCAATAAGCACTTTTGCTACGGGCAGACACACGCTATGAGCTTCCACGGCTTGCTTGATCCATGCGCACTCGCCCGTGAACATATCGGGTTCTACGTAAGAGGGGTGAACTACATCCATCGTAGCTGCGGAATCGCGAAGCACTCGGCACTCTTTCCCGTTCACGAGGAGGTCTCGCATGTAAGGCTCGAGAAGCTTCATGTTCTCGTCAGTGCTACATAATGACAAAAACACGACTTTTGTTTTTGTTTCTGGACACTGCGCCGAAAAGTGACCCGGCTTCTGGCACGTATAACACCACGCGCTTGCCTCGTCTTGAACCGCTTTCTGCGTTCGGCTTCGGCTGCCGCCGTATCCTTTCGTTCGGTCGGACTGCTTTCACTCACATCCGCACTACGTGTGTTCCCCTTTGCTCTCATGGGTGTGAACTTCGGCCTCTCAAACTTGGAGCCAAATTCACCCTTTTGACCGTCCTTAGCTCCGCGAGCCCGACGCGTCACAATCTCCTCGGCTAGCTCAGCGGCTTTAGCCACCGTACTAACGTCTGGCCTATCCAAGACCCAGTACCGCACGTTCTCAGGTAACCGACTATAGAACTGTTCCAGCCCGAAACACTGCAGAACTTACTTTCTCGTGGTCACCAAACGCTTTCTCTTCTTTGAGCCACTCCTGCATGTTTGACATTAGCCTGTAGGCAAACTCTGTATATGACTCACTTTTGCCTTTCTCATTTTCCCGAAACTTCCGACAGAACGCCTCCGCTGACAGCCTGTACTTTTTTAGCACACTCGATTTCACTTTGTCGAAATCCTCTGCCTCCTCTCTCTTCAAGCGAGCGACTACGTCGGCCGCCTCGCCGGGTAACAAAGTGAGCAAGCGCTGTGGCCACGTTTCCCGAGAGAACCCCTGCTTCTCGCACGTTCGCTCAAAGTTAACCAGGAACAAACCAATGTCCTCTCCAAGCTTAAACGGCCGCATCAGGTCAGTCATTTTGAACAATACTCGTGATGATGATGATGATGATGTGTGGTGTTTTGTGGCGCAAGGGCCAGGTCTGGCCAAAGAGCGCCATGAAAAGTGGTAATGTTGAAGATGTTTTATGGAAGATGTGACTTGGCTGTAAAGTGGCCTAAAAATAGTCGCTGTGAAGTGCGTAAAATCTACGTGCTATAAAATTATGGCGATGATTAATGACGAATACTATGAACATTAAAATACATCGTAAGAGAATGATGCAAAATAGAAAATATATGAGATGGTAAAAATACCTGGAGCACTGCTGCCTCGCCAGAGCCCTTGAAAGACAAGGGCCTTGAGGCACGTGCTATACCAAAGAGCTATCACAGGGCCATCCTCTGAATAGAGGAGACGCTACGAACATGTTGGGCTAACAACATGCAACACAACATCTTTCAGATAACTTATGACTGCGCTGGTGTCAAATAGCGGTTCTGGGCCGAGTAACATTAATGGATGTAGGGGAATGTGCTGTCGGTATGCTAATGAAAAATGTCTCTTTCTCTCAGATTCGGCTTCCCGACACTCCAGGAGGACGTGGAGTACGGTCAGCCTCTCCCCGCATCTACCACAGGTTGGAGGCTCACTTCCGGTGAGTAGAAAATTATGGGTGCCAAACGTGTGTCCTATTCTGAGACGACAGAATAGGACATCTGTTCGGCGTGATTTTGCAGTAGAGGGCCAGAATCCTAACTGTGGTTTTATCAGGTGGACCTTATTATCCGTTTTCGCGTCCCACATGCGTTGCCAGTGGTCTCGCAATCTCCTTCGCAAGAAAGGTCTCAGATCTGTGACAGGCACCGCAGCGGTAGGGTTAACAGCTTGCGATGCGATTGACGTGGCCATCTCGTCCGCCAGAACGTTACCCTCGATGCTCCTATGGCCAGGCACCCTGCATATAATGATATGCTGGTTAGATCTGTACGCTTTACACAAGACGGAATATAGTTCATTAAGTACTGGATTTTTGTGTGTATAAAGTGACATCAGGCCCTTCACGACACTTAGGGAGTCTGTGTATATCGCTGACTTTTGGAGTTTTGATTTTCTTATATGCTTCACGGCAGACAGTAATGCGTAGGCCTCGGCCGTAAATATACTTGTTTCCGGGTGTAGTACATCGGATTCTGAGAAGGATGGGCCGACGGCAGCATACGACACCCCGGCATTAGACTTCGAAGCGTCTGTGTAGAACTCTGCGCAGGAGTGCTTGTGCTGGAGTTCTAGGAAATGAGTTCGTATTTCGATCTCTGGTGCGTGTTTTGTTATTTCTAAAAAGGATATGTCGCATTCTATGACCTGCCACTCCCAAGGCGGTAACAACTTGGTTGGATGCATTAGGCGAAGCTCGAGGAGTGGGACATGTATCTCATCACTAAGCTCCCTCACTCGAAGCGAGAAAGGCTTTCTTACAGAAGGACGATTATGGAATAGTGTAGTGCAGGTCATATTGTTAACAGTGTTAAAACATGGATGTTGATGATTGGAGTGTATTTTTAGGAAATATGTAAGGCTGATGTAAGTTCTCTGTAGATGGAGCGACCATTCATTTGATTCCGCGTATAAGCTTTCAATCGGGCTTGTTCTGAAAGCACCAGTGGCTAAGCGGATACCTAGATGGTGGATAGGATCTAGAATCTTTAGTGCGCTCGGAGCGGCAGAGTTATATACGACGGCACCATAGTCCAATCGTGATCGAATTAGGCTCTTGTAAACATTCATCAGACACTTCCTGTCGCTACCCCATGTTGAGTGGGATAGAATTTTAAGTAAGTTCATTGTCCTTAGACATTTTTCTTTAAGACATTTAATGTGCTGTATAAAATTAAGCTTGGAATCTAGTATAATACCTAAAAATTTGTGTTCTTTGTTAGTGGGTATTTGATGTCCACACAGTTGAACACAAGGATCTGGAACCAGGCCTCTCTTTCTAGTAAAAAGAACACAAGAGCTTTTGTGGGGGTTGATCTTAAATCCGTTTTCGTCAGCCCACTTGGAAACCTTGTTCAGGCCCTGCTGTACCTGTCTCTCGCATACTGCGAGGTTGCAGGATTTAAAGCCTATTTGTATATCGTCGACGTATACGGAATAAAAAATGGCCGGTGGCAGTGAAGCACGTAGTGTGTTCATCTTAACAATAAAAAGAGTGCAGCTGAGCACACCTCCCTGGGGTACACCAGTTTCCTGCGTAAAAGGACGTGACAGTGCATTACCGACTTTTACTCGGAAGGTACGGTTGGACAAATAACTTTCTATTAGGGCGAGCATATTGCCACGGATGCCCATTCCCGACAAGTCTCTCAAGATTCCGTAGCGCCACGTTGTGTCGTACGCCTTCTCCATATCGAGCAACACGGATAGGAAATATTGCTTATGTAGAAAGGCGTCGCGAATGTTTCCCTCAATGCGCACAAGGTGATCAATTGTGGACCGCCCTTCCCTGAAGCCACACTGAAAGGGATCAAGCATTTGGTTTAATTCCAGGAAATGTATGAGTCGCCGATTAATCATGCAACTTGTGAGGGCTATCGGGCGGTAACTTGACGCCAACGAAGGATCTTTACCTTGCTTCAGAATGGGAATCACAATCGCTTCTCTCCATGCAAGTGGAAGATATCCAGCAGCCCAAATAGTGTTAAAAAGTGCAAGTAAAGCCAGTTGTGTATCAGTGTGTACGTTCTTAATTATGTCGTACATAATTCTGTCAGGTCCTGGTGCAGAGCTCTTGCATGTGATCAAGGCAGCTCTTAGCTCGGCAATGCTAAAGGGACGGTTGTAAGGCTGATTCTCTCGACCTTTTCTTGTTAATGGCTTACGTTCTTCTGTTTCTTTGTATTTGAGAAAGGATTGTGTATAATTTGTTGGACTTGACACGCTCTCAAAATATTCCCCAAGTGAGTCTGCCTGGTCTTGCAGTGTATCTCCCTGTGTGTTTACCAGGGGGAGTGAATGTGTTTGCCGCCCTCTAATCCTATTTACTCTGTTCCAGGCTTTGGCCTCATCCCTCAACGAGTTAATACTTGATAAAAACTTGTGCCAGCTTTCTCTTCTGGCCTGTCGGCGGGTTCTCCTACCTTGGGATTTTATTTTTTTAAAGTTGACAAGATTCTCAGCGGTGGGAGAAGCTCGCAGCAACCCCCACGCCTTGTTCTGATTCTTACGGGCGGTCCGACATTCGCTGTTCCACCACGGCACACGTCGTTTGCATGCCAGACCACTCACTTCGGATATGCATTTTGATGCGGCATCTATTATGAATGATGTAAGATATTCCACAGCAGCATCAATTTCTAAAGAAGACATGTCGGCCCATGAGATGTTAGTGAGAGTTCGAAATTTCTCCCAGTCGGCTGTGTCTATCTTCCACCTAGGAGCTTGCGGAGGATATTCGTTTTCTTTAGATGTTCTTATCAGTATAGGGAAGTGGTCGCTCCCGTAAGGATTGTTCGTAACTTCCCATTCGAGTTCGGGCAGTATGGACGGGGAAACTATGCTAAGATCTATTGAAGAAAAGGTTCTGTTTGCTAGGGAGTAATACGTGGGTTCCTTCTTATTCAGCAAGCACGCACCTGAAGAAAAGAGGAACTGTTCAACAAGACGACCTCGCGCGTCTGTACGAGAGTCGCCCCACAGGGAGCTGTGCGCATTGAAATCGCCAAGAACAACATAAGGTTCTGGCAATTCGTCTATAAATGACTGAAATTCATGTTTGTTTAATTTGTAGTGTGGGGGTACGTAAAGCGAGCAAATGGTGACGAGTTTATTAAGGAGAACAGTTCGAACCGCCACTGCCTCAAGGGCCGTTCGTAGCTGTAAACGTTGACAGGCTACGCTTTTTTGAATTATAATTCCAACACCGCCCGATGATGCGACAGCATCATCGTGATCTTTCCGAAAAGTAACATATTGTCGAAGAAAGTTTGTGTATATTGATTTTAAGTGTGTTTCCTGTAAACACAGCACTTTTGGATTGTGTGTATGGATGAGTTCTTGCACATCATCAAGATTCCTAAGAAGACCTCTGACATTCCATTGAATGATTTGTGTATCCATATTTAAAGAAATATGGGTGCTGTGTTTACGGAAACGGAAGGGATGCCTTACATTACAGAGCCCTTTCGAGGCCCTGTAATAGGTGTTTTGTTCTTTTTGAAGCGTTCGAGCGAGTCTCGACGCTCCTTAGGCGTTTGGTGCGCCTTGGGGACAGGTGTAGTGTCCATTGCCTCCTGTGAGACGCCGGACAAGCGCTCTTGCGAGAGAGAAGTTTTCAGGGGGAGTCCCGCCTTGGAAGGCAAGACCCCTGCGCCCACCAGCCCGGAGGTCGATGGGGCTCCCTGAGGTATTTGGCTGCGCTGGCCGTTGCCAGCGCTGGAAGGGGTCTCGGAGGTTGGGGCAGCTTCGGCTGCGCCCACCTTCGGGGTCGATGGCCCCGTCTGTTGGGTTGGCGGAGCAGCGCTAGCTGCAACCGCCGCGGGGGCAGATGGCGTAGCTGCCGACTCACTGCTTGTGGGTCGGACAGCCGCCGGAGGCCGTTGTGACGCTGCCCCCTGACGCGCCACATCGGCAAAGGCTTTCTTGGGCAGGTACAATACCCGCCTACGTGCCTCTTTGAATGAAATATTCTCTTTAACTTTGATCGTTACGATTTCTTTTTCCTTCTTCCAGGAGGGGCACGACCGCGAATATGCGGCGTGCTCCCCGTCACAGTTTACACAGTGGAGAGCATTCTCACAAGCTTCAGATGTGTGTTCGAGGGCACTACATTTAGCACAAGTTTGGCGGCCTCGGCAGCTCTGCGAGCTGTGGCCAAAGCGCTGGCATTTGAAACAACGGAGTGGATTGGGCACGTACGGCCTAACACGGAGCTTGATGCACCCGGCCTCGATTGACTCGGGCAGGACACTTGAACCAAAGGTGATTATTAAGTGCTTCGTCTGAATCTCTTTACCATCTCGCCTTATTTTTATTCTTCTAACATTAATAACATTTTGCTCACTGAAGCCCTCCAGTAGTTCCGCTTCAGACAGCTCAAGCAAATCATCATCTGACACAACACCACGGGTGGTGTTCATTGTACGGTGCGGGGTTACTGTTATGGAGGTCCCTCCAAATGACACTAGTTGCGGTAGTTTCTCATACAGTTTTACATCGCGGAGCTCCAAGAGGAGGTCGCCGCTTGCCATCCTCAACACCTTGTAACCTGGACCAAAAATATCAGTTAGGGACTTTGAAACAAGGAATGGTGAAATGTTTCGCACTGCTTTGTTTGGCTTTTCGAAATGAATAACATGGAAGCGGGGAAAGTTCTGGGTTTGGCGTCCGAAAAACTGAAATACATCTTCGGTGCGCCCTCGTATCGGAGGGCGATCAGGAAGTTTAGGGAAAGGAGTTTCCATGAGAATATATAAAAATTCGGCAACAGCGCCGACCGCCCACCACGGAGCCCAACGACGGGACGCGGCAGAGCTTGCATGCAAGTCTGCACGACGCCAGCCGTACGCCATCACTATAACCAAATATGGTGTACCCAAGGTAGGATATCCACACAAGGTTAACCCTTGCCGCCGTGGAGAAAGGAAGTAAATGGAAGAGAGAAGAAGACAGGAAAGGTGGAATGTAAGGGAAAGACGTAGGTTGTGGGAAGAGAGAGACAGGAAAAGGCGACTGCCGATTTCCTCCAGGTGGGTCAGTCTGGAGGTGCCGTCTATGTGAAGCCGAGGCCGAAGAGGTGTGTTGCCTCCGCCGGGGGGCCTTAAAGGTCCAAACACCCAGCATCGGCTCAACCCCCAGTATCCCCTTTTCCCCAGACACGGCTAAGCCGCGCACGGCTACACGCGGGAGGGTCCAACCCTCGTGTGCTCGGGTCCGTGGTGTTGCAACACACCAAACGCCTGCTGACGCAGACGCCCCTGCGAGGGAACAGTACTCGTTCTCCTGCACCGTGTGCCTGACTTCCATTACGAGCGCGTTCCATCTCTACCTCGAGACGCTTCATTTCCAAAGCGTGTTGACGGTCGCGCTCTACTTTTTCTTTTTGTTCTTTTCGTTCGCGCTCATCTTTCTCTTTCTGTTCTTTAAGTTCGCGCTCCTGTTTCTCTTTTTGCTCTTTTCGTTCGCGCTCCTGTCTTTTTGCCGTCTCCCTCTCCTCAGTGGTCTAAAGGCATTCCGACAGCTCGTCATCCTCAGCTTCTAACTCAAGAATAGCCCTTAGCAGTTCTGGTTTTCTGAGTTTGTCTGAGACATCCAGACCCAACTCTCTTGCAAGCTCCAGCAATTTCGGTTTGCGCAACGACTTCAAATCCATGGCTGCTCTGAATGCTGCTTTCTCTACTGCCTACTATTGTCTTGCCGCAAACTAACCCGGCAGCAACGACCACCACAATTACCAGCTCTGTTTCTGACACTAACAAAAGCCTGGCAAAACTCAGAAGAAGAAAGTCCCGCACTCACCAAACCTCGCAGCCAAGAATTCAGCGCAGTCGTTCCGCTGCAGGCAACCAGTCATCACACAGGGCTCGTTGCACTACTCCCGGATGGTCGTTGTGCTGCTCAGCATACAGTCTACTGCATATCTTCGCTGCTGGCCTCCGTTGTCGCGATCTCACCGCTGGCAGACAGTTGTTGGAATCTCAGCGCTGACGCCCGTTGTTGCAAATGGGTCGCAAGTCCCAAGGGTAGCGTTGGCCTGGCGGCCTGGGGCACAACTGGAAGCATCCGAAGGTCCCGGCAAAGCATGAGTCGACTGGTAACAGAACAACTTGTTTATTCTAGCATCGCAAAAGAGCGGGCGGTCAGGTCGACCGAAGTGGAGAGATGGGAGAGTACGTAACTCAACGGAATAAATCGGAGCCTCTCTCGGCGTCCGGGTGGCAGCTGCTTTTATACTCTCGGAGTTGAGGGGAAGAGGGAACGCCTCGATAGAGGCGCACGTGATGCAGGGCACGGACAGGCTGAGAGACACGTTGAGACGAGTGTAGTGACGCATCCGCCGGGCCGGCGCCGGTCAGACCTCCTCGCTTCACACTTGGGGAGCTCCTCTCCCCGGCTGCTGCGCCTTGACAAGCGTGGGCACCAACATGCACACACACACACACGCACACTTGAAGACACGTGGCACTGAAACATGCCTGGGTGCGCGTGGCAGGAGGCGTTACGGCAGCGTTGAACGGGCCAAAATGTCCGCCGCTTTGAATGAAGCCCCGGCGTCCGTTGCATCCGCGCCGGCTATACCGCGCGTCGTAGGCGAAACGTAACAACACACACACACACACACACACACACACACACACACACACACACATATATATATATATATATATATATATATATATATATATATATATATATATATATATATATATATATATATATATATATATATATATATATATATATATATATATATATATATACACATATATATTTTTTTCGAGAATCTGAACATCTGTGATGAAGTTGGTGAAAATTTTTAACGTAGCCTGTCATTGTCATTGTGAGTCGTAAATCACGGAAATCTACTAAAAACAGCCTCAATATGTCAAATTCCTAAATGTGCCTATATAACCCAATAAAACGTGGTAAGCGGGCTGACGTTCTCTTATAATTTGGCTTTGAAGTTATGTAGCGGGTAAAAATGGCGCTCTAGAAATGCCATAAAATTGACCTCGCACTAAATTATACTCGATACAGATTTTTAGACTATATTTTTTTATATATAGGCTATGAGCGTACCGAATATGGCGTTGAGGCATAAGAGTTCTTAGGCGAGGCGCAAATAACGCTAATAACGTTAACGTTACCGCTAATTATGTGAGCTCCGGAAAAATAATTAACAAATATTTGTTAATTAACTATTTTAGAGCCTTGGGACCAGTTGTTTATATGGTAGACTTGGAGACAGTAACATTTAATTGCACCACCATTTTTTATAAGTCTTGAAAATCGAAAACTAATTCATTCAATATAGTCTTCATAGAATTTTAACGCTTAATCTATAGTTTTAACGCCGCATTCAAACGCCTGTGATGAAGTGTATGGCGAATATAGAGGGCTTGCATGTCGCAGGCAAAGCGTGCCCTATCAGTAGCTGCCGCGACTGGCCGCGACGTTCTATAGGAAACTCGGCCCTGGTTTTCGTCACGGGGCTTTCCCGTCTGATGTGACAGGGGAGCCTCCTTTTGTACGCTCACGGCGCGATCGGTTTAGATATTGCCTGGATTGAACGGAGAAATTGATTACGACTGTCATGAATTACAAGCGAAATTCAAAGTTTTTAAAGAAGGGTATGTAATAAAATGTTACTCCATCCAAATTCGCCGTTTATGTAACTGCCGCCAAAGGAATTTATAAAACAGTAAATAATAAATTTTCGCTAATTTGTATTCTGAAGATCACATTATTAGCGGCAAAGTGTGTCCACCTTGTTTAGGAACTCCTCTGCAAAATATCATGTTAGCTATTCTCAAAGCTTTTTATTTAAAAAAGTGTGTATCGCGAAGGAAAATGTTACGCAGAAACTCCTCTGGTCTAAGTATGCGTAAGCAGAATTGTGCCACTCGCTCACCTCCACGCAGCGTGGTGTCATTATCAACGTTGTGGAACTTGATCCGACCAGTATAAACCCTTATCCCCTCTCATCGGTTGTTCGCTTATCGTGTTCGATAGCTTAGCTTAGCGATCTGTTCGATACATGATAAGGCATGGATTAATTACGATAGAGTTCATTGCGGCACCCGAACCCACAACCATTGATGTTTATTAACGTTAAGGTAATTAGCCACAGTTAGTTAACATATAGTTAATTAAGGTACTCATACCCTCGACCTTTGGTGTTAACGGGAATTAGGGTTAATTTAGCGAAGCTGATGCGAAATCACCACTACATTTGCTTAGGGGTGTGTGCAATGCTTTATTGATGGTTCGGATGCTTGTGTTGAGCTTGTGCTTTATTGAAACCTATGCTGATCTGTGTGTTGTACGGGTGATTTCAATTAATACGTGCACTGTTCGGTTCACTTTGCGGAGCGCTTGCAGCCTCTGCCTTACGTGGGTATCAGCCATTGTATATATTGCTAGGTTACGGAGGTATGAGCCGTTGCTTCAAGTGGCATGAACCATTCATTGTCTTACGTGACGGACAAATTTCTCGTTGGGTAGGCGTAGAAATGCCTACGCAATTAAAAAACAAAGAAGAAAACACCCTATTCACTGCATCAAGCTCAAACAGGGGTTGCTAGTCTACGTGCTACCAGAAACCATTCATCTTCAACACACTTCTCGCGGTGCATGTTTTCTTTGTTTAGAGTTAAACAAAGAGAAGAAAAAAACAAGAAACAACATTTTACAGCAGTATCGACGCGTGGGATCATGGCTAAGGGATGATGTGTAACCACAGTGAGCCACATTGGCCCACATCAGTGGTTGAATATTGTGAGAGCTGCCAAGCGCATTCACTGCCGCGGCTGTGGTTGCGGACCTTGTTGGACCAATGCAAGGTGTTGGCAAAGCACGAAGCGCAGCTAAGCGGTCATATTATCGGCGCCGCAATTATAAAATAAGCTAGGTGACATGCGTGTCTGAGTGCACTTTCCACTGCACTTCCAAAACATAAATTCGAACACCTTGCAGAGCTTTGAGGCAATCGTGGGCATGTGTTTAACAACGAGAGTTAATTTCCGAAATCATGTGACGCTGTTATTCTTTTTGGTTTATTTTTGTTACCAGCGAGTGAATATTCACTTCTTATTGCAAGTAAAATCAGTTGTAACTCGACGTTATTTCACTCGATGCAGGTCTCTTATTTGCATTGTTATCGGCGCTGTCCCAGCACAAATGAGTTGAGACAGAACAGGTAAAGTAGACATTGCACTCTTTCTATATTCGTTCATATTACGCCTTTTTAAAAATATTCAGGAATATACTCCATAAAAGATGTCACACTCATTCAATTCTGTCGCTGGTTACTACAAAAGGTACGTGCTTCCGGCCCCCTCAAGACTGCTTCTGGAAAATCACGGTAGTAGCACTAAAAACTACTACAACTACAACTACTACTACTACTACTACAATAATAATAACACTAATTACAAATTTGCGAAACGTATCTCAAGATGACCGTCAATGGTAATTTATTTTATGTTCAAATACAGCAGCCCTATTCAGGGCTATTGCAGGAGTGGAGTATAACAAATACAAGAAACATACAGAAAGGTAGTTGAACATAGTGCTTCTACAAAATGTGACAGTCCCAATTCGTGAACAGAAGTAGATAACTCGTTCCAGCAGTCAACTCTCGTGAAATAATTGTGTTTGAACATGTTAGTACGTACAAAGAAAGGTTGAAGCTGTGACAACGTCTAGTTGGAAAAGCACTGGCATGCGGGATATGATAATCATCGGATAGTCGACAAGACGAGTGAATAAATGAATGTAACAGCTTCATGGAATCGATATGCTACCTTCTGCATAGAAGAGATAAATTCGAAGAATTCATTGCGGTCGAGGGCGATAAATCACGATCGTAGCGATGACAAAGGAAACGAACAGCTTCCCTTCATACCGATTCAACTTTGCTAATGTCGCACACTTTCTATGGGTTCCCGATGCATGAAGCGTACTCTAATACAAGGCGAATTAGTGTTTGATACATTAGTAATTTAGTGTATTATGGTGAATTAGGTAATGTTCGTCTAAGTAACCTACTTTTCTTAGTGTAATAGATGTAATGTGATCAATATGTTGCGACCAGTGGCGTAGCCAGAAATTTCGTTCGGGGGGGGGGCTCACATTGCAGCTCGGTCTCCTCCTTAAGAGCAAGCTTTAGCTCGCATGCTCGTATCTAAATACATGTAGAAGGAGAATTCGTTTTTCTCGGCAACCAATGCACCAAATTTGACACGGTTTGTTGCATTTAAAAGAAAAACTTAAATTCTAGTGACTGTTGGTCTCGAATATTTAATTTAGGTTCTCAATTCTTTATTAAAGATTGACGAAATTCGCAAATTTTCTGGAACCTTAACTATCAAGTTGAAAACTATGTAACTCAGCAATGAAAAATGCTATCGCAATTCTGTGAATTGCACCTAATTGTACATCTCACCGGACAAAATTTCTATGTTACACGTGAATCTCCAAAACTTTAGCATTATGGAAATACGGCTTTCGCAGGATCCTTGTACACAACGTAACCAATTCACGTAAGATATGAATTGACACACCAAATTTGTCCGCTTTGACTGTTATAATATACGCCGTTTACTGAACAGCGACATGTGTGCTTGTTGCACAGCTATTAGTTTGTAAACATAGTGCTTTTATATTTTTTTTACTTTCGAGTTTTTCAAAATATTTAAATAATGTTCAGGCCCTAAATCAAAATTCCGCTTCCAACAGACACTAGAATTTAACTTTCTCTCTCAAATGCAACCAATTTCATTAAAAGCGACCCGGGGGTTACCACAAAAAAGCGTTTTAGCGTTTTACATGTATTTGAATAGGCCGCGTCGGAGTTGGGCGCGAGCTAAAGCTTCCTCTTAAACAATTTGTCTGGGGATCAAATACATGACTAATAACTGCATTGTCATTACTAAAGATGCTGCAAACGAATTCTTGAACGCTACGCACTATCAAAACAAGTAAAATATGTATATTTTTATAAAAGAATATGCTTGTATGTGCCAAAAATTGTGTCCAAAATAACCGACATTAATGCTTCCGTGTTTTTTCTCTATTTAATAAGTAAATAAAATATCACGCGAACTTTAGAACTATATCAGTTAGAAACCAGCAAGGCAATGCATGCCGCTGATATGAAAAATGTAAAGGCCATGAAATTAGCAAGCGGAGGACGAATATTCTAACGAAACTTTGTCATTCAAGAAGCTTGGTTGGATTCTTATACATACGCAGAAGCAGCTGTCACCGGTCGTGTATCGTGGGTAATTGCACCGAAATTATAGCCGCAACAGAGAGCACGTATAAAAAGCAGGAGTTCTGCAAAATAAACGAGGGCGAGTCAAATGAAAGTCAGCCAATGTGAATATATGACAAACGGGGTACTTTTTTTAAATGTAGTCTCCATGATCATTTAGACATTTGTCCCGTTGTCTAACGAGTCGCGTGACTCCCGTCTCTTTAAATTCCTTGGGTTGCTGCTTCAAAAAGTCTGCAACTGGCTCTTTCACGTCATCGTCCGACACGAATCTGTTTCGCTTGAGCTGTTTTTTTCAAATGCTCCAAAAAGTGGAAGTCGCAAGGCGACAGGTCTGGGTTGTATGGCGGATGTTGCAGCGTTTCCCACTTGAACATTGCCAGTTTTGTATTAACCACATCAGCGACGTGGGGACGGCATTGTCGTGGAACAAGATGACCCCATTCGTCAATTTTCCACGTAATTCGTTCTTGATTGTGACACGCAGCCAATCTGGCGTTTTACAATAGCGAAATAAATTGATAGTCTCTGAAGATTTAGCAAATTCTATCATTTATGGCCCCTGACGATCACAAAATAAAAGTAACAACACCTTTCTGGCGGAAATGATGGCCTTTCCTTTCTTGGGGGCGGTGAATTCGAATGTTTCCACTGCAAGCTTTGCTGCCGTGTTTCAGTCTCGTAGAAGTGGCACCATGGTTCGTCCCCGATCACAATTGGAGACAAGAAGTCGTCACCCTTATTGTGATACCGGATCAGATGAGTCAAGGCAGCGCTGAACTTCTCCATTTTCTGGCGGTAGTTCAAAATCTTGGGCAACCATTGCGCACACAAGAGCGGATAACCGAGATGTTCATGAATTATGGCGTGAACCGAACCGTGACTGATGTTCACACGCTCTGCCAGTTCATCGATGCTTATCCTCCGTTCTTGTCTCATCAGCTCATCAACCTTTGCAATTTTGTTAGGGGTGATTGCACGATGGCTTTGGCCCGGCCTTGGATTGTGCTTGCAACTTTCACGTCCTTCTTTTAACCGTTTGCGCGAACGCTTCACAGTGGCCAATGAAATGCAATGTTCAACGTACACGGCAGCCATACGGTGACTAATTTCTTTTTGGGAAATACCTTCAGCTGTCAAAAACCTCAGGGCACCACGCTGCTCAACTTCTAGAGCGTCCATTATGTCCATGTCCATTATGTCCAACCATGTTCAACCCAGTGGATGACAGCATTAAACAACCTTAATACTCACACCTGCGTGTCACTTTTGTAATAGAGAGATGCCTCTGTGTTACGTGCATGCCTCGCAGATAATGGACCGAACAATTATTGCGCAGGGTGGGTTGGCTCGCTTTCATTTTACTCGCCTTCGTACATTAGAAATGCGAAGATACAGTGGAATACACCAATGCGAAGATACAGTTTGATAAAAGGCAAAAAATTGTCGCTGGAAACAAAGTTCACTGCAGGTATACACATAACCCCGCAACAAGATATAGAAATATACGTATAAGTCTCCAATAAATCTACGTATCTAAAAAAAGTCACTGTATACAATGCGTCAAACAAGGCAAATGAACATGTTGCGCAATTAGAGATTCACAGAATCCTAGATCCCACCCACATTCCATCCACTCCCCCCGATGTGTCGCGGGCGACGGAAGTAGGCGTGCTTGCTCCCCGTTTTTCTCTTTTGCGCACATAAGACTGAGCCACCATAGTCGTCTCACCCATTCCACGCCCCCCCCCCCCCCCCCCCATCCCCCTCCCTACGCTTTCATTCCCACATTCAGCATGCGTCGCGCGGTCACGATGTTATCGCCCTTGGACTTTATACGAAACATGAGGGCGACGGCAACGGCAGTAATGCGCCTGGAGTATCCATATAATTGCTATAGCAATACTATATAATAAAACTATCCGGCAACTGAAGCGTCCCGTGGCCCATTACTGTCCGCAAAAGAAGTAGGAAAATCGAACTTTCACGATACGACAATTAGCTGCACCACAGCAGTCATTTTTTTTTATTTT
This sequence comes from Dermacentor andersoni, assembly GCF_023375885.2. NCBI lineage: Eukaryota > Metazoa > Arthropoda > Arachnida > Ixodida > Ixodidae > Dermacentor > Dermacentor andersoni. The sequence continues at coordinate 197,269,458 of NC_092817.1, read as the reverse complement.
GTGGGGCTGGCGCACCGAAATGAAAAAGCGCAAAGTATGTTGGCCACAATCGAATGTCTACTTATCGAAAGAATATCGAAACAAACGTGAGACGCTTGGTCCACCGAGAACCATACGCATACTGCTCGGTATCCTACACTGGCGAGACAAGACTTTCCGGAGAGGTTACGCTCAAGCGAACGCGGTGCAATCCGTCGAGTCCCCACAGTGATGACAGCGAGCGACGATAGTTTCTTTTTCTCGTCTGCTAGCCAGAAAGTGCCCAAAACACTGCCAGGCGAAAGTCCACTCGGCCAGAGAAAAGCGAACGCGCACCGAAGTGCGCCGCGCGGTGGTGGGAGCAAAACGAGAAAAACGCATGCGCTCTGGTGGCCTCTGGCAGCCCGCGGGTAGGGTAGCGAGGACAAAAAAATTCGAGAGGCTCAATGGGTCCTCGCGGATAAAAGTCGTAGTAGAAAAAATAAATAAGAACGTAGTTACCTTGGCTGACTTTAGTGTCTTTGACGCGGATGCTTTAGCGTAAGCGAAAAAAAATGATATTTTTTATGTGTCATGACGGCACAAATTAACCACCACAACGCTTCATCTCATCCGACCTCGCTGCTGGCTTTGTCAACTTGTCTGATAGTGGGTTGATGTGGCTTGTCTCGTTGTATGGTCCGATGCAAGACCATAGAATAAAGAACCAGCAAGACTTTAGAAAAGTCAATGCACCTTTGGCGTCCAATATTTACAGTAACATAAAACCCACAAAGTTCCGCAATTGAAAATCTAAAGCACTACTTTGGAAATGTCAATGCACCTTTCACATCAAAAGTTTATGAGAACTTTATACCCATAAATTTCGGAATTGACATCCATGCGCTGCGTAGATTCCGCGGCCTCTGCAAGATCCCGTGGCGAGCCCGTTCGCCATCAAAACGCCCTTGAAACTTTGTGCTCGGATGGGGCTGCTTGGCGTTATGTGACTCCCGGTGCATGGGCGCTGACGTGAAATCCAGCCCAAGTTCGCAAGGTTCGTGCTGAAATGTCTTTTCGAGCGTGAAAAAGACACTCTAGAGAAAATTCAGAATGATTTCCGGCACCGGGGATTGCTTGGGTGGGCGGTGCATGGACAGCACGAAAAAATTTCGGGGGGGGCTGAAGCCCCATAAGCCCCCCCCCTGGCTACGCCCCTGGTTGCGACCACTGCGCGTTGTGTGTGTCAAGATAATTCCTAGGTATTTGTGCAACTGTGCCCCGAAAACTATTGTGCTGTTAAAAGCGGACACATACTGTGAAGTAGAATGGCGGTTTGTAAATGACACTACTATGGTTTTTTGAAAGTTAATGCGCATCTGCCAATCCGTTCACCAGGCGCAAAATCTGTTGAAGGAATCCTGAAGTAAGATTGATCACTAGGAGAAGAAATTACCTGGCATAAGATGCAGTCATCAGTATAAAGACACTTTTGATTTAATATTGCTGGGAAGGTCATTTCTAAATACTGAAAATAACGAGGGTCCCAGAACAGAGCCCTGAGGAACACCTGATGTTACATTTACAATTGAGCACGAGGTGGAATTAAATGAAACGAGTTGAGCACTAATTCCGCTATTGTTGGTGACGACGTGCGTCCAGCTGGTCGACAAACGTACTCTAAGGATGGTATAACATAAGCTGCAGTCGCACTTTCTTTGATTACAGACCCGTTCGTGTAGACGTAAATAGATTCCCGGTACTTGTCAAATAGGTGATGTAACGCTAATTGTTTTGCTACTAATGTGGAAACGTTGCTTTTATTTTGAAGCCCTTCGATTGACGTTTCTATTTTCGGCGCTTGCAGAAGCCATGGTGGGTGGGAAAGGTCTGAGTGCCAAAAAACTGATCGTAGGAGTTGTGATTTATGCTCTTGAAATAAGGCGTGTATCTGTGCACCCGGACGGTTCTCTATTAGAGAGAGAAGGGGGTGAGCAGAATACTGAGCAGAAATTCTGAAGAGATGTCAGCATGTTTCCAGGCTGCGAATTACCGTGAAATGCGGTTCGCGCTTCTGCAATAGTGAGGTGACTGGACGTAGCTTGAGGGACTCCTAGGCACACTCGTAAACTCCGAGCCTGCAATACCTGTAGCCGATGGAGGGACGTCGCAGATAATTTGTGCAATATAGGTGCGGAGTAAGCAATTCTCTGACGCACAAGTGCTGAGTGGACGTGAGGCAGGGATGCAGTTGTTGCACCCCACTTCGTACCTGCGATTCTGCGGAGAACATTTATAACACAACTAATTTGGTCCTCCAAGACGGTCAGATGATGAGTCCATCGAAGTTGGTGGTCTAAAATCACGCCGAGAAAACGATGTTTCCGAACCAGCTCGATCTCATAGCCATCTGTTGAAAGACAAAAATTTCTAACCTTTTTTCTTGTGAAAGGCAGAACCGCTGATTTGGCATAAGATGTCATCATGCCCCGTTCTCTTAAATAATCACCTACTGCGTTGAAAGATTCCTGCAGCCGATGCTTGACAACTTCTAGGGACTTGTTCGATGTCCATATGGAAATGTCATCAGCATACATAGATATGTTTATGTCTGCTGAAAGTACTGCTGGTAAACCTGCTATTGAAGCATTGAAGAGAAGTGCACTTAATACACTTCCGTGCGGAACTCCTTTGTTTATGGTGTATGCGTCGCTTTGGCCGTCATTTATATATATATATATATATATATATATATATATATATATATATATATATATATATATATATATATATATATATATATATATATATATGTGTGTATATTTCTGTCTTTCAAGAAGTTAGCTATCCATTTGAGAACTCCGCCACATGCACTCCGAGAGTTGAGAGTACAAGCAGAACGTGAAGGTGACTGACCGAGTCAATGGCCTTCTTAATATCAATAAACACAGCAACAATAATGTTCCCAGAGCTAATCTCGTGGTCAACAAACGTTACCAAGTCAAAGATGCAGTCCATTGTACATCTGCGTTTTCTGAAGCCAGCCATTTGATCTGGTAGACAACTGCTGGATTCTAGCCACCATTGCAGTCTAATATCGATCATCTTTTCCATCACCTTTGAAACACAGCTCGTTAAACTAACAGGACGGAAGAAGTCAAGAGACAGTGGCGTTTTGCCAGGTTTTAGCAATGGGACTACGTTAGCGATCCTCCAACTCATAGGAACATGTGCTTCCTCCCACATATTGTTGAAGACGTGTAGAAGAGTGGACGTGCCTTTTGGGCCAAGGTTTTTCGAGATTCAATAAGAGATGTTGTCAGGACCAGTCGCTGTTCTTTGGCGTGTCTTTGAGAGAGCGTGCTGCAGTTCTTTTAGAGAGAACAGAATATCCAACTGGGTATGAGGTAAATTTCAATGCATTGCAATGCAATGCAATGCGAGACTTCGTACTTTTAACCCCGGAGACCAGGTAATGATCCTCAAACCTTCAAGAAAGAACAATATTGAAGTTCACTAGGACGGGCCCGTTAAAGTGTTGCACAAAATTTCAGATACTAACTATGCTCTGAAAGTGCCCGGTCGCAGAAAGGAGGTGAGGATATACCACTGCAATTTGATGAAGCCGTACGTGGAGCGGAGCGGAGTCGTTAACTGTACCACCAAGGAGCAGGATGAGACTAATACCGAGTTTAACGAGTATAAGGCGACCTACAACTCTGAAATTAGCCTGGAAGTGGTAAAACATTCGGTAAGCTCGCACGCTCTTAGACCCGAGCAGCTAGATGAGCTAAAAGAGGTGTTAGGGGAATATCTAGATTCAGCGATCGGCCAGGTAGAGCCGAACTAATAACGCATGAAATAGAGCTGACATCAACCAAACGCGTAAGATCAAAACCTTACAAGTTGTCTCCACGACAGAGAGAAATTATGGAGGCAGAAATACAGCGCATGCTAGAGTTGGGAGTTATTGAGCCCGCTGAGAGTGACTACACGTCACCGCGAATACTTGTAGAAGCCCCTAATAAGGACCCTCGTCCGTGTGTTGATTACAGGAAGTTAAATGCCGTCACTAGGGATCAGCTGTACCCGATACCCAACACTGAGGAACAAATCGAAAGAGCGCTGCTAAATACATTTCAACTATAGATCTCGTGCGGGAATACTGGCAAGTTCCCCTTTCAGAAAGTGCCAGCCGCTATGCCGCATTTATCTCACCTGTAGGCACTTTTCGCCCTCTCGCCTTCAGCTTCGGGCTGAAGAACGTACCGTTTAGCTTCTCTAAGTTAATGGATATTGTCCTAAAAGACTTGCATGAGTTCGCCTTGCCATATCTTGATGATGTAGCAATTTTTTCGTACAGCTGGAAAGAGCAAGTATCGCACCTCGAACAGGTGTTCGCATGGTTCAGGGAAGCCGGCTTAACGATGAAGGCGGAAAAGTGTAGGTTTGGCTGCTCGCAGGTTACTTATCTGGGCCATGTTGTCGGCCAGGACACGAGACGGCCGGTCGAGCTGAAAATAGCTACGATTGGAGATTTTTCACAGCCGCACACGAAAACACACATTCGTTCATTTTTGGGACTTGTTGGGTACTATCAACGGTACGTTCTGAATTACTCGCAAATAGCAAGTCCTTTAACGGGCGCCCTCTGAAAGGGAGCACCGAATAGCGTGCACTGGGATAAGGACAAAGAGAAGGCTTTCCAAGGTTTGAAAACGCTATTGCTTTCTCGTCCAGTGCTTCGCGCGCCAGACTACACAAACGAATTCATAGTTCAGTGTGACGCAAGCGACAGGGGTATGGGCGTGGTACTTAAGTCGGCGACGATAATGAGGAACATCCTATCCTCTATGCCAGCCGTAAACTAAATATAAGAGAGGAAGCCTACAGCACTTCAGAGAAGGAATGTGCTTGTTTAGTTTGGGCAGCCCAGAAGTTGTCGTGTTACTTGTGCGGAGCGAGGTTCACCTTCCAGACCGACCAGTGTCCTCTGACGTGGCTCAAACAAATGTCACACAAAAATGGCCGCTTGCTACGATGGAGACTCACTCTCCAAGAGTGCAACTTCTCCGTTAGATATAAGAAGAGAAAGTTGCATAGCAATGCGGATGGTTTGAGCAGGCTAATTTGAATTCTGCGTTTAGGGATCCCGCCTAAATTTTGGGTTTGTTATTCTTATTTTGTTCAGCCAAGAAGATCCCCTCTCATTTAGCAGGACTCCATCCATGATTGCTGAATTTGTCAGCACGAAAATTTCTTCAAAAATTGGCGTAGCGAAATGCAGCATTTGTTGTTTGTGCACTTATGTTTCTTTCTTTTTTTTTTTTGAAGCCTAGCAGGTCTAAAGTGAGATCTAAGATACGTCATCTCGGCGCAGAGCCGTGTTGTGGGGTTCGCTTTGCAATTGCCTGTCCTTGATGGATGTTTTGGGGCGGTGTCATCTTTTCACAGCTGGTCGCTGCAAGCCAAGGCACCCCCCCCCCCTTGCAACCAGCCATTCTCTTCCTGCCTAGCGGTTATCAGCACTAGCCAGTCGAGATTTTCGGGGCCAGGGAGGAGCTGGTACGATCGGCCTGCGGGGGCTGGCGATCTTCGGAGAAGCGACCTCCGAACCCTTCCTAGCCCGCTGCGACGACTCGCTTTGTAAAGACAACAATGTGCATCGTCGACAGCCCGACAGCGCCGGCATGTCTAGCCACGTTTGGCGGGCCGAGTATTGTTAGTTGATTCGCTGCCGCTTTCACGGTTTGCTTGGAGCGGGGGAACTCCTGGAAGGGGATGTTTTGCGGTGCTTTCCCATGGGCCCCAGAGGTCGTCACAGTCAATGGACAGACGCGGCGGCTACTGATTGCGGGGTCAGCTCTGGGATCAAGAGGCGCCTGCTCCGGTCAAGACACCTGCCTCCAAGAACCCTCTCGCCTCGGTGTGTTCAGTGAAACGAAAGTGCGGAAGTGAGTGTGTGAATCCTCCCCCTCAAAGACGGGTCGACAACGATGACTTTGGACGCTCCTATTGGTCGAAGGTTGAACGGCAGTTTTCCCTCACCTAGGGATCTAGGGAGGACAGAATGTTTTTAAGCAGCCGTTGTCGGCTCTTCAGTGTGCATTCTCTTTCAGTCATGCTAGACTGATGAACTGTAACGTTCTCCACCCTTCATGTAGATATTGTAAATAAATACCATATTCCTCGTTCTCGATGAGAACAAGTCCCTCCCTTCAACAACATCCTTAGCGTGGATGAGTCGGACGACGGCATGGGCCAGCTACCATCTATTTCATGCCCGACCCCAACTCTTACAGTATTCGCGAGCTTGCTTCACGCTCGGAAAAACACTTATATGTAGTAGGTATTGAGCAGCAGAAAGCTATATCGGGAGTTTTTCATGTTGCCCTGCGACTTTCTCATTGGAACTTTTCAACTAATTATAATAATTGAGAAATTGAATAATTATTTTAGACAAGTTATCTAATTAGGCGCATTGCAAAAAATAACTAGAGTATCTACAAGCGACGAAAAAGAACATTACCCTGGTTCTTTCGAGCTACGAAGCATCTGCATATTTTTAAAGTTTGGCCCAAGTTAACACCCTGTATATGACTATCCTTCTGGATGAAGGGCTGATGTTAAGGCGTGTGTAAACTTTAAACCTCGTTCAAAGCGTCATATTATCATTTGCTTGGGCATTGAGGGAATTAAAGAGACATTCCTTGTCACAGACATCGTTAGTTTGGAACTGTCTTGCTCGAGGCTCACAAGTGAACCATCCTAAGGCGCAAGCGCGTGTAATTCGCACCATCCGGAAAATGAAGGCCTTGCCGCCTTGCAGCGACCACTGCGCGATTTTGCTTTCTCCTCACACGTGAGCAGAAATAAGAGGCGTGCGAAGAAAGAAGCACCTAAGAGACGGCCTCCGTTGCTAGGCGACAGCCGGCTAGGCGGAGCATGCGAAGAGCGCGGCCCACCCATGAGGAACCTCCTGCGAGGAACTGCTTCGTGCAAACGTACGCGTGGGACCAACGTCGCCATCTACTGAAAAAGAGAGGGAAAAAAAAGGCTTTGGCTGTTCTGTCGTAGCTCGTCAGAGCACGCTGATGCTTTTAATGTATTGGTTACCGGCCTTATATAGTTTGTAATTTGTCTTCTGTACACGTGGCACCATGAATAATGCAGCTGTATTAAGAGATAAGCTCGCTGCCGGGAAGCTAGAGCTTGTCTCCAAGCAAGTTAAGAAAAGCCAGGTTTGGAAACATTTCCTGCGAGTTGTTGACGTGCACAGCCTATCACCAGTAGGGCATGTGCAGTGCAAAAGCTGCAGAGCTTTCTTCGTGTATGATGGCGGGAAGACAGGAGCGTCGCACCGGAACCGCCGTAAGCGCAAGGCTGCAGATGACATTGCTGCGATTACTTCGTTCTTCACCGAGAAGCAACCCCAGGTTTCATCTGCCGTTAAAGAAAATCTGCTGACTGCTTGCGTCAAGTGGTGCGCAAAAGATATGCGGCCATTTGACGTTGTTTGCGACGACGGATTCCTAAAGGTTGCCGACGAACTGATTGATGTCGGTGCCAAATACGGGAGCATATCCGCGAAGACCGTGATTCCGCATCCTACGTCGGTGTCTCGCAGGATGCCCGTAGTTGCAAACGAACTCCGAAAAGCGGTGATGCCTGAGATCCAGTCAGCGATGAAGGAAGGTCGCTGCTCGATGACCCTTGACATGTGGACCGACGACTACAATAAAGTAGCTTATATCACTGCAACTGTGCATTACGTCAGTGTGAAATGAGAACTGAGGAGCCTTGTTTTGTTCACTAGCGACTTCCCCCCCCCCCCCCCCCCCCGAGAGAGCAAAACGGGAGAGAACATCCGTAAAGAGGTTGTACGAAGGAGCGCTAAGTTGGGGATTGATGAAGGCATGTTAAGCAATGTGGTGTTCGTGACAGACCAGGGTGCCACCATAATTGGCGCGCTGCGTCCGTATGCCAGAATGAACTTCTGTGCTCACGTCCTGAACACCGTTCTTCGGAACGCGTTTGATGGCGGGTACCAAGCTCAGGAACTGCCCGACCTTTTGCAACAACTGCAAAAAGTGAAGGCTGTCGTGACTTTTCTAAAACAGAGCAGACTGCCGAGCCCACGCGGTGTGTGGCAGGAGATACGCACGCGGTGGAATTCGAAACTCGCCATGATCAACTTCGTGCTAACCAGTACGATGCGATAGAGAACCTCCTGGATTCAAGGGGCGATCTGCTCTGGCAAGTAGTCAATAAGGCATTGTTGACTGAGGTCGTCGAATTCTTGTAGCCCTTCAAGGAGGCCAGCGAAAAGCATGAGCAGGACAAAGTTGTAACGCTGCCCCTTGTATTGATGCACTACACAAAACTGAAGAATCACCTTACTGCTGCTTCGACAGACTCACCAGAAGTGTGCAAGTTCAAGTCGAGGACGCTAGAATTTCTTCAAATAAAAATGCCCATAGGAGAGCTTCACAAAATCGCAACGGTTCTTGTGGCCGCCTTTCCGCCATCTCCGCGTGCTTGATGAGCAGGAGAGGAAAAACGTTCACGACAGAGTACGTGAATTGTTGATTGATGTACATCTGCGTTTTCCACAAGGAGAAACGAGCGCAGACCAGCTGGATAATGGACCCCCAGCGAAGCGTACGTTCCTTAACGAACTTAAGGAGTGGCACGATGCTGTGGAAACTCAGCGAGCCGACAGTGAGCTTGACAGTTACCTTCAGGACAGTGAATCGTGTGACGACATTGAGAAACTGCTTGAATGGTGGGAAGCCCAGTCTAGGAAATACCGAGGGCTTTCATTTCTTGCAAAAAAAGTACTTTGAATCCCATCCCCGAGCGCCAGTAGCGAACGCAATTTTAGCGCAGCTGGGTACGTACTCGCAGAGAGGAGGACCTGCTTGAAGCCGGAGAGCCTGCACAACCTGCTGTTTTTGCACAAGAACATCTAAATTTTAGCATTTTGCTGGCCTTTTCAGACTCCTATTCCTGTCGCATCGTTTTCGGGTGCGAACTTCTTGTGTCACTGGGTGTTATCTTAAGCGTATTTTCTATCTTTAGTGTATTAAAAATGGGGAAATCTGGAATAGCATCACGTATGGTGCGGGACAGGTTAATTATATAATTATATTGTACGTGGGGGGCGATTACGTTTCCGTGTCAACGTTATAATTTGAACTATATATATTTCATATGCTTTTGCTGATAAAATGTAAAAACTATAATATATTGCTACGGCACAATATGCGCGATCACGAAAGGCCAGCAGTGTGAAGACGACGACGACGATTAGAAGCTAGCGCGGGCTGTTGCCTCTTGGCCAAGCGCAGCGTATTTTCCTTGTAAATATATTTGTACATAGCTTTTCGTCTGCGTCTTCCTACGTAACATATCTGGTGGAGGTGGACGTTCCCTGTACCTCGTCACGGAGCTTCGCAGTGGACGGTACGTCGAGCCTTCCTTCATGGCTCCCGGCGACGACAACCCGACTCCGCCGGCTCCGACACCTGCTGCCACTTCGACGACCTACATCACTCTCCCCGCTCCCCGTGATCCTGGCGTATTCTCGGGCCAAGATGGGCAAGACGTCGATGACTGGATCAGCCTGTATGAACACGTCAGCCGCAATAACCGGTGGGACCCTACTATTATGCTCGCCAACGTAGTCTTTTACCTCGGTGGCACACCTCGAGTTTGGTATCGCACGCACGAAGATGAGCTCACCAGTTGGGATTCACTTAAGACACAGCTTCGAGACTTGTTCGGCAACCCCTACGGTCAACAACTTGCCGCGCAGAAGGCGCTTTCCGGCCGTGTGCAGACGTCAACAGAGCCCTATGTCACGTACATTCAGGACGTCTTGGCTCTGTGCCGCAAAGTTGACACCCACATGACTGAGTCAGACAAGGTTTCCCACATCCTCAAAGGCATTGCCGATGACGCCTTCAACTTGCTCGTTTGCAACAACGTAGCAACGGTGGATGCTGTTATAAGAGAGTGCCGCCGCCTGGAACTCGCCAAAAGCCGACGTATTGACCAGCAGTTTGCCCGTCTGCCCAACACCCCAGCGACATCTTCCTGTGCCGACGCTCCTCGTCCCAACAACACTGCCGATGTTACCAGGATCGTCCGGCGTGAGATCGAGGCCGCCTATCCGGCTGCCTTCGACTCCAGTCCCACCAACACATCTGCAGTCACGGTCTCACTGATCCAGGCAGTTGTCCGCCAGGAGTTTGAAAACATGGGTCTTCACACCATCTGCTCGGCCCATCGCCCTAATACCCGCCCGGCTTCTTCGATTTCGCCCCGTCCCGCATCTTCTTACCCACCACGTTTCCGCAACCCATCTGAATGGCGCACTGCTGACGACAAGCCTATTTGTTTCCACTGCCATCGAATCGGGCACATTTCTCGGCACTGTCGTAGTCGCTGGAGTTCCCCGAGCCGGCCTACTTATACTGCCTACTCTCGCCCCTCAGGTGGCCCTTCTCGTCCCTATGCCGCACGCTCCGATAATGCCGCCACTGATTCTCCTGCAACGAACCGCCCCTATTCTCGTTCGCCTTCGCCCCAACGACGACAATCTCGCTCTCCCCAGCCCCGTCGCTCCTATTCGCCGACTCCCTTCGGACGCCGCTCCCAGCCGGAAAACTAGACGATGCAGCGCCTCGAGGTGACGCTGCATTGCTCCCTACGCCGCCAAATCCTCTACTGACTTTGCCCACTCATCTGAACCTTCTTGACGTGCAAGTCGACGGTGTTTCTGTGTCTGCTCTCATAGACACTGGGGCGCATTTGTCCGTAATGAGCGCTGACCTTCGTAACCGGCTCAAGAAAATTATCACGCCCGCCACGACGCCTGTTGTCCGTGTCGCCGATGGCGGAACAGCCCCCGTAATTGGTATGTGTACCGCCCGCGTCTCCTTCGCCGATCGCTCAACAATCGTGCTATTCACAGTCATCGCCCACTGTCCCCACGACATCATCCTCGGCTTAGACTTCCTTTCCGCACATTCTGCTCTCATCGATTGTTCCGCCAGTACTCTCCGCCTTGACCTGCCTGTTCTGGATCCTGCTGAACCACACCCCAGTCGCCTCAGTTCCGCCGACTTCGTTCGCTTGCCACCTTCGGCACTGACCTACGTTGACCTAGTGTCATCCCCACCAGTCCCCGACGGTCACTACATCGCGGCTCCTATGCAAGACGTCCTCCTTACACATGGGATCACAGTACCCCATACAGTTTTATCTATTACGGCGAATTGCGTCTGCCTGCCAGTGGTCAACTTTGGCTTGACGACACAAGTGCTGCCACGTGGGATGTCTTTGGCCCAGCTTTGTTCATTCGAGGATCACTCAGTAGCATCCATTGCAGTAGACGACACTTCATCCGATACTCCTCTACCATCGCAGTCGGCAAATTGTACCATCGCTGACTTACGGAAAATGATTGCCCCCGACTTGCCCTCCGAGCACGCTCGTGAACTCTACCGCGTTCTGTTTTCCTACCACGATATTTTTGACTTTAACGATCGTCCTTTAGCCCAAACTACAGCTGTCAAACATCGCATTAATACCGGCGATGCCCCTCCTATTCATCGCCGCCCGTATCGAGTGTCACCAGCTGAGCGTCAAGTTATTCACGCAGAAGTTCGCAAAATGCTTGCCAAGAACATTATTGAACCATCATATAGTCCATGGGCGTCACCTGTAGTACTGGTCAAAAAGAAGGATGGCTCATGGCGCTTTTGCGTGGATTATCGGCACCTTAACAGGGTTACCAAAAAGGACGTGTATCCCCTACCTCGGATTGATGACGCCCTTGACTGCCTCCACGGTGCTCGCTATTTCTCTTCTATTGACCTTCGCTCCGGCTACTGGCAGATTGCCGTGGACGATCTCGACCGCGAGAAGACTGCTTTTGTCACACCCGACGGTCTTTATCAATTCAAAGTGATGCCGTTCGGTCTATGTAACGCCCCTGCCACTTTTGAACGCATGATGGACTCCCTTCTTCACGGTTTCAAATGGTCCACGTGCCTGTGCTACTTGGACGACGTTATCGTATTCTCCCCAACGTTCGCTACGCACCTCGAGCGCCTCTCAGCAGTCCTGGACGTTTTTCGGCGAGCCGGTCTGCAACTCAACGCATCGAAGTGCCAATTCGGCCGTCGCCAGATTACCGTCCTTGGACATCTCGTTGACGCGAACGGAGTGCAACCGGACCCAGGCAAGATCCATGCTGTTACGCACTTCCCTGTTCCGAAGTGTGTCAAGGATGTGCGCAGCTTCATCGGCCTTTGTTCGTACTTCCGCCGTTTCGTGAGAAATTTCGCCGCCATAGCACGACCACTAACCGACCTTTTGAAAAAAGACGCTCCTTTCCAGTGGGGCGATAACGAGGCCTCTGCATTCTCTCATCTAATCGACATTCTCACAACGCCTCCCGTTTTGGCCCATTTCGATCCTTCTGCGCCTACCGAAGTCCGTACTGATGCCAGCGGTCACGGAATTGGAGCAGTACTGGCACAACGCCAGCGTGGCCACGACCGTGTTATCGCTTACGCCAGCAGGCTCCTCTCACCCGCGGAGCGCAACTATTCCATCACTGAGCGTGAGTGTCTGGCCCTAGTTTGGGCGGTTGCGAAATTCCGCCCATACTTATATGTCCGATCCTTTTCCGTTGTCACAGACCATCACGCGCTTTGCTGGTTATGCTCACTGAAAGATCCTACAGGAAGACTTGGTCGCTGGGCCTTACGCCTCCAAGAATATTCGTATACTGTCACCTATAAATCTGGCCGACTACACAAGGACGCTGACTGCCTGTCTCGCTACCCGGTCGACGAGCCTGACGACGCCGACAGTAGTAGCGCCAACGGCATTTTCTCTGTCTCTGCCTTCGGTAACATCGCCGATGAGCAGTACCGAGACCTATCGCTGCGAGCACTTATCGAGCGTCTGCGCTCTACACCTACCGACGCATCCGTTCGCCGATATGTCCTCCAGGGTGGCATTCTGTATCGAAGGAACTTCCTCCCTGACGGCTCTGACCTTCTTCTTGTCGTGCCAAAACAGCTACGACAGACTGTGCTCTTTGAGATGCATGACGCACCCACTTCAGGGCATCTTGGGGTAACCCGCACGTACGACCGCGTCCGCCGCCGCTTCTATTGGCCTGGTCTCGCTCGCTCCGTTCGACGCTATGTTGCTGCCTGTGATCCCTGCCAGCGTCGGAAGACACCTCAGGTGCTACCTGCCGGTCATCTCCAGCCGATCACCGTCCCTGTGGAACCGTTCTTTCGTGTTGGATTAGACCTGCTCGGTCCCTTTCCCACGTCATCTTCTGGGAACAAATGGGTAGCCGTCGCGACTGATTACGCCACCCGATACGCTATCACTCGGGCTCTCCCTACCAGCTGCGCCACTGACGTCGCGGACTTTCTCTTGCGTGACATTATCTTGCTTCATGGCGCCCCGCGACAGCTGCTTACTGACCGTGGTCGAAACTTCCTCTCGAAAGTTATCGCTGACATTGTGCGTTCCTGCTCCATTCAACACAAACTGACTACTTCATACCATCCTCAAACCAATGGCCTGACAGAGCGGTTAAACCGTACTCTTACCGATATGCTGGCCAAGTACGTTTCCAAGGACCACCACGACTGGGACATTGCCCTTCCTTACGTAACATTTGCGTACAATTCTTCCCGGCACGACACCGCCGGATTTTCTCCCTTTTATCTACTGTACGGTCGCGAACCTACCTTGCCCCTAGACACGGCACTTCCTCCTGCTGCGGTCTCAACAAGCGAGTATGCGCGCGACGCCATCGCCCTCGCTGACCATGCACGCCAGCTTGCCCGTGCTCGACTGACGGCCTCACAGACCACTCAGCAGTGTCAGTACAACGCCCGCCATCGTGACGTACAGTTTTCACCTGGTGCGCTCGTGCTCCTGTGGTCGCCCTCTCGTCACGTCGGACTTTCAGAGAAGCTCCTTTCGCGATACACAGGGCCCTACCGCGTGCTGCGCCAGGTGACGCCTGTGACTTACGAAATTGCTCCTGTGGCCTCAACCTTGTCCTCTCCTGTGGCATCTAGTGATGTCGTACACGTCAGTAGGCTCAAGGCCTACTACACTGCTTCCGAGTCCGATCTTTAGTCGCTCCGGGACGGCGCTTTTGCAGCCGGGGGTAGTGCTACGGCACAATATGCGCGATCACGAAAGGCCAGCAGTGTGAAGACGACGACGACGATTAGAAGCTAGCGCGGGCTGTTGCCTCTTGGCCAAGCGCAGCGTATTTTCCTTGTAAATATATTTGTACATAGCTTTTCGTCTGCGTCTTCCTACGTAACAATATGAAAAGGTTTTTTATCTTGAGTGAATGAATGAATGAATTAATTAATTAATTAATGAAGAGCGCCATGCCCATGATAATGAGTTCGCAGTGTAGTTATGAGTTCTATGAAGTTGGTGTGATGTGGCTGTAAAGGGGCCTTAAAAATAGTCGCTCTAAAGTGCGTAAAATCTGCAGAATAAGATTATGGTGATGACCTGTGACGTGTACTATGAACGTTGAGATACATTTCGAACGAATGATACGATGTATACAATATATCAGATTCTAAAATTGGCTAGAGCACTACTGCCTCCTTAGAGCCGTTGAAACGCAAGGGCCTGGAGGCATGTGCTATGCAAAACAATTATCGCAGCGGCATCCTCTGGAACGAGGATGCTCTACGAATTTGAGGGACTTATAACATGTAAGATAACTTCATTCAAGAAACCAAGGACTGCTTTGGTGTTAAATAGCGGTTCTTGGCCAAGAAACATAGCCGGGTGAAGAGGGATGTAATAACGGAATGCCAGAGGAAAATATTTCTTTCTCTCAGCTTCGGCCTTCCGACACTCCAGGAGGACGTGGAGGACGGTCAGCCTCTCCCCGCATCTACCACAGGTTGGAGGTTCATTTTCAGTAAGTAGAAAATTATGAGTGCCAAAGGTGTGTCCTATTCTGAGACAACAGAATAGGACATCTGTTCGCCGTGATTTTGTTGCGGAGGGCCAAAAACCTAACTGTGGCTTTATACAGTGCAGTTTATTATTTATTTCTGCATCCCACATGCACTGCCAGTGGTTTCGCAGTTTCCTTCGTAAGAAGCGTTTTAGATCTGTGACAGGGACTGCAGCGGTAGGATTAACAGCTTGCGATGCGATGGACGTGGCCATCTCGTCCGCCAGAACGTTACCCTCGATGCCCCTATGGCTAGGCACCCACCATATAATGATATGCTGGTTAGATAAGTACGCTTTACACAAGGCGGAACAGAGTTCATTAAATACTGGATTTTCGTGTGTATAGAGTGACATCAAGGCCTTCACGACGCTTAGGGAGTCTGTATATATAGCTGCTTTCAGAAGTTTTGATTTTCTTATATGCTTCACAGCGGACAACAGTGCATAGGCCTCGGTCGTAAAGATACTTATTTCCGGATGTAGTACATCGGTTTCCGAGAAGGATGGGCGGACGGCTGCAGAACACCCCGGCATTTGACTTCGAAGCACCTGTGTAGAACTCTGTGCAGGAGTGATTGTGCTGAAGTTCTAGGACATGCATTCGAATTTTGATCTCTAGTGCGTGCCAGGTAACTTCTAGAAAGGATATGTCACATAATACCGCCTGCCACTCTCAAGGTGGTAACAGCTTGGTTAGATGCATTAAGCGAAGCTCGAAAATTGGGACATGCATTTCATCACTAAGTTCCCTCACACGCAGCGAGAAAGGCCGTCTTACAGAGGGACGATTATAGAAAAGTGTAGCACACGTCATATCGTTAACGGTCTTAAAACATGGATGTTGATGATTGGAGTGTACTTTCAGGAAATATGTGAGGCTGATGTAAGTTCTCTGCAGATGGAGTGAACACTCATTTGATTCTGCGTATAAGCTTTCAACGGGGCTTGTCCTGAAGGCGCCAGTGGCTACGCGGATACCTAGATGGTGAACAGGATCTAGAATCTTTAGTGCGGTCGGAGCGGCAGAGTTATATACGACGGCACCACAGTCCAATCGTGATCGAATTAGGCTCTTATAAACATTCATCAGACACTTCCTGTCGCTACCCCATGTTATGTGGGATAGAATTTTAAGTAAGTTTATTGTCCTTAGACATTTTTCTTTAAGATATTTAATGTGCTGAATAAAAGTAAGCTTGGTAAGTATAATACCTAGAAATTTGTGTTCTTTGTTGATAGGTATTTGATGTCCACACAGTTGAACACAAGGATCTGGAACCAAGCCTCTCATTCTTGTAAAAAGAACACAAGAACTTTTGTGGGGGTTGATGTTAAATCCGTTTTTGTCTGCCCACTTGGACACCTTGTTCAAGCCCTGCTGTACCTGTATCTCGCATACAGCGAGGTTACAGGCTTTGAAGCCGATTTGAATGTCGTCCACGTAGACGGAATAAAAAATGGCAGGTGGTAATGAAGCACGAAGCGTGTTCATCCTCACGATAAAGAGAGTGCAACTAAGCACGCCTCCCTGGGGTACACCAGTTTCTTGTGTAAAAGGTCGCGACAATACGTTGCCGATTTTCACGCGGAAGATGCGATTTGACAACTAGTTTTCAATTATTTTCAGCATATTTCCACAGATGCCCATTCACGACAAGTCTCTCAAGATCCCGTAACGCCATGTTGTGTCATATTCCTTCTCCATATCGAGGAATATCGATAAGAAAAACTGTTTATGTACAAATGCATCGCGGATATGTCCTTGAATGCGCACAAGATGATCTGTTGTCGACCGTCCTTCTCTGAAGCCACACTGATAGGGATCAAGTATATTGGCACGCACTAGTTACGCTAGAAGTCGAGGAAGAAGAAGTGTGCGTGGTAGCTGCGGCAAAAACAGAAGCTACCGACGCCAGTACCTCGGGGACGGCAGAAATCTATCGAAGCAGCCGTCGCCTCCGAGGTCTTCCACCGCAATACAGTCCCCTGGCAAGCTCCGTGAGGAAGATGTCAACAACTACCGCAAGCCAAACCGAGGGGATCCCAAATGCTGCCGTACCATGCATTCTCAACGCGCCTCGCACGCCTAACCCGTTCCATGGCGACGCCTTTGAGGACGTTGAAGACTGGTTGGACCATTTCGACCGGGTCGCCGCCTTTAACGACTGGGACGATCGCCGTAAGTTGAAGAACGTCTACTTTTCCCTTTTAGACGCGGCGAAAGTATGGTACGAGAACCACGAAGCCTCTTTTACCAGCTGGCAGGAGTTTTACCGACTGCTTTGCGAAGCCTTCTGCACTCCCGAAAGGAAAGAAAGAGCCGAACAGGCACTGTCTTCGAGGTTCCAAATGCCAAACGAAACCGTCGCCATGTTCGTCGAAGACATGACGCGATTGTTCCGTCGGGCCGATCCACTAATGCCAGAAGACAAGAAGGTGCGTCTGTTAATGCGAGGCGTAAAGGAACAGCTTTTCGCGGGCCTCGTGCGCAATCCTCCTACAACAGTCTCTCAGTTCGTTCGTGAGGCAACAGTCATGGAACGTATGCTTCGGCAGCTGCTCTCGCAGTATGATCGCCAGACCACCATGACTGCTGCATGCTCTCTCGTACCTGCAAATGATGACAGGGAGTCCCTTACCGAGCTAATACGACAAATTGTTCGAGAAGAACTGCAGAAGTCCTATGCATCGGCTCCGGCACCTCCCAGTGCCGCGGTTCTTACGGATGTCATTCGGGAAGGAATCGGCAAAGTGGTTCATCCCTCGCCACCAACACGACCCGAATCTCCCACGTTCTCGTACGCGGATGCTCTTCGGGCTTGCGCGCCATCGACGGGCCGTTTTTCGCAGCCGCCTGCTGGGATTTCTCGACGCTCCCCTAGTCCGATCTACCGCACGAATTCGCAAGCACCCTTTCATCCTGGTCCGCGCAAATCTACAGTATGGCGCGCCCCCGACAACAGTCCGTTGTGCTACCACTGCGGGGAGGCTGGTCACATGTATCGCGACTGCCAGTACCGACGGATTGGTCTGCGGGGATACCATCCGGACGCCCGTTGCCCGCGCTATGGCGAACGCCCGCACGAAATCGAGCAATACTTAGAAAGTAGCCGGCTTCCTCCTGCCCAACAGCGAAGACAGTCACGGTCACCTTCACCTCGTCGGTAAGCGTCACCAAACCGTGCTCGACCCGCCTTTGATTCCGCTGGAGTCAACGGTGGAAGCCCGCGCCGGGGAAACTGAAAACGGCGACCTCCGGGGGTGAGGCCGCTGTCATGCGAACCGTCAAATATCCTCCGCCGACGCCATCCCTTCGCGACGTACTGCTGACGCCTTCATTCGAAACTGCAAAAAGAACTTCTGCTGCTATTACTGCTTCAATCGACGGTTATCCGGTAACTGCACTTGTAGATACGGGAGCTGACTACTCGGTTATGAGTGCCTCACTGGCCACTGGGCTACGCAAGGTGCTGACAACGTGGGACGGCCCACATCTGATTACGGCCGGAGGACACCTCGTGTCACCCATTGGACGATGCACCGCCAGACTTGCAATTTCTACTTCGACTTTCGTAGCGCCTTTCCTTGCGCTGCCCAAGTGTTCTCGGCTAGTTATACTGGGCATGGATTTTCTCCAGGAATATGGGGCGATCATTAACCTTCGTGACTTGTTCGTGACTTTTTCTAACTATGTTTCTTCGGATTCGAGTGTGGAGGATGAACATCACCGCGCGGCTTTACGCGTGGTCGATGACTGCGTGACGTTACTGCCTCGAAGTAGCATCTTCGTCCTCGTTGAATGCCCCCAAGACCAACTAGGAATAGGCATCGCCGAAGGTAACCTCACCATATTGCTGGATCGCGAAGTCGGCGTCGCACGAGGTCTCGTAGAGCTCCAACATAGGCAAACCACGATTCTAGTTACCAACTTCAGTGGCGAATACAAGCACTTTGCGAGGCATACCACCATAGCCTATTTTGAAACAGTGGCCGAGTCCAACGCCTGTGCTTCGGTAACGACAATCTCGATTCCGGAACCCAGCGATGTGGACTTGACCAGTCACATCAACGTCAACCTACAGCTAGACCAAAACGAGAAGGAGAGGCTCCTCACTCTGCTATCGTCATTTAGCGACTGTTTCGCCACCACGTCGAAGGTCAAACAGACTCCTTTAATCAAACACAGAATCATCACTGAACCGACCGTCCAACCTGTTCGCCAACACGCTTATCGCGTGTCGCAGAGAGAACAGGATGCTATTCGTCATCAAGTAAAACAAATGCTTGACGATGATGTCATTCAACCATCGACAAGTCCTTGGGCTTCACCTGTTGTATTAGTTAAAAAGAAAGACGGTTCACTACGATTCTGTGTCGATTATCGCAAACTGAACAAGGTCACGAAAAAAGACGTTTACCCACTTCCTCGAATTGACGACTCCTTGGATCGCCTGCGACATGCCCGTTACTTTTCTTCAATGGATCTGCGTAGTGGGTACTGGCAAATTGAAGTTGACGAACGGGACCAGGAAAAAACGGCGTTTATAACACCCGACGGTCTCTATCAATTTAAGGTCCTCCCTTTTGGATTGTGTTCCGCTCCGGCCACATTTCAACGCATGATGGACACAGTTTTATCTGACCTCAAGTGGAACTCGTGTTTAGTCTACTTAGACGATGTAGTTGTTTTTTCCACCACGTTTGAACAACACATCCAGCGGCTTGAGGCGGTTCTTCAAGCTATCCGCACCGCCGGCCTCTCCCTGAAGTCCGAAAAATGTCACTTTGGCTACGAGGAGCTCAAATTTCTAGGTCATATTGTCAGCAGCACCGGTGTGCGCCCTGACCCTGACAAAGCCATGGCAGTTGCTCTGTTTCCGATACCGAAGACAAAACACGATGTCCGCCGATTTTTAGGGCTTTGCGCGTATTACCGCCGTTTTGTACCCAATTTTTGCTAAATTGCCGAACCTTTGCAACGACTCATCAAGAACGACGTCACATTTGTTTGGGGCCCAGCACAATCCAACGCCTTCCACGAGCTTCAGAGACGTCTACAGACACCACCGATCCTTGGTCACTTTGACACCGAGGCTGACACAGAAGTGCATACTGATGCTAGTAACGTTGGTCTCGGAGCGACACTCGTACAGTTTCAAGCTGGTGTTGAGCGCGTTATTGCGTATGCCAGCCGAACCTTGTCTGCTGCTGAAAAAAAACTACTCAGCAACTGAAAAAGAATGTCTGGCAGTCATATGGGCTATCCAGAAGTTCCGCCCATACCTGTACGGACGCCCCTTCCGTGTCGTCAGCGACCACCACTCTCTCTGCTGGCTGGCGAATCTCAAAGATCCTTCAGGCCGTCTCGCAAGATGGAGCCTTCGGTTGCAGGAATTTGATGTGACCATCGTCTACAAGTCTGGCCAGAAACACACTGACGCCGACTGTCTCTCCCGCGCCCCGTGGAACCCGCATCACTAGATACTGACGACGATTCTGGTTTTCTTTGTACTCTTCCGTCTTTAAACCTTGCTCAACAGCAACGCCAAGATTCCGAGCTCCAGCCCTTGATTGAATACCTTGAAGGAAGCCGCCCATAACCCCCCCCCCCCCCCGGCAGTTCGCGCGTCACTTGTCCTCTTTCTGCCTACGTGGCGACGTCCTATACAAGCGGAACTTTCACCCTACGGCAACCGTTTTCCTGCTCGTTGTTCCCGCTACTCTCCGCGACGACGTTCTACGTGCATGCCACTACGAACCAACGTCCGGGCATCTTGGTTTCACGCGTACTCTCGCGAGGATCAAGCAGAAGTACTATTGGCGAAAACTCACAAAAACCGTGAAGCAGTACGTCAGAAGTTGTCGAGATTGCCAGCGTCGGAAAGTTCCACCACTGAAACCAGCCGGTCTGCTTCAGCCTGTCCGACCTCCTTGTTCACCTTTTGAACAAGTCGGGATGGATTTACTCGGCCCATTTCCATAGTCTTCGGCTGATAACCGCTGGATCGTTGTCGCCACCGATTACCTCACTCGATACTGCGAAACACAAGCCGTTCAGCGAGCTACTGCTTCAGATGTTGCTAACTTCTTTATCAAAAATATCGTCCTTCGACATGGTGCTCCCGCTGTCGTCATCACAGACCGTGGTACGGCCTTCACTGCCCAGTTGGTCCGAGATATTCTGCAGCTGAGCGGAACAACGCACCGTACGGCAACTGCGTATCACCCGCAGACTAACGGTTTAACTGAGCGTCTCAACAAAACGATTGCGGATATGCTTTCCATGTATGTTGCCACGGATCATAAAAATTCGGACGAACTGCTCCCGTATGTGACATTCGCGTACAACACTGCCCTGCAAGAAACCACCGGGTTTCCTCCTTTTCGTCTGGTCTACGGACGCGACGTCACCACTATGCTCGACGTGATGCTCCTACCAACTTCGTCTCAACCTACCGCACCAGATACAGACGCCTTTGTTCAGCGTGCCGAAGCAGTGCGGCACCTTGCACGGCAACGAATTCTATCCCGACAAAGTCAAGATGCTCGTCGATACAACATAAGCCATCGAGACGTCTCATACAAACCGGGAGATCTTGTATGGGTTTGGACCCCTATACGTCAAAGAGGCCGGTCAGAAAAATTATTGCGCCGATACTTTGGACCCTACATAGTTTTGCGTCGTCTAAGTCCTGTCAACTACGAAGTTATTCCAGCCGACACTTCGCACCACTCCCGTAGACCACGTTCCTCTGACGTTGTTCACGTTACCAGGATGAAGCCGTACCATTCGCGCTGACTCTCATCCACAAACTTTGTGATGCGGCCCCTGTCGTCATCACGTCCGTTGTCTTTCTCATTTCTTTTATTTCTTCCTTGTGGCATTTAACATCTCCCCAACTTTATTTATTTATTCTTTCTTTTTTTTTTTGGAGGGAGGGATAATGGTACGCACTAGTTACGCTAGAAGTCGAGGAAGAAGAAGTGTGCGTGGTAGCTGCGGCAAAAACGAACCGCAAACGGCTGTTCGCTTAGAATTGACTGACTGGCTTTTCCTCTCGTGACAATATTGTTGAGTTCAAGGAAATGTATGAGTCTGCGATTAATCATTTTCTTTTTTTTTTCAAAATATTACACAGGCAGCTTGTAAGAGCTATCGGACAATAACCTGCCGCCATGGATGGGTCTTTCCCCTGCTTCAAAACAGGGACCACAATCGCTTCTTTCCATGTGTGTGGAAGGTATCCGGCAGCCCAAGTAGTGCTGAAGAGTGCAAGTAGTGTAACTTGTGTGTCAGTGTGTAAGTTTTTGATTATTTCACACATGACTCGGTCAGGTCCCGGTGCAGTGCTCTTGCATGAGATCAAGGCCGCTCTCAACTCGGCAATACTGAATGGCCGGTTGTACGCTTCTTTGTGTCTGCATTTACGTACCAATGGTTTAAGTTCTATTTCTTTGTATTGAAGGAAATATTGAAAATAGTGGATTGAGCTCGACACACGCTCAAACTGTTCCCCAAGAGAGTCTTTGTAAGGTATTCCCTCGGTCATTCACCAGAGGCAACGGATGGATTTGTTGCCCTTTTAGCTTTGTTAAGCCATTCCACACTTTTGCCTCCTGCGTGTAAGAATTAATGCCAGAGAGGAACCTCACCCAACTTTCTCTTTTTGCCTGACGACGTGTCCGCCTCCCCTGTGATTTATTTGTTCAAACTGAATTAGATTTTCGGTATTGTGCGATCTGCGCAGTATGCCCCATGCCTTGTTCTGTCTATTTCGCGCCTCTCTACAGTCTTCGTTCCACCAGGGAACACGTCTTGTAAGTGAACCACCATTCGTCTGTGGGATAAACTTTTCAGCTGCATCAATAATAAAAGCGGGAAAATATGCAACAGCATCATCTATAGTAAGATCATTTATAAAATCTCGTGTTAAATGATATTATTCTTTAGAATGCTCCCAATCCGCCGACGCTAATTTCCATCGAGGAATATGTGGAGGATTCTCATGCAGTGTTATCAGTTTTAAAGTTACAGGAAAGTGGTCACTTCCATACAATTTATTGATCATGGACCATTCTAAATGGGGCAGAAGAGAAGAAGAACCGACTGCTAGATCTATTGCTGAATATGTGTGGTTTTGGACACTGTAATACGTCGGCTCTTCTTATTAAACAGGGCGGCATTAGAGGTCAGAAGAACATTTAAATCTTGCTGCAACAAATTATTATTCCAGTCTCTTATAAAAGATTGTGGGAATTAATAATGTTTCCAACGCGAGTGAAGAAAAGAGCATAAAAGAAAATGTCACGGGTTTGCTTCTATCCGCTTTAGTTGTACACTCCTTTTAAATAAATTTTGTTGCTAAGTTTTATTGTCACTATACTTTTATTGTAATGAGTTTTCATGTACCACATGTACATGTACCACATTTCATTTATATTCCTTGGTATTACGTGCCAAAACCACAGCATGATTACGAGGCACGCCATAGTGGGAACCGGATTAATTTCGACCACCTGGAGTTCTTTAACGTGCCCCTAAATATAAGTACACGGGTGTTCTTGCATTTCGCCAATATCGAAATGCGGCCGCCGTGGCCGCGAGAATCGCACACGCGTCCTAGGGCTTAACACGCAACAGCTTAACCGCTGAGCTACCACCGCGGGTAAAGCAGCATTTCGATGCATGTACACACCGGATTTTCCGTCTGATCGCCCGCTACAAAGCGCAAGGCATCAATAATAATCGTCATCAACAACAAATATCGTCTAGCGGGCCCGAGCCTGGCCTGGTCATGAACACGCGCGGCCTGGCTAAGTTTAGTAATGAACGCCCGGGCCCGGGCTTGGAACCATGCGCCCGGGCCGGGCCCGGGCTGGGCTCGGTCATGTACGCCCGGGCTTGATATCACGGGCCTGGTCTGGGCTCGGGCTTCATAAAGCGGGACCGGGCCGGAAAATCAGTCCCGTGCAGTGCTCTAGGAGGAAAAGGCAGATGCGAAACCACGTGACTACTGCCAACGTCCGATGTTTCGCCGATACCCCGGCGCTGCGGGAAAAAACCGTCGGACGCGCCGTGGTACGAGCGTTCGTTGAGACGCCGGCACGGAGCGGCCTGCGTTGACGGTGCGCGAAACGCTTCGATCTCGACGACTGCTCTGACGAGGGGGCTCGGACAAAGCCACCTAGAAAAAAATGTAAGGCCTCCGCATCACCTCCTCTCCCCTGTCAATACGTCACGAGAGTCGGATGGTAGCGGTGGATGGGGGAGCGCTGCGTTTCTAGAACGCGGCGCGCGTTCTGAAAACAAATTTTATCCGTGGCTGCAACGCTAGAGCGGCAACGCGTGGAGCATTTGCTTGGTGGCTTTGGTGGGGCATGCTGCACCGTAAACGCGATTGCTTTTCTTCGATTGTGCGTGGTTCGTCGTACACGGAAGCGCAACGATGCCTGGCTGTTGTTGCGCACCAAACTGCAAGTCCAATTATGACGGAGGACAAAGTGTCCGAGTGCACAAGTTCCCATCTGACCGAGCCACTCGGGAAGCATGGACGAGAGCAGTTCCTCGGAAGGACTTCTCGCCAACGAAGTACACAGTGGTAAGTATTTCTTCTCTCTATTGTTATTCTGGGTTTCCAGACTAATAGGTTTCGTCAGCATAGTGCGCAATGCATTCGTGCACGCGTGCACAATAGATGGGTCTCTGCACCTGTCAACGCGTTTGTAAATTCAACGTTTTCGTCGAGCTTCATACCTGTAACGGCTTGTTGTTGTTTTTTTTATTTCAGATCTGTGAAAAGCATTTCTTGCCATCGGATTACTTGAAGACATCTTACACGGACGTCAAGACAGGAAAAGTGGTCGAAGTTGCCATGAAAAACATCCGTCGGAAGAAAACTGCAGTTCCGAGCTTGTTTCCCAATTGCCCTGCCTATTTATCGCGTCCGCAAGTGTGCGTTCGAGAAGCGCCGGCTGCCAAAAGAGCGCGCTTGGAAGCCACATATTTGCAAAAAGCAATAATGCTTTCTCAGCAAACCCAAGCAGAAGAGGACGCCAAAAATCTGGTTGGTAGCTTTGCGGACTTGCTGAAGGCCTTGCCAAGCTTTCAGAGTTCGGACTTCTGGACAGTTTTGAACAAGGGCTCCAAGGTTTTCTTTTTGGACTTGCCACTTCAATCTGCTCCTGCAGTCCGTACTTCGGTGATCGTGTCCACAGACCTGCGCGTCGAAGTATTTTTTGGTGAAACGGGTGTGAGGAAGTGTGGTGATGTTTTAGTTCCTGAAAAGCTGTGCGACTTGAGAGATTTGAAAAGTGCGTTACACATGATCGAACAGACACGTAAGGATATCAGCACTGAGCTTTCTGAAAAGGCCCGTCATCTACTGACATTGATTTCGACATTGCTAGAGGAAGTAAGTGGAAAACATTTCGCATGCGAGTTGCAAGAATGGCATTTGGAAGTGCTTAAATTCTTGAAGAGTCAAGTTGATCTTGTTTTGAATGATGCTGGCCGATATCCCCCCGATTTATTGGTTTTTGCTAGCCTTTTGTTCACAATTTCACCTCATGCATATAGATTCCTGAGAAGTTCGATGAGGCTTAAGATGCCGCATCCTGATACGATCAGAAGACTGTGTTCATCGTACGATGTACGCCCTGAAACGGAGCAGCAAGAATGTAGCTTTCTTTCCTATACAAAGCGTATTGTAAGCACCTATAAAGAGCATGAAAAGACTGTAACGTTAATGATTTATGAGATTCACCTTCAATCATTTTTTGATTACAAGGCTGGGTTGGTTACTGGTGCTGCGGTAAATTCATCGACTGCAGCAAAAACTGCCCACGTATTTATGATACAGATCGAGCCTGCTTTCTTCAAACAAGGATGTTGTACACATCCTTCCTGTGGCACAAATCGATGCTAAGGCGCTGCACGACTTCCTTCGGAAGATTGTTCTTGATCTAGAGGCATCTGGTTTTAGAATAATCGCAGTGATCTCGGACAATAACTCCATAAACAGAAAAGCCATGTCCTACTTCGCTAAGCCGGCAAGTGTCAGCATTGTTTACCAGCATCCTGCTGACCCATCACGACCCCTGTTTTTTGTGGTGGACCCAGTTCACATACTAAAGTGTATAAGAAATAACTGGCTGAATCAAAGAAACATTGGCAAATGCATGTACTTTCCTGAACCGAAGAGTGATGAGGCTGAACCAAAGATACTTACAGCATCTTTCAAGGTATTATGCCAGCTGCACGAAGCTGAAAAGCATGAGCTCTTGAAGCTAGCACCAACGCTCACTTTGAAGGCACTGAACCCCTCAAACATGGAACGGCAGAACGTTAAACTGGCCTTAAAGATTTTTTATTTCATCTACTGTTGCTGCTCTTAGTGTTGCAACGTTCCAGCATGCAAAGGAAACCTCTCAATATGTCGACACCATTTTGACTTGGTGGAACATTGTTAACGTCAAGACGCCAAGAAAAGGACAGCGGTTGCGAGATCAATTGCAAGGTCCAATAGTTTCATCGTCATGTCCTCAACTAGAATTCTTAGAGAGAATAGTTCAATGGCTTGATCACTGGAGAAGCCTCGAACATGACAATGGCCGCTTGATACGTGAAACGCACATAGCTTTCAGCCACGCTACCCATGCCTTGCACGAACTTGCCATATAGTGTCTCAAATAGCTTCATTTCGAGTAAGTTCTTTTGGGCAAATTTCAAACTGATAGCTTAGAGGATCGCTTTGGAAAGTACCGGCAATTGTCTGGTGCCAATTACCACGTGTCTATAAGGCAGATATATGAATCTGAAAACAAATTGCGTTTGCAGAAGGTTCTAGACCTGCCAGATTTGGACATTCTACTACCACCGAGCGCGAACACGTTGGAGACAAGTGTACATTCAGGAAACGGCCAGTTTCAAGTCACTGTGACCGACTCCGACATTGAGAAAAAAACGTCAAGGCTACCGGCACTAACCTATGTTGCCGGCTATTGTGCCCATGCAGCTCTAAAAAAGCTGACATGCGCATCTTGCAGTGAAAGTCTTGTGATGCAAGACGTCGATCTAGATGACCCTGAGAATGCATTAATCACGAAGATGACAAGGGGTGGCCTGAAGTTTCCACGAGCAGTTGTAGTTAATGCTGTACTCTTTACTGTAATTATATTGGACAAGCTCAGGACACCAGAATATGCCGTACGATTTTTCAGCCTTCCTAGGCAGAAAGATACTCTTGTCGGCCTTGTGTTCACTACCCTTCATGACTTTGAGGATGTCGATGTGTGTGATTTCGGTCATCCTGCACAGGAGGTAATGGGGCATGTTGTAAGTGCTGCAGCGAATACACTGCTGAACAACTTGTGCCGCACAGAAAACGACAAATTACGCAACGCCAAGAACGACCGAAAATTGCAGACCTTGAAGGCCCGAGATGTTTCTCATTATTTATTTTTTATTCATGAAGCTCTGTTTTGTTGAACATCTACGTATGTTTGTGTTGACAGAACCCTTGTAAAAAGAAACCTGTGGCGTAGCTAGGACTTATTTGCCTACATTATCAAAATTTAAACCCTGCATTTTGGCCAATTCAAATGTTATTTGAGTGCATTGTGCTACCTGTTTATGATTCGAACTCTCCACGCTACCGCAATCCATTAATTGCATGTTTTCCTTTAGGACTGAGAGTAGGCCTCTCGTTTTTTACTTACTTTTCACCATTATCTCAGTATTTTATGAAGACCAATGAGGCCTGCAAACAAGGCGGGTGGAAATAATATAACCACAAGAAATGGTACAACAAAGACGGAAGCTTATTCTATTCGAGAATTAGTTGTGCGTGACCCTATAATAATAAAATTTTAACAATAAAATGAACCTCGATATTCGTGTGTCCAGCGAGGACTGTTTTACGCAATGCAAGAGTGAGAATGATAATTGTATATGGAAGATTTAAAATGCTTGTTTCTGAATGCAGTTCTTATCATTTGTGAATAAAGTATATTCTGTGTCTTCAATATGCAGTTTTCCTCTTTCTTTCCGTCTAAGGTTAAAGTGACTAAGCTGCATGCAGTTTGCTTGTCTTAATCCCGACCAAACATCACAAGCACAATAAGGCAGGTCGTGTTGCGATACACGCAAAAAAGAAATGTCGCGAGGCAAGTAATCTAAGGAAGGTATGAAATAATGTTGCTTTCTATGGTGGTGTTGACTGCGGTGAACCAGCGGCTCCCCCTTATTTTTTGCGTCAGCTATACGTGTCTTGCTTTCGAACCGAAGCACATGCATTTATAAGGTGCTGGCACTTTAAGGACAGCACTAATTTTCCCATGCCATAGTATCCGCGACACGCCAAGAGACACCCTGCAAGCGCAACGAACCTAGGCGCGGAGACGCCGACGGCGTCGACTGTCCGGCTCATCCGACTAGCGTGACGTCACACCGGCGTGCGGAGGCCTTCCTTTTTTTTCTAGGTGGCTTTGGCTCGGAGCGCATCAGAGAGCGCTCGAAGATGGAGGAGAGCGATCGAGAAGGACTAGCCGAACGCAGGGCGCGCCCTCTTTCAACCAGCCACGCCGCTCGCGAGAGCGCTCAGAAACGACCAGCCGAAGATGCCATTAATAACAGGTTTGATTTGTAGTCAATGTATGGCGCCACAGCATTACCACTGGTGATGCGCTGACGATGCGGAACTCAATAAAGGCCTAATTGCTCATTGAATAATTAATTTACTACCCCGCTCCAGCAGGGTACGTGACTACCCCTCCCCCCCCCCCCCCCAGACACACACACCTCAAGTGCCGTTACCAGAGCTTTGTCACCCACATCATTTGAGGTTTCTATTGACTTTCCTCGCCCTTTTCACTTGAAATCTTACTAGGGCCGATAGCTTGCTGTATCATTGTTGGCGCGAACGTGCACGGCTTTAAATTCATACTTTCGCTGTATTTCTGCAAATCCTGATAATAGGAGGACACGCGCGTTAGAAGCACTAGCGGCGGCTGCCTCATCCGTATTTTCTCACTTCAACATTTTGTTTTAAATTTACACTGTAAGCACTATGTACACACACAATATATTTAAATATACACACAGGACAAAGTTTATTATATTTTTGCAAGAGATGGAGGTAGCCAATAAAAATTATTTCTAAAAGTATGGATAGCCTATGTCTAGAGAATAAATATGTTGCTGTATGTTCACCACGCTTTAAATTGCATTGCGTGCTTTTTTGACCATGAAAAAAAAACTGTAGACTCCAATGACCCCTTCGGCAGAGTCTTATCGATGGCGTGTGAAATGCGCGTCAATGTTGTGTGTCTCTGTGTCGCTTCTCTTTCCGGTAAGCAATGCTAAGAACTCATGAAAAAAAAAAAAACATTTCTAATAATTTACAACATATATTAGAGATGGAAACATCGTCACTTGCATGCAAAGGTGATAAATATATACAGGGTGTCCCACTTGAATATAGTGCAGCAAAATTTTAAAAAAGAGCTATGTGTTACTCAAAGAAAACCTAGTGCGTATTGTTTACAGTACAGTGGAGTAGCTGCCAGTAATTTCTCGTTACTGAGATTTAATTTGGTAATTGTAATTGATTATCTAACTCGAGACGTGCTATCCTGATTATCAAAGTGTCAATGAGACATTTCAAGGCACAGCCAAAAGACATCTAACTGCGGTATTTTCAGCGACGTACTGATTGCGTACGAATTTTTTTCTGACTGATCAAGGAATCCCGCGAAATATGGAGAATACCACGTGACTGCGCTCCCACCCGGATTGTAAAGCAGCGCCCTCGAACAGGCTCCCTCTGAGTTATCCAGAACGAAATGAAGGAAATACAGAAAAACATCGTGATCGAGCTCGTGCCTTATCTACCGCGCCCCGGCTGAAGTAACACGTTGCATTTGGTGTTGGTTAAACAAGCTGTGATAGCTGTTGTCTTAGCATATATAAAGTGCGCTGATGTTTTTTTTTTTTTTTTTTGCCGCTATACTTGTCAACACAAACGCGAATTGACCACGTCAGTGCAAAGGTTTAAAGGTGCCTTTTGCTTCGTCCCAGTCGCCGTGTCATTCTGTAATGATCAGAATGTAAACAAGAGGCTTGTCTTGGGATCTGAATATGGCAACAAGAGGAAGGCCGCATATGCATATATATATATATATATATATATATATATATGTACACACACACACACAGTGAAGCAGACGCGCGTATGAAGCGGTTTATTGATGTTTCGGCCGGGGTCCGGCCTTCATCAGAATACATTGCATGGTGTCAGTACAGTTAATATACATGTGCCTGTCAACCAAATGGAGATACGCTTACATGAAAAA
The DNA here is from genome assembly GCF_023375885.2 of Dermacentor andersoni. Lineage (NCBI taxonomy): Eukaryota > Metazoa > Arthropoda > Arachnida > Ixodida > Ixodidae > Dermacentor > Dermacentor andersoni. The sequence goes on along the minus strand of NC_092817.1, from coordinate 197,239,110 downwards.
CGAATAAAATGGGCGAACAAAATGCATCCGAATCGTTCAAAGGACAGCTGACACGAGTGACTGCCCTGATGCCATCGGATGCCATCCTTGTCGAAAACCGCGATGTAAAGTATGCCCCTACATGGTCACATCGCAACAGGTTACTAGTACGTCTTCAAACTTTTGTTTAAAAATCAAAGGAGATTTCTACTGCGACACAAAAAACGTAATATACATGCTCGAATGTACACTCTGCAAAAAACGGTACATCGGACAAACAGAAGGGCCTTTCAGATTCCGCTTTAACAATCATAAATCCCACGCTAATACGTTGCCCAACCTGCTCATCTCAAGACACGTGCATCTTCCTGACCACTCATTTGATAAACTGAGAGTCACGTTGCTTGAATCTGGATTTCGTTCAAATTATGACAGAGAAGCCCGCGAATCCTTCCTTATCTATAAGTTTGATACCGTCGCTTGTGGTATGAATGAATGTGTAGGAAAATTGAGTTGCCTGTCTTTGTAGCCCGTCACTTATCCCTTCTTCTACAAGTACGTCGCTATTCCCCTTTTTCTGTGTCTGTGTTTGCTTGATAACATAGCACATATTGAGCACATATTGACGTTTTGTTGTCACGTGGCGATTGGTTGTTTACAATTCATTTCGGTGCGTTTTTATGCTTTGTATTTTAGATGATATGTTTGCAATCGCCATAGGTCTATACACGTGTCAGCTGTCCTTTGAACGATTCGGATGCATTTTGTTCGCCCATTTTATTCGTTTTTCATGTAAGCGTATCTCCATTTGGTTGATAGGCACATGTATATTAACTGTACGGACACCATGCAATATATTCTGATGAAGGCCGGACCCCGGCCGAAACGTCAATAACCGGCTTCATACGCGCGTCTGCTTCACTGTGAATATTTACCCGGACCCAGAACTGCTTTTTTTCTGGAATGTATATATATATATATATATATATATATATATATATATATATATATATATATATATATATATATCAGACATGTAAGTGTCGCGGTAGACCAAACGCATCGATTATCATAAGAAATGATGAAAACCTGCATGAGACAAACCGGCAGCTTCAAGAAACAGCAGCGTAGGATTCCATCTTTGAATGCACGGATGTTCTAGCATTTATGGCCTCAGACCCTCGTGCTAGCGTGCGAGATGTGGCCGCCCAGGCACCAATTTCCATGTCATCAGTTTGGAGGATTCTGAATGACGGCCTTTCACCCGTACCACCTTAACCAGCACCAATGCTTGGAAGAGAGAGACCTGAAAAATCGTCTAGATTTCTCGAATTGGGTCCTCACAAAAGCCGATGAGTGGACGAAATATTTGAAGTGGTGGACGAGTTTCTCAGCGACCTCCCGCTGTCACGTCTTCCGTTTCTGCGGTATCAGCAAGATGGGGCACACAGCAGCAGCCGAGCACGAAAGTGGCTGGATGCAACTTTTCACGCGCAATAGATTGAAAGGGACGGGCCTGTAAATTTGCCGGCTAGGTCATCCGACCTCTGATATCTTTCTTTGAGGTTATGTGAAAGATCGTGCGTACATGATCGAGACGCACGTCAGATTAGTTCAAGGCAAGGATAGCGGATGCCTGCCGTAGAATTCCGGCGTCGGTCATAAAGAAAGCCACTGAAAATGTGACAGAGCGGACACAGTACTCCGTACCTGCAAAAGGAGACCTATTCGAACACGTCTTCTAGGCAGCAGCTGGTGTTCAACTGAGCTTACGAATTCAAAGATGACACTGAAATCTGACGTCCTTATGTGTGTGTGTGTGTGTGTGTGTGTGTGCGCGTGATTTTTTTTTTTCTTTATGGAGACATCGTGATTGCCACTTCTGCTCATTTAGAAGTGGTATATTTACTTTCTTGAAGGCACCGGTTTCTCCTTTTCTCTACACGTTGGTCGCTTCTCGGCCTGCCTATCTCGCTTTTATTTTTTGGCACGAACCTTTTTGCAGCACGTATACATTTTCATGAAAAATAAAACGGTGACTTTAATTTGGCTTTGGTCCGAAGCAAGTTTCTGGCTCAAATTAAAGCTTCGCGCGCGCTCTTACGACGCGGTGCGAGCAAAGTCGGGATTTTGAAAAAACTCCATGCCTATTCCACTGCCTTTCGCGTTTCGTGCGTGGTCGGAGCGGCGCTTCGCCGCATTATCAACGGGCTTTTGTCATCAATGTGACCAGTAGGCCTTGAGAGACGGATAAGTGTGACGTAGAGGGGAAGGAAAAGCTGCAAAGTCTGCTGTTGCTGTTCCTATCAAGGTGATGTGCTGTCTTTTCGGGTTTGTGACAGGCAAAGCAGTTGCTTTCAATCAGCTTATTTGAGGGCGCTGCCTTATGTGGGTGGAAGCGCAGTCACGTGGTATCTTTCATACTTGGTGGGGTTTCCTTGCCAGTCGGAGAAAAACTGTGCGAAATTAGCATGTCACTGAAAACACTGAAGTTAGATGTCACTTTGGGTACCTACAAATTACTCGTTGACAATTTCGAAATTGGGACAGTACTTCTCGAGCTAGATAATTGTAATTACTGGATTAAATCTCAAAAGAAAGTACGAGAATACAGCTGTAATACTCGCCGCCTTGCCAAATCCTTTTTCCACAAACTGACAGACCGGAATTTGATACCGGAGAAAGTGTTTCAACATCTCATAATAATGATTTTTAATCCCGTCTGTTTGCTACAATGCATTAGTCTTAATTTCGTTTTAATTTTCTATTGCGCTTGAATATGTTCTTAGTGTGCTCGCACCTTGATGTTGCTTTAATTTATACGTTCCTTAATTATTTCTGTGAACGATTTAATACATCCTTCTCTAACTGTCCCCCCTGCGATGCCTTCGAGGGGACGCAGGTATTCTGAAAATAAATCTGAGTAACGAAAGAATTACTGGCGGCCACTCCACTGTGCTGGAAACAATATGCACTAGGTTTCCTTCGAGTAACGGAACGGCACTTTTTTTTTAAGTCTTTGTGTATTATAGTTGGGGAACACTAATTCACTCAGTAACCGAAATGAGGCCAAGCTGGATTCACTCAAAATCAGAATGAATAACAGTCATGCGCACCAGCGCTGAAGCTCGGACACGCAGAAAAAAAAAAATGAGGAGGCTGCAGTTTCGCCGGAAAGGCGAGGCAGTATTAGTAATCGCCAAGTATGCGACAATTACACGAAGGAAGTTTACATACACCACCGAGGACGGGCTGTGAAATCAGTCTCCTACTGCTAGGTCTTCACACCGCCGCTTCAGCGCTCAATTCTTCGAGGTCACACGAAGTTTCTTCAAGTGCAACAAATATGTATATGTATATATATGGTTCGGAAGGCTGGTCGCCCCCCCCCCCCCCCCCTCCTCCTCCCGGAAAAATGAAAACTCCGCCTATGCCAAGTGCAAGGGATGCACAGAAATATTTCACGAATAGTACGAGCGTAACGTAACTTTTGTACGAATGCAGAAAGGACACTGAACAAAAGAATAAAAAAGCTGCAGCAGTTTCATTCCTGTACGTGTCGGCATCCCCCTCCACCAGACGCTTACGTGCAAGCAACCGATGTGGCGCACGTACCATCACTTGATCTACGTAGACGAAACTTTTTGCTTCCAGCAGGTGACAGGACGAAAGGCACTCTTGGCAATTCGTTAAACGCCCCTTCTCCGAGGGACAGAGCCCAGCAATGTGGCGTCGAGGCCGGCAATGTGCATCCGCCGCAATCACACAAGGGACACACAAGTGACTGATCCTGCAAAGCCGGGGTGCAAGAACGCGGCGCAGGCGCACCACCACCCCACGGGCAAAGTGGGTACAGGTAGAAACTTGCACCAAAACATTTATTCTGCTTCTGCCTTCCCCGCAAGGCAACAGATGGCGGCCACCTCCCGCGTTACAAACAACTGTCCCAGCAATCGAGGCCTGGAGTCCGCCGACAACGTTTTCTACACCCCCGTTGACTCGGCTACACTCATGTCGCTGCAAAGAGAGAGACAGGCAGAGGCAACGGTTGAGCAGCCCGGTTTGCACGGGAAGACGACAGGCAATATTGTCTACGCTAAGGCGGCAAATTCTCGCGTTACATAAAATGGACCCCGCCAGCGTTCCCTAGTACCCGAATGCACGATTCGCTGCTGCACTTCTCCATTAAGAATCGCCGCGAGATGCCGCCACAGCAGCACTACTGCAGAAGCCGCTAGTAGAAAGTACGGTTTCCAGCACACACGAGCACGTTCGAACAGGCGTGCCATAACACTCGGGCGTGCAGTAGCGCCCACGTTCTGCTACACGACGACTGTCGGTTGGCGAACAGAACAGGTCGCCAAACAGGTCGAATAACGTCTGTACATTAGGGACAATGTATTGGGCCACATACCTTCTGCCAAGTTTTTACTTTAGCCATCACCATGCAGCAACGACCAAGCGTCGTTCTTGGGCGCCGTCGGGATTAGGTACCGAAATTTCTGGCACGATTAGCCCAGGTACCGCGCAAGGCTTGGTAGTGTCCGAGGAACTGGTGCTTACATTAGTCGTCGTACACGTTCAAATCCACAAAACGTAGTCAGCCACACAATTGTACGGACCACGACGGATTTTCTAAAACCATTTCCCAGCAAACTAACTGCAGCAAGTGAAACCGTACATCATTTGCATACACTAGTAGAGACTGGAAACGCGAATACCACGGCGCGCAGACCTCCGATCCCGTGGTCCGTAGGCTCATGATCTCAACGGTACACCGGGCTTCAGTTCAAGGGCCTGAAGCTACAGGGCAAATCAGCCTGCCCCTACTTTTTCAGCCAAGTTATCGCTGTAAATGCGAAATCAACATATCCATCCCCAGCGGTGGACCTTTCTTTACCGGACCGGCCCTACCTGCCGGCAGCTCCTCGGCACCGCGCTGCTGTCAGTTATTGAAGTTGGCGGTTGTGCTTATGGCGCGAGGGACGAACGCCCATCGAAGAGGCATGCTTACCACGCATGGGGAAAGGAGTCTCGCTTTGAGGAAGCGCGAGGTGGTGGTGAGTGTTCGCAAAAGGCGGTGAAGACTTGCATGATTGAGCGTTCAGGGAGACTGCACGCATCGCTGACAGACATGGCACAGGGGCAGCTATAGTGCTGCTACTAGGACTGAACCGCTGTGGGAACTATGTCGAAAAATTGTGTACAAATATACGTACTATTCTACGGACCTTCATTACCTGTATGTACCTTATTTCGGCTTGGGGACAAAAGTTCGCCCTCGTGTCTACGCAGAAGCTTGTGGAACAGGTGCTAGCGCCACCAACCACATCACCTGCTGCTAAGCAGGGGACTGCACACTTCCCAACGTTTGAAATATTCACACATTCCCTATAACAGCAGACCTCGCCGTACAAGACCGCGGGTGCGCTTTTAGACGTGGGACCTATACGAAAGGCTCGAGGGTGGCCACTGGGTCCGTGCAGTGTCGACCAGACAGGTTAAACCATGGCGTTTGACAAGCCCACCTCTTGCACTCAAACACCAGTTTTCAGAACTGTTGCACATTTTGCTTTCAGACATTCCCCAACTCAAGTAACTGCAAGGTTGCCCGCTCGCATTGGAAGGTGTCAGTACTAGGCACATCTCGGCTGCACCAATTTGGCTTTTACCTTGAAGACCCCTACATTATTTGAAAATTGTAACGGCGCTAACACATGCATCCACAAAGTAACAAGGACGAGACAGTGCTTACGTCTCGTCCTTGTTACTTTGTGGATGCATATGTTAGCGCTGTTACAATTTTCAAATCAAGTATGCAACTTGCCCAGGAAGTTCGAATGACCCCTACATATCTGCACTAACTTGCACAACTGATCTGGAGCACTTGCTAGATATCCTACAGAAGCCCCAGTGGGCAAGAATTTACCTTGCAAGGTTTCTGCCCCTTGCGATTGGCTTGCATGAAGACTTATCACTTAAGATGCACGGAAACCTGAGCAATTACACAATGAGGTCCCAGATTTCTATAGTGTTGCACCAACAGCCTGCAACTGAGAACGCCAGTGGCAATGTTTAGTGAAACTGCACTGAACCACACCTAGAGGCATTCTTGCAGGGCCACATCGAGTGCACAACATGCTCATTCGAACTGACAGCTCTGTTGAAAACTTTTCCAGATGTCATAAGCTGCAATAAGCAGCCCTTCAGCCTCAATCTGTCTGTTCACAGTGGGGAGGTCTGGTACAAATTGCTTCATTTGGCTTTCGAGTGAACTTTGCTTTCAAAGGTTATCTGCTAAGATACTTCAAACTAGCCCAAAAGTAAGCCAACTTTCAGAAGTATGGAAAATGCTGTAGTTTGTGTACTCGCTATCATTCGCACAGTGAATAGCAGCTTCCAGAACATGATCCTTCCATGACACAGGTCAGTGCAGCCAGCCGATGGACGCCACAAGGCTGGCAGTCAGATTTTACAAGTGTAAGGGCCGAAGCACATTTACAACCTGCCTGCTCAATGATACAGCAACAGGTTAAACACTAATGCCACAGGGTTAGCACTAATGGAGACCATCGCCGCCGCTGCTGCTGCTGCAACTTGTCCACGCACCGGTCACTCTTACAGCCGCAGGGGGCTGTGGTTTGGTGTCATACTCATCCATCGTCGGCTACCAAACGCCCAGGCTTTTGACCCGACGGAGCAGATAAAAGCCAGCACTTCTGATGCCGCCGTGGACAACACGTGCTCATCACTCTAGCCGTCTTCAGGGACGTACCCGACGATTCAACCACCACAGGAGGGGAACTGGCAAATCACACGCTCTGCTTCACACAGCAATAACACTGAATGCGCTTGCTTGTAGAGGAAAAAAAAATGTTGAAAATGAAAAACCACCACCGGGGATCGAAATCAAGGGCACACGTTTCTCTTCCATCATCAGTTCTCAGTACACTGTATGCTCAAACAGGAGGGCAAACAAAAGGAATCGGGTGACAGCTCTGGTAAATGACAATGTTCTTTTTTTAATATAACGATGCTGCTGCGAGGAGGGAGAAGGAAGGGGGCAAGGGAGGGCAAGGAGGACAGGAGAGAGACCGAGTTGTGGGGGAGCATAGGCTCCAACATGTGAAAACAAGATGTCAACGAGAGTGACGCCTTCGAGGGGGGAAAAAATAAATGGTCAGCTACGGAAGATCATAAATACAGTAGTGGTCGCAGGCGTTCGCTGGCCCCTCCCTTATATTCCACAGGGGAAAGAAAAGAAAGAAGCACTTCCTACGTTGGGCGGTGTAAAGAGGGCCGCCACGCATCGGTTTTTTTTTCCCTATTCTAAGCAATCCCTCCCCCTGCCTTCTCAATCTTTATCGAACAAATAAAAAGCTCTGCGCATCACTAGAACGTCATTCTCCCAGGGGGGAAAAGAAAATCTAACAGAAACAGTTGAGGGACGGGGAAAAAAAAAAAAAGAAGCTGTACACGAACCTGAACACTTAAAAAATTATGTCCGAGACAAGGGTAGTGGCAGGAGAGAGAAAAGTGGTCGCTGCCGCCGCTTTGTCCAACAGGAGGCACGAATCTTCCTTCGAAATAAATGTTAAACCTAAGTTTCTCTTAATCTGAGTATAGACTTGCATGCGCATGCGCACTGCCTCAGCCAAGTGTCATGTGTGGAAAAAGTCCAACCAGGTAAACACTCCCTCCCCTCATTCAGGAAAAAAAAACAGTGAAAACAACGGAAGACTTGGGATTCTTGCTGTCAAAGCTCCCTCCAAGAATGGTTGCAACAGAGGAAAGGAGGCGAGATGCTTCCTTTTTTTTTTGGCTACAGTGGATTGGACAAATTAAAACAGCAGTGAACAAATGAACACCGAAGAAAGAGGTGGGTTTGTTGGAGCGCGTGCACTCAAGTAGCTTGGGCCACCTCCCCCCTACATAAAACACCTAGGCACAACCGCAAGGGAACAAAACGTGGGGGTGGGGTTCTTGATATCTGGGCACACACAAACAGGAGGGTGGGAGAGCAACAACGGAACCAGCTATCCGACAAGACAAGAGCACCCGGTCGACGGGGCATGGACACAACCCCCCCGCCCCCATGTTAGAAACTGCACATCAAGAAGGCAAAATTCCTTTGGAAACGGAAGAGAACAAGATGGGAGCACGAAAACATTGGACCAGCTTGCGTTCCTCCTCCTTCAGACATTAAAAAATGCGCGAGAAGGGGGGCGGATACTTAGGCGGCCGTGACACCACACACCACGGCTCAAGAAGTGACACCACACAACGTGACCGCCCAATAATGCTCGCTTTGTTTCGAGACCCTTTCCCCCTAAAGTGAGGTTTGGCAAGACGAGATATACAGAAAGGGGGGGGGGGGGGGGGGGGGAGCGTCCCTTCTTCCACGCGGTAGGTAGACATGAAAACAAGACAACGAATGAAAAGAGTCAGGAGGAGTAGAGTAGAGGAGGGGAGGCCGTGAGGTGAGGAGGCGCAGCGGTGGCAAGGACCACAACGACCAGAGGCGGCGGCGGCAGTAGGAAGAAAGGGCGGGCGGTGAGGGAGGGGAAGGAGAGGAGGGCGGCGGCGGCAGCGGCGGCGGCGACGTCGGCAGCAGCAGCATCAGCATCGCCATCGGCCGGCTGCTGCGAGGGACGACGGTGTCGGCGTTGCTGCTGGGGCGGCCGCGGCGCGATGGGAATGCACGCGGAAGGGGCTCGGTGCACACACGAAGATCAATTGTCACCACCTTCCTGCTGCTCGTCGCCGTCCCCTTGGGTGTCCGACGTCCAGAGCTGCGCAGCACACGGAACACCACACATCACACCCACGCTCATCAGAGTGCCACAGCGGGCTTTGTGTGCATAAATACTGAAGATGGAATGGCTTAAAAACAACAGTGCATTGTTGCCGAAGAGATTACTGCAAGTGCAGTCCTCCATTGCACACCGCATTTGCACAATTCTAATGCACACTTTTCAATAAAAGGCGCTCTCAAATTTGCATGTTTACTCAAAAACAAAACAAATTCTTACTTAAAAAAGCTATGCAAGGTAGCTAGCCACACTTATCGAACTGGTCATCTGAAGAAAGTAATGCTCGGAGACATCACAAGATGGATCCATGCTGCACGGAATGCCCACCCACAGACAATGGTTCCGTGAGCCTCCAGAAGTGTGCCACTGCTTGTGCATTAAATGGAACTGAAGATTACTTTTTGTGGCCTGCAGACGGCGAAAAGGCGGTGTCGTCGGACTCCGATAGTAGCCAGCCGCTAACATTCAGCTGTGTGCATTGCATGAAATTGTTTGAACACAGTACACATCTACCTGGCTTCGTTACTTGATGTGCACTGTAGAATCTGCATTAATTTTTAACATAAATGGGCAGTAATATAACTGCAAGTTACAATTGGTAGTGCAGTAGAATTGTGCAAATACAGTAGTTTTGTACAAACCATGGGCCCTATAGCAAAGAACTATTCCAATCTGAGGTCAAATTCACGCAACCACCAATGCAAGCAGCGTTATTTGAGAAGAACAATAAAATGCTGTCCTGGTTTATAGGTGCCTTATGTTTGCTTTCAAAGCAAATAATACTGCATTGAGAGAGTTTTTCTGATCTAACTGGCTGACAAGAGGCAAGGAGCTCAAGTGGAGAGGGGTTTGATAGGGTCGAGCCAGCACAGTGAAAATAGATAACTGGATGAGGAGGGTGGTGCCGACAGAAACCTCATCCACGAACACTAACGGCAGATGAAGGCCTTTCAAACTAAGGTAAATCAAGACTGCACCAAATCTGAATCAATAATTTAATTCTGTTCTACGTGCCAAAACCACAATCTCATGATGAAGCACGGCGTAGTGGGGGTTCCCTGTCCGTATGGAGTTTTAGTAAAATCTAGATGTGCACACTATCGTATGGACTAGTGCAAGGGCCGCACCTTTTTCCCCCCACATTGTTGGGAACGCGGCCCTTGCACGGGTAAGGCGCTTACAGTAGTCTACACACAGTACCGTATTTACACGATTGTAAGTCGACCCCTTTTTTTAAATTTGAAAGTCTGAAGTTAGGGGGTCGACTTACAATCGAAACCGAAACATGGCACCGCCAAAAAAACGCGATACCAACGGGAGCTACAACGCAGTTAGAATTTTATGTTTGCTCTATGGCCCTACCCGTATTTTTTCGCTATCCCGCGTGTTTGTTCGCTTTCGGAAGAGTTTTTCAACATTTTTGAGAGTTTTACAGTGCATGCAACTCATGGCTGGGGGGGGGGTGTCGATAGTTGATGGAAGCGCCGCCGTTCCCATTTGCGGCGGCACCCTCAGAACGGCGGCGCTTGCGGGGAGTATCGGTAGTTCATGGAAGAGCAGACACCGCTCGCTGGTTTCTCTTTCTCTGTTTGAACGCATTGGTATTGGCATGGTATTGGTTTGACGCGTTCCACTTGACTGCCGGCTACGTGCTACTTCTATGCTTCCCCAGTCGTCATGAGTGCTCCAGCCTACTAATCGTTCGGCACTCGTTCACAGCAGCGTTTAAGAGGGCTGCCATCCTTTACGCCGAAGAAACAAATCACTGCACAGCGGGCCGCAATTTCGATGTTTCTAAACGGGTGGTGCGAGAGTGGCGACTGCAGCGAAGCGAAATTTTCACCTGTGACGACAAGTGAGAAATTTCCGACGTGCCAAAGTCTGGAAGCTTTCCGGAGCTGTAGGCTAAGCTTGCGGCGTACGTCGCTGAAATGCGTGATCAGTCCCTGCCAGTGAAGTGCGACGTGGTCATGAAACAAGCCCGGACCTTCGCCTTAATTTTAAGATTCTGCTCCGCCGTGAGTACAAGTGGCTGGCGGCAGAAGACTGCGAAAATACGCCAACCGGACTTGTCAAAAGAGCCTCCCTGACGGCTGCGTGTGGTTGGGTGCATTTGGCGTGGGCTGCTGTTCTGCAGGATGTCCTGGTGCAGTCGTTTGCCAAATTTGAAATTTCGCTGGACCACGACGCGCTGTGGGACCGCAGCACTAGTGAAGACGAGTAGTCCAGCGACCATGTCAGCTACTAATAAATTTTCGTTATCGAATGCGCCCTCGGGTATGCTCTTTTTTTTTTTTTTTTTCGGTCACGCGATATGGGGGGGTCGACTTACATTCGAGTCGACTTACAATCGTGTAAATACGGTACATGAAATACAAGAATCCCAAGCTTTTCCTTTCTGCTGCTAGTTACCCAGAGGACTCAAAGGGAACTCACCGTGAGGTTGTCTCGGAGGAGCTGCATTATGAGCGTGCTATCCTTGTAGCTATCCTCATTTAACGTGTCCAACTCCGCGATAGCGTCGTCGAATGCCTGCAAAAGTGCAAGAACAAACACTTCAGTGCCCGCCACACAGGGGCCTACACTGCATCACGGATGGCTCGTACAATGCTGACTGGTCTAACAACCCAAAACCCATTTCTATTCCAAAGGAAATTAAATGTATTGTAGCAAAATTATGCCGACAAGGCTGCAAGTTTCTACAGTGTGCACCACGCAACATCATTAACTTCCAAGAAATCATAGCACACTTGAACACAAAGTCTAATGTGCATTTTCAATGTTGAAAAATTGGTTTGCACGAACACACAGACATAAAGGTTAGGGTAAAGCAACAAGTTAGGGTAGGGGGGGGGGGGGGGGGGAGTGCTCTGATGTACACAGGAGTCCTATCCCCACTTCGAGAAGTACGAGTTTGACATAAATAAACAACATTCGAGCTTTCGGCACGCTGCTTGACTCGTGTTTTCCTTTTGCAAATGACATGCCCACAGGCTGAAATTCCTGGGTGTTGCATGGCAAAACCAAAATCCCTCGAAAGCATAGCATCTTTCCCAACACTTCGAATGCGTAAACATTCATTGCATCAATATGTATTCAACAGCGCCGCACAAATACACTTCAATTACGACGCACATGACATTGAGGGACGTTAATTTTTTTTTACGTGCCCCCAATGCAAGGCACACAGGCAATCTCATTTGTCTCGCATTGAAATGCAGCAGCTTCTCCGCACTAGATACATGTGCACACTGGCAAAATTAAAAATGCTAGTTTCCTCACACTAGAGCGTACAGTCGAACACTGATATATCGAACTTGAAGGGGATCACGAATTAATTCGATATAAAAAAATACAGGCCCAGAGACTACCTGTGGTGGACGATGACCTACCGATCGGCGCATTCAAGAATGATAACTATTTCCGCACACACGACGCAACGTAATGCTTTATTTGCGTGAAAAAAAAAAAATCGCTTATGTTGGTCTGCTTCTTCGCCTTGCAAATAAAATTAAAGACTCCAGCCTCGATCTTATCGAGGCTGTTCAGGTGCTAAAGCCCGGTTCCTTCCATGTCGCCGCAACAACGGCGAATCAAGCTGAACGCGGCCGCCACTTCAGCGGCGGAGTACGAGCGTGTAGCCGCCCCCTCGTCCGGACGATCTTCGTCGCCACTCGAGCTGTCGGCCTGGGTCCCTGCGACTGCAGCTACAATGTCCTCGTCGGCGAGGCTCGCAACAGCCTGAACATTGCCGTCAACGTTCACAAAATCGTCAGCAGACACTTCGGCTGGAACGGCAGCCGGGAAAAGGGACGACAACTCGCGAAACGCGTCGTCCATGCACTCGTTGTCGCCGTCTTCACAGGTTTCGGGAAGTTTGGCCGTCATGAGGCCTGCCTTCCGGAAGCCGTTGGCCACGGTATCCTGCTTCACGTCTCTCCAGGCGCCCGTCATCATTTGAATGGCGCCCAGCAGGTCAACCTTAAGCTCGGTGCCCATGCGGAGGTTCACCAAAAGCCTATCAATGAGTCGCCTCCTGTAGCCGACTTTGAACGACTTAATGATGCCCTGATCGAGCGGCTGCAACTTCGCTGTCGTGTTTGCCGGCAGAAACTTGAGCACAATGCTTTTGAGCTCGCAGTTGGTGTGATGGGCCGAGCAATTATCGACGAGAAGGCAAGCGTGACGCCCCGACTTGCCCAGTTCGACGTCCCACGCTTGCAGCCATTCTGTAAACAGCTGACGCATCATCCATGCCTTCTTATTGAAGGCGTAGCGAATGGGGAGCTGCTTACAGTTTATGAAGCAGCGCGGTGCCCTTGCTTTGCCAATCACAAAGGGCTGGAGCTTTTGAGAGCCATCCATGTTTGCAGCGAGCAGAACGCTCACGCAGATTTTGCTCATCTTGCCCCCATGACACGTGCTGCCCCGGACGTCGAGCGTCTTGCTTGGCAGCATCTGCCAAAACAACCCGGTCTCGTCGGCGTTGAAGATTTCCACGGGTGAAAACTTCGTGCAAATTTCCGGCCATTCGTTCGAAATCCACTGCTGGATATCCTGGCTGATGACTGCTCCGCTTTCCCCAGAAATGGTTTTGCCAACTATCTTATGGCGGTTCTTAAACCTCTGCAGCCACCCTGTATTGTCGGCGAAGTTATCACCGAGTGCAGCGGCAAACCATTTAGCTTTAGCCATTAGCATTGGGCCATCCACCGGAATGTTTTTAGCCCGCACCTCTAAAAACCACGCATAGAGGGCCTTTTCAACTTTATCGTGGGCAGGAGCGCGCACATGACAAGCTCCCGACGTTCGTTGCTCCGCCACTTTAGACTTCATGTCCGCCTTGTTTTTTAACAAGGTGCTTAGAGTGCTCCGAGGAATCCGGAAGTCGTCTGCCACCGTCGCACTTTTCTCGCCCGCCTCAACACGCTGAATGGCCTTCAGCTTTGTCGCAAAGTCCAGGTTCTTGCGCTTCTTGACTCTGCTTGTGCTTGCTGTGGCCATTGCTTCCGCATCAGCTCACCACGATCCAGTCACACGTGTCGTGAGACGCACGCAAAACAATAATGAACACGAAACACAAGAACGCGCACACAACACAAGAATTCACGTGCGCAGCCTCCGCCAACAAGCCGCTCGCGATGGTCACCTCCGAGGGCAAAAGCGACGTACAAAAGGCACGAGCTGTGGTTGGCTGAGCAAAACTCGTGAAAAAGCAAAAAGAAAAAAAAAAGGCAAAAGGAGGAGGCCGCCGGCACCTTCTTTCCTCTTTTTCGAGCAGATCACTATGGTTACGCGGGGGAAGGATGAGAGACATTGAGAGAGAGAAAAAAAAAACAGTACCGCAAGTCAGAGAGCGTGCGCAGCGGGAGTACAGTCCGAGCCTCCCTCCCTCTCGCTCTCACATTTTCCAAGCATTTCGTGGGAGGCGCGGAGCTCGCGGGTGCAGCAAGTGCAGAGATCGCGCGGCGTTCTATATATCCAATGGCAGGTAACAATATCGTTAGATATAAACGTACGGATTGCTATACTTTAACACAGAATTTTCAAGGGGATAATTTACGAGTTCGATACACACAATAATTCGATATATGTGGGTTCGATATATCCGTGTTTGACTGTATATATACTTGCCAACGTCAAAATTAACAGCTGGCACAACGGCAGGGAGCCAAGTGACCAGATCCCCGTCCTGTCAACTGCCCGGCTTAAGTGTGTCTCGACCACCGGTGACACAAAGAGACTACTTCGCATTTGCTACAAAACAGTGGTTGGTAGAATAAACTGCCTTAACTTTATATTTTGTAAGAAGTGACAACCACTCTCCAACCTGTAGCACGAACGAGAGCTGTACAAAGCAAGCTAGACTGCTTGCTTTGTACCAAGTCTTGCCGCCACTGCGCAACATGCGAAACTGCTTGACTGCATGACGCCCTTTGGGCTCTGGATACCGCGAATAGCTGCCTATTTTTTGTGTGTGTACAAATCGTTGCAATGAGAAGGCGTTATCAAAACAATTCTGCTAGGGTCGGCAATTGTGTCAAGTGCTGTATGCCATGTCTTCAAAGCTAAGCAGGTTGGGCCTAGTGGCATCCGTGGCACTTGATCATCACCAAGGCAACAGCAGTTGGCAGTGGTGAGCTGCTTCCATTCTTTACCCGAAAACTCAGTTTGGTGTTGCGTGGCACGCTAGTGCAAGAAGCTTGCTGTCAATGTGTTCGTTCTCTTGAGGAACATTAAAGGCCAATATTAAGTCAACATGGACTTAAAACTACCATTGCAGGAACCTCGCAGTGCTTGCTTTGAGCCAAGAAGAAGCAGTTTCAGAGAAAATATCGTCCGGCAGGTCCACATGCCTTTAGCGGATGTTAAATTGCGCGCCCTCGAGCGAGCAGTAGTAACACTGCTTAAGACCATCACTACCCTTTACTGCCATCACCAAGTAAAACGGCGCCCAACATATCGGTGCAACTATTCAATATTTAATAGCTTTAATATTCCCGTGTCACAAGCATGCTCTTCCCGTACCTCGAGACAAAGGGCAATGCACAACAGCTCCTGTTTACTGTCAAACTAAGAGCTGCTTTTGCATTGCACTTGCATTTAACTGCACATTCCAGCTGCATGCACCTGTCTACACAAGGCCTTTGTGTATGAACAGGGTCCACCTTCTTGGTCAATCACTTTAAGGGATATCGCTCAGTGCGCAATGATACAGTAGACATCCGTTAATTTGATTCTGACCAAAGGTCCCAAACAGTGCTTGCGCATTTCTATGGGCCCAAACTTTCATTATTTCTATCCTAAAATTGGCCTTTGCCAGATAAGTTGAACTTGACCAGTCGGCACGTGCCTGACCCTTAGGGAGCCCATTCAGTGGTAGTGCGTCTGGGCGACGCTTAAGCAACAGTAAATGCATCGAACACATCTCCCATCGATAATGGCCAGTTTTGACCTGACCTAGGAAAACTTTTCAAGCTATAACCATGGCTCACATGTCCAATTACACTATATACCAGATTCTAATATGCACCTTTCTTTTACAGCAACTGGGCCAAAAATTGCTGGCTCACTGCAGTTATGAAACCAAACCTTCCTTTGTAGAGTTTGTATTGCTTTACTGCTAACACTGATAAAATGTGGCTAAGCCGACTAAAAACCAGTTGCCACTGGGCAACGGTAGATCCTCGTCTACCTTTCTTGCTAAATATAGGGTGTGCATTACTCCTTTGTTTAGGAGCTCTAATATCATTTCTACCTTAATTTTCCACTTTGGACACATAGAAAGTAGATGCATTTGATTTGGGGGGCGTGTGAGAATCAGTCAAATATTGAAAGATGAATCTGCCGTGTGTCTCGGCGTTTTATATTAATTCAACCCGCCAGATAATCCTATTTTGTCGGTCCGGTCACTGAAAAATTAGCAGGTTGACTGTATAGTGTGTAACCCAACTCCAGTGAGGGTTTGCAATGGATGTTAGTCATGTACAATAAAACATCCAACAGCAATTGTCCAGAACACAACTGCCCTCAAAAGGAGAAAAAAAAAATATTTGTCGTAAACATGACCTACAATTAAGCACAGCTAAATATTCAGCAAATGTACAGCACATATAATATTCCTTTGCCAACAAGTTTCAGTGTCTAAACGCAAAGCATGCAGACCAATGATCTGTCAAACCCATGAATATACTGATGACCTACCAATTAAACTAACAATGACCACAGACATGCAGACATGCAATCATTCATGAAATGAATTTAGCTTAAAATATTTTCATAGAAATGGATGTAAAATAGGTTGTGTGTTAACATGCTCAGCAGACAAAACCTTTCAGCAAGTTTAATTGAAAGTACACCCCACTTAGCTGCAATTTTTTTGCAATGAATGCAAATACAGCAACATATACACATACAAAGGTAATATCTACTGCACGCTAAATCAGTTCCCTCGATGTTGACTCTAGACACCATTTAACCACTAACAGAACTACAACATCCTTTGGATTTTCATGATGCACGAGACTAGAGTGTCAGCAAAAGAGTGCACAATCCCCTGACTGGCCACTTATCAAACATTTAACACGAAACGTTATCCAGTTTTATTCAAATGTCACAGTACTTAAGGACAACTCTTGCTGCTTCTCTGCTACTACATGTTTAACCAAAATGTACTATATATGTATTGGCAACTACTTGTGGGCAGGTTCTGCACTTTCCCCAGCAATGACTTACACTGTTTACCCAATTTTTTTTTTTTGGGGGGGGGGGGGGGGAGGGGGATCCTGCTCGTGTGGAACTATATGCTGCGATCCCTATTCATGTCATCTGCATATCTGCTCTAGCATTCACATGGTACCATCACACAAGACACTTGCAAAAACTGTATTTGCTGGAGCCGTAATTATGCTACATAAATGCAAAACATGGGCACTAAGTGGCAGCTTGCAGTGAGGAGTACGCCAAATAATTACACTAATGCTTGCTCAATGCAATAGAAAGCTTGTTCAAGTACTCAGCCTTGCATATCCCTAAATCCAAATTAAACAATTGTGCTTACAGTACTTCATAAGTTAGCCGAGCTCGGATACGCTTTTAATGCTGTATTCATATGGCTACAGATTCTGTGACAAGTGTAATGAAGAATGAACTTCCTTTTTGGTTAAAATCACAAAGCCTCACACAATTTTCACTGCGAGTCTTGACAAAATTACAAACCCTACGTGTGGTTTCCTTCAAACGCCTCAAAGTAGCCAGTCCAAGCAAACCACGGCCATGCCTTTTTTTTTTTTTTGCCATGCCTTTCACTGCCAATGCTGCACTGCATGTTCCATGTAGCGAACTGATCAAGCAAAGAACACGTATGATGCAAACTGCAACTTCCTAAATGTTACCACCAGTGCTTTAACATAAGTATCTTGCCCACACCCAAGCTAACAAGAAAAGCTGCTGACATTAGCATTGTGCAACCTACGTTATGGACACTGACCATTTCTGAACTTGAAGGGCACCACACAACAGGGTGGTGTGTGCAGTACAGTTCAAGCTAATCGTAGCACCCGAGTGTCTACAGACATGATTAGCAAAAGGGGAAACATCTTGCCAGCTTCTAGTGCCCTCGACAATCACACCATTGAGAAGCTACCCATCCCACAGCTATTTCAATGCTGCTCATGCTGTTAGTAGACAGGTTGCAACAACTGTTGAGGTCAGTCACGAGAGACGACAAGCCTTGCCCTAGTGGCCCAGGCAGGCAGTGGCGGCAGCGTTCAAGGCACCCAAGGCATGGCAGAAAAAAAAAGTGGCCTCTAAGCCGTGTGTTACCTGCTTGGCCAAGTGGCAGGCCCGGTCAGGGGCAGCGAGAATTTCATAATAGAACACAGAAAAGTTGAGGGCCAGGCCAAGTCGAATTGGATGTGTAGGCTGCATTTTGCCCTTGGAGATGTCGAAGGCCTCCTGGTAGGCCTTCTGAGACTCCTCTACCACACCTAGTTACAGGAGGGGGAGCAAGGAAGAGAAGAAGAGAAACTTGAGAGATGGGCCAGAAAGCTGGGTTACCTGCTTGGCCAGCTGGCATGCCTTGTCGGGAGAGTTCAGTATTTCGTAGTAGAACACAGAGAAGTTTAGGGCAAGCCCCAACCGGATGGGATGCGTGGGCTGCATTTTGCTCTTGCTGATATCAAAGGCCTCCTGGTAAGCCTTCTGAGACTCCTCGACCACACCTATGGCAATGCACACACGATCCATCACCACACGCCATTAGGGGCCGATATCAACTAAGACCTGTCAAAGGTAGTCACCATTAAGCATGCCCTTTGCAAGTGTAGACAGGCCCTGCGGAGCAAACAGTAATCACTCTCGCTGCACAGCAGGGCACCTTAAGCCTAGCTCATCGTGCAAGCAACAGCTATTGAAATAGTGTCAAAAATGCCCTGCAGGCCTAGTTATTACACTTGCCAAGAGCATTCTAACGGCACACTTCATAGCACAAAGAAATGAGTCACAAAGACACTCGATGTGGCAATTGCAATGCTTTCCAAATGACCAGTTGCAAGCCCACACAGCCACATGCAGGCATACCACCTGCCACGTCAAACATTTCCATCTTTTAGAAAATAATGTGCTGCACAAGTGCCACCAATGTCGGAATGTCTTTGAACCCGACAGATTCCTCGCAAAGGATTAACAATCCAAAGTACTGCCAGCATGCTTATCCACGAACAAGATTAAGGTGAAATGGTATGCAGTCTACCTTGGCCCTATGCTCTGCCAGCGCACTCAGAAGGCATCTCTGCCAACACAGCTCATCATATAATGAAAACTTATATGAAGAAAGAATGTTTTACAACTCGACACATCAGTTCCAATGGCACACGGACTCTTGTTAGTTTTTCTTAGCTCAACTTCAGAGAGTCCTTTTATGCCATTGCAAGCAGTATGGACTTCAACACAACTGCTAAAAGTGTCACCAAGAACTACATGGATAAGCAACCACACTGACACCACAGTAGTCCATACACAGGAACAATCCATGCTTCAGCCCCTGCAACTCATTGTCAGCAACGTAGGACATCTTCAGCCCCATCAGAATGTGATTAATGAGTTTTCAATATTTGACAAGAATTGCACAATTTCATCAGAAATCTTATGCTAAGACATTGATACAAATTTAATCATTAGGTTCCACACTCAAACTGGAACAAGTGTGGGCCACACCTAATTGTACTGAAGGATTCGAAACAGCCGGACAGCACAGTAGGCTGTAACTATTGTGGCAAACAATTTCATTCCCCCATTCTTTTCGTAATATTTTGGCATTGGCTCAGACATTGTTCTTCAACCACATGACCAACGAGAGTAAAGCTTTGCCCTGACCTTTGTTTCAGCCAACCTGTGCTGCACGTTCACCGGTGGCAAGTGCTATTCTTTTCTTGCCCTCCAAGATCACAATATGCGCGAAACTAAAAGGCAAATAATGCTACAAAGGTGGAAAACAATGAATTTTACTGCACTGTAAAAAGGTTAAATTTCCAATTTGCCAAAACAAATAACGAAAAGTGCCCTCAGAATAAACTCAGAAAATGCAGAATCCTAGCTATAAGCTACTGGACATGAGAGCTGTAATCTAGGAATGTGTGTGGAGCATCACATGCAGCATTGGCTTGGATGTTATCTAGCATGCATTAAATTTGCCCCCACTGCCTTCCCAAATGCTCAACCTAAACAAAATAACCTCAGTACAAAGGTAGGACTACTGCACAGCAAATTGTTAAGTAAACTGCTACACGCAAATGGCCTATTTCATTGCAGAATGCTGATAAGTGATCAAGCGCTCTACCCAATGTTAAAGTTCTGCAGGAACTGACTACAAAAGTTGGGAGCTGGAATTTCCTTTCCCAGATGGGTCACAATGCACTAGCATACCACTAGTCTGTTCCTGCCCGATTTACTGAATAGCAGAATCTGGGTTAGAACAAATTTCATTTCTTCACGACTATAAAGGCCCAACAATGAACTGATCCTCCGCTTGCAACAACCTGATGTTAATTACAGACGGGTTAGCTGCCTGACCTCCCAACTAGGCGATGCACAACACACGGCTTAAAAGCACATTTTAAGGTCCAGATAGACTGCTGCAATCCAAAAATACTTGTACAAAATACTACTTTTGCACCAGGCCACGCAACATCATCAGCCTGGCTACGCCCACTGCAGGGCAAAGGTCTCTCCCATACTTCTCAACTGCCCCGGTCATGTACTAATTGTGGCCATGTTGTCCCTGCAAACTTCTTAATCACATCCGCCCATCCAACTTTCTGCCGCCCCCTGCTACGCTTCCCTTCTCTTGGAATCCAGTCCGTAACCCTTATTGACCATCGGTTATCTTCCCTTCTTACATATCCTGCCCATGCCCCATTTCTTTCTTGATTTCAACTAAGATGTCATTAACTCGTTTCTTCCCTCCCCCAATCTGCTCTTTTCTTATCCCTTAACGTTACACCCATCATTCTTTCCATAGCTCGTTGCGCTGTCCTCAATTTAAGTAGAACCCTTTTCGTAAGCCACCAGGTTTCTGCTCCGTAGTTGAGTACCCAACAAGTGCAATGCAAATACAGTGTTGGCAACACTTCACGCACACAACTGAAGCTGCAAATGAGCCAGCTACCCGACTGTCAAGCCAGCTCTCTTGGCAAACTCTCACCCCGGGACCGAATACACTCACTCCAATGCAAGTGGAATGAAGGAAACAAACTTGTAAGATGCGCGCAATCCTCTTTGGTGTTTACGACTTACACGTGCCAAAGAGGTTTCACCAACGCAGCTTTATAAATGCCAGAGGCAAAACGCCAACAAAAAAAAATTTGAGATAAGCCAAGGTGCCCAACGGGAGCATGCTGTGCATTTGAATGAGGAGAATGCCGCAACGTTCTGTAGGTCCGAAATTGGCACTTGCAGCACAGGAGCACCCCATGTACTACTTCGCATATTGAGGCGCATAACAGTCTACTACACTAATACGTAGCAGGCAAGGCTACGAAGGCTAGAGATTCCACTTGCTGCTTTCAACTGCGAGCGAGAAGTAGTGAGTCAGATATGAAACAAAAAGCACAAGTACAGGGTCTGTCTAAAGTAACGAGACTGCCTGCCACGTGGCGCTGCCGCCACCTGTAGCGCATTTCCCGTAAGCAGGATTTGTGGTGGGAGTTCTAAACTAAGTAACGCACCGGGTGGCAGTTGCATCTGAGCTCTGACAGTGAGGATTTCAAGTGATGCAAAATACGTTGCAGTTTTTGGCATGGCAGAAAACGTCAAAAATGGAGCATTCGCTGGAGCAGCAGTAGAAGATTATATTTTGCTTTCGCCTGGGCAAAACCACTTCCGAGACGCCTTGTTTAACAAGGCTTGCAAAGACAACGCCCTGTCAAGGACCCAGGTTTTCCTGTGGTTCGGAGTGTTCGAGAACGGACGGGAGACTGTTGAAGACGTGAAGCGATCTGGATACCCTCCAATGAGCGGTTTGGACGAAAATGTGGCCAAGTAAAAAAATCGCCTGGACTCTGATCGTCGTTCCAGTATTAGATGACTTGCCGAAGGCCTCAACATGTGCAAAGCAGTTAAATTTGTTTCTGAAAATTTGAACATGCAGAAGGTTTGTGCGAAATTAGTACTGAAAGTGTCGAGTGATGAACAAAAACGAAGAGTTGAGGTTCCCCATCAGATATTGGTGCAGTTAGAAAGTGAGCAGGACTTTTTAGCCAATAATAAAAGGTGACAAATCCATGGGTGTTCCAGTACAACCCTAAAACCAAGTGCGAAGTTCACAGTGGTGCACAGGGAACTACCGCACCCCAAGAAAGCGAGAATGTCGAGGTTCAAGGTAATGACAATGTTCATTGCCTTTTCTGATGAGTGTGGGGTGGTCCACAAAGAAATTGTACCTCTGGGACAAACAGTCAGCGCAATGTTCTACAAAGAAGTCCTTGAGCGCCTCCACAGAGTCATGAAATGAAAATCACCGGAAATTGCCGATTGCTGGAAGCTCCACCACGACAACACTTCGTTGTGGACACCTACCTGGCCCGGATAGGGGTTTCAACCTTTCCACAGCCACCGTAAGGCCCCGATGAGAGCCCGGCAGACTTTCCTTTTCCAAAAGCTGGGCCGGTATTTTGTAGCGATGCCTTTTCCGAATCTGCTTTTCCAGGCTTTTCGTGCTTGGCCAGTGGTCAGAGCGACGGTCTGCCCACATTATCAACGGGATCAGGCGGCCGTGTGTGGTGGATGATAATAGTATAGAATAAGGCATAAGGCATCGCTACAAAATAGTGGCCCTGAAGAAAAGCCTGAAAGGTCACCATTTCGGCAATGTTCCTGCCATCCAACAGGCTGTCACATTCTCTGAAAGTGGTTACAGCACCCGACTTCCAGGGAGCCTTTGCAGTGGTGTATCGACACCAAAGGAGGCTTTTGAAGAATTATATTAATATGCACCGATCAGATCAATACGTTCTTTTTACAGACCCAGTCTCATTACTACAAACCGTGTACATGCCATGTAATTAAATGCAACATAACTTTCATGCCGCAAAATATGAAATGCTTATGACACGAAACGTGCCGCGGTTCTGAACCCTTTTACAACCGGACGAGCGAAGCGTTCTTGCGAATGAAGTCCTTGCAATACCGGTCACGGTGCACCGCCTTCACTTGCGACTAAAACAGTGCCTCGTACACGGGCAGCATGGAGATGAGTAAATAGTCTATCCACAAGTTGTAGTTGTGACATATGAACTACAGTAATACCTTGCCAACTCAAACTCGCGTATCTCAAAGAATCTGCTAAGTCGTGCACTTTTCCATGGCACCGAACGATTTCCCATAGCTGCCATGTATTTATTGCGCTTTCTCAAAGTTCTTTTGGGCCAAATTTCGTATATCTCGAAATCTTGACAGACAGATTTCAGCAGAGCTTCTCCAGCCAGCGAAAGTGGGTTCAAGGCTCCAAGTTTCCAAGTTTCCAGATGTCGAAGCAGCACTCGTGGTGTGGCTGCAAAATGCAATGTCACCAGAGCATTTAAGAGGAAAACGCAGATGCTCTGGCCTTGGCCAGAGCATCTGCGGGTGTAGCCCTTGGCAAATGGGCTACACCCATTTCAGCTGCAGCAGAGGATAGTCTGACCGTGTTAAGAAGCGAACAATGTGGCCTCGAAGCAGCCACTGCAGACAACTGGCGCAACAGCCGGCTTGCCGAGCTGCAGAATTACTGTTGCTGAGCCACACTTTCACACCGAAGCGACAAGCGTGCTCAGCTGCAAAGCAGCGAAAGGACAGTGAGAGGGCTCTTTTCGGAGCCAATGCCACAGGTGATGAAAAGTTGCCTCTACTCGCCTTTGGCAAAGCACTCAAACCTAGGTGCTTGTGAAGTGTATGACTGCTGAACGGAGTCATCTATTGAGTCAACAAAGCAGCCTGGATGACTGCAACTTCTTCCAAAGAGTACGCTCGTATCTAATTTGGAGGCGGTTATTGTCATGATGGCATCTGATGCCATCATGGCCAGCCATGATGATGGCCAGCCATGATGGCATCTGTGTTGCAACTGTTGGACCAAGGTGTGGCTGAAGTTGCCTGCAAGTTCTACAGAAAACCTGTTTCAGCCAATTTTATTGTAGTACGAAAACATTAAAGGATATGAAGTTGACTTGCTGGGAGCCGTCCATCTCTTCTGCAGCACCTAGCAGCAAGTTCATTGAGTGGCTATCACCCACAGCTTTAAGCATGCAGGATTTTCTCGTGTCACCAGTTTGCCAGAGGTGGAGAAAGGAGAATTCACAAGTTGTGAGGAACTCTGCCAAGAAGCTACCTTACAGGCAATGGCGCCACAGAAAGTGACACGAGCTTTTGCAAGTACGTGCAATGCGAGGAAGACTTACTAGTGACCTGCGAATTTACTGACTCCGAAACTGTTATGGAAGGCTACAAATGGAGGAGACCGAACACGATTATGCATGAAACTGTAGTACAGTCGCTGCAACTGCTGACAGTGGACACTAGCACAACTCTTGCAGTGCTGGTCAAGCCTATGACATAAGGAAGGACCAACTGCAAAGGAGCCACTCAAGGACATCGTACAACAAGCAATAAGAGGAGTGGCAACTTTTTGAACTAATTACAATAGTTATTGGAATCTAGGCTGATAGCTTTTTCAAAAAAAAAAACTCCAGGGTCGGCTTAGATTCAAGGTTCTTAAAACAAGCCATCTAGAAGTCAGTATACCAGCCACTACTAATCACGCCAGTAGCCAAGTGAAGTACACAAGCATCGTCGCCACTTTGATCTGTGTTCTATCCGAGCTGGTTCTTTATTCTATGGCACCGGCATGCGGCGTGGCACTATAGTGCCACTTTCAAATGAGAAGTTGTGCAGCCACAGAGGCATCGCAGAACGTTCAAGCCGGACGAGACTATCATCGATGAGAAAAGCTGCCATCGGAAGGGGCAATGGGAGATGCTTATTGCGTGTGCCGCAACAAGGATGGCATGTACTGTTTGAAGACCACAGCGATAAGGAAGATAGCAACGGGGGTAGCAGCTTTGATAACATAGAATGAGCTTGGCATGTTCTTTATTCAATAAATGCTATTTTCATTTTGTGAACACTGTCCTCTTTCTTTTGCCTACATTTGAGGTAAGCTTTTTTTTTTACTGGCTTAGGGCTTTCGGGGGTCTGCTTAGAATCAGGGTCGGCCTTAGATGCGAATAAATACAGTACTTATGGAAGGCTTGAATAAGTTAACACAAAGGCACTACAGTGGCTTGCAAAAGAGGACTGCATATAACAATGAGACTATCACGGTGCACCACTGTATATGCCAACAAGTTTATTTGGATCATGGAGCCATATACAAAAGATTTGAGAGATGCATCCCACAAGATTGTTGGTTAGCAAAGGACGCATGCAGCAAGAAGAAAAAACAAGTGCGAACAACAGCAAGACAGTCTGGAAAGAAGTAAGCAGCAGATGACACGAGTTAAAAGGGCCCCAAAGTACATTTCTGACAACCGAGAAACATTCAATCAATTGTCATGCCTTTCAACAAATACAAAGCCGAGAAGGAATTTAGTGCAGAAGCATTACGTGCCCCATGGAGCCAAAATCCGTTGTCTGCATGCCCGAAAAATTATCGGATTCACATCAAATTTGTCAGGCAGGTTTCTGCAAACGAAGTAAATTAATGTCTTCGAAAAGAAAATTGGGTAAATTTCGGTGTGGGTGGGAATCGAACCTGGGCCTTCGAGGTGCGAGACAAACACTTCCCCAACGCCACGGTGGCTCCATGGTTATAGCCAACTGAAGTTGTGCCTGGTGCGTGCGTCATTGCACACGTCACGTTGCAGCCAATGGGGAGGAGGTGACGCCCTGTCTTGAGTGTATAAAATGAGCGCGTTCATGATGTTTTGAGATTTGCAAACTGTATTCTTTGGCATTCCCACACATAAGCAGTCTTAACTGCCGCTGCCGAATTTTTTCAGACACCCATAGCCACATAATTTATGCAAGCACTACTACTTTCCTTATTGTCTCGTCCGTTGCCCTCGGCAGGTGCGATGCAGATGATACATCTTTTTGCTGCATGCTTACGGTAACCTTTTGAGATGCACCTCTTTACCTCCGATGCTTTATAGTGAAGCTTGCTGCCTCAGCTTTCTGCACTGGGGCTATTCAACAGTGCTTCCCAATATTGCCCACTTTCAGAAGAAACCAACAATAAATATGCACAAAATAGCCTTCCCACTGATTGTTTACAGTTGTGCTGCTAAAATAGTGTGTTGGGGGAGGCATTCTACTAGCATGAGTAGAATTGTTGCAAGCTTCATCTACCTTAACCCTTTTAATAAGTGCCAATCCTAGCACATAATGAGTCTGCTATTCAGTGCTGCCCGAGGCTATACACATTGGAATATATTACTGGCCAAATAATGCCTCTGAAGTTATACCTTTCGTGACAACCTGCATATCAGTGGTAGCACTGCACAATTGTTTTTTGCATCACTTTGCGTTGTCTTTAGCTGGACATTTTTAGTCTGTTTTATTAACTGCGGTTTTATGTAGCCTGCATGTTTTAGAGCGCCGCTCTATGTGCCCATTTCTGGGTTGAGCATCGGCTAACTGCGTGCTTGCCACTGCTGGCAAGCATTTGTTGTCTTCCACAGCTGGCGTTGCCATGCTGCCCTTCCCTCTGCAAAGACACTGACGGCACTGACCCAGCGCCCGTCGGTGCAGTGATTTCAGTCCGAAATTCTTCGCATCAATTTCCTCCTTAGGCCCAAATACAGCTATGGGACATAATCACTCTTCAAGCTGGTTTCTATTGCCTGCTAGTATGTTACTAACAGGAAGAACTTTTTTTAAAAATTTATGTACCCCTGCTCAATGCCAAAACGTGCGTCACCATGTATTTGGAAGAAGAAACCATCTCCTAATTTCTGCTATATTAAAACACTGTACTTAGTTGCCTAAATGCAGAGATGAAGATAGAACTTTGTAGTATATTGCCATATTGCTGCTGCATCCTGGATTTTCACGCAATCTCAAGGAATTCGAAACACTTCAAGGTTGTTTTCCAACATCCGTGACAACACAGATCCAGTTCAATTTTATGTCAAATTTCTCAAAAGCGGATGACAGAAGAATATGAGCAGGCCACTTCTGCACACACAGTTCCACATGCACTGGACATGAAATCCAGAATGTATGCCTCGAGTAATTGCAAGCGAATAGAAAAAATAATGCATATACAATACATTGTATAAGGGGTCTTAAGAGGATATACCGCTCGTGCTTTCATTGTTTTCCACAACTGGCTCTGATGCCACTCATCGTGCCAGCGGAACCCATGCTGCCCCTCCCTCTGCAAAGGTGCCAACTGCACTGGCCCACTGCCAGTCGGTGCAGCAATTTCGTTCTCACATTCTTTGCATCAATATTTCACGAAATTAAAACGCATATAAAGCTGCACTCAAATTTCATATTAAGGAGTATCGTAATTGTCGGACAGTTCTCCGTGTGCAGTAATCTTTCAAAAATCTATTTCTAATATGCTGATTGCATTTAAGGCTAGAAGACTAGAAGTTGCAACAATTGGAGAAAAATGTGCTTCTGAATGAAAATTGGCAAGGTAATTTGTAGGGATAAGGATGAAGCTTCAGCAAATTTATGCACTGTTTATCAATCTGTGCTAGCCAAACAGTCATTCATGGTGCATTCAGACACTAGCACCAAATTCCTCTAGTAGCCACTGCATGAAACTGCAATGGCTGTCCTTGTCAGGGCTGCACACCCAGCAGTAGGGAGGACTAAGCCCTGTATTCACAAATGGGCCTCACCTCTATGCTCCCCCTAGATTCCAAATGAAATACAGTGCCACCACTCAACCGAAGGAAACTGCACTTTAACGATGCTTTAAAAATTCTTACAATGACGAAAGTTGCCCGAGAAACCTCAATTGTTGCAGCATACTTGAGTAGATGCTGCCAAGCGCCGCATTACAAAAGCTCTTTTGCTCGGAAATTGCCGTGAAATGGCACCGCCATTGCACTTTCTTTGAAGTGTCGAGTGGTAGTAGAATACTGAGTGGTACTCACTGTTCCTCTGCTCGCCGGTGGCAACCTCTGCCAAGTACCTGTAGTAGTCGCCCTTCATTTTCAGGTAGAACACTTTGCTTTCGGCATTACTTGCCTTGGGGATCAGATACTTGTCTAGAAGACCCTGCAACGGGACAAATATCTGAGAGTCAGTACTGCACCCAAGGCACACTGGAGGCACCCATGCTAACTACGGACCGACATCCAGCACAAGTGTACGAGAACATACAAGGACAATGAAGGTCTTCTCAAGCTGAAGATATATTCTCAGTGCATTCTATTTCTCTGCGCAGTGCTTATGCCATGATCAACTGTTTTTTTTTTCCTGTTGTGTACCGTGGAATGATAAATGTACGCCTTAATCCCGTTTCCAATGCAATGACATTTTACACATTTGTCAACGGGTGTGAATCACAAGTCCTTTTGCCATGTGAAGTATTGTTCAATAGGTTGGAGACAATGTAGATTGCCGTCCGAGTAACAGAGGGGTGAGAACGCTGTCAAACCGCCTAAAAGCAGTTCTAGCTCCCGCTCCGTTGTACATGAAAAAAGAACTATTCAAGGTTGCCCAATCATGCAACTAGCTGTCTTGGGACTTGGTGCTGCTTGAAAAGCTTCCCATTTATTAGCGCCACTTCAACTCTACTTCCGGACTTCTGTACTGTTGCGCTGCCCTTTTCTCGTTACACAGGCTCAATTTCTCTGACTTCATGCTTCTTGTGCCAATGTGTAACAGCAAATGACAGTTGTGACAGGATATTGCGACAGATTGGGCAAGCCCACTCAGCAAAGGCAGCCTGTTTATCGGATATAAAGTGCACATTTGTGGCCCACATATTAGCAGCAAATTCACTTGTGTGCTCAAATGGCGCAACGGAAGCACCAAGCATGGTTTCCGTAGGTCCCCCATAAACAATCTGCACCTCCACACACTGGCAAACAAAATGCACGACACGTGACTAGCACAAAAAACCACCACGATTGTGCACAAGGCAAACTGCGATAATATGTGTTCTGGTTCCTGCAGGATTGAATGAATGGTGTGAATTTTGTCTTATAAGTGTCTTTTTCTTCAAACCCCTGCATGGTACAAGGTTGAATGAAGACTTTGCTCCCCCCCTCCTTTATTCCTTTTTCTTTAAAAGCCAATTACGGCCGTAAATGCGAAGTCAATATATCCATCTCGAGCTGTGTACCTTTGTTGACTGGCCCGGCCTTATCTGCCGGTAGCTCCGCGGCACGGTGCACCTGTCGGTTATTGACTGTGGTTATGCTTCACACGCCCAGGGCGTACGAGCAACAAAGTGCGTTTCGTTTTCTATGGAGAAAGGGACGAACGCCCATCGAAATCCAAAGGGCAGCCCATGTATAGTGGAAAGGTGTTTCGGATTGAGAAGTGTGAGGTGGTGGTGTTGAGAGTTCGCAAAAGGCCGTGAACATTTGCGCGACAATGAGCGTTCGGGGAGGCCGCATGCATCGAATTGTCACAGGGGCATCCCAAATTTAGTCCCGCGAAAGGACAATTTCTGAACCAGTGTGGAGACCACGTGAATAAAAATGTAAGGTAGGTAGAATAGTATGTATATTTGTAATTACCTGTATGTACCTTCACGATCATCATCAGCCTGTTTTATGTCCACTGCAGGATGAAGGCCTCTCGCTGAGATTTCCAATAAACCCTGTCCTGCACCAACTAATTCCAACTAGCACCCGCGAATTTCCTCATTTCATCGCTCCACCTAGTCTTCTGCCGTCCTCGACTGTTTCCCTTCCCTTAGTACCCATTCTGTAACCATAATAGTCCAACAGTTATCTAACTGGTGCATTACAAAACCTGCCCAGCTCCATTTTTTTCTCATGTAAATTAAAATATAGGCTATACCAGTTTGCTTTCTGATCCAAACCGCTCTCTTTCTGTCTCTTGACGTTATTCCTAGAAATGCTCGTTTCATCGCTCTTTGCACAGTGCTTAACTTGTTCTCAAGCTCCTTTGTCAGTCCCCAAATCTCTGCCCGATATGTCAGCACTAATAAAATGCACCTTCCTTATCAATTATAACGGTAAGCTTCCAGTCAGGAGCTGACAATGTCTGCCGTATGCGTTCCAACCAATTTTTATTCTGTTAATTTCGTTCTCATGATCACGGTTCCCTGTGATTAGCTGATCTAGGTAAGCGTACTCCTTT
Organism: Dermacentor andersoni; assembly: GCF_023375885.2. Taxonomy (NCBI): domain Eukaryota; kingdom Metazoa; phylum Arthropoda; class Arachnida; order Ixodida; family Ixodidae; genus Dermacentor; species Dermacentor andersoni. The sequence continues at coordinate 197,208,988 of NC_092817.1, read as the reverse complement.
AGACTCTTGAGGCTGACTGGCGAGCCTGAACTCTTGTTCCCTTGCCCAGCTATTCATCATTATCTTTGTCTTCTGCATATTAATCTTCAACCCCACTCTTGCACTCTGTTAAGGTCCTCAGTCATTCGTTGTAACTCGTCTACAGTGTTGCTGAATAGAACAATGTCATCGGCAAACCAAAGGTTGCCGAGGTATTCGCCATCAATCCTTAACCCCAAAACCTTCCCAGTTTAATAGCTTGAATACTTCCAAGCACACAGTGCATAGCATTGGAGAGATCGTGTCTCCCTGTCTGACCCCTTTCTTTATAGGTATTATAGAATTAAGATAGCTGTCGGACCTCTGCAGATATTTTGCAAGTCATTTATGCAAGCGTTCTGTACTCCTTGATTGCGTAATGCCTCTACAACTGCTGGTATATACTGAATCAAATGCTTTTTCGTAGTCTATGAAAGCCATATAGAGAGGCTTACTGTACCTTGTGGATTTCTCAATTACCTGATTAATGAGATGGATGTGATCCATTGTAGAGTATCAGTTCCTGAAACTAGCCTGTTCCCTTGGTTGACTTAAGTCGTGTTGCCCTCATTCTATTGGAGATTATTTTCGTAAATATTTTATAGGATATTGGGAGTAAGCTAACGGGCCTATAATTTTTCAGTTCTTTAATGACTCCCTTTTAGTGGATTAGTATAATGTTTGCATCCTTCCAGTTTTCTGGGACCCTTGAAGTCAACAGACACTTCATATAGAGAGAAGCGAGTTTTTCAAGCATTATGTCTCCATCTGACCAAATCGACTGCTATCCCGTCTACTCCTGCCGCTCTTCCTCGTTTCATGTCTTACAAGGCCCTTCTGACCTCATCGCTAGTTATAGGAGTTTCTGTATCCTGTTCGTTACTGTTTCCAACGGTGGTATCCCGACTCCTCTGGGTACTGTAAAGGTCAGTATAGAATTCTTCCGCTGCTTTTACTATATCTTAGAGATTGCTGATGACGTACCTTATTCAAGCTAATACAGGGGGACTTCCCAAAGTCATTTTGTAGCAATTTTCAGAGCAAGTGAAACTGCGTTATAAACCTGCAGTGCCGTGTACAACGGGGCCGTGCGGGTCCCGTATTGAAACGGATCTGCCTGCATGGGAAGAGAGCACCGAGTGCCGGTAGCTTCGTGTGCACTGTTTTCGCAGCTTAGTTCGAAGTATTTGCCGGCTGCACGAAAGTATTCACCCACTGCTGCTGCTGAACTTCCCCACTCCAGCAGCATTTTGACAGTGAGTGCTCATGGTGATCGGGCGAGATGTGTTCAGGTTTGCTTTTGCACGCGCAACACGATGCTTGTTAATTTAGCAAGTGAATGATTACAGGTATATACGACCAATAACACTTATTCTTACTTCATATAGCTGTCTACTAATTAGGCATCGCAACCGATGCTTCGCCTTACGGGCGAAACTACGACTGTGTTTTAAAGTTACTTTTTACATAAGAGACCAGGGCGATTCAAAGCATCTAATGCTTTACTTTCTGGTATAAGTTATACCAGAAAGTTCTAGAACAGATTGGAATAGTTTTACGTGATACCTTATAACGTAAGACTATTCTCATCTGTTTTTACTCCAAAATGTGCCATTAGCCCTTCGTGACAGGTCAAAATGGCTAGCGCCTCACCCATGTGGGCATAGAAACAGATTGGTATAGTTTTGAGCTATGGGGCGAGCTCCACCACTGGAAAAGCTGGTGCCACCATCGGCGTGACGTGGCATGAGGGATCACGTGGACACAGCAGCCGCGTCGGATGCTTCGGAAGCGCCGAACAAGCTGAAAACTGAAGTTTAAAGTCCCACCTGCCCTGCGGTTCTGATTAAGTGGCGAGGCTTTCCCGCCCTGGGTGTCTGCTTGACAACATTTGAAATCCCTATAATAGGTAGTGGCTGCCTTTGGAAGCGTGCAGCATGGTAGGCTACTACTGCCCAGTGCCGCAGTGCTGGGCGTACGCAACGGAGCCCGGTGTCAGCCTTATTCATACGTAGCCGCAGGGCAAGAAGCTGCCTGAAGCTTGGCTCGCGAAACTTAGAACCGGCCAACAGCCATCGGCTACAACTCTGGTATGCAGCAAGCACAGACGCGAGGAAGATTACTGCTACGGCGCCGGGACACATGTTCGATGAAGTAGCAGAAAACGCGCACAGAGACATTCGCCTGCACTCTGCTACTCAGCTAATGTCATGACAGTTTGGTCTATGAGCTTGTTTATGGAGACACTGGCAATGAAAAGGGAGCAGTAAGACGCACATTAAAAACTGAGTGCATAAAGTGCGAGACAACTTTAAAAATATTGAAACATTCCATAATTTAGAAAAAAAATATTGAATTGTCGCGACGGCACATCACAGTCGCCGTAGGCGTTGACGTCCCTTGATAAAGCAAAATTATTTTTTAACAGCTCTAATAACGTCCATGCAACAATGGTTGCTTGTGGACTGTTGAATGCTTGTATTCTGCAGCCTAAAGCTCACAGCACGATGCGAAAACGCTCCCAGTGAAAGCAAAATTGGTGCGCAGACATGCACGCAGTCGGTCGCTGTGAACCCATGCGATCGCTGCACGCATTGAGGCTTCAGTTCAGGCCCCGCCCACTGTAAGAACACATTTCACATACTTTGCGCTTAGCGATTGCCGACCATTCATGCAAGAAGCCGGTTCGGGAGACTCCATCGCGGTGACCGCCGGCAATGGCGTTCACTGTTTGTATTCGGTAAAGAGACAGCGTCTGTAAACGATCCTGTGCTTTCAGTCTGCTCAAGATTATTATTTCAACAGTAATAAAGTTCCCTAATTTTGAGAGTACTTACAGAAATGTACAGGAGGGCTGCCACATGGAGTTTTTATTAAGCGCCATAAGCCAAACCTATATGAGGAGCACGCTGCGTGATCCCTCATACTACGCAAGAGAGGCGCTTCCGACAGATGGCAACTCCGCAAGTCTTCGCTCCCAATAGCAGCCCTAGGGACAGAGACACACGCCCGCTGAACCCGCCACAGTGCACACCTACCGAATAAAGACTTCATTCGCAGCTCCCTCTGCCTACTTTTCATTGTTTCGCGCCTCAGCTAGGGAGTGCTCGGCCCACTCCACCATATTCTAATATACTGCAAATCCAGACCGTTCCGACAGCAGTGACAACCGCCGGGAGTGGTTGCGCATGCGCCGGCCACTTGCCGTAAGTGCCATAAAGCCCATTGTTACATAAGCGCGAAAATTACAAGAAAGTGCGGAAGGTGCTGTCATGCGGAATGTGATGGACAGCACTGTTCTTTGGAGAAAGAATCCACTCGCTGTTTGCAACCGCCGTCGGAGAACACATGACAAAGTCCATTCTGGTGCATTGTGGTGCAATTTCAGTCAATTTTCTGTGTTTAACAGTTTGGTGCAGGAATTTGAGTTTGTATCAAAATGGTTCAATTGGCGCAGGAGTCCCACCCCTGCTAACAAAATAGGGGCAAAGGCTTTCCAATTCGCCCTCGTATATTTGCGCAACCACTTTTCGCCAGTGCACACTTTGTACAAAGATCTTGCTCCTTGACAACACAAAAACCGTTAGTAACTGCTGACAGACGTCTTCACATGTAATTAATCACTTGCTTGTTGCACGTAAAGCCATAAGCAGAGTACAATGTCGGGACAGCAATGCTTCATTCCAAAGCTCACTTAGGAAGCACATATCTGTTCCAGTGGCACTTGAAGCACCTCCCCGCGGCTAGGCCAGCTGCTAAGCTTTTCATTTAAAAAAGAAAACACTAACGCACTTTTGGAAACCAAACACTATTCTTGGAATCTTCTCAAAGGGCCGAGCATGTCCCCAAGTACTAATCAAGGTGAGAGGTCAACATGGTGCTGCCCCGAATACTGCTTGGTGCCCGCCGAGCCTGGTTTCACGAAATAATGCCAGACACAAATACCAATGGTATAATTCTTTTAGCACATGCCACGCTTGAAACACTGTTCCGAAGATCACAGCAGCATAAGATCGAGCACTACGTTCTCTCAGTCCATTAAACGCAACTGGGGGAAGGGGGGCTTGTCACAGTAGCCGTCATTAGCAGGAGATGGGCAATCAAACCACGCCTCGTTACAGAGGCCTGCACGCAAGGGAGAGCGCCCTAGTCGAAAACCGCCCCTCGCACCGCGTCCTTCTCACCCATCCGCGGAGAGGGCAGACCGTCGCGGCAAGGCCAGTGCTCAAACGTGCACCCCCCTCCCCTTCCTCACACAGGCCACTAAAGGTTGGCCCGCCAAGGTGGTACGAGGGGGGCAGCAGAAAAAGAACCCAGGGAAACCCGACGAACGCCAGGTTGAATGAAGAAAAAAGAAAGCGCGGAGTGGGAAAAATAAGGCGCGGCAGGGTCGTGACCGCAAGGTGAGAGCGGCAGCAGCTATACAGCTGCAGTACAGGGGGCAGGGTGGGAAGCCCCGGGGCCCGGCGAGAAATCGATGAGGCCCGGGACTCTGAAGCGGCTCCCGCACGCCGGGCGCGCTCGGTCCAAGGTTTCTTCGCGCCAGCCGACGGCGCCCGAGATGGGAGAGGAGGGCTTCCCCACCCTCCTCGAGGAAATGAGCCCCGGGTTGAGGCGCGCATGTTTGGGGCTCCGACGCTTCCGAGTCGCAGTGGCGGCGCCTCGCTCCGAGACCGTCGCGCGGCTCTAGCGCAGCGCGGTCCACGCCGGAAACGCTCCAGTCGAACCGCGACGCGGAATCCGCGGCAAAACAACCGACTTCCAAAGCTCGCACGAGGTAGGCCGACGCGACTCGTTGCCAGGCGTAGCGCCGAGCTGGCCTGGGCGAAGACGTCGGCTCCTATTCTCCGGGAACGGAAAGAGCGCTTTCTCGAAGTCGCACCATGCTGCACGAAAGAGTGAAAGCTACTTGCACGACGGGGCCGCTTGGCGAATACCCGTCGGCGAACCAGACAGCCGTCGCCTGCGGCGAGCAAGCCGGCCTGGCGACCTTCCTCAAGGTCGCTACGAAGTTGGCGCTAAGCTCACTGCGTCCGGAACCCCGTTAGCAACGCATTGGTGGTAGCTGCATTATACGGCGCATCTTTCGCGACGTGGTGTCGAACAGTGAAGAAAAGCTCGTGCATCACGATTCCCCAGTGCGAGAGGCAAACGCACGCACCGCTAGAGGAAACTGCCATTCGATCCAACGCTATCGTCCGCCGCTCCTCTACGCATTTTGACTACGTCGGAGGAAAAACGGCAACTGCTGTATTCACGAACTCGCCGTATGCAGCGGTCAACTCCGATGTAATCACGGACGTTCACAAGCCTTTCCGTTAATACAATTACTACATGGAAATGCTGTTTCGCCAGCCGACAAGCATAGTAATGAGGGGTGGTGTTACGTGGATTTACCTTTGCTCTGCGGCCTTCAAATGGCTCTTTTGAACAAAACGTCAGCTACAAACTACGCTTTTGCGCGGAAACAATGCTTCAATTTTTAAAATATGACCGCCTGAGTAGTTAATCAGGAAAGGCGAGTCAACAGCGGTTGACATCAGAGGTGAAGGTATATTAGTATTAGCGGCGTATTAGTGTGCCGATGTGCTTTGTTCCACGGTTTTCACGTTTGTCACTCTGAGAGAATAGAGGCTCCCTCCCTCAAGAAAATTTCGTCTTCGATGCGAACACCTGTTGAGTCGCCTTAGCTTCATTTACGCCGCTTACCGCTGCTTTAGTACCATACCAGACAAAAAGTATCAGCGTCATTTGTATCATTTTACATATAGCCCTCCAGTTTACATTTTTTCTTATGCTTCGCTACCATCGGGATACGCCTACATATTTCGCCGAGTAAAGCCACACTACCGGTACAGGTTTAGGAGCGCGCAGTTTGAACGAGCGCATCTGGGTTTCATTTGAGCCTCTGCGCTAATGGCACGTTATTACTGCTGCGGACATAGTTCTACGCTGACTCGGCGCGTCTTTTCTTTCCTTTCAGGCTTTGTCTCGACATGCTCTAGAAGGCCTCAAATCGTGTAGTTTACGACGCAAAATTATGTATAGATACCGATGAACTCGCCTAAGAATACCTTATCTTCTAAATTATAGATATCGCAACAACACTTTAAGCCACAAGCACGAAGATTAGGCAAATGTGTGTACCAGCATTCCCAGGGTACATAGACGACCGTAGCGCTGTAGTTCCTTGCGATATAGTAAACTATGCATAGGTAGGTGCGTATGTCACCTACTGCGTATACTCGTGTGAGGGAGGCGCACTTCCGCAATTTTCCGGTCCGGCGCAATTCCCTGAACTGATGATCGGGGGTTTGAACCACGACACACATGGGTCGACACACTCGCTCGGCATTCATTTCGCAGGCGTGTGACGTCAGTACGAACCGCTGGTTAGAACGGAATTCAGTCACGGTGGCTGACGCGAAAAGTGTGCGAATGTCAACGAGCGAGTGCCGGTAAATACCGAGTAGAAGCGACTACACAAACTGCACGAGCGGGTGGGTGCGAATGAGAAGAACGCGAGCGAGTGCCGACAAATGGCGGGCCTGCAGCGAATGTCGGCGAGCGAGCATTCTGCCCAACCGTAAAGATTGAGGGGCTTTACCCAACCGCGCACGACAGCGCCGAAGGGCATTCCCGTCCGCAGTGAGAGAAGCTCGAAACGCGATCGCCCATTTCGTCCGGCGCGATCGAGCCGCCCAGCACCGCCCCGTGGCAAGCGAGGCTCTTCGGCGTACACACATCGATCGGCGGACGCCCCGCCACGCGCGTGCGTGTACACAACACACGTGAACGGGAGATGGATACAGCGGCACGACGGACGAGAGCTCGCACGCCGAGAAGTCTGCGCTACGCGCGGCCGCCGGTGCCACCGCTCATCGCAATCTGAACGAGAACCTCCGTCGGTACAGCCGCGCGAGAAGCGCGACTCCCGATCCACCATTGCAAGAGAACTTGCGCGGCACAGGTGCACCGTCGCTGGGAGATCGGCACGGTGAGCGCTGCTCCCACGGATCGCCCGCTTCCACGCAGCCGAGCGCCCCCGCAGAACCTCGCGGCGACAGGCACCCCGCTTCCTTCTCCCGTCGGCGGCGACCGCGCGAGGGCGAAAGAACAAAGGGCCGCTGGGAGGCGACGCCCTCGCCACGTCGTGCGGATATCGGCACGGCTCCCGATGCCCGGCTGGCACGCAAAAGGAGTCCGGCACAGGCATTCGGCTCGCCGATTCAACGAACCACTCTCACTTGCGCCGTAGTGCCCATCGATGACAGCCATCGATGTTGTTCGTCAGCAGTGTCGGAACACGCGCCCTCGGTCGGCCAACAGTGCCGCCAACACACCACTTCCGTGGGTCTCCTACGCTAGAGGACAACCGCGAATCTTTTCATACGGCGGTACATTCAATCTCGCTCCGTTTCGCGGAAGAAAAAGTCACGGCAAAACTTCGCCCCCCCCCTCCCCAGTTATTTTCTCAATGTCGCGCCGGAACCTCGTCGTCCACACCGAATGTCACGCCACGGATTTTTCAAAATTGTCCGTTTGGCTTTTTGGTTCCCTTTAAACCTGTTATGCGCGAATACAATTTTCACATCACAGAAAATGGAAACAACCAGCTTACATTTATTTCTGGCCATGGGTATATTCGTCATAACAAGACAGGTTATCAAAATTCAATTGCCGCTGTAATTAATGATTTAGTCATTCATTTGCTGAACCAATCCACAACTGAAAACACCCTCCAGCATATCAAAAACCCTACTACGGGCTCCAGACTAGGTTTCTATAGCTTAAGTCAGTCCTTGGGCATCAAATAAACGTGTCGAAAGTACGTTGGGCTTTGTAGGTAAGGTATCAGGCCATGTTCAAAACTCGATTTTTTTTTTTAATGACGTTTTCCTTTTCGGAAGTACAATTCACCGAGAAGCATTGTGCAGCAAAGAATTTTGTTCCTATGCTGTTTCCTTCAAGATATCTCAACAAATGTTATCCTACCCGGGAGCTGTAAAACCGAAACTGAAAGTGCCAGTCTCGTGAAACAAAGGTGCCCGAATTCTGCAGTTATGTCGCGTTATTTGTACGCAAATAGTCATGCTTTCTGCAGGAACTTTCAGCGTGTTTCTGTACTTGGCAACCATTAGCTCCGACAACGGGGACTCCCCACATTTGAAGCACGTTTACGTTCTGGAGATTCCTTGCGGGCGTAGCGGATTGCCTTGCTGATCAGTGTGCACACGCTGCCGTCTGCTCATGCCGGTAGCCACAGTATGGGGTTGTTCAGAGCACAGCGGTGAGGAAAACGGATGTTTTCTGGTTTAACGCTCATGAACAAGCTAGAAAAAACGAGGTGTCATACGAGCAAAAGCCGACAAGAACATTACTCTGGACGAAACAAGTTATGAATACGGGGGGATTTTGGCTCTCCAGAATGTCTTGTGCGCGATGCAGTTCTTCGAAACTTTGGCTCCGAGGATTCACGGGATCTGATTAGGTTTGGTTCATTGCACAGTTATGAGAAAACCTCTGAAATTTTTGGATTTGGAAGTGTCCGCGTAGTACACATCCCGAAGCCACAAGGGGTGACGCTGCCGTTAAGATCGCATTCATTGTGGGAGCGCCCAATTCAGTCCACATGTCCCTCTGTGAAAGCAGCCCCACCTTTTCTGGAGTCTAAAGGGGCTGACCACAGATTTTTAAGGGCCTAGCTTTTTTTTCTTTCGCGCAGCGCAGAGCTTGCCTTCTGTAGTGTGTACATCTGCAGCAGTCACTTGAAGTGCGTGGAAATTTAACAAGCAGGATTTTTCGATCTGAGCGGCATCTAACGAAGTAGGAGTCCCTCCAGCAACGCTGAGAAGTCAGAGCGATGTCGATAGCCCACCTCGCAAATTGTGAAAGCCGCCTATCATTCTGCTTCCACAGGAGCAAGTGTAATTGTGGTTAACCACCTACGTCTTAACCTTTTTCAACCACTTTTCAAATAATGCAATAAGTTCGCGTTGCTGTACAGACATTCTTTATATTTGTACCGCGTTTTCCCTTAAATACACGCCTACTGGCTGGCTGGCTGGCACCCGTCTTCGTTCTGTCGATAGACGAGCCAAGCCAACTCATCGAAAACGAAGGCAATGGCAACGCCACTTTTCTGCTTACTACGTTTCAAACGAAGGCTTATCTGCACGTTGTGAGGAAGAACTGATAAAAAGAAAATGTATACCGCATTTCAATAGTAATAAAAATACTAGCAACCGCGTGCACTAGTAGAAGGTCACGTGGTGGACCTTATGCAGCTTGTTTTGCCCCATGGTGCGCCATAGGTCATTTTTCGCGACTTTTAGCGATGAATGAAACAAATGCGGGTTTAATGAGATAAACATTGCTCGTTTTAACCGCTGCGATAGGGAATCATTCAATCAGCGGGGTTATCTCGATTCATGCTCCGAGCGGTTGTCTGTCCTTTTAAGGTATGAGAAGTCCCAGTAACAGAAAAAAGATACTGAACATTGTGTTTTCTTTGTTCACAAATAAATGTGGGTATCACAAAACGCTCAAATTTCATTTTCCTCATGCCCACAGAACTACGTTTGGCAGCAATATAAGCGAGCCTTTGAGCTCATTGCCAGTTTTGCGACACGAGGTTAGTGAAATTTCAAGGTCACCACATCAGCCTACAATACCGGACTCGTACCGCCAGTAAGCCTCAAATTGAGCGCTTCGGATCTGACAACCATGCGACGTGTGTCAAGATGTATTCCGAGGACCGGGTAAGGCTTGCCCCTTTAAAACCAGCAGAACATTTTGCCAAGCAAACCTTCCCTACCTTCTCGGGCACCGGCTAGCTGCGCCGTAACCACTGCGGGTACCAATTTGCGGGGCTGAAAACTCGGTTTCTTCCCTACGATACGAATTCCCTTAAAAAATCCGCCTTTCCCCCTATGGTACGCTTACCGGGCCTTTACCCGCGGTACGAGCGTCCCGTTTTACTAGTTCGTGGGAGCTTTAAACTCAAAAATGTTCGTCGCTTCCCTTTTACAACGAAAACCCTATCGCCACCTCACGCGACGCCCGCGTGCAAACACCACCGCCGAGTAATAAGCGCAGTTAAACTCGCGCAATCTCGGGCGTTTCTGCGACAACAGAGGCACACACAGCCTGGAAAGGCAATCAAGGCCCCATCCCAGGGTGCCGCATAGACGAGAGCCGAACCAGGCGCGGAGATGCCGGCCGAGACGCAAGGGCGCGTCGGGGGCCCAATTCGGCCGCGGACGAAAGCACCCCTGCCCGGCGCCAGTCCACTCGAGTCCACACAGTCTACACAAAAGAACGCAAGGTGTGGGCGTACGTGCATCCACACGCACCGAAACATCGTCTTATTCGTTCAATTGACAGACCTCACATTGTTCGAACACCCTCGACTGCTTTTATTTTTGACGCGCTTTTTCTCTACCGAGGCGCCAGGTGGGCCGATCACGGACAGAGTTCAGTCAGTATACGGCGCAATGTGGCTAATTTCCGGCTACACCGGGGCCCAATTACGCCCGTAGCATCAATTTTACATACTACGCAACTACTACTCGCTTCTCGTCTCGTTAAGACCTACATTTTGATCCCTTCCGAAAGGATGCGCCGAATTGTCGCCGTTTGGCCAACAGGCCGATGGATACCCAGATCCCACGTACGCTGCCGAGCCCGCATGAAGTCGCCAAAGAAGACCTTCCACATGGTGAACGGTTTGCCACGACACCACAGCACCTTTTCCTCCCGACAGCGCAGTCGCACGACTTTTTCCACGAAACACTCTCGCGTAGAGCCAATGGGCGAACTATTCGGAAAATCCCCGATTTTCAACTTTCCGAAGCATAACAGCTCGTCCCCCATTCGAACGCCGAGCTTCGGAAAGGAGTGCGCTGCCCAGCGAACGCAATACCCGACAAGAGCGGCATCGCCATACGTACACTGCCATTTCAGAGTGACCGAGGAAAAGATCAGCAAATCCACGAGGTGTGCCAAACCGTGCACCGCGTACATTACACTCTTAAAAAAATTTACACCCTTTGGGGCTTGTCCCACAACAATAATCGATTGGCTTGATCGCGTTTCGTTTCTTCAATGCTGCGAGCCCGGTACTTCCCAGAGACGACAGGCTTGCGCGTTATCAGTGACACGGCATTCTCGACAGGAAAGTAGCGAGTTTTCAAGGAAATGGAAGCAAGGCAGATGATTATTGTGGGCCAAATGCACACACCAAAGGGTGAAACCGTTTTAACGGTGTACTAAACACAGCGGTGGCAACGTCAAAGCGCGAGACGTTACTGCAACCACCAAAGTACATAGATTGACCGCTACGACAGGCGGGGCCGCATGAACGGGGCTGCTGGCTCTATATTTTCTTCGTCTCGGCGACCTTCTAGTGCCGCAAATAGTCGTTCCTCAAGTGACTTTGGCCAAGTTCAGTGCGTCACCGTTATTCTGCCGCAAGGTCTACCGTTCGGCGCCGCTTTCATACCGAAGAGCTCATTAGCGTCTCAAAAGGACTTTTTTTTCACTTTCCAAGCGTTCACTCGCCAACGCCGGAGGCAACTTGAGGCTATATTTTAAAAACATTGATTACGTATGCGACACGTAAATTGGGGCAACTCGGCGAAGTCGTTTAGCGAATGTTTGCCGAGAATTGTTTCGGGCGGCTGCCTGACAACTTTGTCCCCCTCCCTACAAAAAAAAAGGGGGGGGGGGTTAGTGAAACCGAGGCGGCCCGTTCCCACGACCCTCCACAAACACTGCAGAGATCAGTCCAAGGGTTAACAAAGCTTATTTCCAAGCGGGAACCAACACGCCTCACACCGATGGTCATCAGTGTATCGGCAGCAACGGCGTCCGACAGATCGGGACGACTTGTACCCGCCTCCCCACGACGCTCTCACCCACTACTACGATCAGTCGTCCGGCTCGAAGAATTACTGCAGCGTACGCCTCACTGCGACGCAGAATTAGACCAATGCAGACCTAGCCATCTTGACAGGAGTCGCGGGGCCATCCAACATCGTTACCACCGGTGCGCGCGAGTAAACCACGAAAAAACTGCGCGCGATTTTCCAAAGCGGCAGCAGCAGCTCGGGAGGTAAACGTTCGCAACGGGGCCGTCACCGTAATGGGCCAGCGTAGACAAAAAACGGGGGGCCCGGCGCCGGATCGCGCGGCAGCTTCCGGAGCAGCCGCGCGCCCGAACCGTTCTCCGCGAGGCAGCAGCAGCCTCGGAACGCAGACGCCCCGACCTCGATAACGCCGGGGTCACCATCTCAAGGTCAACGCGACAAACAAACGCGCGCGCGCTCCCGACACTGCAACGCGCAGAGGTCGGCATTCCTCGACGCTGCGAATGCCCTACGCCTTGTGTCGTTACGTCGGCCGGCTTCCACACGGTTCCCTTTGCCAAGAATGACGCACACATATATATACTACTACATACAATATTATATGCCAGCCACAATCAAAACGTCTGCATATTGGTATTCTATTTGTGCTTGGCGATTTTTCTTTTCGTTGGTTACCGATCCCTCCCCGTATGGAATGAAATGAATGCGCCGCCGCAGTAGCAGCATGGGCCTATAAAGGCTACGTCTGTTTCAGAGCATGCAGGTCCGGTACACTGAAGGCGTTCGCACGTCAATACAAGCTTTGTTGTTCCTAGTGCCAATTCCAGAAAGGGCAATGGGCAAAGTTGACACGAGTGAAAACCAGCCAGACGAAATCGCAAGAGACCGGCAACCACGGTAAGAAGGCACGCGTTTTCAACACACACAGTCCTGGAAATAATACACGGGAAGAGCACCGCACGAGACTACCGTGCCCCGCCAACTGAGTGAACGAACGGGCACGGAACCTTTGCAGTGACCCACGACCAACGAGAATTCTTGCCGAACAAACCAACCCAATTTGAATGACGAGCAATTGCAAGAACAGCCTTCAAAACACCATTCAGATATATCATACGACAGAAAATGTCTTCCAGTTAACGGTTATGGACATATTGTTTACACGTTATGCAACACAGAACTAGCAAACGTGAAAACGAGCAAGAACCTTGCCACCGTAGTTCAATCCGACAATGACACGACGGAACAAAAGAGCATCATTAGACTAGACACACAAAAACATCAGCTTAATTGGACAACGTACAGAACTAATGCAATGCCCTGCTTTCTTCAACTTCATTTTAAATGTGCTCAGACACTAACCCCCGTATGCAGAAATGCAACGCAAGTTGAAGCCCATGCTTCACTTGATCTAAGTAACGCCTATCGTGATCACACCTAAGGAAACGCGGTGAGCGTCTTTGGGCGCGGTAACGCCAGGCGTCACTTAAATTAAGTCAAGCATGGGCTTCAACTTAAGTTGCATTTCTGAATACAGGGGTAAGGGCTAAATTTACAGTTGTACTCTCCAAATTCAGTCATTTGACAGAAAAAAAGAAGTGGTGAAAAAAAAGTCAACCTTCCCTAGTTTCTTGCCGACATGTCAGCATAATATTGTGATTTGAAATTATCTAGTACTTTATAAGTTGTAGTGCAGGAACCGCAAATATGCTAGATTCTGGTTCCTTCAGAGTGCCGTATAATCATTTACTGATAAAGAAACAAACCTAATTAGAAAATGTCAAAATGCCTGTCGCAGCAAGCTGAGACAAACTTATATAACCACCACACTTGCATTTTTGTTACCACACCAAGCTGTTACCAAGCTTCCTCACAATGTGGACATATTGTTATTGTGCAGTACAGAGTCAAAGGACTTGCACATATCAAGTTCAGTATTAAAAAAAAGAAAAAAAAAACCACCCGTCTAGTTAATACAGCCTGTTACACTGGCAACAGCTGCAGCAGGTCGCAGACGGGACCTCAATTTTCATGTCTTGACACAGCCTGATGGCTAAATAACTGAAATGCCAAAAGCTTGAATTCGGATCATAAGTATTACAACAGCATTGGAAATGTTTGCATGATCCTCCAAACCTTCACAACCTGCCAGCAACTGAATTCTGCCAAAGTGCAATCTCAAACTGGCAAGCTAACCATGAGGATGCCCTTGACAGTTTCAGGCTGCCTCGACGATTACACCCCACTTGAGCAGATACAGGCAATCTCCTTAAGTGAGTGCTACAAAGTGAAAATTTCGGATGCGCTGTTTTGAAAGATCCTTTATGAAAAGGCAACTTCCTAATGAAAGAGGGTAAGCTGTGTTCATTGGAAATGTGACCAAGTATGCAAAAGCAAACACTAAGATCATGCACAGCACACCAGTCGTGCTGGCCTTACAAATGCTACGAAAATGCCATGCTAGCCTCAAATTAACAGAGAGACACTCAGTGTGCCTACCAAGTTGACATTTCCAAATTTTCCAGGCTATGTTACGCAGAGCTGTTGGGTTACGCAGAACTATGTTTTATGTTAAGACGGGCTGAAACCATGTCACCCAATGCTATCATTTTCTAGTAAGCATATGAAAAACGAAGTTAAAAAATAAAACGACCTAATCCAGTTTGAATACTAAGGAGTAGTGTTTATGTTTTTAAAAAATGTTATTCAAAAAGAGAATAGAAGGGAGGGATTAGTAAAATGCACAGTAAATAAAATGACTGCAAAAAATTGCAAAGAGTTGGACATTCTCAAATACAAATAAAAAGGAGAGCATACAGAAGCAAATATTTTTGAATGCGAGCTATTTCTATCAACTAGTAGCAAGCTCAGTGGTATGAGGCCCAAACTTTGCCACGATTGAGATTCTCTCTGAACAGCTCGTAAGTCAACTTCAACTGTCCCTACACTCTCAGCCCGCACACAATGCCTCACTGTTGTGCTTCATTGCTTTAAAGAGTATTTTGGTGTGGATGATGGACATCTGTGTTCCGGCATCAGCCAACACTTTCTTTTTTGAGCTCAAGCTCCTTCAAAACAACGGCAGCACGCTTCCTTTCCCTTTCATTCCTCAATGCATAGGTTCTTTCCATTCTTGTCCTCCTTCCACTGCTTGTTCGCCCCACGGACCATTTGAAGCATCTTTTTGGTAAGTTGCACGGTCCACGTCCGATTTTTTTAACTCTAAGAGCCGTGAAAACGTCCGAAAAATTGGCCAGTTGTGAAAAATAAATGCATGTCACTTACTGCCCTTAAGGGCTCAAACCGCCCCAGACATTCGAAAATGCTCTGAAGCCCTGTCGGTACACGTGTTAGGCGAATTTGTGCTCGTACTGTGACAGGAAACACCGGGTGCATGTGTGTGCAATTAAGGAATACATACTGTGTCCCGTGGTAATAGCCCCTTCCCACGCTTCACCAAGTAGCATTCCTGTACAGAGGTAAAACACTCTCATGAACCGGCATTATCCAAGATTATGCTTTCCAAGCTTCTAAGCCAATCACGAGGACCCCAAAGGCGGAGTCTGTGCCATTGCTGACAGCAGCAAATTCTTTCAATGGAAAACACTGCACCCAACGGCAAGAAGCGTAATAGCAAACGTCGAAGCAGCTAGGTATAGCGTTGCCGCAGTGGTGGCATGGGTGCCAGCGGATCTGCGTGCGAGAGTGCCGGTTCAAGGCGGCGAGGTAATCAAAGCTGCAGCGGTGGTGGCTTTATGCCCTTTCGGACCTGCGGTCATGGCAAAAAGCACTGGAAAATCTGAGGGCAAAGGGTTCTTGCGTCCGAAATTTCAGACGTTCCGATACATTGACTCACTCTATGGGGTGCGTGCTGGTGCGGAGAAGCTGTCCAAATTATCGGGCATCCGGAAAGTTGGTCATTGACTGTACACTGCCAACTCCTCTAGCCGACAACAGGGCATCAAAGACTATTCATTACGATTCCTGTCTGTTACTTGAGCCAGCATTACCGTGAGTTTCGATCCTTTCAATAAAATTACAGCTAATTTTCCCCGACAGAGGCACAAATTCCCGGAGTTTTTCCAGACTACTCAAAATCCCCGAGAATTCCTGGTTTTCCCGGTTGGTAGACACCCTGGACACTGTTCTAGCTTGTGCTGTGTTCTTAATTCACATGCGCTACCATCAAAAACCTCCCTCAAGAAACAGCTTTTTCTCACCACTGCCAATTCACAAAGGAGAGCCCTTGTAAACATGCTTAATCAGACAGAACAGCAATTGTGTTAGTCATATGACAGTTAACCTGGGTCAAGTGCACAAAGCCTTCTGCAATACATTCATTATCTGAAACAGCTGCATCACTTGTCTAACGGGACTGTTGGCACACAAACTAATCGGAGAAAAATTATGCAGATCCTACATAGTGCGAAAACCAATGTTGTGCAAAGAATTTTGCAGGCAGCTAGCTGTTCAGCACCGTTTGGCGTTCTACAAAGCATTACCAGCCAGACCAATGTTTTTGTCAGCCACCAAACAAACAATTTGGTGACGAAAACGTGTGCACGATAGCAGCGACACAACCATGACGACGTTAAAGTGACAGCTATACTTTTTGCCCACTGCAACAAAGAAATGTTACCATCTGTTTCATTACGACTTGCCGATCCAAAAGGCTGTGCAGTTTAATGTGGCATTCCGAAGCGCAAGAAGGCTTAAAGAAATAATGGGAGAAATCGGCACTGTCGCCTATACACGCAGCACCACACCTGCAAAGACTATCGAGTGTTTCCAAAACATTAGTGAAGTCATAACACAAGTCTGAATAAAGCACTAAAACACTTGGGCGAATTGGCTGGTATGCCATTGCGATGCAGCAGCAGAAATGTGTGGTCTTACAATGCAAAGAATCAGACAGCCAACAACAAAAGGCAGCAGATTTTCAATTTTGAAGGAATCTGAAATCCTAGATATGAAGCTTGCTAAATCTGTAGCTACACTCATCTATTAGTTGCAGTAACCCTGGCAACAAGTCTCAACACCCAGAAATGCCCAACACGCAGTGAGCAGGAAATGACCAACGGCATTTCGAACTATCCCAAAGTGAGCCGATTAAATTGGCCCAGTTGTAAATATTTTCAGGAACACTATCTGCTGCAACTTCTACCGCATCTTTCAGAGGTGTGTAAATATTAGAGACCTTCAAATCCAGAATTGTTCCATTCAGTTTGGTGCTAGAATCAAATAGTCATTCCCAATACTTTTCAAAGAGTGAATGCTTCCCATTGTCATCAGCCTATGTTTAGGTCTACTGCAGCTCAAAATCATCTCCCTGTGATCTCCATTAACCCTGTCCTGTGCCAACCGATTCCAGCTAGCTTCTGCAAATTTCTTCATTTCATCTAGTCTTCTGCCGTCCTTGACTGCGCTTCGCTTCTCTTGGTGCCCATACTGCCACCCTAATGGTCCACTAGTTATCTTTCAAAAGATGGAGCACCAACAGAGACAGCACATGAATGAACAATGACAGCACCTTGTCCTGTCATTGTTCTTTCTTTATGCGCTGTCTCTGTTGGCACTTCAACTATTGAAAGATATGAACCAACTAGCCCCACAACATGTACTACTGCAGTTATCAAACCTACGCATTACATGACCTGCCCAGCTCCATTTTTTTTTCTCTTAATGTCAACTAGAATATCAGCTATCCCCGTTTCTGTGATCCACACCGCTCTTCCAGTCTCTTAAACATTAAGCCTAACATTTTCTATTCTTCGACTGTTCGCCCTCCTATTATAATCTCCATTCAGATTGACAGTAAGCGTTTATTTAAAATGAATTGTCAGCGTACATAAATGAACATGAAACTAAAGGTACAATCAAGATTCTTATAAGTCATAGGGGTCATAAGCAAACAAGGTTAGGCTCACACATCAGATCACTTGGAGACTCATGGCTAACTGCCATGCGTTGCCCCCAAACTTCTTGGGCACTATTCGGTAGCATTTAGCAGAAGGTCTGAATGAAATGCTTTTCGTTCTGGTTTTAGTTTCATTCTAGTGTGAGGTACTGCATTCCGGTTCTGGTCCGGAACGAAAATCATCCACAACGGTTCAGAACAGCTTTTGTTCACATGGAAAAGCTTTCGAAGGAAAGTAACGATCAAAAGCATTGTATTTCTCTTTCTAAGTGAATTATGGATAAATGAATTATCGAGTTTAATGTGACAAAAGCAATCCGATTATAAGGCACGCCGTAGCGAGGGACTCCCGATTTTGACCACCTGGGCACGGGTGTTTTTGCATTTTGCAGTGGATGGAAGTGGTGCCCACCAAGAAAACTTAACTACGCTCTGTTGCCAATTAAGGGCAATTCTTGGTAAGCGTAGCATCCTCTTCGGTCAAATGATGGCGCTGTGCTCCACTCTGAGTGGAGGAAGAGTATCGAGTAGAATAGTTTGAGACTGGTATCCCAGTGAACCTCAACCAGCACAGCACCAGGTGGTAGGATTTTGAAGGAACGATTGTTTGTCCAGACGATCCACAACACCGAGCCTACTTTAAGCTAGCTATGAGCAAGACCTTCAGCTCAAAACTGGAATTCGACATGAAATTTATGCAGTCATACGATGTACAACAGCTAACTGATAACCTTGAGATAATCGGCGTTTTCTACCAATGCTAAGCTGCGAGGCTTGAGAAAAATGTAAAGAAATGAGATGCAATGAGGCATAAAGAGGCAGGAAGGCAATGACGTGGATTTGAGAACGAACTTTTGCAGCAGATGAGATCGCGTGAAAACGTGTGCCAGATCACGTATGGAGCAGATAAGCCAGTGGTCCACTGGGAGAACGAGCGAACGCAGAGGACGTGATGGGACTAGGAAATTCGCAAGAATATGGGAGCCACCTATACAAGGTAAGTGAAGTTTGCTGGGCCTGGCCTTGCAGTGGACCTGACGCTCTACGCTAGCGAACGGACGCACTGCCAGGAAAAAACGCGTTGCCACGCGACGATTACCCTTTCCCTCCACGTGCATACATACCTCACCAGGGCTCCCTTCCAAAGCACCGCACGAAGCCTGCACTTGGCCTAGTACCACTGAAACACCTGCGCGTGCCGAGCGACTGCAAAGCGCGACCCGCCAGATGTGGCCGATTACGATCCAGATCGACTCAATCGGAAGCAAAACATCCGCGGTGTCCCGCCGCCTTTTGCCCCCGGGGCTGCAGCTGACGGCGCACGTGCGTGGAGAAGAGCGGCGCACGTCAATCGCGTTTCCTGCCCCCGGCGCCGCACCCAACCAAAGAGATTGCCGACAGTCTTGAGCACCCATTCCGCAAGATAAGCTAGCGAGCGCCACTTACGATAGCACGCCACACGTAAAAGGGCGCCTGACTCACACTCGCGACCCACGTCAGCCCGCGGTACCTATGGGTGAATCGGCCGAGAGGCTTGGCTCCGCGTTTGCGGCACGAAGCGTGCCGTCGGCCACGTGTGTGAGGCAAGCGCTTGGGCGTCAAGTGGCTCGCGAAAGGAACCGCTAGGTGCGGCACCGCCCTCGCACCGGAAACGGCAGGGCCGTCCAGAGATTGGGTCGCCGCGACAGCGGAACCTACAGAACGCGAGGAACACGCGACTGTGGGAGCCTTCCCGCGGTCAGCGTGAAAGAAGCGGAACGCCAACGCTTCTCGCAACACCTGGCGGTACGCGCACAAAGAATCGACACCGAGCGACGAACGCCGGCGCAAAAAGAAAACTCATCGCGGCGACGTTGGTGCGAGAGAATAGCTGCGCCGTCCGGCCGATCGAAGGCTCCGCGAAAGGAAGAAAACTGGGAGAAACTGGCGGCGGCTGCACAGGGTGAAAAAGAGGTTGGGGGGCAACAAGAACGCCGACGACGCGAGGAACGCGTCAATCGCTCCCCGAACAGTGCCGCATTTCGGGCCACAAGAAGACAGCGGGGGAGGTGTGTGCAGACAAGTTCGAAGCACCCCGCGCGCTGGGACGTCGAAACGCCCGCCCGCGATTCCGCCGAGCACTTCCCTCACCCCCGTCGCGGAAGGTAGGGGGAGGGAGGCCTGCGGAAGAAGAGCCGTCGCCCACCCAGAGAACGTACTGCAGTGTGGAACAGATCTAGGAACGCCACGAGGCGCTAACCCCCGCATGGTCCAGAAGGCGCACACGCAAGAACGCGGAAAGCAGGGCGCCAAGTTTTCTTCGCACGAGGAAATGAAAGAAAAAAAAAAATCTGACACCGTGCGCGCACCGCCCCAACAGCGTAATATATGTGTCGCGCTTGTTAGCAAAAGCGGCGCCGTGCGGAAGGTGAAAAATAAAAGTCGCCGCGACACGGACCCTCGGCAAGACGACGATGACGTTCGGAAGACGTGGGAGGGTGACTAGCCGCACGATCTGGTTCACGTTTAGCCATGACTCATCGCGCGGCATGTAGGGAGCCAGCAGACGATAGTGCCAAACAAAAGAAACAAAAACAAGGAAGGGGGTGGGGGCGGCGTGCTGCAGACTACCGGGAGTGTCACGCCTTCATTCGATGACCTCTCCGCTTACGACGCATTTTGCATGATTACACTGCTCTCAAAGTGGACACTGCTACGTGACGCGCGCAAAACTTGCGTTTTTCCGAGCCGTGCAGCACCCGACAAGGCGTGGGAAGGGAACGCGCACGGGCTTCGGCTAACCAGCGCCCAGACGGAAACGCACACCTGGCCGACGCCGGCTCACCGCCGGACTATTTTTCCCCGCCCGAAACGCTCTCCCGAAATGGCTACGCCGGGCGCTCGAGAGACGAGCCGGCGCCTGTCGCGAACGCGCCATGCAATCGTACGCGCGCAGCGCGAAACACTGCGATTGGGCACGCCCAGCATTCGGTGCGGGCGCGGACGGGCAAAAAACACAGGGCGACAGCGAACACTGCAGCACCGGCAAACACGGAGGCGCTAGGCCTAACGCACCCGCCCTCCCCCTTCGGCGGCCATGAAGCGGCGGCAGAGGAGAGTGCTACTCACCAGCACGTCGTAGCAGATCTCGCGTAGCTCCTTCTCCACTTTCTCCCGGTACTCCCGGGCCATCTGCTGCTTGCGCTCCGAACCCTCGGTCTTCTGCTCTATGCTCGAGATGACCCGCCACGAGCTCCGCCGGGCACCGACGACGTTTTTGTAGGCGACAGAGAGCAGGTTGCGCTCCTCGTTGCTGAGCTCCACGCCCGTTTCTGTGACCTGCTTCATGGCGGCCGCCATGTCGTCGTACCGTTCGGCCTGCTCCGCAAGCTTGGCCCGCTGAACCAACTCGTCCTTATCCATTGCCGTGCCGGTGGGCTGGGTGTTTTAGCTGCAAGGCAAGCGGCCGCGGCCCGAAGAGGAACACCCGTCAGTCGAACGAAGCGCGCACGCCGCTCGGCCTCCGTCAAAATGGCGGCCGGGCTCGCTCCCGCCGCTGCGGCACGCTGCTGTATCCGGCGCTCGGACTCGCAGTACTTACCGAAGCACGCCTCTAAAACACCGCGAGCGAGAGCGCTGGACCCTTCTGCCGCTAGCCGAGCGCCGTGGCAACGCTACCACTACGACGATAGAAACCGAGCAATCTTTACCCACTGGCGGATGGTTTCGCACTTCCCCAGGCGCTAAGCGGTCGAGGAAGATTCCTTCTATCAGCCACGGGGACGCGTTTCTGATGCCACGGTGCCTTGACGTCACGCGTTGCCTGGGAACCGAGCGGAACGCCGCTTCCACGCCACCGAGTTTCGAATCTGCTGAGCCGCGTTTCTCAAGTTACGGAGCGAGACACGCTACTATTCGCGTTAATGTCAAAACTTCTTAATACTATGAAACACGTCTTTTATTTTATGCCACTTTTCAGCAACGCAGACGACTTGCTTAAACAAAAGTTCTTTCGCAACGCATACTTCCGCTGCGCACAATTTGTTAGCAGAGGACAAATATATTCGTTAAACAAATAACTTTCCTGAACTGCCAAATAAAATACGCTGTGTATACAGGCAAATGTATTTGAATTGGTGTTTTATGAGAATATAATTGGTTGGGAAGCATGTAAATGCCGCTCAGGGCGCAACAGTCTATGTGACAACCAATGGCGTTATTCTGCCTGCCACTGCGGTTGCGAACACGTGGTTTCTGTTGACGTCGTACCAGTATGCCGCGCTCGAAGCGAAATCGTCAAGGTATTTCAAGCACTTTGCGGTTTTTCTCACCCTTGTAGTATGTGCTAATGCCTGGTACTCCTCCTGCTCTCTTATTCTAGTTTCTCTAACTCGGACGAAGAAGAAGGGATTAGAGCACAAGCGGGATCTCATCCAAGAGGTAAGCCTTGTCTCTGCCATGAGTTCGTCGTAAGTCGCTTGAACGGTGCAGCTTTCTTTTGCACCTTTCGAAAACTGTGCAAGTTGCGTCCTCTAGGGCGATGTATGACACGTATAAGATCCCTTATGAACCGTCTCATTCTGTAGTCGTATTGAAGCGTCGGCCAGTCATGTTCTCATTCCAGCGGTGTAAACAGCTGAGGAGTACGGCCCTCATTTGGCCACATACTCTTGCCGAAACTGGCATCAGCCTACTAAGAATGATACGTGCAGCGCTATGATAATGCCCTGCTGTGCAGCCTACCTGGGAAACAAGGTCCCATTTATTTTATTTTTTATTTTGGTGAACAGCATTATTACTCAAAGACCAATTACACTACCTGCTACGACCATTCACAACACACGCGCATCATCTTTCGTCACAGATAGGCAGTGTAGTTACATTAAGACGGCCTACTGCATGACTATAAAACTACTTGTAGAACGTGGTTTTCAGTGCGGGTTATTGCATCACGTCGTATGTATGGAACAACGGCTTAATTGTTGCTCTGAGACGTTGACACCTTTGCCTCTGAAGCCAGGTTATGTTTTTTCTTTCTTTCATTCTTTTTTCCGCTGTTGTGAGGCTTAATCATTTGCACGACACATGTTTGGTCAGTTTGGGCTTGAAATCCTGTTAGGGACAATATTTGAAACACGTTGGCCATAATTATCATTAGTAGCTGTGAAGAGTAACTAAATAAGCGATCTCTGCTCCCACATATCACATATGCATTCAAGAAACAATACTGCGACGAGGGGATCGTGAAGTGCAGACATATAGATTCTCGGATTTCTCACGTCTGCAATATATCTATGTACAGTCGGCGTCACCCTTGTGTAGAGCGGGGGAAGGGCGGCCTTCGGCGAGCGGCTGGGCTCGAGATCAGAAGTGCCTAGGTACGCAGCGGCCGACGCATCTAATTTCGGGCCCAGCAACTACCGTTAGACATCGCTGGCTGGCTCCTGAGCACCCCGGAGGCCGCCGTTCCCGCGCTCTGCACAAGAGTGAAGCCGACTGTACAGTGCGGTCCACTGTACATACGTATTGTTTCGTACTCCAGGGTAGTGTATCGTACTGCTGCCGAGTTGTAGCGACGCCTGCCTATCGAAGCTCGACGGACGTTACTATTGGGTAGCGTGGCGTTGTCGGCGGGCTGCAGGCATCCGGTAGACCATGGCGACCAGGCAAGCACGAGACGATTTCTAGTGCGAAACTTGCACGGTTTATTCAAAGGTTGGTGAGAGATGAAGAGAAGGGAATGAAGTGGTGAAAAGTACATTTCGGGGCCCCTTAAATAGGCTCTCTACAATCATGGAAGGGATCTTGCTCCCGTCGACGTCACGTGACAAGGACAGAGTCTGGTTTGTCAAAGGGCGTCCCGCCTCCGGTTATACCAAGCCTCAGGTCCGGGAATTTCAGACGCTTGTCCTTCTCTTTTGGGCATTGCTGGTTCACGGAAGTTCCCCTGTAGAGCTTGACAGTTCGAGGAAAGGGTCCCTCTAAAGTCGCACACTCACACACAAAACAGTCCTGTAAACACTGCGGGGCTTCCACCAGACCGGCGGAAGCCCCAAGATGACCTCGAGACACTCGAGATGACCATGGCGAATTAGGAAGTCACGCTTCGTTTTGATGAGGCATGGTGGGTGCAAGTCCTTTGTGAAGTCACGCTCCGTTTCGACGAGGCATGGTGGGTGAAAGTCCTTATTGCACGAGGTGCTAGACACCAGCCGTAACAGTATGCACTAGCAGCATCAAATGAAGTGCGAACCGCGCAATGCGCGGCCTCTGACCCAGCTCATGCCTCAGCCTGTCAACAGGAAGCATAGGCGCGCCCATCAGGTTTGCGATACATTTGCTTCTGTTTTATTTGACGTTCATTGTCGCGTTTCGCCACTGGAGCGCCACAACCATTCTTTCTGCGTATAGAAACTCGCGCAGCGCGGTTTCACTGGAAGCAGTGGCTCGGGCCCACGTGGATGGAGCGAGCGCTTTGATTTTGCTTCCGTCATCGCCATGTTATCACCGTCCGTCTGCGATGCGAAGAATAAACGTGGGCCAGTTCGTGGGAATTAAGACAGGAGGTTCATTACGCTTACGACAGCGTGCAACGTTGCTACCTTCTGCAGTATTTGTCCTTGCAAAGTAAAATGTGCGCGGACTACATAAAGGAAACTGGACATCACTCCTTGACTTTTTACCACCTGCAATCCTTTCACCCATTCTCAACTTATGTATCATGGCACCGGTAAATAAAAAAAAGTTGGAATTTCTCCGTACACCATTGATAAAAGAAAACACTTTATTCAGGGTAACTATATGGATGCGCAAAACCTCGGCATCAGACATACAAGGGACACTCAGGGAGGCCCCGTCAAGGGGTCGGGGGCGTGCATCCGGTGAGGAGTAGGCAGCTGTCTGACAAAGAGTCAGTACTTCGTGAAATCGCCTCTAGCGGCGACCACCGCTGCCATTCGCCAAGGGATACTCTCATACAGCCAGGCCGCAAAGTTCGAAGTCCGTAAGCGCTCCCACTCCTTTTGCATAGCGGCCGACAAAGCATCCTGGGAGCCAGCCTGGAGTGGCCGCCACGAAAGCGCCTTCTTCATAGCACCCCACACATTCTCCAGTATGTTCATGTCAGCGCCTTGCAGAGGCCACTCCAGCAACATGACTCCCAGTTGTTCCAGCAGACAGGTCGTGTGTATTGGGCCGTGGTCCTGTTGAAAATAGTACAGCCAATTGGGAAATGGGCTGTCCAGGGCGTAGGGCACCACAACATTCTGGACCGCGTCGCGGTAAGCTCCGGCATCAAACTTTCCGTGCAGGCGAACCAACAGTCCAAGGCCGTCCTTACACACCGCTCCCCATACACTGACGGAGCAGCGGCCGCTGCTTGCAACGCGATGAAAATTCTTGGGCTCGAACCTGAACAGAGAAAAAGAACCGACAATTTTTTGGCCATGATATAATTTTGCGATCACCAGAGACGGCGAAAATGCCTAAACAAAAACGTAGCACAAAGAGTATACACATAATTGCGAAGTATCAATAGGTCCCAGAATATAACAAAAACTTCTTCCTGCTTAGCATTTTTAAACATGACAGCTATCGCATAGAAGCAATTCTGCCTTAAATGTGGCAGAGTCTACACGCTCACATGTCAGAAAATACACACCTGGCATTTGTAGCTCTCCAAATTCGCTGACGCTGGCACCAATGTGTTGGAAAAGTTGACTCGTCAGAGAACATCACGCAGCGCCAGTCCTCCACCGTCCATGATGAGTGGCCTTGCGCAAATGCAAGTCTTGCATTTCTGTTTGCCTCTGAGACCGCCGGCTTCTACAACGCTACTCGGCTTCGCAGAGTAGCCTCGTGCAAGCGACGTGTAGTAGTCGACGTGCTGGCATCCAACTGAAAAGTATCCTTTATCGCACGAGCAGTAATATTGGGTGTGTCTGCTGCAGAGGCGACAATGAGCTCGTCTTCTTCCTTGTTTGTCACCCGCTGTCTGTGCCCACGGGGCAAGTTACTGAGCCTTCCCTCAACACGGTATGCCTTGCAAATTCTGTTAATTGTCGACAGTGGTCGACCCAGTTCCTTTGCAATGGCACGTTGTTGCACACCGTGGAGGTAAAGGGAGATGATTCGCTGTCTATCTTCCATCCGGACGCTCGGCATTGTCGCTTTCAAATGACGAGTCGAAGGTTCGTTCTCATTTTATTATAGTCTTCCCGGCGGCAATACAGATATGCTCACTAAAAGAACAGGATTGGTTGCTGGGCGGGTGAGCTGGTTTCCTTCAGTCATCATGTGATCGATAGCACTTGCAGACGAAGGCAAGAAATCGAGAGCGGCGCACCCAGCATAATGTATGTCGCTCTCGACTTCGTGTACTCGTCTGCAAGCATTGTGGATTTGATAATAACTCACTACCAGAAAGAAGGGAGTCAGAACTCCAACCTTAACCCGGTCAGATTTTTTATTGTTTGCTTTGCAGCAAGACGCTGATAATACGACGATGACGGAAGCAAAATCAAAGCGCTCGCTTCATCCACGCGGGCCCAAGCAGCTGCCGGCAGCGGAATCGCGCCGCGCAAGTTTCCACACGTAGAAAAAATTATTGTGGCGCTCCAGTGGTGAAACGCGACAACGAACGTCAAATAAAACAGAAGCAAAAGTATCGCAAACCGGATGGGCATGCCTGTGGTTTCTGCCGACAGGCTGAGGCATAAGCTGGTTCAGAGGCCGCGGTTCGCATTTCATTTGGCGCTGATAGTACAGTGGACGTTCAGCAGCGTGAAGTCTTAAAGGGACTAACTGGCCAAAATGTGTTGTGAGACATTGAGGGAAATAAAATTACCGTGATTTATAGTGATAGAATTCAGCACATTGTTCGCGATTTAAGCAGAAATTATAATTTTAAATGGGCAAAGAAAGTGTCAAAAACCAGTAAGTGGCGAGACCTGGCGGTGAAATCTTGGTACTTTGGATGTATTCTATGAGATTCATGTACGTAAGTTGGCTTTTATTAATTACAGTATAATTATTGCTTAAAATTGCAGTTGGTATAATAATGTTACACACGAGGTGTTTAATGCAGAACCTGATGAATCTGGTTGACAGGCGCAGTTGTTGAAGAGCAGTCTCGCGGCAGCTTGGCTAACGTCGTTCTTCTCTTTCTTTGATCTGGTTGTCTGCGCGGCAGGCGTGGTTCATGACAGCTTGTGACATTTCCCCGCTGGCAGACGAAGCCCACCGGGCGAGTCAGTCATCTCGTGGGTTGTAACGCCTCAGACGCGCGACGTGTGTCACTTCAGCCTTGGCCGAGCCTCGTGCACTGCTCGTGAGACACTCAGTGCGGTAGTTTACTTCGCTGAGGCGCTCCAGAATAACGTAAGGGTCGGCCCTTACGTTATTGCCTTACGCGTAGTGGGCGAGAAACTTCTGGCACAAGCCACGCTTCCGCAACGGCGTCCAGAGCCACACAAGGTCACCAGGATCGAAGTAAACGTGGCGGTGACGCCCGTCATAGCGTATCTTGGACCGGTCCTGCGATGCTAGGGAGCGTAGCCTAGCGAGGCATCGCGCTTCTTCTGCTCGACATAGGATCTCATCAATTGATTCGTTGTCATGAGCGAAGTAGGGAAATATGGTGTTGAGGGTGTAGCGCGGCGGACGAGCATACAGAAGGAAAAATGGTGAGTAACCAGTGGTCTCGTGTCTCGCAGTATTGAAGGCATAGGTAATGAAAGGCAAGATACTGTCCCAATTCTTATGTACTGAATCGACGTACGTGGACAGCATGTTGGCAAGCGTTCTGTTTGTGCGCTCGACCAGACCATTAGTTTGTGGATGGTAGGGCGTAGAATGGCAGAAGCTACATGAACACAGACGAAGGGTTTCTTCAACCACGTCCGCGGTAAACTGTCGCCCACGATCGCTGATTACTATGCGAGGAGGTCCCTGTCGGAGTATAACGTTAGCCAGAAAGAAGATAGAAACTTCTGTAGCTGTGGCCGATGGCAATGCGGCGGTCTCACAATAGCGGGTAAGGTGATCTACGCAAACGATAACCCAACGATTACTCTTGGAGGATCGCGGGAAAGGGCCCAGAAGATCTATACCAACTTGCTCAAAGGGGACGCTAGAAGGGGGAACTGGTTGAAGCAGGCCATGTGGCGCTTGTGGCGGACGCTTGTAGCGCTGGCATTGAGAGCAGCTGGCGACGTACCGTTCGATATCTTTCCACATCTTAGGCCAGTAAAAACGTTCTTGAGCCCGGTAGAGTGTACGTGTAGAACCAAGATGACCGGAAGTTGGGTCATCGTGCATGGCGTGTAATACTTGGCGGCGAAGGTTCTTGGGGACAACTAAAAGGTAGCGTGCACCGGTGGTCGAGTAGCTCTTCTTATACAGCGCGCCTCCATCACGTAGGCAAAAGCGACTGCCTGCAGGTGACTCCTGTGCTGCCGTGAAGAGCGGTTGTAAGCTCTCGTCCTTGTGCTGCTCGGATATGACGGTACCCACATCCGGAAATTCCGGGGGAAAGAAAAGCGATGTATTCATCAAAATTGTCCGCATCACATTCAGTTGTTTGAAGTGGCATCTGAGAGAGACAATCAGCGTCAGCATGCCGCCGGCCACTTTTGTAGCAAATAACGAAATCGTATTCCTGTAGACGGAGGGCCCAGCGCGCTAGTCGTCCTGAGGGATCCCGCAGATTCACAAGCCAGCATAGCGAATGATGATCTGTTATCACAGTGAAGGGGCGCCCATAGAGATACGAACGAAACCATTGCACAGCGAAGATGACCGCCAGACACTCTTGTTCGGTGACTGAGTAGTTGCGCTCGGAGCGGCTCAAGGACCGGCTAGAGTAAGAGATCACATGCTCACTGTCGCCAACACGCTGAACTAGCACAGCACCGATGCCTACGCCGCTGGCATTGGTGTGAATCTCAGTTGGTGATGAAGGATGAAAGTGGCGAAGAATTGGTTGGGATGTCAACAGGAACTTGAGCTGGCGAAACGATGAGTCGCAATCTGCAGTCCACTCAAAGGGAATGCCTTTTTGGAGAAGGCGTGTAAGGGGATGAGCCATGTCAGCAAACCGGGGAATGAATCGGCGAAAATAGGAGCACAAGCCCAAGAAACTTCTTAACTGCTTGACAGAGTTGGGTACTCTAAATGCTTCAACGGCCGCAGTCTTTTGTGGATCTGGTCGGATGCCTTCTTTAGCGACCAGATGGCCAAGCACAAGAGTTTGTCGTTCCCCAAAACGGAATTTTTTTTAATTGAGCACGAGACCCGCTTTCTCCAAGCAGTTCAAGATCAAATCCAAACGTTTGTTGTGCTCACTAAACGTTCGTCCAAAAATCACAACGTCGTCTAAGTAGCACATGCAAACTTCCCATTTTAAGCCACGTAATATCGTGTCCATGAACCTTTCGAACGTTGCGGGCGCGTTACACAACCCGAAAGGCATCACGTTAAACTCGAATAGTCCGTCGGGTGTTACAAATGCTGTCTTTTCTCTGTCGTCCTTGTGTATAGGAATTTGCTAGTAACCTGACCGTAAATTGATTGAGGAAAAGTAAGATGCCGCAAAGAGACAGTCGATGGCGTCGTCAATTCGTGGGAGCGGATATACATCTTTCTTAGTAACTGCGTTTAGGCGACGGTAATCAACACAGAACCGCCAAGTACCGTCTTTCTTCTTCACCAATATCACGGGGGCTGTCCAAGGACTAGATGATTCTCGAATGACGCCTTTGCATAGCATTTCTTGGACCTGATCGCTGATTATCTTGCGTTCTGATGGGGATACACGATAGGGTTTTTGGCGGATTGGCTGGGCGGCTCCTTTGTTGATGCGGTGACGAGTTCTGGATGCAGGAATTGATGGCGGGCCATCGTGCTGCGCAAAGTCGAATACCAAGGTATGTTTTGTAAGCAGGGCCATCAAAACTCGACGCTCGTGATCGCTGAGTGACTTATCAATCATGGAAAGTATCTTCGAGCTGCCGGGGCTCGAGACACTGGTTGCTCCTCCATCGGGGAGCTCTGTAAGTACTGCCACCGATACGGGCGAGTCTTCCTGAAACGTGGCAATCTTTAGGCCTTGAGGTAGCACTGCCGCTTCAGTGGAACAGTTTAGCGCCCACAGCCCCGCGCATCCATTGGTCACTGAGACCACGCAGTGCGGAACTAACATGTTTTTCTTGAGGCAGTTCCGATGTACAGGTTCTACTGCAGCATCGAACGCGATAGGAGTCGGAGATGAACAGGCGACGGCAACACACATCGCGGATAAGGCGGGCACAACTGTATCCTCAGACACGCACAACACACTCTCCGGGCAAGCTTCACCTTCAAAGAGCACAGGTGAAACACTGGTGTCGACACTGAGTTCTCCCGTCCGGCAGTCAACATTCGCACCACACAATTGCAAAAAGTCAATCCCCAGAATCACGTCATGCGAGGAGCGAGGAAGAACAGTAAACTCTGCATTAAAAACTTTCCCACCCAAAGACACATCCACGTTACACACACCAATCGGGTGTAATGCTTCACCACTGACTCCACGGAAACTTGTGCACTGGTCCCAACAAAACATAACCTTGCGTCCTAGAAGGCCTTTAAACCCCACACTCATGACCGTGATAGTTGCTCCCATGTCGACTAAAGCCATTGTAGAGACCCCATCAATCAGTACATGAACCTTATTCTTTAGCATGAAAATAGTTGGAGGCAGTTGAGTCGGCAGCACACATTTTCCAGCGACCTCACCTCCATCGGCCGCGCTGGCTAGTTTCCCGGCGGGGGCGACACGAAACAGCGCCGAGGTGAGGGTGACGTGAATCGCGGCCGAGGGGAGGGTGATCGGGAGGCTCGGAAGGCTGGTGGTGGCGTCAGAGTACGGTCGGAGGCAGGGCAGTGGTAGCGGTTCCGGGTTCTTTCTTCTACAAAGTAGGTCTCCTGGGCGGTGCATCGGTCCTCTCGAAAGTGGCTTCCTGAAGTAGAGTCTCCTGGCCACTGAGTGCGCAGTTTACGACTGCTAGACCGCATAGTCGGCGCTGACGATCCGTAGTTTGATGTTCGGCGTCGGCTACAGTACCTAGCTATATGGCCAGGCATGCCGCAGCAGTAACACACTGGCGAAGGGCGAACTTCAGAATGCGGATTGAAGTATTCTGCCGAAGACATCGGTTGAGGGTAACAAGGCTCTTCCCCTTGAAAGTCGTAGGTAGCGGCAAGTCTTCGTGGACGAAAGTTCCGTGGGCGTGGATCAAAACGTTGAGGGGGCGAATCATTGCGTGGTGGTTTGGTCGTAATGTAATGCGGTTCGTCTCTCGAGCTAAGATCCGCGACGTTCACCGAGTGGTTTCAAGTAGCCGAAGGGGGTTCCCAAAGAGTGTCTCGGAAAACGGAGGAGCTGCAACGTGGCGCCGCATAACGTGCCTGTTCGTCATGTCGCTGGAGCTCCTCGCGGACTATCTGGCAGATGGCGGACGAAAGGTCTGGGAGCAGAGGACTCGTGTCAACACTTGCTACAGTCGTTACATAGGCCAGCCATCCAAACTTTGGTGTAATTCGGCGAGTCTTCAGCGCCTCGAACGTACGGCAGTGCCGTATCAGTTCCGATACAGTGTGCAAGTTCTCTTTACCAATGAGGAAGTTGTGCACGTCTTCCGCTATTCCTTTTACCACGTGCCCCACTTTATCTTCCTCTGTCATTTGAGGGTTGACGGTTCGGCACAGCTTCAAAATTTCTTCGATATAGGTAGTGCAAGTCTCGCCGGGTACCTGAGCTCTCTGGGCTAAAGTGAGTTCTGCACATTTCCTCTTTGCGTCCGAGTCACCGAAACACTTTTTGATCTCCTCAACGAAGCGTGTCCATGTAGTTAGCATGTCCGCGTGGTTGTCATACCATACCAACGCCGTACCGGCCCAGAAGAAAACAACGTTCCTAAGCTGACTGGCAGCGTTCCAGTTATTGTATTGGCTTACCCTTTCGTAATGGGTTAGCCACTCATCCACATCTTCTTCTGCCTTCGCCGAGAACGTGCGTGGCTCTCGGTAGTGCTGGATAGGGACTGGGCTCGCCGAGGCACTGCTGGTGAGGGTATTTTGCTCTGTGGCCATGATTGAGCGCGACGGCGAAAGTCCGGCGAGGCAACGGCTTCGGCGTAGCTCTTGTGCTGGTGGCTCTGTTGTAGGTCGTGGGAGTTACCCCGCACAGCTCCACCAAATGTTACACACGAGGTGTTTAATGCAGAACCAGATGAATCTGGTTGACAGGCGCGGTTGTTGAAGAGCGGTCTCGTGGCAGCTTGGCTAACGTCGTTCTTCTCTTTCTTTGATCTGGTTGTCTGCGCGGCAGGCGTGGTTCATGACAGCTTGTGACAATATTAAACACGAGCATTATTCTATGCTTTGGAAACCAGAACGCACGCATGGCTATGGCAACCCACTGAACAAAGTATCATGTGTATTGGTGTTGTTTCGCTTTCGATCCGATTGGTTTCATTTTGACTGGTTAAATATCAAAGTAGCTGCACAGGAAACAACGAAAACACATAGCTATTATTGCAGAAATAATCTAGCAATTCAGAAAACATGAATCGCAGGAACATCGACTTGATAAACAAAATCAGTTTGTTACAGCTACAGCCACACTTGTCTGCCTCCCGCTAATGCTGGCGTATAATCGCTATCGTACTTACCTATGACTGTTTTCAGCATGCTTCGAGTTAACTACATCCTCACTGCAGATTGAAAAATTCTGATAAAAAATGTTCCATGGCGTTGCCCGCATTAGCACTTCATGGTTAGACACTTTGACCGGTAAGCTTTCCATTGCACTAAAAAAAAATGGGTACCATGAAAATTGGTTGTCAGTAAGTGTTAAAGGTAACACTGTAATGTGCAGCTTTGATCAGCTAGTAGTCTAGCTGCAAGTGCCGGCCAAAGCTAGCTCAACACGTTGCACAGTTCTGTAGAAAGGTTTATCTTGAGGCCCAAGCACCAACAGATATGCATGTATATAGAACCGGTTTCACTTTCCATATAATGGAATGCACAAGCATTAATAGGCAGTTGCTGTTAAACCAACAATGGAGAATGGCAGGCTGTGGGTACCTGTAAGGTGCAGGCTTTAAAAAAGAGAAGCAAAAATACAGTGATTCCATTTCCCAGCACTTGCATATATTTCTTGTAGGTTTAAAAAGGTAAGTGACAGTGGCTATATATATATATACTGTCTGTCACATAGCGACGGTGAATAACGCAGCATTAAAACTGTGAATAACGAAACCAACCTTTTATTGGGCAAACTTGTGCCCACAAGACAAGTTACACCAAACACAGCAATAGAGGCAAACTCAGTCGGCAATCATCGAAAATCTCGTCAGTGAGTCAAGCGCATCGGCTTTTATACATCAGTCACCGAAGGTTCCAGAGTAGTCGCTGGTGCCCGCGTGTCTTCCAGAAAGTTCTACACCATTCGTGTTGCACGTACATGCAATCAGATTACATAAGGTTCGGTGTTAACAGACAGCGGGTGGAACCATCGATAACATTCCAGAAACTTTCGATACATGCAGGCATGTCCTGTGCTGAGCGACAACATGTTAGACGATGAAATGAAGTCACCCGATAAACAAGTACATGTGTCAACGCCCTTTTTTAAAAAAGCATCGTCCCGATGCTACAAACATAAAAGGAGAGCGAAAAACAAAACTACACTCACTATAGAAAAAGCAACAAAACAAAGTGCAATGCAACAAAGTCTAAAGAAAGTCCAAAGTTCAGCTATGCAAAGTCCCAAAGTTTGTTAGCGCTGATAGAACGGCTTAAGTCGCACAACATGGACTATTTCAGGTCGTTAGCGGCAGCGCTGTGATTACGAAATGCTCTCTGGCACGACCTCATAGTCCAATTTTCCAATGTATCGAATGATCTTGTAGGGTCCGAAATAGCTGCGTAAAAGCTTCTCGCTAAGTCCTTGTTGGCGTATTGGGGTCCAAAGCTAAACACGGTCGCCCGGCTCATATTCCACGTATCATCGTCGAAGGTTGTAGTGTTGGCTGTCGGTCCTCTGCTGGTTCTTTATGCGCAGGCACATGAGCTGTCAGGCTTCTTCGACATGCTAGAGATAGGTGGCGACGTCAAGATTCTCTTCATCGGTGATGTGCGTCAACATGCCGTCGAGAGTCGATGTCCTGCTGCAAACCAGTTTCAACGACATGATCTGTGTTGTTTCTTCCACCGCCGCATTGTAAGCTAAGTTTATGTACGGCAGGATGGCATCCCAGGTCTTGTGTTCGACATCAACCTACATTGCTATCATGTTGGCGAGAGTCTTATTCAGGCGCTCCGTAAGTCCATTCGTCTGCGGGTGTTAGGCAGTTGTCCTCCTGTGGATTGTCTGGCTGTACTGCAGAATGGCTTGCATGAGCTCCGCCGTAAAGGCCGTTCCTCGGTTGGTGATGAGGACTTCTGGAGCGCCATGTTGCAGCAGGATATTCGACGAAGAATTTCGCCACTTCTGCTGCACTACCTCTCAGCAGAGCTTTCATTTTAGCGAAGTGGGGGAGGTAGTCTGTCACCACAACGATCCACTTGTTTCCAGATGTTGACATCGGAAGGGTCCCAACAAATCCATCCTGATCTGCTGAAATGGTAGGGATGGTGGCTCGGTTGGCTGCAGGCCTCGTTTGCAGTCATACCAAGTCTTGACATAACAGGTGACGTTGGCAGTCAGGCACAGCCAGTAATAGTTCTCTTGTATTCTTGCGAGCATGCGGGCACAACGAGAGGGTTGTTTGCGCGGGCTGGCAAAAAGTTCTTCTTCACCAGGACGTCGTTTCATAATAAAAACGAAGACAATGCATGCCTAAATACCCTCGGGACAGCAGCGGCCTTGCCTTGCAAGTACTCAACAAGGCTTCTGAGCTCCGGGTCCGCTCGCTACTGCTTGGCAAAGTTTTCTGCACTTATTATACCTAGAAAGGCGTCCTCGTCTTAGTCATCTTGGAGCGGCGAGTCCACGGGAGCGCAAGACAAGCAGGCAGCATTATAGTGTTTTCATCCGGACTTCTAGATTACAGTGATGTATTCTTGCAGTCTGAGGCTCCACTGTGCCAGTCGTCCTGAAGGATCCTTTAATTTCGCTAGCCAACATAACGCGTGATGGTCGCTGACGACTTTGAATGGCCTGCCATATAGATAAGGGTGAAATTTAGCTGTAGCCCAAACGATGGGGAGGCATTCCTTTTCGGTCATAGAATAGTTGCCTTCCGATTTTGACAGCGACCGGCTAGCGTAAGATATTACCCGTTTAAGTCCGTCTTTCTTCTGGACTAGGACGGCACCGAGGCCTAGGCTACTGGCGTCAGTGTGGATTTCTGTATCAGCGTCCTCGTCGAAGTGCCCAAGTACCGGTGGCGACTGCGTGCGTCATTGGAGTTCTTCAAATGCGTTGGCCTGCCGCATTTCCCACTTGAACTCGATATCATGTTTAGTTAGCTGTCTCAGCGGCTCAGCGATGCGTGAGAAGTCCTTGACAAAGAGCCTGTGGTAGGCACACATGCCAAGGAATCTTCGCACTGCCTTCTTGTCGATGGCAGCTGTCTTCTGCGGGTCGGGGCAGACTCCAGATCTGCTGATGACATGGCCCAGGAACAGAAGCTTGTCTTAAGTAAAGTGACACTTTTCCGGATTTTCCAAAGTGAGCCCTGATGACTTAATGGCCTCTAGTACTGCCGCAAGCTGCCTAAGCTGATCCTCGAAATTTCCGGCGAAGACGTCATCCGAGTAAACAAGACAGGTCTGCCACTTCAATCCTGCTAACACCATGTCCATGACACACCGGAACGTTGCAGTTGCCAAGCACAGTCCGATTGGCATTACCTTGAACTCATAGAGGCCGTCTGGCGTAATGACAGCTGTCTTTTCGCGATCCCTCTTGTTGGCTTCTCAGTAGCCAGTCTTGAGATCTATCGACGAGAAGTATTTAGCGTTACAGTGCTGATCCAATGTGTCTTATATCGGTGGGGAGGAGGTTTAAGTCCTTCTTTGTGATCTTGTTCAGTTGAAGATAATCGACGCAGAAACGTAGTGTTCCGTCTTCTTCCTTCACCAACACTACAGGAGATGCCCACGGGCTTTTCGACAGCTGGATGATGTCGTCGCTCAGCATCTCGTCGACTTGTTGACTTATAGCTTCACGTTCTCTCATCGAAACTCGGTAAGGGCTCTGGCGGAGTGGTCGAGCACACTCTTTGGTTATTACGTGATGCTTTGCAACTAATGTTTCCCGAATCCTCAATGACATTGAAAAGCAGTCTTTGTATCGTCGCAGAAAGACTTCCGAGCTGTTGCTGCTTACTGATGGGGAGACTTGGATTTATGTCCAAGTCTGGTTTGGGAACTATGGTCATCGAGGTAGATGCAGTGCAATGTGAGAGGAGAAGTGCATTGCTGGCTTCCACAATTTCCTCGATGTATTCGAGAGGTACTGGGATCATTACCCAGCACCTCCACCATATGTCATGTAGTAGTGACGGTGAATAATAGTGGTAAAACTATGTGTAATGAAACCAACTTTTTATTGGGCGAACTTGTGCCCGCAATAGCAAGTTACACAAAACAGAGCAATAGTGGCGAACTCGGTCGGCAATGGTCGAAAATCTCATCAGCGGGTCAAGCGCGTCGGCTTTTATACATCAGTCACCGAAGGTTCCAGAGTAATCGCTGGTGCCCGCGTGTCTTCCAGAAAGTTCTACACCATTCGCGTTGCGTGTACATGCAATCAGATTACACAAGGTTCGGTGACAACAGACAGTGGATGTTCCATCCACTGTCAGCACATCGATAACATTCCAGAAACTTCCAATACATGCAGGTGCGTCCTGCGCTGAGTGATAACATGTGAGATGATGAAACGCAGTCACCCGATAAACAAGTATGCGTGTCAATATGAATAAAAAGAAAAGGGATTGAGGGGCTCAATTTTTTGTTGGCCAACAGACAATAAGGCCAAGGAAAGCATAAGGAGAATGAAAGTGAATCAAAAGAACAACTTGCCGCCAGTGGGTGCCGAATGCACATCTTGCGTATTACGCGTGCAATATCCTACCAATTGAGCTATGGCGACTGCTGTTTGTCCATCCATTTTCTTGGGTATTGACGTGTTTGTGTACGAGATCTGACCTTAGGAGTGTCACCAAGGCCAGCACCACTTATGGCCTTGGTGCAACAAGGTACGGGCTTGGCTGCCGTCGGTGACATTTATCATTTCTACATTTAAGTTAAAACCACGTGTGATGTCCTCTGTGCTTTCCCTGGCTTTCAATGTATGTTGGCTTCGTGTGTCAATAACATGGTTTCGCATTTTGCCTGCAAACAACAAATAGGCACCAGCGGTGCACCACTGATTTCGCAGTCGCTTGGAGCTGCCGTCACACAGCAGAAGGATATCAAAAAACATAACTCCGCTCATCACCGCCGCTGAGGATAAGACTTGTACTGCTGTACCATTAAGAAGTTGGGAGCTGGATGTGGTAACCACTAAACTATTGCATGTTTGGCACTTTGTGTGATGAGCTTTATAACATGTGTTACGCACACTGTGAGAGGGGTGGTGCGTATGCATATCTATGAGGAACACCAGCAGGCAGGTGCACCCATACAGTATAGCTTGTATCTAGAACTCATAAAATCAGAATTCCTGAAAAATAATACCAAAAAAATTACGTTGAAAGGTATTATAGGGTGAACTAGCTCTCTCCAGGAACAAGCAAGGTTGTAGCCAGGGGGGGGGGGCTGCACCAGGCACGTTACCCTCCCCCACCAAATGTTTGTGTACCAGAATACCTGGCATAAAATGATGTGCCACAACACCCGCCTCGCCCCCATTCATTTCCTGTTCAATGCATGCCTCTCCCCCCACGTCTGGAGGCAAGGATGCAAGAGGATTGTTTGACAGCTAAAGCAGGTACTGGCAAACTATGTACGTTGGGAACACAAAGCCTATTATTGCAAGTGGAGTTGGCAGCACTCGGGAATCCAATCACCAGTTCATGGCAAAGCAAGACCACCAATCTACCAAATTGGCCGAGAGGAACAAGTCTGTCATAGCCCTGACCTCATCCTGGAAAGAGGGCTGGATCTGCTGCAAATTAAAATCATTACATAGAAAGAATGTATCTTTTTTAAAAGCTGCTTAATATTTAACATCAGCTGAGAGGGAGAAAAAGGACTTGGAGCATAGTGCGAATTGCTTCCACATTAAGCGACCTGTAATATCGACACTTTGAAGGAAAGAACACCGTTCATTTATTCATGCATCATGTCGATAAATGAACATCTCTCAACATGGTTCTGTAGCTATGGTATTATCTTGCGGAGCACAAGGTGACAAGTTCAATTCCCAGCTATGCCAGCTGCATTTTGCTGGGGGCGAAATGCAAACATGCTTGTTTACCTAGATGTGGCTATGGTGTTGGGCTGCTGAGCACGAGGTCGCGGGATCGAATCCCGGCCACAGCGATCGCATTTCGATGGGGGCGAAATGCGAAAACGCTCGTGTACTTAGATTTAGATGCACAATAAAGATCCCCAGGTGGTCGAAATTTCCGGAGTCCTCCACTACGGCGTGCCTCATAATCAGAAAGTGGTTTTGGCACGTTAAACCCCATAATTCAATTCTTGTTTACCTAGATTTAGGAGCACGTTAAAGAACTTAGCACAGCATAGCCTTAGTCGCTTTTTCACCACTAAACCCAAAACTTTTTAACATTAAAGAGCCCCAGGTAGTCAAAATTAATTGAGAGCCCTCCACTATGGCATCGATTACAGTGTTGCTGTGGGATGTTACACCCCACTACTCATTATCTAAATTGAATTCTGGGGTCTCACGTGCCGAAACCATGATATGATTGAGACACACCATAGAGGAGGACTCCTGGTTAATTTTGACCACCTGGGGTTCTTAAGATGAACCCAATGCATGGTACACGGGCATCTTCGCATTTTGCCCCATCATAATGTGGCTGCCGTGACCTGGGATTTGATCCCGTGCTCTCAGGCTTAGCAACACAACATTGAAGCCACTACGCCACCATGGCGTGTCACAAATCGGGAAATAAATCGATCAAGCCTATGAGTGAGTGCAGCATTAGCACACCTAGTCTGAGGTGAATATAATTGCTCAAATTCAATACAATGACTGTTGCGTGTCGCAGAAGGCTGTCGGCATCATAAGGGAACTCATCATCAACTCATAAGGGAATCTTTGTGGTGGCCTGCACAGCAGCAGCACGGACACCCTTTCCCCTTTTTGACTCGGTAAAATCTTATCTCTTAAAATCTCTTAAAATCTTAAAACCAAAGGGAAGTGGTGTGAGGCTGTTCCACCAAGCCATAGAGGCTGGACGAACACAAAAATAAAGTAAGTTGTTGCTTGTTCTTCAGGGACGCATTACTCGCTTATTTCTGCTGATTTCCAGCCGCGCTCGTGTCCAGCACAACATTGGTGACCCGGACGAGCAGCAAGTGCTATGGACACACCTCAAGGCACCGAAATTCCGACACTCTCCGGCATCGAAGTCAAACTGCCTCCATTTTGGACTGCGGATCCTGGACTGCGGATCCTGCATTGTGGTTCATTCATGTAGAATCACAATTCGCTGCATGGCGCATCACAGCAGATTCCACGAAATACCATTATGTGGCAAGCAGTCTGCCCCCATCAACCGCTGGCGAAATTCGAGATGTGTTGCTTTCCCCACCAGCAGACAACATTTACAAGGCTAATAGGCAACACTCATTCGCAGGATCACGCCCCCTGAAAGCCAACAGCTACAACAGCTTCTCCGTGTAGCCAACCTCGGCAGCAGAACGCCAAGCCAGCTGTTGCGTCATATACAGCAATTATTGGGCAGCAAAGTGGGTGGTCTTGACAGCCTGCTGCTCTGAGAAATATTTCTACAAAAAATCCCCCCGAACGTCAGAATGGTCATGACTGCTTCAAATGAGAACGATCTATCCAAGCTGGCCGAGTTAGCCAACAAACTCATGGCGGCAGCTCCCACATCTATCGCAGCCGTCACAAGCGCACAGTCTCCACGTGAGTGACTTCAAGAGATGAACGAAATCTCATGTCTCGTGGATTCTGTGGCCACCCTCCATACCGCATCATGGTCAACCAGTCAGAGTGCTTCGCAGTCGCCTATGAAACACCAAAAACTATGTTGGTACCATTGCAAGTTCGGCAATGCTGCACGCAAATGCGTACCACCCTGCGAGCTCTCGGGAAACGCCCTGGGCAGGCGCTGAGGGCGACCAGTGTTTCTGCCATGCAAAAACGTTGCTCATCAGTCTTTTTCCTAACCAACCGGAACATCAGTTTCTGCTTCCTCATCAACACAAACGTTGAAGTGAGCGTACTTCCAGCATCGCCGGCGGACCGCAAGCGCCCGAACACATCGCCTTTGCAAGCAGTCAACAACACGGCCATCGCCACGTATGGAAACCGCTCCCTAACCGTCAGTCTGGGCCTGCAGAGAACGCTGCGGTAGATTTTCGTAGTAGCCGACGTGAAATTCACCATTTTCGGGGCGGATTTTCTGTGCCACTTCGGACTGTTAGTCGACGTGCTTAACGGGAGGTTACAAGACCCTGTGTCACAAAGGGCTTGTAAAAGGCAAGCCTTCAAGACATACGCTGCTCAGCCCTACACTGATCAAGCCAACGGGCCGGGCCCTCTTCGTTTCACTTCCATACTGAGCGAATTTTCTGACCTGATACACCAGCGCCAAGTGGGATCCCCAGTAAAACACAACGTGTTTCACCACATCACTACTACTGGACCACTGGTTCACGCTCGACCACATCAATTGTCATCTGAGAAACTGGTGGTGGCACGACAGGAATTCGACCATATGTTAGAGTTGGATATCATCCAACCTTCTTCCTGTCCTTGGGCATCTCCCCTTCACATAATTCCTAAGCGATCATCGGGTGACTGGCATCCTTGTGGAGCGTATAGAGCACTGAACAGTGTCACAATGCCCGACAGGTACCCCGTGCCACATATTCACTACCTACAGGCAGGTCTGCATGGGGCCAAACTTTTTTCAAAAATTGATCTCGTGCGGCCATACCACCTGTGTCACCGGAAGACGTCCCCAAGGCTGCTATCACTACACCCTTTGGTCTATTCGAATTCCTGCGCATGACATTCGGCCTTCGCAACGCGGGTCAAATGTTCCAAAGGTTTATTGACGGTGTTCTACAGGGCCTGATTTTTTGTCACGCCTACCTGGACAACTTGCTTATCGCGAGCCACCCCAGAAGAATATGAAGAGCACCTGTGGATTGTTTTTTGGCGCCTCTCTGAGCATGGCGTTATCGTCAACGCGGCCAAGAGTAAACTCGGCGTGCCTGGGTTATCATTTCTGGGCCACATCATTTCGAGCTCGGGAGTACGGCCACACCCATCTAATGTGCAGGCCATGCAAGATTTTCCACTGCCAACCACGAAGCACCAACTACGTGAATTTCTCAGACTGCTAAACTTCTACCGCCGTATTGTGCCTAAATGCGCCCATATCATACAACCGCTTCACAGACTGCTCAAGGCAACACAAGGGTCTTCGAATGACCCGCCTTGGTGCGAAGAAGCGAAAAGGGCTTTCAACCAAAGCAAGCAGGCCTTGGCAAATGCGACTTTCCTGGCATACCCACGGCCAGGAGTTCCTCAGTGTCTAATGGTTGATGCCTCAGACATAGCCATCGGTGCTGGGTTGCAACAGCTGAGCGACGGCACATGGCAACCAACTGCATTCTTCTCAAGGAAGCTGACACCTACTGAGCGCCGCTACAGCACCTTCGGGCGTGAACTGCTGGCCGTCCACTCGAGTAGACGCAACTTCCGGCATTTCTTGGAAGGTGTCGAGTTCTTCATTTTAACCGACCATAAGCCGCGGACCTATGCTCTCCGCTCTATGCGTTCAGACGGTGGCACGCACATGGCCCATGAACTTCGGCAATTGGCATACATCTCCGAGTTCACGACAGACATCCGCCACATAAAAAGGAGTGACAACCCTGTCACAGAGCGCTGTAAACGTCGTCAACGCTCCAGAAGGAGTTAACTTCGACGCGCTGGCGGCAGCCCAAAGAGAAGACGAAGAGCTAAAAAGCCTCCTAACAACAAAAACGACCCTCAAACTACAGTGGATTCAGATTCCGGGATCAGGTGACCAGATTTGCTGCGACACCTCCACGAGCAATTCACGCCCCTTCGTGCCTACCAATCTACGTCGCCACATTTTCCTTTCTTTTCGCAAGCTATCGCATCCTGGAATCAAAGCTGCAGAAAGGTTGCTCACAGCTAGGTTCATCTGGCCAGGTATCAACCGAGACGTGTGTTGCTGGCCAAGAGTATGCATACCGTGTCAGCGTGCCGAAATTCCTCGACATACTGTGACCCCGCTGGCAACGTTCGTGCCTCCAGACGAGCGTTTCGACCACGTACACCTCGACATTGTCGGACCTCTGCTGCCTTGCCAAGAGCATGCCTATTTACTGACATGCATTGACAGATTCACGCGCTGGGCAGAGGCCATGCCTATAGCAGATATCACTGCTGACACGGTTGCCAGCGTCTTCTTGCACCACTGGGTTGCTTGTTTCGGTGTACCATCTATAATAACAACGGACCATGGAAGGCAGTTCGAATCATCACTTTTAGCCAGCATTACACGTTTCATTGGTGCTTCTCGCATCAGAACAACCGCCTACCACCCGATTAGCAACGGCATGGTGGAGCGTTTCCACCGCCAGCTCAAGTCTGCGCTCGCCCCAACAGAAGAGCGCAGCTGGATGGAGGCACTACCACTCATGCTCTTGGGAATCCGAACAGCTGTCAAGACAGGCATCGGCTGCAGTGCAGCCAAACTGGTCTACAGAACGACATTACGCCTTCCAGGAGAATTCTTCACTGGCAGCCCGCAAGATGGTTGTACAGCCACTGCAGCCTATGCACTTAGGCTACGAGACATAATGGAAAACCTTCGCTAC
Source organism: Dermacentor andersoni (assembly GCF_023375885.2). NCBI lineage: Eukaryota > Metazoa > Arthropoda > Arachnida > Ixodida > Ixodidae > Dermacentor > Dermacentor andersoni. Next base: position 197,166,130 of record NC_092817.1, on the reverse strand, counting down.
TGCGACGGGCAGCGTCACGCACGGTATACGTACCATCAGAACTCGCTTCAGGCGCACATGTGTTTGTGCGCCATGACGCAGTTCATCGGCCATTCCAACCACCGTATAACAGGCCATTCCAAGTGCTGCGTCGAGCTGAGAAGCAGTTCGCTATCGACGTGCGCGGTCGTCACGAAGTGGTATCACTCGATCGGCTGAAGCCAGCACACATTGAAGAAGCAAACGCCGTTTCACATGCACCGTCATCTCTGACACCATCCTCCTAGGTTCTACTCGTCCAAACACGCCAAGTCACAAGGACACGTGTGGACGAGTCTCAAGGGTGCCCTGTCAGTATGGACTTGTGAACAATTTAAATCGTCTCATGCACGTTCGCTAACTCACTAGGAGGGGAAGTGATGTGGCGGCCTTACGGTCGCACAGCAGCAGCACAGACACCCTTCCCCCTTTTTGACTCGGTAAAATCTTGTTGTGGAGTGTGCGGGGAAGGGAAGTGGTGTGAGGGTGCGCAACTGAGCCGTAGAGGCTGGACGAACACAAAAATAAAGTCAATTGTTGCTTGTTCTTCAGGGACGTATTACTTGCTTCTTTCTGCTGATTTCCAGCCGGGCTCACGTCCCGCACAACACCTTTAGCCACTGATCTCTGAGCTCTCTGTGGTATGCATAGGGCTCTGGAGCTTTCTGATGTGCAGGCTTAGGAATTTTCTAGTCACTGAATAGAGTGCTCTGCCACACATGGCTGTTGTTTTGAGTGAATGTCTTTTGTGCCCTACAATAGGAAATTTTACTGCGAAGCTTTTAAGGGGAGATTCACAATGGTTTTTATGTTGCAAAGGCCAGCGTGCAATAGCATGGTCGATGTCAAATGCAACACAGTGTGTGTCGGAGCCCCGAATTTGCTTTTATTTATGTAATAATCAATGATTACGCAATAAAAGTTGCGTTGCGTATATCTCATTTGGATGGACAACTTAAATGCGCATGTTTTTTAATCGGTAATCCGTAATTTTTCTTTGTCACATTGCGCAATACCGGCTCCACGTTGGAGGTGTCAGCCAGAGGTTTGTGCCACCGTGGTAGTGAAAGCTGATGCTGTGATGCTGCAATGCAGCCTTCATGGGAGCCCTCAGCAAGAACGCACAGCCACGACCATGCTAGAATGCAGGAGCAACTACTGCTGCATTTGTGCAAGACTGTGAGGCAGCAAACAAACACTTGGTGCTTCCAAAGGGCACGAAAACTCGAGGATACACCAAAGACAGCGGTTGCCAGATTAGCATACAATCTGTTAAGGATTTTCTTTATTTGAGATGTAAAGTTCCATTGTTTCTCATTGCAAAACTTTTTTGCTACTTCTGTTTCGTGTCATTCCAGGTGCGAGATGCCTTTGACAAGTATGACAAGGTGTTTGTGTACTCAGTGTCCAACATGCGGAACACCAAGCTCAAGGATGTGCGCCAGGAATGGAAGGACAGCAGGTAAGGCCAAAGATTCTGGCATTCTCAACACTGAGGGGGCTGGTGGAAATGAGTAATAATAAATAGATAGAAAAAGAAGTAGGTTGGGTGTGGCAGGAGATTGGGAACAATCCAATTAAATAAAAGCTTCCACAGATATTTTTTGAAAGCCATCGTCAGACCGTGTAAACATACATACTAACAGTGATAGTGCCATGTTAATAGAAATGTTAGATATGCTAATCTTTGCTGTACTCACACTTCTCACTCTTTCTTTGTTTTATTGTTAATGACTTTGTAACTTGCTAGATGACAGCACTTGTAATAATGTTATGTTATCTCGCCTCTGCCATTGTGCTTTACATGCTTCGCAGTTGTTGAGCTGTCAGGCATTTGCTATCTGTTGTTAATTCGTTCAGCTCAGGGGTGTGTTCAGATATCAGCTGACTATGGGGGGTCCTGACTATTTTTACTTTCCAGTGAAATTTTTATATGGCGTAGCAAACGTCTGTAAAAAGAATCAACCTTGGTCTTGTGAAAACTAGGACGGATGTCTTGGAAAGCAATTGTTATTTCACTAACGGTGGAAAAGAGTGTTTTAACTACTTGCAGATTTTGTGAATTCGAAGGCTGATCACTCTAAAATTAACACATTTTACCCTGCCCAAAGATTTTCTGTAATCTACATCGCTAGTACTACTGCCCACGGGATGTTAAATTTATGTCAGCCAGCATGTTTCTTGAACAATTGCCGATCTTTGGTTTTTGAGCAACTGCCTCTGACTGATACCAAAATCAGGTGTGTTTTCTTTTCTTGGGTGGGGGGGGCACCTGTTTAGTTAATGCGATAAAGCTGAAAAATACTGTCATATCTTCAGAAATTTTTTTTCAAATTAAGAAAGGAAGGATGCAACTACATCGCAAATTTATTTCATTATAAAACACCAAAATTGCGAAAATAGTGAAAATTTGAACATTTTAGAGATGGTTAAAAAAAGGTAATCCTCACCAATTTTTATGAAAATTTTATGGAATACCCAGCTAGGACTCGTTAATCTAGTACTTCAAAAACAAAGCGTTATTTTACTCTACGTGAGAAAATTGAGCCTGTTTTAAAACCCCTGGGTGGTCATCCCATCGATGCATCTTGTTCTGATAATAAAGTAAAACACATTCGTATTTAATTCTGAAGTCATTCTTTATGTTGTAGTAAAGAAGAGTGACTCAGATTGTGTATTTCTTACCTCTGTTTAGCCATCAAATGAGTTGAGCTTGAGTTTTCGGGGCTCCTGCATTCGTTTTCCTATGGATGATTATTTTCATGGTGGAAGGTGATGATTATTTATTTAAACATCTCTAAAACGTTTAAATTTTTAATATTTTGGCAGTTTGGGACAATTTGTAATAAAATGAATGTTTGATGTAGTTGCATACTTTCTTTCTTAATTTGCCAGAAACTTTTTGAAGATATGTCAGAAATATTTTTCAGTTTCATTGCCTTAACTAAACTGGCCTCGAAAAAAACCCAGAGTTTGGCGTCAATCAGAGGCAGTTGCTCAAAAATCAAAGTTTGTCATTTTCCAAAAGCATACTGGGTGACACTAGGGCGAACCAGAAAGTCTTTGCCCCTATATTTTATTAGCCAACATAAGGTACATGCAGGTAATTGCAAATATGCATACTACTCTGTGTACCTTACAGTATTGTTTCACATAGTCCCCACACCAGTTCAGACATTTGTCCCATTGCAGCATTAAATTTCAGAAATGTTATCGTCAGTCAGCATGCGTACTCCCCGAACACTCATTGTCATGGAAGCCTTCACGGCTTTTTGCGAACTCGCAACACCACCACCTCACACTTCTCAAAGCGAGACACCTTTCCTCATACGTGGGCTGCCCTTCCCTGTGGATTTCGATGGGCGTTCATCCCTTGCTCCATATAAGACAGTTCACACTTAGTTGCTCGTATGCCGTGGACATGTGAAGCACAACCACCATCTACAACAACTGACAGCAGCACCGTGCCGCGACGCTACTGGCAGATGAGGCCAGGCTGGTCCAAGAAAGGTCTACTACTGGGAATGGATATGTTGGCTTCGCATTTACGGCCGTAATTTGGCTAAAAAAGGGGTGGGGGGCAAAAACTTTCTGATTCGGCCTCATATAAATTTAACGCCCCATGGGCCAGTAGTACTAGTGTTGAGACTTAATGAAAAGCTTTTGGCAGGATACAATGCGTTAATTTTAGAGTGATAGGCCTTCAAATTTGTAGAATCTGCAAGTCGTTCAAACACTCTTTTCCACCTTCAGTGAAATAAGAATTTTTTTCAAAAAGTCTGTGCTGTGTTTCCCAAAACAAAGGTAATTCGTTTCTACAGAGACATTTTCCCACCTCCTACAAATGTATAGCTGGTAACTCAAAATAATCGGGAGCTCCCTTAGTCTGTCCTTATCTGAACACACCCTCAGGGCTCTCAATATCCTCTTGTGCGTCAAGTGGTGGCCAAAGTTACCAACTCGCTTTTTTTTTTTTTCTTAAAAGCACACCGGTCATTCATTCTGTCATGAAAAGCATGTGAAGCACTGCATTTGCCTGGACCTTTGATTCATCCTTCCCAGTACTGAATTTATTGGTTGTAGTGTTCGTAATGCAATTTGAGACCTGACATGCTTCAGATCTGTTATCATGATGAAGTTTGTGAAACCATGTGCAGGTTACTCTTGCAAAAGCCTGTTAGTGGTAATTTCTACAGCGGACAGATCATGGCAGTGATGATGTTTTGAGTGGGCAATACAGAAAACGTGGCTCATGGCTGACAGCTTGAAGTGCAGAGATAGGCATACTAATTGGATGTTTAATTGAAACTGCAGTTTCTTTAGTCGTACTTCAAATGCTGCTGTAACTTTCGAAACACTGTGGGGAAAGCCCTCAATGCTGGTTGAACAGTTTGCAAGGAATCTCACGACTTCCTTGTTCACCCACTGCCAATCATGTCTCCATCATCCTGCAAACAACCACTGTCTTCTTTACTGGTGAAAGCTGTGTTATAAGTTGTGACAAACAGGGCCATATTACCTGGAACTTTTCCATTTGAAGAAAAATGTTGTTATCTCTTCACAATTGCAATGTGGGTAGCACGTGTAAGCACACCTCGTCTGCCTGTTAACTGAAACATGGCAGACTGCTGTTAGTGAAGCATAGGTCTGGTGGCATCGGGTCACTTTAAGAGTCAGGGAATCGAAGTTCTAACCCTTTAACCCCCGAGTTTTTCCATAAAAAAAAATATAAGTGTAAAAAAATTTCAGATTTTGTTCATTGCAACAAAATCTTGCTCAATACGTATATCCAAATTTGAAAAATATACTACCTGCGTGATTTACCTCTTATATTCACCAGAAATATCAGGGAAGGACACCTGCCCTAAAAAAAAAAAAAAGAGGCTTTCCTTCAACACGCATCTACAGCTTGAACATAATTACACAACAGATTATTTCAAAAGGAATCGGAAGCATAGAAAAATACCTTCAAATGCCAAACCTCAAATAGATGTGGAGAACCGAGTTGACGAGCACAGGTTTTTAGAGGCAAACAAATAGGAAGGTGGGGCTTGGACAAGTGTGGCTTGTACTTGGTGCTATTGGTACCCGTAGCTAGGACGAGTACGGCTCAAGGTTAGGTGCAAAAAACAAAACAAGAAAGGCCACTACGAAATTTATGTTATAAAGGAAGTTGGACATCAGAATTTATTTCCATTTATGGCACACTTTTCACAGGAGCTATGGTGTCGTGGTGCTGGGCACGAAGTGAATGCTTTGGTTCCTGGCAGTGGCGGCCACATTATGATGGGGACAGAATGCAAAAATGCTTGTGTACCAGGCCTCGGTTGCACATTATAAGGAAATTTAGAGTCGTTAAAGTAAATTCATAGCCCTTCACTATGATATCCCTCATAGCTCGCTATGCAGCTTATTTAGTGAGGCTTTCTTTGTGACATCCAAAGATGTGCAGGGTCACCCAATATGACAGCTCACGTGGCCCCTGCTATGACGTCAAACACAACTCTATATATTAGTAATTACATCGCCTCCCTTACATGCCACCTAAGGGCGCCTCGTCAGCAACCAAGCTAGAAGAACGGACCCCTCAAATGTGCGATTGGTAACGAACCAATGAAAATCTCAAAGAAAAGACTCTTCAGCAATGAGGTGTGTCACTACATTGCTTGAATACTAATTGTGTTAATGTCAACAGTCATCGTCAGATGGGTTCTACTGGAACTCTTATGTTTGTCTGATTTTAACGTACTAATATACCTACATTGGGCAAACAAGGCAAGTCTCTAGCTTGAAGCCAAAAGACAAGGAACTTGTCTGCGATACTGGGGCCATATGCTGTAACGGCTTGCTTTGGAACCAGTTCGGTCTGGCTGCTACGTCAAGGGACGTAACTCGGAGAACGAGTGGAATGTCGCGACACGAGGGAGACCAATGGACGAGCGGCGTTCAGCTGCAAGGTCAAGTCATCATTTTTGTTTGTGCTTTGGGGACTATATAGTAATTGAAGGATGTTGCTAGTTCAGTAAAAAAATATTGGTTTGTATACAACACTTCCGCATTTAATTTCCAGTAATAACTGAGCTTCCGATGCAGACAGCTAGTGGTTAAATTTTATCTGCATTGCTTTATTTATTTTTTGTCACTAGGTGGTGCGCCATACATTGAGCAATCAAAGTGGTTCTCTGTGTGTAGGCCGTGGCTCTAATAGGATTTTGTTTAGCCATGGCTGAGCTTCTTACAGTGGACGATTGCGCTGAGAGTTCCATCCAAACATCCCACAACTTCGAGAATCTTGCCGTAATCAAGGAAGTGTTCTTGGCTGCAGTGAGGAGAGAAATCTCACACCCCTTTTTCTTTTCCCTCAACCGTAATGACCCTAGCGACGGTGTTAATGATGCAACTGACTGACGATTGTGACAACCCAATAGCTTCTACATTCCAGACGCACTGCTGAAAACAACCCGTAGCAAAAAAAAAGAAACGAAACGCAGCGCACACAGCACTTACATCGCAGTGTCAGCGCCACTAAATGTTGTGGTCCGCGATATTCTAGCTCGTCACAAATCCATCACATTCTTTTTCGGGGGCGCCTAAAATGCCTTCGGAACTCGCCTTCGCTGTTGTACGCGTCGCACCGTTGCCTCTCGTCGTGTCATTGTGTTTGGCCAATGCTCACCAGCAGCACAACCAAAGAAGCCACTATCGGCATCCCTCTCCTTGCGGTGGCCAGCGCAAGATTAGCAGAGAGCCATGGTTGCCCTAGCAACCAAGATCATGCTCACCACCGTGCGCGACCCTCGAGCGAACTGCTTCTCCGCAGTTCTTCTCGTAGCAGACGACGGGTTCCTTTTCAGATTACTGACAACCTACGTGACGACAACAAAATTTTTTGTCACTCCCACCAAGGATGACGACAACGAAGCGCCAACCAATGGTGATCATGAGAGCGAACGGGTTCCAAAATGAACCGTTAGAGAATACGGCCCCTGCTTTCCTTGCAAGATTGACTTGGCTCCATCTCCCACTCGTGTCGCGTACATATGCCTTGCACAAACACATTGGTCCACCTGAAAGCATTTTGCAGAACCCTACATGCTACATGCAAAAATTTTTTTCCTGCACATCATAAAAAATTATTTTGCACATACCAGTGCTCTGTTCTTGTTCAAATTTCAAAACAAGGACAAATTTTATGGTCCAGGTCTTTAAATATTACACTTGGGTGTTACTTGCTTGTTTCTGTTGAAAAAAAAAACAATGCCAAGGGGCCTTCGTCTGGGCCTCACCGTAAGTGGCGTCCAAAATATGACAACTATGAGGCCACAAGGTCGCTTTCCTAGTTTGCTGCACGGCAAAGCAAGGCCTTCAAGACTTGTTTCCACTTGTCAATCAAGGATGCAATGGTGACATTAGAAGAGATGCAGTTGAAGACAAATTTGCATATATTATAATTTATTTTTAATACGATTAGCATCTTTTGGGAACGTCATCCACTTTATGGTATGTCATTCTGTTTGTCCACGCCCGTTTTCCTGCCAACTTGCTCACTGCATAGTCCATGGTCTAATGGGTAGAGCATTGGGCTGCTGTGCCGAGGAACTGGGTTCGAAACCGACCGTGGGATCAACTTGAGCTATTGGGTATGTGGCACTGGGCATGTGCTGCTCTTTAACTCTTTCCATACTGCACCCATTGGGTATCGTTAGCAGGCCAACGATGGTTTGATAAGCCATTTTCAAGTCTTTCTGCGCTGTCCTCGGAGACACTGCACTATCAGACGCAAAGGAGAATAACTATTCTTTTGCTTGCTAAGCAGTTCGCCTTTTCCCTCCAGGCGGTGATTCTTGAGCTTGCTCCGAAGTTTTTGTGATCATCAAAGTATAAAGCAAAAATGGCCGCCCGCTATGCGTGGTTTGAAACTTCGCTTTCGAGACCTTCCACGCCGCTCACGGACACCCTGCGCCATAGGACGTGAAGGAGACGAACCTATCTTTTTTTTTTTTTTTTTTCTTCTAAGCAGTTTGCTTTTTCCCCACCAGGTGTTAATTCTTTAACGCATTCTGAAGTTTTGCGATCGTCAAAGTAGAAAGCAAGCTCTGGGAGCGTCTCGCGTGCTTTGAATTATTGCAGATCTCGCGATTCCACTGCGTTTGCAGCTGATTTTATCGATGGATTGAGCAGGAGCAGGTCTGAGGATACCGTGTTTTCGTTGGACTTTGGCTCTGAGAGCAATGATGCAAACCAGCCCGAAACATTGATAGTCGTAGCCCGGCACACTCAACTGTAGTGCCTGCAGTTAAATTTTTGTAGTGGAATGCCTGTTCAATGAAAAATTTTGATTTTTTTCTGATATAGTACCTATTCGATGGCAACACATTTTGTGTGTCTCATAATTTTTGTTACATGTTTTTCTTAGTAGATACAAGCATGTCTTTACAAACTTCATTCAGTTTGATGCCACAACCTTAATTTTGGCAAAATGTCTTTTTTAATGACATACATCTCGTTAATAAAACAGTTTTGCGTGAAAAGTGCATTCATTCTATTTTTTGTTTATGTATTACATAAAATATTGAGTGCAGTAGTTCCTTCAGAAACAGAAATCGGGCATAACCTACAAAAAGAAAACATATTTTCCCCGTGATAATTAATGAACCTCTTTGACACCAACTTCAGTCACTGCTTCTTGCATCCAGTAGCAGCAGTAAGAGGTTGAGGAGGAAGATGGACTGTCGACCTTACTGCAATTAGCATCAGATTAGATAGAGATTCTGCGCATCTGCAGTGAGTGTACGTCGGCCAAACTGGGCACTGCCACCAGCAGCAGCAAGAGCTCGAAGAGGAAGAAGACTCCATCTGGCTGCATGCACGCTTCACACGTGACACATTTCGGCGGTTGCCAAAATACGTCATGGGGCATTACATTGCTTCACTGCTGATCGCATTAATGTCGACATTTATCTTGAAGTAGGTCCTGCCAGAATCCTTTTTTTCTGAATAACCAGGCAAGGTAACAGTGCCAATTATTTCATTGAACGATCCAGACCAGAGTGTCAGACCTTGCTGTGAAATTTGGGCAAGAACAAGGCAGCTCAAGTCATAATGTGCAGGGAGATATGCATCTTTGGTACTTTGTTCATACATGGCAGGCAATGCTACGAACGCGAAGGAAGGTGTTCTCATAGCTCACATTCGTGACCAAAAAACTGTATGTGTGTCACATCTTATAGAGATGCAGCTGTGCGTCATGTAATTCAACGAAACAATAAGTCTCATACTTTGATGTTGCAGAGAGCATAACATCAAAGTATGACCTTACCCTTGCATTGAAGAGGTCTCATCTATTGACCACTGATCAAGCAGCATGACACATTCATGAGACCAGCAGCCACAGTGTACCGCTTGCATTCGCAACTAAAACACAGGGCATTGCATACAGGCAGCCCAAAGGGGCACAAGTAATGCATCATTTCACATAACATTACATCCAGAAGTTGCAATTGTGATGTATTGAAGTAGTGATACCTTTGAAAGTGTCGCAGGTCAAATACAACTGTGCTGTGATGCACAATTACCACACCACTTGCATAGCTTCTGCAGCATTGCCTGCTGACTACAAAACAGAGTATAAGACTTGTTGAAATGCACCCGCTTTATGCGTGGTGGCAAGAATGGAAGCCAGTGCAGTTGCAGTGATGAGGGTGCAGTGCAGTGTCCTTCCTGCCCATCACTGTCTTCCTTAGTTACTGCCACACGATACCCTCAAGCACGTGCCAGTGTGTGCTGGTCAAGGTGATTTTATTGGTTTTGTCAAATGAGCAGCAGAGAAATTCACAATATAGGTGGTGTTGCACTCAAAGTATATGTACCATAATTGCCATACATGCCCAGCCCACGCACAGCATAAGTGTAAGTTATGGTGCAGGACAAGACAAAATGCACGCAGTGTTTTCAGACTCCCGTTTATCACCCCCCCCCAGAACTCCATGTATACACATACCACTAGCAGTGAAACCACGCAATACAAAATACCGGTTATAGTGCATCTGCCAGAAAAATTCAGCAGGGTTCTCCAGCAGCAGAGGAGGGAGCGACATGTAAAACCCTGTTTACACGGTCCTTGAAGTATTTTCAATAAGTAAATAAATAAATAAATAAAATGTCATGAGTGAATGCGACGTCATGGAGCAAATCACAATGTGCCTGTCCCCACAACTCTGTTGCGAATGTGTCTCAGTTAATTGCAGGTATATTGAACTTACTGGTTAGGAGTGGCTGGCAGTTGCACTTTTTGTTTGCTTCTAAGAAACTCTATATCTGCTTTAAGAATGAGACAGGCGACTTTGGCAGTCAGTAAACTGCACAGAGAAGGACTGGTGACATTACAATATTCATTTCATACCAAAGACTTTTGTGTTGTGGGATACCGCCTAGTGTTTTGAATTAAATGTTTTCTTTCATTATTATTGCAACATCACCTCCTCGTCACTGTTAATCCCAACATTCTATCTTGTATCTAGGAGGTATTATCTTGGATCTCTGAATGCAACCATGTCTCTGTGATCGTAACAATGTGCGGATCATAATTGACTAAAATGTACTCTTAAGCCTGCAGTCTTATTCACGATGCTTCTGGGATTAAAGTTAATTAGCTGAAATTTGTGATGTCCTCTTTGTTTTGTTCAGTCCTGGCTTACTGCTGACAGATACTCTTATTATGCGTGGCCTTGCCTCGGCGGTTCTTTTCGTCGTCCCAACTGTACATATCGGCATCAATGAACAGTTTATAATAGTCAAGGTGTCCGTGCTGTCATCCTTTTCATTCATCCTGCGCAGAATTCCAAAAAAGCTTGCATTTGGGAACTGTTCCCTTGCAGTATTTACCAGGAATAGATATACCAGTTCCCTTTAGTTCTCTACAGTTTTTTATACTTTTGACTTTTCTCTGGAATTGTAAAGCTTTAGAATAGCAGGTCGCAGTTGTTTGCTCTGCCATTTTCCGATCCTGTGTATTCGTTCAACTGTGTACAGAGTTAAGTTCAGCTGTTTATCAAATAAATTGGTAAACACTTTTGTAGATAGTTCTTCTGTTGTTTCCTTTTTGCCCTCCAGAATTCCGATTACCATAAGGTTATTTCGTCTGCTTCTATCTTCCAGTGACACAAGCCTATTGTGCAGCATTTTTACAGTCACGTTCAAGGCCTTGTTTGTCTTATTCAACTTGGCTATCACTTTGCCTTGGCCCCTAACAACCTGTACCGTCTTCTCAACTTGTTTTATTCTTTTGCCCAAGGCAGCTAAATCAGTTTTGACGGCTTGTTGCCTGTCAAGCAGTTCTTTCAAAACCGCTGTTGTGTTAAGACCTGGATTTGCTTTTCAGTGTCACCAGACGGCAACAGACATAGAGTAGCAAAGACAAATAAAGCACTTTTGGGCATGGCAGCATTACAATGAAATGATTACCATTCCTGCAACCATAACACAAATAGAAACCAACCTGTTCAAGGAACAGAAGACGAGTTACAGGTGACATGGCTTCTGCAGTGCCACCGTGCCCACTGATGCAGGCTGCTAAGTAGGCTGCTTTATAGGACAGGACAAAGTTCCTGTGATGCTTCCTTAGTATCTAGTGCCGAGGGTGTCGCCCACAGGCACTTCCCAGTTGAAGACGGCCATATCAAGAACTGGTTGGGCAGTACACGTGTTGTATGCATTTTCAGGTGCGCAGATCAGCAGCACCTGTTCAAGGAAGAGAAGACGAGTGACTCGTGGCATGGCTTCTGCGGTGCCACCATGCACACTCATGCCCACAATTGTTCTTTATTCTTCCTCTTCTAAAAAATTTCTGAATCTGGCCTCGTACTTTAAAGCGGCATTTGCATTATATTGTACTTCATTTGCAATTCATTTCTCCATTTTTTTTTATAATTCATTAACAACTCATCACCACATGCATGGCACTCTTTGGCCATGCTGGGCCCTTGTGCCACTAAACACTACACATGAATCAATTTGTGAGTGTACTTTGCGCATTTTGTGTGCACTTTGGGTTGCTCCTTGGAACTTGTCTTGTGGTAGCTTGTGGCAGTTGCTTTGAAAAGATGTGCCCTAGCTCCTGACAGTGGGGCTCACTTGCAGTACTACCTGAACACCCTCCCTACTTCATGGTCTTGCCTACAAATTGAGCCCAAGTGGACCACTGTGCAAAACAGTGAACTGTGTATGTGTGCGATTAAGCAAAAACTAAAGTTCGGTGAGTTTGTGCGTGCTCATCACGTGAAACCACAGACTGAAAAAAAAGTGCTCATCCCATCGCTGCTTTCCTTGTAATCCTCAGCACCTTTCATGTCTCGCAAGATGCATATGTCTGTGCCATCAAAAGGCCTGAAATGTAAGAGATAGCAAGACAGCAGCATAGATTAGAGATTGCAAGCTTGGGTAGGTGACACTCCAGTTGAGATTAAGAAAAATAGAAGTGGACTTGTGCGTTTCTGGCAGTGTTGAAAACACGTGGAACTGGTAGTCTATTATGGTATACCGTTTCTTTAAGAATAAACATAATTTTTTTTAAGTCACCTGTGGCAAATGATGCAATTCTAGTCCTTGATCAGGATTGCTCAAAGGGATTGACATTACTTGCATGAGAAATAGAAAGGCATAGCCAGCTTATTAACAAATTGTCACTAAGATTTTAACTAATTACTTTATGGCACACAGTGCAATTACAAATTGTAGCCGGCAAGTTTGCCAGGTGTATTCACTTGAAACAGGCTCCCAGGATGACACCAACTTCAAGATACTGGCTCCAAAATATTGCAACAAAGTACATTGACATTTTAGTTATTTTCATGCATCAGTGCATAAAAAGGCGTTTTGGTACAAAAGTAAGTGGGACAAGCGCACATTTTTATCTTAAGTTTTACATTGTGTATCTTGAAACCTGTGCCTTCCTCAAAATTTGTTCCAAGCAAATATGCTTGCAAACTTATGTACTGTTAAGTAATTGTTTAAATATTGATTCATGATATTTCGTTAATTAGTCATTTAAGCATTTCAATTTATTGTGTAAGTAATGTCCACATCTTTGAGCAGTTCAGTTCAAGGATTATAATTGTGCTACCTGTAATCGGTAAATTTTTTTTAAATTCTGTAAAATAAGAACAAATAATTTGATAGAGTAACGGAATGACTGGCAATGAAGGGGAAGTTCACTTGATCATGGTAGAGGATTATCTCATATAAAGAGGATAGAAAAGTTACAGGCATGCATAGAGTCACTGGGCAGTAATGATAACTGCACATTTCTGTAGAATTTCTTTGTTTTGCAGTGGACCTCATTAATGATGATGGTTGTGGTTAAATGGTTGGTGGTGTGACTCTTGCACATCTGCAGGTTCTACTTTGGCAAGAACAAGGTGATGAGCGTGGCCCTGGGCCGATTCATCGACGAAGACCACCGTGAGAACCTGCACAAAGTCAGCGAGCGACTACGTGGCCAGTGCGGCCTCTTCTTCACCAACGCGCCCAAGGAGAAAGTTCTTGAGTGAGTGGCGCCCTCTTGTGGCAATTGGTACATCTTGTACCTGGTGGACCGGTTTCAAGTGTACTTTTGAAACTGCTTGAAACAGTAAGGAATATATGCCTTTCAGGCGCTGTGTGCATGATTGCACACTCCAAGATAGTACATCAACCGCACTGATGACAATAATGAGCAAGAAGGGAGCCGAGGGGCTCGATTTTTGTTAATCATAATCATATAAAGCCAACAGCCAACAATTGAAACGTAGAAAATAATAAAGGGGGAAAGTGGAAATGAAAGTGGATGAAAAGATAATGTGTCGCCTGTGGGGTCCGAACCCATGACCTCTACATTACGCGTGTGTTGCTACGGCGACAGCTATCAACTCATCCGCTAACTTGGGTATTCATGTTTTTACTAGATGTAGCCCTGGGACTGCTAGCCGGCGCCACTCAGGGCCAAGGTGTGGGCGGATGTGGGACATCCTTTTCTGCCCGGTGGCGTCATGTAGCACGTGAACTTAGGAGAGCATGCACATGGCTAATAAACCCTGGTAGGCTACCTAATGACGTCAAGGCTGCCAGATTCGAGACCCTCGCTCAAAGTATCATTGAAAATAATTATATTTAAAATATGCTGCAAGCATCTCGAGACACTTCCAATTGGACCTATGCTTCAAGTTTGAATACTACATGTAAGGTTTTTTTAGTAAAAGGAGTTGGAAGGGATCTTCAGCTTGTCATGGAGCGGGTTCTTTTCTTTCTTTTTTTTTTTTTTTGTTGTTTTCACAAAGTTTTACATCCGGCATATGTTTCAAGTGGCTGGACGGCTGCCTTCTAAGTGTGCTAGACATGAAATAGTTGATCTTCTCATATCTGAACTTTCTGTTGAGAGTTCTTGCATGAAGTGTACATTTTCGTAAACTTGATAAACTCACTGAAGAATAGAAAATTCTTAATCTGTTCTGCAGTAGCATGCTTTTCATGCTTATGAAGATGCCAAAAATAGGGTGAAATTAAATTTTCAATGAAAAGGATAACTAGCACCTTGTGGAGGCAATTGACAATGAAACCAAGGAGTGAGGGGATAATAAATGACTGGAATACCTATGTTCAAATTGCTTAATTGTCTGAGTTCAATTTACAATAAACTTGATATTCCTAATGAAGCAAGTGGGGAGTGAAAATAGTGGGAAAGACAAGTTTGCCATCAATGGACGCTGAACTTGCAATCTATGCATGACCTACCATTTGAGCAGTTCTCTCTTTGTGCACTTTCTGGGGTATTTATAGGTTTCCCTTCCATTCACCAACCATCTAGAATCTTGGTACATAAATTTGGCACAACAGCTCTGCTTTTTTCAACATCATATTCATTTTTTTCATGTCTCTATGGCCAGCAAGCAACCAGTTGTAATTTATGTCTTCCTTGCTGGTAGAATGTTTAGAGACAATTATTAGAATTTTATGGTATGGTGAGGTGGAATAACTCTACTCTCGAAATAAAAGTTTTTGGAAATGTTACCATCTAATCATGAATCCTAGTATTGCCATTGAGTAATATTTGTCTTGTAATGAATTATGCTTGGTCAACTTAATGTCATATGTACCTACAATTCATTTGCTCTGTTGAGAAAGCTAGCTGCAAAGACTGTGTGGTGCCAGCAGTCACCAACACAGCAACAAAAGGCCACTCTAGGCACCAGAGCGCTGAGCAGTACGTGAGAAGAGATGGACCGGCGAGAACCAAAAGGCTGGTTTAATTAGGCATGCTTGCTTTTTAAAAAATGGGCACTTCATAACGACGATTGTTCACTGCAGGATGTTACTTTTTAAAAAAGTCTTGCAGTGATGCTAACTGATTGATTGCACCACTCTTGTGCAAGAAGCTGCCTCGGTCTCAGTGCAGTAGCATGGTATGTTAGTGGTACCGTACTATGGTGTCAGCTGGTACAAAACGGGGGTAATTGGAGATCGATGAGAAAGGCCTTTGTCCTGCAGTGAAGGTGAAATAAGCTGATAGTGATAATGACACAGTGTGAACTGTTACACAATAAGGGTCCAGGGCATCAGTTTCAGATTTTTGGAAAAGAGATGCACAGATCAAGCAACAGTTAAGCAGAAACTGTTGTAGACCTTGTATCCCAAGCCATATATGTACTGGTAAAACAAGTACCTTGATTACAAGCTAATACACAAATATGGTGTACACATGTGTCAGTAACTGGCTGAACAGGCAGCACAAAATTTAATTTGGAGGCTTAGCTAAGAGATAAGCAAGTATGCTACACCACTTGATCACTCTGCTTGTATTTCATTGTACATAGAAAATGCTCTTTATGCACCTGCTTTTCTTTCTAAATTGACCAGTGATGTTATGTGTACATGTATATTCATTTCTTGGTGTGCCTTCTCATATAGAAAGATTTGCCTCTTTAAGCTGCAGCTCTTAACAGTTGACCCATCTTTTTTGTTTCATAAGGGAAAATAAATAATTTGCTAGATTGGTTTTCACCAGAAAATGAGGTAGTGGTATGGTATTCATAAATAAGGTATACCAAAAGAAGGATGAACAAATTTTGTGACATATTAGACATTGTAATAATTTTTCCATGCGCAGTGAGAGGTTAGTTTCAAGTGGGAGGGTTAGGGAGCCAAGTAATAATGGCATTTTGCTGAGTGGTTGCAGTGTTACATGCTGGAAATTCTCCCTTCTGTCCAGAAGTTTTCATTCAGAATTCAAGAAGGTCAGAGGGCGATGTTGTGGGACTGCAAGGAATGTTTTAGAACTGTGGAGCAAGTAAGGAACATCGCTCTAACAAAGAAGGGATTAGAAATCGATACCAATTTTCCTGCTTATTACAACTATGACTGAAAGAACAGTAACTTCCATGTCACCTTGGCAGCTCTGCACTGCATATGATCAGTTTATATCTCACAACAGGGGTTTCAAATTATTGTTTACAGTAGAAGCTCATTGATGCGACCCTGTTACGTACCCAATTGAGCTATGCTTGTTTTTTACCAGTTCATACATTCCCGGAAAACACGATCTTTCTGCACCAATGTTCAGTACATCGCCACACTGTGAACGTATGATGTGCTTTATGGCTGCTAGATCTTGTGTAAACAAGAGAAGGCGCGAGGCACACACGATTGAGAACCGTAGCCGCCCACTGCATCGGCTACACACCGATACTCACCCGCCCATCTCACGTGAAAACACCAGCGTACACTCAATTCCTTATTCCAGTTCCAGCAAATTTACTCCCTGGTCATCGCATGCCGCATTCACAGTTATCGCCACTAACCCTATTGCGATAAGCATCGATCTTCACCTATCTATTTTACAGCACATAAAGCACAGCGCCATTGAAAGTCTACTGCAAGCTTTTAGTAGGCGATAACCCAAACGTGCCACTGTTCCCTGCTGCAGGCGGCGCGATGCGAGTGTCACGTTTCACTCTGGCGGCATCGTCGGCATTGTATTCCGACATCACCCACCAGCTCAATTTCGTTTCGGTTTCCCATCACCATCTTAAAAACACTACAGAATATGAAAACTGCAATAACATGTCTAGAGTCACTGAAGCCTTACCAGCTCGACGCGCATCAGCGCCTCGTGCCACAACACTTCGTATTGTGTAGAGACAACTAATGTTGAGTCTGTAAAATATTTAGTTAGTTCTAATCGTACATTTTACCATTTAGTACGTTTTATTCTTGAATTTTTTTTTCTATAGCGTACAAACAAGATTCTACTGTATCTAAAGAAAACTTGTTACCAAGAAAACGTTTGGTGCAGACCTCAGCTGCTAATAGGAAAGTAAGAGTGTGTGATTGACCATGGTGATTATTGTGGTCTTCCCTTTTGCATCGGTTAGGCATCGTGCACTATTCTGACCAGAAATGTCAAAAGAGAAGAGAAAAAGTCTAACGATAAGCAGCACATGCACTGTCCTGCTGTCTGCGACATTTAAAGTCGTTCTTTCATCATTGAAGCTGCAGCTAGGTAGAGGTTTCACAGTTGTGCCTTGACTGCTGCATGCTTCCACAAATACCAGAACCTTGGTAAATGTTTGCGCCATCTGTTTGACTGGAGTGCACAAGCTTCCACGGTGTAGCATGCTGTGCTCAATATTCTCTTTTGCCCTCCCCACATGCCCTGCACTGCACAGTCGTGTCGTCTAAGGATTGGTTGAAGCAGTGACAATACATTTTTGTATGTAACGCTTCCTTATGGGCTTCAAACAGAAGCATACTGCCAGTGCTGTTATTGTACAGCTGCTCCACAGAGATTGTAGTCTTGTGGGCTTCGTAGAGGGCTAGGCTGGATTTTTGCTCGATTTCAGTCTGCCACTGCAAGTGCCCACCAGAAATCCCTGCCAGATTGCCCATATTTTCAATGTAAAGATATTTCAGAACTACGACTTTCAATACAGTGCATATTTCAGAATAACTCGCGTAGTTTATTTTCCCCTTTATAACCAAGAAACATCAGTATTACAAACTCGGCTAAAAGTAACAGCGCCGCATGAAACAAACTGCGAGTGCAGTAGCTATCATCATCACCATGCCGAGTGCCAACTGCTTCACCACAAACTTACCAAGAACTTCACGACAAAGGTTTAGCAATGTTCGCCTAAGATCCAACGATGAATGCAGCTAGTGACAGCGCCAAGAAGGAGCAGAAGCAGTTTTCACTGCAGGACAAATTGAACATATTGCAAGAAATCTATGCAGAGAAAAAGCGAATCGACGTGTGCAGACAGCGTGGCATTGCCCCATCAACCGTTGCGACCATTTTGAAAGACCGAGACAAGATCGTCAAGCTTCACTGGGAATCGCAACTCGCTGCTACGAGGAAGCAGCTGTGACTGGGAAACTTTCAAAATGTAGGCCAAGCTGTTCTCATGTGGTTCAAAGATCCCAGACTGCAAAACGTTCCTGTGTCTGGCCCAATGTTTCTAGAAAAAGCCCGCGAATTTGCCAATGCATTTGAAATAACTGGGGGAGACGCCTGTGCGGGTTGGCTTTTTCATTTCCGCCAAAGGAACGTAATAACTTGGCAGGTTGTCTCGGGCGAGGAAAAGGTTGCTGACAGAAGAAGGCGCGGATTCCTAACGCAATGATCGGTTTCTAGAGTGGGCTGAATTGTACTCTGAAGACAATATTTTCAATGCAGATGAGACTGCATGTTTTTATCAGCTCCTGCCAGACCGGACGATTCACTTCAAAAGGCAGCAGTGCAAAGGAGGAAAGAAGTTGCATCTTCGTGTGACAGTCCTGCTCTGCTGCAATGCAACAGGCACGAAGAAAATTAAACCACTCGTCATCGGCAAGTACGTGAAGCCTCACTGCATGAAAAACGTCATGTCGTTACCGTACGACTACCACGCTAATAAACGAGCCTGGATGACCAGAGAGCTCTTTTCCCGAGTGGCTCATCAAACTTGATGACCAAATGAGCAGGGATGACCAAAGAATTCTACTGGTTCTCGACAACTGCTCTGCTCACATAGTGAATGTTCGCTTAATGCACGTTCGCTTGGAGTTTCTGCCACCAAACATCACATCCTTGCTGCATCCCCTAGACCAGGGCATTATAAAGAGTGTGAAAGTAGAATTTTGTAAGCGCCTCGTGCAGCGGTTGATTATCAACCTCCGCCTAAAGCAGCCGACTGCAATCAATATTCGTCGGGCAGCGGAAATGCTCACAGGAGCTTGGTGGAACTTGAAGGTTTGAAGGCAACTGCCGACGAAAAGCAGGGCTTTTTGTCAGCAGTTTTCGTCAGCAAATTCGTCCTGGTCCGGGACAAATTTTTCTTCAACTGCGAGGCTTTTTCTTCCGAGGAACTCGTATGGGTTCTTTTTTTTTTTTTTTTTTAGCAATTGCTACGATAGGGTGGATGTCTGATCATCCCCTAATTAAAGACCAACTTGTGCAGAAGAAAATGAAGAAAGGCTGTCCTTATATGTAGGACTACGTTGACAGTATGTGCACAGTCGGCTTTCTGTTGCTTTGTGGCTAGGAGTTTTGGAAGCGCATTGCCCGATGGACAGCTGTGCATTTCTGGAGCTAAAGTGGCAATTTCTTCATTTCTTAGCAAAGTGGTTAGGTGATAGATGCTTCCTTGTAGTTTAAGTGCATGATTCCTCAATAAACTGGTTCCTCGTGGAACTGGCTTTGTTCCCTTTTTGATGTTCTGCACGTTCTTTGCAGCCTTGTTGCTTGCATTGTGTGAGAAGAATGGGCACGGATGCATCACACAGGGAACAGCGCTGTGCACAGCTGGAGTGGATATCTGAGCCAGTTGGTCGTTCACAATGGGCAAAACACTGCTTTACAACAACATACATTGTTTTCGGGAAGTCATACTGCAAGTCAAGGGCCAACAAAGCTGTTGTAGAATTCATTTATTATAGCTGAGAGACTTGATTCTAATCTTTTGTACTCTTCCCCTTTTTTCTTCCCTCTTTCTTCAACCAGGTGGAATGGTGTCCAATTTAACAAACAATTTGTCGTCTGTTCATCCTTCTTTGTTGCGTGCTTCTTATATCTTTTTATTCCACAATAATATCAGTGGTTATTCTGTGCTTTCTTCGTGTCCCTGGTTATACGCACTATTCTCGCCCATAAGCTCTGCACAGGTGCTGCTGTTCATTGTTGTTGAGTCGTGTTCGACTGCTAGTGACACCATGGATAATTACCCTCCAGTGCAGTCTCTTTAGCACTTTCCTGTCCACGCCTATTCCCATCGATGGCTTACTATTGATGTTTGCAAATTTGAATGTTGCTTTCCGGACACTCTCGGACATCGCACTTCTGCTAATTCTGATGCAGGGATGATTCTGATTCAGGGGTATTAGACAGAAATGTTTGCTCCTTTCATCTTACTTTTCACTGTATGTAACTTTTTCTGGTGCATGGTTCTGGCATTCTAAGTACATACTCTTTGTGTGTCAAGCTTTTCTTTTGGCACAGGCAACATGAGTCCTTGGATTTCCCGAAGGCATTGATTCAGGTATGATGAGACACTTACCTACTTAACAAAGCTATGCGGGCTTTAGTCACTCAGTGGCTCAGTGTAGTCACTCAGTGGCTGTATGGTGAACTTTCACTGCAAGGAAGAGTAATGTCTTCGAGAATTGAGCTCAAATGTAGCGATGCCGTGTAACACCCTATGAAGGAGCATTACACACCACAGTGTGGCAGTGTAGATCTTTTCATTGGAATAGGTTCTGAAACCTGGTCAATACAGACCGATTTAGGAAATAAAATACGAAGTGTGTACTCTGTGAAACACACACACATGTTTATATCAATTCAGCAACATATAACTTGCAACAAACATTACTATGGAACACTTCTATGTATGGGGTCTCTAACTAGTCTGCGCCCTACAGAATTAGGTCATTGAACGTCGCACTTCGCCATATGATTCGATGTAGGGTGTCTGAAAAGGTCACGGCCGGAATGGTACGGACGTCGCAAGCGCTGCTGTCGAAGTACCCAGCTGGAGGCGGGTGGTGAGACATGTCACGGCGGAACAGGAACGTAGGCCAGGAGGAAAGTCCAGGATCATTGGGACTGTGGTCTGTGCTCCGCAGGGAGCAGAGTTCCGCATAGGTCCGGCATTATTTTCCAGCTATGCAGTGAAGCCACTCCTTGCGAGCGCAGGAGGCAAATGGCGCACGGTGTTCCATTTGCTTTTTTGTCTGCTGGTCGCAAGCTACATGCGGCAATTGTTTACAAGTGCTGAGCAAGATGGCACCTTTTAATACAGGCTATAGGCTCGAACTATTGGCGCAGCCAGAGTGAAATAGGATTGCAACTACCTGAAATTTTTAGTTTGTATGTGTGTGTATATATATATGCAGATATAAACACACACACACGAACTTGCATATAGGGGGCAGGACCCCCCTCGATCCCCAGAAATAAAATCCTGACTACACCCGTGGCTCAAACAGCTCAAAAGCTCGCTTGCTAACATGCGTTAGCTTGCAACATAAAGCGGTGCAATGTTTTTCAGCACGCATATGAAGTTTTCTCGCTGAGGCTGGAAGGCAACAAACGTTTTAAAGAATGTTTAAAGAAAATTTCACACATGTTAAGTGGACAATTATGTGAGTGCATTTTGGCAGCCGAAGAGCCGATTAATGATCGGCGCCAAGCAAACTTTCATGCATGCAATTATGTATGTGACTGTTAATCGAGCGTCATTTATCACTAGCCGCCGTTCACAGCAGCTGCATGTTTTCAATACATGCAGTGCAGACACGTAGATTTAAATGCATTTCAAATGGTCACATGTGCACACTTTATGCAAAGCTTACTTTTATGACTCATTCATACTGCATACTAAACAGCTGCTTCGTAGCAGCAAATCTGCAAGTGGTAAAGTATTCAAGATACAGGAGCTTCTAGATCAAATTTATTTCGTACAAGGGAATGGTTGACCAATGGCCGCCGGCAGCAGGGCAAGATTGCTGGTGCTTGGAGCCCTGGGGGGGCAGAATTCAAAGCAACTGGAAAGGCAACAGGCTATTAACAGTGTGACGAAGAAGATCGGCAGGCTAAAAGGTGCCGCCAAAAAGAGCACCATGACCTCAGCCCAACCCCTCACCCCTTCCCTATCGACTCGCTCGTGTGGCTTTGGGTACCGCCTGTTGCTGCTCCTGGCCTTTCGTCCAAGCTCCTCCCGAAGTACCACAGGCCCTACCGCGTGGTTGCGCAACCATCACCTGTTAATTACTTGGTCGAGCCCGTGTCACCATCTCCTGATCTGTGTCGTCGGGGACGAGAGACTGTGCACATTGACCGGCCGAAGCCGTATCACGATCTGCTCACCTCTTCCTAGATTGCCAGGATGGCTACTCTTCAATTCTGGGGGTGATTGTGACGAACAAGATCGGCAGGCTAAAAAGCCCCGTTGCCATCGTGTGGCTCATACCCAGTTCGTTCACTGGCTGCACCCTAGCTGCTGTTGCTGCGTTGGTCGCTGCTTCTCTACGACCCGAATAAACCCCCTTTACAACAGTAACAAGAGGTCATTTTTATTGCAGTAATCACATCAAGATGGCAAACGTCCCAAAGTGGAGGAAGGTGGTGGAGAGGGGCACTGGGCCTCCCTGCCTATATACATGTAGTTTTCTCATATCAGCTCTGTCATCCCCCTATTTTGATTTTTTCATGTAAGCCGATTATTACAATTATCAGTTATGACAATGGAATTTACGTGGCACTTGAATATTGTTATAAGTGGGTTCGACTGTACACCAAAAATCGTACAACCCCTCATGCCAGGCGAACTCATCTCAGCGTTAACAAGGTGTTACTTGAGAAAATGTTGCTTTAGGGTAAACAAGCCCAACTCATCTCTGTAAACAAGGCGAATGCACCTCGCATATCCTGGTCCCTTTCGGAGTTGGCGGGTCCGCATACACAGTAGCCATATATAGTCGCCGGCACACGTCTGTCTGTCCGCATGGCACCGCGTAAAAAGCTTTGCCACTTTCTGTGTGGTTTGTGCGCTTTGGTACGCTGCACCTCGTCATACAAGTGTCAATATAATCTGTTTCGTATGAGCTCAACAAGGTCCTTGATTTTACATCGTCGAATACCAAACCTACAACCCGGAACCGATGAATGAAACGCACACTCAGTGGTCCGTTGATTGTAAGGTCGATGGCACTGACAGAAACGAGTCGGCGTCGCGCCCGTAAAGTTGGTTTCACAGTGGCGCAGTTGAACATTTGACGTCATTTTCTACCACGTGATAGTGCTCGGTGAATGCGGTGCGAGCGGCGCCGGAAAAGTTATGCGCAACTCTGCTCCCTGCGGTAGCATATAAAGGAACGCTAGGATGCCGCACAGACGTACACCGGCTTCAGTGTTTGAGCCATAGGCTTGGGAGCACCAGGCATAGGCAGAAGCCCAGACCCATTGTCCAAACAGGTTGCTTCTTCTACCACTGCTGCCTTCTTCTATCGGCTTCCTCCCTCACAATGGCACCACTCTCGGGTTCCACACTTGCGCCACGAGACTCTCTGCAGATTTTTTTTTTTTTTTTTTTCACCTTTTTTGGGTGTCAGTGCATCATGTGCGTGCATTTATCGTCGCCATTGTCGTCTTCGCCTTCCATTTGCAACACGGCATGTGCATCTGATGGTACATAGTCAACTGCCATTGCTATCCTGTCATCATGTCGTTGTGTCATCTTGTCGTTGTGTCCCAGCAAGAGCTATTACCATCAGCTTTAGGACTGACCACCCAACAACATCGACATCTGCTGAACTAGCTGCTCTTCGCGCTGCACTTTGTTTCGTCGATTGGGAGCCACCTCGACAATGGTCAGTCTTCAGCGACTCAAAGGCAACCCTACGATCTGTGCTATCAGTTCTGCGTCGTGCGCCATTCGAACAGCTCGTATTCGATATTAGATGTCTACTCCTTACATCACAGGAGAAAGGACACCACGTGACGTTTCAGTGGCTGCCAAGTATAACTGCAGCGTCATGGGAAACGAAGATGCTGATAATGCCGCTCGGGCAGCTCTTGAAGACGCACAAGAAGAGGCCATACCACTTTCATGAGTGGTTGCACAGGATATCACGCTCTCTCTGTGGTGCACACCAAACAGCCAGACCGACCGGAGCAACCGTCAATACCACCTGCCCTCTTTGATGCATCTCTGTATGCCAACTGGACTCCGCCGAAGAGAGGTGACTCTGCTTTATCGCTTGTGGCTAGGGGTGGCTTTCACGAAATCTTACTCATTTCGCATTGGAATGGCCGACAACGCTCTCTGCAATGCCTGTCTTTGCGAGGAGACACTGGAACACATTTAGTGCGACTGTCCTGAATGTAATGTTCAGCGACAGTCCCTGGCATCCGTTCTAGCGCACCTTGACACTAGACCATTGACCCTCGAAACGATTTTCACATGCCTTTGACAGAACACATCGCAGCTGAAGGCAACAAAGGGACTACTTCAGTTTTTGAAAGAGACAGGATTGGACAAGCGGCTGTGACAGTGATATCACGTACCACGCCAGAGTGATGGACTCTAATGGACGATGTGTGTGTGCTGTGCTATGTGCTCTCTCTCTCTCTCCCTTCCCTATCTTTCACCCCCCCCCAACCCGCTCCCGTTTGTAGGGTAGCAAACCGGTTAAGCTAAACTGGTTAACCTCTCTGCCTTTCCTTCTCCACTTTTTCCTTCCTTCCTTCCTTGTCATTGTGTTATTGTCATACCACAGTAATGTCATCATAGTCATCATCTTATTCAGGAATAAATGTAATGTTCATTGTACCCATAAAATTTGGAAGTGTTCTTTCACTTCCATTTGAACAAAATGAACAAAGGCAATTATACCTTGTTAACTGCTTTGCACAGTGAATGAATTCAAGTGTGCAAAAGGTGTCATCTTTCTGTAATCTCTTGTTGGGTCTTTTGTTGTTGTTTTCTGAATAAAAATATTTAAATTGCACTTAAGCTACTTGTCTGTGACGTTAGAGCAGCTAAAATTTGTTTCACACCATTTTCATCCCTGTGGTAAAGTTTGTGTGTTTTGTACAAAAATGCAAAAGGGGCATTTGATGTGAAACAACACCTTTATAATCCATATGAAAAACTGTACGTCGTTTGACTGAAAAGCTGGACCATCTTGCATCTTTTATCAGCCTGCAAATCAGCTGACAAAGAAGCTCAAGAACAAGTTAAGGACCGCGCAAGGAGTGACAGAACAAAGAAGGCTAGGTGTGACGTTAAGAGACAGAAAGAAAGCAGTGTGAATCAGAGAGCAAAGCGGGGGTAGCCGATATTCTAGTTGAGATCAAGAGAAAGAAAGGGAGCTGGGCAGGCCATGTAATACATAGAAAAGATGACCGATGGACCATCAGAGTTACAGAATGGATGCCAAGAGAAGGGAAGTGCAGTTGAAGATTGCAGAACACTATTTGGTGGGATGAAATTAGGAAATTCGCAGGCGCAAGTTGGAATGAGTTGGCGCAGGACAGGGGTAATTGGAGATTGCAGGGAGAGGCCTTCGTCTTACAGTGGAGATAAAATAAGCTGATGGTGATGATGATGAAATCAGCTGGTATTACAGAAATTATGACTGAGGTTTCTGGGCTTGAGTTAATGTACCTGTACATCTTGGAGTGTTCAGCTCAAGGCCGCATGTTTGATCCAAGCCGTGGTGGCCACATTTCGATGAAGACAAAATGCAAAAACATTCGTGTACCTATGGCACATGGTAAAAAACCCCAGGTATTCATAATTAATTCGGAGTCCCCCACTACAACTTGCCCCATAATCAGATTGTGGTTGGGGCACACAAAATCCCCGAATTTAATTTTAATATCGGAGTGTTCAGCACCTTCGAAAAGTAGTACATGTGCAGAGCATTATCTCCTAAGTGATAATGGCACATAGAGAATCGCACATCACGTCAGAATCCTTTTTCTGCTTAAACATTTCATTCCTATTTAGGGGCTCCAAAATAGTATACTATTGAACCCTGCAATAAAAAATTTGCGGGGAAAGTGCAAAAAATTTGCTTTTACGAGGCTTTAGTTGTTGCGGGATGAGACAACACAGACAGGGAATGCACGGCAAAACAACACTTTTCTGTTGAAATTTTGTTAGCCTACATTGCCCCCATGCGTCAGTCAGTGATGGCAAGATTTAAGTCAGTACCAGTTACGTCGAGGTCTACGGGCAACAGCATCCACTGGAGGACCACTTTTGCTTGCGTGGAATTCTGTTGCTCTTACCGTACATGTGTACCACCTCCAGTGCATGCTGTCACCCGTAGATGCTGAAGCCGAATTCGCACGAAATGCCTGTTGGGAAGTGCAGAAACCAGCATTCTTGAAGCAGGGGACGTGTAATCTCGGAGGACTGCTTTCAGAGTCGCAATGCGTCCCAGTTCTCAATCACAGCTGAAGGTGTGGTAGCGCATGCTGCTGCTGCCATCTCGAGCACCATAAACAAATCCATGTCATTGGGATGTGAATTTATTTGTTGAGATACAGTCATCATCATCATCATCAGCCTATTTTATGTCCACTGCAGGGCAAAGGCGTCTCCCTGCCATCTCCAATGACCCCTGTCCTGCGCCAACTGATTCCAACTAGCACCCGCAAATTTCCTAATTTCGTTGCACCACCTAGTCTTCTGCCGTCCTCTACTGCACTTCCCTTCTCTTCGTCCCCATTCTGTAACCCTAATGGTCCAATAGTTATCTAATCTGTGCATTACATGACCTGCCCAGTGCCATTTCTTTCTCTCCATGTCAAGTAGAATATTGTCTATACCCGTTTGCTCTCTGATCCAAACCGCTCTCTTTCTGTCTCTTAAAGTTATGCCTAGCATTCTTCGTTCCATCGCCCTTTGTGCAGTCCTTAACTTGTTCTCAAGCTTCTTTGTCAGTCTCCAAGTCTCTGCCTCATATGTCAGTGTCAGGTAATATGCACTGATTGTGTACCTCCATTTTCAATGATAACTGTAAGCTTCCAGTCAGGAGCTCACGATGTCTGCCATATGCGATCCAACCCATTCTTATTCTTCTGTGAATTTCCTTCTTATGGTCAGGGTTCCGTGTGATTAGTTGGCCTAGGTAAACGTACCCCTTCACAGACTCTAGAGGCTGACTTGCGATCCTGAACTCTTGTTCCCTTGCCCGGATTATCTTTGTCTTCTGCCATATTTATCTTCAACCCCACTCATACGCTCTCCCTGTTAAGGTCCTCAATCATTTGTTGCAACTTGCCCACATTGTTGCTGAATAGAACAATGTCATCGGCAAACAGAAAGTTGCTGAGGTATTCGCCGTTGATCCTTACTCCTAAGCCTTCCCAGTTTAATAGCTTGAATACTTCTTCCGAGCACGCAGTGAATAGCATTGGAGAGATTGTGTCTCCTTGTATGACCCCTTTCTTCATTGGTATCTTCCTACTTGTGTAGAATTAAGGTGGCTGTGGAATCTAGATATCTTCCAGGGTATTTACATAAGCGGTCTCTACTCCTTGATTATGCAATGCCTCTATGACAGCTGGTATCTCTACTGAATCAAAAGCTTTTTCATAATCTATAAAAGCCATATAGAGAGGCTTATTGTACTCTGCGGATTTCTCGATATCCTGATTAATGACATGGATGTGATCCATTGTAGAGTATCCCTTCCTGAAGCCAGTCTGTTCCCTTGGTTGGCTAAAGTTCAGTGTTGTCCTTATTCTATTGGAGATTATTTTGGTAAATATTTTATATCATACTGTTGGGAGTAAGCTAATGGGCCTATAATTTTTTAGTTCTTTAACGTCTCCCTTTTTGTGGATTAGTATAATGTTTGCATTCTTCCAGTTTTCTGGGACCTTTGCAGTCAATAGACACTTCGTGTAGAGAGCCGCTAGTTTTTCTAGCATTATGTCTCCTTAATCTTTGATTAAATCGACTGTTATTCCATCTTCTCCTGCCACTTTTCCCCGTTTCATGTCTTGCAAGGTCCTTCTGACCTCATCTCTAGTTATAGGGGGAGTTTCTGTATCCTGTTCATTACTGTTTCTAATGGAGGTATCCTGTTTCTTCTGGGTACTGTACAGGTCAGTATAGAATTCTTCCGCTTCTTTTACTAATCTTCGAGATTGATGATGATATTACCCTGCTTATCTTTCAGTGCATACATCTTGGTTTGTCCTATGCCAAGTTTCTTTCTCACTGATTTCAGGCTGCATTCATTTTTTACGGCTTCTTCAGTCTTTCTCACCTTATATTTTTGAATATCACTTATCTTCACCTTGTTGATCAGTTTTGACAGTTCTACGAATTCTATCTTATCTCTCTATATGGACACTTTCATTCTTTGTCGTTTCTTTATTAGGTCCTTTGTTACTCTGGAGAGCTTGCCTACTGGTTGGCTTGGTGCCTTGCCTCCTACTTCAGTTGCTGCCTCTGAAGCCAGCCTCGTTACGGTTTCATTCAGCCATGCTATTTGGAAGTTTTTGGAAACAGGCAATCGACAAACATGATGGCGGCCATGACATGCTTCCAGTGGCCTCGCAACATGCCGTGACGGTATTTTTTGTGATTGAAGTGAAAAGGAAGTGTATTTGAGCACTTTCTTTAATTCTGTTAGAGTTACACGGCTATGTAAAATGGGGTCTAATGATTCAGCAAATTTCATTGAGGTGGGATTGCAGCTTAGTGATGTTTCGTTCTCAAGAGATATGAAATGCATTGAATACTATGGGGGTTTGCTGGGGATGCGAAAGTATTTGGGCTTCGACTGTATTCTGATATCACAGCGATTGGCTAGAAGAAGTTAAAGGGACTGTGGGTGAAGAAAAACCAGATAGACGCTGGTACCTGGTGATCTAGCAAGGCAGACGCACACTGGAGCCAATGAAGGAATGCTTCTTATTCCAGAGCGCGCACGCTTATATAGCTTTTGCCGAGACGCTAGCAGTGCTTCTCAGACGCTGCTGGTGCGATGACACTACACTCCCCCCCCCCTTTTTTTTTTTTTTTAATTATAGCCCCAATGCTCAGGCTGCCGACGCTCTCTTGTGCTTCTCCAGTGAGGGATGGGCCTGGGTGATTCATCGCTATCCACACCTGGTTGGCCGAGGTTATGGCAAGCAGGACCCTTTTCTTGTGGCGTTGCTGGCTCCTGCTGTCTGTCTTCGACAGATGGAGCTGGTGCAGGCAAGTGAGATTCCGCTGAAGTCTGCCGAGTTCTTGGGAATGGCACAGGAAGGGGAATCACGGGCTGTTCAGGAACAGGAAACGTTGCCTCTACCAGGTGGTCTGCGTGAACAAACCACTCTTGGTTTTGTATGTTTACAACATAAGTCACAGCACTGATTCGTCTGACGATGATACCAGTAATCCATGCCAGCTCACCTGGTCTAGTTCCCTTCACCCGCACCGTGTCAGCTTCTTTGAACTTGCGCCATTGGGCAGCAGGCTGCTGAACGGGCCGTCACTCGTCTTTCTCCAGACAGTTGTGAAGCTCGGGGTGCAGCATGGTTAGCCGTGTCCTTGGACTCCATGATAGGAACAATTCAGCCGGGGTTTTTCCAGTTGCTGCACATGGGGTGTTTCTGTAGTGGAAAAGGAACTGGTCGACCCGATGTCGAATAGATTTGGAAACTCCCGCTCGCTCTTCATCCTTCAACTTGTTTCAGGTTTCTTTTCACGGTCTGAACAAGGCGTTCAGCAGCTCCATTAGACGCTCGATGATAAGGTGGTGCCATTTTGTGGCGAACTTGGTTTGCTGAGAGGAAAACTGCGAACTCTGACGACACGAACTGTGGGCCGCCGATGACTTCTTCCGGCAGGCCAAAAGCTGCGAAAATAGTTAGTAGTTTTTCCACCGTTTTGGCTGCAGTTGTGACAGACATGCAGATGACCTCTACCCACTTCAAGTAAGCATCTACAAGAACAAGCAACGAATGAGGTTTGCAGTATGCGAAGTCAAAGTGAATTCTCTGCCACCGTCATGTCGGCCAATGCCATGAAGTGATAGGAAGGCGTGGTGCAGCATTTTGAGTTAATTGGCAACTTATGCATCCCCTCACTGTTTGTTCAATGTTCTCAGTTTGCTTAGGCCACCAGACAAGACTTCATGCAAACATTTTCATGCGAGTCTCTCCCAGGTGCCCCTCGTGCAAGAGTTTCACTACCAAGCATTTCAGTGAATTTGCTATGAGTACCCAGTTGCGCCATGTGATACAGTCATTGTCAGCAGATAGCTCATAACACCTAGTAAAGTACGGCATGAGCGCTTCTTTGGTTGCTCTTGAAGGCCATCCGTGCCGCGTCTACAGCAGTACTTTTGACAAGACTCGGTCACTGCTGGTTTCTTTGCAAATCTTATCAGCCGATAGCGGCAGCTCGTCAGTCACCGAAAAAAATTGGACGTAGTCGCTAATGTCATTCATGTTTTTCAGTGGAATGCGCAACAATGCATCTGCGTTCACCACTGCGTTGCCTTTGCGGTATTGCCACTTGTAGCGATAGGCTGCAAGCAAAAGCATCCATCTTTGTATGCAGGCTGCTGCTGCTGCGGTAGATATCGGTTTATCATGTCCGAGCAACCCTTTCGGAGGCAGATGGTTGGAGAAAATTGTAAATTCACAGCCGAAAATGTACTTGTGAAACTGTTTTATCCCAAAAACAACAGCCAATGCCTCTTTTTCTAGGTGTGAATAACCCATTTCTGCTTTGGTCAGGGTGCGTGAAGCGGATGCTATCGGCTTTTCGTGGCCGTTCACAACATGAAAAAGAACCGCTCCTACTAATCCTAGTGGCTTGGAGGGATCGTTGAAGCTCAAAATGTTGTTGCTTGTAAGCCATCGCTTGCTTTCTTGGAAGCAGCGTTCTTCCTTATCTGACCAATGCCAGCTTTGATCCTTCTTCAGTAGGTTGTACAGTGGGTTCAGCTTAGCAGACATGCTCAGATTGAATTTGGCATAAAAAGTAAGCATGCCAAGGTAGGCTTTTAGCTTCGTCTGGTTTGTGGCTGCTGGAGCACTTTTGACAGCATTAAGCTTCTCTGTGCAAAGGCACACACCAGAATTTTCAATAACATGGCCTAAATACTTCACAGAGGGCTGGAAAACCTTACATTTGTCTTGCTTTACTCTAAGTCCCTGGAGCTGAAACTTTGCTAGCACAGCCTCAACCCGATTCTGGCATTCCTCGATAGATGCTCTGGCTATGAGGATGTCATCCAGGTAGCACATGACTCCTTCCAGTCCCTTCAGCATCTCGTCCATGACACACTGAAAAATAGCAGGGGCACTTGAAATACCGTACGGCATGCGAAGACACTTGAACAAGCCAAGATGGGTGTTAATAGTAAGCAACTTCTGCGAATCTTCATGCACTGACAGCTGCTGATATACTGAGGTTAAATCAAGCACTGTAAAGACTTTTCCGCCAACCAGTACTGCAAAAATATCCTCTACGAGTGGCAACGGGTAGTGTTCAGTCTTTACGAAAGGGTTTAACGTGACTTTATAGTCACCGCATAGCCTCACCTTGTGCTCAGGCTTTGGGACGACTACAAGTGGTGTGGCCCAGTCGCTCTGCATGACTGCGATCCCTCTGTCCTTGAGTGCGAGTAATTCCTGTTTAACAACATTTTTCCGTGCGTAGGGAACAGGACAAGCCTTGCAGAGGACCGGACGAGCCTCTTCTTTCAAAACTATTTTCACTTCATAACCCTTTATTAAACCAACTTGCAGACTGAACACGTCAGGGTACTTCTGCAGCAAGAGTTTTACTTTTTGCTCTGCTTCCACATTGAAAATGTGATTCCAGTTCAATTTGAGCATGGTTGAGTTCCAGGAACGACAATCACTGGCACAGTTTTCTTTTGACCTTCATACTCGACACTTACATGTGTCTGTCCTGTCGTCTCGAGCGGCGTGCCACCATAACTTTTCAGTTCTAGAAGGCACTTTGTCAGACCTGGCTTCCTAGGCAGTTGAGCGTAGATCTGCTCGTTGATAATTGATACAGCTTCACCAGTATCTATATGCATCCTCACAGGTTGACCTGCGATTTTCACTTCTACCAGATAGGGCCTCTGAATTTGCTCGTTTAACTCAACTTGAAAAAGGTACAAGTTGTCCGGCTCGGTGTGTACCTCAAGTGCATTAACCGCTTTGCCAATTTTCTTCATGCAAGCATTCGCTAAATGGCCTATTTTCTTGCACCAGTGACATTGTGCCGTACGATATTTGCAATCACATGCATCGTGCTTGTCTCCGCATCTGTAGCAATTTCCGCTAAGACAGAAACTTTGTGGTGTGCTTACCCTAGGTTTTTGTTGTGGATGGCCTTTCTTGCTGACAGTGTGGATGGCTTTGTCCGTTTGCAGATTTTCATTGGGCAGTTGGAAGCTCTTCGACTCTCTTTCGGCGAGTTCCGCTGCTTTCGCCAAGTCTCACGCTGTTTCGAAGTTGAGCTCTTTCCTCTTGAGCGACGTTGCTTAAATGGCTGGGTTTCGGAGCCCCACAACAAAGCGGTCACGTAGCGCGTCGTCCAGAAAAGTCCCGAACACGCACTTGGCAGCCATCTGTGTTAGTTCAATGGCAAACGCAGACGGACTCCATTTCGAGCTGGTGCCGGCGATTGAACTTGAACCTCTCAGCTATTACTTGGCTACCTGGCGCGTAGTGCTCCTTCAAGACGTTGACCACTTCCTCGAACGACTTGTCCTCCGGTGCAGCAGGCAACAGCAGGTCCTTGAGGGTCTTGTACGGGCGTCTTCCGAGGGCAGTGATGAAAGTGTATTTCTTCAAGTTGCAGTCTTCAATTTGCATGACTTTCCAGTAATGGTCGAAACGCTCTACATACGAGTTGAAGTCTTTGTCGCCATCTTCGACGTAGGAATCGAATTCTCAAAACTTTGACATGTTCAGTCACTTCGCTTGGTGTCAATGGTAGCCAGACAGGCGCTGCTCACGGACACGATCCCATCCTCATCGCCAGAAGATATAGCAAGGCAGACGCACACTGGAGCTAACGAAGGAATGCTCTTTATTCCAGAGCATGCGCGCTTATATAGCTTTCATTATACCAAGCATAATGAAAGGAAGGTGCTCGCTCCATGATGAAGGAAAAGTTGAAGCCATGAGTGAAGCCTTCATTTGGCTGTGAAAATGTTCAATGATCCAATTGGATATCGGATGCTAAGAGGTAGTCTTGATGTGATTGGCACCGAGTAGCCGAGATAGATTAGTGAACAACGTTGAGTCGAATTGACGACCATGGCCAGTCATAATGGTGGAAGGGACACCGTAGCAGCTAATCCAGAGTGTGATGAGTGCTCAAGCTATCGACTCAGCCGTTATGTCTAAGAAGGGCATTGCTTCAGGCCATCTGAGGAATTTGTCAATGCAGGTTAACAGGTAGCGATGGTTCCCGTAGGGAAGAAGGGGGCCAACATTGACGTGCAGATAGCTGAAGCGGGCGTTGGGGACGGGAATAGGTCAAGAGGAGTCGCCGTGTTGCGATGCACTTTACACTGTTGGCAGTTGAGGCACGCACGTGACCAGCGACAAACGTCTATGCTGACACTGGGTCACACATAACGAGAAGTGACAAGTCGCTGTGTTGTGCAAATGCCAGGATGAACCAAAGAATGGAGAGCATCAAAGACGGCCCGGCGGTATGGGCGAGGCACATAAGGACGAGGATGTTCTGTCGACGTAACACGCAAAAGGGGAACGCCGCAGTGAGGAAGCAAACAAAGAAAGCCAACGCAGGGCATAATGATCAGTTACAACAGTAAAGGCGCGGCCAAACAGGTAGGTATGAAATTTGGCGACAGCCCAGACAAGAGCAAGACACTTTCTTTCTGTGATTGAGTTATTCTTCTCTGGAGTAGACAGGAGGCAGCTAGCATAAGCAACAACGCAGTCGTGTCCACCCTGACACTAAGCGAGGACAGCACCGATTACGCCGGCACAGTCGGGTCAAAGTACGCTAAAATAGAAGTTGTGAGGGCATCGATTGGTACTTCATTAGCCTGTAAGTTCTGGTATGCTGTGCCCAAAAGTTTCGAAACATGGGCACTTGCTTTAACCATTGTGAGCTGTGTGAGTACTTGCGCAAGTCAGCTTTCTTCGTTTGTTCATGTATTCCCCGTCATTCACTTTTTGGAATATAATGATTTTTTGCAAGATGTTATGTGACTATCACTGAACGTGTCTGCGCCTACTGACAACAGCATCACTGGCACAGTGCTAGGATTGCCGTCGCCCGTACGGACGGGTGAGTCCAATGCTAGTTACAGAAAATGTTTCAAAAGTGATTGTATCCCCAAGAGTGAACGGCTACCGCCCTTGGTGACACCTGCCCACCAGGCAATTCTGTGCCACATGATGGCTGCCTGAAACTCAGCAGGAGCTGTATTCTAGACTGGTATTTATTGATGACGTGCAGTAAGTGCAGATGGCCGTGATGTAAAGGACACTTGTCCCATGGCCATTATTTAGTGTATTTAGTGTATGGACTGCATTGAAAGAGTGCCCGTCGTAGCTTCAGGGTGTTGCACTTGACATTAATTAATGCAAAAGTGAAAGCAGTATCTCTTCAAATGGTCGATCAAGAATGCAAGCCCAGTAGTGTTCCAGTGTGTTGTGTTGAATAGCAGCATTTAAAGAGTGGCTTGTTAGTGTTTCTTTTTTTTTTCCTCTCTGCTTGTAGGCCATTTTCATAAATGACAAGCTAGCTTTCTTTCAATCCCTCATGTTCAAGACATGGCAATCAACGTACTGTTCAGCTGGTGGATATGCTTCCTGCCTTCATGATTTTTTTTACTGTTTGTCTGTAGAGTTGAACAAATCATTTAGCATGCAGTTATTAACAGGTTTAGCATTTGAAGGCCATCTGAATATCTGCCTCCATTCATTCGATGTTTGTATTACTGTGTTGCCCCCCCCCCCCCCCCCTTATGTAATACCCCACATGGGGCCCTTAAGGGAATAATAAATGATGATGATCATGATGAATGTTTGCCATCGTATTTTGAGCATCCAGCTATATGTGAAAGCCATAAGTTTTGAAGAGGGTATGTACTATTTGGTTATGAGGCAGTTTCTTGATCGTCCTAACCTAAAAGGAATGACAGAGTGTGCGGTTCGGCACATAGTATTCTAACCATGAGGAATTGAATGTATAATTGACTTCATATGGGGGGGGGGGGTGGCTTAGGCGCTTGTTGTGACCTGTTACATAGAGTAATTGTATTTTTGTGCACATAAGCAATACCGAATATTTTTAAAATTTAACAGTACAGTTGAGGCGTGGGCTGTGAGTACCACCCGCTCCAACTCCCTGCGTAAGTGCCACGGGCACAGTCTAGCTTCCCAGTGCACACACACACACCTCGATGCTACCAACTACGGAGGCACATTGGCACACAAGCCCAAACACTACACACACTCAGTGATAACAGAAACAAACCAAACTCTATTAGGTCTTCCCAACAAGAAGTGCTGGCTTCTGGGATGCTTGATAAGCAGGCAGGAGGAAAGCTAGTAAGAAGCGGAGGTATTCACCTCTGCTTACCGCTGTGGTCTCTAGCATTCTTCGTCCCTCAGTGTTCTCGTTCGTGGTTCTTGAAAGACACCGATTCTAGCTGCTTCCACTCCGGTTGCTGTCCCACAGTCGTCTCCCTTGGCACCTTCCTCTGGCACAGGTGGTCCCATCTGGGACCTTCACTTCTTATGAACGAGTGTAAGGAGGAAGTCGGATGTGAGTATATTGGTGCACCTCATGGTGGGAGAGGCAGCAGATTTTCATCTCTGTCTATGGCTTCATGGCAGCGTGTGCCACACTGCCATGAAGCCACATCTTTGTGCACAGTTCTCGGCATTCCAAACTTTCGTTGCCTCCTAGGGAGCCCACACACTTTCTCCACCTCTGCGTGTCCTCCGTTCTCCTTCTCTTTTCTGGTCACTATTTTGCATTTTGACTGTGTTAGTAAGCGAATAGCGCATGTGGCACTGACAAACAAGAACTCGGATTACGATGAGCACAGCGTTTGACTGCAATCTTTAACAACACAGCAGAAGCTGGAGATTATCAGCGTTACCGAAGAGGTGGGGAACAAAGCCGCTGGCTGAAGATCTGACATGGACGAGTTGTGCTTCCACAAATGCAGACTGTTTTTGCAAATATTTGAGTGTTGTCGTAATCAGTTACGTAAATTATACAAGCTTCTTTTTTTTTATCAGGGCGTTGTAATTAGGGGTGCAAATTATACTCAGGAAAATGCGGTACATTAGTAAAAAAAAAGATTACTGTCAAGGCCTTTGTGTGAAGGTGGCACTGTAATCAGTCCTAAAATACCAATTAGGTGTCTCCTTCAGCAGTGAACTGTTCTGTACACCTAGTGACAAAAGTTTATGGGCCACGCCATCTCCAAAAATGCTCAGTTCCCAAGCAGCCTGTAGCAGTAGCCAGTAAAGCTGTATATGACAGTGTTGTTAGCATATTGTAGTCGAGGCCCGAAATGCAAATGCCAGACTGCATTGTGAGGTTGCAGAGACATTCAGCTTTTCCTCATGTCTCGTGCCCCGCAATATTTTGTCGCCGGGTGTATGTCATCATCGTGTCATCACTGTGTTTCCAGGTGGTTCAGCGAGTACACTGATGCAGACTATGCACGGGCAGGATTCCGAGCGACACACCAGGTATTCCTGGACCAAGGTCCGCTACCTCAGTTCCAGCACTCTCTGGAACCACACTTGAGGCGTCTGGGTCTGCCCACCAGCCTCCAGAAAGGTGACGGCTCAAACCAGTGGCACTTCATGATTATGTGAGCCTGTATGTAGCCTATGATTGCATGCCTGCAGCACTTCTGTGGTTTCACTGTTAATGAGGAAACACTACACACATCCGCACTCGTGTAGAGCACTTGAGTAGTGCATTGCATGGTGAGGAAAGCAATATTGCGCTTGGACTCCTATAAGGAAGGTCATAATATATATATATTTATTTATTTATTTCAACATACTGTCAACTCTTTGACAGGGTTATTACAGGAGTGGTGTGCAGAAAGAGTAATAATAGTAATTGTCAGGGTAGGTATGCTAAACAAGCACAAATAAGAAGGAAAAATATACATACAACAGTAAGTATGAATACAAGTATTGACAAGCATGCTAATAGAAAAAAACAACTAATCATATAGAGAATACAAGTAAATGACATCAGGTTGATGAGTACGTATTAAGCGAGTTATGTAACATCTCAAGGAAATCATCAATTCTTTGCTGTTCGACCATAAGTCGGTCAATGGTATTCCATTCCCGAATGGATCTAGGGAGAAAAGAATAATAGAATGTATTGGTTGTTGCACGCATATTCTTGTAGTGTGAGATCATGCGTGTGACGTAGTTGCCTTGTTTGTTTAGTTTCAACGTATGTTGTGTGGTCTATCTTAAAATAGTTGTGCAGTCGCATATATAAGAACTTCAGGCGGTGGATTTTAGCACGACTTTGGAGTGAGGGCAAACCTGCGCTGCGTAGCAATTCTGTTGGGGAATCAAGGCGTCGATAGCAGTTAAAAATAAATCTAATCGCATTGCGCTGCACATTTTCAAGCATGCCGATACCGCTACTTGTGAAAGGGAACCAGATTATGTTGGCGTATTCTAGAATCGGTCGGACAAGTGTGGTGTACGCTAAAAGCTTAGTGTCACGGTCAGCGTGCCGCAGCGTCCGCTGAAGGAAAAACAATTTTTTCATTGCTTTCGCGGTTATAGCTTCCGTGTGAGCTGCCCAGCTGAGATCAGAAGTTATTATTACACCAAGATATTTGTACTGGGTTACATTTCGGAGTGCGACATTATTAAAACCATAAGAGAATGCTAAGCTTGTTTTCTTGTTTGTTATTGTCATTGCAACTGTTTTGTCTGTATTAATCACCATTTGCCAGTTAGAGCACCAACTTACTACTTCATTCAGGGAAATGTGCAGCTCATTTTGGTCACTGTAGCTTTTGACCTCTTTATACAGTACGCAGTCATCTGCGAATAGCCTAATATTTGCGTTAATGTTGATTGCCAGGTCATTTATAAACAACAAAAATAATATTGGTGCCAAGACAGATCCCTGGGGCACACCGGATGTGACATTTAATGTGTCAAAAATGTGCTCATTGCATTGCACAAATTGTTGATGGCCGGACAAATAGCTTGACATCCATCGAGTCATTGGCCCATCCCCAAGTTTGCGGACCAGCTGGATAACTAGCTTTTCATGGGAAACCCGATCAAACGCCTTTGCGAAATCCATAAAAATTATGTCAATTTAGGAGTATTCGTTAATGCCTTGGGCCAAGTCGTGCATTATCTCGACGAGTTGAGTAACAGTCGATAGGCCTCTCCGGAATCCGTGCTGGTTGGGGTGTAGCAGATCATTGTCTTCGACAAACTTTGTGATGAATTTGAGGATAATATGCTCGAGTATTTTACAGCTGGTACACGTCAAGGAAATGGGCCTGTAGTTTGATGGGATCGTCTTGTCGCCGGATTTATGCACTGGGATTATTTTTGCGACTTTCCATTCAGAAGGAATCTGTGAATCCTGGATAGATTTTGTGAATATTAAGCGTAGACACTTGCTAACTGGTTCTGCGTACTGTTTGAGAAAAGCGTTCGGTATCCCGTCTGGGCCACAGCTCTTTTTGTCATCAAGGTTTAATAGCAGACACAGTATACCACTCTCAGTTATTTCTGGGGTTTCTAGTAATTTATTTTTGGTAGATGGGATAATCTGGGAATGTTGCACTATTCCATTATCGATTGTAAAAATCGACTGGAAGTAGCGATAGAATTGATCCGCCTTATCTTTTGTTTCTATTGAAGGAGAAGCCTTTCTATCGCTATGTTTACCATTTACGTAACGCCAAAATTTCGCTGGTGACATTTTCATGAGCTTGGATAGAGTGGTACCATAGTAGTGCATTTTGGAAACGCGCATCTTGCTTTTCAATGTTTTAGATAGTACGGAAATTTGAGCGGTGATATTAGTGGCTAAACCAGACCTCCTACCTTTCCTCAGCCTACTAATTTTACGTTTAACATGAATTATTTCGCGGGTGATCCATGGATTATATTTTCTTGTAAGTTTGCGCTCTAGTGGGACAAAATTTTCAATACAGTGCATGACGTGTGCTTTGAATTGCAACCATACATGATCTATCGACGAGTTTTTATCCGAGCAAAGATCTGAAAAGTCAAGAAATTCGTGAGTGAGATATGTGATTATTGCATCGTTGTCTGCTCTGCTGAATGCAAGAACGTGCTTTATAGGGCCGTGGTGTCGTACAAGACCAGGTAGAGGCAGTGTGCATAGGACTAATTTATGATCGTATATGCCGTCTAAGATTTCGGTGGATGTCTGGTCGTTCAGGAAATGGTCACTAACAAGAACAACGTCTAGAATAGAACTGGATTTGCCCTGGATACGTGTGGGGACGCGTACGAGTTGCTTGAGGTTAAAGTTGAACAATATATCCAATATGGCGTCATTCGCAGCACCTTGCACTTTTTTTGACGACCATTCCATTTCGGGCAAGTTAAAATCACCAGCTATGACTATTTTGCCGTTCGTCATGTAATCATGCATATAATCCAGAAGATGTTCTAGATAACTTGTCTCGGCGTTAGGTGGTCTGTAGATAGTGCCTACAAATATGCAGGCTTTCTGCAGCTGTACTTTGCACCACACCGCCTCAATTTCTGGCTTATCTGGTAAAACGTTGTGTCGTAGTTCTTTCTTAAAGAAAAGTGCGACACCCCCGCCTCTAGTGCCCCTATCTCTGCGCACAATCACATATCCCGGTGGCAAGACTTCATGGTCTGAGATTTCCGAGTGAAGCCATGTTTCTGTGACAGCAATAATGTCAGGTTTAATTTCTAAAACAAGAGCTTCGAATTGGTCTATTTTATTTGCAAGACTTCGTGTGTTCACATTCAACAGGGTCACTTCTGTCGACTTCGAGTGACTCTCTTCTGTAAGGCGTCCTTTTCTTCGTTTTTTTGTACTGCAACTAAATCTTCATGGTAACTATCCCAAGCAAAAAGTTTACCATTTATAGGCACTTTATCGTAGACTAGTGACACCCTTTCCTGCCTATCCCGGTATTCTTTCGTTCGATCCCACAGCTTCTTTCTTATTTCTCGAATACTATGAGAAAAAGCTTCACTGATATAGAAACCTGAGCCCTTGAGCATCGTGCAGTGCTTGAGGATTGAAACTTTGTCTCGGCAGTCGAGTAGTTTAAGGATTGCGGGTCTTGGCCTAGAAGTATCAGTTTGCTTCTTTTTGCCTAGGCGGTGGATTCTTTCGATTCCCTTGGTTTTTATCTGTAGTATACCGTCTAAAATCTTCTTTTCGACCAATTCAAGAAGCATGTCTATTGATTCCTTTTGTTGTTCAACACCGTATATGACAAGGTTGGACCGACGGCTCCGGTTTTCCAGATCCTCGACTTTCTTTTCCATAGCCATTAGGTTTTTTTCTAAGGTAGATATTCGTTTATTGTTCTCTGAGATCTGTTTTTCAATGCCAGCTATCTTTTCAAGTTTCTTGTCAATTGCATTAAGTCTAGTGTTCGTTATAGATTTAGCATAGATTTGACATAGCAGAACAGCTTTAGCTGTTCTGCTATGCCATCTAGTGTAGGGCCTGGGTTTAACTCAACATCTCCACCCAGAAGTAACAACATGCGCAAGAAAACAAACAATTTGCAAAAGGATTCGCAGAGCGACCGTATATATATATATATATATATATATATATATATATATATATATATATATATATATCACCGTTTCACCGTAAGGGCAAAGCAGTGAATGCAAGATATCAACATGTTAGAATATAACACGAAGTGTAAGACTTGTAGTGGTAGTACATTTGAAGTAAACATAAGGTAAGTAAAAATGAGCTGTTTTGGTAGGGGTCCTCTGTTTAAATAATGACATTGGACAAATTCATTTA
Organism: Dermacentor andersoni; assembly: GCF_023375885.2. Taxonomy (NCBI): domain Eukaryota; kingdom Metazoa; phylum Arthropoda; class Arachnida; order Ixodida; family Ixodidae; genus Dermacentor; species Dermacentor andersoni. Next base: position 197,125,055 of record NC_092817.1, on the reverse strand, counting down.
TGTTTATTAATAACAGCCATTGTCTTTCTTAGCGAACTTACCACCACTGTTCTGTATCAGGTATGTTTCAAACCTCTTTCCTGGGCTGATCCTGGAGGTAGTGCACAGCCACACCAATAAAATTACATCTTTTTCAGGTTAGAGCTCTGTTATTGTTTTGCACTTTTACTATTCAAGTCTGAGAAGGTTTAAGATAAAAGGCATGCACTGTCTATGTTTTGTTTCATGGCATCTGTTTGTGGGCTGCCATTCTCAAAGTTGTGAGGGAAAATTTTGTCATGAATGTAAGACTTGGTATGAGCAACTTTAGGGATGGAATTGTGTGGTAATATAACCCACATACACTGCATGTCATATAACATGGTGTAGCATATAGCACATGTATACCTAAATATATATGGAAGCTCGCAGTGACAACAACGGAAAAAATTTGCTAGGCGTGTCCACATGAATATGCTGTCACAGTAAAACAAGAGTGAAGGGATCAGCCACTAAGCCTCGCCACTTCGGATGACCCGTCAGTCTAAATTTGAAGTTTATTAAAGAAATGTACATACAAGTGCAAATATGCACTTTTGAGACCCAAAAATATTGTTAGAGGGTTCCAACAAAACATTCCATTGGGCATACACATCAGTAGCAGCATACAAACTATGCAAGAGTGTTTATAAAAAAAATAATTAAGGTAGTGCAAAGCCAGGCAAGAAAAAGCCAGAGTAAATACAAAATTTAGAATCATCGCAAAAGCACAAGCTCAGAGCAATATGTGTCAGTATTTGTGAACTACATATAGTTAATAAGTAAACGTTTATAATTCTTTCGAAACAGACTGTAAGCCCAAGCTGATTTGACATTAGTACAGTAGAACCCACCCCACTGATACGTTTATCATTCATATGTTTGACACGTTTATCATTCATATGACGTTGCTAAAGTACAGTCCCAGAAATAGGCTCATATACACGTGTGACACGTGTGTATTAGAATCCCCTTTGATACATAGGTGTTCTCCGAATGTTCCTGCGTAATACGTTCCGACTTTGGCGTACGTATAAAAATATTCATCATCATCATCAGCCTGTTTTATGTCCACTGCAGGACGAAGGCCTCTCCCTGCGATCTCCAATTACCCCTGTTCTGCGCCAACCGATTACAACTAGCGCCCGCGAATTTCCTAATTTCATTCACTCCACCTAGTCTTCTGCCCTCTTTGACTGTGTTTCCCTTCTCTTGGCACCCATTCTGTAACCCTAATGGTCCAATGGTTATCTAACCGGCGCATTACATGACCTGCCCAGCTTCATTTTTTTCTCTTGGTGCCAATTAGAATATCGTCTATACCCATTTGCTCACTTTCTGTCTCTTAACGTTATGCCTAGCAATCTTTGTTCTGTCGCTCTTTGCACGGTCCTTAACTTGTCCTCAAGCTTCTTTGTCAGTTTTCAAGTCTCTGCCCCATAAGTCAGCACTGGTAAAATGCACTGATTGTACACCTTCCTTTTCAATGATAATGGTAAGCCTCCAGTCAGGAGCTGACAATGTCTGCTGCATACGATATAACACATTTTTATTCTTCTATGAATTTCCTTCTAAATATTAAGTGGACTGTTTATAACGGAAGAAATCTTGGAGAAGAACGTCAACTGCACTAGACGTCCTAGCTGTGCACTTCTGACCACCACCAGTGTACACTTTGGCGCACCATGGTCATGGCGCAAAGTCGCAAAATTTCGGGCACGTTACTGCACACCGTTGAATATTCAGAGTTTGGCTGCACAACCGTGTGCCAATTTGGCCACAGCGACAAACGGAAATAATGATATTTTCGTTTTAATACATTGCTGGCATCATCGACGGCCACGTCACCAGCTCCTTCTCAAATTGAAAGTAGCAAAGTCTAGTCGATTCAGCAGTCACAGACCGCGCCCAAACTACCCAAACTGCAGGACAAGCCAAGCGGAGTTGCTTAGTGTTTAAAGGATGCACTGGCTGAATTTGCCGTTTGTCGTGCGAGTTTCATGTGTCCAGCATTTTCATTTGCAATAAATAGCGGCCAATGCCAGGCAACTTCCTCAAGCAGTTGCAAGTGGCATCAAGTCCACTCTCTATGCCTACAGTGATTAAGGTGGGGATCAAGTGAGGGAAGTGCAAGACGATGACTCGTGAAAAAACCCACGAGCATTTGGCTGTCGCAGCACAGTTGACTTCCGTTATGTAGATACATTGACTGTACATTCATCTATCTGTAGTGGCAGCATGACAGTGGTCTAAATAAGGACTGATCAGGCAAGCTTAAGTGTGTGCAAAAATGCATTGTCAGACTTGGGCCACATTCTCAAACGATCACTTTCGAAGATACTGCTTTCAATTTAATAGTGCCAAAATCATGTATGGGCGACAGTGATCCTGGCGCTGTGATTAGAGAGCATGCTTGGGCAGGTGCAGGGTTCGTACACCTCCTTGAAAACCCTTGAATTGGGAAAAAGAAATTCAAGAGCCCTTAAAAATACTTTAATGTAAGTGAATTTTCTTATTGAATTTTTCGAAAACTGAGGTTCGGAGGCAACTTTTGAAAATTCAAAGTAACAAATGCTGCATAGGGACTGTGCCATGGATACTGTCTATCAAGAAATAGTCCTAGATATTTTCTTTTGAGAGAGTCGCTAAACGGTTGCAATGTGGCTTGTTCCCAGCCGCCAATGACGGGCTTGTTTAAATCACCATTGCCATCGCAGAGCTAGACAAAGCCTGATCAAGCGACAAAGCCGTGTCACCATTTTGTTGTTTTGCTAGTTGGTTCACACAGCAGCAGTCATGGTATAACTCGTCACTTACAGCGCAAACATAGACGGAGGACAAAAAGGACGACGTAGACAAGCGCTATCTGCCAACTGATTTTTATTTTTCAGAACCAAACATATATACCCTAAAACACCAAGACAAAAGCGCCCTCTAGAAGCAACACCCGACATGAGAATGCATTCAGAATTTTACCTAAGATGAACGAGAGCGCATGTGCGATCTCGGGAAACCCAGTTCTTTTTCTGTTAGTGCGATAGATGGCTTACTAACCGAGTCGTCATCGGCAATCGCTGCTGCTTCAATGATAATTCTAGTAGTTTCATTGGGATGCCTAGCCAAGATGGTCGTCTCCTCAAAAATTGGGACGCAGCCGCATTGTGCGCAGTGAACCCCCAGGAAGCCTTCCCGCCCTTTGCGAACTTTATTGCTGTGTTCTTGTAACCTAACGTTGATACATCTACCAGTCTGTCCTATATAAGACCTACCACATTTCAGGGGAATCTTATACACTATACCTTTCGAACAACCTGTAAACTTCTTCCTATGATTGATGCTGCAAATACTACGTTTCTTAGCCGCAGGATTGGTTCTGACGCAAAGCTGGGCCAGTTTTTTTGGAGCAGAGAAGACAACGTCGATACCTGCTCTTTGTCCTATTTTCTTAAGTTTGTGGGATATTCCATGGACATACGGGATAACAGCTGTTTTTTTACTTCGTTCATGTACCTGAGACTCAAAGCTGTGAGGCTCGCTGTTAAACTTATTACGCAAGCTTTCCGAAACTGAGACCAGAAGGTTGCTCGGGTACCCTGCAGCCCTCAACCGAGCTACCTGTGCACTGAAACTGGGATCTATCTAGATCCCAGATAGTTGGCAGACAGCGCTTGTCTACGTCGTCCTTTTTGTCCTCCGTCTATGTTTGCGCTGTAAGTGACGAGTTATACCATGGAATTCCAACTAGCCCGTAGTCAGACCTTGCTTCAGCAGTCATGGCTCTATTTTCGATCCCTCAGCTCAAGAAATGCCCAACTTACAGCTATTAGGCTTTAACACGACGAGTATCTTTGGCTGAAGCCAGGTAGTGCTAACCATCATGCCAGGAGGGGGTTGACCTCATTATATTAAAAACATCAACTTTGAAAAGTTACCTGAAGAGCTCGAACTGTGTGTCCAACTCAGCTGCTTAGCTGCAAAAAAATTGCAGCTAAGAAGAAGGATATCTCGTTAGATATTAGTGCATGTGACGAATAAGCTTTGTTTCCCCCTCCTTGAATTGAAGCCTTTGGCATCCTTGAAATGCCTGAATTATTCTTGAATTTTTAGTCAAATTTTCTGTACGAACTCTGGCCCTGTGCCAAGAATGCCGTCGCTTGTAGATGTCCATGTGTCGAGTACTAGTCTTGCAAAATCTTGCGAAAGTAAAGGTATCCCCGAAAGTGATAGTCCAAGAATACAACTCGCCTTTTCTGCAAAAACCGATATTCAGACTGTATTATTCGGACTTTTATGTGGTTCCCAATGAGTACAAATTATCTGTCTGCGACTGTAAATCCTTTAGAGTCTGAGCTGTGCGTGGTTATTGTTTTAATATTTAAGAGGTAGTTTTTTTTTTTTTTTAGTTTAACCATATGTTCGCGTAATACATTTCCCAGGTATTACATTGTTTTCTCGCTGTCCAGTAGAAAACATATAAGAGGGGTTCTACTGTATTTAGTTTGTTCCATGTTTTAGTAGCAAAATATTCAAGCGTGTCACTGCCATAGTTACTGTGTACCTTTTAGAGAAGAAACTGACAGCAGAGTTCACTCTGCTATCAGCTTCAGACCGAGTCAATCGAAAGGAAGTGGTCAGAGATGATGTACTTCAGTATAATTTGTTGGTGCAAATTAAATACATTAAGGATGCAATGTTATATTTGACAAGGCCATAGACGTTAAGTATATTAAAAAATTAAAGTAGTTATACGTACTGTATTGCAGCATACTTTCGTATATCCATAGGGCTATTTTCTGAAGTATCTATATTGGTGGAAAGTGAGTTTTCTATACAGATCCTCATGTAGCCATGCAGTAACTAATGTGAGTCTGGATGAAGCTGTAGTAAAGGTTAACTCTGAACAGTTTAAGGGATTAAAAAGGAATCCGCTTTCCACAGTTAACCTGTTTGTTATACATGAACGCCAGACAGAACACTTGCAATATATTGTGGGGGTTCCACTCTGCATGCAGTTAGGGCTGAAGGCGAGCTCCGGATCTAGCCCCACACAGTCGCTCCGTGTTTCTCCCCAACCCGTAGCACGAGAATAGCGGCTACGTTGGGTTCGAACGAATGGGGCAACCAGCAGCTTCAACTGTAACAACATTTATTGCTGGCAGCAATAAAGAACACTGGCAGAGGGAAGTCCTCTCTGTAAGAAGTAATAATAGGCTGGCCTCGTTGCCCGGAATAGTCAGGTAAACGAGGTCACTCATGGGTTGTGGTAGGTACTCAAGTCTGGCAGGTTAGGGGTCCGGCGTCAGAGAGCGGGTCTCCCCCGATGGCGCTGTTTTGTACCTTTTTACCTTTGCAAGGGGAATGTCCCCCTCACCCATCAGCTACGTTCCCACAAGTCGGGAAGGAAGGGTGCGTGCACATCGCGAGAGCGAGGGAAAGGGCGTAGTGCGCTTCTCCCATGTCTATGCCGGCTCTCAACGCGACCGCGACGACGCGGGGGAACATGGGCTCGTGTGCTCCCCACAACATGTGCCAGTGTTGGGGGTTAAACTGCTAGCTGGTATCGTGAGTGAAAAGTCAGTTGTGCAGGTGATGTGGCTGCCCTGATATGGTGCCAGCATATTATTGTTAATGTTGAAGTCGGTAACTCTGGACTGAGGAGCATGATGCATTCTGCAGAAGCAGAGTTATCGGTAATCAAATGTCACCTATGATCTCTTTGGCGTTGCTCCTGCTCCTTCTTCAATGCCTTGCCCTGTAAACGCTACGGCAGAGCGAAGGCATGCCCACAATACTCCACCTACTTAAAGGGCCTCTCACCAAGTCTGGCCATTTTGAGCTGACAAGCGCAGAGCATACAATGCGCGCTAACAATCATGTTTGCAAAGAATTGCAGCGTTATGCTCCGCGAAAAAATCTGAAATTTCAATCTCAACGCTGTTTTCCCTTTCTCTCGCGGCGACCACGCTTCAAGCCGGACGGTGACGTAGTCGCGTCCTTACAGCTATGTTGTCGGGTCTGCAGTGTGACATCGCTCGTGGTGACACGTGACTTCGACAATTATTCAAGGCGACATCTGTTATCTGTGCGATCTGTTGCTTGAATTGACGAATTGAACTTTAGAGAAATAATAAAACACACAAATGGAATGTCTGCGTGTCTTTTGTTTTACTTCGCACCGAAGCAAGAGAGATGTACTTCCGCTTCGTCTGCTTGTTCCCACGGTCGTGCGGTCACGTGCGCATGTACCGAAACTATGCTATTTTCTGCCGTGTTCCAGCGCGTGATAGACTCTGTGATCCGCTTGTTCCGCCTCAGTATTCGTGTAGCACTGAATTATACCGCTAGTCATGTGTCTTCGTGCACAGCACACAAAATCATGCGCTGCGCGAAATGAGACATCACAACAGCTCCCGCGCAACACCGTCAGCAAAAATGCACAGCACCGAAGAAAAAAAATGGCTGTGGCTTAGCTAAGGTTAAGCCCAGGATGCGAAGCATACTAGCCTTTATTTTAGTTGTTGAACCACTGTTTAGCCTGGTGAACTGCTGTTGCTTGGCTATATTTGGTTCGGCTAGACGAAGAAACAACTCATGCGTTACTCTGCTTCGCCTTCAAGAGTGGAACGCGACAGCGTTCCCGTCGACCCGCCAAGGGGTGTAAGACAATGGGCTGCAGCGCAGCGACTACGCGCCCCACATTGGACGCGGTGAGCGTCGAGCAACGCAGCGTTCGGCGCGGCAACGAAATGTGCGCCTGAGCAAGCGACGCACGCCTGAGCCTTAGAAACAGCTCGTTTCTAAGGCAACACCGCATTCACTAGAGGCGCTTTTGTACCGCTTTGAAGCATCGTACTCGTGGCTCAGTGGTAGCGTCTTCGTCTCACACTCCGGAGACCCTGGTTCGATTCCCACCCAGCCCATCTTGCAAGAGTTGGGCCAAAGCCACCTAGAAACAAGCGCAGCTGCCTATATACCGCCGCGACGCCGCGAGCGACGGCGCGAGTTGGAGCCCCGTTTCTCCTCTGTCGTGACGTCATGGTGTCACGTGGTCAGCCTTGAAGGCGACGCTGCGAGCGACGGCGCGAGTTGGAGCCCCGTTTCTCCTCTGTCGTGACGTCACGGTGTCACGTGGTATGGCATGGAGTCACTAAAGGTCATTGAAGGCGACACCGCCGCGCCTGAGGAGCTGGGTTGAGCTCTAGTAATATGCTTCGCATAAAAAATGAACGCGGGACCCGTGACATAGGCATCACGCGATCCTCAAGGTCCGGTATGGCAGAATGCAGGGAAGGAATTTCGCTTGCGGAGGCTAGACGGGGTTAGTGGAGAGAGTGTCTCGATATACAGTGAAGCTCACCTTGTGAAATCATGGGTTCACAGCACTGAAATATTTATATCTCGGCTATTAATGAGTCGATTTGAAACATTTTTATGGCAGAACACTCCCTAGAGGACATGTAACAACTTTCAGCGTGAAACCAAAATTTGCTATGGGGCCTGGTGAGGGGCCCTTTAACGTGATCGTGGCGTGCAATTCAAATTTGATTTTTAATGTTCACGGAGACACCACTATTTGTGATTTTGGTGCCTACAACATGCCAAATGCAGTTGTCCACAGCGAGCCACAGTGCACTCAGCGTAGAAACCACAACAGCTGCAGGGTCTCACAGTGGCCATGGTATCAACTCTATCTACGCTATGTAACAGATCTGCTACACGCAACTGTATTACGTTTGCTTTGTGTATCAGAGGGATGGAGCAAGCACTCGTGCTCATGTGCTCCAGTATGGTTGTGTTGTATGGTACGGACCGGCTTGGTCCTGCACCTGCTTGACCGACGAATAGTAGCCATGTCCAACTTGCACATTTTGAAGCGCTGTCACTAGCTCGATCACTACAAAGTGAAGTCTGCCAAGTCGTCTAGCCATGAGTGGCGAGAAGTGAGCGCGTGCTGGCAAGCGTACGTGTGGTCTGAGCTCTAGTTTTGCCTGGTCAGAAGGGAAAATAGTGTCTTAGCAAGCAGTCTGTTGCTTTTACTAGAAAATAATTACTGTTTTGAAAAGAGCTTTCCACACTAGATTATATTCGGCGCTTGTACAATATGTTTCTTTTTGCTTAGATGCGTTCTGTTTTTGTTTAGTTTATTAATGTACATGTTTATTCTACGTAATATGACATTTGTTGCACTAGGCTGGTTTCTGCTCCACATGCACAGCCGTTTATCGTAGCTAAGTTGGCGTTTGTTTATATATTTGTGTTCTTTTCTAATAAGCATTCACTCGAGATTCAGCACTTGTGTTGTGATCCTCTTTTCCTTGACCTCATTTATTTAGCTCTGCTGCTTGTCAGGTATTTGTAGTGTAATCTTATCGTTCATCTTTCAGCAGTCACTTTCAGCTGGGAATGTCCCCCTCAACTGGAGGGCTAGGAAAATAATAACCATCTATAAGGAAGGGGATAGTCTATGCCCTAGCAATTATTGACCAATTTCAATTACTAGCATTTGCTCGAAGATTGTGGAGCACGTCATTTGCTTACTCACACATTGCCACCTTCCTCTCATCCACAAACTTCTTTTCTCAGATCAGCACGGTTTTCAGAAGGGACACTCCTGTGGCACGCAACCTGCTCTTTTTCTGCATGACTTCCATTCCTAGACTTTGAGAAAGCATTCGATAATAAGCTTTCTCACATGCCCCTCTTATACAGGCTTTCGCACCTCAACTTACACCTGATTGTTCGTAATTGGGTTCAAGATTTTTGGCCAACCGTCAGCAACTTGTTTTCGTTCATTCACATTCATCTACTCTATCCCCCACAGCTTCAGGTGTACCGCAACGTTCCATCCTTAGACCTCTTCTTTTTGTTGTTTACATGAATGGCCTTATCTCTAGCATCTCATCTAACATCCACCTTTTTGTAGGTGATTATGCTTTGTACCGAGCCGTAAAAGAACTTTCCAATGTCCACACTGTCTAGGATGACGTTTTCCATATACAAAAATGGTGGGACGACCGGTTGATGTCCTTGAACATCAGTAAGACCTCATTAATTTCCTTTTATCATCGGACAGTAACTTCCTTATAACATGAGTCAACTGTGTTAAGTACCTAGGTGTCCGTCTACATTTCTCCTTACCTAACCTGGACCCAACATGTGATTCACAGAACAAATTCTGCTAACCGTTCACTTGGCTACTTACGCCGTGATTTATCTTTGGCACCTTCCTCTGGCCTATACAACTCTCGTCCGAGCAAAACGCTAACTACGCTTTTGCAATCTTTGATATCTATCAAGCTCACTTAAACAGCATGCTTAAGGCCATCCAGGATCGTGCAACCCAATTTATACTTGAGTACAATTTCTATTAAAGTATCTCTGTCCTGAAAGCTGAGCTTCACCTACCTACTTTTGCGTCACACCGTAGATTAACTTGTATTTGCTTATTTCACAGATTTTTTTTTATTCACTCCCAGCAGGCAGCCAATTCATAGCTCCAGCTCACTGAACCTTAGCCATCCCATTGTAGTTTATCCTGCACACGCCCATACCGCTACCTTTCAGCACTCGTTTTCTGCAGACATCTAGAGATTGGAATGCACTTCATCCTAAAGTTGCCATAATGACTAACCTGTCATGCTTCAAGATTGCCATTGATAACCAGCCATCAAGTCACGCCAGCTAAACTGACAGCTAGCTAATCATTTGCCTGCACCTCATGTGATGTCCCCAATTGAGACCTTTGGGGTCCAGTTAAACCGCTAATAATAAACTTCAGTATAACAAAATTCACGTTATAGCGAAGTATTACATTCTTTTTAACTTCTTATCCATAGAACATCACGTATTTAGAAGCTCAATATAACGAAGTGTGTTTATACACGATTTCACTATAATGAAATATCACTGCCGCTGCGAAGGAACATGACAATAAATGGAAACTTCCACTGATGTAGATGGTCAAATGATTGAATTACGAGCGGCTGCTTGCGAATGCACGTCATAAATTGCGCGCGGCCTGACCAAGAGCGACCGCGGAAGTGAAGCAGCGTCATATTCCGTATAAAGTCCAAGTGCGATGAAATCCCATTGCGACCTCCCCCTCACCCCCCGCCTGTGCGCTTTGGGTGCGAGTGAAAAATAAAGGGATGCTGCACCCTTGTCACATCTTCACAGTGCCCCCCTTCTTTTATGTTGTCTGTGCTGCACTTGGAAGCTGTACTGCTGTACGTCCATGGAGCAATCCCATCATTGCACTGTGTTCTGGTCATGGTGGAAGGAAAATGTGAGGGGCCATGACATGAGGCAACTATCTTCCGCAAGGCGCTATTGCTGCCCCTGAGGCCATGCCTCCTTTCCTTTAGGGCTTATCTACACGCCAACTGTTGAGATATAAGCCCTACATGTTTGCTGGACCTCCCGGTAGATTGTTTAGCTCACGGTAGCTTTCAGTGTCACCCTCACCACCCTCAGCAGCTAGAAAATATTGCTTGCCTATGATGTGGTAAGAGATCGCAGTAATGTAAGCAGATATGGGGCATGATCCGAAAGCTCATGCCCGGCCCATGTGCCATGCTTGGGTAGCCCAATGTCGCATGGCTCAGGCCCGAGCTGGCCTTGGGCCACTGCATTCTTTTGTCGGGCAGACCAAGCCACGTGCAGAGCCCGACTCGTGCTGAAAACACGGATGCTGTGGTGCAATAGGTTTTGTGCGTAACATCCAGAATTGGAATGCATGTCTGGCTGAAACCAGTGTAGCTGTTTGGGCGAGTTGACACATTTTCACTTGACGAATGCATTTCTCTCTGCCACCCCTCTATACGGTTCTCCTTTCTTCTGGCCACTCCTCACACTGTGGCCTCACTTTAAGAAAAATCACAAGCCACAACACACACAAACCAACAAAGAAACTGAGAAGAAAACCACAGCAAAATATGCAAATATAAGCAAGTTGCATTTCCCTTTCATTGCCAGAATCCGCGCCTTACCCAGGATTGTGCACTCTTGAACAATCGGCATACTGAAAGATATGTCGCGTAATTGCTTGAATGTGGACTTATCCTATGTGGCATACACAGCCTTCGCCTATGCAACCCATGCTTCGACAGAATCTCTGGCGACCATGCCTTTGTATTTCTCGTCCAGTTTCCGCGGCATCGCAGAGCAGCGGCAACACTTCAGGAGGAACTCAACATTATTTGTGTGGCAGCAATTACGGTGCAATGCCAGGGTTGCTGTCAGACGACTGGCGACGGACTTACCGGCATCTTATTCCGTGAAGGAGTTAGCGTCCGCTCTAGTTGTGCGGTTTAAACATTGATACGCATGGATTAAGCATAACTGTGTTGGTGCTCTGACTCCCAATATTGCCTGTGAGTGGCCTGTCGTTATAGCTGACAGTGTGCATACTCTCTGGGCCTGTAAACATATGGAAACATTCTTGCAGAGCATAAGGGAATGTCGCTGAACTTGACATGCGCCTTTACACTTTGCACTGTCTCCATAGACTGTGGTCTGGCATCAAGATGTGTGCATGCCTCAAAACCCCGACAGTCCTTGGGATCGAATAGACCGGCATTAAACTGTGCTGATTCTATTAGAAGGGGCATTTCAGCTGGCTGCTACAAGCTGCTACCAAAAGCGAATGCCCAAAGTGTGGTGCGGGATAAGTTTCGTGTGGTGGTAGACAGCAAAACGTCTTCGCCTTTAGGACAAATGCAGTGCCAATTGTGCAATTTCCTTCTCACATATGAGTCTGCAAAGACAGCGATGCAAGACCAGTCCTGCAAATGCAAGTATGGTCCCTTTCTTGAAGCCAACAAGTACACAACAGCTGGCAGCTATGAAGGAACAGCCAAATCTTGAACTTTTTTTTGCCAAGGATATGCAGCCTTGTGATATAGTCAGTGGCAGCAGATTCGCTAAAGTAGCTCAAGAGCTCATTCACATTCGTGCTCGTCATGGCAATATCTATATCCAAGATATTCTTCCCAACCTTAGCACACATTTGTGAAGACATGTAATGCAACTAGCCAAGCAGGTTTGTAAGATTATAATGCTGGAAGTTGCGGCAGCCATTAACGAACACCACTGGTATGTGGACGGATGACTTCAGAAAAATTGCGTACACAACCACTACAGCACAATATATTGACATCGATTGGTGCTTGCACTTTCATGTTCTTTTCACATAAAGCTTTCCAAATGATCGCAAAACTGGGGAGACCATCCGAAAAGAGTTACAGTGGTGTTTCGCTAAAATCGGCATTAGGAGTGTTGCTTTGCATGGAGTGACTTCTACTACCAACTAGGTTGTGAATATAATGATTGTGCTGCAGCCCTACAGTAGGCTGACCTGTTGAACCTGTTTGCTCATTACAGTCCTACGCAACACATTTTGCAAACAGTTCATTACAACTGAAGCCCCATCGATCTCCAACACCTTACAGAACATCATATCTGTCGTTAAATTCCTAAAGTAAAGCGTTGAGCCAGCCAACTCAACAAAAGCATATTGCAGAAGGTAGCAACAACATGGAATACGAAATTCTATGATAAAGTCAGTATTTTGTCAGCTCGATGAAATTGAAATGTCGCTTGAATAAAGAATACTTGCTATTGCAAATAATGCGGATTGAGACACCTTCGAAGTCCTCATTGCACTTCTCTGGTCATTTTCTGTACGAGAGCATTAGAAGAAGAAAACCAACGTTGCATTTAGTTCTCCTGCATTTCGCTAGGCTTCAAAAAGATCTTCATACATATCCCCAGTCTTTATCAAAAGCTGTAGAAAAAACAAAGATCCAAGAATGTGCACTGCACTGTACTGCACTGTAATGTGCACTGTACTAAAACAAAAGTAAGTCCCAGCCTTGAGCACAAGATAGCTACACTTCTATGCCCTCCGTTTCGGCATTTTTGAATGCTCACCACTGATGAAGTACATGTGCACATAAGGCAGCTTATTTCTTGGCTTTCTGATTTTGCGCAGAAATTGCTTCAGAACAACATGCCATGGAAAAGCAATGTTTAAAACTGTATACTGAGTGACAAGACCATTTCCATCATGCAAGATCAGCTTCATGAATATTTGTCAATGAAATCATCACCTTGCTCTGTATCTGACCTACTAAAGTTTTGGGAAACCAAGCAGTCAAAGAACCCAAAGCTTGCTCTACTTGCCAAGATCTTGGAAATCCTGGCTACCAGTGCTAGCAGCGAGCGGAACTTCAATTCAGCAGGATTTGTAATGCAGGAGCACCATATTTGTTTCCAGATCATTGGACAACTTGCTGTTTTTACATAACTTGTCATAAGTGCTGAATATTTAGTTATGTTTTATTTCAATGTGTTCATTAAAATGTCATTTAATATGGGAGAAAATATTTTGTTCCTGCAACAAAGCCCTGGTAATGTCGGGCCAAGGCAGGCCCGGTTATTTACACTGGTTATTTACACTGGGCCAGGTCGGGCAGGCTCGTTGTTCTTCAATGTCAGGCTCCGACAGGCTCCGACAGGCTTTCGACGCAAAAGGCAGGCCCAATCCTGGCTCGGAAATGCAGCTCGTGCACAGCATTAGTAAGAGCCCATTTCCAATGAGCCTTGCCTTCAAATTATTTATGGCTAGGATTCCCAACTGTCATGTGACGCTCTCTCCTAGTCTTTCCTTCCTCCATGGTTCCAATGTCCGTGTGACCTCCAAGATCAGCTTGTTGTGCCACCCAATCTTGGAGGCCATAGTATTGGCGTAGCATTACCTTTCTGTGCCACTAGAGGGTGTTAACACCTTATCAATGATCAAATCTCTGTTTTTGCTTCTGTGGGGGATGCTGCTTAACCATGATGTCTAAATAAGTTCAACCAGTAATGATTACGTTGACTGGTGCATAACACTAAACATGGGAGGTGGCAAAAGATTTCAAGAACTTGGAAGAAGGAGCAGGCAGTGCTTCAAGGGGGGGGGGGGGGGGCTAATTGTTGTTTTCCTGCTGCTTGTACAGGGGTAATGTTTTGCTCAGCCGTATGTAGAAGCGTTGCCTTCCGACATGGCGGAAAGGAACAAAATCAGACGCCCTGTTGTAGCATCTTTAAGTTGGAAGTGCAGCAAGCGCCTTGGCATCCCCAATCAGCTTGCCGAAGCAGATGGGTGCGAGCCTCGAACTTGCATTGTGACGAGCCTCCGTATATGTGTGCTGCTGATGCACGTTCGAGCGAAGCCTACGAAACTTTTGTAACAGTTTTAATGAAACAAATGCACCCCTGTGTTTTTCCATGGCACGTTAAAATCTTGTTTTCTGGACGCCGAGAGTAGCAAGAGCTTAATGAGTGCGGTTACTATGGAAATGAGGATGTTTGAACCACCAGTCTCATTGCTTCTTTGCAAAAAATAGCATGTGACTTCTGCCACACTATCGCCAACAGAGCCAGGATGGCCAAGGCCTCTCCTAAGCTTTCCTTCTTCCATGCCTCCTGACTATGCAGAGTTATTTATTCACCATGTCCAAAAGGCATGAAAGGTTCTCTTAATGTCCTCTCATTGGCTGTTTCTAGCAGTATTGCCCTGCATTGGGAAGCTGTGAAGTATGCATTGCCAGCAAGCAGGGTTATCCCCACAATGGTCAGGGGAGGGGAAAGCTGTTCACTGCTGCAATTTGCTGTCCACCATTTCAGTTAACCACCCTCCCTGCAAGTGGTGACTCAGCAATTTGAATGGTCGATTTGGTCAAAACGTCCAATTATATTTATATTTTTTCCCCAATCCTCAGGTGTGCACTTTATCTCGTGGGGAAACATTGGGAAGAAATGTGAAGAAGTTAAAAGAATTGCACCTTTCTAGTGTGCTGGCAATAAAAACTTAGCAGAATATCGGGCTTGGGCAGATGCCATTGTGCCCCAAATTATGTGGCTTTCCGCTGACACATTGCCAACATTTCTTTACCGTCATAAAGAGGAAAGGTCAGAGCTCCACATAGCCACACCACATTCCGCCATGCAAAAATAAAAGCAAAAGAAGTGAGCAGAAGCATGAAAAGCAAGCATTGCGATTTGTTACTGCTGCTATGTGCACACAAGAAATGCTCGTTTCAGCTGATGCCGATTTGATTCACTTGCACTTGATTATAGAACATATGTGCAGTTAGAGGACCCAAGAAAAAGTAAAAAAGTGTATATACAGCATTGTAAGACAATAAAAACTGACTGAAAGTTTATTCTGAATTTCATTTTCAAGAAAGCAGAGGGCAAGTACAGAAAAAACCCCTCCTCTGCAATGTTTTCGGTGGCATCTTACTTTTGTTCCACTGCACAGATCCCAACAGCTTCTGGTTTTTATGATTACTCTACTTTTCAGTGCTTTATTGTAGCGGTGACAACTTCCCATTATGACTTCTTTATCAACACAATCGATTTTCATTAATTGGGCCCTGCCAGGACTGTAAATATTGGTCGAATTAAACAGGAGAAGGCAGAAGAAACAAAAAGCACACTGCTGATTCATTTGGCATTATTTGCCCCTACTATAACACATCCCCAAATCGAATGCACACCCACTTTTATGGATTCGAAGTCGAAAAGTAATGTAAGAACTACATTAGCGCTTCTAATCAAAGCCATATCAAACGCGCACTGGTGACTTAAATGGTGAGATCCTGGTGTTATTAAATGCGCACTCAAAGAACAGTACACCGCAGTACAATGAGCGGTTTTCTTTTTTTTTTTTTTACTATGTTTTATTCTGTCATCAGAATGCAGCCACCGCGACTAGGTTTCTAGCGTGCAACATGTGCTCAGCTGTGCAACGCCATAGCCACCGTGGCTGGTTCCTTCCACTTACAGCCAGGCAGAGCTAAAGCAGAGCCACTGGCATCAACGATTCGTCGTTGCCTCTCACTAAAATGACTACATTGGAGATTGCCACACGAAGGGGAGGAAAAAAATCACGGATCAGCCCAAAACTCTTCAAAGCGAAGCAGAGCACACGCTTTTGCGTTGCTTGGTTGGCTGCGCCGTACCACCCACCCGACTGCAGAGCCACCATGATGAACACCCGGGACCTGTAATCATTTTCGGCTTCACAGGAATGCACAGTGTGCTCATGCGTTTGATCCCACGACCCCCATCTAGTTCACTGTATTGTTGCAAATGCTATGAACATGGGCTTGGTATTGGTATCGTATTCGATGGCGCTGCCCAAGCAATAGGCCACAAATAGGTGTTTTCAACTAGAGCCGACGTGTGTTCGATGTATTGACTGTATCCTAAATGCACCACCAAGACAATGCTGCCGCTCTTGGAGTCACCACTGCAGTCACCATTGTGGTCAGGCACATGCATAATGACCGGTCAAGTTTTAATTATCTGGCGAAGGCTAATTTCATGATGGAAGTAGCGAAAGTTTGGTCCCGTAGCAATGTATGGACACCGACCATAGGGTCGTAATCAATTAAACGGAAAAATCAAATTAGTGGGAGTTTACTGTATTTACGGCGGCACAACAAAGCACTATGCAGCTTCTTATATGTCCTCACATGCAGCAACTTTTGCATCTCTGTCTTAGCATGCCTTACTGTGTGACACTCGTTATGCATTTTACTTTTAGGGGGATACAACTCACTTTATTGTAACATGTCTTTCCACTGCCCAAGGCTTTATCTCTGCATACTTCCTGCTTTGTGCGAAAACTAAGCTCTCCGCATTGACACCATCTGCATTTCTTACTTTATCACGACATAGGCAGTTTTTCTCAAGGTCTCCTGCAGACTTCCGTTTTGTGGAAACTATGTCATTGCCCGCCATGGTTCAACAGAAGACAGTGCAGCACAAGTATATCGTCGTGGCATATACGTATGGCCATCTGTACTAGCCCTGCAGATCTGCCATTTTCCAGCTGTGTTCTCTGCAGAACGACGCAACAAAACATAAGATGCTATCTAAATATCCTCACTGTAACAAATGTGTGCTTTCAAGCACATCATTATTTTAGTGAAACCAAACTGTTTTTTCTACCATTTAAAAATGAACAGCTTTCTTTGGTTCTTTCGCCTGTTCTCATACTCGATGGCGCGCATTCGTAGCCTAACGCCAACCAGCTGTTGAAGTACATGTGCTGTTGTTCGAGAGCTTTGTGATCAGGTTAGGTGCTGGGTCTGTTCGATTTGCCTGCACCACTGTGAACCAGTTCACGGTGATTCACGAGCAATTCAGAAATTGTGTAACTCGATTCCTCAGGTGGAGACACAGTGCAGGCATTATGTCAGACTGATGTGCACAGAGTGTGTAAGTTTGAGAGGTCCTGAACTGCAGCTATGGTCGGCTTCTGGGGCGTAAATACACACCACACTTGCGTAGACACATCAGACGTGCGTAAGCGGGGTTTTAATGGTGCTTGCGCCCATGTGCTGTGTCATCTTCTGCGTCGTCTGCTGTGCCGCTGCTTCGCACGTGTACGCCTGTACTAAGTCGGCACCAACAGTGGAGTGGGTGCAGCAAAATCATGAACCAGCCCTGCACCTTTCATGCACCTTTTGAAACGAACGTCGCGTTTAGCGGTCGCCATTGCTGCACCTCTGAAACTAATGGAACGGTCCTATTTCCACCCAAATCCGCAGCACGGCAGCGGAGCAAATGAGAGCGATCCAGCACGAAGCGAGTTGACCCGAAATGACCAGTAGAAAAGGGCGAACCCGCTCTAGAGGTCGACCAGTGAAAAACGCCATTAGACTCAATACAGCAGTGCAGGTTCTAAACCTACAGTGCTTAAACCTGCACTTTAACCTGCAAAATGAACTCCTGAAAAACATACTGAATTTCAAAAATTTTTTTACGTAGTCATAATTTTTTGTCACTCTGATTCTCAAAATATATTACTTGAATTACTTGATAGGTTTCTGGTTAGAACTAAAAGAAATTCAGAAGAGACACTTGAGACTGCTTACATGTGGGGATGTGAAAGCATTATACTATTTGTAGACCTTGGAAAGTCATGAATGTGTTCATTTTATACACTCATGACATGTAACCACCTTCTCCCCACCGGCTGAGCCGTCACGTACCCAATGAGGCACGCATTAGGCCACACACTGAGTCGGCCAGAACCGTGGAGCCACCATGGAGCTGCCGTGGTGTCGGGGGAGTGTGCTTGTCTCGCACCCCAGAGACCCCGGTTAATTTCCCACCCAGACCGAAATGTACATTTTCTTTTTAAAGCCATTAATTTACTTTGTTTACAGGAGCCTTATGAAATGTGACATAATTCAGGCATTTTAGGGCGTAGCTCTTAGGCAGCTGTTCCCGAGTTTGACGGCGGCGGCATCCCTTGGCATAACCGACAGAACTAGCACAGCAAAGGATGAGACAGCGAATGGGGAGCACAGTGAGGAATGAAAGACGGCAATAACAAAGAGAGCACGAGGAGGAAAGCAGAGGAGTAGGGTGCTCTGAAACCATGAGGTGGAGGAGGATGTGGCGAAAGCGTGAGAAGAAATGCGTAGTGCCGCGCAAGACTGGCTCTGCGGCGACTTCCGCTACGAGATGGTGCCAGAGTGGCGCGTCGTCGTCTGTTCACCGATAGAATGCTGCGAGCGCATCCACCGATACCACAAATTGAAACAAAGCACTGCATGAGCAGAGCTCTGTCTGCGGTGGCAACTGTGAATCGCGCCTATATTCTGCCTCTCGCAATCTCCCAGTTGGCGAGGCAGTCGCGCCACACTTGGCTCCATTTGCAATATGTCACACAAGACAGGTTAGGTTGTCCAAGCCAGCCAATAAATCACGAAATAAAAACGCATATAGAGCCGCGCTCAAATTTTGTGTTAGGGACTATCGTAATCGTAAGTGAATTTCTTTTACATGCTTTTACTCTTTGTGCCCTCGGCCATTTTTTGGTACCATCTTTCGGTCGCGCCGACTCCGACAGATTTTCGTGCGATGGGGCACATATTGCTTCCGCATTAAAATTTTAAACAGTTGGTCTTGAGGGCAGCTTTCCATCAAAGCCAACCGTAACTCATCTTTGGCTGTGGCCACAGCTTAATGGGCTGAACGAGTGATTGGCAATAATGGTACAGCCTCCCATGCAGTGGATTGAAAAATATCTCTCAGGCAACGTGCTCTGGCTTATATGTCATAATCCACTGATGACCAGGTGCACGCATCGTCTGCTCAAGTGTTTTTAAAGTCCACTAATAGGAAAATTAGACAACTACCAGTCCCGCAGGTTTGCCAAGGTTGCCTGAATAAGCTACTTATTTATAACCAATTTATCCAAAGTGAAATTTTGTTGCAGTTGGCCTTAACCCTTGAACTCCTGTGACAAATTTAAAAAAAGAAGCGTATAGATTTGTAAATCTTCTTTTATACCTGCATATCTTGTGCCAAAGTAGCAAAAGTCATTGTGTATATTGTCAAAATTACAAGAAACTGCACATAAACGCATGTGCAATAATTGTGGGAAGTTTGCGTGTTAACTCGTCATCGGCAACTAGGAGGCATGAGTGCCGATGATTTGCCTTGCCATTGGCAAGTTAAGAGGTTAAGGGTCACATGATGCAGCTGGTTGGCAGACTCAAATAACCTTACTATATAAGCTAACGTATTAGGAAATTTTTGAATATTCAAAGTAATCAGATACTGAATGTTTCAATCAGGTTCTTCAAATCAAAGCAAAGTTTTTCAATTTGCACCCAAGATTTCATATATTTACATGCCCCCACATCACATTCTTTTATTTGTGTTTTGCACACATAATACTCAGCATGGTCCTCTTATAAACTGCATTTCCAGAAGCCCCTTTTATCAGTACGTGCCTACATCATACGGACAATAACATTACATACGGACACTTGCACTGACTAAACTTTGTTGAACCATTATATCACAGTGCCTTCTCTTATGAATGTTGCAATTGTCCTGACATGATCTATTCAGTGTCGCAATGACATCTTTGCCTTTTCTCGTGGCAGGTGTGGTGACATTGGTGAAGGACCATGAAGTGTGCAAGGAAGGCGAGGTGCTGAAGCCGGAACAGGCTAGCATACTGGTAAGCTTCTCAACTGGCCAGCATTGTTGTGTGAATGCCATTTAAATCAGTCAATATTGTCAGCTACTATACTCACCAACTCTGTGAAGTGCAGTGGATACTGCTTGTGAGAACAAACCAGAGCTGGAAACTAAATGTCAAGTTTTTATTTCCAGCTACAAACATTGGAGGTCCCACAGGTGAAAAACAGTCATAGAGCACTTGAAAGTGCCTGAGAGCCCACAAAGAGGAAGCGGCTTCCTAATGGGGACAAGGCAACATACTACAGTCGAACCCAGCTATATTGAACTTGCAAAAAACGCCTATCAGTTCGGTATAGGGCATAATTCTATATAAGCCTGCTAAAGAATTGGACGTCATAGAAGCACATACCATTTATGAAATCACTTTATTGATGAAACTAGCTTAGTTTCGCATGAAATAGTCCTGCATTTTCTTCTGCTTGGGCAACTTCACTGCCTGCGACGCACGCACTTCTCTACATTGTCCAAAGAGTCGGAGCAGCTGAGTAACCTTCAGCATTTGCGCAGAAGCACTGGACTAGTGCAAGTGCACCAATCATCTCGGAGGATGTGGGCAAAGGACCATCGTTGCTTTCATCTCGGGTCCATTGCATTACGTTCCGATGGGGGCAGAATGCAAAAGCACTCGTGCACCATCCATTGGATGCATGTTAAACAATCCCGAGTGGTCAAAATTAAGTTGGAGCCCCCACTACAGCATGCCTCATAATCCGATCATGGTTATGGCACGTAAAACCCGAGAATTTGTTATTATTTTTTTTTTCTGGACACATTGTAGTCGCCGCTTCTCTGTTACCGTGCCTCGGAGATTTGTGTATGCATGTGCTATGTGTTTGTACTATAAATGTGTATTTGACTGAAAAGTACTTTGAACCACAGAAGTCTTAAAAAGGCTAAACTTTATTGCAACTTCCCCACTCAGCTTAAATGTGAACAGTGTGAAGCATTATGGGGACGTATCCACTGTGAGCTCAGCATTCTGGGGTTTTATGTGCAAAAACCACAATTTGATTATGAGGCGGTGACGCTGAATTAATTTTGACTGCCAGGGAATCTTTAACATGCTCCCAATGGACGGGATATAGGTGTTGTTGCATTTCGCCCCCATCGAAATGCGGCCGAGATTTTATCCCCCGACTTCATGCTTAGCAGTGCAACATCATAGCCGCTAAGCCACCGCCACAATTGGAGTTCAGATTCGTAGGCGACATTATTGGCTGAAGAAAAATCTTGTTATTTTTTCAATCTACAGTTGAACCCACTTATAATTATTTTTCTGTTATAACAACCATATTTCAGTGCATTCTCTTTCTTTCTGAACCTGCAGATTAAAATTACATTCAGACATATTGAAACTTTCAAATGCACCATGCTGTTACAATGAAAGCTTCACAGTCTGGTGCACGCAATGTTTTGAGGCTTATAAGTGTACCCCACTTCAGCTCATCCGTAAAGTGAGTGAGTGCCATGTATGGATTTCGGAAGCCGTGAGGAAGGTCTCTCGTTCTCGAGGCATGTCTCCAGGGTGGGCCAGTACAGCATACGACAGGCGTTGCCTCATGGATTGCACTAGAGTGTGTGGCATTACCATATTGTAGGTCACGAAAGCAACAGCCTCATTTTTCGCATGGTTCCCTGTGTGGTAGCAGGTGTACTGCACTTCTGGACAATTTGTGCCAACAGCCACTCAAGTGTTGCTTTCGTTGCACGCCTGTCAGTGTAAATACGCGCAACACGCAGCTGCCATGCAAAGTTGCAAAGAGTAGGCAGTTACATTGTTGCCAATTGCTGGTAAGTTACAGCCCTTCGCAGTGACATTCTGCTTATCGAACTTGGCACTCTTCAGGTGACGCGATCTAGAAAATGTAACTCTACAGCTCTCTGCACACTCATGACCCACTTATAATAAAATATATTGCAAGGTCTCGAAGAAAAAATGGGAGCGAAATGGCAGGTGATCAGGGGAAACAGGATGTCGTGTTGAAAGAGCTTTGACACCTCCTGTCCTTCTTTAGATCAACATTTTTCATGGAAATTTGCAGCCAAATGTGGGAAAGTACTGGAAACAAAAGTGAAGATACTAAAAGTTCTATTTTTGGGCCACGGTGGTGTCAAATCAAACTGCTGATGCCAACTTCAGTGTTAATTTTTGGATGCTTTGAAAGGCGGGTTCACATATAATGAACTACTGATATAATAATGAGCACTTCTCGTTGAACTAATTCAGTTCATCGTGAACAAATTTAGCTGTATGCTGTTATTGTATGTCACCTGCTGTTGTTTCAAAAAAGCTAATGTTTCCACTAGCTTAAGCTATTGACACAAGACTTGTTGTGCAAGCTTTCATAATAATCAAGCATAAATAAGGCTATCCAGTTTAATCCAAATATACCAGATGCATAGTGTTCCATGAGATGTAACTGTGGCTTACATAGCAACATCAGTAAAAGCTCTTCAAAGCTCAGATGTGCTGTGCAGGAAAGAGAGGGCACCAAAAGTGTTAAGAATGATAAGCACGGAACATTGAGGAATTTGGCAGTGCCAGCCTCCTTCATTTTAATGTGTTGCCCTACTAACAAAGGGACTGAGCAGAAAAAGCAATAACTCATTCTCCCTGCAGCTGATTGCAGCGGTACCAACTTTGTGCCTACTAGCCACTATGCTAAAATCAGTTCCAACATTTGCAAGTTCGAAATGGCGTACAGCACAGGTGACGGACAGAAGTGTGTGATACAAACAGGACAGATGTGCAAACTGTTTACATATTATTTGTAATCGTGCAGTATTGTAGGAAAGGTGACACGCAAGCACAACGTAAGTTGCGCAGCTGGCCGGCAAGAAAGGACAGTGAACACAAAAAATTCTATTGAATGCGGCGTCCTTTCTACATATCTGCCCTTGTTTTGTGCTAACTTCATTTTGTCAATATAATCTGGATGTTTAACACCTGCTAAATCGTATCCCCCCCCCCCCCCCCCGCCACCTCATGTACAGTTGAGTGAAAAAGTTGAGACCACGGCATCAGCAAAAAAAAAAAAAAAAATTAACGTCTTCTAGTACAGCCGTGCAACGTAAAATTGTATTACTGCACGATACTGGTCAAACAGACGCACGCAGGCAGTGCTTCTTTATTTCAGCCTTTATTTCCTGGCTTCAAAGAAAAAAAAGCATTTTAGCAGGACCTCTGGTCCTGAAACATTTGCACTCAAGTGTACATGGCGGCACCTTTTGAATGTATTCTCACTGCATTTTCTTGCCAGCCATCCAACCAACTTGTACGCATTAAAAACAGTTTACACCCAGAACACTAACTTGCCTTTGCTTTCATTTCCTATTTCAAGAACTCTGCAGCCGCTACTTTCCTGTCAAGAATCCTATGTCACACTGATAACATGCCTGCCATGTGCACCCTGGAAGTACGGGGAGCACAGTGTTATGTAGCGTTGTGCTTTTATGTCATCTGTCTCGCGTACTTTACGACTCCGAAGAAAAATTAGCTGATGGTCAGCATATCTGTCCCATTCATGTCGTTTGTTCCATTGTCTACACTGTTTACCATATTGAGCATAAACCAGCAAGCCCACCTTCAAAGCTTTGTATGTTCATTCATGAGAAAAATGAACTTATTTGCCTTTTCTTTTATCCCTGTGTGCAGAAACTGCTCGGCATCAAGATGGCCACTTTCAAGATCACTATGGAGTTCCTTTGGAATTCAGATGGTACTTGCGAGGTGCTCTGCGAGAGTACCAATGAGTTTGCCAAAAAGAAGAGGTCACTGCGAGGCAAGAAGCGGCAGAAGCTTGGAGCAGATGACAGCGAAGGTGCCGATAATGGCAGCGAAGAAGAGGAGGAAGACTTGGACAGCGCTGGTGAAGAGAGCGACGAAAGCGATGGTTCCTCAAACAGCACAGAAGATGTGGTCCAGCAGAGGCCAAAGAAAGTTGCAGTTAGGTCAAAGAGACAGAAATAAACTATAATTTTAGACATCTGGCAAAGATTGCGGATTTCTCTCTTTATCACTTTGGCAGGCAGCAAAAAAAAAAAAAAGTACAGGTGAATCAAACTAACGTTTTCTGCAAAGTTTTTCATCTACCCCCTCCTGCACGGTTATCTGGATGTGTTGGCACACCATTAGAACAGAAAACTTAGTACAATGCACACAGAGGTAAAAGAATGAGCAGGGACATCCACTGTGTTAACTTGCAACAAATTTGTCTCAAAACTTGCATCTGTTCCTACCAGGCAAAGCACTTTCAAATACATTTTTAAATACCTGCATTATCGGCATTTCTATAACATAGCACAACAATCTCAATGTTTTCATTAGGCAAACTACTTAGGCACCTAGTTAGATCTATGTAAACAAGGATACTCATGATCCCATCTTACTGTACTGTGGACCTAGAGTGTGCCGTTCCACAATTGCACAGTAACCACAAAAATCAAATTGACTTGTTTCTTAGAACAAGAAGCCGAGAATATGGGTACTGTTATGCAAGAATGAAATGCAACAACTTGGCACCCAGCTATGGTATGACCACACATCTCACACTCGAGTTATCAGGCATAAGATCTGTCTTTAATTTTTTCCTTTTCATATATTATTTAGTTTCCTATCATAGCCTGTCAGCATTGGTTTCTCTGCCAGGCCAAGAACGAAAACTTTCTAGGAAAAGGCACAAGTAGTCTACACAACTAAAATACTGGGAATTATGTAATACCCGCCGTGATTGCTCAGTGGCTATGGTGTTGGGCTGCTGAGCACGAGGTCGCGGAATCGAATCCCGGCTACGGCGGCCGCATTTCGATGGGGGCGAAATGCGAAAACACCCGTGTACTTAGATTTGGGTGCACGTTAAAGAACCCCAGGTGGTCGAAATTTCCGGAGTCCTCCACTACGGCGTGCCTCATAATCAGAAAGCGGTTTTGGCACGTAAAACCCCATTTTTTTTTTAATTATGTAATGGGTTCCCCCACCCCTCCAATATATGCCTAGTGAAGTGCCTTGACAAGCGTTAGAACAGACACAAGCTTCAAAATAAACTTGAAAATTGGTGCCTTGTGGGTCCCATTTATTCTTTTCTTCAGGTCTGCATTTCACTACATGTTCTGCTGTAATGCTGCCTTTGCGCAACGTAGTCATTTAGAGCATTTATTTTATTTATTTATTTACAGGCCTTCGAGAAGGCATTGTGTAGGAGGGGAAAATACATCGGTACAATGAATATTCACGCAACATGGAAAATTAATACATTAGCAAATACAATATGAAGAGCAACAAAAAACAAATAACATAATAGCATAACAACATTATAAACGTCTTTGCGTGTATACAGTAATAAGTACAGTAAAGAAAAATTTGAATCACGGAAATTCCTTTATTTATCTAGAAAAATACAGAAAAGAAATTAAAAGAAAGCAAAACGTGTTAAACGATTGAAATGGCACATTGATCGATTAGAAGATTGCAAAGTGCACTATGTTTCGATTGGCAAGCGATGTTATCTGGTAGTGCGTTTCATACACAGACCACACGGGGTAAAGCGTGTGCATTACCATAAATTCGGGTGTAGCTGAACTGATTGTTCAGTCTTTGCGACGTCGAGGATGCTTTTCTTTTTCCGGTTTGACAGGCCAACTGTATGAACGAATCTATGAAATGATAATAGAAGCGCAATATCACGGCGAGTAGTTAGTGGTTGCAACGAAAGATAGACTTTTAATTGGGTTACACTTAGCTGGTTGCTATAATTTTTTTTTTTTATTGAAACGGCTCGATCTATTCTGGATGCTCTCCACGAGTTCGTTACTAGTAGGGGCGATACTGTTGCCATTATATGCATGCTGAGGCATATTGAAGGCACAGTTATCATTATTTGTCTGGAGCACATATAAAAGCATGATTGGCCTAACCTAACGACAGGCAAGCGTTGCCTGCAGTCTTCACTATCCTTGCACTGTCGGACTAATTATATCCTGTTGGACCACCTGATCTCCCGAACTCGCCCAGCTTTCAGTTCTAGCAGTATAAAAAAATCCATGCATATATACTACAATGGCTCCACTGTATTCATTTTGCAATATGCAATAGGTACAGTATGACTTGACAGTTGGAGGGGGCAGTTATAACACAACCATGATTGCAATGTCTTCAAATTTACCTTGCTGATACAATGCATTAGCCAGACATCATACCAGAAACAGAATCAATTGCAGAACGCTAAACATGTGCTTCCCATCAGTGCTGCATGTTACCACACATATTGCAACCATGTTTTCACTATGGCTGTAATACTTGTTGAAAGAAGTGTGAATCCATTGCAAAGTCGCTGTAGATTTGTTTTATTAAAGAACACAACTGGATGTGCAGTGCTGATGCTGAAAGAGCTTCTAGAAAGTATGCAAGGCTGTGTAAGCTGCTGTTGCTAGTGCATTCCCCGGCTAGTGCATTCTTAAAATGCACTAGCCTACAAAACTTGCTGAGACTGCTATATAAATGATGGGGATTCAAGGGCTTTGGTTAAACTGCTCATACACCATCGTAGGGGTGCTGAAGATTCTCTGGCATTTCCAACGTGAATGCAGCTTGTGGCATCAGCTAGCAAGATTTAGCACCTGAGCTTACGGTAAGTAAAGGCCTCATTTTTTTAAAAGATATAGGCCAAATTATATTCAATTTTTATTATTTCTATCTATCTTCCTGTTCGACCCACCAAGCAAGTGCAACGTCAACAGCTGCTCTGTTGCATTTACATTACCTAATCTAGCTTACCCATTACTTAACACTGGCTTAAGCACAAAGCAGCACAGCAACCTAAATTTGTGATAACGTGCATGTGTATCTCACACATCCCCATCTCTTTCACCACCAGTATTATTGAAGTGCACAGGCTGTCAGGTTTGGTTGGGTTAGGCTAGTGTTTGTTACCCACTGCAGCTTAAAGTAGCTAAATATTTATACGAAAGCACCATATTTATTTTGCTTGGTAGATACAGTAAGATTCACACTTTAAGGGAGCAGTTGATTTACGAAAGCACCATATAATACCATATATACATGATATGTCCAAGACATAATCAACAGTAGACATAATCAACAGTTGTTGCCTATATAACATTTGCACCATGGTTTCACGCGCATCGCAATGTGGTGCGCTTGACGCTCTGTAGTGTTTTGTAAGCTGTGCATTTGCATAATAAAGCTGCAAAACTGGTATTGTAAAATTTTCGTGTCGATCCCGTATTGGCACCTCAGCATGATCAAACTGTTTTCCTTTTCCAATCAACTTTTGTGTGAGCAGTCTACGGTAGTTTTCAAATTCTGAGCAGTAATTTTTTTTTCGCCTTGGGTACGTCTATCGATCTATACACGGACATACACAAAGCAGAAGTAATTGAAAAAAAAATGAGTGGAAGGAGGGCTGGCAAAGGATGTAAACTTGAAAGGAATCTTAGTAAAAGGAATATAGTAAACGTTGGCCCTTAGCACCTTCACGAAATCTTACCCATTGCTCCCCTGCATCTTCGCCAAGCGGCACTGATCGGTAGGAATGTAGAATTTTATAAAGCACACCCAGTGAAGGCGCTGATCACAAGGTGATCATATTAAAGTGGTTGTTCACAGCATTGACCATATTTTGGTACCATTCCGAAATCTGGAATGGTGCCTGGGTGGGCGATGACGTTTGTTTAGCTTGAGAAGGAATGAAACATCAGCGCACTTCTTGTAACCAATCCAGCTCGTTTTATGTCACGAATTCACAATGGCGAGGTCAATTTCATAATATGCTAATTTAATAAAGCTTAAACTACTGGATATTTTTAGTTAGTACCTGCAACAAACCTAGTCAGGTCAGTGTTGGTCGATTGCTCCGTTTCAAAAGGTCTTTTTTTTAACATTCTTGCCGGTTTCACATGTTGCGGTGACAAATGCGAAGGCAATGTACCATGGCGCGAAGCAGGGATCATACAGACTGTCCAGCCGCCCCGATCAAGAGAAAGCATTGGAGGCGAAGGCAACGTCATCATCCTGGGATTCAAGGGGTCTCCAGCCAAGCTTTTATTGAACGAAAATAGTAGGGTCTGTGGTGGCGCTAGTAGACGGTCGCACCGACGGCGGCAGCACCAGCCGGCAGCAGGTGGCGCCACGCGCAGAAAAGCTCGGATGAATGTACACCCGGTGATGCATTGTTGAAGACATCGACCGGTTGCGCATTCATCTCGGCCTCACTGCGCTCGAATTGGTCGGTCAAACGTTGTACGCTAGGAACGAGGTGGTTCGGGGAAAGGGAGAGCGCGCCATTCCGCCGGCCACGCTTTATTTGTTGCGACGGGGTCCGGAACGACCTGCGGGAGAAGGAGAGAGCGTCGTGTCTGCATCATCGGCAGCCGCGCCGGACAAAGGCGAGCCGGAATGGCGGGTCTCCGGCGCCACTGTCTGGTGTGCTGTCCGCCCGCCATCACTGCCCGGCGCGCCAAAACCGGTCTTTAGTCACCATCTTTGAACGCCAACGGTCGTGAGCGGACGCCGTGACGTGGAAGAGAATGAACGCCTAGCCTCACCGCTAATCGCTAACAGCGACGCCCGCGTTTAGGCCTAGCCGCCCCTACGAATTGCCCACCCTTTCAAATAACAAGTGCATGCACTTAACGCCCCCCGCGATTTCCTGCCGCCGCCCCGCACATGCAAGCGACGGGCGCGCGCACAGAAAAGCCGCGGCGGAACTGACACAGGGACAAGGCAAGCACAGCATGCGAATAAAAAACACTTTATTCCGTGTCAATGGGGAGGAAAAAACAAGATTAAGCGGCGGCAAATGCGACGCATTATATCCACCGGGGCCGAGGGCGCGCACACTTGTCGCAGCAAATGTCAGAGGCGCACAGGCAGGTATCTCTTGGGAGCCGAAGCGGCGAACAGCGAAGGACGACGATAAACGTCCGCTTCTATGGATGAGTGTGGATCTAGTCATGAGCTAGATTCACATGTACTAGAGGCACAGTCATCGATAGCAACGGGCAGCCATGCGACGAGTATGATGAGGAACGATGCAGCAGGTAGCGAGGCCTCGCCGCGTCCGTCCGATCGAGAAAAGGGTCCCGCTCCGCGATCGGGACGTCCGACGGAGACCGGCGCACCGCACCCCGAGAAGCCACAAGTGGAAAAGACCGTGCCGAACAAAGATGGCGAGCGGGAGACGGGAAAGAAAACGTGCGGCGAGAAAGAAAACCTGCTCGACGGCTTCGGCAGCCAATCGGAGCGCACGCCGAACGCGAGCGAAGCGCCTCCATTGGCGAAGCCAGCAACCTATCGGGTCAGCGGGCGCGAGCGCGCGGCGGCCGTCTGCTTGTGCCCTGCAGGGGCTAACCGACGCTTTGCGCTGGAATTTTGCCTCCGGCTGCCCTCGTATGTGCCCCCTTACCCTCGCGAGAAAGAAAGTAACTACTACAACGGGAAGAAAGGGACGTCGCACTGACCACTGCGCGCGCTGTGGAACAATGGAACTCGCGAACGCACGCTACGGACATTTCTTTCTCTATGCTACGGATCTGGCGCCACCTGGGTGAAAGAGCGCGAGTCGGGCGACTTGGCGGGAGAAACACGGGTAGGCAGAACGAGCGGTGGCGCACCCGCTAGAGAGCAAGCCCAGGCATTGCCCACGGAACTGCAGACGGTGGTGCGGGATAAGACGCAGTGCGATTTGCACAAGCAGTGCAGCACGTTTCAAACGGCGCGAAAAGTTTCCGATGAAGCCGGCGGGTTAGCCTCGCGACCGGCAGGGAAAGGATAAGGGGGGGTGGCGACGTGCGCCCAGCGCGAGGGTACAACGCGTGCGCGCCGGGGCGAGCCTCCTCCGCCGACCGAAAGGCGCGGGCGAACTAAACCGGTTTGAGCTTTCCGAGGCACGGCCGGGATGCCGCTACGCGCGGCAGTCCAACGTTCGGTCACAATAAGCCTCTTGCGACTATCCCTGGCCGCTAGCAGGCCAGCGACGCGGCGGAACCTACAGCCGCGCATCGCCAGAGTCGATCACGGAGACGCTCAAACAAGCGCATGGCAATTGTGAAAGAAACGGAACCACTACCAGCGAGGCGAGCGCGGAAGGCAATGAACGTCAGGCAGGAACGATGTATCGGTCACTTGCCACGAGAGGAATGTGTGGATGACTGGCTGCCCGAAGTACCAACGAAAAGCAACGCTGAAGGAATCTCTCGATGAGTTTGCACTCGCGGGATTAGGATGAATGTACACCCGGTGATGAATCAGGAGGCAAACATCGACCGAGTGACATTCACCGGCACCCACGGCGCTGATGCAGAATGAACGATGTCACGAACCGCGCGACAATCGAGATGCAAGTCCGCGGCGACGAGCTAACGGTGTAACAAGCATTAAATAGTCAAGTTAGTGAGGAACCAATTTTTGCAAAATGCATCTTATTACAGATAGAAAAGTCGCGAACGAAAAAGGGAGCAAAGAAACTTGTCTCACCAAAATCCGCTGGTCATCCAAGTCGAGGTCTCGCTGTCCGATGGCAGTGGCTGTCGGTTGTCTCGTTTTTATAAGTTTGCCGGACTGTCAGTGACGTCTGTGATTGGCACGTGGGCCAGTCTCCGCCCCGTCGTTGTCTTCTCAGACGACAAAGGACACAACGTTCGAGCCCTGCACGAAGATGCGAAAGCATAGTTCGGAGACAAGATAGCGTTCCTCCGGAGCTCGGTGTAACCCTTCCCTTGCCCTCGGTCGCAGTATTCCCTCCACCCGGCCTAGGAGATTGGGGAACGCGGGGACGTCTAGTCTGCTGCCATCGCGGTGACAATAACGCAGCCCTGCAGCTATTAGTTCTCCGCAGTCGCCATTGAAATGCGTGCAAACCCCCTTCCTCCCCTCGGTAAACAACGCTAGTTGTTATAGCTGTTTCTAGTTAAAAGGAGGGGGTAGTTTCGGGAAAACGAGGGGAGCGAAGATGGTTAAGAGGTTCTTGGCCTTTCTGGCTCGTTCGGGAGAACTCCTCGAACCCCAACTCATCCTCCCCCAAAGACCATGTCAGGCACCTGCAATGGGCACGACCGCTTCGCACTGTCAGTCGTCTTTTGGGGTTCGATGACCGCTGTAAACAGAAACAGGTTGGGACTAGTGACACCGTTGCATCGAATATGCGTGGTCCGAGCTTTCGCTTTATTTGGACTCGGTGTTCCTTTTCTTATCAATTTCAATTTACGTGTTTTCAGCACGTCGTACATCAGAAGTGCAGGGACAGAAAGCTTTGTCAATCGACGAGCTTACAGACAGTCAATGGCTGAATTTCTTTTTTTTCTTTTTTGTTTGTTTCCGAGAACGGCAAACAGTCACACTTGTTTGAGGGTTCTTTTGCATACACAGAGCACGTCATCTTTCCGACGTTGATGAGTGTTCACGGCTTTTGTTGCACGCATCGCACGCGTGTATTCCTCGAATTGTTACCGTGACAACCATCTGTCGTGCATCAGGCAAACGCGGCTTGTCTGGCAAACCAGCTTAACAGGCGCCGGAGCTGATATACGTTTGAAAGTAAACGAACGCGCGCGATATTTTGAAAATTCTTGCAAAACAATTGTTCGCATCTCCACAATTATCGTCGTGCGCTGATTACTCTAGCCGGGAAACGAGACTATCTCGTTGACGCAGTTAGCTTCACATCGTTAACCGCTTCTCTTTCTACCTCTCTCTCTCTCACTTTTTCTTTTCTTAACAGATTGGCAGATGACCTCGTTTCCCAAAGCAAAGTACCACGAGGACTAGATGCAATGTTGATTTCAGCCGATAATTAGAAAGTCGAACGATTTCCTCTGTGACAGGCACACGCGTGTGCCCGTTTCAATAAGCGACGAGTTAATGACGACACGCAGTTGGTACGAAATGGCGTCGAGGAAATTGATCGTAGCTTGTGCGAGTCTCCAGATTACGGAAACGTTGATACGGCTCGGCCGTCAGTATTACTGTATACTCAGTTCTCACTTTGATTCAATTATTTGTCTGCCCATGCGTCCACCGCCAAACATCGGTTGTAGGAAGAAGGGGAAAGTAGTAGCAGGGATAAAATAAGTATGCGAAAGGGGAAATGCTACGAATAGTGTGTATATGCAAGCGACGCGAGGACTGTTAGCGTACGCTAAGCAGTGGCGATCGAGGTGCTGTCCCGAGTCACTTTGCAGAGGAACGAAGCTGCACGAGCTTTACCAGGCAAGAGCACACCTTCACTCGATCGCCCACATGGTGATGAACAGTCGCTACGCAGGTAAGCTAAACACTCCCGAAGTAGGTAAACAGTGCCGATCGCATTAAAAAGGGCGGGGTGACAACAGCCAGGAACATAGCTGGAGCATGACCTCGCAGCAAACGTTGTTTAAGAACAACGTCCTTGTGTGTGCAAGAGAGAGAGATCGCGATACCAGACTATCGCTTTTAGGACCCCCAGCCGAGGGCATTGAAAAATATTTGAGCCCGGCGCATCCGACACGTGGTGCAAAGTGCGCTCGAGCGTCCGGACCGTGATTGGAACCGTGCGCAGTGACAGATACAGCGGGGCACGTACGAAGGGACGCGTACGGCCGAGTGCCGCGCCGTTCCCCTTCTATTAATACAAATGCGGTTGGCATTCTTTGTCCACTTCAGCCGTTTTGTGCCTATCTATATTACCTCTTACGCCAACGCAGGTACAATCTACCAGCTTGGGCCGCTGTAGATATCTGTGGCCGTCCAAGTCGCTGCGTCGTCGTCGCGCCTTCTACGCCGACGCAGTGGCCCGAGCTGTGCAATGGCTACTTAGTATGTGTAGGTCGTTAGTACGCCGTCACGGTCTTCATCACGCTGTCCTTTTGCTATTGCCATTTCATTGTCTCCGTACTACCTTCGTCGTTCCATCGATGGCGATATTTATTCATTCTAAAGTAATCGTGCACGATGTCCTCATTCGGTCGTGATGATGCCGCCGTTATCGTGCCGTCGTCAAACAGCTATCGTGCATCCGTCACGCGCTCCTTCTCATCTCGATGTCCTCGTGCCGTCATCGTTATACCTCGGCAATCGAGTGTCATAGCAAATCGGCACCGGACTATGCCGCATGTGGCCGAAGCGACGCAACTATCAGAATCACCAGTGCACATGTTAAACGTGACTTGGGAAATAGTGCGTGTCGCTACATAGCCCGACTGCTAATCGCATTGTCATCGGCGGTCAGCGTGAGATCCGCCGCATCTTTTTTTTTTTTTACACGGGATGTATACGTCCTGCTTTAATGGCAGTATTGGCGAAACAGGTAGTAATTGGATAAATAAAGACGTAGCGCGGGCGTACTCTCGATCGATCACCTCTCGGGGATATCAACGAACGCTGATTGGCTCAGCCACCAGGACGTTCATTGCGACCGACATTGTCGTGAGCAGGGCGTCTCTAGGAATACCGGATGTTTCGCCCGATTTCATACTCGCGCCAGTCGATTTATTGCTAATGAAAATAGCTGGCAGTCAATTTATTCCCACACGGGCTCAGCTTATTTCAAGCACCACCCTGTGTAAGTACAACTGCTGTCAGTTGAATATCCCCGCGGCTGTGGCGCTGTTGAGTTCGGGGTGGTGGGTTCGACTGCGATCGCGACAGCCGCATTTCGACGGGGTAGAAATGCAAAAACGCTCGCGTGTACCCAGGTCTGGGTGCCAGGAACTCGGGCGGCCCGAATTAATCTGCAGCCCCTCTCCCCCCCCGAGTGCGGCGTACCGTGGAGGAAATGTTGTTTTTCAGCACTGCGCGCGCTCGCTTGCTTCAGTCTATGCGTTCGTTGTTATTGCGCAAGAAACTCTAACAAGCACTTTAGTACTTACTGCGAAACGGCAGTAGGTTTAATCAAAACACGACATACTTTGACAGCCGTCGACGTTCAAACCAAGCGAATTGTCGTCGAACTGATAGGGAAGAAATTAGAGCGTGATATTTTTTGTTAGTTCTGTGGCCGCGGTCCTCTGCGACGGTGTGGGTTAGGCTCCCAGCAGAGGCAGCCGTAATTCAGATGTAGGTGAAATACAAAGAAAGGAAGCACACGTGTCGAGAGCGTGGTCCCTGGACGGGTGTGGCGCACGTCTTTAATAAATATAGTAATCAGGAGTTGGGCTTCCAGCCGCAGCTGTTGCTTTCCAGTATGGAAGGTATTAAAAGAAAAGAAAGAACGCTCGTGTTCACGGTCGCTGGGTGCACGCTGGAACAACTTAAAACCTTCCGCTGTGGGCCGATCTTCAGGGCCTCACGTGTGCCCTATCTGGGGGGCTCGAGTTTAATGTTTCAATAAAGCCATCATTTCGTTGTCGGGGCTTCGCGACGTGTCCTTTGTGTCCGTCAGCCTATTCCACCGCTCGTCCAAACGTAAAGTTCATTGCTCGCTGAGCAGCCGAAGCAAGCGGTGGCCTAAGGAGTGGTCATTAGCTCGAAAAAAAAAAAAAAAGCGCGAGAAAGAAAGAAAAAGAAATGGGATGCAATTGTTGAGTGTCACATAGGGGCGTGGAACGACGCAAACTTTGCGTATCGACGACGTCACGCATCTGTAGCTGTCGCGCGCCGACGTAGTTTGAGAGCGATCTTTCTTTTTTTCTTTCGTAGCGGTCACGCGTACCGGGGCGAAAGCGCACGCGACAGAGCGTGCGTCGCGTCGCACCGCTTTCTGACTGAAATGAACGAGATGAAAAAGGGTTTTACCGAAGGGCCCGATCTTTATTAATCATATCACGGAGAGCCGACAGACAGACACCAAGGGCACTGGAGCATCGCACGCGTAATGAGATGACGTGGGATCGTTTCCCACCTGCGGCAACTTGGTCTTTTTTTTCATCCACTTTCATTGGCATTAATTTATCGTTTCTTTAATTAATTTAGTAAGTACAACTAATGTCCCCAATGTTGTCCTTCCACAGTCACTACACATGCTGTCCTTGGTGTCTGATTGTTGTCTTCTCATGGTGTTTCTGACAGAAAAGTGTGACGAGGGTGTGTATGTACTTCGATCGACATTATACATTTGCCACAAGTGACAAACATTAAAGAGGCGAGAAACGCCAGTTGCAGCCACGAAACCTTTGTGATGACAGGAGACGCTTAAGTGAATTTAGAAGCTTCCCATCTGAGTTACCGTTCGCTGTTACGGTGAGAGTCTAGAGCATTCTATATTTATTAATAAAGTACATCTTAAGTTATTTGATTTCGCTGAAGTTACACTAACTGTTATACATACGTGGTTGACGTAACAAGCCAGCTCAAGCTTAAGTCTTTCGCTGTTCTTGTGCTTATTTTCTTCCTTTTCTCCCCGTTGCTTTCGCGCTCTTACCAAAAGTACGATGAATTTCGTTCTTTTGCCTGGTTGGATCATCGAACATAAATCTAGTATGGAGCGTGACAGGAAACTAAACGAAAGCGGACGAGCTCGCTTTTTTTCTTCTGTAAGTGCTTGGTGTCGTTCGTTGTTCGTCAGCGAGGGCATACACAAGTTTTCAGGTCGGTCGAGAGCCGGAGAGCAGTTTTGAGAATGCAAGTGTTCTTCGGGAGGTCATCGCCCTCGACGGATCCACAACGCATTTACCAGCGTTCCTAACCGGCACCCCCCGCCGTTGTCGCCCCCAGCCTCTACGACTAAACTGCCCTCCTCGCCTTGCCCCTCGTCGCCCCCAGCCACCCCCCTCGTGCCTCTGGTAGCTGAACCCCCAGGGAGTTCCTGGGGCAAGCGTCGTGCGGGGCATGGAAGGGGTTGAGGAGGATGCGATAAACAAAAGGGAGGAGAGGCCTGTTTACCCCGGTCCAGCTCGCACCGCGATGGCCACCGGACACGCTGGTGACCTCGGCGTGGTCCGCCTTTTCGCGCCATCTTTCGCTGTGGCGGCGGAAACGCGGCGTCATTTGCGAAATGTCCACATATGTCCGAAACAAAAACTCTGTCGCGACAGTCAAGGAACCAAGCAGTATTCGCAATGCACGTAGTATTCGCGAGGTGGTCCACGATGGTGTGCAGCATGGCAACAAGAACGTCAAGCGCAAAGTCAGAGAGGCTGAGACAAACTCATGGGTGGCGGCAATGGAAAAGAAACCTGCAATGAGCAAATACTTAAGAGAAAAAAAAACAGGAAAGAAACAATTTATGATAACTCAAAGGGAAGCTCTTTACTTTTCGAAGCGAGATCAGGATTCCTTAGAACACGCACCCATAAAGCGAGGTATAAGAAGGAAGAAGAAGCACGTGCTTGCTATCTTCCTAATACCATACAAATGTTGGCCAATCCCCCGCAGTGGGTAAGCGCCATCGAAGAAGGAAATCCAATCCAATCTGTAGTAAAGCTAGTGACGCGATGGAGCATGTTTTATTAGAATGTAAAGATATCTGCCCAGCGGTCGATTTAGGCACCACTGGCCTCCTTGAAGCCCTTGGGTTGAGCGAGAGCAAGGGGAAAGCAAACATAGCTAGAGGCAATTGGAAGATTGGTGGAAGTAGGCAAACGACAAACAACGGAGGCGTGCGAAAGCAAACTTCACAATAGGGGTTGAGAAAGTTTGGTTATGGGAATTCATCGTGTTTTGTTTTGTTTTTAGCTTTCTTTTTTTAACGTAGGTAGGACATTGGGCAATATAACAACAAGACCTCGGTGGCGCAACCCGCCACCCCGTTTCAAAGGGGACGCTCATAGCATCAGTCGATCCATCCATGGCCGGCACAGAGATTATCGGGATCGTCGACTGCGCGTCCGTGTCGTATATAGCACGCCGAGCTTATTTTTTCGCAGAGTGTGTTACGAAACATGATGGACCACATTCAAACCGGTAAAAAAAAAAAAGGACAGAAAGCAAGAACAAGGGGGCCCGTGCCTAATAGAATTACAAGTAATTTCTGAACGCTGGCAATCTCATTTGTCGCGGCGTCCATCAAGCCACGGAGCGCTGAAGCTGTTACTATTCACGGACTGTTTGTGCAGAAGTCGCACGTTCTAGGCAAGCCTAATAGGAATTCGAGTTTATTTTTGACCGAGGCAGTCGTATCAATATGCACGAGATTTTTTGTTTTTCCTATTTTTCGGTCGCGCTGTCCGCACGCCTTGCCACGTTTCGCGCGTCTAGCGCAAGTGTGTACGTTCTCGAATCGTTCGTGACCTTCGTTCACTGTGGCGCTTGCTTGCTTCAGGGTAGCGCGGGTGTTCTTGCATTTCGCCCCCATCGAAATGAGGCCGTTGTGGCCCGGAGGAAAAAGAAAAGTCGATTAGTTTCTTCCGATGCTCTAACGTGGAGTGGTGCTGCATATTTCGTCAAGCGCAATAGATTACAACGTTAAAGACTCGTCATAAAGCTAGCGCGCTGAAAAGTAATACCGGAAGAATGTGCTTCAACAGACAGTCCCGCGAACGTGCGCAGCGTCTACGCAACGTGTCCCGCTGTTAAATGGTTTTATTTTATAGCTTTATCCCGACACCTATGCCACTAGTTCTTGCAGGCACTGCAACGACATCGCTAGCCTTGACCATATCCTCTGGCGTTGCCCCTCGTTACGAGGGGCAACGCCAGCAAGCTGAATAAAGTACTAACAGCGGTGCACCCGGCCGCGGTGGCTCGTGCAGCAGAGAATGGCGCAGGAGTGCTCGACGAGCGAGTGTGAGTGAGAATGTAGCTCGAAAAGAATGTTGGTCGGTGAGCATCCACTTGTTGCGCCCCGACACGTGGTGGCAACACTGCGCAAAGCACAGGGCTTTCCTCTTCGTAAACACTCGGCATTGAAGGGCTACGAGACGATTCGTATCGCGTTGTCGTCGTAGCATTCGATTTCTTACAGTGCTGTCTATTTTTTTAGCAGCAACGGATGTTTCTTACATTAGGATGGCGTTCTCTCGAAGACAGATTTGCAATGACATAATCGTCACTGTAGATAGGTGTACACGTGCACACATGAGAACGCTTTTAAAAGCTTGTTGGGGTTTTTTCGGAAGCACAGTGTGCGCCACTTGTTCGGGCGACCCTACTTGCTTTTACGCTACTCTCCCATGCGGTACCTCGAAACCGTTGTCTTCCTTAACCTCGTAAACAAAGATGTGTCGGCGTGCCTCTACCGATGATTGCTGCAAGTGTAGCTTAAACCCATGGCCTCATAAACGGCATGTTTCCTTGCTGAAAGCTTTACTTTAAAAAAAAAATGTTAATCTTATGTAATGTTTCGTTGCTCGAATTCTATTGCCGGACAGGCAGCAAATTTGTGCGCGTTAAGTTACGTTGAAAATGACTATTATATTCTTCTGACTGTCATGGGAGGTGGATGAATTTTTCGTTTCAACGAGAAGCGTCGGTCAGTAAGAGAAAGCTGTGGGGCGATTTTATACGCGCGTCAGTATTAGGCGCATTTTTTTTTTCTTAATTCCGAACGCTTCGTGCTGGGGTCTTTTGCGATCAGTTCTTGTGAAAACGTTTCTTGCTGCACCGATAACGCGGAAGCCAGCACTGGTCGCATTGGGTGTCCTTTAAATGTCGCGAAACGCACCTCTCGCCGACGGTATTGTGATGCAGGACACTCGGGACCCGTATTTGGCAGTCAGAAAGTCAAGTTGTGGAAGCAATTGGAGTAAATTTACATGTCTGGTGGGAACGAAGCGAAATTAAATAAACCCTCACGTGGACTCTGGCTTTCAAGGACGTTCGGCATGCGAGCCAATGGCAACGCGCTAGAATAATGAAAAAAGTTAAGGAGAATAATTACGAAATACGCGTCCAGCGGCCGCAATTATGCAAATATTCTACTCATTCTCCATTCTTCTCGTCTTAGGCCAAGCGTGTCGCCACGCCTTCGTCATCCGCAGTATCGGCCACTCGAGGTGACTCGTGACGAGGAATCGCCAGAAGCGAGAGTAGAAAAAGAAAAGAATCGTACGCGAGTCGCGGCGCGTGCGTCGCGCACGCGTCAGTCTCTGCCCGGACGGACTTTGAAAAGCCTCGGGATTCGCGCAGAATCGCAGCGCGCTTTTTGTTCGACGAGTCCGTGCGAGGAACAGCGAGGCGCGGATCGCGTGTCCGACGCGATCCCGCATTCTGACGGCCCAGCACGAACTCGCGCGTAGCACTAAGTTCCGCCCTGCCTGTCGCAGTGTATGGTGCTCGCTCGTCTTGTGTTTAGCTCCTTATTTGCAATGGGATTCGCAGCGCGTCCTTAAAAAAAAGTTACCTTAGACCAATTCAACGTCACCTTGCAAACTTCCAATTTCTTTTTTTTTTTTTTTTTTTCGCTGCGTGTAATACCGCAGTTTGAACGAGATGCACGTTGAAAGATTTGCTCACTTAGGTTCCCTTAGGTCTGTCTGAGCGTGCAGATTTCTCTGACGTGTATGGTAAGGCGCGAAGCTGATTTTATTAAATTTAGACTGTAGTTCGACGAAAACTCGTCTGGTTACGTAACGTATTAGAAAAACAAAAACAGCACATGCTCTTGTGGTCACTGGCCAAGTCAAGAGTTAATTGACGGTCAGGTAAATTTTGTTATAACTTTTTTATCAGCGGTAAGGGACGCAAGCTCAGGAGAAAAGCAAGCACAAGAGGAGTTAAATTATGAACTGAAAATGTTTATTTCTAGCACAAAGAAAACATCTCCAAAGTCAACACGAGCGCGCATACACCGAGGCTTTATCAAGAAACGTAACCGTCACTCGCTCATCTTCTTCGTCGCGGAGGCCTGGATTCCATGTGTTGCAGACGAGGGATCCCAAAGCAAGCTCCGAGACCAGCTATGGCGTAAGGACGTTGATTCTACCACCACCCCGCGACCGACAAAAGAAATGTAACGCACCGAAACTCAATCATCAAAGTCTTCCCCCGCCGTTTCTCTGGTCGCGCTCGCTTTCAGCGCTCCGTCATTCAAATTCGCGCAGTCAAAGTCTCCGACGTGTTTATCTACTGTTCTCCTATCAGTCGCCTTCGTTTGGGCAGCCCAATTTCCGTCACGCGATCGGGCCCCCGTCATCGGCGACGCTTGTCCAGACTGCGACGATTGGCCAATCTCATGTTTGACTTTCTCGTTTCCCAGCCGGCGGGCCAGAATCGCGTCCGCAAACCCGAAATTTTAAGCCGCCCTGCTAATGTACCAAACAGGAGGCGCATTAATGCGCATCCGCGAGATGTTGCGTGCATTAAAGGTAGCAGAAGACCTTCACGTTAGCTTTCTCGGCATGCCGAAAATTAATTTGCTTACGGCGAAGTGGAGGACGAAATAAATGTCGGCAGATGTCTGCTGCTGCGATGCCAAGCGTTGCTGTTCGCATGCCGTGATGGCTCGGTGTAGCTCTGCTGCCGAGCACGACGAGGTCGCGGGTTCGATTACCAGCCACTGCTGCCACATTTATGTGGGTGTCAAATGCGACAACTCTAGAAAGAACCCAATGAGGTGAGAAATGATGCCGAACTCCGTACTTCAGTGTTGCTTTGGCACGCTAAACTCAATCAATCAACCAACCAATCAGGTGTTTTGGCTTAACGAAGATACACAAGATGTCGCTACAAGCGTTGATGATGTAATTAGGTGCCTCGATACGCTCTCTCTCCCCCAGTGGTGAGAGTGCGCGTTGAGGCAGCCTACGTTCTTATTCTCTATATGTCTTCCGTGTTAAAAAAGAAAAACACCCGACAGTGTCCGATCCGACGTACGACGAGTACCAAGAGCATAACAAAAAAAAAAAAAAAAAGAACTGCGAGATGTAGCATCCTGAAACTGTAGTCATATGCAGATGTGATAGACGCGACAGTTAAGGGGGCTCTCCGGACTAACGTTGGCCACAACGGATGGATGGATGGAAAAACTTTATTTTCGTCAGAACGGCCACAACGGAGATTCTTCAGCGTACACGTAAACTTAAAGGGACACTAAAGTGAAAAGTGATTTCTTCTGCATCAGTAAATTACCGTTCTACAACACCAAAAACACCACTCTTGCAACGCTAAGACGTTTGGTAAGCCAGAAAAAGCGCAAGAACGAAATACGGGTGGCGACGCCTACTTAAGTTCCCGCACCTGGGGGCTGTGACGTCTTGGATTTGGATGTGACCTTCTAGGGCCCACTAATTATATATAGCGGTACAGATTGACTACATTGCGTTCTAAAGGAACCAAATATTAAACAATGCAAGTTTCGGGAACCTTTATTCAGCCAACGCGGCCCAAATGCGAGAACATACTTTGGAATCCCTGACGTCACGCTGACGTACCCGCGCTGGGGTTTCGGCGCGAAATTCAAATACTGATACTTGGACCTTCATTTTCTCATCTAATAATCAAACTATTTTTTTTAAATGACTGCCTGCAGGGTTCTCAAACAATGCTTCATTAGTCTAAACT
This sequence comes from Dermacentor andersoni, assembly GCF_023375885.2. Taxonomy (NCBI): domain Eukaryota; kingdom Metazoa; phylum Arthropoda; class Arachnida; order Ixodida; family Ixodidae; genus Dermacentor; species Dermacentor andersoni. The sequence continues at coordinate 197,083,609 of NC_092817.1, read as the reverse complement.
GATTTATTGTTTCGCTTTAGTGTCCCTTTAAGTGCACGAGCGTTCCTCTACTTCGGCTCCATCGAAACACGGCGAGAATCGAACCCTGAACCTTGCGCTCAGCTGCAGTACGCCGCGACGGTGCACCCAACAAATCGTGCCGCGTGTTCGCTGCTTGATCGTGTTCATTCAAATTGTGTGACGTGCCAATTGGCGTCATCGCGGCCACTTTTCATTGCGAGCGCATAAACTCCATAGACAGTGCCTGAAAAGGCAGACTGTATTTCGGAGAGGACGGCCGGACTCCGCGCCCTCTAGCGGGATGCTGACACATCGTGCGCCCATTCGCGCAAGCCGGGCGTCCCGAAAGTGTTGGCCGCACACGGCCGGCCCTCGATTGACTGTCTGCGGCTGCTAACTGAGCACAGCGCCCCCTGCGCCTTTGTCTGGGCACGGAGCGCCGTCCAGAGCCGAAACCCGCCCGCAGGTCGCTCGGGTCTGTGCACGGGGCGGGCAACGGCAGGAAGCGTAACGAGTGATGATGCGCTCGAGCGTTGGGTGGCGGGGACGTGGGCACAAAGCCCCTTCCGGCCGGGCAGCTCCGATCGAACGACTGTGTCTGCGTGCTCTTAGCGCGAAATCGAAGCGACGAGGGCTTTCCCGAGTTGCGCCGTGGTTGTTTTTCACAGAGTAAGGCCACCACATATATTCGCTCAGTCGTCGCTTCCTCGGTGGTAGCCCAGTATTTTACGGCGTTCTCCCGCTCGGCGCATGTGGGTTGGACCTTCGTTCACGGCAGGCGCATATAGATGTGTGTGAAATGCAAGAATGCTCGCGTACGCTGGATTTCAAAATGAATCGGGAAATCTACACTGCGGCATCTCGTATAGCCACGGCGTCGCTTTGAGACCGTTAAACCGCACGAATAAATCAATAAGCCAATCAATCGTCTTAATATGCGGGGCCTACCGTCGAGTTACGTTCGAACGACCTTTGTCTGAAATTTCAAAGTACCTCACGCTTTATAGTTCTTCGAGCGGAAACTGGAGCCACAGCACTCCACATGTGTAATGAGTGAGCTGGTGAACCATGGGCGACAAAGAAGACGTTGTCGGGCTGTGGCACGAGCGGTCGGACGGGGTAGAGAGGACGTCAACCAGTCAGGGGTTGGCACGAAACCGAGGGCACGAGGAACGAGCAGAGAAGAGATCGCTCGGAGACGCGGGGTTCGAAGATCGCCGGGGTCGGTGTCGTCGGGGTCCAGACCCGAACCCGAGAGCCTCGACAGAACTCGGACGACCGCAGCTGTCCCCGGAGAGATCCGCCGAGCCTCAGCTGCACCTGCTGTTCTTGAGCCGCCGCGCTGAGAGCCGAACTCGCCTGGGGGCGACCAGAGGCCTGCACCGACGCTGGCGAGAGGCGCCGGGGTGGAACCGCGGGACCAGTACGGACGCCGCTCAGCTGTAGCGGTCGCACTTGGACTCCGACGTCCGGGGTTGGCTTTACCGTGCGTCCGCGCCCCTCGTCGGCCCGCCGTCAACGCACCGCCGCTCGAGTAACCGACACTTTCAAAGACTGCGTGTCTCTTCCTTGTTTTAGAACGACAGCGATTTGAACAGCATTAACGCGGCTATCTGTACTTTCCTTTTTCTGTGCTTTCTATGAAATTCTCTCGTATTATTTTCTTCTGGTAATGAATGTTAAGTTTGTTTTTTGGAAAAACGAAATGGCTTCGTCTATCCTGAGCTGAGGCTCTGCTTCAGATTAACAAGTCACACTCGAGGAACCTGTCATCACAATATGACACTTGCGTGCTCCGCTGCATACGTTGGGGCGCATACACGTGGGCTACGGTGACACGACGGCTCGCCAAGCTGCGGCGCAGAAATACGGAAACCGATGGCAGTTCCGACACTGAAGAGCAAATAAAACCCTCATAAATGCTGACAAACAACAGTGCCACGCCAACCTGTCAGACCTCGAGAGTGGTCCGAGTTGTTAGCAAACTCGTCAATATAAATGTAGCCGTCAGGATGGCGTCATCTCAAGCTACCGTGTGTACACATCTACTTCATTACGTCAGCGTTGCTTGAGCTACGCCAACGAATCGCCTTCTATCTTTGACGACTATCGCTGACTGCACTTTGTTCGTCATTAGCTCAAGCGAGATTAAAAAGAACCCGTTACAAGAGGAACGAAGCTCTACAGAGTCATTATGATGACGTCACAAAAAAATTAAATGAGCAGCTTTTAATTTGGGTTTGCTAATACAGATTCAACCATCGGTTTTCAGCTTCACAAGTGTATACGAATTCATGCCGCTCGCCGAAGCGTTCTAGCCGCATTCTGCTCCCGGGCACTCGTCACGTCGTGGTGTTTTTGACGCTTTCCGCACTGCATATTTGGTTGTCTTCGAATAAACGTCATAGTTGATAGCGCGTGTATCGTCCGCCTCACTTTGTCCCATCGTTCGCGCTATCGTTGAAACGTTGCGTCTGTTTCCATCCGGCGCCGAGCCGTCTGCTCCACAGGGAACGGCTTTCGGGAACCCTAGCGCAGCAGCTGGTTAGCTTTAGTCCAGCTGAGCGGATTTAATCATGCGTCGCGTGTTCGCCTAATTAAATCCGCCCGTCCGTCCGTCGCCGAGCCCGCTGCGGCTTCTCCGCCTATGAGAAAACTTCCAAGAAACGAAGCATAAAGGAAGAAACACCGAACAAAAACAAGCAAGACACCCGGCACGGCATGCGTTATCCGGAAGCCCCAAGTTTTGTTATTTTCTTCTGCTTTCACCCCACTTCGCCGATCCGGCCCCCGCCGCGAACTTCGCGAAAGCGGCGAAGTCGAGAGGGAAGGGGCGGGAGCGTCCGGTTGCTTCCCGCCAAAAACGTTGCCGATGACTCCTCCTCGGTTTCACTGGTTCTTTCTTCTTTTGGCAGTTGTCGCGGTATGTTTTTTTTTACTTCAATTTTGCACGCTGCTCGCATCTTTCGCGTTCTGCTCCCCCTCCCGTGGTGCCTTGCCGCCTGCGTTTCATTCTCGCCCTCCGGAGTCTCGTGCAGACGAACAACGAACCGAACCCATCGGCAGAAGTGGAAAAAAGGCGCCGTGCGACATCTCGGCGTTCGATCGACGACACGAGTCTCCTTAATCGAGACCGATGCGGTTTCAGGTCTCGTCCTTCTCGCTGTATTGTCCGTACGTTTCGCGCTGCTGGTGGTGCTGGCGTCGCACCTGTGCTCGTCGCAGTGCTAAGCACGAGTTCGCGGGATCGTATCCCGGCCGCGGCGGCCGCATTTCGGCGAGTCTACTCCAATCAGAGTCGTCAGTTAGTCCTTTCACGGGAACGATTTCGCGGTGCTACAAATAAACCAACGACTTCCTGCGCCAAAATAGCCAGAATACGATAAAATAGTTGAAAATTCGTGACGCCACCTTGACGAATACCGCCATGGAGAGAAGCAGGTGTGAAATGCAAACAAATAAATAAATAAATAAAAATTGGCCGTATTTTCCGCCAATGCCAATCAACCCTTTCCCCGAAGAAGGAAAAAACGTGTGCGTGTTTCTGAATAGAACGCGCGCAATACTCTAAGGCTTTATTTGTCATGATAGTCCCGAGTCACTTAGGTATAGATTTGAGAAATGGGAGATATCAAACAGGTTTACCTGGGATGCACGCTGTGATGAAGGACCTCGGCAACAACGTCCGGACTTGGCAAGTGAATGCCTGCACAACAAAGGAGACGAGTCAGCAAGATGGTGATTTGAAGAAGAGCAGTTGCACGTGCTACACATCCCGAAACTTTTCCCTGAAACTTCGTCCTCAAGTTAGCTTCTCTGCACTGCCGGAAGTCGTGCTGTGTGGCGCAGCCCACTTTTTGACGTTCAGATTTCATGCTGTGCTTTTGCGAAAACGTGTTCCAGGGGAACGCATGTTGCATTTACATGATGTACGCGCTGTGCTGCAAGGTATATGTCCAGAACTCTTTCAAGTAGGAAAGGGCAGTGACTAATGCTATGGAGGGAAGATGACTTAAAGGGACACCGAAGTACACTTTCCTTTTCTGTACAAATTGTATATCACCTTACTCAATGCCCTTCAGGGGGCCTGTAATGTATTATGAATGAATGAATGAATGAGTAAACAAACAAACGCTGAAGAAACTTACGTTGCATTCTCTGAAGAGCGCATTTTAATTCATTTAGCGGAGGAGGGTTGGTTTCTATGAGAGAAAAGCAAATGGTAATCCGTACTTCCTTGAATTTGAGGCTGAAATTGGTGTGTGAGAAGTCAATTTCACATCATTTTCTCGCACTTGGTCAGTTTTGGGGCAGCAAAAGTCAAAACTTGCTAGGTTTACCGACGTTCTTTGTCGGGGAACAACGAAATTGGCCCGAGCAGACACTGTCGACATCCGTGGCGTCCCTAGTGCGTCGCCACCCATCTTTCGTGCGTGCGAGTGGATTTATGGGCATTCCCTCTGAGACATCCGTCCTGCTTAACTTAATCAGGCATGCTATACACGCTTTTCATCGTGCCATTTTTGTTTGCATTCCTGGACTTTGCTAATCTTCCTCAAAACCTCTCTAGATCTACTTTCTACCGCTAGTTATATGCCTGTAACAGATCCGGTCGTATCAATCGTTTACCTGGCTTATCTCTGCTGATCGTCTCTGTCTTATGTCGACTGCTGACTGGTTGATGGTTCCATCTACTTTAAATCAAGCGCTTCTGGGAAGTGTACGTTATCTACGGGTCTCACTGGGCGAATAACTTGCCATCTTTTCTGCCTTGGTAAGCCAGTTTTCTGGCTTACCCAGCTTCCTTCCGCGGTTGTCGGAAACGCAGTTCATTACTGTTAATTTTAACATTGTCGCGAGACTCAAGAATGCAGTAACATTATGTAAATACTGAAGTAAATACTCATATCGGTAAATATCTGTAAATATACGTTTTTGTGCTATAATATACCACAGTATAACTAGTATCTCGCTGATCCACTACTACGTACTGGCGAATGCCATGCAGGAAACCGAGATCTGCGCATGTCGTCTGTCACCGCGCAGAATGGCATAACTGGCTTTGATTCAGGTGATGACGGTAGCGAGCGGACACCTCTCCCTTTGGTTTGAACAGGTCGCGGCTACGAAGTCACTTGCGCTTTAGTTCTTCCGTATAAAATATCGGTGGGGAACGTGGCCACAATGTTCTATGCGTTCGCACGAATGTTTTGTAAAATGCTTGCAGCGTGCTTGCTTCCACTTAGCATTATCTTCGTATACCTCTCCCTTCGTGAGCCTTTGCATCCCCCCACTGTTTTTCCTGTGTGCTTCCTTTTGTAGCGGGACTTTCCGGTTGGCACTTTAAAGAAAGTTGCCCGTGAGCTGCAGGGTTCAACAGCCGCTTAACCAGATCAATTTGTGTATCTCTTGTAACCTTTGACGCTACCCGTCAACATGCCGTGCCAGACATGGCCAGTTTGGTCAAACCACCCGTGACAACCGAGATATCGACGCAGCACTGTGCCCGCCCAGAGGAATGGCGAAAACAGGTGTGCTGAAACGGACGTAAAACATAAAAAAAGAAGAATAGTAGTCGTTTTTCCTTTATTCGTGCGAGTTCTCAACTTTCCGGAGTACAAAGGCAGCGCATTACAGACGTCCGAGAAGCTTGAACGGGGCGGGGAATCCAACAGAAAAGAAAGAAAGGGAAGACGGGGCGACGACGTCGTGATGGCACCGTCAGAACCCATCGCCGGCAGTCCCACCTGAAGGCTTGGTCGTGACGCGATGCCCTGCACTCTACGCGAGAGCCTCTCCGTCGTACTGGCCGGCCGACGGAAGTCCGAAATCGTTGAACCGCCATATTTTCTCCCTCGCCTACCCCCTCTCTTCTTTTTTTGCTTCCAGGCGTTCATCGTGCTCTCGGTTTCTCTTCACCCCGTCCCTGTGCCTGCCGGTCCCCTACGACTTCGTGTCTTCTGTTGCGTGCATCGCTGCTCAAGCAACAGACGCAAGCCGTGTGGCGAAAACGCTCCAAAGCTGCACTTTACCTGACTCTACTCTAGGGTCGGGTATGCTGTTTTCGTAGTTGTTTAATGGCGTCATTAAAGAAGCCCTGGCTGAATGTCTGCACAATTCTCAAGATTATTTTCTGGAAGCTTACAAGCTTCTGTACCACCGATGAACGCGAACAGTATCGAGCACAAGCACAGCTTGATGTCAACATTCTGGGATAATTTGTTTATTTGTTTGCTGTGACTGGAGCAATAATTCCCGTTTCTCAGATGTAGCTAGAACGGCGTCTTTGGGAGATACGAATCCTGCAAAGTGACTATCTTTCAAGCGGTGGTCTTGCCGGGTCTTTGCGACGCCCAAAATCCAACATATACATAACTCTTCCTAGCCGCCCCGATGTTCCCTGGCTTCGCATTACATGTATCGCAGTCGCAGAAGTTACGTGTGTCACTAGATATTCAAAAGCGAAGAAGCGTTCCGTCTTGCAGAGACAGGGTACGGCCCATTCTTCCCTTTCGTCACGCCACGAGTCTTGTCATCGCTGCACGCAACAACCGCGTAAAAACGCGGCCCTCGACGCACCTTCACCCGTCTGACCGCTCGTCTTGCAAGTGCCCGCGGATCACGTTTTGTTTTTTTGTTTGTCTTTCTGTTAAATGGGGGCTTTTCTTTCTTTTTTTTAATGCTGCTTTTTTTTTTTTTTGCGAGAAGGCGCGTATTCTCTGTTGATTTTTCTCTTTCTGTACTGCTACAGCTAGTGCGTTTCCCTCCGCCTGGTCAGGCAGGCTCCTCCTCGCCCAATTTGCTGCTCCCCGCGCGGAGTGAACGCTCGGTAATTGCGCCGGCGAGCCCGCGAAGAACAATCGTAGCCGCGCCGCCGACGTATTCGTGCGTACGCGTTGTGTGCGGCTGTGTGTGTGTGTGTGGGTGGGGGGGGGGGTGTGCAAATGCGGGAGTACGAGTTGCAGCGGGGGCGAAGAGGGAACGGTGGGAAGGGGGGGGGTGTGCCAAATTGGACGCTGTGACGTCACGTGTGCTCACTCGTCCAGCACATCTTCCCTCTCGCGATGTAGAGGCGTGCGTTGGTCTCTCTCTCTCTCTCTCTCTCTCTCTCTCGGTGCATCTCGCGCTTTTCTCACTCCCTCCCATCCACGGCTGCGAGAAGCCGTCGTCTGCTCCTATCGTGCATCCATCCAGCGCTGCATCTGCATTCAGTTATACGTTTTTGCTTACCTACCTGCATCTGTCTTGCACTCGCGTCTTCTGCAGCACTACTCCGCGCTGCCTTCCTGCGCCGTTTTTTCTTTACTGCTTCTTTTCTCGTAAGCTTGGCGTATTTGTTTATACTGTTTTTTTTTCCTTTGCGTTCCACCGGCTCTGCGTTAGCTTTGCCCTGCTCCCAAGGGGAAGCGGGTTTTCCCCGTTTCTAGCAGGCGGTCATGTCTCGGCTTGGCTACCTCCATATTTCGCCGATATCTATATGCGCGCCGTCGGTGCGAGCAGACGAGAGCGTGGCGTCCCTGCTGCTCGGCAGACGATCAGCCTCGTTTTGCATGGAGCCGGCTTACACCACCGCCCACCGAGATTGATAACTGTTTTGTTGAAGCGCGAGAAGCGGAGACTGCATAATTAAGTCGTTTAGTACGCTGCGAGCGACTGCCCGAAGTACGTTATGTTCGCGCACGCCAAAGCATGATCAAAGTGCACCGAGCTCGTCGCCGGTTTGAAAGCGGGACGATGCCAGAACGCCCATTCAAAGGAGAAGATTAACTGCCCAGATCAAGATTCATGCGTTGTTGCTAAGTTTTGCTCGTGGGTCGGTGCCTGCCGTGCATGCGCCTCTGTCAGTGTTCGCATTTGCAACAGTGTTGTTTTACGCTACCCATTAATTCCGCCAGCTGTCTATGCCGTGTCAACGACGACCATGTATGTAGATTGTATTTAGATATATTGGACACTACAGCGACCACGCGTTATCGAATCAAATGTTTTTGACCGTCGTCGCTAACGCTAGGGTATTAACGGAATTATTGATTGCTTGATTAATTTATTCGCCGACCGACTGATCGATTTGTATATTTGGTGTGGCGCCTCAAAGGAACACCAGGGCTATGAGAGGCATCGTAGGAAGGGGTCCGGACCAATGTCGATTACCAACTTGGCTTATTTGTGTTCGTTCGTTTGTTTGTTTGTTTGTTTGTTTGTTTGTTTGTTTGTTTGTTTGTTACTTGCCTAAACTGATCGAAGTTTGTGCTGAGTAATATTTGGACTCGGTCTCGCGGAGTTCTGTCTACCTTGAAGGGATGAAATCGGCTCTACTGCAAGGTTGTTTCCCAACCGAAAACTCATCCGCAATCTATATTTATCTCGCGAGCGCGGGCTTTGCGGAAGCTCGATGTCGTCGTACTTCCCTCACACGTGCTCCGCGATGCGAGAAGAAGAGTGTTGTTACCATTCGATAGCCAGCCTCTAAACAACCGCGAGTCGAATCTCCGCACCCATTCTAAATGTGTTGTTCATTGATAACGTGTCGCCATGTGTTCAACATGCTGGATCTGTACGACCGCGTGCTGGAGTGTCTATTTATATCGCGGATGGCTCGCACTGACGTCATCCTTGGCGCCATGTCGATGAACCAGCACGAGGAGCATGCATATTAGTACACTGTAAGCATGCAGCTGCGTCCACTGGCGCCTCGAGCAGCTCCAACAGAGCAGGTATAGCAGGGGGCCTCCGCTGAGCTTTCCTTCCTCCACGGAGGCAGCTTAGCCGTGGCAGGTAGCCGACCATCACGGTGAGAAGCTGTGCCTGCGACATCACGTGCAAGCTATCTAGTGGGCGCCATATCTAATGAAAACGCGGGGACAGATGTCCGATAGCTTCAAGCTCTTCAACTTCTCACTCTGAGCCCCAGCCTTAATCGCACCTGCGAGCGACTTATTCCTATGGACATCGCTGTTGACACAAATGTATTTGGTCGTGATCACGAACTAATGCTCATCACAGGTTACGCGCGGGGTCTATGCGGCGTATGATAAACGCCCCTGTGGCACAACACGAAGGGACCACAGGACCAGAAAGGTTTGGGCCGAGCTTAGGAAAAAAAGGTCCTCTGGTGCTCACTAAAAGATCGGTCTTTTCGTCTTGCTCTCCCTTCGGCACTAGGTGCTAGCCGCACGGACGCTGTGTTTGACGCGCACGCGTATAAATTGCGAGTCATTGCAGGTGAGTCCAAGGCGGGAGTTTGCCGAAAATGGTCAGTCTGTAAACCAGAAGGGCGCACTTTAGGCAAATCTGTGTATTACACACTCAAGATGGCCCATCCACCACACCTGCATGCACCTCCCGTAGGCAGCCAGCGAGTTCCCTCTAAGTAATGTTTTGTAGGAAGCCCCATTAAACAGACAATAGCGTAGCGGCACATGTCGGGCCCACGGTGCCTTCACTATCACGCGCCGCACAGTTTTCCTCACGACGGCGCGCAAACGAGCCGAGCCAGATACGCAGCCTTGACTATGCAAGACAAACCAGCGCGTTTCCGTTGGCACGCACGTTAATGCGGCCTCCGCGACGAGGCTTAGCGTCTACAGAAGGACGCACGCTCTCGCGTCCTTCTGTGCGCGCGCGCGTCTAATCCCCGTTTGTCCGCAAACATGCCAAGATCAATGCCGCGCTCGCTGCAGCCGTCAGTCGCGCCGAAGTGCACCACTAACGCACTAACGGACCTCGAAACCGTTTCACATCGCCCTGCCCCCTTTTTGACCCCCCCCTCTTCATTTACACTATATATATATATATATATACACATGTACTGGGTGTCCCGCATAACTTGAGCCAAGAATTTAAACATGAAAGGCGCGTCGGAAGCGAATTGAACCGAACACATACTATTCGCAATAGCCTATAGTAACCGAGACCATTTTTTGTTTTCCCCGTAACTCACTAAATAATTAAGTTTAATTACCCAACTTTTTAATTATTGCCTGAGAATCCCAAGTATGGTACGCAGATTTGTAGAGCAGCTTCAGAAACCACCGATTGAGTTGTTTCCTTTACGATACGTCTCACGTATTCCTTTTTCCCGGGTTGCAAAAAAAGCCCGCGCAATATGAAAAAAAAAAAAAAAAAAAGCCACGTGACCGACTGTTTGCGCAGTGGTTTGGTGCTGCTCTCAAGCGTGCGTTCGGTGAACAAGGTCGGCTGCATCGGGACCGGGGACGAGGAAGCGGCAGGGCGTTCTTTATCTCATCGGCAGTACTCGGCCAGCAGCATGCATTTGCGCCGTCATCCGACAGGGGCCGACCTTGTTCACCGAACGCACGCTTGAGAGCAGCACCATACAACTACGCAAGCGCTCCGTCACGTGGCTTTTTTTCATATTTCGCGGGCTTTCTTTGCAACCCTAAAAAAAGGACTACGTGAGACGTATCGTAAACGAAACAGCTCGATCGGTGGTGTCTGAAGATGCTCTACAAATCTGCGTATCATGCTTGGGATCCTCAGCCTATAATTAAAAAGTCGGGTAATTAAACTTAATTATTTAGTGAGTTATGCGGAAAAAGGAAAAATTGCCTGGGTTGCAATAGGCTGATGCGAATGGTATGCGTTCGGTTCAAATCGCTTCCGACGCGCCTTTCATATTTAAATTCTTGGCTTAAGTTATGTGGGACACCCTAATATAGGAAGTATCACGCAATGTTACAAAGACTGGCTTTGTATGTTTTCTCTTGTAATGGATGTAAGTTGTGTTCGTTTGCGCACATTAAGCGTGTACCAAACGAGTCCCGTTCCCACCCAGGGTGTTGTATACAGCCAGCAACTACATCGCTCTACATATGCCCTGCGTCGGCTGTGCCTGAAGATGGCATAGCAGATACGTTATACTATAAGTGCACGGGGTGACGACTTCCCGACCCTCGATGCTTATTTCTGACAGTGCGTGAACTTAAGGGAAGTTGAGTAGCGAAATTAACTGTGTTACGGCGATTATTTCCTCCTACGATTGCATCGTATTGTAATTTCAATAGGCTGCGCGTTACGCGAGCACTCTTGCGTCCTGCACGCATCTCTGTGCGTCCCGGGGTGGAGCCACACGACCTCGCGCTTGGGACATCGACGCCACGGCCGTGTGTCCCCGCGGCGGGTACGTAGCCTCGACATAAGGATGCGGTTCGACTCTTCGGAAGGCTTAATTATTCGACTGCTGGCCTAAACGATGATCCCTTTCAGCTCGGGCGTGCGAACAAAAATCAACTGAAGAGTGAGGACGTGGGAAACGCTTGCAGAAGATTTTCTGAAGCTTTCTTTTTTTTTTGATGGTAAGTTATCTTGCGGCGCTTTCGTGGCTGTCTAGATCGATGCCGATTTGGCTACTGCAAACGGTCGCGAAGAGCTGCTTCTGGCCGGCAATAAACCCGATTCCCGAGGCTTCGTCAGACGCCGCGATGGACCCGCCTGAAAAGTGTCAAACCGGCTTCCCCGCAATGCGCAGTTGCCTAAACCGGATGGCGGCGAACACTGATTATTTGATGATTATACTGAGGACAGGCGCATTAGGGCTTCCTAGCGTTTGATTCCGATCCCACTTGCGACACCAAGAATAACGAGGCTCGGGCTGATCGGTGGCCAGCATTTTAACAACGCGCCGGCAGCCGTACCTCAAGGAACCGTTTGTTGCGGGAAAGCCGTCGTCGCACGCTGCGTAGCACGTTCATGTGCTCGAACATTGTGGTATTTTTATAACGCAATTACAACTGTTACATCGAACTAACAATTAGCTTTACAGAGTTTAGATGCTGCATTCGATGCGACGGTACCGTCAGCGACACAGTGCGCATGCGCGGAACCCACGTTCTCTGTCTGTTCTTTTGTATCGAGCGCTAATAATGCGCGACACTTTGAAGCTCGATATTTCTAAATACCTCTGCAAGCTGACTGCTCTTTGCAGCAGTGAGTATATAGTGGCACGAAATGTAGCATCTTACCGTAATCATTTTCATGATTGACTTGGTCGAGTCTGCTTCATGGGCATCTCATTGTGGAAAGCTTTGAGTAAGAAAAAAAATAGAAAAAGAAACGATAAATACCGAAAAGTAAGTTTAGTTTAGAGGAACCGCACACAGAAATACGAAGTTTTAGAAAACTTCCTCATCGCACGCTTTCGAAAACTTTTCGTATTGACATTGCTTTTACGGCGCAACGTAAATTTCAAGCGTGGTATAGGGCACTCGTTCTCGCCTTCGGCGAAGTAACGGACTGGTACTGCAGTTGGATTATTCATCGTTAGTTTTATGACGCGGCTTCGAAGTCACCCTAGGTGCGTTTTGTTACTTGTCTGTGGTGCTGGCGCTGGTTGCCTGAAGAAGAAAAAAAAGACGGTAAAGGGAGGAAACGCGCTGTTCGCATCCCATTTGCCCTACCGTCGCCGTTACAAAAATCAAAGGAAACTTTCACGACGCACGCTCCAGTCAAGACAGGCGCCAGGTGTTGCGCCCGCTCCTCTCTCCCGTCACGTCCGGGGCGACACGCAAGCCTGCCTGCGACCGGAATGAAAATCGGCGAATAAACACGCCAAGAATGTCGCGTTAGCGTGTGCTGGCTACGCGGTGGCTACAGTCCCATCGCGTCATCAGTGCCAGCCGGCCACCGATGGTCGGACAGAAGCGCAGCGTGCGTAGCGTCCTCTGGTATGCGGGCACGAAGTGAACCGTGCAGACGACACTGAGGTGCACTGCTGCTGACCGAGCAGACGTGGCCAGCCGACGTCCTTGCCTCTCGTGCCGATCCGTCTCATTTCGCGACTAGACAAATTGCGGTAAAGTGCTTTGCCGACGAACGCGTCACTTGCGGGAGGAATGAGATGGCCTAGGTGAGTTCCGCGTCCTGCGTATTCGGTGTAATCGCACTCGGCGGACCGCGAACACAGAGACTACCGAGAGAGAGAGAGAGAGAGTCACTTGGGGGGTTTGCATGGCCTCCGAGACATACGTTCGCCCGCGACGGTGCGCAAATCTCGGAGTCCAACTTATACGTTACGTTGTTCTTTAGCTGCAGACCAGATGGCGCGGAACCGGTCAAGCCATTTAAGCCCTATGGACTGCGCCGGGCAACGTCTGTCCAGTTTATATGACGCGCGAAGTACAGAAGGCACATTTCGAGCCGCATTGTCGAGGCTCCTATAGTGGACGTAGCGGTTTAGACAGACCTTCAAACGCATTGGTGTATTACAATCAATTTCAATTCAAGCCAGTTCAAATTCATTCAACATTTACCGGCGCTTGGATATAGGACAAGAAAGTCTAATTCTAATTAAGACGGTAAGTGGCCCTCAGCATGTCATACCAGTTGTAGCATAGTTTTCGTATATACGCAAGACAATTATACTTAGGGAATGAATGAATGAATGAATGAATAAATACCATGCTCTGCTGCAGAAACTCCAAGACAAATCAAACATAGAGATGCTTACATAAATGAAAGACAAAAAAAGAAAAGAAAACGTACACGAGCATTATTATAATGTATACCAACGACAGAAACCACAGACATATATAAAAATGTGTGAAAGTGTCACATTTGCATTTAAAAAACAAGAATTAGAAGAAAGGAGGGAAGAGGGGGTCTTAGCGTAGTACATTGCAAAGTGCATGTGTGTGGTGTATGTGCAGACTTCGGCCGGTCACATTTGTTCCACCTCGTTTGTGTACCTTAACATTATGGTTTCCATATGTGGTAGAATGCTTACGCTACGTACAAGTAGCCACATTATACCACCGCTCCAAGTGTGTGATCTTCTGCTCACAGATTAAACGAATTAGTTTTTTTTTTTTCAACATGCGTACAAACTTTACATATTACATCAAATGCTCCATCAGTTCTCACCGTATATGCGAATACTAGTGTCGAGGTGATTTAGAAAGGCATCTTGCGAAAAGCTGAAACTTTGTTCTATGTATCGCCCTTAACAACTCTGAAACCAAATATATGTCTTCCTATGAACAGCGGTTTATTTTATTTCATTATTATTTGTCGCAACGCACGCGCATTGCAATTCACATGCCCGAAGCGGGAGTGTACAGCAATAAACTGTTGGAAACTGCGATTCCTCATTACAGCGAAAAAGGCCTACGCGATTAAGATAGGTGAATGACGCTCAGGATTTGAACAAATCGAAACACAATGGTGATGGAAAGAAGTCTGTTCATTGTTACAAAGGCGCCAGGCATTGTTGACAGAAAAAATGTCGTCACTCGTCGCGCATAAGGTAATTCAAAGGCGTGTGTATGTGTGCATGCGTGTGGGAAGGGGGGTAAGGGGGGCGTAGGTGTCGCTTCTTAAATACACTTTTCCTGTGGGCATGGGTGGTGGAACTGGGTGCAAGCTTTACTATTTCGATGCAGTTAGTTCGCCTTTGAATTAGAGAATTAGAACTCGGTAAACGTAAGAGCGGTTAATTGAAAAAAAGAAAGAAACACGAACGAAGAAATCTTATCAGGCTGAACAGAGTGAAACAGATTATATGTTTGATATATTGTTTAGCTTTTGATTCTCTTTGTCGAACTGATCCGATGTCAATGACTAACATGTAGGGGTGCTCGAATGGCGTGATTTCTGAATCGAATTGAATATTCGAGAAAGGCTACCTCGGAATACTCAGTCAAACACTTGATATTTACTTATCTTAACAAAGCATAATATGATTTCGTGGAGAGAGAGTAAAACATCTTTATTAATAATATTTGAATGGCGAGAGCAGTGTGGGAGGAACCCTCAGTCCAGGGTCCCTAAGATGATTCCGGCGATGTTTCGAGCCCATTGTATCACAGCTCGGAGGTCCTCGGGAGGTCCGTCGCGGAGGGCATCGTCCCACAGCTCTTTGTTGCGTAGGGGGTAAAGGAGAGTTGGCAAGAGAGGAAAGAGGTTTGCAGTGCACTCAATCGTGAGGTGGAAGATTGTGGGCGAGCTGCCACAGCCAGGGCAATTCTGCATAACAGTGTGGGTAGAATTTATTGAGAGAGACAAGATTTGGAAAAGTTGCGGCTTGTAACTAGCGTAATGCTTCTGCTCCCTCCCGCGAGAAGGACGGCGGTGGTGCGTCGTGGGTGCGACGAATGCGTGTATAATGACGGAGTATGTCTTTGTAACGGAGCAAGGGATCCCCCCACTCTGAACTAGTCGCCTCACCATGCCGAGTCGCCCGGAGGGAAATTTCTCGGGCAACCGCATGCGCGCGTTCGTTACCCGGAAGCGAGGTATGACCAGGGGTCCTGTTGTAATCGCACCGCTGGCCCGAGTTGTTGGGGTCTCGGTGCTGACGCCCGTTATTGCCAATGGGTCGCAAGCCCCAAGGGTAGCGTTGGCCTGGCGGCCTGGGGCACTGGAAGCATCCGAAGGTCCCGGCAAAGCATGAGAAGACTGGTAACAGAACAACTTGTTTATTCTAACATAGCAAAAGAGCGGCCGGTCAGGTCGACCGGAGTGGAGAGACGGGAGAGCACGTAACTCAACAGTACAAATCGGAGCCTCTCTTGGCGTCCGGGGGCAGCTGCTCTTATACCCTCGGCGTCGCGGTCCAAAAAGGAAGGAGGGAAGGTCACGGGATGAAGGTCACGGGACGGCGCAGCAGGAGCCCACGACGGCGCGAACTGTCGGGCCGAGAGACCCGCTGAACCGAGTGTAGTGACGCATCGCCAACCTTCACCCCCACGACGGCGTGAACAGTTGAGCCGAGAGACGTCCAGGCTCCTCATTCGGGGAACTCCGCTCCCCGCTGCCGCGCTTTGACAAGCGAGGGCACACACACACACACGAAGACACGTGGCACTGAAACACGCCTGGACACGCTTGGCGGGTAGGCGTTGCGGCGTCGTCGGACGGGCCAAAATGTCCGCCGCTTTGAACAAAGCCCCGGCGTCCGTTGCATCCGCGCCGGCATTACCGCGCGTTGTAGGCGAAACGTAACAGACCGCCCCGCCGGGGGAAGGAGATCCCGATGGTCAGGGGACTGCATCCGCTGTCCGGAGGGATGTCGCTCGATGATGCTCATAACCGAAGTTGGGCGTCCCTGGGCGTTTCTTGAGCGCAGCGCACAGAGAAGGCCTCGTTCTCACGTTCAGGTGCACACAGGACACTGCAAAGTGACTTCGGGAGAGTTGACATTTTTGTTCTCGTTTCCGGCAAGCGTTAGAACCACGCCAAAAGTCAACCGCTCAGTCAGCAAGCACGGCACAACCCTCACTAAGCCCTGCCAGGCTCTTTCCCCTTTTATACTGCTGCCTAGTTCCTTACAGTAGTTTAGCAGCACTCTGAACGCGTCCACAAATCGGAAAAATTGCACTAAAAAGCACATCATCACTTTGAAACACTACACAAAAGCAATAGGTTAAAAAAAAATTCTGCCTCAGGAAGAAAAACATCAGTAACAAGCAATTTTGAGGCTGATTCCCACGTTAGGGGCTTCGACTTAAGCCATCGGCGTTACCGTTGAGACTCCCCTTTTTGTAACGCACCTCAAAGGAATATTGTTGCAAAGCGAGGCTCCAGCGCAGGAGGCGGCCATTTTTGGGAGAGATGGTCTGCAGCCATTGGAGAGGGCAGTGATCCGTTTCAATGATAAACCTCGAGCCAGCTAGGTAACATGACAATTTCTGAACGGCCCACACGATACACGCACACTCTTTCTCGGTGGCGCTATACGCCTGCTCACGACTCGTCAGCTTACGACTAGCATACAGGATGGGGTGTTCTACTTCTCCATTTTCCCGTTGGCACAGTACAACGCCCATGCCTCGCTCACTAGCATCACACTGAACAACGAACCCTTTTGTGTAGTCGGGCGATCGTAGCACCGGCTGGCTTGTTAGGGCGCTCTTTAGGGCGCTAAAAGCTCTTTCCTTCGTCTCATCCCAGACGACTGTTTGCGGCTCTGTCTTTCTTAGAGCATCCGTCAAGGGAGCCGCGATATCAGAGTACCTGGGGATGTACCTCTGATAGTAGCCGGCGACACCTAAGAACGACCGAATATCGGTCTTCGTGCGCGGTTGCGGGAAGTCTCGCACAGCGGCCACCTTTATTTCAGAGGGGCGGCGACGACCCCGACCAATCACGTGTCCGAGGTAGACAACCTCGGCCTGTGCTAACTGGCACTTGGGAGCCTTGACTGTCAAGCCCGCATCGCGCAGGCGGGTTAGCACTGCCCGCAAGTGCGCCATATGCTCAGGCCAGGATGCGGAGAATATCGCTACGTCGTCTAGATACGGTAAAGCGAATTCTTGCTGTCCCCGCAACACTTTATCCATGAGGCTTGAAAAGCAGTATGGCGCGTTCTTCAAACCAAAACTCAAAACTTTAGGACGGAATGTCCCCATTGGTGAAATGAACGCCGCATACCTACTAGCCTCTTCTGTAAGTGGAACCTGCCAATAACCCCTGACAAGATCTAGGGTGGAAATAAACTGAGCGCTACTCACTCTCTCAAGGCGCTCCTCGATGTTAGGGATCGGATAAATTTGATCCTTAGTGATGGAATTAAGCCTGCGGTAGTCGACGCAAGGACGAGGTTCCTTGCCCGGTACCTCAACTAAAATCAAAGGGGAGGTATAATCACTCTCACCCGCTTCAATAACACCGAGCTGTAGCATTTTCTTTACCTCAGCCTCCATAATATCGCTCTGGCGGGGTGACACCCGGTACGCCTTGGATCGTACTGGCTCTGGGGAAGTAAGTTCTATGTCATGAGTAAGGACAGAAGTCCTACCAGGCCTCTCAGAGAACAGACCTTGAAACTCTTGTAAGAGCTGGTGTAGTTCTGTTTTCTGCTCAGGCGACAGCGACGCTTTACTTATTAAGTCACTAATGACTTGATCGGTGTCTTTCCTGTTTGTCACTGAGCCTAGTCCCGGAAGCTCTTCTAACTTTCCCGCATCGGGAATTTCCTCTCCAGTATCTGGTGCCTTTATCGCTACAGGCTCAGTTTTATCCCGTTCGGGCGTGCTCTGAATACTAGCTTGCTGCGCCTCTGACCCTTTCTCATCGTTCAACAACGTCGGTCCCGCAACTACCGCCTTTGCAGCGAGCTCCCGAACCTTCGATCTGGTTAAGGCCTGAACGCTAGCCTCACCAAACAAAAGCCCTTTCTCGCGCAGGAGGTGATCGGACCTGTTTGAAAATAAGTACGGGTACTGGGGGGGCAGCATAGATGACACTGCGGCCTCCGTCTCAAGTGCTCCGAAAGGTCCTTCAATAAGCACTTTTGCTACCGGCAGACACACGCTATGAGCTTCCACTGCTTGCTTGATCCATGCGCACTCGCCCGTGAACATATCGGGTTCTACGTAAGAGGGGTGAACGACATCCATCGTAGCTGCGGTATCGCGAAGCACTCGGCACTCTTTCCCGTTCACGAGGAGGTCTCGCATGTAAGGCTCGAGAAGCTTCATGTTCTCGTCAGTGCTGCCTAAAGAAAAAAACACGACTTTTGGTTTTGTTTCTGGGCACTGCGCCGAAAAGTGACCCGGCTTCTGGCACGTATAACACAGGCGCGCTTGCCTCGCCTCGAACCGCTTTCTGCGTTCGGCTTCGGTTGCCGCCGTCTCCTTACGTTCGGTCGGACACTGCGCCGAAAAGTGACCCGGCTTCTGGCACGTATAACAAACGCGCGCTTGCCTCATCTCGAACCGCTTTCTGCGTTCGGCTTCGGTTGCCGCCGTCTCCTTACGTTCGGTCGGACTGCTTTCACTCGCATCCGAACTACGTGTGTCCCCCTTTGCTCTCATGGGCGTGAACTTTGGCCTCTCAAACTTGGAGCCAAATTCACCCTTTTGACCGTCCTTAGCTCCACGAGCCCGACGCGTCACAAACTCCTCGGCTAACTCAGCGGCTCTAGCCACCGTACTAACGTCTGGCCTATCCAAGACCCAGTACCGCACGTTCTCAGGTAACCGACTATAAAACTGTTCTAGCCCGAAACACTGCAGAACTTTCTCGTGGTCACCAAACGCTTTCTCTTCTTTGAGCCACTCCTGCATGTTTGACATAAGCCTGTACGCAAACTCTGTATATGACTCACTTCTGCCTTTCTCATTTTCCCGAAACTTCCGACGGAACGCCTCCGCTGACAGCCGGTACTTTTTTAGCAGACTCGATTTCACTTTGTCGAAATCCTCTGCCTCCTCTCTCTCCAAGCGAGCGACTACGTCGGCCGCCTCGCCGGGTAGCAAAGTGAGCAAGCGCTGTGGCCACGTTTCCCGAGAGAACCCCTGCTTCTCGCACGTTCGCTCAAAGTTAACCAGGAACAAACCAATGTCCTCTCCAAGCTTAAACGGCCGCATCAGGTCAGTCATTTTGAACAATACTCGTTCTCCTGCACCGTGTGCCTGACTTCCATTACGAGCGCGTTCCATCTCTAACTCGAGACGCTTCATTTCCAAAGCGTGTTGACGGTCACGCTCTTCCTTTTCTTTCTCTTTTTGTTCTTTAAGTTCGCGCTCATCTTTCTCTTTCTGTTCTTTAAGTTCGCGCTCCTGTTTCTCTTTTTGCTCCTCCCTCTCCTCAATGGTCTCAAGGCATTCCGACAGCTCGTCATCCTCAGCTTCTAACTCAAGAATAGCCCTTAGCAGTTCTGGTTTTCTGAGTTTGTCTGAGACATCCAGACCCAACTCTCTTGCAAGCTCCAACAATTTCGGTTTGCGCAACGACTTCAAATCCATGGCTGCTCTGAATGCTGCTTTCTCTACTGCCTACTATTGTCTTGCCGCAAACTAACCCGGTAGCAACGACAACCACAATTACCAGCTCTGTTTCTAACACTAACAAAAGCCTGGCAAAACTCAGAAGAAGAAAGTCCCGCACTCACCAAACCTCGCAGCCAAGACTTCAGCGCAGTCGTTCCGCTGCAGGCAACCAGTCATCACACAGGGCTCGTTGCGCTGCTCCCGGATGGTCGTTGTGCTGCTCAGCATACAGTCAACCGCATCTCTTCGCTGCTGGCCTCCGTTGTCGCGATCTCACCGCTGGCAACCAGATGTTGTAATCGCACCGCTGGCCCGAGTTGTTGGGGTCTCGGTGCTGACGCCCGTTATTGCCAATGGGTCGCAAGCCCCAAGGGTAGCGTTGGCCTGGCGGCCTGGGGCACTGGAAGCATCCGAAGGTCCCGGCAAAGCATGAGAAGACTGGTAACAGAACAACTTGTTTATTCTAACATAGCAAAAGAGCGGCCGGTCAGGTCGACCGGAGTGGAGAGACGGGAGAGCACGTAACTCAACAGTACAAATCGGAGCCTCTCTTGGCGTCCGGGGGCAGCTGCTCTTATACCCTCGGCGTCGCGGTCCAAAAAGGAAGGAGGGAAGGTCAAGGGGCCGGGTGCAAGGGGCCAGTGGGGGGGTGTCATATACGTCTGAAGACACCCGGAACTTGTTGATATCCTCGCCTTCCTCGACTACAACCGGGGTAGGGGGGGGGGGGGGTGACAGAAGACCTATGGGCCGCGGGTGCCAGACGACCTAGCTACGCCACTGGCTAGCTTGCATCACTTTTTTCTCCCTGTAGAATTTAACAAACTTTCTTGTCCCTGAAATTCGAACGGAAACGAATATTCGACAATCTTGAATAGTAAACTGTCGAATATGATACGAATTGAATAGCCAAGTTTGAAAAAGAAAGAACATCCAATCACTATAAAACTTCAATCCCCAATTAAAAATCCAAGATAACTACATTGCTCTCTTCAGGCAAGGGTAACCGGCTCTGAGGCTTGGAATAAAAGCGACATCGCAGACACTATATACAACACCAAGAAATGCAGCAGAGGATAAAGAATAAAGGATGAATGAGTAACGATAAATTACTCTCGCCGCGAGAACGCGGGGGCCTTACAGCGACCGTGTTGCAATCACCGCGCCCTAAGCGATGGATGAAAATCTCGCGAGAAACACGAAAAAGAATTCCTCTCAAGTCAAATGGGGAGAGGGTAGGTGGAAAATGAGAAACGGGGAGTGGCGACTCGAAGTTCGAGGGAGAGGAGGCTGATGTGGCAAGAACGTCGCGGTGGAGAGGGCAAAAAAGTCGAGCGGGTATAAATAGGGGTCGTGGCGGCGACGGGTCGACGGCGCATTCGCACCGACGGCACGGATACGCGCGCTTTCTTTCCGCAATAGGACCGCGTTTGAATCGCTTCGATATCCGCAGGCGGGACTCGTTCTGGGAGCTTAGAACCATGCGTTAACCAGCGCTTCTTTCTTGGGAGCAGTACCGACACGATGTTTGCGACTCCGCGTTTTTTTTTTTTTTACTCGTGTCTTTTCTTTCGAGTCCTAGACCTCTGAACGCCAGAAAAAAAAAAAAAAAGCATACCAGCGCGCCTCAGACAGTCGTAAATAATTTAATGTATTAACTTTTTATACAGCCAGTTTCGGTTTCGTTTTCCAGGAAGTTGCTCGTTGTGACGCAGAAGGTGGTCACGTGGTGGCAGGGTAGCAGCACCTTGCGACGCTTTGACACTCGCTCCGGCTCGCTGTGCTGCGTTGCTGTCTCGGTCCTCGGAACGAGTAGCAAGCAGCACCGGGGGCGATCGAGCAAGCCGGAGCGATCGGGCCAAAGCGTCGCAACGTGCTGCTACCCTGCCACCACGTGACCACCTTCTGCGTCACGACGAGCAACTTCCTGGAAAACGAAACCGAAACTGGCTGTATAAAAAGTTAATACATTAAATTATTTACGACCGTCTGCGGCGTTCTGGTGTTTTTTCTAGGGTTTGGATGTCCCGCATTTTTATTAAATGCAAATAAATGAAGAATCGAAAATGTTGTTGTCAGTTATGCCTTTAAAAACTTTAGAACAAAGATTTTGCACTCACCGCTGCTTGGCTCTTGCTCAAATTTCGTTGCAAGGTCGCATTTCATAGCCCGACTTTTTTAAAAAAAATCTCCTCATCCGGTTAATTGCGCGATTTGTGAGAGAAAAGAAAACAAATGTCAAGTTGGCATCGTCTGCGCCCCTCGGACAAATAGTGTGCATAACACGGCCGCTGTCATTACGTTACCCGGAAGCTTCCGGCGTCTGCAGTGTACGGCAAAGCATAGGGTTCCCGATTGGTTGAGTCGGGACGATTGAGTCGGGGCGCCTTGCACGCCACGAGTTCCTTAAAGCGAGGCGAAATCACATTTTTCTCTTGGCAAACCAAGCAAGCGACAGGGCCAGACGTTAGCTTGGCTGACCGGGACCGTAAAATGCGATGCTGCTGCGAAATTTGAGCCAAATCAGCACAATGGTAAGCCGAAAATCTTTTATAAAAGTTTTTGAAAGAAAAAAAAATGCGGGCGGCTACTTTTATATGATTTGATAATGATCGGGAAATTGTCGTGAACTCTGGACTCTCAATTCGCGCAAACATCGTCTGGGTATCGTTTCGATGTTTAGCAATCCAGAGGCGCCAAAATTTCAGTTTCTGTTTTTGTGTGCTTCAAAGAATGTTCGCCCTCAAGGGACACGCTAAGAGCGGTCAAGTTCAAAGTTGTAGACGTGCCGTATATATATATTTGCGTTGCGTAATACTGCGCCATAAACGTATAGACGCGGTTGCTTCGTCAGCTACGATAACTGATCGCATAATTGCGGCTAGGTTTTCTTTGAAGTTTAGCCACAACGGCGGCAGACTGTATCCCTTGTTCAGCATAACTCCAGTTAACTTGCCAGTGTAACTAAGGTGTCAAAATCAGTAAGTCAACCGCAATTTCGGTGTGGACATCGCGTTGCCCGTGTTTGAAACGCCATAGAAGTAAGATGCAGTACTGAAGTACGACGTACAAATTCCGAGCACGAGCGTGATGTCTTTTTTTTTTGCTTTTGTATTTCTTTATTATGAAACTATGGGTTTTTTTTTCTTTTGTGTGCGTTTGCGTGCTTAGACCGCGATGATTCGATTTACAGGTTCTCGCGTTCAGAGTCACTTCAAGAGTGACATATGGGCTTGGCGAACGTGGACGCCTTAAGTCCTGCTGTCTATTACGCATACTCAAAAAAAAAAAAAAAAAAAAGCGAGGACACCCCACATCGTGCCCTTACCACTTATCTCCGATTTGCGCGCTCTTAACGTGCGGGCCCCCATTAGGCCGTATGTGAACACTGCGCTATGTAGACACGGTGGCCCGATAATTACCGAAACGTTTTATTAAACATATCCATTGAGCGTTCGCACATTGTGCATCTCCGTCCACGAGCGGTAGCTCTTCAAGCCACGCGTTCCGATAGAAGCGCAGCCAATACTTTGACGCCTACGTTCATTCGTAAAGATCGCTTTAGGAAGCAGCTCTGTAGGAAGTCGCAAAGTTCGCCAGCACCCGTCGTAGCCGTGGCGTTGCGCGGCCAAGGTCGCGGGATCGAGTCCCGGCCACGGCAGCCGCATCTCGATGGGGGCCAAACGCAAAACAAAGTTAGTGAATACCGTGCTTTGGGTGTGCGTTAAGGAACCGCCGGTGGTCAAAATAAATCCGGAGTCCCTCACTACGGCGTGCCCCATAACCATATCGTGGTTTCGGCGCGTAAAACCCCAAAATTGAATATTGAAAAAAAAAAGTTTTTAAGCTTACAATGCAAAAGCCGACTGGATTCTTCTATATTGTGTGCACTGTTAGACGGCGCGAAAACCTAGCAAGGTAGGACAACACGGGCACAAATCAAACCACTTTTCAAATAATTTTCATTCAAACATCACATGATGTTTGGGGGGCGTGGAGGAAAAAAAAAAGGCATCTACTAGGCTTGACCGTATCGGTGCCCGCTACAAACGGCAAGCAGTGGCAAAGCGTGGGATAACTAAACGTGGTTACAGGGTTTGCGGTGTAGAGATACGTTAAACAACAGGCACAGGAAAGAATGTCAGCACCATCTAGCAGAACATATCAGACGACTAAGTTGGCAAGCAACAACAAACGTACAATTTAGCGTGAAATTATATAAAGACGGCAGTAAGCTCAGTAATGAGGCAAGAATACACGGTGGAAAGCACGAAACACAGGATGCACAAAAATATGGCTGATAAGAAGTGCAGAACGCAAGCGTCAATAAAGACTGGGCAGATTCGATATACAAGCACAGGAAAAAAAACTTAGACATGCGTGAGAATTACGACTATCTTATCCACGAGTGCTTGAATTATATTAGTCTCATGATTATCTCCCGAGCGCTCATTTAATAAAACGCTAAGCTATATTTCAACAATCGTTTTCCATAGTGAACGTTCCAGTTTTCAGGTTTACATGTAATGTAAAGAGAATGGTTTTCTTGAGGTCCCGCTAAGTCATCCAATGTGTAGTCACGTATACACCTATATCAGTTTTGTAGTGTAGAACAAGACTGTAGGGGATACAATAAGTTTTACGCTGGTGAAGTTGAAATTATTAAACAATTCCGCTGTATGTGAGGACGAACGTTTCTACGACTACGCGAACGACGCAGTTTTGCTACCACAAAGTCCGTTTATGTTTTCTAGCGTGGTCGTGGACCGGACTAGGCCGCCATAACTCAAAATCTAGTAATATGAAGGATATATATGCATAATAAGACATTCACTGAGGCCGTAACAAATGAACAGTAACGACGCACATTTATCGACCCGTGCACAAGAGTCTGCGGACAAGGTAATTACGACGCTCGTCTCATTGCATGTTTTCTGAAAAGCACTCACTTAATGTTTTGAAAGGGCGAACAGCTTCTACTTGAGTGTTACTGATCATGAGGGGAGGAAGATGAAAAACATTTCTGACGCAGGCGGCACGTTACGCAGGCGGCGTTATTAGTTCTTTTTTTGCAATAATATTTAAATTGTTTTCAAGAGCCAAGGCACTATTTAGCGGTAATGTCTGATTAGCTCCGCCGGCAAACTTACACTTGAAACAGTGGAAAAGAATAAGCTCTTGTTGTCGTCGTATATACGGTATAATGCACTTGGAAGAATTATCAATATTCACGATTTTCTTAGCGTAGAGCACAAAAAGGAAGGTGCCGAAAATGCTTCCCCGAGGAACAGCCAATGTAACTGGTCCTACTGCAAACGACGTCGGCTATAATATCAAGGCTGAAAGGATTTTTTGGTAATGCCTTAGCCCGCAGTGACGTAGTTCAAAATACCATCCCGCGCTGTCGAGAGGCACAATGAAGCTCAGCTTGGTTACGTGCGTACTTTTAGCGAATCTTGTCAAGGTCACGCTCGTTCCCCACCGTCTCAGAGTCGTCCGATTTTCCAGCGTCGAGCTTCCCGTTTCGGCTCCATACATATACATCCAGCCACTGACCTTTTTCTTTTGAACAGCCTCGCCTAGAAGGCGTTTGGAAATGGAGCACAAGTGTTCGTTGACAAAAAAAAAAAAAAAAAAAAAAAAGCACCACGTCGAAGTGTTTCAGAAATCTATGTTGGTCAGCCGTAGCCTCTTGCCTTCTCAAGGAATTCGTCTCTTTTTTGACGCCGGGCAAACTGCACGTTATTGGGCTTCCAGTTGGGCGGAACGCGGCGACAATAGAGGCACACCAAAGACTGGATTACAGACAACGAGGTCTCTTTAAAAGCCCTTGATTTCGACGTTCTTATTACGAGCGGTAGGCAGCACTCGGCATCGTCGATGCTTTTTCGGATTGCGCCCAGCTCAGCCCGCGACGCGCGCTGTTCTCCTCGTTCAAACGGGCGTTTTTCAGCTTTTACGGCGTCCTGCTATTCCAGCATTCCTGCGATTATTACCGCATGATGCGAATGCATCGTCGTTCACGTATACATTATACGCTGCGATTCTCTGCGCGGAGAACGGTTCGAATGGTTATGAACTCTGCGCACGCCTCCGACGCTTCCCGCAGATCCCTTCGACGCGTAGCTCTTCCCCTAGGTCATTCGCAGAATTGTCCCCATTATGAGCCCCATTCAGCTGCGAACAACAATCTCAAAGAAATCGGACACGATACGCACACTACATCAAACTATGGCAGCAGTGTAAGCCAACTGGAGGCACAATTAGAGCAGAGATATCTCAATTAACGTGCGCACATACAAACGCAACAATTGAGGCGCGTCAAGATGTGCCCGTCGCGCTACCACCGCTACCAAGAAGCGCGACGTATACAGCGCCCCGAGCAGGTCCTGTTGAAACTGCCGACGGTCGCCGGTGGCTCCGCACGAAAACGCACAGAAGCCGCAGGCAGCAGTTGTCTTTCCCGCAGAGGGGTTCGGCAGCGTGCCGAAAACGGTGGTACTGTGGCGCTCTCGAGGACTTGGTTAGAATTCGGGAAACGGGTCAGCTCCGACTGCAAGCGCAACAGATGAGGCACGTCAGGTTGCGCCCGTCGCGCTAAACCCCGGCTGCCGAAAGCCTGATTGCGCTCGAACTTTGCTGCTTGTCTCGTTTTATGCCGGTTCGGGCGGCCTCTTTGCTTCGCGCTCTATGAACGGTGCATTCGATATCGTCGTCCCTCGTGTTGCGTCCCGTTTGTGCGGCGGAAAAGTGACCGCACGCCGAATCGGCCCTTACGAAGATGACGTCGCTGGAGCGACCGGCGGTGAAATTGCCTGCATTTTTAGCTACGTCGCCAACCGCACTCGTAAATCGCGGACCTATCTGCTGCTTGCCTCCGACAGTCCACCAGCGATTTCAATTCGCCACTCCAACTAAATGTTTTTCCCCTAGCGACCGCGCAGAGAACCAGCCGATCTAGGTTCTCAGAGCGTGCGCTGCAAAGTTGCCTCGTAGTTCTCAAATCGTCGTAATGCCGCCGTGTACAAGCCCGAAAAAAGAAATACGGATGCCGAAAGACTTTTGTTGTGTATGCGTGTCATCGCGGTGGCGAGACAGCAATGTATGCTTTCATCGTTTCTATAAAGAAGCAGACGACGCGCATCGGAGACCGACATGGATAAGAATATTGCAGCATAGGTGACTGATGCTGTGCCAGCTGGTTCATTTGAAGCACTTCACTCGGTGTGGCTTCTTTATTCCCAGCGAGTAGACCGTTGCTTTCTTGTTCTATATTTTAGATATGATGTTGGCGTTTGAAATCGCGGAGTGTGCTATGTTTAGGCGGGACACTTTACTAAATTAGTGACTACCTGGAACACCGCGTAGTTCGAGCATCAGACGCAGACTACACCTTATCACACGGATCGGCTAACGGTAAGGTGCACCCTATGGCCGACTCGCAAACTAAACTCATTTGCTTTTATCCCAAGATGCACTGACCAGGTAACTCAACAGTTTATAGCCTCGTTCTATCAGTGCAAAATATCCGTATTTAGCTTCTGAACGCACGACAGGCGATATTGACTATATTTTGCGGGATGCTATGCGATATAGTGCAACACGAGTCGCAGTGCGGAGTTGCCTACAAAGGCCCAAGACAGGCAAGCATCGTACCTCTAGCAGTGGAGCAACGTCGCGAACAAGTGTCAATTAAAACCTTCGGAGGCCCACTACGCACAAACACCTCCCTTTTTTAAACTCCGGCTGGCTTGAAAGGCTCTTTGTCTCTAAAAAAGGCTGATGCGGCTCGCTAGGCTAGCCTCACCTTTGCACGCACAGCGCAACTATTTCCTCGCTCAAATACTTGAGGCCGATCGAAATAAAGCCATCGGCCTGCAGCAAGGACCCTTCCGGCTTTGACGAAACACCTCGACTGTGTTTGAGAGCGAAAGAGCCGCCGTGAACCCGGATGTCGTAGCCATCTTTGTTTATTTGGACAGTGTGGCCAACACAAGGAACACATTCGGGAGTTGCGAATACGAAAGCAGCTACGTACGTCGCGAATATTTTCTTGGCTGACTGCATGCGTGGTTGATCGTAGAATTACAAATCCACTGTATAAGGGACGAGGCAACACGGCGCTCCGACACAACGCTGAATCGCTGTATTTATTAACAGTGTAGTGATGTTGTGCAAGTTGGCACGCAGTTAAGTAAGTACATAACACTCGACCAAGTATTTGCTGAAGTTGACGACCGGAGATGTATCTTTTTGAAGAATCGACTTGGTATGCAGTTAGCGCAAAAAAAAAAAAAAAAAAGAGTGGTTATACTATCTGAGAAAATCAAAGGCATCGTGGGCCCTTTCTTTTTTTTAATTTCGCGCCTAAACCACGTTGCACTAGTCTGACGTCACGAATTTCAACATACTTTCGATCGTTTCGTGCCTTTTTTGTTCAAGAAAACTTCCCGAAACTCAATTCGTCGAATCGTTGGTTCATTTAAGTGCGACAAAATACTTGCTTATCGATCAACTATACGCAACATGAGAATAAACTGTCCAGCTCTCAAGACGCCACGAGGTGCAAGCGCGGGCACTTCAAGCTCGCCTATCGTTCCTGCTGCTTTTTTCGCCAAGCAATTGGACTTCACTGATTGTACTACTGACGCTGCTGATACCGTACAGTAGTGCGAATTGGCAATTCATATTATAGCTTAGTATGCCTATTCAGCTTTCCGATAATTAAAGGTCTCTGTAGAGAGGAAGTGGCGGATGCGCCGTCCAATGATTAAATGCGAGCCTATATTCAACGGAGGCTTGAATCTGAGCGGCTGACTTTCGCCAGCAACAGAACCTACTGCAGCTAGCTAAGGCTCGAAAACAGTGTCCATTTAAGGCACTGCGCTGGTGAAGCCGCCTTTAATCGTCTCTATAAGTGAGGTTCATAGCAGTAACGTTGTTCGTGATAGTCGTTCGTAACGCTGTCAACTAACCGGTAAGCTGCGTGTAGTCGGTTTCGCGAGTTTTGAAACGCACTTGCCGGGACAATATATGCACGATACTGAAAAAGAAAAAAAAAACGACACAGAAGACAAATACGCCGGATTACAGTGAGCGATTTACCTACAATGCGCCGCGTTAGGACGTCGACAAAAGAATAGAGTTCGTAGAGGCAAAAGAATGGTAATCGTAGAGCATGGAACGGCGTTTCGGAGCTGCGTAGTTTCGGTGGTCTCTCCTGTTTCTTTTTTCGGCTAAGTGCCCGTGGTAACCCGGCGCACGTCGTGCCCGCTTCTCTTTCTCGCGATTTCTCGTTACCCAGGCAAGCCACGTTACGCAATGGCGAGAACGGACAAATGGCCCTCGCTTCATTGGATGTCGCGAAGAGGCCGCCGCGGACGAAGGACTGACGCTGCCGGGTGAAGGTCGGCCGCGGCGTGTGTTTGCGAGCCGGGTGCAGCGCCGACTGCACAGGCAGTTTCGTAATGCGCCGCGTAATTGTGCATCCCACGTGGCTGGGCGATGCCTGAATGAGCGGCGCACGCGTCTCGGTCCACCGCCGCTCGAGTCGCCCGTCGATGCGCGCAGGGAGACTGCCTCGCCGCTGTGCACGCGTGCGCTCGGAAGCTGTGCGAAAGCGAACGATTCATTGTTTGTTCAAACAGCGGTTGCTGCAGAAGTGCGCGACTCCGAACGAACTTCCCTCCCACGCTATTTGCTGCGAAGTTCTCGTGCCTGAGGAATCCCCTAGCGAATATCCTTCCTTAATTATTCTTATTTTTTTTTAAAATTTCGGCGCAGGAACAACGAAACTAGCAGTGTTAAATGTAAAGTTAGCGGTTCTTCCTTTCTTTTGAGTAACTGGCTGTTACCTTATGTGTAAGTGTTCTTTTTCTTTATTTGTTTGTACGTTCTTCGTAGATTTTCATTAAGTAGATTCTGCGCACGCTTTGGGTGAGCTACAATATTGCTGTATCTCCGACGATGAATTCCTCACTGCATTGCGTGCTCCTCCTCGCCCAATCGGTTCGCCCCTTTTCTTTTACGCCTTGTCTACCTCCTTGATCTCGCGCTCACGTATCTTTCTCAACAGTGCGCTTCGTGCTTCATTGACGCAGGTTAAGGCGGGAGGCTCGCACCCGACCTGTGTGCACACTATCTGCTCGCTGAGGCCACAAACGTTGGAGAGAGAGAGAGAGAGAGAGAGAGAGAATAAAGTGGCGAGAGGACGTCACGGCGCAGCGTGTGCGGCGCACAGCGGCGCAGAGTGTTACGTCACCGCGGGGCCTCGCGACAGATGACGCCTGTCTCGCGTTTCACGTTCGTCGCTGCTGCCGCCTCGGGTGCAGCGGCCGGCTGGGAAACAAACGCCGTGCAGGACCCTCCGAGGTTGTGTGCCGTGCATCGCCAACGCGGTCCGACAACCACCTTGCATTGACGGCTATTATTGGAAACAGGGCAATACATGTATCCCACATTTAGCGAAAACATAATGCAACACACACACACGCACACACACACACACACACACGCATATATATATATATATATATATATATATATATATATATATATATATATATATATATATATATTAGCACTTCTGAAGTCGCTACAACACGTCCTGATGTCCCCGTGTTCACAACACAAAAAATGGAGACCATTCACCGAGGAATTAATTTACTGATGATGATGATGATACGATGACGATGATGCGCTTCCAAAACGTGGCACGCACCTACAGGGAAGGACGGGTCAATAATCGGTTGTTTGTAAGCCCAATTAACGATTTGAGAAAAAATAAATGAATTCGACGCGGTAAAGCTGCGAATGAGACCGATGCGTGCACCTTCACTGTTGTTCTCCCTTCGTCCTCGCTAACTTGCGCCGTGTACTCCGCCGTGCAAGCACCCGTCAGACTGGCGCTCTCTGCCGATAGGCGACAAGTCATTTTGCGCCCCTCATTCGGCGACCGATCTCGTCCGTCGCGTCGGCTCGCCCGCTGCGCCAGGGCTCTCGGCGCACAAGGCGAACGCGCTGAGGGCACGCTAGGACTCGGCGCGCTGGGCCGCGCACCATGCTGTTCAGCTTTCTCCGTATTAAAGAAGAAACGCGAGTCCTGAGTTTTGGTTATGCATTTCACTTTTGCAATGTTCTTTCTTTCTTTCTTTCCCTTGAAGCGGCCTACGTTTGCTATCTATGGCTAAGCGATAAGTATATAGCCGGAATCGTCCGCGACGTTAGCGTCTACTCCATTTAATTAAACGAAGAAAGAAAGAAGGAGAGAGAAGTCACCGAAATTAACGTTTATCTTTGCACTTGCACCATAGGGTGCCTCGTGGCTTGCATTGTCGCTTTCGGACGTTAAACGCCGTCGCTTTTCGTTATAATCCCAGTTATAGTTCTGTATATATAACGACGTCCCGAAGGAACTTGGCATATGGCAGAGAAGGGGAGGCAAGATATCTGCCATAAAGTCGGCATCTGCACACAGCGTGCTCCGAAAGCCGGGTGCACCAGCGACTGCTGCTCGCGTCCTAACGCGACCGCCGTGCGGCTGGAAATCCGCCACGTCGTGCTTGTATGCGAACAGAGACCAGTGGGTGGCGATCGACAACCTGGCGTTCAACTTGTTCGCTGTCGCTGCTCGGCCGTTGTTCTAACGAATAACCACGATACTGCCGAATATCTCGTAGCTCGAAGGCTGCCACGGTATTTAAAGCCACTTTGTTGACCAGAACATAGTCTCGATGGCTGCTAAGCGCGTTATTAATGCATGGGCAGCACTTTTCAGCAAGGTGCAAAATACATAACGCATTCAGCAGACTCTGGGAGAGTAATAATCAGAATTGAGCAAATGTTTATCAATCAAAGTAGCAACAAGGCCACGTGGGAAAGAAGCCACCACGCCAAGAAAGAAAGAAAGAAAAATAAGGAAGGCTGGCTACATAGAAAGGTTGCTTCGGCCTACTTTGGGGCGAAATAAGTATTTGCATACAGTGCAAACTAGTACTGTTCCAATAAAAGAACAGCTTACCCAAAGAAGCCACACACGCGTGTGTACACCCCTTTTGCAACACGCTGGAAGGGAAAAATCCGTTTCGTCCCGGAGCCCGCCTGCCCCATAGTTTCCCCGTGCAGTTTACGTACATTGCACGGCGATCGTTCGAACGGCCGTGCGACTGGGCACGGCCCCTCCCACGGAGCAGAGCTCATTAAGGCCGACCTCGGTCGAGCAACTCGCCAAGGTCGTCGCCGTGAGGGAATACACGGCCGGCGCGGGGGAAACATCGAGAAAGCGTGGGCCCCGCTTATTGGGGCTCGCATTACTTTTCGCCCTCGCTCTTCGACTCGATTAAAAAGCGGGTTCTCTCTCTCTCCGTACCAATGCACTGAGCGCCACGCGTAGTAAGGAGAGGAGAAATACGCCAGCTGCCCTGCTCGGCGGCATGAATTAATCGCGAGACCGCTCGGCGAGGGGGCTCTATACAACGAAGGGACCTGTATCACGAAGGATGAATTATGTCCCTGCCCCTGCCTTTCCCACGTATTGTGAACGCTTCTACAAACATTTAGAATTTGTTAGCCAGTGATCGCAAAACGTATTAACAGGGACGCCTTTCAATATGTAGACGTTGAAATTAAAGCTACGAACATCCACTACAACGAACTTCGCCTGTACAACGAAGTAATTTTGGGTGTCCCCTCGCGACGGCCGAATCGTTGTTTTACACCGAACGCCACGTGCAGCTTTGCCGCCACTGCCCTCCGCAGACGCCAATGAACTGCATTCTGCGCTAGCAGCAGCGCCAGCGTCGCCCTTCCAGAGCGCGCCGATGACATTGACTGTCAAGTCCGGCTGCACTGTTCGATGAGTCGCTCAGCTTGTGCGCTGACTGTCGTAACACAGCAGCGGGCGCGACGACCAGCGAACACGTACGTCGAGTTGATGACGACATTCGTGTTGATGTAATCGTAACTGACGAGTGATGGCGTCTTCGCTGCCGGGAAGGACGGGAATGTCATACGAAAGCTACAGCCATGAAGAGCCCGTAAACAAGCAAGTAATTTTGGCGCCAAGGAAGGCGACAGCGCCAGTGCACTAGCTGCAGCTTTGCCTTGCGTGTGGCTCGCCCGTGTCGCACGCGGAGCGTGGCCACCATATCGGCGCAATAAAATGACGGCTGCAGTCGCACAGATCACGTCACACGAAATGTGCGCACGGCAACTTCTTTGACTATGTATCTCTTGAATTAGCGTTAAATATTGGTTTTCTCTTATGGAACGTGCTTAGAATGCTCTACTGTGAGTGGTGCGGTCCGCGACCTTTACAGCGAAGAGACCTGTATAACTAAGGATTTCGGAGGTGCCAAACACTTCGTTATATAAAGGCGTTCTACTTGTGCGCCGGGCAACCAAGCTCTGCTCGCGACGCTGGGAAGTGTGTCGCCGCGTCTCGCACTCCAGCTGGACTCCTCGGTTAGCCGGCGCCCCCTGGTCACAGTGCGCGCGTTAATACTGTTACGTTGCAGAAGTCACATATACAGGTATGTATTTAAAATGTTTACAAGAGAGACAACGATGCATAAACAAGATGGCTGTCGAGACCGACTCCACATGTGCACGTCAAATCGTCGTCTTCTGACTGGCGCCACTCGTCTTGGTTGCTCCGTAACGCAATCCCCGTCTCGGCGGTATTTACAAGCGAAGTGAACTCGCGGCAAAGTAAGACTTTGGCCGGGACACACGCACAACGTCTGTGGGAACACGCGAGTCAAGCGGAGCGATCTCGTAGTTCACATCGCCAGGCTGTCGCAATATCGTGTAAGGCCATGTGTAGCGCGGCAGCAGCTTTTCAGAAGAGCCGGCGCGGCGACATGGCGTCCATAGGAGGACAACGCAGCCAGGAGGAAATCGAACGTCCCGATGTCGGCTGTCGTACCGGAGTGCGGCCTGATGCTCAGTGAGCCGGGAGCCGGCAATATGGCGTGCCGTGCGAGCCCGGGCGAAGACGTCTTGAGCATATTCAGTGGGAGTGCTCGTCGAGGAAGGAAGCAATGTGTCAAAGGGCAAAGAAGGGTGGCGGCCGCGCAGAAGGTAAAAGGGTGAATAGCCAGAAGTCTCGTCACGGGACGAAATTATAGGCGACGGTCACTAAGGGTAACGAACGTGCTGTCCCAATCACTGCGGTCGTCGGAAACGTACACAGATAGCATTTCCGTCAACGTGCGATTGAGCCGCCCCGTCAGTCCGTTTGTCTGCAGGTCGTAGGCGGCGGAAAGCTTCTGCTCGGCAGAGCAAGAGCGAAGTAGATCTTCGACTACTCGGGAAAAGAAGGTGCGGCCGCAATCAGTGAGGAGCTGCCGGGGTGCGCCATGGTGGAGGATGACGTCATGTAAAAGGAGATTTGCCACCTCAGTTGCACAGCTTGCGCTGAGGTGAGGTGGCCTGCTGAGGTGGCCTGAGGTGGCCTGCTGCAGGGGCGTCCTGCAACTGCTCGAGAACTGATATGTCCTGAGATGACGTGGTACAAGGAGTAAAAGTTGTGGTCCTTCAGGGTGTAGATAACGTCGTCGCGGAGCACGAACACGCGCAGCGTGGGCTCCAAATGTCCAGAATTGAGACGATCGATGGAAACACGTAAGCAGTCGTCACGTTGTCGTACAGCGCGGATGTCGTTGAGATCATCAATAGCCAGGACGCAAGAGTCGCTATCATGTGCATCATAATTAGGGCGGTCGACAGGATGACGGAAGAGGCAGTCGGCGTCCTTGTGCAAACGGCCTCACTTGTATAAAACAACAAACGAATATTCTTGGAGTCGTTGCGCCCATCTACCAAATCGTCCAGTGGGGTCCTTAAGTCAGGAGGGCCAGCACAAGGCGTGGTGATCGGTAACCACGGAAAATGCGCGGCCGTACGAGTATGGGCGGAATTTGGCAACTGCCCAAACTAACGCCAGGCACTCCGGTTCGGTAATTGAAAAATTTTTCTCGGCGGGCGTCAGGAGGCGGCTGGCGTATGCAATAACTCGCTCTGCTTTACGCTGCCATTGAACGAGTACAGCCCCAATTCCGTGGCCGCTGGCATCTGTGTGAAGATCAGTGGCGGCAAATGGATCATAATGAGCCAGCAATGGGGAAGCCGTGAGCAAGCGAGCGGAGAAGGTTTCGGTTTGAGCAAGGCCCCATGTGAAAGCAACGTCCTTAAGTAAGTCGGTGAGTGGGCGAGTGGCTTCGGCAAAATTCCTGATAACACGACGGAAATACGAGCATAGCCCAAAAAAGCTTCGTACGTCTGCGGTGGAAGACGGAATCGGAAAGTTTTAGACAGCGCTAATCTTGTCAGGGTCGGATTGAACAGCAGCGGCACTGACGAGATGGCCAAGAACGGTAATTTGACGTCGTCCAAAGTGGCACTTGGATGAGTTCGATTGCAGGCCAGCGCGACGGAAAACAGCAAGAATAGCCGTTAGACGCGTTAGATGAGTCGTGAAAGTTGGTGAAAAGACTGACATCGTCTAGATAACAGAGACAAGTGGACCATATATATATAGCCGCGAAGTAAGGAGTCCATCATTCTTTCGAAGGT
Source organism: Dermacentor andersoni (assembly GCF_023375885.2). Taxonomy (NCBI): domain Eukaryota; kingdom Metazoa; phylum Arthropoda; class Arachnida; order Ixodida; family Ixodidae; genus Dermacentor; species Dermacentor andersoni. The sequence goes on along the minus strand of NC_092817.1, from coordinate 197,048,309 downwards.
TGCCGGGGCGTTACAAAGGCCGAAGGGCATAACCTTGAATTCATAGAGGCCGTCAGGTGTTACGCAGGCAGTTTTCTCACCGTCCGTGTCATCTACCGAGATTTGGCCATAGCCTGATCGGAGGTCTATCGATGAAAAGTACTTGGTTGGCTCCGTGCAAGCAGTCCAAGGCGTCATCAATACGCGGTAAGGGGTAGACATGCTTGCGTGTGATTTTGTTGAGGTGTCTGCAATCCACACAAAAGCGCCAGCTGCCGTCCTTCTTGACAAGCACGAACTGCAAGAAGCCTCGATAACGCCTTTAGTCAACATCGTATCGACTTCTCGTTGAATCACTTGTCGTGGAAAACGGTACGGCGGGCGGCATATCGGATTGGCGTCTCCAGTGTAAATACGATGGGTGACCACCGATGTCCAGGCTAAAGGGTGGCTGTCCAAGTAAAAAAAAAAATGTCGCGGTAAGTTTCCAAGAGACGGCGGAGGTCAGAAGCTTGTGTCGGAAGAAGATCAGGTGCAATCGTCTTGCTAAGTTCGTCTGTGGGAGTCGGTGAATCGGAGGTTCCTGTAGAGGGCGACGGAATTTCGGCGTCATGAGCCGATATCTCGCAACCGTTCACAGGTGAAATATCTCCCAAAGACATTCCTCTGGGAAGAATTTGAGTCGAGCAGTCAAAATTAAGGAGAGGGAGCGAAGTATGATTGCCTGTAACAGTGAGCATGGTTTGGAGAACGGCCAAATATCTTTCAAGTAGTATGTGAGCGGTGAGACATAGTACATAGACGCCGTCAGGAACAGATGGGAAAGATAGTAGAGTGACGTACGTAGTGGATTAAATGAGGTTCTTAAAGGAGGGAGATGAAAGTGGGGTAAAGTGCAGCGCAGTAACTGTCTCAGTAGAAGACACCTCAACCGCGCTGCACAAGCAGGGGGGGGGAGGGGATGAAAGTGGTAGTGATAGTGAGAGGGCATCAGCAGCAGCACGCCGCGGACGCGAATGGCGACATCGTTACAGGCGGATGCGACAGGCGGATGTTTTCGGGAGAGCATCACCGTGGTTGTGTGACTGGTGGACTATAGCAGCCGTGGGACAGTTCAAGCTGAATGGCACTAGACGCGCAATCAAAGAGGGATAAATGGGATAAGTGTGTGTGTGTGTGTGTGTGTGTGTGTGTGTGTGTGTGTGTGTGTGTGTGTGTGCGTGCGTGTGTGTGTGTGTGCGTGTGTGCGTGTGTGTGTGTGTGTGTGCGTGTGCAGTATATGCTCAACCTTGTGTGTCCCAGCCATCTCGCTGTCGGTCTTACGGCACCGAGCCAGCACGTCCTGGATGTAAGAGACGTATGATTCTGTGGACGTCTGGGCGCGAGTCGCTAGATCTTTCTTGCGATGCACTTCCGCCCGGCGGGACGGCTCAACAAGTCCCTCAGCTTCTGTTCGCACGTGTCCTAGACGTTAAGGTCTTCCTCGTGGTTGTCATACCACGCCTTCGCCGTGCCTTGTAGGTAGTAGACCAAGTTTGCCAACATAATCGTCGGATTCCATTTGCTGCGGGCACTTACACGCTCATACGTGGCGATCCAGTCTCCTAGGTCGAGGTGGTCGGTGTCGCAGGACGTTCCTGGATCCCGCAGCTGAGCCAGCACAACCGTCGGTGTTGTAGGCGTTGATGTGGGCCGCGCCATGTCGGATCCTGTTTCGTCCGTCATGTTGTCCAGTCCGAAATGGCGACCACTGCGGAACTCCTTTGTTGTTTCTCGTTGGTACCCCGCACGTCTCACCAATTTGTTACGTCATACACAAAGATGTATTTACAATATTTACAAGAGAGACAACGATGCATAAACGAGATGTTGTTGTCCTGAGTGGCCTAGGCGCATACCCACAGTGGGGGATTGGCTATGAATCGGGTGGTTGAATTAGGTGTATAAAAAACAAGGGAGTTAACAACTTCAACGTCTCGACAGCCATAGACAAGATGGCTTTTGAGACCGATTCCACCTTTACACGTCAAATCGCCGTCTTCTGACTGGCACCACTCTTAATAGCGCCGTGACAATACGCTAGATACCTTCTATACCGTTCGTACTAGTCACGCTGCGCGATAGATAACGTCTTGTCGTTGCCTTCATCGGTGCCCTCGTATATAGGTCATGGCGTTCACATGTTTGCGGAGAGTGCTTCCCGTAAGGCTGTGTTCCTTGCTAAGAAAGGAGAACTGGGTGAAAACGCGGACGTATTCTCGGACGATCACTTTCGGCGATGCTATGACTTTCACGTGACGTAGTGCTCGACCAGCCAATCAGTTCATCCGGGTTTTGTCAACCAGCCAATCAGTGCGTGCTGAAAGGGATATCGCCGAAAGTGACAGCCCGAGAGTACGTCCCCTGGGGGAGCTAGAACATGTCCATATAATGATCTGCGTGAATAAGACGCTCCCTGTCCTGAAACTCCACCATCATATTATCGAAACAGTCTCTACCAATCTGCTCTGCTTGCTGTCAGTCGCTTAACGCATGAAGAAAACGAAACGTCCAATGCCCAAGCTCCAACTCCGAAAATAAGCACCTTCACCAGTTTATAGTTTTATGATAAAAGAAAGGCCACTCTTACCGTGACAGCAGGCAAGGTAAGCGAAAAAACACTCAGAAACCGGTGATGGCGACACCGCCTTGAAGTTTCCGCACAGTGACATCATCAATTTCGGAGGCGCCTGTTCGGGCCTAGTCAAACTTTTATCGTTAAAGATGGGCTGCGTTGTATTGGAAAGGAGCCAAACAGCGAACTCTGACAGTTTCGAAAATTTCTACTGCACCACAACGAGCCAAACAAGTGCAAAGAGTTTAACCCCCCCCCCCCCCCCCCCCATGCATTCGAGAGACGATGGTCGACAGAACGCTTTGTTTTAAAAACGCGTGAACGAACGAACGCGAAGACGAAAATGGAAGCCGATGATGATAATGATAGGGGTGATGATGATCATTATGATTATGTACAAGTCAGTACAATGAAGTAAATTAGTGACGCTTACAATACTTTGAGGTCCGTGACGTCACGCTGACGTTTACGGGCGGTTGGGTCTCGCGGCGCGAAATTAGGAAAATGAAAGTGTATATATATGCTTCAATGCCCTTTTTCTTTTCAAATAATGAAAATCTTATCGCAAAAACGAAAGTAGAGTATCCAAAGAATACTTATATAATAATATTATAAACTGATTTGACGTTTCTCTTTAGTGCACCTTTAAATTTACATCCGCCTCTGTTTGAACGCTGTCTGCAACATTAAAAGGCAGCGCTCTTATCGACCCTAAATTTGTGCGTTCTTTTTGCGCTTGGCGTTAAAGGCTGTCTCCCTCAGTGCCCTATCGCAGACTACGTGGAAAGGGCAATTCTTTTTGTCTTCTTATCTTATGCAAATTAAAATTAAATTATATTATGGGGTTTTACGTGCTAAAATCACGATCTGATTATGAGGCACGCCGTAGTGGGAGACTTCGGAAATTTGGGGCCACTTCGGGTTCATTAACGTCCACATAAATCTATGTACGCAGGTGTTTTCGCGTTTCGCCCCCATCGAAATGCGGCCGCCGTGGCCGGGATTCGATCCCGTGACCTCGTACTTAGCAGCCCAACACCATAGCCACTAAGCAACCAGGGCTGGTCTCTCATGCAAATGAATGCTACGTGTGTGCTAGCGAGCTGCGAAATTGCTGTTAGGCTCGTTTCACCGCAAGCCATCCTTTCAACCACCTAGCAGCTTAACGTTGTGGAGAAGACGGCCTGACTATCTCTGTTGCCAAAATTTCAACCATCACAAATGAATGCATGAATGATCATGTCAATGCCAAGTGCACAATCACGTAAAGAAAATTTTGCTTGCCTCGAAAGGCAGCAATTAAACAGACTATATGCCACATTGAATGCAAGAGGAGAGCACTATAGTTCTGCAATGACGCTTAATAATTCCTATTTTTCGTCAAAAAAAGTATATATATATATATATCGATATCGATTACACCATCTGAGATTTAAGGTTGCACTGAAAAATAATTTACTTCATAAATTTGTGATTTTGATTCGATCGGTTGGTGCTTGTGCCATGATATGACTTTGATGTCGATGTCTGTGGCGCAGAAGTTAAGAAAGGAAAGGAGGAACGCACACAAGGAGCGCATTTTTCTGTGATTTTCTATCTTAACCTTTAAGCCACAAAGAAATATCTCTCCCCCCCCATCCTCAATTATACATCGCACTTTGCTATACTATGAATTTCAATTTTTCATATATTGTATTTAAAACCACGTTGAAGAACACTGTGTTTCAAATCTGTGTAAAGTTTAATGTATTAAGTTTTTTGTTGTGCTTATATGTTTATATTTTCAGAAACGTTTGCATTTCGTTGTTGCATATATTTCAAGCTTTCATAGTATCACGAACTAAAAGGGTATGTTGTCTCTTTGATTTTCATTGTGATATACGAATTTCGCTTTAGACATTCTTGAGTGCGGTTTCTTTTTACTACATAACCAGTATTCGTTTTGACTCAACTGCGTTGCAATGAATAATTAACCCGCCGTGTTCGCTTGCTTAGTGCCTTTGGTGTTGCAACTTGCGCGAGGTCGCGGGATCAAATCGCGGTCACAGCGACCGTATTTCAATGGGGCTGAAATGCAAGAAACACCCGTGTACATATAATTAGGCGCACGTTAAAGAACCCCAGGTGGTCAAAATTAATCCGGAGTGCCCCAGTACGGCGTGCTTCATACTCAGATCGTGGTTTTGGCACGTAAGGCCCCACGATTTGATCTTAATTTTTAGTAAGGAATAATCGATTCACTAACGCATCCCGGATTCCATTTCTCTTTGGCGGCCTCCTCCTGCGACAGTTGTTTCACGTAAGCAGCCTCCCGGATCTTTTAGATTGCGCGAGGGTCTGTCGCAGGGCGGCTCGGCGCCTTACAACGGCGAGACCAGCGATAGCATGCGCATGCGCGCAAGCTAATTCAATGCAAGCGTCGTACGGTAGGCTTCTAGCGTGATGTGCCAATAGGAGCCGCGATTTTACCAGGAATTGTGATGTTGACATCCCGATGTAACGGCGCTCATAACTGCGTCGCGTTGTAAAAGGTGTTTCCTCCGTCTGCCTCGCGCTTGCCCCTATACTTCACCCCACCCCAACCCCCGCCCATTCTATTCTTCATTAATTAACGCTGTTGCGCAAAGCGACGAAGGCACAGGACTTAAGCGAGAAAAAACAACGCACGACACGTGAGCGCAAACTGTCAGCCCAGGTGTCGCGTGAATTGTTTTCCTCGCGCTTAAATCGTGTCCCTTCGTCACTTTGCGCAACAGCGTCAATTATGCAGAACCGACTAGCCCACTGCGGAATTTCCCGTTCTTCGCTGCTCGCATTTATTCCAGTGAGCGTACAGCGACGAGCTGGCGGAGCGAGCGCCTTGCTTCTCCCGTGGCTCACCGACGACGGCGCAGTTAAGCAGGCGAGGCGTCACGAGGAAACCATGCACCGTCGCCGGGCGCAGCTGTTCGCGACAGCTTCCTGAAATGGTCGCGTACGGGACAGCAGCGGCAGGGCGTCAGTCAAAGGCGAACCGTTCCGACTCTCGTATTTCCGAGCGGAAAAGAACCGAATACCGCTTGCCCGCGTCGCGATTAAAAGCGAATAAAACTTAGCACTGGCCCCGCAGAAGTTTCGCGGGGTGTCGTGTGGCGCTATACGGTCCGTGAGCCGGCTCGCGTGCAACCGCACTCCTGTACTGAGCCGCTGGCGCACGAGGTATACGTACGCGGCCTTCAAACTTCCGCAAGTTCCCACGCTAGTACGGTGTAGTTGCGTCACGGCGCCGATGTCTCGCATTCACGTTTGTTCCAATCCGATGCCTCGCAGAGCGGCATAGCTCGCTGCGGGCGCTGCCCTAAACCCATACGGCCTTCTTCGTCGCCACAGAGGCAAAGGAGGGGGGGGGGGGGGGTGATGTCGACGTAGATCGGAGACGCGCTCTGTCGGGACACGGCCGGACGCTTTACGATCGCGCCACGCTGATTAGGCCGGCGCCGTCCGGAAGCCGCGAGCGTTGCTTCGCCGTCGTGCGAGCGCCGGCGAAAACCGTGGCATGCCATGCGCGGGAGAAGGGGGAAAAAAAAAAGCAAAACCCTTGCCGGACACAGGCGCGCGCTTTTCCCAGCGTCCGAGGCGAGCGGCCGCCGTGGGAAACTGCTTCACGAGGGGGAGAGAGAGGGGGAGTGTATGTGTGCTGCCTTCGCAACGACTGTCGGAGGTTGACCGCTCGGCTGGCCGTCGGATCTCGCGAGCGAACCGTTGCACTATGCGACGACGGCCTGCTCGGAAGCGCGAGCCCACTCCTGGGGACTGCCAATCTGCATGGCCTCAGAGATCGGGCGCTTTGGCGCGCGCAGCCCTATTTCGGAGGTAACGTGTTCTACATAAAGTTCACTTACTGCAGGGAACTCTGGTGCTTATCTACGGAGTATCTACGAGAGCTCCAAATGTGCCGGATCGGACGACATATGAAAATAAGGGGTAGTAGTTTCCTGGACTAGTTTGGCGTTTCATTTTACGAATGCCAAGACACAGGAACAACACACAGACGCAGGAACCGACGCTACTTCCAGATGAGCATCGGAAGAGCCCGGTCACCTAAACGAATGCGGCACGTCGTACAATTATGAACACGTAAAACATGAAGAAAATAAATAAAACAAACCAAGAAAGGAAATGGTTTACATTCTTCCTTTATAATCATCTCTCTCTATGCCCAACTTTGACCTATTTGTAATAGCACCAGGTGACTAAACTTCAGGTATTGTTACTTCTTTAACTTAACAAGCTCATGCAGAATACGGTAAATAATGCGGCTTAATACTCAGTGATGATTGGTCATGCGGTAAAATACAAAACACTGCAAACGACCACAGCACTCGTCACACTTCCCTCATACGCCGTTGTTCGTTTCGGCTGCTGTTCAAAGGCAGTGCGGACACGCATGCAGGCATACCTGCTGTCAACAACGAGTTTTCTTTCTCAAATGGTCGGACTCACATGAACGTTGCAGCGCGCACACTGTGGCAGCGGACGTGGCAGAAAACCGTTTAAGACGACACAACGGATATTACGTAGGAACAATACGCTCTCGATATTGCGGATGAATGTCAGCGACGGAGTCCAAAATATATGGTACACACAGTTGCTATGAGAAACTTGCAATGTTTCTTTTCTTTTTCCTTTTTTTTGTAATGCGCCTTCTCGCAGTTCGTAATGAAAGGATGCAGTACGGCGAGCACAAACTAAGGCTGAGGCTGCGTGCATTCCTGAATTGCAGGTTTCATTTGTAGACAGTGATCGCTCGTTTTTGTACGTGATTCTCTCCCTCTCTTACACCCCTCTTTCTTTCCCCCCTGAACTAGCGTATCGCAAAGTATATTTTTTGCTTTTTTTTTTTTTTAGAGCGGCCCGTGGCGTTCTTTCTCGCCCTGCTGTGACGACGAGAACACGGAACGCCGCGTTCAAATGCGCATAGTTTCGCATTTTAAGGGAAACCTGGACTCCTGACCTTAAGTATGGCAGCATCCACTCGAGATTGACTATGCTGAATGCGTTTCGTTCCATCTATGTCGGCATAAATCGGCGTGAAATTTACAGTAAGGATCCACAGTAAAGTGCGGTGCCGGGTGCCACGCAGCATCGCGTAAAACAACGGCTGGCACGTAAGGCGATTGCCATCACTGTAAATGGTCACTTCCAACTTTAATCCGAGCTTGCGCGGCTGCATGTCGTCATTATTTACAGTAAAGCGTGCCGGTTTGCCCAGAAGGATCCGCTATAGCCAGCGAGGAAGCTTCGCCCCGTCTTCTTACACGTAACAGAGGCACCCATCTGTTCGGCAGGTGGTCAATACCACAGTGACACAGCAAGGGACGCCAAGGCTGTCGGCCTCGATCGCCAGGCTAAACCCGCCCGCAGCTACGATACACCAGCGCCGCAGCATCGGTAAATCGAATCCTTTAAAATGTATCGAACCTTTACACTCGAAGGCCTTTACATAACGAAGTGATCGTGACCTCCGAAAGTGTTCGTTATACGGGCCACATCGTTGTAAAGGTCGCGAACCGCGCAGATCACAACGAAATCGGGACGGAATGATTTCTTCGTCATACAGGTCGTTTCGTCGTGGACGCGTTCGCTGTCGAGACACTCGACTGCACAAATGCCACGCCGAGTGTCACCGCGCGGGAACGCAGGCTCCGACCTGGGGCTCGCGGTCGAGGGCTCCGAGACGGCGGCGCGCGGTGGCCCGGAACGGCGTTGTTTTTCGCGCGTCGCACCGACGGCGGCCGCGGAGCCAACGTACGCTCCCGCGGGGGAGACGAGCGGGGGTCACGACCGGCCACGCGGAACCGGATCCGTTTTTCTCTTCGGCGCGCGCTGCTCCTTGGCGCGCTTTGTGCGAGGCGACGCTGCCTTGCCCGGAACGGCGAGGAGGGTGCGTTGAACGGCACGGGCGACGTCCGCGCGCTGGGCACGCATTCCTGCGGTAGACGCGAGCATCCCTGACGCTGCAGCGTCCGGCCGGTTGGCCCCTTCGCAGTGCGTCGCGAATGCGGAGAATGACAGAGAGATGAGCGAGTTGATAAGGTTTTACGGTTTGAAAAGGTAGCCGTATTAGACGTGGACACTAAAGGAACGAAAAGAACATCAAAATAATGACACGCACTTTGTGCACTGTTAACGAGCAGCCGTTTGTGATATCCATTCCGTTCCCCCTATAGTGGTCGAGGTTCCTAGGCCTACCTTTTCAAATCATAAAGCCTCTCTAATTTTTCTTCTTTGCCCGTCCCATGACCGAGCACCTCTTCCTGGTAATATCGGGTTCGTGAAAAGAGTGGCGTTGCAAATAATCACGGAAAGGACGACGATCCCGGACTACGAGGCCTCGATCCGACCAGCGGACGGGCTAGATAAGCATACAAGCGCGCCGTGTACGACTCGATTCTGGCCTTCGCTGACAGGTCTGGTTTGTAGTTCAGACTGTGAGGCCCACGCAGGCCGCTGACTGACCTTCGCCATCTGATTGCCCCTCCATTTCCGCCCATTAACCATACCTGAATTACCTTAGTCCCCCAACATGGGCCAAGCGCCAGCTTTTTCAAGAAATATGTCATTTATTGATTGACTGATTGAATTCATTCTTTCTTTGTGCATCATAGAAAAAATACACAGAAACTGTCTATACCTACAGCCAGAGGCTAGTAAGTGGTCTATAGTACATCGAAGTTGTGTTGGTGCAAGTAAGAAAAAAAGTGTTTTAAAAGCCAGATCGGCACAATAAAGAAACGCTATTACAAATGGATATACAGTATCATAGGTTTAACCCTGATTCGCTAATATACAAAAGAAAGAATCACTAATTAATTCATTCATTCAATCATTCTTCCTTTCATTCATAGGAACCATCTTGAAATTCAACGCAACATTCATTCATTCATTCATTCATTCATTCATTCATTCATTCATTCATTCATTCATTAACTGCCGTAGTTGCTCAGTGGCTATGGGGTTAGGCTGCTGAGCACGAGGTCGCGGGATCGAATCCCGGCTACGGCGGCCGCATTTCAATGGAGGCGAAATGCGAAAACATCCGTGTACTTAGATTTAGGTGCGCGTACGTTATAGAACCCCAGGTGGTCAAAATTTCTGGAGTCCTCCACTACGGCGCGCCTCATAATCAGCAAGTGTTTTTGGCACTTAAAACCCCATAATTTAATTTCATTCATTCATTCATTTCTTTCTGCGAACACTTGTGTTGTACGACATGAACTTGGCGAACCAAATAAAATTGACGCCGTACTTCGGGTGAACGATACAATCGTTACACGGTTATTTATAGATAACACGTCGCATACCCGTACCTGACCGCAGGCCAGACCTTTCAGTCCGACAAAATAAAGCAAGCGCGGAGCCGAGAGAGTACAACGTTGCCGTCGTACCGTACGGCCGATAGGGAAACGCGGTGCGGCTAAAAATCTCCGTTACTGCTGAACGTTGTAGCACACTACGTTAGGCAAGAAATAAACAAAGATTAGACACCTTTATCCACGCTACGTTTACGTATCAGCCGTGCGGCAACATGACAATCGCCTCTCGCCTTGTACCTGATCCGTATCCGATTTACCGTACATTCAGGCTGTTTTCCGAGCTGAAATGCGGCATGACAAAAACTCTCCATTATAGTATCCGTACTTGGTGGCATTCCCATGATGCTGCGACATTGTCTCGTAGCAACTTCTACCACTGACTGTGCAGGCGGCCTTGTTTATCAATCAGCAGACGTGATCCCTATCTTGCCACTTGCATGCGTATTGCATCGTGTCATGTTTTCCGTTGGGACACTGCACGGAATACTACACGAATACCACTTGCTTTCGATTTATCTCATAGAAAACGCAACCTTCAGAAACAAGTAACTGTCTTAATTTAGCAAGGCTAGGAAAGCTGAATGAATCCGAGTTAGAGTGACCTCCGCGCTCGACCACAAACTTTCGAAACGTCAGATGCAAAAACAGCATTGCTCAGTCTGTATACCGGGAGCGGCGCATCACGTGCTCATGCTCGAAAGGTAAGCGCGACGGATATACGCCGCGAACTGCACAGAGCTCACGATCGTTGGTAAACGCATGCCTTATAAATGAACCGCGTGGAACCGAGAGCTCGATGATCGCTTAGCGTCGCCTCTGAGGTGATCGCATATTTGTGGAAGACACTGCGCGAAAGCTAGTCTGAATTAACTCGCAACCCTCCACTATACGACGTCTGTCGTGCCCATGGCCATTAGGTTTTGTTGGACGCCAAAGATAAATCAACAATTCAATGGTTGATCGGTTTACTCATTCCGTTAAACGACCCAAACACACGCCTGGCCTATGACATGCTCAGTAGGGTTTCAAGAATCCGAAATCGTTATTGTTTTCAGAAACCCTGTCGATCGCAGTGGCGACGAATGCTTTGGCTCCGGTGCTGCTAGACGATCACGCCCAAACGAGGAAGGCGGCCGGGTGCCGTGAGGGCTCGACTTCCGAGCTCAAAGGAGAGTGCCACTTGTCGGTGCTCGCGCAGCTGTGCTTCCGACCGCGCCGTTGTCGACGAGGCCTTATCGACGCGCTTTAGTGGTGGCCTCGTGGCAAAGGAAAACAATCCGTCGAAGAACGCTAGCGAGCGCCGCTTAAAATGATCTTACCCGGTCGATATCGCTCGATCATCTCTCGATCTCATTTACGTCTTCGACTAAGCGTACGCCCAGGACATTTCCCAGCACTGATGCATGACACGATAACGCGATACCAGCGCTGATGGCACGGAGAAAGAGCCATCTCTATTTGCTATCTATCCGTTTGTTATAACGCGTCTGCTCTCGCATTCCCGATTGCAGGATTCCCCGGAATGCCTCCGTCGGGTTCGTCGGTGGGACTTGTCGGTCGACCACAGCGCGCGGGTAAACGAGGGGAGGAAAGCGAAGGGGGAATATTCGCACGGGATGCACGGTGACGCGACGCCCCGCGGCTGCTTCCGACGAGTGCGGATCCTTTCGGTCTGCAATTCGCCGCGTTCGCGTGGGACACGCGGCCCCGGGCGGAAGGAAGTCAGTCGCGTGTGGTTTGCGGTGTGTGCGTGTCTCTGTGCGTGTGTAATGCGCGTGCATACGCGGCCTGCGGGACAGTGCGAATACGATCCACTGAGAGCGTTGTTTACAGGCCGAGATGATTTCCGGGCTTTGTTGTTTATTTTTACTTTTTCTTTGTACTTCTTACCCCCTTTGACGGAGATACCCGCATAGCGTGTTCTCACGCGGCGTGGATTCAGTACTCCCTTCTCATGCACCTTTGATTTGCTGCTGGCGTTAATCGTAGTTTGGCGAATAACTGACGGTGCCACCGCACAACGGGACAAAGTTACAGCGCTTTGAGAGACGATGAGGACAGCTATAGGGGCTTGTTGGTACGGCATATCTTGTTTTGTTGTAGCGCAAGCTGAACAAGGACAACAGAAAGGCACATCCGACACGCACAGCACACACAGAGAGACGCCTTGGGATGGGGGCCGAGGATTTACTTAACAAGGCTCTCTTTTTTTATTTCAGTTGTTTGCACGTACTGCTGTCTCAACACGAGACATAGCAGGGCGGGCTAGTCAGGGAAACTTGCATAATATCACCGGGACACGTTCATCGAGTCAAAACGTAAAAACCAGGTGGCACGCCATGCAGCAGTTGCACAGGTAGTGCTAGAATATCATCATCATCGTCGTCATCATCAAGAACGACAACAAAGACAGTATCGTATCGTCCCACGGGACAAGGGATGTGACATGTTCGCCACGTAGTCCGGATACCTGTGTTTACTCTTCGGTACACGCAAAGTACGAACCGCTGTTGAAGAAGCGAATCGTAGGGCTGAGCGCGCGGCTGCAACCAGGCAACATCGGGCTCAGCAGACCGCTGTACAGAGAGCAGGACAAGCCGCAGCCCAAGCCGCAGCTCGCCGTCGACGCCGGGCGGGCGCGGTTCAGATCGTTCTCGTGAGAACGAGTCGAAGAGACTTCGCCGCGAAGACCCCGTAGTGCGTGGTGCCGGACATGGAGCTCCCGTGGGGCCTCTCCTCCAGCTTACGCTGCGACTGTGCTACGGATGCCGTGCAGGCCCGTGTATTCTTTCCAAGGGCTTTTGAACAGAAGTCCTCTGGACCATTTTAGATTAGTTTTCAAGTGCGTCAGTATCACAGCGCAGCCTCCGTCGTACTTAACCCGAGCGAGCCTCGAGTTGCCTTTCTTCTGCGAAGCCACCCGATGGCTTTGTACGCCCACCGTGATATACCCTAATGCATGTTCCTTAAAAAGCATTCGATGTGTGTTCCTTACAGGACGCATTCTTAAAAAAATTAAGTCTCTAAATATGCGTCTTCATTGTACCAGTTAAGTCTGACGGCGACTATGCGCGGGTGTTGGTGCACGGAACCTATATCAGAAAGAGCCAACGCGAAGACATCTTCGGCAAGTCGAGCTGCTATAAAGAGAAAGAAAGAAAGAAAGAAAGGAAGAGAGAGAAAGGTAACACGGCTTGCCGCAGTCGCAGGGTCATCATTTATCAAGTCAAAAGTGTAATAAAGATGGCGTCGTAATAGCCGCTAGAAAATTTACAGTATATGCCCAACCAATACGCCCAAAAGCAGCTGGGGCCCAGCGGAATAGAAGAAAGAATGCACGACCATAAGAGTACGCGAAGATATTGGCACGTCGCGAACGGCACTAGAGAGGCGCACAGGCGGGACGTCCACCGAAATGACGCCAACGTCACGGTCCGCCTCACTGCGCGTCTCTTCGCGCTGTCGTGACTCGGAACTGCGCGGCGCGTTGACACCGGAGCCGCGCATTGTGAACTGCCCTCGCTGCGACGCCGAGCTGAGCGCTTGGCGACGTTGCGAAACAAGGCGAATCGATGCGCCCGATCGGACGTGGTGCGAGCGATGGGCCATTCCCCGCGTTTGTGTGTACCGCTCTGTCGTCAAATGCAACAAAATTCCGGAACGCGTGAAAAAAAAAAAAAAAAATAGAGAAGCCTATTTAAAGAAACCCTGACGAGAAACAAGAAATGTGTATGAACCTGATAAAGTATTCTTTTAACGTTATTTTATCCTCGCGAATGTCACGCTAACCTTACGAAAGCCGTTATATATATTCCGTTGCCTTTCTGTCGACTTTTTCTTGCATTCGATTGACGTTCTGCTGAGATGCAGCTGCATATCGTAAACAATTTAAGCGATGGACAGCTCGATGGCTGAAAGAAAAAAATGGGGCTCACACCTCCCACCTAAAATCTTTAAAAACATAATTGCGTGCCGAAACGCCAGTGCCGTTACGTTGTATATTTCGGTGTACTTTCTCGTGTCTGGGCCATTGTATACGGTTCACGAAAGGTTATTTAGTAGTTCGTAAGTTCAATCTTTGGCTTTTTTATGCCGGATTCGCCCGCTCTCATTTAATGACCATTGAATTACAAACGCCATCGAAATCGGCGTACCTAATTTGATGCAGCGCTACTATAATATGTGTCTGAGCTCTGGGATTTCAACAGCCTTTGGTTTCAATGATCATTGCGGTATTAGAATGCAGTGTAGTCCATGTTTGTCAATAAATGATTACTTAGGCTTGAGCAGACGCCGTGAAAATCCATGACGTCACGAGATGGTGCGAGCACTTCCTGGTAGCCTCATATCACTCGACGGTTTTCCGTTTTTGCTTCTTTTCTGGCTTACCAACACTTATCTAATGGTTATAGTAGTTCTTTTCATTTTCTTTTGTGTTGTAGTAGAAGGGCCGTTCCAATAATACATATTTTTTTTCTCATTTAGTGTCCCCTTAAGAAAACATATTTGGCCTGGAACTCATCCTTATTGGTCTCTCGAACATGCAATGCCGCTAATGAACGCTGTTTCTGGTACAATAGTAGTCATGTACAACCCACTTTTTAATAAAAACGTTTCAGTCCTTTTCGAGAAACAGAGAAGTATCTGTGGGAGGCGCAACATGCAGAAATAATTAGTGCTCTTAGCGTTGGCCCGAATATTCTCGCAAGATTTTTTTGAAGTGAGTGCATTCCGTGCCGCTATCACCTGCTGTTTTGAAAAGCATCATTATCATCACCACCATTATCATATATTTATGTCCACCGTAGGACGAAATCCTCTCCCAACAATTTCCAGTATTGCGCGAGCTGATTCCAAGTAGTGCCTCCAAATTTCCTCATTTCATCAGACCACCTAACTACTTGCCGTCCTCTTCTGCGCTTCCCTTCCATTGGCGTCTATTCTGTAACTGTCATTCGCGACACCAAGGAAATGGTCGCTACCGCGCCGAGAAACGTGGAGTTGCACATACATACATACATACATACATACATACATACATACATACATACATACATACATAC